>NC_137268.1:36240662-37621495 GCF_053477335.1 Acartia tonsa | reverse complement strand
ATCCGGTATCCGGCCAAAAAAATATCCGGCCCAACCCTAATTCTTATAAAGATATAACAGTAAAAAGTAAAACACTAGAGGGAGAAAGGGTTAAATAATCTCCCCATCGCAACCGCCTTGTGCAACCAATGGTGTTGCTCATATTAACACAGCCAAGTAGCTGAAAATAATTTAAAAGCAAACGAAAGAGGTCTTTAAAAAAGGAAGGGAGGTAGTTGTGTATATACATCTATACTATAGATCTGTTAATATAACTACTTTTTTGTTTGTGTGTGTGTGTGTGGGGGGGGGGGTCCTAACCCAATATAAGTTATAGCAAAATTTCAGTCTTCTAAGATAAAGAACATTAATATTTTGTTAACTAGTGGCTACGCCCTAGGGGAACTTGAGGACTGAGAGTGTTGTGTTTCCCGGGACCTATGAGAAGCTACCCTGGTAATGATATTTTGTTAAAATTTTGCCTAACCAATTAATTAAGCAATATTATGTAGTTATATTGAGGACAAGTGAGTCACAAGAAAACAAGGATGACAACTTCAAAGCGAAACTCTAAAACGGTAGCACACAAACGAATATTAACAATTGCAGTGTGACATTACTATATAAGCAGAATATAAATTTCTGAGTTTAAAAAATGGCCTAAATACAGAATACTGTTTAATGACATACTTACATTTTAAGACTTTAATATTATAGAGATGCTTTGCTTTGTAGTCCTAAAAATTAGTATTCTAAAAACAAAAAAGATGATAATATCACATAAAAATTTGTTTCCAACAAAGTTAAAAATGAGCATGTTTAAAATGGAGGTACGGTCTTTCTGGTAACGATTATAGAATTGCTACTCATTCAAAATCGTATCTAACTGTGTAAGAAATCATGCATCATTCAACGATAAAAGATATACTTTACGGAAGGACGGACAGACCCTCATTATAGAAAAGCTTCGCTACTAAAAATGCAGAGTATTTTGAGACGGATACAGTTTTTAAAAAAAAATATTGGACATCTTAAAAACTTGTCTCATCTCATTGTAGACAACTGAAACTAATGGGGCCTTCTTCATAAACGATAATGGATATAGATTAAGTGGATATATTGACAGGGGAAAATTAGTTTTAGTTGCTTATATGGACCTCATTTATTGGTCATATAAATGTAGGGAAGGCAAGTATCACTTTATGAAGCACATGAAAATCAGGTGCAACATCCAGTTGATAATATATCGATTGGAATGAGTAATATATGCAACGACCAAATGAATAGGAAAGATGAAAAATTAAAAGATCAATAAAAATATATTTGTTAGAAATGCATAGCTATTACATGATTGGTAATTTCCCACAAAAGTGTCTGTCTGGCACTAACACCACACATCTTATTTTTTAAATAAATTGAAAACAAGAAGGGGTAGTTTTATTTCTATGCATAACTCTTGAGCAGGGCCTATTTAAACATGTTGGGGTAGCCACTACTCGATAGTGGACAAAATAATGCCACTGTCGTAGCGGACATGCGTCTTGCGTCATATTGGATGAGTGACGCAAATTTCAGATCTCAGTTTTCGCTATTTGAATTACTATTTTTCTCTATAAGCTAAAAGCGTTGCTTGCTAGATTATCTAATTCGCTATACTATAAAGATACATTTTTCTCAAATCGCCAAATCTGGGGTCTGAAATTTGCGTGTCACTTCGAACCTGACGCAGGACACATAACCGCTACGACCCTGGCATTATTTAGTCCACTATCCAACTAACCATTATAAACTAGTCCAACATGAAATTTGTAGGGTATAAAAGTTAATTGCAAACACCTCCCCCCCCTCTTTAAATTTATTTTAAAAATAAGAGGAGAGGGTTAAGGTTCTGTGCTCAACAATTGGAACTTGAGAGAGAGATTTGTTGGATTTAAATTTACAGTTTATATACTTGATTAATTTATTTATAAGCACTAGCGGTTTCGCCCCTAGCTTCTAGGGGCTTTGCCCCAAGAGGCTTGATCAAACAAATTTTTTCGTGTTTTAGATTTTAAAGAAAATAAAAAAAAAATTATGGGGGGAATTTTTTTTTTTTTTTTGGGGGGGTAGTCAACCCTACTATTTTAATTTTAGTTTTATAAAGAAAAAAACAAATTTCGGGGGGTATTTTTCATTTTTTGGGGGTGTTCGGGGTGTTCCACCCCCCAAGTAAATAGTTCCGGGACCTATGAGAAGCTACCCTGTAAAGGAGAACCCGATCGGTTCAGCGGTTAGCGAGATCCTTCGCTACAAACAAACAGACAGACAGACAAACAGACAGACAGACAAACAGACAGACAGACAGACAGTGATCGTTCTACTTTGTATTATAGATTACAATGTGATATATGAAGAACTATTTTTTACAGTCCACTCCTCTTTTCGCCGTATTATAGACAGTTTTGCGTGGAGATTGATTTTTTTGAGTATGGCTAAGAACTGGTTTTAATCCAGCGCACATACGGGCAACCAGGGGATTTTATTCACCACCCCCAAATCAAGTTTTAATCATTCTATGAGTATTATTATATCCATATTACATCAGATTTTAAAGGAATCGTAAAATTACGCTTTTTAAGTAAGCTTTCTAATGCCTGGAAGTTAGGAAATGCAGAAAATTTCTTATAGAAAAAGGCGTATTTTGTGTGTTTCACCAACAATTTTAAAAGTACTATAACATCTCTGAGAATTAACGTAATTAGACAAAATAACTTTTGTTGAGTCATGCATTACATGTATATTGAGAATATAAAAGAAAAAAGCACAAATTGAAGATATTAGTCCTACATAATTCTAGTTGAAGTCAAGATTTTAGTTTATTTTTGTTTGTTTTAAAATCAACATTTAAGTAGACAGTATCAGGAAACATGTTTTCACCGGGTGCCACCGGCTAAAAAAGCGATATTTGATTACCCAAAGACATATTATAATCGCCAGTACTGGTTTCATTTACCCCCCCGCGCCCCCGTAGGGGTTTTTTGCCTGTTTTCTGAAGGTGAGTGCACAAAAACTTTGTAAGAAAATGCTTTTAAAGGCGCTTTTAAAGTCAAAATCTAATAACATAGTTGTTTTATTTTATTAAATCCCTGCTTTATTTTACCTCTAAAATATATGGGTTTTTTCAAGTTTGATATTGCTGCGCTAATTTATTAGATAATTCTTCCTGTCAATATTGTAACAACCCGAAATTAGAATCTTAATAAGGGATATATAATTACTTGCATGTTGCACCATATTTTCTCCAACTAAAATAAAATGGTCTTTCCAGCATGCTAATATAACGATATCCCCTCCCCTCATACTGGACGTAAGAATTGACCAATAAATGAGGACTAAATTAGCAACCTAAATTGACAACAAAATTTACCCAGTTATAATATCCACGTATATTATGTCTATTATTTTAGAGTGTTTAGATAAATTGGAAACACTATAAAAGCTATTCAGTATGTAATTTACTATTAAATTTAAGCATTTGCTCTTTAATTGACTATATTCGCAATTTATCACAGTAGATTTTTTGTGTTTCGTTACTTATGAATTGTATCATCCTTATTGTTTTCCTTAGAGGTTGAGATAGATAGATAGTTGGATGATGGATAGATGGATAGATAGATAGATGGATTGATAGATGGATAAATAGATGGATAGATAGATGGATATATAAATGAATAGATAGATGGATAGATAGATTGATAGATAGATGGATTTTGCAATTTACCACACTAGATAGATGGATAGATGATAGATATTGGACTAAATGGTGGGGAGGGGCTATTTATGTTCGAAGTTTTAATGTAACTAAATAATTGTTTCTAAGGATTATTACCATTATCAATGATCTAAAGGGATAAGACAAAGGTCAATATAATTGATGTACAATTCCAATTATATATTATATATTTGTATAGATAAAAATTAGTATTCAAAACATTTTAACACACAACTGTAAATCTTTGGCGACTAGTGTTATAAACAGCCAAATGTCCCGAAGGTTAAGTTAATATCCAAATAAAGTGGTGTTATAATTAATTGAAATTGGAATTAGCAAGTGTTATGTGTCTGTCTATTGGTAATGCTTTGTTTTTTAAATTTTGTAATTACTTGGTCTTCATTTTAAAATCTGCAGTTTTATTTAGGAAGGGAGGGGACATTGGGCTGTTTATTACACTAGTCCCCAAAGTTTTAAAATAAATTTTTTATATTTTTTGGCCTAAAAACTTTAGGAAGTTTTATTGATTTTTTATTGCTTGGTTCATTAAGTAGAGTGTTGAAATATTTTAATCACTAATTGTCATCTACAGTAATCAATTTCGTAATATAATTTGATGTATCAATATTATGTAGGTATATACAATATACAAAGATACATATATTAATTGGTCATTGTTTTGTCCCTTAGATCCCTGTTTGTTAATTAACCCTTAACAGTTGGGCCCCTTGTCGCACATTTATCTGTCGGGGGGGAGGGGGTTCTTTTTGCAGGTCCCCTGATTGATAATGAATTTCCGACTACAAGTGATTCAAAGTCAATTTTCGCTTACTTCGCTCTTTTATTCAACAACCTTTGTTTTTAGGTCCTTTTTTACTTAAAAATTTCAAAAAGCTGTTATTTTCTTTTTTTTGAAGCTACAAATACAATTTTTTCAGAAAATGTTTATCTTTAAGTAAATTTTATATTATAAATCTCAAAACATAAATTTTGGCGGCTGCAGCTGTACTTGGCAGCTGCAAGCCGCCGCAGTCGGCGGGAAAACGGCGGCGGATCTTTAGGAAATTTTAATACGTTATGTAGACATACAAGAAAAGCTTAAATTTAAAATTTGAAGTCTCTAAGTCAAAAATTGCGGTCACAGGAGGCTTTTAAAGATTTCTAGAGGCCTGGAGGATCAAGACCTTCAAGATCATACCTGGAACCTAAAATTGACTTGAATACCTACATTTTACATAAGGGTTTATGATATTTTAGTAAGATAAAAGGCTTTGTTTAAGTCAGAAAAAAATGTTTTGCTTTTTATCTGGATGATATTCAAAAAATTACAACTCTCAGTTATGTGGCATAGCCATAGTTAAGAAGTTACTCATTTATAGCCCTCTATCTTTCACACACAGAAAATATGATAGAAAAAAATGGAGGGGGGGTGGGGAACGACCCCCTCCCCCTAACTGTTAAGGGTTAATATACAGATAAACAGTAAACAAGAATCATAATTTCATTATAAATATAGATATTAGATTATAAAAATTGATGTCAATCATGCCTACATTTATAATGGATTTATTATCACTGAACAAACTTGTAGCTGACTAAAATAAGGATTTCCCATCCACCCCCTTTACACCATCCCCTCCCCTTCTACCGAAATGAATTCCCAGGCCCCAACAACCCCTAATTTGACACTTTGAACACTAAAATCGGACTACAATTGACATAGATACACTTTAAAGGGCCCAAAAATCTAGTGATAGAGTAGCTGCGCTACTGAAAAATTTTCATACTACTCTGATAAGTTAAGAAATGCATTCCCTGGCCACAAACATTCTAATTTGACATTTTGAACAAGAAATTCGGGCTCTAAATAATTAAATCCCCTTTTTGGCTGATATGCCCCAATGTGCAGCGTTAATTGATCGGATTCAAAGTTTAACTAGATGATTTTATGAATTGTTTCAATCGAGTTTACCAGTTCTTTACGTAAATTTAATCATAGCCGGTCGTAGTTTTGTTAATAGTTATTTCTCGCATCGTATTATAAACAGCTTTCCGCGGATATAAAATGTACAATAATAAGATTTAAACCAGTTTTTTAGCACCGATATTTCTTAGGCACGGGTAAAAAAAACTGGTTTTAATCTTAGGATTGTACATTTCAATATTCGTAGAAAACTGAATATAATAGGATGCTAGATATTGTTTTTTTCGTATGGATGAGAACCGGTTCTAATCCACCGGATACTAATCGGTTTCAAATGAATACAAGAATAGTTATTTCTTTCATCGTATTATAAACCGCTTTCCGCAACTGCTTTTTATGTTAAACCTTGGAAATATTAACAAAATGTGTTGGTTTTTGTGTATAAAAAAAAAAAATATTGACCAATTAGAAAATTATCCGACAGCATAGTGATGTGTGGAGGACCAATAAGAGAGCTCCGTAATGTGTGGTGGACCAATAAGAGAGCTCTGTGGTGTGAGGTGGACCAATAGGAGAGCTCTAGCGATGCTTTTCTTCATTTAACATTACAAAATCGGAATAAATATAATATTATTAAATGAGATTATGATAATAATTTGATTTAAAAAGAGCAATGAACCCCCCTAAGGTCTACACCTAGGTCTGCTGATACACCCCCATAGGGTTCCAATCCCTATAACACTCTACATCACTCTTATTAAGGGGTCTGTACACCCCTCATACAACCCTCTTGGCTCTTTTTTAATATAAAGAAGCTTGATGTCTGTCCATCTGTCCGTCTGTTCCTTAAGATATCGGTAACCACTGAACCAATTAGATTCTACTCTTTAGGGAATATACCTACTGGTCCTGTGTTGGTTTTAGGCAACTTTTTGGGGGGTGGGACTCCTCCACCCCCCCCCCCCCCAAAAAAAAAATACCCCTCATTAAAAAAAATCAATTTGAAATTAGTTATTGCAGCAATAGAGGTACTTATTTTTTTTTTAAATTACCTCTTGTGGCGAAGCCGCTAGTATAAATATTGTATAATTAGTGGCACCCTTCAGTGCAAAACACTTTGTATGCTTATCTTAAAAAACAGAATATCTGTTTAGACTCAAAATTCAATGCTCCCAGAACAATAGATTTAAGAATAAACTTATTAAAGATTAAACAATTCATCCGAATCCGGGCTTTCCGTGTAAAAAAAATAACTAAATATATACCCTACCTTAGTAGATCAGTTGGTTCGATGAACACATCTTTCTTTAAATTAAATCAAAATTACCTAATAAAATTGTTAAAATATATATGACTGTTTTTAAAATCCTAATTTGTACCTAAGGGAGGGGGAATTCAAGCTGTTCCAAATCTTTTAGGTTTTCAAAAAATGCCAAGAAATAGAGCGAAGAAGCAAAACATGGTATGCAAAATCTTAATAAACAAGTTTAGGGGAAGTTAACCAATTGAAAACCAATATAACCATCTGCACAACTATATGTATGTTATGGTTATTTTCTTTTTATAAATTTCTTTATTTACCATCAGTTTTATAAGGTTATTAAACATGGAAGGTTTATACAGGTAAAAGAAAGAGTTATGGTTAATATGTATTTGTTATATGCTCTTTTAAAAAATGTGGCATGTTTAAAAGCCGACCGTCCGTCAGTACATGAATTTAAAACATGATGATTTTTTACTTTTCTATGGTATAACTATCATTATATTTTTTGGATAATGATTCCTAGAACATTAAGGTACAATATTGTAAGCGAGGAATTTCCTGCTTATTAAGTCCCAACACTCTCAGGAGTTATTGTTCGATTGTTCTTCCTTCGTTTTTGTGGATGTTGTCATCCTTGTTACATAAATATATTTTAGGTCAGTTGAATTTAGGTTACATTATACATACTTTAGGAAGTTTGAGGCTCTTTTAGATAGTAGTAAATATTGAGATAGGATGAGGAAACAGCGAGGATACTGTGTACACAATCGGCAACTCAAATTCAGCTGACCATATTTTATTTTATTCATAAAAATATTGTTTATTTCATAATGATCACTAAAATCTACTATTAGACAGTTAGGGAGTTGAATCCATTTTTATAGAAGCAGAAATATAATCTATGATTATGGTTTGGATCATCTCTTGTTGAAGATATCTTCACCAAGAGAGTCAAAAGTGGAATCTTAAATTTCAAAAATCGTATCGGCTTTGAAGATATCTTCACCAAGAGAGGGGAAAGTGGAATCTTACATTTCAAAAATCGTATCGGCGTTGAAGATATCTTCACCAAGAGAAAGGAAAGTAGAATCTTACATTTCAAAAATCGTATTGGCGTTGAAGATATCTTCACCAAGAGAGGGGAAAGTGGAAAGGTAGATTACAGTTTTAGAGGGTCCAAACCATAATCATAGATTATGCTTCTGCTTCTATAAAAATGGATTCAACTCCCTAACTGTTAGAAGATTCAAAATTTTAAAATTAAAATAAAAGCATTGAGCAATTTTATTTATGTAATACATAATACATAAAATTTCTTAAAGCAAGGCAAAAAATTGATAATTGTTTACTATGCCATATTCGTGTTCCTTATCCTTGCACTAAAGGTAATGTGGTAAGCCGAAGCGTTTCAGCTCACCGGTTGCGAGTTCGAATCCAACGAGCCCTAGCCTTGAAGTATTCTACCAAAACAAACTAGCAGGATTTAGTCATACAGAAATTATATATTTAACTGAATACATTTACAATGGATGTTTACTATATATATACAAATAGATTATAACAATAGGTTAGGTTTGAAGGGGGTGTGGAGACAAGGGCGTAGCCCCCGGCGGTAGACAGTCTGTGGGGGTAGCTGTGGTAAAAGGGGAGGCATCGCCTCCCGGTTGTATAGTTGCGTGAGGGGCGCGTGATAGCTGCGTGTCCGTGCCCCTCCCCTATTTAGCCAGTCCAGTTTGACCGCTGCGCAACGGGGTCATCTGCGGTCATGAGGTAAATGGTGATATAATAGGATTAGTGCAGAAGGCTTGTCATGATAAGCCACTGCGTAGCAATTCTGTAAACTACCCGTCCGTCTGTTGCCGTATTACCACAACCTCCCCTTCAAGGGCTGCGGGGCTCCCGAGCCACCAGGCCTTGAACCTGGGGATACGGCAGCCTCTGTCTGCGCACGACAACATCTTCCTGGGGCACAGCTCGGTGTAGGACAGCTCTGGCTATACAGGCTCCGCGGGACACTCGCTGCTCGGTCTGGCTGTGGTTGGATATCAGCATTGTCAACTCCCGGTTGGCTTCCAGCCGCGGGTTGGCAACAGCCAGGCCCCGTCATTGGAAGTTTTGCCTTGTTTGCAGGACTAGTTCTGTCTCGGCTGGTAACTGGACACGGAGGCCTAGGCTCACTCTGGAGGCTCCCAAGGGGGGAATAACGATGGAGGAAGGCGCGTAGAATTCCATGGGGGCGCCTGCCTGGTCCAGGTTGCTTGGCCTCTTAGCTCCCACTCGGATGGGGACGGCTGTCATCAGCAGGGGACACATCGCTTCAGCTTCACCCTCTGGGGCCGCCACTTCCATCTCAGTGGCTGCTTCTCCTCCTGCAGGCTCGCTGCTGGCCGGCAGGGGCTCCATGTCAGCATCAGGATTCCAGATTGCATCCCTAGGTGGCTCTGGGGCTGGCAGCGGCGGCGGTGGTTCGTTGGGTTGGTGCTGCAGGTTCTCTTCTACAGGGTCGCGATCCTGGCCGCTAGGTGGTGGGGCGGCGGCTGCCGGCTGGTACACTGGGAACTGTCCTGGGTCACTAGCTGGCAGCGCCGCAGCTCCGGCGGGCAGCTCAGTGGCGTCCTCGTCGCCGTCCAGGTCGCCTTGGATGTCTGTTGGAATCTGCTGGGCAGTTACATCTCCAGTGTATTTGCGCAGTCGGCCTACATGTGCGGTGATTTCCGAGATCTTGGCTGTTGGAGAGGCAGGTTTGATGACATAATGGACGTCTGTGGCTTGTCTCACTATCTTCCAAGGGCCAGTCCATCTCTTGGTAATCTTGGCTGACTTCCCTGGCACCAGGCGGGGGGCCAGATACCAGACCAGGTCTCCAAGGAACAGCCGCATGCCTGTGTTGAGCGTCCGATGGAACCTCTCCACCCGGTTGGACTGCGGGTTGTAGGGCTGTGGATGTGTCAGGCCAATCTCGAGCTTGGAGGCCAGTTCCTTGAATACCTGGCCAGTAAACTCCATCCCATTGTCGGAGTGGATCTTCAGGGGACATCCAAATGTGGCCAGGTGGCGGTGCAGTAGGGCTTCAGCCACCGTGAGAGTGCGCTTGTTGGGGATGGCGTAGAGGCTGACAAACTGGCTGAACCCATCCTGACAGGTGAGGATGTAGCGGTTCCCGGCTGGTGTCTCTGGCAGGGGCCCCACCAGGTCAATAAACAGGACTTGCTGTGGATACCCCTGGCAGGAGGGCACGTGTATCCCTAACTTCAACCTTTCCTTGGTGACCCTCTGTACACACTCAGGGCAAGTCTGAACCATCAGGCGGACGTCACGGGACAGGTTGGGCCACCAGAAATGCATGGCGACGCGGGCAATAGTAGCGTCCATCCCAAAGTGCCCGGCCATGGGGGTCCCATGGGCCAGGAAAAACGCGTCCTGCTGGAGGGCCGAAGGCAGCAGGTATCTTGTCCTCTCTCCTGTCAGGGTCTGGTCGGTGGTGGTGAGGCAGCCATGCTCGTCGAGTCCCAGGGCTGCGAAGCGGCTGGCATACTGCTGCTCGTCCCGTTCCTTGCCTCGCAGCTCAGCCTTAGTTGGGGCTTTGCCGTCGGCCACCCACTTGCGGACACGGAGCAAGAGGGGATCCTGTGTCTGTGCCTCTAAAACTCTGGCCGGGTCCAGCCGTGCTGCAGAGGGCCTGCCAGCTGCGGGCTCCCCTAGCTGGCAAAGGGTGTGAATGTACTCGGCCTGCTCTGCTAATTCTTCGGCGGTGGCTGTCGGCATATTATCGTCCTCCCGGCGGCTGAGGGCGTCAGCATTGGTGTTCTGTGTGCCAGGACGATGGCAGACAGTGAAATCTAGGGCCGCTAGCTCCTCCTGCCAGCGGGCCACCATCCCTGTGGATGTGTTCAGCGACTTCATCTGTAGCAAGACTGAGGAATCAGTGTTGATCTGGAAACTACGGTAGGACAAGATGCCGTGAAATTTCCGAATTCCATACATGATGGCGGCCATCTCTCCCTTCCAGGACGGGTAGCGAGTTTCGGGGTCGGTTGTCTTGCGCCCCACGGCGGCAATAAGCCTCTCCTTGCCGTCCTGGCATTGGCTGAGTATGGCAGAGATGGCGCGGCTGCTGAAGTCTGTGGTGAGCTGGAACACGGCCGGTAAGTCAAACCTGGGTGGCGCTCGGATGGGGGCTTGGCGAAACTTGTCCTTGAGCTGTATCAGCTGGGCTTCCATCTCAGCCGTCCAGGTCAGTGTCTTGGCCGTTTTCTGCCGATTCATCTCGTAGGTGAGGTCGGCATACTCTGGGATGAACAGGCGGTAGTAGCCAAAGAACCCCAGGAGCGCCAGCAGGTCCTTGGGGGTGATGGGGGCCGGCCAGTCAAGGATGCGGTCAATATAATCCTCTTGCATGGCTATCCCCTCACGGCTGAGGGTGTGGCCCAGGTAGTCCACTTTGGCTCGAAACAGCTTGGTCTTGGCTGGCTTGAGGCGGATTCCTCCCCTGCGGTGGGCTTCCAAGACTTCCCGGAGCCTAGCCAGGTGGGCCCAGGTATCTTGGTGAAAGGTCAGGACGTCATCAAGATATGACTGGAGGTTGGCCGTGCCTAATGGGTTCAGGACTCCTGCAATAAATCTGGAGTAGACAGATGGTGCTGTAGCTAGGCCAAAGGGCATCCTTTTCCACTGGTACAAGCCTCTGGGGGTGGTGAAGGCGGTGCAGGGCCGGCTGTCCTCGGACACTCGGATGGTGTAGTACGCAGCCACCGCGTCTAAGGCACTGTAGACTCGGTGTCCCCCCGCTTGTTCTACCAGCTGCTGGATCCTGGGCAAGGGGTAGCTGTCCAGCTCAAGGCACTTGTTGAGGGCCCTGTAGTCGACGGCCCAGCGGGTGCTCCCGTCCTTCTTCTTGATGGGCACCAGGGGGCTGCTCCAGGCGGAGTCTGAAGGCTCTATGACTCCCTCTTGCAGCCAGGTGTCCAGTTGCTTCTCCAGCTCAGCCTCCTGCCGCGGGTTCAGATCCCTAAATCTCTGGCAGATTGGCTGGGTCCCTGGCTTGAGGCGCAGCTGTAACTCTACTACATCAGTGCAGCCGGGGGTAGAGTTTGAGAAGACGTCTCTGTACTCTGACAACATGGTCCAGACCTCCTTCTTGAGCAGGGGGTCCTTGCGCAGAAATTCGTTCTCCTCCATCTCAAGGGCTGCCCACAGCTCCTGCATATCTGGGGGCTCAACAGGCTCTTGGAACGAATGGATACGAGGGGGAGGCTTGTCAGAAACCTCCAAAATGTTGGGCTTGACCAGCTCCCCAGCCACGGGGAGGCCGGCGTTCAGCAGGAGAGGCATCTCCCCCTCATTTACCACCAGCACTCGGAACACGCTGGCGGAGCCAGGCCTGTGTGCATACAGGCCTTCTGGGATGACAAGATACTCCCCAAACCTCTGTTCTGGGGCAGATAGTTGGATGGCATCCTTGGTACGGTGTCCCACTAGTTCAACAGGGACAGCCATGACACCGCGGCCAGGCAAGACCACCCTCTTGGCCGTACGGAGTTGGGGTGGTTGGCCATCTGTTGGAGTGACAGCGCTTAGCCTGTACGTGGCTGGCACGGGGTCAGCTTCAGCTCCGGGAGCCACCGGCCGCGATTTGACGGGCTCGGCGCCGGGAGGGGCTGAGGTGTCGGAGCCATGCGTGGCTCCCAGGGCGTCCGGCCACGATTTGACGGGCTCGGCGCTGGGAGAGGCCGGGGTGCCGGGACCAGCCTTGGCTCCGTGGGCGTTCGGCCGCGACTTGACGGGCTCGGCGCTGGGAGAGGCTGAGGCATCGGAGCCATGCGTGGCTCCGGGGGCGTCCGGCCACGACTTGACGGGCACGGCGCCGGGAGAGGCTGATTCCTGGGGGTTGAGCGTGGCTCCGGGTGCATCAGACCGCGACTTGACGGGCCTGGACTCGGACTTGGCCGGTTGGATTGCTGGGGGCCCCAGGTAGAGGGGGCCAGGTGGACACGGCTGGCCGTTGATGAAGGTGTCGGCAGAGAAGATAGGCTCTGGAGGGCTGGAAATCTCAGGAAACGTCGTTGGCAGGTTCTCCAGAGGCACCTTGGGCACTGGGGGCAACCCCATGGCTAGCAGGTTGGTCCCCCTGTGGGCGTTCAGCGCAGCATCCACCCAGTGCGTGCCTTTCTCAACTACACGCGGCTGCTCTGGCAGTGGGCCTGGCAGAGGCCCCTCGTAGCTCAACTCTCTCTCGGCTGTCTCCCGGTCGATGGGGACGCCACGGAGTGGGATAAACTCCCCACGCACCCACAAGCAGGGGGGTTGCATGTCGAAACAGAGCCTAGTTCCGAACTCCTTGAGAAAATACCCTCCTAGGTTCAGAGGGTGTGAGAGATTCCGTACCACAGTCACGTGGTACAGATGGAGTATAAGAGTGTGTGAAACTGCCATATATAATTCATATAATTTTCCAATTACCTGAAGGGGCTGCCCTTCCTCATTAGCAGTCAGGATTTGGGTGTTGTCTGGAACCAACATGCGCTGCACGCCCATTGCGTGCATGAGGTGTTCAGAAATGACGGCAGACCCTGGTACATGGTTGCCAGAATCTACCATGGCATCAACCTGTACGTGCTGGGCAGGGTCAGGAGTAGGAAACCTCACCCTGATGTGGCAGGGGAAGTGGAGGTCCTGTCCTTGAGACAGGGGGGCCTCCCGCTCGGCTGGGGTCGGCAGAAACTTCGGCGGTGGCCGAACCGCAGCTATGGTAGTATCGCTTACCATGGTGTGTGTGTGTAGACCGCTGGTGGTGACTTATACTGTAGCTTCGAATCACTAGAGCTTATCAATTATCAACTGGGTTCGAATCCTGGGAGGCAGCGGCAGGGAATGTCCCGTCCTGCCGTGCCTTTGGCTCAAATTCTGCTATCCGTCGCAGTGGTAGGCCTTACTTGTGTGCTGAAGCTTCGCAGCCACACATTGCCTTCTCAGGGAGACCAGCACTTAGCTGTCTGTCTCGTAGGTTTGGCCTGGGTGTCCTGGGGCTTGTCCCAGCTACACTTGCCAATTTAGACTCAGTTTTGTAGCCGTCTGAGCTAAATTATCCGATTACCATGGCTGCGCACCTAGCGCTACTCCTACACGGTACGGAAAAACGCCGTAAACTGGCGCTTTTAGCAGGCTAAATCTGCTTGCCGTAGGCCAGAGGCCTACATAATGCGTTCAATTGATGGAAAATCGACCTAAAAAGGCCGTCTCACGGGTCAGTTGGCTTCTCAGTTGGCAGCTGACTGTCCCCTTACTTGCAAAAGGGTCCAATCAGAGGTAGAATAGGCTAATTTCTGTAGGGCTCGATTGAAACACGCTGAAACCAAGATGTGGTAAGCCGAAGCATTTCAGCTCACCGGTTGCGAGTTCGAATCCAACAAGCCCTAGCCTTGAAGTATTCTACCAAAACAAACTAGCAGGATTTACTCATACAGAAATTATATTTAACTGAATACATTTACAATGGATGTTTACTATATATATACAAATAGATTATAACAATAGGTTAGGTTTGAAGGGGGTGTGGAGACAAGGGCGTAGCCCCCGGCGGTAGACAGTCTGTGGGGGTAGCTGTGGTAAAAGGGGAGGCATCGCCTCCCGGTTGTATAGTTGCGTGAGGGGCGCGTGATAGCTGCGTGTCCGTGTCCCTCCCCTATTTAGCCAGTCCAGTTTGACCGCTGCGCAACGGGGTCATCTGCGGTCATGAGGTAAATGGTGATATAATAGGATTAGTGCAGAAGGCTTGTCATGATAAGCCACTGCGTAGCAATTCTGTAAACTACCCGTCCGTCTGTTGCCGTATTACCACAGTAACAGGATGTCTTTCTGTCTCTCTGTGTATACTGAAGAATGCCACTAACCGCTGGATCGATAGGGGTCACCTTTACAACGTAGCTTCTAATGGGTCCTGGGAAGGTTTACAACTTTTTTGGGAGAGGGTGCCACCACACTCCCAAGATATATCACCCCTAGAAAGGTGCCATATAATATAAAAAATAAATTTAAAGTGGCACTAAAGGATTCTAGGGGCGTAGTCGCTAGGACATATATATGTATATATATTATGAACATGCAATGAACTAATTTTGCTGAAAGTTGCATTGCTAATTCATATTAGGAAAATTTAGTCTAACCTAGATTATCTTATGAAAAAGTACATTGCACACTAAAATCAGATCAAATATAAAAAATCTGCTAAAATTTGACATTAGAAAGAAAAGTAAAATTGAATGCTATACAGCAGTAGGCGATTTTGTAAGGCCAGCATATTTTGTAAATGCAATGCCAGAAAACCAAACAACTTTCGTTTTATGAATAATTTAAATCTTTAAGTTAATTTTTCATATGCATTTGTAGTGCAAGCTAATTGCAATTTTGTAGACAATTTCCAGTATGGCTTCGAAACCGAGTAGTATCCGTTGGATTAGTACTGTACTACTCAGACATACTGTATAGCATCGTACTACACGTTTAATAACCGCAGAAAGCTGTCTATAATACTATGCAATAAATAACTATTATTTAACTTTTATACTTTTTGTTCAGTAGAACACAGTTATATTACAGGAGATATGGATCATTGGTTTTTATTTTATAGGGGAAACGATAAACAAAATAAAGTTTTTTTTTGCATGCTACTTAGATACGCATTAATTTTTATATAGCAAGGGAAATTTGAAACCATCCAACTTTGAAAGATTAAAGCTGCGCCCCTAGTATTTAGTTGGTCTGTTTTTGATGGTGGTGGGGGGGGGGGGGGCAAATAATAACCTTAAGTCATCTCAAAACTGCTTTATACATTGGGATGTACTATTTGAATCGGGCCAAATTAAATTTCTATTCCATTGATAAATCTCTTTTTACCTGATTTTTAAGTAGTATGGAAGTGAGACACTCCTATATTGCACTTTTTTGCGTCTTAATCAGAGAAAAATTAGAACATCACTAAATAAAGATGGTAGCATTCCTAAAAATGAACATTAATACTTGCAGTGTGTCGGAACTAGGCAGAATATGAACTTATATGAATAAAAACAAATCTTTGGATTTTTTTGTTAAAATAGCTAAGATACATAATTATTGTGTAAAGTTTATATTCAACAAGTTTAAATGGGTATATGCTACACTTTCAAAAACGCACCTTACTGTCGTTTATGTACATCATTATGACAAGTTTTAAATTGATCTGACAATAGGAAAACATATGCCAATTATAACATGCCTAAATTAGCAGACGGACGGACGGACGAACCGATTTTAACAACAAAAAAGCTTCGCTACATCCTTAGTTGAGTAATATTATAACTAGAGTGTATTTAACAGTATGATTTATGGCTTTTTTTTTGATTACATAATGCCATTAGTCTATTACTGTACTATCTGAATCTAGAATTCTCATACTATCACTAGACACAGCTCTCCTGAATTAAATCAAGATTAAGTAGAATATCAATTTAATACTTTTTTTTATTTATAGATTTTTAATATTATTTTTGCACAGACTAAATCAATCAAATTTAAATAACAGTGTTTATAATTCATAAGCGTAGATTTTCTATAATTAGGGTTGGTCAATCCGCAAGTCCATCAGTCCGTAATGGTTAGTTCTTTTGGTACATTTAGGCATGTTAGAATTGTCCTATCGATTCTTTGCATGCTGGTTTCTATAACAATTAAGTACGATTAAGAAAGCGAAGCAAATCTATAATTGTTACAAAAAAGTGCGTTCGTCCATTTAAAACATTAATTAGAATCATCTTGATCCGATTCAAGACATCTGTGAAAAATATATAATGTATAGAAAATTAAGTGATTTCCCACAAATTGCCTGTCAAGCAATGCACCCCCCACCCACCCTCCACCATATAATTTTATAAAGAATGGGAAATTGATGTGGATGGGGTAGTTAACCAGTAGACTTTTGATTGGTTATTTTCGGTTATATTAGGGTTAGGTGATTGCCTTGCAGGGTTAGGCAATCGGCCCCGCAGGATAAGAGCCTCCCGCAGGGGCTAGAAATAGGAGAAAAGCTACTGTAAAAAAACGAAGAAACGCCCCTTGAGGGGCGTTGCCACTAATGGGACTATACCCAAACTTTTTTTTAAGTAGGAGAGGGTAATTGTCTAACTAGATACTTTAAGGGAAACACCGACGAAAACTAATTTAAAATTTTACAATTTTAACGTAGACCGTAACATTTTGGTAATTTTAGTTTTCTTATGTTTTTGAATCCATGAATACAGAAAAAAATATGGCAAGCTAAACAATTGTAATGGATTTATAATATTCATTCATAATATTCATAATATCCACATGTCGTATATTCTGCATTCATTACACTTGTTGTTTTAGCTGCAGCTTTTTCCTCAGTTAGTTCAGAGTGGTAAATAATAATGAATATGTCAGTTGCCAATGGCTAACGGGTAATGTTAATGTAATTTTTTATTAATATTCGTAGTTATCCTTATATAAACGCAACAGTAAGTTTGTTTTTTTGCACCGAGGACTAGTAAACCGATATGGTTCTCCTTTACAGTGAAAATTATGATCGTTTCAGGAAATGGTTTATAACTATTTTAGGGGATTGTAAGGCTACCCCCACCCACCCCCCCAGGGAAATCACCTCTAAAAAAAACTAAAATGAAATGGGGAGGGTCGACTTCTGACTCCTTCCTTTAATACCCCTAAAGGCCTCTAGGGGCGCAGTCGATATTATGTTAAATAGTAGCAAAAATTCCAATATCAATAACTAACCGCCAATAAGATCAACCAATTATGCATCGTAAAAATAGTTTTTCTAGCAGTTTCCCTCGAAGTAAAGTGCCTAGAAGAACACAAAAAACCTGCTTGAACCATATTTTAAAATAAATTAAAAGTATGGGTTGGGTAGCTTTTCGTGTGTTTTTGTTTTACTTAAGCGCCCCTCCCCCGCCCCCCTCCTTAAAAATCTCTCTTTTTCAAACAAAAAATTAAATTTATAATTTACAAATTACAATAGACGTTAAAATGGCCTAAATTTTAAAAATTGAATATCGTTATATAAATAAAATTATAGATTGCATAAATAATTGATATATAAAGAAAGAGGTGATGCGAATAATTGATAGCATATCTCTGACATAAATATAATTATACAGGTGCTATGGCACATTTTCACCAGTCAAACAACCCTTCATTCATCCTTGAAAATTAAAATCAAGGCTGCTTTCATATCATCAAGTTTTATCAATAGGAGGGAGAGAGGGGCCACTGGACTGTAAATTGCGCTGGTACCCAAACTTTTATAACTTTGGATTTCTTATTCCTTGATACAAAAACGTTGGGGAGGGCCATTATTGATTCAATTTTAGACATCATTTTTTTCTTATGGTACATGTTATAGGTAGGATGCATATGACAACCAGGTATACAAATTGGGATTTTCCAATGTATAATAATCTGTTGCAAGATCCAAGTAATAATGAATCCATTACTAAATTTTAGAATTTAAATGAGAGTAGGAGAAGGGTTAATAGACAAAGACCAAAGTGTGACAAAAATCAGCATGTGACGTCATAAAAATTAGGGATTATCAATCTCTCTTTTAGGGGTTTTCTTTCCCACTTCTCCTCTCAACTCCCTCATTTCATGACATCACATGTTGATTTTTGACTCACTTTGGTCAATATCGGTTAGTAACTATCACTTTGTTAATAAGTTACGGGCGCAGCTGCCAGTGAACGAAAAGTGAAAAAGGTGAATCCCAATAAATATAAAAGAAAATCCTTCTTGTCTGAAGAGTTGTCGGCATGACCTTTAAAAAAAATACAGGGAAAAGGTGACTTTTAAGTTAAACAAAAAATAGCTTAAAACCACCACAGGACCAATAGGTATATACCCTGAAGAGTAGAATCCGATCGGTTCAGTGGTTACCGAGATCTTAAGGGACAGACAGACAGACAGACAGACAGACAGACGGACAGACAGGCATCATTCTACTTTGTATTATATATAGATATATCTAAACAATCTTTGCCTAAGATGAATTACCTGTTTTATAGTTGCACAGAATCTGTCTGACACATGTCTGTTGAATGGACCTTAATCATCATTTTGATGTGCTGAAAATGGATTGCCTATTTCTTCCCTTATTTCCAAAGTTGTACAGCAGATAACCCAATTATTGCAAAAGCTATTTTCAGCTACTCCGGTCAAAGGAAAAAGCGACAAAATATATAAACGATTTATACATTACACATTCAAAATTTTAATTTTTAAATTTTGATTATTTTGGAAGTTTGAACCATTTTTAGCTAGTAGTAAATATTGAGATAGGACGCGGGAGCTAGGTACACTTTCGGAAACTAAAATTCAGTACATCATGATGATGTGCTGAAAATTGATTGCCTATTTATATATACAGTGTTTTTATAAACAGTTTTTTATAGTTTTATTGGTGTTTAGCACTTACGCCTTAATAGGTATCTAGGGGTTTTTGAATATGGGGATGAGGGGAACTTAACCACTTTGCATTATAAATTAAAAGAAAATATCAAAAAATTTGGAAGTATATTTTTCTATAGGTATGTTTTTTATTAGTTATTTTTAACTTTGTTATAAATATTCCAAGGACCTATGAAATCAATTGAGCCAAGCAGTAAGAGGGATCTTTTAGTACAGACAGAGAGAATGACAACGATTTCAAAATGTCAAAAATAAGTTAAAGAAACGAACAGTACAAAAAAAAGTATGTTATTATCTTAATTATAATCTTAATGAAAGTAAACTAAAGTAACTTTTGAAAATCAAAAAATATTTTATTTTCTGAACTTAAATAAAGTTTGTTTGGCAACTGTCGCATTTTTTTGTTTCGTTGGTTAGTAGACTAACTTTTAAATTCATTCAAGATTTAACAAATAGTTTATCCAATGGAAAGGTGAAAATTTGCCATTTTGAAATAAATTTGAATGCCAAAAAATCTGCTCAATTATCAAAAGTTCAGTTTTTATAGGATATTTTTTTTATTTGATTATTATCAGTTAGGCTAGACTATGCCTAGCATCGTATTATATCCAGTTTTCTACGAATATAGAAATGTACAATCATAAGATTAAAACTAGTTTTTTTAGCCGGTGCCTTCGGCACCACGGGGCTAAAAAAACTAGTTTTAATCTTATAATTGTACATTCTATATCCGCGGAAAGCCGTTTATAATACGATGCGAGAAATAACTATTCTCGTATTCATTTGAATCCGGTGGATAGGAACCGGTTCTCATCCATACGAAAAAACTATGTCTAGCATCGTATTATATCCAGTTTTCTACGAATATAGAAATGTACAATCATAAGATTAAAACCAGTTTTTTTAGCCGGTGCCTTCGGCACCACGGGGCTAAAAAAACTAGTTTTAATCTTATAATTGTACATTCTATATCCGCGGAAAGCCGTTTATAATACGACACGAGAAATAACTATTAAAAGTTTTATTTGTCGTTAGCGCCTACGCCTCAAGAGGTATCTAGAGGCTTTTGAGGGAAGGAGGATTGGATTGGTTTGGGGGGAACTTCCATTTTGCACTTTACATTTTAGATTTAAAGAAAAGTAAAATAAATGGAGGTATATTTTTATTGAGAGGGTGGAGGGTATCTCCAGGACCTATAAAAAAACTTCACTTTAGAGGAGAACCATATTGGTTATCTTGGGATAATGGCTAAAGTCTCACCATTTGTTTTGTTGGTTTGCAGACAAACTTTTAAATATTTGTACTATTCTCAGGGATAGAGGGGACAATCAACTGTTTATTAAACATATCCCCAAAGTTTTATAATTACGTTTTCTTATTCATTAGCATAAAAACTGAACCCCAAACTGTCCCAGTTTTGAGCAAGACAATTCCAGTTACGTCATATACGTTTCGGGAAAGAAAAAGGGAAGGAGGGAAGAAAATCTCTTCAAAAGAAAGAGAAAAGGGAACAGAATTTTTTCCCCCCTTCCCTTTTTATATGACGTCACAGGAATCGTCTTGCTCAAAACTGGGACAGTTTGGGGTTCGTCTTTGAGAACTTTGTTTGAATTTTGACTGGTTGGTTCTTTAAGTTAAGTGTTAAAACATCTGAACCACTAACTGTAATCTACATAATTTTCAGTATTTGGGAAAGTCTTCATTTTGTTGGCTATTGTCTTATTCCTTTAGATGCCTGAAGTTTTTAAGATTAGCTGCTTAACGCTTGTCAGATTGGCTTAACGTTCTGGTTATAAGGGATATGCATATTGCATATGGCAAAGAAATTAAAAAGTTTCTTAGATATTGACAAAGATTTTAATTTAGTTGGAAACAGTTTTTTTTGGTATAGTCCCTTGCGTGGCAACGCACCTTAAGGGGCGATTCTTCGTATTTTCCACAGCTTTTCTCCTATTTCTAGCCCCTGCGGGGCCAATTGTCAAACCCTGTGGGGCAATCACCTAACCCAATATAACCTGACCTAACCTACATTTTAAAAATACAACGAATCGCCCTTTAAGGTGCATTGCCACGAAAGGGACTATTCCCAGATTTTATGTGTCCCGGCATCCCTGAGAGTGACACCGTAGACATAATCCATTGATAGATACGTATTGTTTGACTTATGGTCGTATTGTGGCGATGGGTAATAAAATGCGGTTATACACAATATTGAAAGGGTGACGCAAATTTTAGATATCAGTTTTCATAGTTTGAGAAAAATGTATCTTTATATCCTAACGAATGAAAAAAAAACTTGCATGCATTGCTTTTATCTTATAGAGAAAAAAAAATATTTTTCCGAGAAAATTGAGGTATGAAATTTGCGTCACCCTAAGATATTGCGTATGACGGCGTACGAATCTGATAAACGGCATTTTCCTACCTGTCATCGTATTGTAACGTATTGTAACAAGGTGAAAAAAAGTTGACCTTAGATAGCCACTAAACACCAATACGTATATTTTAACCTTTGGTCATCGCGACGCGTCGTATTGTAACAAGGATGACAAAATCCATAAACACGAAACTCTGGCAAATGACAAACAAACAATAAATCTTGTACATAAAGTGTCAGAACTTAATAAGCATAATATTAATGTGTAAGTCAATAAAAATTGTAAAGACTTTGTTGCAAAATTGCTTAAATACAAGATATATATTTTAGGATTTGATTTTAGAGAACCTTGGCTTGTACCTTATTGTCCTATGAATCAGTATTTCAAAAATCAAAAGTTTTAAGTGTAACGATTAAGTTTGAAATGAATAGGACAATTTTAACATATATCAATTTATTAAAAGAGCTATTGATTACGGACGGACGGAAGGACATGCCCAAATTATAGATAAGCTTCGCTCTTGAACAAAAGATAGGCATCAATCATTATACAATGATACAACACAAAAAAACAGTTTTAGTTCCAAGAGTACAAATACCAACCAGTTTTTGGTTTTCAAACTTTTTGTTAATTCATTTTTCTATTTTTTACATTTACAAGCGGCCACGCCCTTAGAAGTCTCTAGGGGTACTTAGGTTGCTATGCGCCCCCCCACCTTAAATTTCAATTTAGGTTCTAAAAAGAAAAAGTAAAAAAATACTTTGGGGGGTAATTTTTTATTGGGAGGGTGAAGATATCCACCCCCAATATAATCAAGAACCTTCCCTAAACATAGAAGAAACTTTACCATAAAGGAGAACCATATCAGTTCAGCGGTTAGCGAGATCCTTCGCTACAGACAATAAAGTTATCTATAATACAAAGTAGAACGATGTTTGTTTGTCTGTCTGTCTGTCTATTTGTTTGTAGCGAAGGATCTCGCTAACCGCTGAACCGATCGGGTTCTCCTTTACAGGGTAGCTTCTCATAGGTCCCGGGAAGGTTTATAACTATTTTCTTGGGGGGGGGGGGGACACCCTTAACCCCCCCAAAAATGAAAAATATCCCCTCCCCTCAAATTTAAAAAAAAATTTTCTTTAAAATCTAAAACACGAAAAAAAAGTTTGATGAAACCTCTTGGGGCAAAGCCTCTAGAGGCTAGTGGCGAAACCGCTAGTTCTATTATATAAACCAGTAAAGTTTCTTGTCTGTAACATAATTTTATAACTGATCAACCGTTTATGTTCTCCTATTTATCTAGAGAAGGTTTAAAAATGTTCTGGGATGGTTTTAGGCTATTCTATTTTTTAGATTTCAGTATTGGGTTGGTTTTAGGCTATTATTCTTCTTTTCTCATCCCCTTTGCATTGATTAAAAAGCCCATTGATGCAAGGGGTACAGCTAATAGTTACTTTATGTAATAGGACTATCGGCTACGCCCTTAGAAGCCTCTAGTGGCACTTTAAATGTTGCTACGATACCTAGCTATGTTGTGTAGGAGTCTCTAAACGTAAAAAAATCGATTGTATGTGATTTATCTTGGGAGGGTGGTGGTACTCTCTCCCAAAATGGTTATGGACCTATGAGAAGCTACCTTGTTAAGGAGAACCCGATCGGTTCAGCGGATAGCAAGATCCTTCGGTGCAAACAAACAGACAGACAGATAGACATCGTTCTAATTTTCATTATAGATAGAAATAACTCTTTTTATATAAACGCAAAACCCGAGAAAAAATAAAATTTTTAAAATATGTACTGTACAAAATCACACCCTGAATTTACTCCCTCCTAAGAGACAAAAATATCATGATGACTAGTAATAAAATGCCGTTTCTCGCGGTCATACGCAATGTTGGAAGGGTGACACAAATTTCAGATCTTAGTTTTCGCTATTTGGTTTACTTTTTTTCTCTATAAGATAAAAGTGATGCTTGTAAAGTTATTTAATTCGCTATGGTATAAAGATGAATTTTTCCCAAATTGCCAATACTTTGATCTGAAATTTCAAACATTGCGTATGACTGCGTACGACCACGATACACGAAATTTTAATACTAGTCATCGAATATCATAGAAGATCCATTTGGCCCTAATCAAGTTTAAGATTATTGAGATGTGAGAGGCTGCGAAAGCTATTGCAGATTATTGACGTAAACAAAACAAGGATGACAACATCCATAAAAGTGAAGCTCTAAAACCAGAAGGTAGGTAAAACAAATATCAATGCGTAGATTGTCAGAAACTTATCGTCAGAATATCAATTTATAAGTCTAAACCAAATTGAATATGAATTTAATGCAATAATGCTACTACTATAAAGGATACTGTTTACATTTTTTAGGACTTGATTACAGAGATGCTTCGCTCTAATTATAATACTTTGTTGTCCTATTAATCATTATTTAAAAAATCAGATGAATAGGATGATTATATCATACATATTTGTTGTAAAAAAAAAGTTAAACATCAGCAATTTTAAAAATTTATTAGTAATAGTTGCTCCGCTTTCTAAGTTATATCTAATTGTTTCAAGAATCATAATGCAAAGTTTAAAAAACAATAAGACAGTTCTAATATGTCCAATCTATCGACAAGAGCTATCCGTTTCAGATGTACAGACGTACGTAAATAGTGTGATTATAGAAAAGCTTCGCTTTAAGTTAGCAATATTTTCCTGTTTGCTTGTTATTCAAGACAGGAAGGTAGTTTTATGGTCTTTTTTAGTAGCGAAGCCACTCTATAATTAACTTTGTCCGTCAATCCGTCAGTCCGCCCGTAAGGCTATGGAAGAAAATGTGATTTTCTCGGCTCCTATACAAGATAGAATTAGACAGCTGAAATTTTTAGTGAAGATTCCTATGACATATGCCCATCTAATCTATACATTGTTTTGTCCATCTGTCTGTTATTTGGGGTGCAAGGTCGATTCCTAGATTTTCAAGTTTTCGCGATTTTCTCTATTTCTTTACAAGATAGAGAGCTAAAATTTTCAGGGAATAAACTATATACTTATTTCCACAAAGTTTTGAAGACTTGTCTAATAAGTGGGGTGCTAGATCGATTAATAGATTTTTAAGTTTTTTATTTTAAAGGTTTCGTGATTTCGCTTTTTTATCAATTTTAATGTTTATTGTATGACACTGTTCTATAGTAAATTTTTTCCGATATCCATTCATAATTTTGGAGCTTCGCTACTTATGGATGTTGTCATCCTTGTTTGTTTTTTACGCGTCTTGGGATCATGCTCAATTAACCCTTGCAAGTTGCTGCCATGCATATTCTAATTTTCTTACTTTATTGCCTGTAATTTACAAATTATAAAAAAATTCAGAGAGAGAGAGAGAGGGGAAAATGGGCTGTTTATTACAGTAGTCCCCAAAGTTATATAATAAAATTTTCTTATTCGTTAGCTTGACAGCTTTAGGGACTTTTATTGAATTTAATTTTGTTGGCTGATTAACTTGAGTGTCTAAACGTTTCACTTTCAACCCCTAATTTTAATCTACAGAAGGGGTAATTTTGTGCATCATCATTGGGAATGTACGTACATCAATTTATCGGCAATTCTCTTATCCCTTCAGATCCCTAATTTACAACACTGTTTTAATATTGTACTAGCGGCTTCACGACTAGCCTCTAGGGGCTACGCCCCTGGAGGTTTAATCAAGGGATGTTATTTAGATTTAAAAAGAAAAAGTAAAAAAAAAATTTTTTGGGGGGGGGGTTGGGGTGTTCCTCTCCCCCCCCCCCAAGAAATAGCTTTAAATCATCCATAGACCAGTAGGTATATTCCCTGAAGAGTAGAGCCCAATCGGTTCAGTGGTTACTGAGATCTTGAGCTTCAGACAGACATCGTACTACTTTGTATCATAGATTACGTTTTAAATTCCAGAAAAGTAGTTATTGAATGATTTATTATCAATTGGATCTTACACCAGATTATCATGTACTTTTAAAAAGTTAAATTTATAGCCCGCTAATATAATGACCCTTTCCCCAACCAACCTTCAACCCCTTCACCCCATCCCCTCCCCTCCTACTGGATACAAGAACTGACCAATTAATAGCAACCTTGATTGACGACAATTTTTCCCCTGTCATAATATCTATTTATGTATAATTGTCAATCCTTCCTACTGTTTATAGTGTTTAAAAACCATTAAGTAATGCGTCATAAAAGTGCAGTTCAAATGTTCCAGTATAGCTTCAAAACTGATCAATATCCATTGGATTAGAACCGGTTCTAAGCCATACTGAAGAATAATGTATTGTATCGTATTACAGATAATACTCTACGAATAAGAAAACAAAAATCGTTCGGTCTCTCAGAGCTAACAAAACTGGAATTAATATCTTATTTTTAGTTTTACTAACCGCGGAAAGCTGTTTATAATACGATGTAAAAAATAATTAGTATGATTTTTTTCTTCAAAAATGCAGATTTTATCTGTTTTAAAAGCAACTTTCATTATGATCATAAAATTGTAGTTCAGAAATTTTTTCTACCATTTAAATTGATGCATATTAGACGTGTAACTCAAAATTCACTTTTTAGAATTTAATTCTTCTGCTGACCTAGACGTTAGGGGCCTAGAAATACAAAATTTCATCTCTCTATCTCTACTGGCTACCTAGCGCCAGGCCTCTAAAAAAGACAATTTTTGAGATCCCGTTATTTCATACAAAAATATCATGGCGATGTTTTTAAAAAAAAACATTTTTCAGCAATTTTTTAGAAAACGGACCGGCGCTAATTGTAGAGTAGACTTTGACAAAAGATTTTTGGATATCATATATTTGGCCTTATATGTTTAAGTTGAAATATGCAGAAGAGCTAAAAAGCTGCACTGCACATTGCTGAAAAATTGTTAAAATCGCTGTGCTACCGTTATCTGTTGATTTTTTAGAGGCCTTGCGCTCGGTAGCCATTAGAGATAGAGAGATGAAATTCTGTACATTTATTTCTAGGCCCCTAAAGTAACTTTTTAATTCAGCAGAAGAATTAAATTCGAAAAAGTGTATTTTGAGTAACAGGTCTAATGCATAACTAAGCCATTTAAAAATGCGAGAAGTTGAGTGATTAAAATCATATTATCTTAATTATCTAGTTCTTTTCAGACATTATATACAGCAGTAAAGTATTGGCTGGTTAAACTATCGCAAACAACAGAACTGATGAATTCATATTAAAAGGGCTTACATAGGTCACAATATGGTTTTAGGCTATCTCCTTCTCTCTTTCAAATAGATCTAATGGAACACAGTAAAAGTGTCGGACTGATTATGACGTAAAAAAATTAGCCAATGAGAGGCCATTATTATTGACCAATGGTAAAATTTATAGAAGCCTCTTATTGGCTTATTTTTTTTACGTCATAATCAGTCCGACACTTTTACTGTGTTCGATCTAATGCCTAGGAGCGAAGCAGTCCATATATCCTATAGTAACTAATTATTGATATGCATAATTGTATTTGAGTAAGTATATGTGCATGCGTAGCTAATTAGATCTCGTAAACGGTTAAAATCTCAAAGAAGATATTGTTTATAGAGGGTATGATAATCCCCATCCCGTAGAGGCAAGAGTAGCCATTCATGTTAAAAAAACTAATAGTAATACTATGTGCAAGTTTATTCTTTTAAAACTGCAATTTAAAATTAACAAGTACATGATTCTTAATTATCTTAGTTGCATAATAACTGTACTATTATAGTGAAAAAGGACTTTTTTTTCAAGCGTAGCGCAGCCATAACACTATCTTTGTTATCTAAAATACAAAGTTGAATGATGTCTGTCCGTCTGCCCGTCCGTACGTCCGTCCGTCCCTTAAGATCTCGGTAACCACTAAACCGATCGGATTCTACTCTTGAGGGAAGACACCTACTGGTCCTGTGTCTAGGCTATTTTCTTGGGGGGTGGGACACACCCAACCCTCCCCCCCCCCAAAAAAAAAATCCACCCCCCATTTTTAAAAAAAATATTTGAAATTAGTGGTGGCAGCTCCAGTAGTAC
Organism: Acartia tonsa; assembly: GCF_053477335.1. NCBI lineage: Eukaryota > Metazoa > Arthropoda > Copepoda > Calanoida > Acartiidae > Acartia > Acartia tonsa. The sequence goes on along the minus strand of NC_137268.1, from coordinate 37,593,676 downwards.
TTATTTTTTTCTTTTAAATTACCTCTTGGGGCGAAGCCGCTAGTGTTAAAAAAACTATCAATAATACTATGGGCAAGTTTATGAGCCGATAATAAATTCTTTTAAAACTGCAATTTAAAATCAACAAGTTATATGATTTTTATTTATCTCAGTTGCATAATAATATTATTATGGTGAAAAAGGACTTTTTTCAAGCGTAGCGCAGCCATAACACTATTTTTGTTATTATACAAATCGTAGCGATAGAAAAGACCGGGAATAGTCCTTTTCGTGACATCGCTTCTTATGGGGCGATTTGTCGTATTTTTAAAATGGCTTTTTTTAGGTTATTTTAGGTTAGGTTAGGTTATATTGGGTTAGGTAATTGCCCCACAGGGTTAGGTAATTGGCCCCGCAGGGTTAGAGCCCCCCGCAGGGGCTAGAAATAGGAGAAAATCTACTGTGAAAAATACGACAAATCGCCCCATAAGAAGCGATGTCACGAAAGGGACTATACCCAAAAGACCTTATTAAAGGAAAAATATAATCTTTCATAAACAAGAAATGTTGATATTAATGATATAAGTATATATTAAGTAGGTATTACCAATAAATCATCTTATGATTTTAAGCAAATCTTTATGATCTCTATAGACAGACAAAATACGGACAATGTCTATTTATAAAGTATCTACAATATCATATCACAGGTAGGGAGGGGACATTGGACTGTTTATTGCACTAGTCCCCAAAGCTTTATATCAATGTTTTCTTATTCGTTGGCTTATCAACTTTTTATATTTCTATGGAATTTTGATTGGTTGGTTCATTAGGTTGAGTTTCCAAACGTTTTAACCACTAATAGTTATCTACAGAAGGGGTAATTTTATTTATCATCATTGTGGATGTACATCAATCTATCGGCTTTTGTCTTATCCCTTTAGATCCCTGATAATATCGTCTATAAAATTTAAATTTTTATTGGAGTGCAATAAAATCTAAAACAATAAAAATAATGATTTCTTAGAGTTTCGTCATTGATAATAATGCACAAACATAATCAAAATGTTTGTTTCAAATCAGGGATCTAAAGGGATAAGACAATGGCCGATAAAATAAAGTACATACCTTATGATGATACACAAAATTACCCCTTCTGTAGATTAAAATTATTTGTTGAAACGTTTGAAGTGAACACTCAACTTAATGAATGAATCAATCAAAATTCACAAAAGTTATTAAGAAAACGTTATCATAAACTTTTGAGGACTAGAATTATCAGCCCATTGTCCCCTCCCTCCCTGGTTTCAAATTATGTTAAATACTTATAAACAAGAAGCAGAACTTTTGAAACAAGGATGACAACAGCCATAAATAGCGAAGCACAAATAAATCATTAATGGGAATACAGACAAAAAGCATTTGTTAATATCAAGAATCGAGAAACCAGCTTTCTATCTTAAAAACAGATCTATAGTATAGATGTACATATATACAGACAACTACCTCCCCTCCTTTTTCAATGACCCTCTTCGTCTGCTTCTAAATTATTTTCTTCTACTTGGCTGTGTTAATATAAGCCACACCATATTGGTTGATTTTTAATGACCCAATAGAAAGGTTGCACAAGGTGGTTGCGATGGGAAAGCACAGTTTCTTCCTTTGTGTTTAACTCTAATATCTTGAACAACAGTTTGAAAAATCTTATTTCACTTATAGCGTTAGGAACGGACATACAAAGTGAATTATAGAAATGTTATATCCATAAACACAAATATCCAATGTATTTAATATTTTAAGCATGAATATGTTATTGTTCAAAATATTGTGTTTTGATAAGGTTTTGTAAGGGGGCCCAAAATTGCTTTTGGCTTGTAACTCACAAAAGTCTTTTTGGGTTTTCCACAGGTAAACAGGAATCGGGAACTGAACTATACAATAATCTTCCCACTAATACTTATTGCTATTTGTAGTTTGTAAATTAATGGGTTGAAGATAAATTTTTCTGCCATTATCCTACCCGTCCAAAAATATTGTTTAAGTCAGTACACTAAAAGGAAACCACATTATTTGAACTAAACTGTAAAATTTCTAAAATTGTTTGGTGATGCCTATCTTTTTTTTAAAGCAAAGCTTTTCTATAAGTAGGGTCGGTCTGTACGTTCGCATCGGATATCTTTTAATTTTATGTTTGTTTAAATTGTCCTATAAATTTTAAATTTGACATGATGATTCCTGTAATAGTTAGGCACTATTTAGTAAGCGTAGCAACGCAATTTGTATGCGATGCATCTTTATAATCAAATTATGTGAGTAAGTACGTCCTTAAACAGTGTTAATGTTCATTTGTCCTACCGTATGAGTTGAGAGCTTCGCTTTTAAAAATTTTGTTATTCTTGTTTTTCAACTATTAGATGTTGTTCCAGGATATAAAGAGGTCTAACCCTTCCAACATGACGCATGACGGCGCACGACCGCGAGAAATGGCATTATTTGGTCCACTATCGAATAAATAGGCCACCCACCCTTACTTTTACTTAAAATGAAAAGGGTATTCCCCATTCATTCTCCCCTAGGGTCACGACATCTGGTTACTAGGGGTTATTAGCGCATCCGCCCGTCGTCGTAAACGTGATAGGTCCGAACCTCGGCTTAACACCGCGCTGTAACTAAAAATGTTTAAAATGGTTCTTACTGCTGCTATATCAGGTGCACGACATTTATAGTTAAGATAAAGGGGGGGGGGTGCCTTGGCCCAAAACAGGTTCTACTCAGCAACACATTTTTGAATAACTATCATTCTTGTTTATTTTTTTCATAATACCATTCTAAAAGAAAATTTAAAAAACCGCATAAATTTTTTAAATACTTTCCTCTTCTGTACCTACTATACCTTCCCATTTTGGGTTATTTCAGCTTCGCCACTCACTTGCCGTTCTCCTTATCTTTTTTTGCCGGCCCTGCCCACCTCTCTCTCTTTGACAGCCAGAACAACGGATTGACGTCACTAAATAGTAAAAGAGATACTATATACATAAAGAACAACATATATTCTGAATATAATTTTGTCTTGTAAATTACTGAAAATCTACCATAGGATATAACATAGGAGTAAGCCAGTGACTTGACTCAGTTTCTTATTTCAACTCTCAAAGCAAAGTTTTAACATATAACAAAGTTTTAAACTTATTTTGAATAATCTTAGTGCTATTTTGTTAAATATTCAGGTATTTTTTTTACACATTATATTTATTGCATTTCTTTTTTTGGTCAAACCTAAAGTCTCCTTATATAACTAAATAAGTTTTTAATTTTTGGTTATTTGATTAAAAAGTTCTTTATTTTTATGTCTATAGAGGTGTTTAAAGTCAATACCCAAAGTGAAATATTTAATTAACGCCAGGCATAACTTGTCTTAATACTGAAATGAAAATTTCAATGTCGTTTTGTGTGTGTATCATCAAGCGAAAAAAATCTAAACTTATCTATTTTACCGGGGGGTTTATAAAACTACTAAAAAATAATAGCTATTTTTTAAATTATTTTTATGGGACCATAATATTAAAAATAGATATTTAAATCTGCAATTTAACTATTTGATTTTTTTATATTTTTAGAATTAAAATATTATCTTTTTGCTGCATTTATAAAACATTTGAACCAAGGCATATTTTTATATTTTATAACCTTTCTTAAATCTTGGCCGCTTAACATATTTTTCTAATCTTAAATATGCCCTTCCCATTCTTATCAGGGCTCGGCAGCTGCGCGGCAGTCGCCTGCAAGCCTCACAAAAATTAATCTTTTACAATTAAAAAAAAATCCGCTGCAAAAGTAAAAAAAAGGATCCAAATACGGCAATCCTTCTTTTAAATTTTTTTTTCAAAACATCTTTAAATTTAAAGCTTAGTCGTGGCTGATGCGTTGCTTCCGAGCCCTCAATCTTATGCAATAAATATCAGAAAACACAAATAATACAAACTTTACAAAGTCAAGCCTCTCATTAGCTTGATATTTGCCTTAGAATTTTATCTTTTATTTGTTTTTAATTTCGGACTAAAATCTTAAAATTGACGGATACATTTTTACATTTTATATAACTTTTTTTCTGCTACATCCTTATAATGAATAGCTATTACTCGCATCGTATTATAAACAGTTTCCGCGGATATAAAATGTACAATTATAAAATTTAAACCAGTTTTTTAGCCCCGAGACGCCGAAGGCAAGGACTAAAAAACTGATTTTAATCTTATAATTGTACATTTCTATATTCGTAGAAAACTGGATATAATACGATGCTAGTCATAGTTTTTTCGTATGGATGAGAACCGGTTCCTATCCACTGGATTCAAATGAATACGAGAAAATACTGTATTAAATAATATTTTATTTTAGTTTTCAACACTGCAGTCCAGAAATTTGTGAAGCTTACAGTTCTTAAAGTTTCTAGCTGATTGTTCTTTGGTTCTGTCATCCTTGTTTAAAAATTCTCCATCATTAACAAACCTTAACATAGACCTACAAATAGCTAAAAGATTAGAAAGAAAGATTCCAATCTTGCGAGGAAAAGTTAATTGATCTTGAGAAACCAAACTTCAACACTCCTTCATTGTTCATCTAAGTTAAAGGTAATAAAAAAAATATTTTTATCCTATTATATAAAGAAGTAAGCGTTTTTTGTATGTCCCGAATGATCTCGCTAACCGCTGAACCGGTATTGTTCTCCTTTACAGTGAAGCTTCTTATAGGTCCTGGGGAGGTTTAAACTGTTTTTGGGAGGGTGTCTTCACCCCCCTTCCCCCCCAAAAAATATTTTTTTACTCTTTTGAACTTCAAATTTAAAATGGGATTAGGTCGACTTTTACCCCTTCTACCTTAAGTGCCCCTAGAGGCTTCTAGGGGGCGTAGCCGCTAGTATATTATAATGCATAGTTAGAAAATATCTCAAAAGTGATTTTTAAAAACCTTATATTAAACTTAAACTTCTCATTCCAACAAACTAATAATTGGCTTTCTATTATATATGTTTTTACATTCAATGATTTTATCTATCTATCTATCAATTTATCAATTCTGCATATATTTTTTATTCTATCTAGCTACCTTTTTTTTACATATACATATTTTCTGTAAAAATAGGCATGTATCTAAATAAATATTCAACAATTTAACTGTCAAATTATTCATTTGACTTTTGACACAAAATCAAATCTGCCGCTCTACCTAACTTTTAATCTATTTGATAATCTATCAATCTATCTAATAAATATCTTACTATCTATCTAATAAATATCTTAGTATCTATCTAATAGATATCTTACTATCCATGTAATAAATATCTTATTATCTATCTAATAGATATCTTACTATCTATCTAATAAATATCTTACTATTTTTCTAATAAATATCTTGTTATCTATCTAACAAATATCTTACTATCTATCTAATAAATATCTTATATATCTAATAGATATCTTACTGTCTATCTAATGAGTAACTTTTTATCTACAATCTAGGTATCTTACTATTTATCTATTTCAGCTGGATACTATGGGCAATTTCAGTAGTGTCCGTAACGACCTGGGCCAGGACTGCTGGCTCCACATCTGTGCCATCCAGTCTTCTAACTATCTTAACTCTAAATCAGGTAATTAGGAATCGGCGTTTTCCAGAGGTAGGGAGGACATTGGGCTGTTCACACTAGTCCCTAGTTCTATTATAACGTTTTCGTATTCGTTGGCTTAGCAACTTTGGGGACTTATATAGAGTTTTTATTGGTTCATTTAGTTGAGTGACCAAACGTTTAAAATCGTTTTAAATGAAAATAAGAATTGAGTAGTTGCCCTTAACAGGAACCTAGAGGAAAGCATCTTGGATTTTTTTTCTTTATTTCACTGTATATTGATTATTTGTTATTTTCATTACTATTCTTTTTCTATCTCCTATTCTATTCTCCTTTTTTTCAATAAAAACTTTAACCTTTTAGCTTTAGCTTCAAATTTTCTCAATGCTTATCTGAAAACCACGAATTCCATGTTTGATCTGCTGTCAAAAATCTTTTTTATCTTTTTTTATCTTCCTATTTCTTTTTTCATGTATCAATGGAGTATACATTTATTTTTTCAAACAACTTTCTGCGATTGTCAAAATGAAAAAAAATATTAAAACCAGACGGCAAACAAAACTGGTATTAATTTTATGGTTTTTATTTTAACATTCGTGGAAAATTGTGTGTGATACGATGAAATACATAATTTGTCAGTATGACTGAGAACCAGTTCTTGTCCAGCAGATATTAATCGGTTTGGAAGCCATACTTGAAATCACTTAATTCAATTTCACATTGTGTTTTGTTGTTTTATGATATATTTCTTTTTTTTGTAACATTTTTTATATTTTTAGATCTTGTAGGGTTAGTGCAGAAATGTCGTGATATGGGCCTCCACTCTGTCAATGACATTGTTTCAAAACTTAGAAACACAAAATCTTTTAACAATGGGTAATACATTTTTTACTTCTAAAAATCTCCAAAAAAAATATCTTTTAAGAATTTTTTTTAAAAATCCTCTGCTAAAAGATATGTTCATTGTAAAAATTTATTACTTTGTTAATAACATTAACAGCAAAATATATTACGACAATATGCAGTAGAAGAAAATAATGTTTTGCCTCAATTTGCCTTTTTTTCTGAAACAAATTTTTTAAGGAAGTTTCGATCGAATCATATTACTTTATAAATGTAGTTCTAAATTTAACACTTTTATAAATGATTTGTTTTATGACAGGTTTTCAAATGGCTGGAGCCCGGAGCAAAACAGTTCTTTTGGAGGATTTAAAAGCTTCAGCCAAAAACCCGGCAAAGGAGATGAATTTACTTTAGATGAAATCAAAGAAATGCTTGGTTACTTCATCAAGGTAAAACTTAAATCTAACTCTGAACCGCTCATCTCCTCAATGCTGAATAACAGGGAAAGAAGAATGTGATTCTGACAAACAATTCTAAGTGAAAATTTCCCCACAACCCCCTTCTCTTTTTTCTCCCCTTCAGTTACATAAGAAAAAAACTAAAATTTAACTCTATTTCTGTTTATTTTATTCCTGTATAGTTTGTATGAGTTTAGGAATTTTAGGAAAGGAGGTTTTGATTTTTTCTTCAAGATTCAAAAGTTTGCCTATAGCACTTTAAAAATAATAGTTTTACCCACTTAAGATCTAAGCTCTTGTATTATAGGAATATTATTATTTTTCATGTTTAGGTTGAAGTTGGTCGTGAGGTGAGGATCAACACAAGATTCCCGGACCCCGTGGTGCACATCCTGACCAACGACGGCAGATACCTCGTCAAGTCCATGCATGATCTGGTCGTGGAGGAGGGGTACAACGGGGAGACAACCCTGCGGGCGTCAGCCATCACAATGTATTAACTTCATACCTTCTTTCTTTCATAAACCATATAAGTTGAATTACATAATAATAGCATACCTAAATATCTTTAAGAAAGGTATGTCTATCAACAATATAAGATATGTTAGCATATTTTATGCCTAATTGTTATGTGATTCACCCTCATTTTTGTAATAATGCATTATTATCAAAGATTTATATTAGCCCTGTACCTCTATTTTATCATTCTAAAATTCTCTAAGTATTGTCTAATATAATTTTTAAAGTTAAAAACGAGATTGAATCAAAATTTAGTGTACATAGATAACTTGACAAAGTTATAAAAAATACTGTAGATAATGTATCATTTTTGGGGGATATAGGAAATAATAATTGAAGATAGATGTACATTCCCAAAAATTTAAGCACCAAAAATATGTAGTTTAGTTTAGATTTAAATTTATAATCTATCTTTGAATTATTCCTGTATTTTCTAAAAAAAAACTCATTGATGTATCCATATGTCTTGCCATTGTATACTGTATACATATACAGTATACTGTTTACTGTATGAAATAATTTATTCCTATTCATATTGTATAAAATCTCACCAATAAAAATTAATCATTCAAAACAGATTTTTTCTTTTATCAGATTAACAATAAATATCCTATTATATAAAGTAGTAAGGGTTTTTTTTTGTCTGTAGCCTAAGATTTTGACAACAACTGAACTGATTGAATACTCCATTTTATGAAAGGTTTTAGGATACTTAATTCTTATTTCTATGTTTGGTTTTAGCGTATTTTCCTACTTTCCCTACTCCTTCGATTACATAGCTCATAGATGCTACTACATAATAAAGGAAAGTACGTTCGTTCGTCTGCTTTTATCAGTAAAAATCTAGCTATGTCAAACTTCTGCTTTTAACATTAGGCATAGAGGGGGCATAAACAATATATAACTCTGCCCACAGGGCGGGGACCCTGTCCGTATTTTGTATTGGTTTTTAAAATCAGCTAATAGCGTCGGAAACATAAACACAGCCGAGTCCCCACAAAAGAACAGAAAGTATTTTTTTTCGCAGATGAAAAGGTTCTCCACCACTTGGGCTATATAGTTGTCTGTATTTTACATCTACACTTTTAATGCTTTATAAAATGTATGTGAGCTCTTAACAATTTAAACAACAAATTTTGTATAAAATATTTGTCTAGCATCTACAATTCAGATACATGTTGTCCCGCGTAAAAAGCTACAGGGATCTTGAGGGATAAGACAATGGCCGATAAATTGATATACATCCCCATTAATTATACTCAAAATTACACCTGCTGTACAGGGAGTAAGGGAGGGGACAATGGATCGAATATTCAATCTTTAGGAGTCTCAGACTTTGGGTACTGGCTTAAAGGGAATGTGCAAGAATTTAGCAGTTTCTGACTGAGTTTGGGTACTGCCTGCTGTAGATTACAATTAGTGGTTTAAAACTCAACCTTATTACCCAACCAATCAAAATTCATTAAGAGTCCCCAAAATTGTAAATCTTACGAATAAAATAACGTTATTGTAAAACTTTAATGACTAGTGTAATAAACATCCCACTGTCCCCTCCCTCCCTGTAAAAGCTTTCATTTTATTTTACAGCCCCTCTCATTCAACTTGGTGTTTTCAAAATAATGTTAATCTTATCCCAGAACGGCTTCGAAACCGATCAATAAACACTGGATTAAAATTGGTTCTCAGCCATATTGAAGAATCATGCAAAGCATCGTATTACAGACATTTTCCCACAAATTTAAGATAAAGATCATAAAATCAATACCAGTTTTTTTCTTTTTTTCATTTTAATATCCGTGGAAAGCTGTCAGTATTAAGATGCATTAAATAACTATTGAATATTCATATTTACATATTTAGAATTATTAATTTAGACTTTTATAATCTCATCCCCTTTGCTTGGACAAATTCATATGCATAGCAGACTTAATGAACTTTACTGTCAATTTAATTTCTAACACAAATTATCAGCAAAATTTTTGATAAGTTAGTTTCTTAATAGCTTCAGTATTAAAAGTTTTACTGGCGTTATCCTCTTAGATTTTTTTTTAGATTTTTTAAAATTTGAGTACCTCCCTCCCCGACAGAGAACAACTATTTTAGGCGGGCCGAGCGCTGAAAATTTAAAAAAAATTCAATTTTTATTCAAATCCTTTACTAACTTTATGATTGGATTTTATTCAAGGGACATGAACTCAAAGACTCCACAATCAATATGAAAGTGTGGATATGTCTGACTTATTTATCAATGATTTTGGTCAACCTATAAACAGAATTGCAACAAGATCAAGATCATCACAAAAATCCATCACATAATGTTTTTTATTTTATCCTGACAAATATATTATATTTTAAATCTTATACAAGTGTGTTGTTTTCTTATTACATTTAATTTCTACGGATAGATAAATGCCAGTGTTGGATGTATTTATGACATATAATTGAAAAAGTATGGATGTTTAAATGCCAGATGCCAGTGTCAGATGTATTTTTTTTACATATGTATGGAAATATTGGATATATTTTTGCCAGTGTTGGATGTATTTATGGCACGAGAATTGATTTTACTGTCATTTATACATTAAAAATTCAGTTTGTCATGAAAACATCCATTGCACTGGCGAAAACACATCCACTGTAAATTTGCTGGATGTGTAAATGGCAGTCCACATGTTATAATCCTTGTTTTTTGAACTTGTGAATTTATTAGTTGTTTGGTAAGAATATTTTGGTTAAATGTTTATTTCATAAGGAACATGTTACATGTATATTTTAAATTCGCATTAACTTAATAAAATACAAATTTGTTTGTCTCGTGCAAAATCTCTTCATTTTCCTTTTCCGTACTCTATATCTAAAATTCCTTCAAAACCCTTAACAGTGGGAGCCCCTACAGGAACTTTATTTGGGGAGTGGGGGGGGTGATCTTTTTTAATCCTAATGGTTTGCTGCCATCCTGTGCCTACCAGGGTGGTGATATTTAAAAGAAATCATAATTTTCACGTTTATCTAATTAACCCATTAAAAAAAGTCGGATAGTTTAGTTTAGCATTCTATCTGTTACGTACAGAAAATGAGACAAAAATGGAGGGGGGGGGGGGGAGTAGTGTTGAACCCCCGAGTTTTATGCATTTTAGATTTATATGGCTGACCATAACAAAATACAAATTCTGTAATTTTAGGCATTCATAATTGTCCTATCGGTTTAAACCCTTGTAAGACCAACGAGTGTATCTTTTAGCTTTGGGCATGACAAATTAAATATACAAAAAAAGAATGAAGACATCCATTAGTAGCGAAGCACAAAAAAACGGACAAAAGGAAATAAAGAACAGATGTAAAGTGAACATAATAAAAAGAAAATTTGAAAAGAAAGCCAAATTAATAATAATTTTTTTGAAAAGCACGAAACCTTCATATTTGACTAGTTGCTTTACTCCTAGCATCTTGAAGATGGTGAGGTTGATCAGAAAAATAGGCTTAAACCATCAAAAGACATTTATAAAGCTTCTATGAAAAAAAACCTATTGGAACATAATTTTTCGAGATCGTTCGCTTCAGACACCTACTACTTTATTATTAGGATTAGCGGCTACGTCCCTGTAAAATTGTTTTTGTTAATATATGTTAAAATCAGCTATTCACCAAAAATATTTTTTTCTCCGCTAGTACCAAAAATTTTAGGGCGGCGTTTTTTTTTATTTTTTTTTATTTTTAGCGATTTTTCTTGGTAGGGTGGTGGTACCCTCCCCTAAAATAGCTATAAACCTTCCAAGGACCTTTGAGAAGCTACTCTGTGAAGGAAAACCATATCGGTTCAGCGGTTAGCGATATCCTTCGGTACAAACAGACACACAGACAAACAAACAAACATCGACAGATCGACGGACGGATAAAATAAATTACACAATGGTTGCTCATTTATTTGTATGGGAAATCTTTACACAATTATTTTTAGTGCCTCTAATCAAAGTATACTGCTGAGAAAACGGATGAAAGTTTTTATGTAAAGTTCAATTTAGGTCCACACTGTAATTTACACTTTTATTAAAGTGGGAAGTAATATATTTAACCTTTTTTAAAATAAACACATATTCAACGGCTTTGGTTTTTCCTACAGGGTGTTTTTTTGTGTTTCAGTTATTTGGTAAAATACATTAAATTTAATTTAACCAATATCATAAGAATATGTTTAATCTATATTACAAAGTATAATGATGTTTGCCCGTCCGTCTGTCTGACGCTTAAGATCACGGTAACTGCTTAACCCATTAAATTCTACTCTTCAAATGATATACCTACTGGTCCTATTGTGGTTTTAGGCTATTTTTTAGGGAAGGGGCACCCCAAACTCCCCAAAACAAAAAAAATCCTCCCCATAATTTTTTTTTGGTATTTTAAATTTTTTTTTTGTAAACAATGTGTTTACAAAATATTATTTAAAATGCAACTTAATTTCGGAATTTCCTACAAAAAAACTGATCAAATCCAGTTGATTACCTCTTGGGACAAAGCCTCTAGGCGAATCCATTAGCATAAAATAAAATAGACGAAAACGCACATTGAACCAAAATAAAGCTTCTATGAATTGAAAAACTAACGGTTTGTAGTTTATAGGATCTTTACGAACAGACAAAAAATCCTCACTACTGTACATTATAGATACTAGTGGCTTCACCCTTACAAGCCTCAATTGGTACTTTAAAATTAACATTCCGGATCTAAAAGAATCCTCAATGTAATGGAGACCTATATCGGACCGACAGCCAACTATTTTATTAGCTACAGATGGACTCTTAACATCCTCCTACTTTTATATAAGGACTAGCGGCTATGCCCCTAGAGGCCTCTAGTGGCACTTTAAATGTTTTTTATTATATTTAAAAATAATTTCGATTTTTTGTGATTTCTCTTGGGAGGGTGGTGGTATCCTTTCGCAAAATAGTTAAAAACCTTTCCGGGACCTATGAGAACCCAGGTTCTACGAAGTACCACAAAATTTCACCCTTTTTACCGGAAAAGTGGTAAAGCTGGTCAAGCTGGTAAAATTTACCAGTTTCGTGGTAAATTTTACCAGCAAAAATTTTAGCCAAAAAATTAGTAAAATTTTACCATTTTTTTTGTAAAATTTGACGAAACAAAAAAACCCGTTTTTTGTGTTTTAAATTAAAAACAGCTCTTCATAATCAGTTGTAGTACTTTAAAATAATGACTTCTATACAATGAAGCCTAAATTTAAAATTTTTTTTTTTTTTTAAATTTTACCACATTTGGAAGTTTTACCAAAAATGTGGTCAATTTTACAACTCTATTTTTCAGGTTAAGTCTGAATTTTCGGACTTAGACAAAAAAACGCAATTTGGTCAATTTTTACCAAAAAGTTGGTAAAATTTGACAAGGTATTTTTTTAGGCCAGATTTTTGGACTTTGACAAAAAAAATGAACTTGGTAAAATTTGACCAACTTTTTGGTAAAAATTGACAAGGTAAATTTTTAGGCTAAGTCCAGATTTTTGGACTTTGACAAAAAAAAAACTTGGTAAAATTTGACCAACTTTTTGGTAAAAATTGACAAGGTCAATTTTTAGGCTAAGTCCAGATTTTTGGACTTTGACAAAAAAAAAAAAATTGGTAAAATTTGACCAACTTTTTGGTAAAAATTGACAAGGTCAATTTTTAGGCTAAGTCCAGATTTTTGGACTTTGACAAAAAAAAAAACTTGGTAAAATTTGACCAACTTTTTGGTAAAAATTGACAAGGTCAATTTTTAGGCTAAGTCCAGATTTTTCAGACCTAATACTTTCCAAACAAACATCCTTCTACTTAATGATAAAAATCGCAAATAAAATATAATGAGGAAATATTCAGACCTAATACTTTCCAAACAAACATCCTTTTACTCAGCACTATTTGCTTTCGTTATGGAATATGAAATTAATAAAATATACATACTTATAGTTTATTTTACTTCATAATTTTATAAAATATGATGACAATGATTTTAATTAGAATTTATTTCATATTATAACATAACAGGTCATTAAATATAGATATTATCCAGGTCAATACTGAAACTACAAAACTTACTAGTATCGTTTCTGTAAATAACATACCATACACCTGTCAAATGTGTAATAAAGTCAATATTTTGTAGAATTTTAGCTTGTGGAATGTTTGGAGCTCTCGAGTAGAACTTAATTAACTGACTAACAAATTTTCTCGGTTCTACATTGTCGTCATAATAAACACTGAATGTAATCAATACGCTTTATTTGTTAATTTTAACTGACTAACAAATTTTCTCGGTTCAACATTGTCGTCATAATAAACACTGAATGTAATCAATACGCTTTATTTGTTAATTAAGTGTGTGAATGCTGGCATGACTTGAGATGGTTGAGATGGAACTCAAGTTATTCTCCATGGAACTGCAAAGCTCCACACTTCAAAACTGGTTCATCTCCAAAATCCTGAAAAAGAATATTCATTTTTAAATTAAGCAAAGGATTAACAAATCAAAAAGGCCTTACAAAAAGGAAAGTTAACTGTTTTGGGAAAATTTCATGGAGAAAGTAGATACAGCTTGTGTACATGCCTGCTTATTAGAGAAAGTTTAATTCAGTTATCAATACATAACCAGACTGAGAGAAACTAAGAATGTCTTATAACGGGAATTTGGAGTTATGGTATGAATTAAATAGTCGTATGTTAGTTTTAAGAGAGAGTCTAGAGATTAGAGCCAGAACTGACAATGTCAAGATCCAGAGGGAGGTTTGTAAGAGGTTATATCAGCATGGATGGATTACTACACATCTTAATCGCTGCCGTCCTTCCCCTCTGCTGCCCGCCGCTGCCCAGGCTGCCGAACTGGCAGCTGTTCTTCACGAAGTAAACATGCACGAGGATGAATGTAATGCTGTTTAGATTTTAATAATATCCTGAATGTACTGTTTGAATAATATAAAGTAGTAAAATCTAATTTTAAATAGCTACCTATCTAGTACGTTATTTTTATGTATTAACCTTTGTCTAACCAGTTTAATATCTATCTAATAAATTTAATAATAGCTTAATTGTTAATATAATTTAGTATACAGTTTCATGAAGGTAGTTCGATGTGTGTCTGTGTATATTAACTTCATATTTGTTACGCTTGTATACATGGAAAATACCTTTTGGGGGCGAGGTGTTGCCGTAGTTGCGTGTAGGATTATTCCAACTATCTTTTATTACAAATAATTAAACACTTACTTTTAACTGATGAATTTCTGATGGCAACAGCTTCATGTTGGTGCAAGAAATGTTCCACGATCGAATTGCGGTCAGCTTATAATCAGAGAATACACCCAGCTGTGTGCGAAGCTAAACCTGAAAAAGAATATTAATTGAAATATAATTTATATATATTTTCAATATTATTTTACATAAAACACATCTTATAATATCTTTCTATTAAGGGTATAAAAATTCGTTACGCTTAAAACAATCATAAACCTTAAAGGGCGAATATAGGTTGGATATAATATGAGCTTATTTCAAAGGTGCTATTATATAGATTATAATAAATAACTTAAAGATAATGACATATCTAATTGTATCAGTCTGTTTACAGCTTATATAGATTATAATAAATAACTATTATATAGATTATAATAAATAACTTAAAGATAATGACATATCTAATTGTATCAGTCTGTTTACAGCTTATAAAACCTGTCTAACTCAAGATAATATTATGTAATTAATGAACTCAAACACCCTACCATCACACAAGGCTTCGTAGCAAGGTTGAACTAAAAAGCTTTCGTTAAAGGATAGTCTTAATAACATCCTAAAATATCCATGTTCTTATTAAAATTATTTTAACACTTACTTCTATGTAAACCATTCACTAATTGCAGTGCCCATATATTTTCTCACGAATCTGATTCCTGGCTAAGTCTGAAAAACAATATTAATTGAAATATAATTTGTTAATATTTCTATTATTATTTATATATATTAAACCCCTAGTAGAATACTTTAAATATTAAGAATAGGATAAAAAGTCGTTCTTATATCATATCAAAAAGGTTTAAAAAATTATAAAACAAACAGTTTATCGAAGCAGCTTAAAACCATGCGTAAGGTCCTATATTATATTGATTTTTTTATTACATTATTTAAACACTTACTTCTATGTGAGCCAATCGTTGATTGCAGCGCCCAAATAGTTATTTTTGATGAATCTGATGCTGCTGAACCTGAAAAACAATATTCAATTTAAATATAATTTATTAATATTTCTTTTAATATTTATATATATTAAACCCCTTAGAATTATTTAATATTAAGAATAGGATAAAAAGTGTTTCTTAGATCAAATCAAAAAGGCTTAAAACAATTATCCTATTATATAAATATATTAATATTGTTCTCTTTTACAATAAAGCTTTTTATCTATTTTAATCTATAGCTGAAACTCAAATTAAAAATAGGATGAGGCCTCGACTTTTCTCTTCCTACTTTAAGTGCCCCTAGAGGCTTCTAAGGGGCATAGCCGCTAGTAAAACTTAAACCGTTAATCGAAGGCAGCCTAAAACCGTATGCTCAAGGTCCTATATTATTAATGTTTTTATATTAAAATTATTTAAACACTTACTTTTACGCAAACCACTCTTTGATTGCAGGGTCCATATACTAACAGCCAAGACTGGTAGACAAGTACTTTTTTAAACTTCTGAATATCAGCTCTCTAGCGTTCTTAAATGACATTCATATAAATCTTGTGAGATGGACCATCTCCTGTCAATCATACTTGGATATAACACGTATTTTCTCTAAGAGACTTGAAATAACACTCATTGTTTTCAATAGTTTTCAATCGGTATAGCGGCATTCATGCACATGCTCTGTACAGGTATACAACTTTATATTGAAATATTTCTTTTATATCCATTGCAATATATTTTTTTATATTTTATCGATGATATTTCATTTAAGTCATTGCAAAAATATATTACATTCACATTAAAAAAAATTAACATTAATTTAAACTTTCGTAACCCTGTTTTCACAAGATCAAATCAGCGTGCTCGACAAAGTTGCCAAACTTTAAAAAACACCTTATGTATATAATATCATTTTAATATTTTACCGGTTAATTAATTAAAACTGCATAACTTATATAATTCATCAAATGTTATTATTCGTTGCATTTTTACGCTTCAATCTTAATTCATATTCAGCAGCTCACGGGTTTCCGCTTCAATCTCTCCCAGATAGTCTATCATTCCGTCCAGACTGGCACTATCAGAGTTTGGGTCATTAAATTCGCTTGGCTCGATATAAGACCAATTAGATTCAGCCCATGCCAGGTGATAGTTGTGCTTTCCGAGTTCTCGCAAAAGTTCAGCGTTTTCGCACTGGTTAATTTTCGCACTAACTTCATCCGAAAGTTCTTCGATTTTCCACTGAAGTATGGCCCATCTTATCCAGTTATTCTCGAACGTTGCAGCCATGATTACTTATTCACTAAAAACTTGCGCTAACACAATTTTGTAAGATATAAGATTCAATGAACATGTGTATTCAGTTCCCAGGATAGGGTGTTTTTTGAATATTTCCCAAAAAAGGTTATTGAATAAGGTTAATATCTTATTTTTTTTTTACAAAATATTTCGTTTTTCTATTTTATTTGTTTAATACCGCAGTTTTTTCCTTCAAAATATACAGGAATTATAATAGATAGATTTTTTAATTTAGCAAATTTTAGTTGTTTTATCATACAGCCTAGGATCCCCCCCCGTCGGGTTTCTGGGAGAAAAATTCGTCCTTCTGAATAAAAAACACGTTATTTAATACATAACACTTTTTTTAAACAATGGATCAGGTCCCATTTGTGCAGTTATTCCAAGCACGTACAATTAAACAAAATAATAAACAAGGACCTTTACATAATACTAATACACATTTCACGCAAATATATATTAAATTTTAGGGAATTAAAATTTCTGTTTTTAAAAGGGGGAGGGCACTTTTCTTACCTCCCGCGCGCCGCAGCCTTTAGAGCAAAGTCACTTTTAAAACTTGAATGGAGCTTATAATACATATATATATGATCCTTCCACAACTTATGATAAATATGATAAAAATTATGATAAAACTCACTTATTTTTAGTAACACATATCTTTTCTTAATTTAGATTAACCTGCCCGGCTGCTAATATTCAAGACCATGAGTTCTTCAGATTCTGACGAGCAGGAAAGAATAAGGAAAGGTAAAAACTACGAAATTATTGCAGGGGTGTATATTCTGCTCCGGGGGGGGGGGGGGGAGGGGGAAATAAGAAATAAGTGGATCAATGATGGAAGTTGCTTAAAATCACCTGCTCTTGTTCATGGCTAGTTGTCTTTTGTAGCAGGGGAAAAAATTGTTTTTAACCAAAGAATGTTTCAGAATTCTTTGAGTTTCTTCATTAAAAAACGCTTTAGTTTTCTCATTTTTAATTAAATGTTCTTTCCTTTCAGGGAAGAGAAAGGAGAAGCTAGGAGAAGCCGAGCTCGCCGCTTTCAAGCCGGCGATTTCATCCAGCCTCCGGATATCCATGCTGAAAGCGAATTGTAATTGTAATTTGTGGCGTTATCCTCTTAGAAAATTTTGTTTCTATTATTTAACTCCCCATCCCCCCCCCCCCCCCAAACTAAATTGCTGGGTTAGGTTAGGCTAGGTTAAGTTATACGGCTAGGTAGAGGCCAGGGGCCGTTTTTCTAGGGGGGGGGGGGGGGGTATTTCCTAAGAGGATAACATCAATTTGTTCTTTCAGAACATTTACGTTAACCTCTCTTTGATTGCAGCGCCCATATATTTTATAATTAAGTACCCATGGTGACAGAGCTTGAGCCCCACTGGTCGTGCAGATATATAATTTCCTGCATATAAACATTAATAAACATTATTTACCCCTAAAGCCGACGATTACGTATGCACGTGTACAGTTTTTTAAGCTTCTGGCTATAGCTCTCTAGGAGATCTTAATTGATATGTTTTATTTTTTGTTTTTTTTATAATATTTCTGTTATGATGTTTTTGTTTTTTTACATTATTTATTTTATAGCAAATTAGCAAATTTTCTGGGTTCAACACTGTCGTTATAATAAAACTCCATGCAACTGCATAATTCTGCACAAAAGTCACGACCAGTGGGGCTCGAATATATATGCGTTCGTCGGCTTTTCAGGGAAGGCAGGAAATTTATATAGGTATTATCCAGGTCAGGACTGGAACAAACAAAATTTTATGTATATTGTATATTGTATATTGTATATAGTTATTTTTTTCAAAGTAACAAAATGTCAGACCAACGCTGGATGTATGTAATTGGATCACAATTTTGATAGGTAAGTAAATTAATTTTATAGACAATCAAAGGATAAATAAGGGTATTTTCTTATGTTTGTAACTCTAACTCTTTATTTTGTGAGTTCCTTTGACATTTAATTTTGGTTTCAAAAAGTGTCACTTCCCCCCCCCCCTTTTTTTTTTTACTTTCTCCTTCTTTCGTTATATGTAAACAATTAATAACCTTATTATTATAACATATACTTCTTATTTCAGGAGTTACCTATACACCCCTGTTAGACGTAATTAAAATGGGAGACAATTTGATTGGTACACTCTCTAAAGCTCTACTGAAGCGTATAAGAAGTGGAGATAAGAGGAAAAATGTACAGGTGACTTTTTACAACTAATTATTTCTACATATTTAGGATGAGACCTTACTTTTCATTACTGTACTTAAAGTATAATCTATGCTCGACTTTAATTTCTATTTTTCACTTGCAGTCAGCGCACTATAAACATGCTTGCTCTTACACCAGTATAGTCATATGTACTATAATCAATTGACACGTGTAGCTTGCCCAAATAACGATCCATAACAACTCCCCTATATTATTTTAAATAAGTAATTCACTAATTATGTAATCTTTTTCCAGTTGCAGCATAAACTGAGGACCATAAGAACACTCTTCTGTAATGCAAAGAGAGCCAGAAGTAAATACTGGCGCAAGAAACATCACCAAAGTGAAGACAGTCAGCCATTACTAGAAGAAGAACAGCAGGAGGATTTGATGGATGTGGAATATGAGAACGAAACTGCATCGTCAAAAGGTAACCTACAATATCTGTAATATAAAGTAGAACGATGTCTGTCTGTCTGTTTGTTGTTTGTTTGTCCAAATTCCCACAAACATTGTCTCCCAATTTTTTTTTTATTTTCCTTTCAATCTAAATTTCAAACAATTGGTTTGATCAAACGTTAGTTAAGTTTGTCTCAAGATATCCTTGTTCCAGGGGTGTATATTCTACATGGGATCCCTTAACCTAACCCACCTTCACCCACTCTCTACATTTTTCTACTTTTTCTGGAATTTTTCATTTTTTAACTTTCTAATTTGAATAGCTTTTCTTTACGGCATTATCCTTATACTAAAGTAACAGGATGTCTGTGTGTCTGTTCAAAAGGATCTTGCTAACCGCTGAACCAATCAGGTTCTCCTTTACAGGGTAGCTTCACATAGGTCCCGGGAAGGTTTATAACTATAAAACATCATGTTTAACATCATATTTTTTTAGGTAAAGTTTGTACAGGCTGCAATACCAACTTCACAAAGGAAACCGAAAGTTTATGTTATCAATGTTACGCAAACCAAGTTTTGGAGGGATTAAATAACAATCCTGAAGAAACTGACTACATTAATATTGTTGTAGACAATATTAACAACAATAATACCAGTCAGGATAATAATGATACAGACAATGACAGCATTCAAGATGCCGAGGACTGGGAACACGTCGAATTGTTTGATATACCTGAAGATGATTTTGACCCAGATGATGACGATGACCCTGATGACGAACCTGATGGCGATCATGACGGGGATCCCTTCCAACATCTTACAGAACTTGAGAAAGAAATTGTTAATGATTTCAGAAGCGTTTGTGTTCTAGACAACCCCATCTCTCACTACAAAGTTAGAATCATCCTGAGGATTCTGAAACGCTTGTGTATTTTCAAATTTCCGTCATATAATAAATTATTCAAACCCAAATACAAAGTTGAAATCAAAGAAAACAAATATAATCCTACAAATGCTCCTGGTTCACTGATTGAGTGCAGGTATGTTTATATACGATTTAGAAAGCGTAGCATTTCTATAATCATTACCAGAATTTCCGTACGTCCATTTTAAACATGTCGATTTTTCTCCTTTTTTAACAACAAACTTTCAAGTGTTCTAATTATCAGTTTGATCATTCTTTGGTATATTGCTTCCTGCGACAACTTAAGAACAATATTATAAGCGAAGCCACTCTATAATTAAGTCCTTAAAATTTAAGTATGTGCATAAACCTTATCCTCCTTCAAGCATTTTTTTTTAACAAATTTACTTACATACAATTTTGGTTCGACTTTAATATTTTTAAATTCAGTTCAGATACTTCACAATTGTTAATGTCCGTTTGTTGTACCGTTTCAGTGCTTTGGTTTTTATGGATGTTGTCATCCTTGTTCCATTACTTTTCATCGTAATATTATTTGGAGCCCGATGGTGCAAAATTTCTTTGAATTATGCAAGTTTTAGTTAAAAATATATTTCTTTTTCCAGATTCCCTACCGATGAGATCCTCCAAGACGCCATCACAGACTATAAACGGTTGAATGGACAACAGGCCGTTGATGATCATATAACTTTTGACATCTCGGGCGACGGAGTGAAAGCAGCTCAGGGATCTCATATCTCCTATTATACTGTCTGGATTAGGTAAGTAATTAATATATTGTGGATTTGAAAGGGTTGGGATAAAGTTCTTTTCATATACAGCATGACCCTCGAAAAGGTATTTTTTAGGATTGGCAGCCTATATTTCAAAGGATATCAAAATATTTGTTTTACATCAATTGACAGCCCAGATTTTTAAAGCCAAAGTTTAGGAAACCATTCAATATACAAATAAGAAAGAAAACTAAGTTTACAATTGATACTTTTTTCTATTGCATTCATATATAAAAATCTGTCTTACTGTATACCAGGACTTAATTAATACCATAAATAAACCTAGTTTTTACCACTTTTACGGTAAAATTTTACCAGCCTTTACGTTTTATAAATCAGTGACTACAATTTTAAGTCTAAAGTATTAAATGCTATTATTATTAATTCTTCTTTATTATTTCAGGTTATTCTTCAACAAAGATTTCAATGTTATATTGCCAGTCAGCATATTTGAGAAGACGAGGAAGCGTCCCTACAGTTACAACTTTCTGGATAATGTTACACGATTCATCAACAAACTAATTCAAGAAGGATTACCTGGACATACCTTTGAATGTATAACCATCATCCACGATGCCGTTGCCAGATGCGATGCATTCGGCCTTCTTGGCCATGGATCAAAAAATGGATGCCCACACTGTGACCTTCCAGGGATGGCTTTTTCACAGACTTATCTCCATCAAAAGAACTTGGTATTGTTCGAATCATTGAATGTATTTTACCCCAGTGACAGTCAAAATATGGGTACGCCGAGGTCTGACGAGAAATTCCGCAAGTTTGAGGAAAATAATCAGAACACAAAAACCAGTTTTTCTGACCTTGACCCGAGCTTGGATCTAATAGAAGATTGCCCCAGTGATCCAATGCACGCGTTGCACCTGGGCTATGTAAAGAAAGTGATGACGTACCTGAAGAAAGGACGTAATTGTTATCCAGAATTGGAAGAAGAAGACTTAGTTCAAATGGAGAGAATTACAGGGATGTACTGCATTTGACTAAAGAAATGACGCGTAAAATAGGTGTTTTCTTCGCGCATTTCTCGGCACTGCGATAAAATTCTGCAGTTTTGGATTTATGTCTATTACACATTATTTGTACGCCTTGTTATGCCGCTTAAAAGAGTGTTAGTTTGAAAAGTTTAAAGAACTTAAATTTTGAAAATTTTCTCCTTATCAGCCATATTTTACCATGAACTGCAGTAACTCCAATGATAGATGACATCAACGATCAATTGAAACTTGTTGGCGATTTTGATCGCGTTCCCCGTACGTCCATCATGCGCCTGACAGAGAAGAAGCTAGCCCTCAATTTGAAAAGTTCTGAATTCAAAGTACTGGGCTTCTACCATATGATATTTTATGCAGAGGTAGGTTTTTACCATATTATAATCTTTTTAGAATTTAAAGCTTATTTCAGTTTCATTATATTTGTATAGCAATAACATTTTTTTAAAATTTGCGCACGTGTGCTATATTATATATATATATTTCTATTGAGGAGGGTGGACTTCCAATAAGTATATAGGGCGAAGCCCCTAGAGGCTAGGGGCGAAACAGCTAGTTTTACCTTAAATTATTACAATGTTTTTTTTTTCCAGTTGGCAAATCTTAAAGATGAACAACGTCTGATATGCAAGTTTTTATTTCACATATTGCGCAGTCTCGAACAGCATATAACAACTGAACGTGTGGCTGAGCTCAAGACCATGATAATGGTCCTGAACTCAAAATTGGCGGAGATGTACGGCGAATCGTGCTTGAGTTACAATACTCACATGCTTTACCATATGTCCGCCGATTTGGACCATCCATGTCGTTCAGTTGTTATAGTTTCGAAAGTGCCAATCATGTGATATCAACTTACATCCGAGGATATAATTTTGGCCTTAAAGAGGTTTCAAACAGGTAATACTATTTTTTTTTAGTTGAGTTCCTTTGACTTTTAGTTTTGGTTTCAAGAAGTGTCACTTCTCCCCCCCCCCCTCTTTACAAATTTTAATGTAATTTTTAAAAATGTAACATAACTTTCTTTCCGTGTATTTCTTCAAACACTTAAGCTATAACGATTTCACCAGCAACATACCTTTCCGTTTAACAGCCATTAATGACATAAATGACATATTTAGATTGTTGATGTTTCACACAGTGAAACCGTACATAAATCCGAAGCTGGCTGTCAGGGGTATTAGGACTGCCAAACGAAAGTTCGAGAGTGATCAATTCTATACAGACTGCCAAGACCTCTACTTTGTCCCAGACTGCCGTCGTGATAAAACAGTATGGTTGGTCCACAAAGTGAGGACATTTTTTCTGGCATACACCTTTCCTGAAGATTCCAGAATAATAGGTAGGGGTGTATATTTTGCACATGATTAATTGTTGTATAGAAATATTTCATGAACTATATATTTAATCTAATTCCTTTTTCCTACCACAATTTATTTGTAATTCTCTTATCATGACAGGAGGAGAGTGTGGTAAAGGGGGGGTCTAGGAAATATGAATTAAGTTTTATGGTTTTAAACACTGAAAATATACACCCCTGGTATTAGGAGTAGGCAAGACTGACGATCCCGAAGACTATAGCCATCCTCCAACACAACTAGCCTCCAACCTACTGAAGTACAGAGTAGCATGTATCACTGTACACCTGTTGCATCAAGATGTGTCCATCGTAATTCCTATCGGAATTTAATTTTGTACATTGAAAGCAGAGAAAGGGGGGGGGGGAAGTGACACTTTTTAAAACCAAAACTAAAAGTTCCATATTGTACCCCTATAAAACAACTGCCATGCAAAATGTCAGATCTGTAACTGTTTCTTTAGTTCAGTTCCTTTGACTTTTAGTTTTGGTTTCAAAAAGTGTCACTTCCCCCCCCCCCTTTTGTTATAATATATATGTAAAATGTTGTAAAATTCAACTGAAGGCCCTTCCCTCTTTTTTTGGAATTTATGTGAAATGTACTTTAAAATATTTTTTTCATTAAAATTATTTTTTACAGCTAATTTTAAAAAAGTCATTTCAACTTAATTTAGTAAAACCCTACCTTTTTGGCCATCGATGGGTATGAAGTTAAAGTATTAAGTCTAGTCTGTAATTTGAAAGAGTGCATGTTTGCAAAATGAGAATCTTTACTAAACTAAGTTACAATGCATTTTACATTTAAATTTAAATTTAATTTTACATAAAATTTTAATTTCTGTCTACACATTTCAGATTTAAAAATATGTAAAATTGCCCATGCCAACGACCTGGATTGAACAGCGAAATTTTGACTGGGAATTGACCAAGCTAGATCCCAAAATGACGAGGACTGGAAAGAGTGCTAGTTCTGGAAAGGTAAAAATTATATTTAAGGCCTAATTTACTATTGTACAAATTGCTGCTACCCTTCGCCCTTAAAACTTATAAATTTGCATGTTACCGGATCGAAAGGAAAACCTTATCGGTTCATGCTTAACAGACCACAAAAGATTATTTACCAAGTATAATTATTTATTAATTTTCCACAGTGTGTTTAACATTTGATATTAGTAATTAAAATTCTAGGGGCGTAGCCACTGCTATCTAATATCTTATTATGCATTATAAATACAACAATTATTTCTTGTTTTAGAACAACAAGCCTACTGGAGGTGGCAAACCTAATGGAAGTGCCAGAGGTGGAAGTGCTAAAGCTGGAAGTGCCAAACCTGGAAGTGCCAAACCTGGAAGTACCAAATCTACTGGAGGTGGCAAAGGTACAACAGCAAAGGTAGGATTTTAAGTTTTATTGGTATCGGTTTTTGGTTTGTTGGTGTTTTGTTGTTATACTAAACTTACTAACATGATGTCTGTTTGTGGGTTTGTACCAACAAATCTCGTTAACCGTTGAACAAATTTGGTCCCCCTAACCATATAACTTAACCTAGCCTAACCTAACACAGTCATTTTGTCGGGAGAGGGGGGGGGGAGGGGTAAAGTTTTAAAAAATAGAAGAAAAAAATTCCTAACAGGATAATGCCGGTGTTGTTTAAAACTATAATCCTCGCTAAGTAATGCTTTACAATAATTATCTATATTATTTTAGAAGACAACTAGAACCGCAACATCTCCAATAAGGATTACCCCACCTCCAACTCCACGGCCACGGCCCCCCTCCGCGAGTCAACGGACCGAGAGAGATGTAGTTCCTCCTGCAACATCATCACGACCCCAGGGATCATCTGCCCCTTCTGGTAGAACCGTAGAGATGGTAGAAAGCGAGGTATTATTTTTATTTCATTTTGTCATCCAGAGGATACAAATTACAATTATTTAGGATATATATCGACTTAGCCTGGAAAAAATAACTTGTAAGATTTGACTAAATTTTTGGTAAACATTGACCAATAAAAATTTACCTTGTAAATTTTTACAAAGAAGTTGGTCAAATTTTACCAAGTTGATTTTTTTTTTGTCAAAGTCCAAAAACATTCGCGATATATTGCACCAAACAATGCTTAACATTTCAAATTCATTTTCATATAAAACCATGGTGAAACCTAACTTTTTAATCGATAAAGCAAATATTAAACATAAACCTAGTACATTTACTTAAAAAAATACTATTGATTGCAATGCTGGAAGATGCTTAGGATCACTTGCTCTTGTTTGTGGATAGTCCTCTTTTCTACCACGTAGTTTTTAAAATACCAAGACTTGAAAATATGTGGTTTAATATGTTTAATTTTAAGGATTTGGTGACCGGGGCCGTTATGAACCAAATTCAGAACCAATTTCAGCAGCTACGTAGTTACTTCGCCTCACACCTAAGAAATCAAATAGAGCCCATTAATGCGTCCATCAGAAACTTGGCAAACAAATCGGCGACAAACCATGAATTATTAAAGAATGACATCAAAGACCTGCAAGAAAGTGTATCAAGAGAAATGGCTGAAAATACTGTTACGCTGACAACAGAAATTAATAAAACCGGAAATATAGTGGAAACCTTGGTGACTGATCTAAGAAGACTGACCAATGTGGATGAGCAACTTGAGGAGGCGAATAAAGGGCCTAGTGAGAATCAGGATGTTGTCGTGGACCGTATTTTATCACCAGAATTTTACAAAGACAGAATAAAGAACCATGACCCCTTGATAAAAGATGGTTATATGCGAAGAGAAGAAATTGTCTTTTTCATCCAAAATTTCAATGACCCACATAAAGTGCATAAAGACTGGCTAAACTTACTGAAGATATGCAGAGACCCAATCACCTATTTATGGGTCGTGTTCGAGCAGTTCACATTTGACGCCCGCATCACCGCTGGTTTTTGGACTGATCCGGAACTTATTGATGACAAAACTGGTAAGTAAATATTATTTTGTAAATTTGACATGATGAGAAAACGTGTAAAACGGGGAGAAGGGAGGTGGGGGCAAGGGAAATAAACCGAATAAAAGGGGCATTCCTATTCTTGCTAGCAGCTGACCATGTACAATAATCTTTTTATATATATATTTTATTGGTGAAAATAAATCTTGTGCAGAATATACACCCCTGGTACAATAATAAACATGTACCTATGCATAGTTAATTCAAAATTTCATTATTATTTCAGTGGAATGTTTCTTGGACCATTGTAAGTTAGTGCTTAAGACCACCTACCTACATGAAGCTATCCCTCCAAATTTGTGGAGAACAGGAACCTATGTGGCTTCAAGCGACATCTCTAGAGTGCGGAACCACGTACAAGCTTGTAGGTAATTCAATTATTTATCGCATCTTATTATAAACAGTTTTCCGCGTCTATTAAATGTGAAAGTGGTAGTTTCACAAAATGCATTTCAATGTTCTTTAGTTAAAAAAGTAGTTTCACGAAATGTTAACTGCATATTTTATTCTTGTTAAATTGTTAAACTACATTTCTATGGCATATGTTTCAAAGAATTTCAATTTTGTACCATGTAATTTTTTTATGTGGCAAGACTTTTAGTTCATCTTTTCTTGATATATGTTATATATTGAGACTGTTTTGATATAAACCCTTTTTTTATCTAGGTTCAAGCGCAATTTCGAACACACTTTTACCACGGACACGAATGGTTGTTGTGAAAATATGAAGAAAGCCCAAGATTACATGATAGATAATGAAGATCCAATTATCTGGAGGTTGTTCAGAGTGCTGGTAACGCAAAAACAAGAACGCGTATTGACATCCACCTACAATTTCGAAGATGTTGTTGAAGTCAAGCCAAGCAAGAAGACAAGCAAGAAGAAAGGCAAGAAGGAAAAGCCACAGAAACGATCAGCGAGAGAGATGTGTGGATTGTATCTGGCCCCTGCAGAGATAAAAAGAATTAAGCGGCGTATTAAACCAAGGACAATCACAACTTCAACACCAGGTGTTACAGCCGAAGACAAGAAATTTTTCTACATGTTAGGTAGCTACTCAATGGGTTGCTTACCCCACGAAGTTCAAGGAAAGAACAAGATTTACTTGAAAAGAAACAATGACAGGTTGAGTAATTCATATCAGATCAAAAATTATGCTGACATAGAGAAAGCAAAGAACCCCAAGCACTTTTTCAAGACAGTCCATAGTGATTCGAAGATTATATCAACAGCTGTAATGTATTATAAGTACGCCACCGGAAATTTGAAACCAGAAATGAGTGAAGAACAGACAAAGATTCACAATGCCAGTTAGAAAGCAGCAGTAATTTCCAGAAATAGAAAGATCGGAAGAAAGAACACCACTGCTGATGAATCCACTGCTGATGATTCCACTGCTGATGATTCCACTGCTGATGAATCCACTGCTGATGAATCCACTGATGGTGAAGACAATGATGGTGAAGGCAATGCTGTTGAAGACAATGATGGTGAAGGCAATGCTGTTGAAGACAATGATGGTGAAGGCAATGCTGTTGAAGAAAATGGTATGGAAAACATTGCTGATGAAGAAAGCAACAATGGTGAGCTTGTTGATGAAAGAGGCAATGACGTTGAAGTGAATTCAAATGATGATCAGATTGGGAATGAGTATGGCATACCACCGGAGAATCCAGCAGTGACTCCAGAACCAGTAAAGCAACCAGTAAAGCCACGTAGATTATATGATCCAATGGTCAACAGCCAGTCCAATAATAAATCGGACTATGTAGATATACTTGAAAACCTCAGAAGCTCAAAAAGGAAGAAGCATGGAAAAGGAAAGTGCCCGAAAAAGTCGAAGAAGATAATTATTTGTGAAACAGACGATGAGGCCCAAAATCTGGAAAATCTTGATGACACCGTGCCAATGGAAGATGATGAACCAGCACCAAACTTGCCACCACTGCAAAGACAGAAAGAATTTTCTGGACGAAATAATTCAATCACAGGTACATATTTGTTGAACATTAATTATTATTTATAAGTTATATCTTTCCTCGTATTGTGTATATACTGCACAAGATTTTTTTTTCCTCTGCTACTAATTTTTTAAAATTTTTCTTCCCCCCCTAGTTTTTTTTCACCAAGTAGGGGGAAAATGGAAAAATATTTAAAGAACTCTATGATTTATTTATTTTATCCCTCCTACAACACATTTCCTTCTAAAAGTTTTTTTCACCAAGTAGGGGGGGGGGGGGGGATGGAAAAAATGTTTTCAGTTTGCTTTTTGTTTGGAAACGTATAAAATTAATGTATAAATTAATTATTTACAGGCAACAGTAAAGAGAGACAGGTGACTGGAAAGGCAACAAGTTTCGTCGAAAGCAGCAATGATGAGAAGGATGAGGATTCCGAAGGTATTGTTATTTATAGTTTGAAAAACGTAGGAACTGTATCACCTAAAATTAAGTTTATTAATATTTTAGTTGAGAAGTAGTCTTAGATAAAAACCCTGTGCATTAATTTTGTTTTAAGGGAAACTTCGTACAGGCCCTGACAGGGTTTTAGGCTAAAATTTGTATGGGCGCAGCCGCTATCTATAATACTAAGTAGCTTAATGTCTGTCCGGCCGTCAGAAGCTTAAGATCTCAGTAACCACTGAATCGATCGGATTCTACTCTTCTGTGTATTGGTCCTGCGGTGATTTTAAGCTATTTTCTTGGAGGGGGGGGGGGGGTAACATTTATACTATTTGAAATAATGACTATAATAATTATTTAGATGATGTGCCGATCATTCCACAGAAGAACCGGGAGAGAAGGCAAACCGCATTGGAAGCCGAAGCAAAAACCAAGAGAAGTTTACAGCTAAATTCAAATGAACCATCATTCGAGGTGGATAACGAAGATGACAGAAACGAGAGTGATGAAATTTTGGAGATTGAGGGCAAGAATGACGGAAACGAAAGTAAGCAAATTCGGATACATATTGTGGAATAATATTACCCAAACTTGGCATTATACTTGAAAACAACCTAGGGCATCATGAGGTTATTGCAGTAGGCTCAAATGTTTCTATACGCAACCAAAGGGAAATTTTAGAACTCATCAACATTGTAGGTAAGTTACAGGTCTTAATGGAAGAAATGGGGGGGGGGGGGGGTGGGCGAAAGTGACACTTTTTGAAACCAAAACTAAAACCAGCCGAATTTTTTTTTTGGCTTTTCTTGGCGGTTCTCGGCGGTGGCGACGCCGTTTCTTCACAGTTCCATATTGTACCCCTATAAAGCAACTGCCAATGCAAAATTCCCCCTTTTATCTTTGATTGGCATATAAATATAGGGTAAAAAATATTGCTTGTTTTCATTTGAATCTGATCAATAGTAACTAATGTTCATATATGTATGGAAATAATATTGAAGCTACAATTATGTCCATTTGCTTTAACATTTTTTATTTCTTTGTAGGAGAAAAAGCATCGTGGCGGAAAGATGGAGAAGTAGAAGTACCTAAAGAAGGTGAATTAATTTCTGACATCAAAGAAGAAGCACCAGATGCAGAAACTGATGATACAGATCAAGGTCATGAATCAGACCCAGACACTGGAACTGGCAGTAGTAGTGAAGAAGGTGAAGAAGATGAAGAAGGTGAAGAAGAAGAAGAAAATCAGGTGGGAAAAATTGAAGGAAACGGAAACGGCGCTTCTGTACAGACAAAAGATAAATGAACTCACAGAAAATATGGAGAGAAATGAGATGGCCGAAACAACAAAATACAGAGAGATAATGGAGATAGTGACTAAAGCAGCTAAAGAAGTTTGTGGAGAGTCAGAGAGAAGGATTGAA
This sequence comes from Acartia tonsa, assembly GCF_053477335.1. Taxonomy (NCBI): domain Eukaryota; kingdom Metazoa; phylum Arthropoda; class Copepoda; order Calanoida; family Acartiidae; genus Acartia; species Acartia tonsa. The sequence continues at coordinate 37,563,250 of NC_137268.1, read as the reverse complement.
AATCCCTGGATGGTCGGTAAGGAGGAGGAGCTACAGCGCATGAAAAGCAGGATTGCTGGCGCTGTAACCGAGCGTAACAGGATTGCAGAAACAGCCAGACGGAATGGAGAAGAAATGGACGGAGAAATGGAGCGTGCCAGAGAAACGCTACGAGAGGCAAGACGCGAAATGAAGAGAGAGACAAGGAGGTGGGAGACAGAATGGTGGGAAGACAGAATCAGAGAATGCCAAGAAGCTGAAGGCAGAGGTGACTCAGGCAAAATGTATAAAGTGCTAAAAGACCTGGGGAGACGTGATTGGAAGGGCCCGACAGACTCTACAACAATTACCAAAGAAGAATTCAGAGAACATTTCAAAAAAGTTTCTGAAGAAAGATTTGAAAACACACCAGATGAAATTGAGAGAGCCGTAAACAGAGTAACTGACATAAGCAACACAGACAGAGCCAGAGAATGGAGTGAAATGCTAGAGGCCACTCCAGAAAGAGAGGAAATCCTGACAGAGATGAGAAAGATGAGAGACTCAGCGCCAGGAGAAGATGGAGTTAGACTTATTATGCTGATGAAAGGAGGAGAGGAGGTGACAGAGAGGATTATAAGACTGGTCCAGTTTATGTTTGAAAATGATGCTGACAAGTGGGAGGAGGAGTTGAAGGTTGGTATAGTTGTTCCACTACACAAGAAAGGTGATAGAAATCTGAGAGACAATTACAGAGGAGTGGTACTGCTGGCCATGGGCAGCAGAATTTTAGCAAGGATAATGGCGAACAGAATTAGAATATGGGCGGAGAAGTTGGAGCTGTTTGATGATGATCAGTCGGGTTTTAGGAAAGGAAGGTCAACAGCAGATGCAACTCAGGTGATGATAAGGATTCATGAGGATGCAACAGATTTGAGACGGAGGATGGAGGCGCAAGGACAGAGACAGGATCCAGAGACAGTTCCAGTGGCGAGGCTCCTGGACTTGAGAAAGGCCTACCCCAGGGTAAATAAACCTGCCCTGTGGGGAATCCTGACCAAGTATGGCATGGGACCAAAAGCACTGAGGGTTCTGAAAGGACTTCACGAATGTACAGAGTACAAAGTCAGAGGCAGAGAGGGTATGAGTGACCCATGGGTGCCAGCCAGAGGGCTCCGAGAGGGAGATCCATCATCTCCGGTGCTCTTTAATGTTTACCATCAGGTAGTTATGAGAGTAGCTGCGGACAACAGAAAGAGGAAAGCAGAGGAGGCAGGTTTAGAGGTAGGGATTGCATACAAATGGGTCCCAGGATCATTAATCCCATCAGATAAGATCTGGGAGAAACCTAACTCGGAGGCCAAGAGGATTCGTATTGACAAGGAGCTGTTTGCAGATGATACGTCAGTTATAGGATGCAGAAAGGAGATGGAGATCGGATTACCAGCTATTAAGGAGGTGATGGGTTGGTATGAAGAAAGGAACAATGATGACAAGGAGGAGGAGGTGTTATTTGGGACGGAGGAGGGAGGAAAGATAAGGATGTTGGGAACCTGGCTAGGACCAGACAACGATATCAAGCAGTGGAAGAAACGGGCAGGAGCAGCGTGGTTTAAGGTCAAAGGACAGCTTAGAGGCTCAAAACTGTCCAAAAAGGCCCAGGCCCAGATCACGCAGGCTTGTGTTGAGAGCACGATGCTCTTTGACTGCCATGTACGTACCTGGCAGTTAAGAGATATCAAGAAACTTCAGAGCTGTGTTGACCGCATGTACAGATACATCTGGAGCAGGAAGAATAAACCACCCCTGATCCAGATGCAGGAGGAGGGAGTGAACATGCAGGATGTCAGGTCGGAGCTAGGGGTCAAATCCATTAGACTTAAGGTGGAGAAGAGATGCTTGGAGAGACTAGGTCACCTGATGAGGATGGAGGATGACAGGATTGTCAAATCTGTCACCTTGGGATGGATGGAGCAGTTGGAGGATCTACCCAAGGTTCCAGGTAAGAAAAGAAAGACCGTTCTTTTCTATAAGAAGCTAGTCAAAGAAGCAGGGTGGGACTATACCAAGATAAGTACACTCACTGAAAGAAAGACGTGGAAGAGGCTAGTCAAGGCAAGGATGAAGCACCTAGACAAGTGGGAGAAACAATTGGGGAACAAGAACCAGGAGGAGAGGATTGAAAGAAACATCACAAGAACAGAGGATGAATCCCTAATATGCGACTTTGAAGGGTGTGGCAAAGTCTGTCTAAGCAAGGCAGGCCTGGCCGTCCATGCCAAAAGATTGCATTATATATCTAGTCAGAAAGTAACTTTCACCTGTGATAAATGCAACCAAGTCTTCCAACAAGAGGCGAACCTATGGAATCACAAAAAAAGTTGTGATGGAATAATACCTGACAGAGATAACCAAAGAAAATGCAACTACTGTGATAAATATATTAGTAAGGCGAACTTAGCAAGACACAAGAGAACTTGCAGGGAGAGGGAGGGACAAGAAACTCAACAAGAACAAAGACAAGCAAGGGTCTATGTAGCGAAAAATGGCCCCTGTAACAGATGCGGACGAATACTTTCACTCACAAATATGGCCAGACACCAGAAGAAATGTCAATAACAAGGGGAGGCGGAGCTTCAAGAAGCTGAAAGCCTTATCAAGATCAAGATCAAGATCAAGTTGGACGCAGGCCAAAAGCAAAAATGGCCCAAAAGCCAAAGCCTACCAAAGAAGTTACTAAACGTCCCAGAAAACAAAAAACATATCCATCTGAGAAACAAATTGATGCGGTGTTGTACAGAAACACGAGCAGAGCAAGCACGAGCAGAGCACAAAATTCAAGCCGGGATTATGCTGAAAGTGCAGCCACATCAAATCCTGATGAAGACGTAAACCCAGAGCAAGGTTGTAGTTATAGTCAACTCAGTGAGCAACCTAACCAAATTAGGATGCAGCAAATGTTGAACAGAACAAATTCACATTTGCCCGATTTCGGCCAGCGTGGTGAGGCTCGGACAAAAAAAGATGCCAACAAACGAGTAAAGGCCAACATGAAGCAACAAAGATTGTGGGAACAGGGATATAGGCCTGAAGATGCTGAGTTCGAGAAGAAGGAAAGATCAAGCTCCAGACCACCACAGAGAGCAAGTTCTCAAAGATGTGCACAGAACATGAGCAATTACAGTTTGTTTGGCAGCTACATTGATTCGGAGAAGGGGTGTATATTCTGCACAAGAAATATTGTTTGTCCACGGCTAAAAATTTTTAAAATTTACAAATGTTTTCAGTTTTCTTAATTATTACCTTTTTTTCCTTCCTCCATCCATTTATATTTAATCCCCCCCCCCCCATATCCAGGTTATCCAGAAGATCCCATGTAAAATATACATCCCTGCGCAGAATGGTAACAAATATTACACATCCGAGGAAACATCTGAAAACGAAGAACAAGACGAAGAACTGATAGGTCCCAGTCAATCCCAATAATTCCAGGACTTTACGTATATATATATTTATATGTAATTTTTTTTTATATTTCATATAAGTTTCATCTTAAACTTTTTTTATAATATCTAGAAAGGAGTAGTTTCCCAAAATGCATTTGAAGTTAATTTAGTGAACCGTATATTTTAACCTGTTTAAATGTGTTTAAACTCTATTTATATGGCATAAATTTGAAGAAAGTTAAATTTTCTACCACGTACTTTTACCATCTTAACTAAGAAAAATATGCAATTCACAAAATTAAGTTCAAATGCATTTTGTGAAACTACCCCTTTCCACCAATTAAGTTTAATGAGCTTAAACTGAAAATATTTTGTTGTCTAATCTGTCGCATTTTTTGTAATTCAGTATATAGCAGTTGTAGTTTACCCCCTAAACTAAGGAAAAAAAACTATTCACAAGGCTTTTGTTAATTTTATATATTTGTTTAATTTTGTAAATATTATATATAACAGTTATCGTAGGGAATGTTTTAATTAATAGGGTGGTAGATTTCCATGGTAAAATCCGTAAGGTTTATGTGCTGTAATTAAAAAAGAGAACGTTTCAAATTTGTATTAACTTTTTGTAAATGAAATTTGTCTATACTTGTTTACAATATAAGATATACCAATATGTGATCTTGCTGGACCCTATTATATTAAAATTCCCTACGTCAGTTTTTTGGACATTTATTCATGAAAATTTAAACCAGTGATAATTTGTTTCTTTTCAAATTTAATAAGAATGACCGACATGTCAGCCGCAGCAGCCGACTTAGAGAGAGACGAACAGCACGAAGAACAGAAGCCGGAAACCACAAGTGGGTGAGTAATATTTTAATATGTATAAAACGAAGTAGAATGATGTCTGTCTGTCTGTCCGTCCGTCCCTAGCTATATTTTGGTAACCATTCATCGAATCGGATTCGACAATCCATCACAACATAATTACATAAATACATATTACATATTTTTTTGTAATTACTTCTTTGGGCAAAGGTCCGATTACCTGGGATATATAATATATATTTATATATTTCAGTGATAGCGAAAAAGAGAAGAACGAAATGAGTGTGTCTGAGCCTGAGCTGCCTGATAGCCCTCCTAAATCGTCTGATACAGAAGATTTGAACCTACATTTGGATTGCACTACGTAAGTTTATTTATTTTTGTTACCATTCTATTTCTGTTCGGAAGGTGGTAGTAGCCGGATTGAAAAGAGTAGGATAAACATTATTGTTATGGCGAATAATTATAGTTTCATTCAGGGGTGTACATTACGCACAAGATTTATTTTGTTCCCGTGCTACAAAATTTTGTATTTTTTTCCCACCTATTTTTATCTCACCAAGTAGGGACGGAAATGGAGAAATATTTAAAGAACTAAAATTTTTTGGTTTAATACCTCCTACCACACATATTTTAGTTATTTTCCCCCCACCACCTGAACAGGGGATCCCATATAGGATATACACCCCTGATATTTCAAATTAGCAGCTACACTAAACCCTCTAATATGAAGTATATCCCTTAAAGTTTTTTTTGCCACTCCCTTCCCTTGCCGGTACCTATCAGAAGAACCCGATCGGTTCAGTGGTTAGCGAGATCCTTCGGTACATAAACACGGACATCCTGTTACTTTAGTATTATTTTTTTTTATTTTTCAGGGACGACAAAAGAGAAGAGAGAGCTGATGGATGGGATACCATTATCGTCAAGCCAAGGACCGTACTGCAGAAAATAAAAGAAGACCTTGGGGCAGCAAAGCAAAGAATTGCGTCTTTGGAAGAAGAGATCGCTTGTTTGGAAACACAAACAAAGTAAGAAATTTTTTTCACTTCTTTTTTTCTATTTAATCCGGGCGACTGTGTTGTAAATGATTTTCGGTACAGACAAATTCACCTTTATATATTACAAGAACTAGCAAGTATGCCTCTAGGGGTAAGGTGGGAGGGGTAAATGTGGACCAAAAAAAGTTTACTACTTAATTTAAATAATAAGATTGCTTAATTCAGGGAGGAATCAGAGAGCTGTCCGGCAAAACAGTATGACAACAAGGTCGGACAAGACTCTATTATGGAAGGAGAAGCAAAGTAAGATATTTCTTTTAATATTCTTTTTTTATACTTTATCCGGGCGACAGTGTTGTAAATGATTTTTCTGTAAAGACAAATTCAACGTGTTCCTTTATTTATTAAAAGAACTAGCAAGTATGCCTCTAGGGGTAAGGTGGGAGGGGTAAATGTGGACCAAAAAAAGTTTACTATTTAATTTAAATAATATGATTGCTTAATTCAGGGAGGAATCAGAGAGCTGTCCGGCAAAACAGGATGACAACAAGGTCGGACAAGACTCTGTTATGAAAGGAGAAGCAAAGTAAGATATTTCTTTTAATATTCTTTTTTCATACTTTATCCGGGCGACAGTGTTGTAAATGATTTTTCTGTAAAGACAAATTCAACGTGTTCCTTTATTTATTAAAAGAACTAGCAAGTATGCCTCTAGGGGTAAGGTGGGAGGGGTAAATGTGGACCAAAAAAAGTTTACTATTTAATTTAAATAATATGATTGCTTAATTCAGGGAGGAATCAGAGAGCTGTCCGGCAAAACAGGATGACAACAAGGTCGGACAAGACTCTGTTATGAAAGGAGAAGCAAAGTAAGATATTTCTCTTAATATTCTTTTTTCATACTTTATCCGGGCGACAGTGTTGTAAATGATTTTTCTGTAAAGACAAATTCAACGTGTTCCTTTATTTATTAAAAGAACTAGCAAGTACGCCTCTAGCTGGGTAAGGTGGAAGGGGTAAATGTTAACCAAAAAGTTTACTACTTAATTTAAATAGATTATTATATATATATTGTTTAATTCAGGCACAAAACAGCTGGCTCTCCAGGAAAACAGGATGAGAACGAGGTTAAGGAAATCACTGTTATGGAAACACCAGCAAAGTAAGATTTTTTAAAAATTGTTTTTACTACTTTATCCTGGCGACTGTGTTGTAAATGATTTTTCTGTACAGACACACAACGTAATCCTTTATTTATTACAAGAACTAGAGTAAACGCCCCAAGACGCCTCTAGGGGTACCTAAGGTGGGAGGGGTAAAAGTCGACCTCATCTCATTTCGCTACAGACCAAAAAGTTTCCGTGACATGAGAATCTTCCCTGTAAAGGAAGAACCCGATCGGTTCAGCGGTTAGCAAGATCCTTCGCTACATACAAACAAAAATCGTTTTACTTTGTAGTATAGATTGTTTAATTTCAGGGATATGGAAATACCCAAACCTGATTTTGATATTGTTTATGAGAACATAAAGAATCCAGGACCAGTGTCCCCAGGTATAGTACAATATTTATACTAGCGACTGTGCCCAAAGCATATAGTGAAACATTTCTGTACTAGGCACTAAGAAAATACCGTAATACATTGTATTATTACACTAGGTTAGGTTAGGTTAGGTTAAGTTAGGTTAAGTTAGGTTAGGTAGGCTAGGTTAGGCTAAAACTAGAAATATTACTCTTTCTATTAATACACTAGGTTAGGTTAGGTTAGGTTAGGCTAGAAAAAAAAACTATTGTAAAATTGAACTATTTTTTTGTACAAAAAAATAATTTTAAAAAATATTTTAATTTCAGTGTATCGAGTGTCAGATGATGAGCAGCAGATGTATGAACCACCCCCTCCTACAATCCCGCCAGCATCAAAACTGAGCAGGCGAAAGAGAACATCAACACCGGGGAAAATCCAGACCTGCGCCCAATTACGCAGTCCCCGAAGCGAGCTGCCAACGAACACAAGACTGATAGAATGCACTTGGTTGTGTGATGCGTGCCGCGTATTTTTTCACAAGAGGCAAAAGGAGAGGAAAGAAGGACAAAAGTAAGCTGATATATAATAGTATCCTTCCTTCCAGTCAGATCATATGCATACGCGTTAAAACTATTTGTGATAAAAAAGTGATATATATCAAGAGTCAAAAATATGTTTAACCACCTTTAATTTGTACGTACATTAATCTATATGACAGTTTTGACAGTTTTGTTCTGACGATGAGAATATTCATAATATTATTTGAAACCGCTATTCCTATAGCAAATTTTTGAAAATTGAAAATATTAGAAAGTAACTTCGTAATATATTTATTTCTTGTGTATAAAAATGTTCTAGTATAAAGTACAATTAGAATCCAGATCTCAGCTTAAACCTCCATTAAACAAACAGTTATAGTATATCTTAATAAACCTATGTATAATTTGAGTTAATTTCTCAGCTTAAACCGATTAAACATGCAGTTATAGTATCTTAATAAAACTATGTAATATTTTGGTCATTTAAACCACGTCTAATTAGACTAATTTAGAAAATTTCTGTGAATATATACCTATATAGTAGTATCGTACCTATGTAAATCATTATGTAAAAAAATATGTTTAAGATGTTGTTTCAATCAATAAAGATAAAAATGAAAACAATTTTTTTTTAATTTTTGCGATTTATACAAGCGATGTTTTTCTATAATTAGGGTCAGTCGTTTTTTACCACTCTCTCATGATTTTTACCACCCGTTTTTACCACAATTTTTGGTCAATTTTTGGTCAATTTTTACCCTATTTCCGGTAAAATTTTACCAATTTAGGGCAAAAATATTACCAGGTGTTGAACAGTTTTACCACTTTTTCGGTAAAATCTTACAGAAATTTGCGGTAAGATTTTACCAAAAAAGTGGTAAAAATTGGTCAAAATCTGGTATAAATTTGCGTCCTAAAATGGTAATATTTTACCGGAAATCTGGTAAAATTTTACCGATAATTGTGGTAAAAAAAGCTGGTAAAAACCGTGAGAAAATACCACAAAAAGTGTTTTTACCGTAAAAGTGGTAAAAACTAGGTTTTTTTATGGTATTAATTAAAAGCTGGGAAGCTACCATGTAAAGGAGAACCCGATCGGTTCAGCGGTTAGCGAGATCCCTCGCTACAAACAAACAGACAGACAAACAATCTAACAGACATCGTTCTACTTTGTATTATAGATATGATTATAATCCTTATACTAAAGTAACAGGATGTTTGTCTGTCTGTGTGTCTGTACCGAAGGATCTCGCTAACCGCTGAACCGATCGGGTTCTCCTTAACAGGGTAGATTCTCATATGTCCTGGGAAGGTTTTTAACTATTTTGGGGGAGGGTACTACCACCCTCCCAAAAGAAATGACAAAAAAATTTAAAATTTTCTTAAAATCTGGGAGACTTCAACGTAACATTAAACTGTTTTTAACCTATTTTTAAAACATATATCAAAAATATACTATGACACCAGTAGAATTAAACTGCAGAGCCTAAATTTGAATTAAGTCCCCAATAAACTTTTTTGAGGGGATTTAAAAATTAATTTTACTGTTGCTGTGGTCTTTTTTGATCAGAGCAAAAGGTCTTTTTTTATTTGGGTAAAATTCGTAGCTTTTAGAGTGTTTTGCTTCATATATATAGTATTCTGGTATAGAGTAAAATTAGGCCTTTTGATTTCATCTAAATTAATTCATTAAAAACTTAATTCTTTACAATATATCAATGAATTAACTTTATCGTGCTTGTTTTCCATCACTTATTTAAAACACAAAAAAATTGGCTGTAAAGGGTTGAATAGTGAAAGATGATGACAACAAACGTTTACGCAATACAACAAATTTTTTTTTGTCACATATACAAATATGATAAAATATAAGATTATTCAAACTTATTTTTTTAAATATTTTTAAAAAGCATGTATCTTTTATGTGTATAGTTTTCATTCTTTTCATTTTAATTAAATAAAAATTATTTAACTACATTGGAAATAAGTCACTTTGTGAAAACACTCTTTTTTGAATTATAAAAAACTGAAATGAAACAAGGCTTCTAATTGGTTCAGACTTCAGAATAATATGTTTTATTTTAATGTTAAATTTCTTCTATCTAAATTATTGTTTTAGAAAAAAATTATTTGCATCGAACAGAGTAGAGTTTTTATTATTGTATTGATATAGTCTGAATCACATCAAATTGTTCTGTAAGAAACAATTTAACCCCAAACTAAAAAATGCTTTTGCTTCCATCAAAATGATCACAGCAACATATAAAATTGATTTTTAAATCCCCCAAAAAAAGTTTATTGGGGACTTATTTCAAATTTGGGCTCTGCAGTCTGATTCTACTGGTGTCATAGTATATTTTTGATATATGATAAAAAAATAGGTTAAAAACAGTTTAAGAGGTATCCGTAAAATAAAGAATTATCGTAAACTTAAACAAACAAAAACATTTAAAGTGCCACTAGAGGCCTCTAGGGGCGAAACCGCTAGTCATAGATAAAATAACTAAGCAATATGATTAATGTGATATTTTAATTTTATTATTTTTTTGCATATAAATATTGATAGATCAGATACAAAAAAATAATCACGTTTAAATTAAAAACATAAAATTTGGTTGTTACATGAAATGTATAAAATAATCTTTTTTTAGTCAATAATAAAGATAATGATCGATTTCAGGTAGATTTGTGCATATTGATTATATTAAAGAAAATGACATTTTGACCCCTCTATGATATATTTGAAAATATGGCAAACTGGCCAAATAACTGGATTGGAAAAGAAAAATGTTGGAAATAAAAAAAAATCTCGTATTTATTCGAATCCGGTGGATCGGAACCGGTTCTCATCAATACAAAAAAAAAACATGTCTAGCATCGTATTATATCCAGCTTTCTACGAATATAAAAATGTACATTCTATATCCGCGGAAAGCCGTTTATAATACGATGCGAGAAATAACTATTAAATATTTAATTATAAACTTTTATATTTAAGAATCCGGAGCTTTCCCACAAGTGAACGGTTGAGCACTGGTACCCCCCTCCTTCTTAATTTTTTAAATGAAAATATTATACCCAACACCTGCGGGGGGCTCTAACCCTGCGGAGTGTTCCAGTGACCAATATAACATAACCTAACCTAAAGTAATAAGCAAGGAAATACCCATTACAAATTATTTTCGACATATTTCAAAATAAGAGGGGGGGTGGGTGGGTTGTTCAAGATGGTATTTTGTGGGATAGCGCTATGAATCCTTTTAATAGAATCATAGGTATATTATTTTTCCAGTATGGCTTTGAAACCGATTAATATCCGTTGGATTTGAACCGATTTTTAGCTATACTTAAAAATCATGTATAGCATCATATTACAGACAATTTCCACGAATTCTAATATAAAAATCATTAAATCATAACCAGTTTTATTAAGCCCGAGCCTTTTGTCCCTAAGGGCTAATATTCATTTTATTATCCGCGGAAATTCGACTATAATACGAAGCTATAAATAAATATTTAATCAGGAAGAACATCTCCAGATGAAGACAGCCGTGGTGCCAGCAAAATATAAGGTCATCATACTCTCCAAATCATACGTACAATTTACCTGAAGTAAGAAAAAGTATATAACATAGCTCAGCTTTGACTATCAACGAAATTAATTTGAAAAATCACGAAACCTATACGCGATTTTCAGCTGTAATTGGGAGGTAACACTTAATAGAATTTATTTATCTGCTCCCCAAATATTATTTCAGTTTTATTTCGCTTGTGGCTATAATTTATTCCTGAGCAAAGCTATGCCGTAGTTCGAAAAAAACGTCTGCATGTCTGCCCGTCTGTCTAAAACATTTGGGATAAAACGTGATTTTCTGAGCTCCTATATACAATTCACTAGCGGCTTCGCCCCTAGTCTCTAGGGGATTTGCCCCATAAGGTATAATTACATCTTTTACTACCTGGAGATCTTCCACTCCACCACTATTCAAATAATTTAAAAAAATGGCGGGGGGATTTTTGTTTTTTTTGGGGAAAGAAAATAGCCTAAAACCACCAGTATAATCTGATCGGTTCAGTGGTTACCGAGATCTTAAGGGACAGACGGACAGACAGACAGACAGACGGACAGACAGACGGACAGACAGACGGACAGACAGACAGACAGACAGACAGACGGACAGACGGACAGACGGACAGACAGACGGACAGACAGACGGACAGACATACAGACGGACAGACAGACGGACAGACAGACGGACAGACAGACGGACAGACAGACGGACAGACAGACGGACGGATAGACATCATTCTACTTTGTATTATAGAAGAACATTTTCTATACTCATGCTGAGTAATGAGTACGTTAGGGTGGGTCGATTTTGGACATTTTTTTTCTGAGACCATTTCAAAAAATCTCGTTTCTAGCCTGAGAAAACCTTATAAAACCTCTACAAATTGGAAATTCTCAATAAACCTTTAAAAATGGTGTGTTTTTTTTTAGTAATTTCTAAGGCTAGGAACGAGATATTTTGAAACGTACAAAAGTTCCTGATTCTACTACTCAAGGCCTTTTATAGGAGCACCATGAAGCAATAGTTCTCATTCAATAATTTTTTTACTCTCATTTACAAATAGCTCTACAATTGTACTTCTGGTCGTTGGTAAAAGGTTGGTAAATAAAGGGTAAGGAAGCGAAATATGACTTTGACTGATTTATAGTCGGAAATTCATTATTAAATTCAGGAAATGCACAAAAATATTTAGCCCTCTAGCACTAAAAGCAACTGAGATAATAAGTGGAAAGGACTTGAATGTCGTCTTTGCATATTTTTTATTAATGAAATACATTTTTAAGTGGTCGCATTTTAAATCTCCATGAAATAATTGTTTTATTTGAATAAAAGTTGCATATTTGTGTTTTACCACTTTTTTTGCTATATTTTTAAATTGAAAAAATACATAAAAGTGGTCTATTAAAAAAGCATACATTTTTTCTCACGCTTATTTAGTTACAATAATTGTTTTATTTGACTAAAACTTGCATATTTGTGTTTTACCACTTTTTTTGCAATATTTTCTGATTGTAAAGTACAAATTTTTCAAGGAAGGAAGTAAAAGGGAAATTAAGTTTTTAATCATTATTGACAGACACATTTTTTTCTTTAAACATTAAAATGCGCAGTACGTACGTATTAGGAAGCAGGATAAAAACTTCCATATGTTGCGAAGCAAAACAAATTAACTGTCGTACAAGCGGTCAAGTGAATATTAGAGCAGATATCAGGGAAAAGGGAATGTAATTCTGACAAACAATTCCCTCCCCCCCCCCCTTCTTACCTACTTCTCTTTCAAGTTACACCAAATATCAAGTTTCACTTCTACTTTACTCCAAGAAAATATTTAATTTTCGGCAATTTCAAATGGAATTAATTGGCTGACACCTGATTTGAATAAGTATGGATAATAATAGCGAAACATTTACAAATGAATATAAAAATGTAGAACTCCATATGTGTATCTACCTATATCATAATACCTCAAATCCTTCACCAACGACGACATTCCAGAAACCATCTCCTCCAAATTTTTTGTCAAGAGTTTCTTTTATCACTTTTGCACACTAAAATAGTAAAAATTATAAAATATTTTTTTTATATTAGCTTGTAATTAGGGTTGTGCCGGATAGTTTCAATTTCCGGCCAGATAATAAAAATGGCCGGATATCCGGTCCAACCCTACTTGTAATACAGTTCATTTCTGCTGGCTTAGAAAAGGATCAGCAGAGCAACACTTGAATATCATGTTTCGTATTTTCCACGAATAATAAAATAAAAATGATAAATAAACCCCTGTTTTGTGGCTTGGCCCAAAGAATTAAATTTTTCTTTAGGTTCGGAAAGCTGTCTATAATACGAAGCTTCATTTAAGTTTAGTTATATAATACTTTAAAATATACAAATCCTTATAAAAAAGTAACAGAATCTTTGTCTGTATGTCTGTCTGTCTGTACCCAAGGATCTCGCTAACCGCTGAAAAGATGAAGTTCTTCTTTACAGGGTAGCTTCTCATAGGTCCTGGGAAGATATAAAACTATTTTGAGGGAGGGTACTATTCGCCCCAGAGCAATTGCCTCTAAAAAAGTCCCAACCTTTTTTTTACTTTTTTTTTGTACATCTAAAATAAAAAATTTTCGAATTCAACTTCCCCCTCCACAAGTGCCTCTGGAGGCCTAGGAGCGTGGCCGCTGGTATTATACTCTGGAGGCCTAGGAGCGTGGCTGCTAGTATTATACTCTGGAGGCCTAGGAGCGTGGCCGCTAGTATTATACTCAGGACTAAATAAAAACCAAAGTACAAATAGTGTAAAAAATACACATAAAAATGAATAGATTACATTGCTAAAATTAATCATCGTCAAAAAGAAAATTAAATTATATTGAATTAATTATCCAACCAACATGAAATATGTTATTATTAATAAAAAGAAAATGAATGAAAAGCACTTATAATACAAATTGCAAAGTATTTATGCAACAAAGCAAAATTATTAAATCTAAATAATAAACAATGTATATTTATAACCTAAAGTATGCATTTTTTTTTGTCTGAAGCTTAAAAGATCTAAATAACATGCAGAGTGGCGTCGTTAATAAAGAATTTTGAAAGTTAACTTGAAAATTTTTATAGTAAACTAAATTAAACAAATATATTTTTATTGAAGTTTGAAATTTACATGAAGATTCCCTAAAGAAGAGAATTAAAACGCTCCACCATCATTAAAACATGTAAAATTTCAAACTTCAATACATCATCAAAAATAGTTTCTTCACTTTAAATTCTACTTTAACAGTTTTCAAATTGCATTTCAAAATTGTTTACAATTTATCTGAAAATTGGTTATTTTGTGTTAATACCAGCATATAAAGAAGATAATAGAATATTTTTCTCTGGCTAAATAAAAAGAATTTTTTTCATTAACCATTTCTTTTCTTTCAGGGGTAAACAGATAAGAAAATTTACCAGTTTGAAATGCCTTCAAGAAGATAGATTCGCCGGGAATTGTCAAATGTGACGTCATAAAAATACGTTTAATCCATCTCTTTTTTTGGGGGGGGTGGTTTCCTTTCCCACTTCTTCTCTCATCCCACCTAATTAGACAGAATATTAATAAAAAAGACGCGTACCAACTATCCCGTTACCCCAAGAAGGCTAAATACTATAAAAAACATGTAACCGTTTGAGACGCATTTTCATGACGTCACACTTGAAACTTTCCAGCACTTCTTAACTTTAAAAACGTTAGATTGGACATTATAGTTCAGGTACATTTTATCATTTTAATCTCATTTTTTAGTCACTGATTGTAAATACTTGAAATAATATATTTTAAAAAAATATTGGTGATTTATCTTGTGAGGGTGTTGATATCCTCCCCCAAAATAGTTATAAAAATTTTCAGGACCAATGAGAAGCTACATAGTAAAGTATAACCATATCGGTTGAGCGGTTAACAAGATCCTTCAGGACACAAAATTCACAATATTTATCCTTATCCCTCTATCTTATCATTTTCTTTTCCTTATATTGTATGAATGAAGGTTATTAATATTTGATATGATAATAGCTAGACACAGTTATTAGACATATTGTTCCTTATCTAATACCTATATTTGCTACAACTTTCATTTATTAGAATCTTCCAATTTCTAACATTTACAAAACGGCCTGCCTTATTGCTTCAAGATCTATGTCAGATCTATATAGGTAATAAATGTCAATAAAAGCTCAAGTTTTCAAAGCGATAAAGGTTTAAAACGCATAGTGCTCCAATAATCCATAATAAACTCTCATTGACCAGAACAATAAGACCCATTATTTTACTTTATTAAGAATAAATTCATTATTTTTATATTCAATATAAGCGGCTCAGTCCCTAGCATCTAATTATTTGGGTCTTTGATTAATGGGAATAGGGTAAAACTTTTGTAAAAATGCACAAGATTGTAATAAAAAAATTATCAAAATTTTTAAAAATCATAAAAGACAAGATTGATAAAAAAGTTGCTTAAAAGAAACATTTACTATTATATATATATGCGCCCCTAGCATCTAGGGACTATGTACTCAAATGGAAGGGATGAAAATAGCCTAAAACCATACCCTTATCTTAAAAATAAAATAACCTAAAACTATCTCAGGAGCCTTTTAAAGCCTAAAACCATACCCAGACTTATCTCAAAAATGAAATATCCTAAAACCATCTCAGGAGCTATTTAAAGCTTCACTGTTAAGGAGAACCATGTCGAGATCCTTCGCTACAGACAAAAATAGGACTTCTATTTTATATAATAGGATGATTAGCGCATTAGAGAATCTTTAATTTTTTAAAGATGGGTGGGAGGGGGGGGGGGTTCTTCAAGAAGACATAAAGACAGTCAAACATTCTCTAAATATGCCACTTTTATAAAAGGCTTAATGACACAAATCGGGTATAGTCCACTTAAGGTTCGTTTCTTCATTTTTTCACAGTAGCTTTTCTCCTATTTCTAGCCACTGCAGAGGGCTGTAACCCTGCGGGGCAATCACTTAACCTAATATAACCTAACATAACCTAAAATAACTTATCAAAAGCCATTTTGAAAATACGACAAATCGCCCCTTAAGAGGGGCTATACCTTAAAAATCATTTATGTTGCAGACTGACCTATTTACAACCTCGGTTATTGTTCATTTTGTGGCCACTTTGGGGAAAAATAAAATTGAGTGGGATATTTGATATAAAATTTACCTCTGCGTTATTGGAATGTTTTTCCAGGTTACTCACACAAATTTCTTGAATATCCTAAATAACAAGGACAATTATCAGTCCATATAGGCAGTGCAGCTATCCTTTTTAAAAACACAGTTTTATTGCCTTTTTTTGCTCAAAGCACGAAGTAACATTGAAGGGGTTAACTACATTTCTGTTTGTCCAAAGGGTGGGGACCCTCTGCCGACTTTTATTTAAGTCTTTCAATATCAGACAATAGCCATGTTGCTACAAAAGAGCTGAAATCAATTTGCTAGCTGACGAAAAAGGCCCGCGCCCCTGGAAACAAGTAGATGTCTGGATTATACATATTTCCTTATACATTTATTAAAGCCACGCTTCCTAGAATTTCATAATATTCTTCTAAAAATTCGATAAATAGATAAAATAGTTGCTAAATTGAAAATACGCAAAAAAATTATTTAAATGGAATAGTTGTAAAACCGAAAATTTAAATTAAAATAATAACTTAATGAAAACCAGGGAGTAAGGGAGGGGACAATGGATCGAATATTCAATCTTTAGGAGTCTCAGACTTTGGGGACTGGCTTAAAGGGAATGTGCAAGAATTTAGCCCCCCTCCCATACTATATTTCACTCCCTTCATCCCCACCTCCTTTTTAAAAGTAGACGCGAAAAGGAAATGGAGAAGGGAGGTGGGGGAAATAAACAGGATAAAAAGGGGCAGGAAGGCGTGCGGGTCATATACTTGCCCATCCAGCTACACGCCTGCCTGCCCCTTTTTTCCGTGTTCACATCACTTGCCCCCAAATCTCTTTTCTCTTTCCCTGTCATCTGAAGAGATCCAGGGAGATATTTCTAGTAATTAATTACAGAATGTTATGTCAGTCTGTAATACTGGTAATCTTATTTTCAAATGATTGCTTTTTTTCTTGGATCTTTTCATGGCCTTTCTTCAAAAACTCTTAAATTGAATTAATTGCCCATTGTCCCCTCTCTTACTCCCTGATGAAAACTCTAAATTATCATCAATGGATAGCAGCAATTTAGAGTATTGAATGTGCTATCTCCTAAGTTACCTGGCAGCACCTAATAAACATTAATATTATTATCATTAATCTTTAAGGGTCGGGGAAGGGGAGAGTAGAGGTCCTTAAACGCCCCCCAACCCCAGCCCGTTCTACTTAGTGCAAAAAGTAGACTTATCAAATGAAACACATTTATGAGAATTGAAATTTTTTGAATATCATTATCTTGGTGGGGACAGATAGCCAGTAACATAATATGGCCATCCAGGTAAAATTTATTTTTACTTAAAAATGGCTGAAGTGCAAAAATAAAAATAAAATATCCTACAGGTCCTGATCTTTCAGGTCCTTATATTTTTACTTAGATTTTCATTTGTCTTTTAAATTTATTTATAGGTAAATTAAGCGACCACAATATTAGAAAACCCTTCAATAAATTATTTTTAGATTCGATTTCTTCTGTTTTTGATGACAAGAAAATGAGAAAAGTTTATTTAGTGTGTGAGTGAGTGAGTGAGTTTGGAGCTGGGATTAAGGGAACATTGGGCTGTTTATTGCTCTAGTCCTTTTTTAACCCCTTACAGTCGGGGCCCTTGTTGCACCTTAATCAGTCGGGGGGGGGGGGGGGGGGGGCGTTCAACGCCCCCCCTTATTATCTCAGTTCCTATTAGAGCTAGAGGGCTAAAAAATTTTGTGCAAGTCCCCTGTGTTATGATGAATATCCGACCTTAAGTAAGTCAAGGTCAATTTTCGCTTCCTTTACCCTTTTACTTAACAACCTTTGTTTTTAGGTCCGTTTTTACTTATAAATTTCAAACGGCTGTAATTTTTTTATTTTTGAAGCTAGAATAAAATTTTTTTGCAGAAAATGCTTATCTTTATGTAAATTTTATATTTGAAATATCAAAATATAATTTCAGCGGCCGCAGCTGTACTTGGCAGCTGCCAGCCGCCGCAGTCGGCGGGAAAACGGCGGTGGATCTTTATGAAATTTTAATACATTATGTAGACATGTCAGAAAGGCTTAAGGTTAAAATTTGAAGTCTCTAAGTCAAAAATTGCGGCCACAGGAGCCTTTTAAAGATTTCTGGAGACCTGGAGGATATGAGGATGTACTACTAGAGGATATTTTAGTATTTTGGTAAGATAAAATGCTTTGTTTAAGTCAAAAAATAGTTTTGCTCTTTTCCTGGATGACCCTGCCAGGTTTGCTGGCATCCTATGCCCGTCAGGATGGAGATATTCAAAACAATCAAAGTGATCAAACTCTCAGTTATGTATCATAACCACACTTAAAAAGTCAAGCAGTTTGGGCTCTTTATCTTTCACATACAGACCGTTAAGGGTTAATGCCATTTTCTTATTCGTTGGCTTGAGTTCTTTGAGGACTTTTATTGAATTTTGATTGGTATGTTTAATAAGTTGAGTGTCCAAGAGTTTCAAATCTGATTGTAATCTAAAGATAGGTCATAGGGTAATTTTGTGTTTCATCAATTTTTCGGCCATTGTCTTATCCCTTTAGCTCCCTGGTTTGGAGATAATTAATGAGAATCTCTTCATTTACAAATTCTTAATTAGTTACATTCTTTCTCTTTATACAGTTTTAACAGAAAACCAGGGATAAATGTATGTACACCTCCAATTACAATTGACAAAATTACCCCTTCTGTTGGTGGAACTATTGGTGGAAAAGTTTGGACTCTCTTTGTCTGTACCAACCTTTGTATTTTGTCGTATAACGCCTTTTTTTAAGGATTAGGTCTTTTGAAGCAACGGTCTAAAACTGTAATCTATAATCCAATGTACCCAGGGATAAGGGATGGGAAACCTGACCGAAAATTAGGTCTCAGCCTCCTTTTAAAAGTGATGGGGCAACTTTTCTTTTTTGCCTATAAAATCAACTCATTTCCCCCAGTTCCTCATTGGCTGTAGGCCAATATCCAATAGCCTGAAACTTGCTTTTAGCATTAACCAATTAATTAATAACAAACGCGTTCCCCAGTTCATTATTGGCTAAATTAATTCAACCAAACATAAATTTCTGCTATTAGAAAGACAATAATGGAAACTTTCTGCTATCAGATTGACAACAATATATATGACGTTCAATCACATCAACTTATTATTAAATTTACACATTAATAAATGTCCATATAGCAAAACATAAATTGAGAGATCGTTTTTTGAAGACTGAGTAGGATTCAACATTTTATACTTTAGAACAATGTGAAAAACTCATGTCTTTAGACAATTTAAAAGTTACATTCCATGTGGAATTGATAACCCATCTAAATGATCACAAATACAAAACTAGTTAATTCAATATGTAAATAAAAGTGTACTGTGTTTTGTTAAAAAAAAAATTTCATTAATTTTGGTAAAAATTATTGCACACTTAATTGAACTTTTCTGTTAATATTTAACGTAAAATAAATCTTTTTTTTAAATTCTTAATTTATATGTTTGCTATGGAACAATTAGTTGATAGAATGTTACCCATGTACTTATTCAATTCTACTTAATTTATTTATTAAAGCTGGGGAGCTAAAGCGGTGTTTATTTCTATATACAAATTTTGGGGTGAAGTAGATCCCCCCTTAAAATGTTTGAAAATAAATCAGATTTAACCATCTCAAAAAAAACTTTTTTTAAATGGGGGGGGGGGGGTTGGCGAAGTAATAACGGGATTCTACTTAAAGCCACTAACATATTGGTTCTTTGAAAAGTTTTTATTATATTTTATGATAGGTGAAATCAACTACCTGAATTCTATTCTATACTTTTTTTCTTTGCGTTCATATAATAGCTATTTCATCATTGTTCATGGTTTTCAAATCTAACTACTGCGTCATCCCAAAACTAGTTTTTTAGGCCTAGTTGGAAAATAGGCCTGGAATAATATTTTCTTACGTTTCCCATCCCTTATCCCTGAATGTACCAACCCCCCCCCCCCTCC
The DNA here is from genome assembly GCF_053477335.1 of Acartia tonsa. Lineage (NCBI taxonomy): Eukaryota > Metazoa > Arthropoda > Copepoda > Calanoida > Acartiidae > Acartia > Acartia tonsa. The sequence continues at coordinate 37,543,201 of NC_137268.1, read as the reverse complement.
CTGAAAAAGTAATATGTATACCTAACCTTTTTGATAGGTTAACCTATGTGATAGAAAGATTATCTATAAAAAAGATAGTTTAGGTTAGGTATGATTTCATCAAATGTTTGGAGACTTAAAACTTGAATTTAGAAGGTTCTAGGTGGTCAACTATTTTTTTTTTTTTTTTTGGGGGGGAGGGGTGGGGGATTGAAACAAAATCTTAATGGAGGGGTAATTAAATTTTTTGGGGAAACACCCTAGCACCCTCCACCCCCTGCCTCTTTGTCGTCATTGAGGATGGTTTCCATATCTTCTCCTAGCTTAAATCATCTTGGAAGTAATTAGTTATTTAGTTATTTAGAAATAAAAAATACTAGATGTCAAGCAAATGATCCATTTTATTTCAATGAAAAATTAGATAAGAATATTAATCCTATTTTATCTAGAATTATTGAATCATATATAATATTTTCAAATTCATTTTGGCTAAACCATGATAATATAAAAGATATGAGAATTTTTAAAAATAATTTCTTTTGTAATAGTGAAAAACAAATTGTAAGCAGGGCAATTTTTACAGAAACAACATGGGTACGCTATAAAAATTATATTAAGTCAATTTGTTTTGGAGACCTGTTAAATATTGATAATATATGTCTAGATTATAGAAACTTTAACATCAAATCAAAGGTCAACTTCAATTACATGGAATTTTTAAGACTTCGAGGATTTGTTCAGCACAATATTGCTTTATATAGGTGTAAACTTTCAAAACCCCAAACTAAAATCAGTTCACTTTTTTTAAAGCCAAAAGTAAAGTCAAAACATTTTCGTTACTTCTTATCAAATGATGATCAGAGGATAGAAAAGTGTAAGTCTTACTTAAATAGGTATAACTGGGCGAAAATAAGAGAATTTGACATAGAGAGAGAGCGTAAATGGCATAAAGTATGGACTTTTTCCTTCTTACCAATAAATATCCGAGAATTTGCATTTAGGTCCATAAACAATTATAACTATTTTAACGCTAATATCTCAAATTTTAGGCTAGAATCTCCAGAATGTACACTTTGTAAGCTTGACCGGAATCTACCCGCACCGAGAGAAACAACACAACACTTTTTTCTGGACTGTCCCGTCACCACAAACTTTACAACAAACTACTTCACAGAATTTCTACAGAATATGGAATTTAATTTCGACTCAAGCTGGCTGTTATTAGGAGTCCCAAAAACGCTCACCAGTAATATTATTAATGTAGTTAATATTGAAATTACACTTGTGTTATTTTTTATCTTTCAGTCAAGACTGAAAAAAAAGCTTCCATTAAATTCAAATCTACTTGAATTTATTTCCTTTCAAAGAAAATTTTTGTTTAAAAACAAAAATTATAAATTAGGATATGAAAAATTAACAACATTTCAATTTGACCCGGGATAAATGTCATGTTTTGAGTATAGAAAGAAAACTACCTGCAAATGAGGGCATTTTTAAAAAGTGTTTGTTTATTTAAATTCGTATGTAATATATATATACTATACTCTACACTTACAACAAACACACCAAATCGTTAGACACACTTAAGTATTTCACCTCAACTTCATCTCACCTGTAAAATCTACAGGTGGGTATTGATAAATAAAGTGTAGTAAAAAAAGAATGATCCCGAGGATAATTATTTCTTGTGATTCTTAACTTTAACCATATGAATTTAAGCCTGTTTTTCATATGGTGACGTTTAGACCTTCAAGAAAAATTACCTCATCCAATAGAGGGTCAGTATACAACCTTAACAATAATCTTGAGGTGGAGCTTTTGGTGATCTGCCCATTAAAGCATTCTGCAGTTTTCATTTAACAGGCCACACTTATTTATCCCTCCTTAGCAATTTTAAGTTCAGCTGTGTATCCATTATACACATTTTTATATTAAGGATTAGTACCTATTGACCTAATATTTTTATCATGAATATTATATTTTACTTCTCGATGACGATTATTTTTCTTTCTGGAACTTACTGAAGTTTTATTTTTTTTGTATAAATTGGACATATTTTGAGAAGATATTATGTTGAATTAGTATTGACCTAATTTAAATGTACACTTTTTATGTTAAACGGCAAAATTTCTTTCTTTGTATTGCTTACTTCTGCTTTACAATGAACTTACACTTTCTATAAGAGAATATCTTGGATTAGTCCTTATTTAATATTGTTATAATAACTCTTATAATTCATATGTTAACTTTTTATGTATATAGTTAAGACAAATAAAGAATCAAATAATAATAATAGTAATTAGTTATTACTAGCGGCTACGCCCCTAATTACCAAAAATATTTTTTTCGCCGATAGATGGTGTTAGTTATGTTCTTAGCTAATTGCAAAAAATGTCTGCAGGGCGGTGTTTATTTTTTTATATTTTTATTTTTGTCGATTTCTCTGGGGAGGGTACCCGGTACCCTCCCCCAAAATAGTTATAAACCATCCCGGGACCTATGATGAGAAGCAGTAAGCGAGATCCTTCGGTACAAACATACAAACGCACACAGAAACACACAGACAAACACACAATTACACATAGACATCCTGTTACTTTATTATAAGGATTTTATAATATTCCAATTACTTTAGTTCCTGAATCTAGATGAAGGTTAGAAAGAGTTTTGTCTCAACTCAGACTAATTTTATCTTCAAAATAATCATTTTTTTCTCTCGTAGGACTAGAGTTTGATTTATCTCCGCTATTTTAATCTAAGTAATATTTCTTTTGCCTATCCGTAGACAAAAGTATGTGACCTAACACCCGATTAGCAGATAATAATAACATTTTCAATTAAAATTTTTTTTCTTTCTTTACTTTTAAACTTTTGTTTTTCGATCCTTTTTTACTTACAAAATTAAGGTCTTTTATACCGGAAAAGAACCACGCCCACTTCCCTCTTCCACCATGGAAGATAAAAATACTTTTAACATAGCAAACCTTTTTCATTTTTACAGGCATGTCTGATCTTCGTATAAACCTAGAAAATAAAAAAAGTTCAAATGAATTACAAAATATTTATTATCCTTATAATAAAGTAACAGGATCTAAGTACATATATCTGTCTGTCTGCAGAGAGTATCTTGCTAACCGCTGAACCGATAGGGTTCTCCTTTTCAGTGTAGCTTCTCATAGATCCTTGGAAGTTTCATACTTATTTTGGGGGAGAGTACCACCACCATCCAAAAATAAATATTTTAAATGTTTATAACTTACCCATAAGAGTAAACAATCTTTCGACCTAAAAAATAAAACAGTTTAAATTGCTTATCAAATATTTTCGTAGATTTATTTTTAGTTAATACGAGGTTGCGTGTATTAAAAAAATATATTCAGAAAAATACAAAATTTACTTAAAGAACAATTTAAATTAGGGATCTAAAAAATCAATTATAAACAAAATTATTCCTTATGCAGACTAGAATTAAAGCTATTAGTCCATTCATAGATATGTAGCATGAGTGTAAATTTGTTAAAAATCTCAAAAATAGGTGTGTTTTTTTTTGACAAATATTAATTTTTAAAATTTAATTTTTAACTTTATTTTGGTCCCTCTTTTCTAAGAAGCAATGCATTTTTACAATTTATTCGATAAAAAATAAACATTTAATGTCTAACTAATATATCAAAAATCTTTTGAATGTACTAATTACTGTTATTTTTCCTTTACATAACGTTTGAGAACGAAAACCTTAGTTTTAAAAAAAATATATATTTTTGGCCTGTGCAAAGATGTTAGTTTGATAAAGTAGCCCTGGGTTGAGGTAGATCAATAGCTTTTAAAACTATATTAATGAAAAAATTTGGACATTGTTACTTTGTACAACCAAATCAGGATTCAATTTGAATTATCAAGTTTTAACTAACGAATCGTAGAACAAGTTTATAGACTTTAGTTCTAACCTTGATCTTCTTCGCGCTTGTTTGGGTCATCTGACATCTTTAGTATTCAAATCTGAAATTTAATTTTATACCCCAAAATAAAAATGTTCAATAATACATCATAAGCAGGTGCGCCTTCCTTTGCAATGAACCCATCTCCCAAATAAAGTGAATGTTTACACCCTACATAATTAATATAAATAAAGGTAAATTTAGAAACCCTTTAAGGGGGTGTATTAGGGGGTGTAGAACCTTGTTAATTAGGGTGTATGTGAGTGTAGGGGGTTGTACACCTAGTGGGATATATCTACCTCCTTGCTTTTACCATGGGGGGTGGATTATCCCCCTACACCCACCTTCTGCACTCCACTGATTTAAACTTAAGACCTAAATCTACAAAATTACATTAACATTAAGAAGTTGATGTTTATGATGGTAATCCAGTGTTGACCTAATAATTTTCACTTACTGTCTGTCTTTCATTTCTATTTAGATCATGTCCCTCCAAGTGACAGCGTTATGGAGCCTGAGCCATGTTCTATGTCCTTAAAGCTTATTTTTTAAAGAATTTATCATTATTTTAAATTCATTTGACTTCAACTAATGATAAAAGGAACCCTAACAATTTTAGAAGGTAAAAATGCATTGACTATTTCTTAAAATAGTCTCTAGTTAATAGGAAAATTTAACCACAAAAACTTACTAAAATTTTAGGAGACATCCCTGTAAGTTAATATATTCCTTTGAAAGAGGTTTGCTGTTCCCAATTAGTTTCTATAGTAGAATCAGGGTGGGAGGAGTCACTGGACTGTAAATTATACAGTTACCCAAAGTTTATTAACCATATTATCTTAATTGCTAGCTTAAAAGTTTGGGTACTTTTGTTGAATTGTTATTGGTTGTTTCCAAACTAAGTGGTCTCCAAACTTTTCATTAATAATCACAGAAGGGGTAATTTTGTTTATACCCATTGAGGATTAACATCAATAAATCATCCAATGTCTTATCCCTTAAGATCTCTGCATAAATTTTTATTTTTCTATTTTCTATTTTTGGAGTTGTCAAATGCGTTGCTAATGTCTTGATAACAGAGATATTAAATTTTCATAGAGGTTCCGCTTTGAGAAAGAAAGAATAGTTATTTCTTTCATCGTACTATAAACGGCTTTCCGCGGATATATAATGTACAATTATAAGATTAAAACCAGTTTTTTAGCCCCGAGGTGCCGACGGCACGGGCTAAAAAAACTGGTTTTAATCTTATGATTGTACATTTTTATATTTGGAGAAAGCTGGGTATAATACGATGCTAGACATAGTTTTTTCGTATGGATGAGAACTGGTTCCTATCCACCAGATTCGAATGATACGAGAATAGTTATTTCTCGCATCGTATTATAAACGGCTTTCCGCGGATATAGAATGTACAATTATAAGATTAAAACTAGTTTTTTTAGCCCCGAGGTGCCGGAGGCACCGGCTAAAAAAACTGGTTTTAATCTTATGATTGTACATTTCTATATTCGTAGAAAACTGGATATAATTCGATGCTAGACATAGTTTTTTCGTATTGCTGAGAACCGGTTCCTGTCCACCGGATTCGAATGAATACGAGAAAAAAATTTAAATTCTTAACCTATCAGTCTTTTAATATTTGAATATTAATGGCAGAAATAGTGAGGCTCGCTAAACATTTTTGAGAAAAATCCTCAAAAATCGCATTAAAAATGTACAAAATTAATCAAAATCTTATGTTAATGACCCTTTTATAATTTTATTTAATTTTTGTAGATATTTTTGCGATTTTGGAGGATTTTTCACGACATTTTAACGAGCCTCACTAATTTTAATGAAGCAGTGAGCCAAAAAGATTTTAAGAAACCATCTCTTGACGGATTCTTGTCTTCCTCTAAAATGTTTTAATTGAATCGCCTCGTTTTTTTAGTATTCCTCCAGTTAAAACTATTTTACAAATCCTTGTTGAAGTCAGATAATTGTCAGGGGATTACTAGGACAATATGTACTTAGCCTCTGCTGTTTCTAGGACTATTAAACAACATAGCATAACAGTTCAGTTGCTAATGCTAAAGTCAATCATCATCCTGTGATTTATACTTTATAGATAACTTTAGGCACCTTAAAGAAATAGTAACATGGATAACTGCAACCATAAATGCTCAGCTCAAAATATAAAAAGATCATGATAAAAGCTTCAAAATAATTCCAAATTTTCTTGTTCTATTAATAACTGTTTTTATACAGATTTTATTTTCATCAATATTTTCAACAAGTTTAAAATATAAATTGAGTAAACATAGAATAAATTTGAAACATGAAAGATTTTAAAACAACAACATAGATATTATGCAACAAAATCTAATTTTAGATTCAGTTTGTAAAGTATAAAGCAAACTTTAATCATTTATTTATAAGGTATTTAATTAAATGTCTGTAAAATTTAAAAAGATATCCAATCCACCTAAATTCTTTTAAAAACAAACATTTCTGAATAGGTTACAGCCGTTTAGAATATGCTAGCAGTTACGCCTCTGTAGACCTCTAGGGGCACTTCAGGAGGAAGGAGGGAAAGTGGGGGTGTAAGTTGACCACTCTTCATTCTAATTTAGATTTAAAAAGAAAAGGTAAACAATTTGGGAATAGTTCTTTTCGTTGCAACGCCCCTTAAGGGGCGACTCGTCGTATTTTTGAAATGGCTTTTTATAGGTTATTTTAGGTTATATTGGGTTAGGTGATTGCCCAACAGTGTTAGACAATTGGCCCCGTAGGGTTAGAGCCCCCCGCAGGGGCTAGAAATAGGAGAAAGGCTACTGTGAAAAATACGAAGAAACGCCCCTTAAGGTGCCTTGCCACGAAAGGGACTACACCCCAATTTTCTTTGAAAGGTTGTCGTATATTCTAGGAACAATTTCTCTTGGAATAAAAACTTCCAAGCAAATATTAGCAGGGATAAATATTAGAAGCCACATTGTAACTTCCTGTTGCTTTTATAAAAGGATTACATACTACATCTTTTAAATATATATTCAAATATACAGTTTATGACTTAGATTATAATCATTTCCATAGCAAGGTTTTCTGTTGAAGTATTCCACTAGATCCTCAATTGGTTCACTCTTTGTAGCATCCTTTGAGTGCAGTTTATCACAAATCATACAGCCTATTTAGTTTTGATGGCTCTTTTACATTTCAATTTATAAAAGTAACAGTGTTTGTGTGTCTGTTTGTCTGTCTGTGTGTGTGTACCAAAAGATTGCTGTACCGATATGGTACAAATTACACTACATATATCCTGGGAAGGTTTACAACTATTTTGGTGGATTGTTACCCCACCCTTCCACAAGAAATCTTCCCTAGGAAATAATGACTGCCTTCCCCCTCTATATGTTTTTTTTTTCTATTTAAAACTAAATGAAGGTGAAGAATTTGCTCTACTTTCACCCTCTACCTAAAATGCCCCTGGAGGCCAAGTGGCGTAGCCCCTATTAAGAGTTAAGACTCTAGGGGGCTAGGTGTCGCTTCGGGTACTAGACCTCTCTCCACGCACCTTGAAACACACATACAATACTTTTGGTTGCGGTGTAAAGTGTCCATTCACCCATCAGACAACCAACTCTCTGAGATGCACGACCTTTGTCTGAGAAGTCCCAACTCTGCATGGTAGCGAGTTGCGCCCACTCTAACTATTTACGTCGCGCATCTGACATAGTAGCAGTGGGAACCATTTTTAACATCTTTAGGTATGACGCGGTGTCGAGATTCGAACCTATCACCTTCCCGACGACGGCGAATGCGCTAGTGTTGAGGCACGGTCGCGGGTAAGGCGTAGCCCCTATTACAAGCATAGGACAATGAAATGAAAATGAATTTTATCAATATTTATACAGAATAGCCACCATTCCTAATATTTCATTTTTGTCTACATGTGTTTCATTAATTCTTGTAGATTTTTCTAATTTATAGTACTTTTTCCATTGCAGGTACTCAAGATATTTATCTAGAACAAAAAAAATAAGTTTATTTTGGAATTACAATGAGTAGATATAGCTGGTTGTCCAATATCATAGTTAGATAGCTGAGGTGAATTCTTAAAAAAATTTGCATCATTAAAATCAGTTTGACCCACTAAAATCAGTGAGGCTCGCTAAAAATTTAGAGAGGATAATTTTGCCTCACTAAAATTTTAGTGGGGCAAACTGATTTTATTGAGGCAAAAGTTTTTTAAGAACTCACCTCTGAATAGAATATGTCTGTAGCTTTAGAACAGGATACTTTTTATAATGAGATCCAATTTTAGGCACCTTGTACAATCCAGGAGAAGTTAAGCAGTTCTTACCTTTATATTTGAATATCCCCCCCTTACCCCCCTCAATTATATTTTAGTTAAAAAGGAAAAAGTAAGAAAACAATTATATTAGGGATGTTCATTTTTTAATGGGCATTCCCATAAACAAGAACTACGAGAAACTAGATTGTAAAGGAGAAACATATCGGTTCAGCAGTTCAAGAGATCCTTTAGGACATATAGACACAGATTCTGTACCATTTATGTAAGGCTTATACCTGGTATAAAATAGTTTGAAACCTTTTACAGGAACTAGGAGAAACTGGATTGTAAATGAGAAACATATTGGTTCAGCAGTTAGAGAGACAGACACACACAGATGCTTTTACTTTTATATAAGTATATATACCTGGATTTTCAATAAGATATTTGAGATACACGGCTAATTGAAACGGAGAATCAAAGTCACTGATGTGTATGTAGGAATTTGGAGGAGCATATGCATCATAATCACTCCTACGAAACAAAGCATATAAGAAGGATGAAAACATCCATAAAAGCGAAGCTCTGAAACGGTAGGACAAACAAACATTAACACTTGTAGAGTGTCAGAACTTAATAATAAGAATATAAATGCATAAAAATCAAAAAAATATTTTAAGTAAAATTGTTGAAAAACTGCTGAAATACAGGATGATGTTTAAGGACATACTTACATTTTTAGGAATTAATTACATAGATGCTTTATTGTCCTAGGAACCAGTATCCAAAAATCAAAGCTGGATCTTTAAATCATTTCAATGGTGTGCCAATCGGGGTGAGTCAACTTTCCACCAATGAGAGCACAGAATTTAACAAAATGCCGCGCTGTGATTGGCTGAAATTCGGCGCACCCCGATTTGGCGCACCATTGAAGTGATTTATTAAAGATCCAGCTCAGATCAATCAGATAAAAATAACACATAAAAATTTTACTTACATAAAGTTGAAAATCAACTTTTTTCAAATGAACGTACGGACATTCTGGTAACGATTATAGAGTTGCTACGCTTTCTAAATCGTACCTAACTACTACAGGAATCAGCATACAAAGTTTGAAATCTATAGGACAATTCTAACCTGCCTAAAAGGTTACTTACCGATCCTAATTATAGAAATGCTTCACCTTTAACTATAGAAAGATTGCAATTAAATTTAATAAGTTTATATCAATTATGTAATAAATTAAGGCCATTTAATGGATACACTTGTTACGAAAATATTTGCTCATTTCAATTAAATTTAAATCTTCATCAATTTCTAAACAATTATAACAAGGATGACAACATCCATAAGTAGCGAAGTTCAAAAATTATGGATGGACATCAGAAAACATTAAACTAAAACACAAACATTTTAAATTTTATAATGGGAAAATATAGGAAGTTCTAGCAAGAAAATCTTAATGAAACTTTGTGTTAATATGCAAAATGTGAACTTATTTAATCCCTGAATATCTCAGCCGTTGAGTTGAGAAAATTATGAAAACTTAAAAATCTAGGAATCGAACTAGCACCCCAACCAATAAGCATATCTCAATGAAACTTGATAGAAGTATTCAGAATTTGCATGTATTTAATCCCTGAATAATCTACCTTGAATATAATTTAAAAATCATGAAAACTAAACAATCTAGGAATCGATCTAGCACCCCAATTAAGAGACAAATCTTAATGAAACTTGGTGAAAACAAGATGAATAGAAAATTATTAAATCCTTGAAAATTTCAGGCGTCTATCTAAGAAAATCATGTTTCCCCTCAAACATTTCAGACGGACAGGCGGACAATACAAATAATAGAGTAGCTTCGCTACCAACAATACATATTAACAGTCAAGTGTTTTTCTGAATCATTAGTCATTAATTTAAAGCTTTTTACTGTAAATCTAACTAAATTAATCTATCTTTCTAAAAAGTTAATTTTTTACCTTTTAGGTCCCATAACAATAGGCACTGTATTTTTCATTAACACTCTAAAAAACTTTTCAGTAATATACTCATCGCATAGAGAATTTTCAAAGCTGAGGTAAAAGTAAAATCTGTCCATGTCATCAAATGGATTTGCTTCTGTTTTATTGTTGCAGCGTCCTCTTATTACAACTTAAAAGTGTTAGAATAAGAGTTTTGTATTACACTTGTATAAAATAATTAGAGATGTGATTTGAATTAAACTATTATCAATTTCACTAAAATAATAAAGGAAGCGTGCAAGAAATACACCGCATTAACTGCATTAGACTGCCAGACCCAAAACCTCAAATTAATTTTTCATTGAAATATTGAAGTTTCTATCTTGAACAATCGAAAATTTTTATAAATCTAAAAGTGCATTCTCAAAAGCATATAACTTTTTTTGTTATTGAAGCTGAAGGCTTCAAATTTGGGTCTACTTGTCTTTCAGCAGTTGGTGAATTTCTTGCAGGATTACTTTGAGTCACCAACTAACGCAATTGTTTAATAAAAATCTTTTTCTTCCTTTCATATAGGTTTCCAATTCTTTCACATAATCTTCTCTTCTACAGTTTAAAGAGATGTTCAATAGGAATAATATATTATAAATAAAGAGGACTATCCACGAACAAGAGCAAGTGATTCTAAGCATCTTTCAGCATTGACCCATAGTATTTTTTTAGTATATATACTAGGTTTATGTTTAATATTTGCTTTATCGACTAAAAAGTTAAGTTTCACCATGGTTTTATATGAAGAAAAAATTGAAATGTTAAGCATTGTTTGGTGCAATATCATCAAATGTTTTGATGAGTTCAAACTGTTGTTTAAAAGCTTTGACACAAAAGTATATTATTTTGATTAAAAATGTATATTTAGAAAAAGGGTTGGTAACTTGTAAACAGTTTAATTAATGTACTTTTGCAACTTACAACATTTGATGCTTTTCTGCAGTGTTATTTTATTTTGTCCTTTGAACTCAACAAAGCATTTGATGATATTGCTTTCTTTTCAAAGTTTTTTTCATATAAAACCATGGTGAAACCTAACTTTTTAGTCGATAAAGCAAATATTAAACATAAACCTAGTACATTCACTAAAAAAAATACTATGGGTCAATGCTGGAAGATGCTTAGAATAACTTGCTCTGGTTCGTGGATAGTCCCTTTTTATCAACTATTTGAGTTTACCATAGAGGACTCTTTAGGTGGGATGGGGGAAAGTTGTCGCCCTTCCCTTTAAATTTTAGCATAAGAATAAAAAGCTTTTGTGGAAATAATTTTTTTCTAGGGCCATTATCATTGGAGGTTGGTGGTACCTATTTAAAGCTACATTGTAAATGATAGTGATATTGGTTCAGCGGTTAGAAAGTTCTTTTGGTACAAACAAATACAAGCTGACATCCAGTTACTTTTATTTATCAATAAACATAACCATATATCTCTTCTTCCTGCCTGCTTGCTGTTGCACAATTTGAAACAACCCAAAGAGCAGCAAAAGACTTTTTTTGCAATAATGTCTGTATTATTCAATTCTGTTTCATCTTCTCTTTCAACAACCATATAATTTAATGTGTAAGGTTTCACAAAAGTAGCATCAGATCTGTAGGTAACTGTCCAGTCAAAAATACCATTCCAGCTCTTTTTGATAAAATAATTGTTATATTTATCTACTAAGATAAAACCTCTAAAGGATTAAGATTAATTTGTTGTCTGTATAATGTCAGGTTTTTTTTATATAGGGAAAGTGTGGATTAAAATTTGTTGATTATTAATACAATACTATAATTATTTACTTTGTTTAATTTTTATTCTATCCATAACAACTGAAACATCCCTGTAGATATGGCTTCAACATTAAACCATGTTGTTTCCTAAACCATTGTGGAGACTCTCTCCATAATGCAATCCATTTCTGTGTTTTCATTCTTGTAAAGTTCTGTGGAATTAATTTATATGATGCTATAGAGTCCTAATTATGTTGAATATTTATATAGCACTTGAAAATTCAAGATTCTTCAAATTAATTATCATCACTTTCACCCCATCCAGTAATTATGTGACCCTGGCATATTATGAATTGTTAAGGTAAGTTATGTTTTTGGATTGCCTCAGAATTTGCAATGGTTTAATTCTAAGCATGACTAAGGATTAGCAAAGAAGTGTGTCAGCAGTAACATAAATCTCTTGAAAATTGATCATGAGTTGAGGATTAAAGTAACCTAATGAAACTTTATGACAGCATCCCAAGAAAATTATCAGCATAGACGTCCAAGGGGGGGGGTAATGGGGCGATTACCCCCCCCATTTAAAATTTACCCCAACCATTTAGGGGGGGGGGGGGTAAATACACCCCCCAAAATAAAAAATCTCTGATAAAAAAAATTTTAGCGCGCTTCACGCGCATTTTTAATACTAAATATTTGATAAAATTTAAATTACCCCCCCAAAAATTTTTACCAAATTTTGGGGGGGTAAACTAATTTAACCCCCCCCCCCCCAACATACTTCAGGGGGGGTAATTACCCCCAAATCAAATTTTACCCCCGGGGTAAAAATTTTGAGTAATGAGTTGTGCCCTTTATGGGACTAGTTATTCCCCCTACTCTAACTATTTATGTCATGCACCTGACCAAGCAGCAGTTCAAACCATTTTTAACTTCTTTAGTTATTAAGCGGTGTCTGCCCTAGATTTGAACCTATCACCTATAATTTGCGATGAGCTGAGGCACTACATGTTTAGCCATGATCGGGGGTTATCAGTATTCAACATACCCAAGGTAAAAGTGAAACAAGAACTGCTGATGAGTTTGATATATCTGCATGATCAAAAGATATTTGACAGGTATTACCAGATCTACATGAGAATGGAGATGCTGAAAAGTATCTTTTTATCCATTCACTATATTTGTTCATCCTCATAGCATTCAATATCAGAATAGTCTAGATAATATGTTATTAGTGAATATATTTGCTGATAGAAAACTATGTCAGAAATTAATAAATGTTTTTCAATATATTTTGTAAGGCTCAAGTGGTCATCCCTATGATTTTTACTTTTTATTTTTTTTTTAAATCAGAAGAAAATTAAAAAACCTAAAAGCTTATTACATGTCTAAATAATCAATTAAATACCTTTAAGTCTTTTCTTGAGGTATCTTTAAACAAGTCTTTAAACTCATAGTATTCTGGAATGGGGCAATATTTTGATTCTTCCCTCTGGTAGATTGATATCATTTCAATATTGACTTTGATTGCAATATCCAATTTGTTTGACTAAATATTTAGCAGTTATAACGATCTTGAACGGGGCCTTGTCATTATACTTCACTAGCGGCTACGCCCCTAGAGGCCTCTAGTGGCACTTTAAATGTTTGGTTTAAAAAAAATACAATACCTTGCAATGTTGCGAAGGAGTCTCTACCAATATTCTACGATACTTTGCAATGTTACGTGGGAGTCTCTATTCAAGAAAAAAAAATTCGATTTATTGTGATTTCTCTTGAAAGGGTGGTGGTAACCTCCCCCATAATAGTTAAAAACCTTCCCGGGAACTATGAGAAGGTACACTGTTAAGAAGAACCCGATCGGTTCAGCGGCTATCAAGATCCTTTGGTACAGACACACAAAAACACAGAGACATCCTGTTACTTTAGTATAAGTATTGATTTAAAATGATATCAACCTGGTTTGACAAGTCTGTGTTTCCATAATCATTTAAATATGAATCACTGTCTAAACTAAAGATTATATTTTAGGATTGTATTTATAAAAATAAGATATATATGTAATGTTTTAATGTTTCTTTATTAGGATTTCACTACCTTCTGAAATAACTGAGTTAATTTCAATAAAGCCACCAATAAGTCTAAGCAGTTTTAATATATTTTTGCATGAATAAAAGAGGCCCATGGAGGCTAGGGCTCCACTTCAATCCTAAATATACAATACCTAATAGTTGTGCTATAAATATAAAGCATTAACATTATGGAAAATGAAGCTAAGATCTTCATTGTATTAAAACTTGCTACAAACTGTAGTTAAAAATTATTTGCTATTATTTTTGCACCTTTTGCAATTAAAGACTAATAAGCGTATAATAAGTTATTTATTTTTCAGCGAGCAACATAGAATTCTATCGGAATAAAGTTAAAATACTAGAACTTTTACAAATATAAATTAAACGTATAACTTTTGCAATCTTTACATATTATTTTTTGTAATCTCTGAAATAGACAGATATTGTATTTCTAATTAAAGTCAGCCTTTTCCTTTTCTTGATAGGTTTGCTAATTTGTTGCATAACATTGTAAATTTTAAAAACAATGGTGTTCTTAAGAAATTTTGTTATGGAAAATAAAGGGAAAGTTGAATAAAGTACATTTAACAAGTTTGGGTTTCATTAGTAAACCTTTTAATGAGTTTGTAAAATTTGATATATATGTAGGTTAGCTATGAAGATAATTGAAACGAAAAAATAACTTTTGTGAAAATAAAAAAGTCATATAAGTTGCATATATCACAAGATAGCGAATTTTAAGTCTTGATAATTTAAGAACTACATGGTAGAAAATTGAAAATCAAATATATGCCCTATAGATGAGATGTAGTTTAAATAGGAAAAAATATGGAGTTCACTAAATGCAAGTTTAAGTAAATTTCATGCAACTGCCCCTTTATATTTTTGAATTTATCATATATCCTAAAAGTTATTTTGGATTTAATTATTTTGGCTTTGACATATAAGCTGATTGTGAGACCATTAAGTTTAGAAATATATGAAAATGTCCTCATTAATTGAACTATAATTTGATTTCCCCAAAACTTGCTCTAAAAATAAAGATCATCAACATAAGAATAAGTGATTTTATATTTTCTGATGTCTTCATTCTGTTTGCACTTGTTGTAAACTGCAGTTTATTTAATTATAACTGCAGGTGCATTATTCGTTTATAAATTTATGTACACCTAATAAAATATTAAATGAATATAATGATGTAAAGCAGTTTTTTAATTAGCTCTATTACAGCTCTAACTTAGCAAAAACTAATAAAATCTGATTTCAGCAAAACAAATGTTTAAAAATATTAAGCCATTAATGAACGTACTATGATGTTGGTGTCAAAAAGTGTAAAATTTTATTTTATATTTATAATACACAGTAGAACGATGTCTGTTTGTTTGTCTGTCTGTCTGTTTGTAGCGAAGGATCTTGCTAACCGCTGAACCGATCGGGTTCTCCTTCAAATCAAGTAGTTACTAGTTTGATTAAATTTAGGGAAAAGGGAAAGTGATTCTGACAAACAATTCTAAGTGAAAATTAACCCTCAACCCCTTTCCTTCCTTCTCCCCCTTATTACCCACTTCCCTTTCAGCTACGACAAAAAAAACAAGTTTTACTCCAAATTTAATCCAACAAAATATTTAATTTTCGGTAATTTCAAATGGAATTGATAGGCTGAAAAGCAGCTGAATACATTTCTTAAAAATTAATTGTAAATTATTATTGGCTTTAATATATTCATTTATTTAAATACAGTGGAGTAAAAGTTTTAATTTTCTTTTCTAAAATCTAAATTTTAAAGAAATGTTAGTTAAATGTGGTTTGATTTTAGAAATCTTTTACCTAAAATCACATTCAACCAATTTTCTATCAACAAGGTTTAACATTTTTTGTAGAACACTGTACAACATATATATGCATGATAAATTGATTTATGATAATTAATATAAAACATATGTTTTTATGTCCAATAAAAATTTTAATGAAAATGTCCTTCCTTATGTATTTGTTAAACTTTGATAACTTTGTAAATAAAGTTCTTTAATTCACCCTAAACATTTTTAAAACTAAAGAAGGTCAATTTGAAATAAGTCAAAAATAAAAAGTCTTTTTATTTGGGTCTTTATTTTAAGAAAATGAAATGGTTAAACTGTATTAAAATCTTATGTTTATAGCTAAAGAATATAAATGGTAAATTCCAATTGCTTTATCAATAATGGTATTGGCTAATAATGTAATTGGATGTTTTTTTAAATAGTTTTTATATGATTTAGTCTAACATTTTATAGGGGTGTGATACAGCAAATCAATTTCATTAAAAATTGCCCTATATTTTAGAATAAAACTTGTTTTAGATCTAACTTATTGAAGTAGGTGAGAAGGGGAGAAATAAAGGAAGTGGGTTGGGGGGAAATTTTCACTTAAAATTATTTGTCAGAATCCTTGTCCCTGCTCTTTTAAATTGTAAATTTCACAGGTCACTTTTTGATCATTTCAATTTTTTTTTATTATAACTATGTATGAAAGAGTTTATTGGCCAATAATAAAATGATTATTAAGTTTTATTATTTGAGTCAAACTCAACTGCATAAAAGTACTTTGAATTGATGGTCAGGGTGAATTTATATTTTTTAAGGTCCCAAATATTTGTGCTTTTTAAAATTGGTCAAAACTTTCTTTTTACTATGAATTATCTTTAATTTGACACTATAAGCTGCTTAATTCATAAACAACAAGGGAACATTTATTTTCAGATAAAAAGTACATTATAGGCAATATTTTCTTTAAATTTGACAGTCGAATGTTCTGTTTTAATCATCTGTAACATTAATGAACGTACTATGTTGTTGGTGTCAAAAAGTGTAAAATTTTATTTCTTTTTTATTTGCTAGGCATAAGTTTAAATTCAAATCGAGTAGTTACTAGTTTGATTAAATTTATGGAAAAGGGAAAGTGATTCTGACAAACAATTCTAATTAAAAATTTCCCCTCAATTTCCTTCCCTTTTTCTCCCCCTTCTTACCCACTTCCCTTTCAGTAACCCCAGAAAAACAGGTTTTACTCCAACTTTACTCCAACAAAATATTGAATTTTCGGCAATTTCAAATTGAATTAGCTGGATGAATAGCAGCCCCTGGATTAAATTATTTCTTTATACTTTATCATTTAAAAGTAAACTTGTTTTTGGATTGGAAGGACTGATCGAAAATCAATAAATGAAACAGTTGAATAATGAAAGTAATTTTGATTAATCAGTTAATAATATTATACAAGTTGTCCAAATAAAATCAAAAAGAACATTTGGAATTAATTCATTCCCGTATTTTACAAGTAGAAGACCCATTTCTCTGATCAATTTGATTTAAATTCTTATCTGGTAAGCCGAGCGTTCTCGGCCCACGGGGTAACGAGTTCGGATTCAACGAGCCCTAGCCTTTAAGTATTCTACCAAACAAACAAGCAGGATTCAATCATACAGAAATTATATATTTAAACTGAATAATATTTACAAGTTATGTTTACTATATATATACAACAAAATATAACAATGGTTAGGTTTGAAGGGGGTGTGGGGCGCTAGGGCTTAGCGCCCGACGGTAGACAGGCTGTGGGGGCAACGGTGGTAAAAGGGGAGGCAGTGCCTCCCGATTATATAAGCGCATGAGGGACTCGTGATAGTTGCATGTTCAAGTCCCCTCCCCACATTTAGGCAGGCTAGTTTGACCGCTGGGTGCGGGGTTAACAGCGGTCATGAGATGGATAGTGATATAATAGGATTAGTGCGGGGGGTTTGTTATCATAAGTCACAGCGAAGCAACTCTGTAAACGGCCTGTCCGTATGGTTGTCGTATTACCACAACCTCCCCTTCAAGGGTTGCGTGGCTCCTGAGCCACCAGGCCTTGAACCTGGGGATACGACAGCCGGCTCATGCGCCGGACAGGCAGTTCTTGGGGCACAGCTCGATGGAGGACAGCTCGGGCTACACAGGCTCCCTGGGACACTCGTTGCTCGGTCTGACTGTGGTTGGTGATCAGCATTGTCAGCTCCTGGTTGGCTTCTAGGCGTGGGTTGGCAACGGCCAGGCCTCGCCGCTGGAAATTTTGCCTCGTCTGCAGGATCAGTTCTGTCGCGGCTGGTAGCTGGACACGGAGGCCTAGGCAGACTCTGGTGGTTCCTAAGGGTGGAATGGTGATGGCAAAGGGCGCATAGAATTCCATGGGGGCGCCTGCTTGATTCAGGTTGCTTGGCCTCCTAGCTCCTACCCGGATGGGGATGGCTGTCATCAGCAGGGGGCACATGGCTTCTTCTTCTTCTTCTGGGGCGGCCTCTTCCATCGCAGTGGCTGGCTCTTCTCCTACAGGCTCGCTGCTGGCTGGCAGGTTCTCCATGTCTGCGTCAGGGTTCCAGATGGCATCTCTGAGTGGCTCTGGAGCGGGCGGTGGCGGCGGTGGTTCGTTGGGCTGCTCCTGCAGGTTTTCCTCCACTGGGTCACGATCTTGGCCGCTAGGCTGTGGGGCGGCTGCGGCTGGCTGGTGCACTGGGAACTCTCCTGGGTTGCTAGCTGCGGGCGCCGCCGCTCCAACTGGCAGCTCGGTGGCATCCTCGTCGCCGTCCACGTCAACCTGGATGTCTTCTGGGATCTGGTGGGCAGTCACATCTCCAGTGTATTTGCGCAGTCGGCCTACATGCGCGGTAACTTCTGAGATCCTGGCTACTGGAGAGGCAGGTTTAATGACGTAGTGGACTTCTGTAGCTTTCCTCACTACTTTCCAGGGGCCAGTCCATCTCTTGGTAATCTTGGCTGCCTTCCCTGGCACCAGGCGGGGGGCCAGGTACCAGACCAAGTCTCCAACCTCATACTTGGCCGTGCCTTCGTAAGCTGCCGCGCTCCTCCTGATGGCTCCCTCCTCCTTCTGCTGGATGGCATCATAAACTGCATAGTAGCGCTGCAACAGAGCTTGGACGTTGGCTGGAACTGAAGCATATTCGGTCTCTGGCAGCCGTAGCACCATGTCCACCGGAAGTTTGGCCTCTCTCCCAAAGAAGGCCAGGAACGGGGTCACACCAGTGGATCTGCAGGCCTTGGTGTTGTAGGCAAAGGCGATGGCAGGCAGGTGTGGCTCCCAGTTGTTATCGTCTCTGTCTAGGAACAGGCGCATGCCTGTGTTGAGCGTCCTATGAAACCTCTCCACTCGGTTGGACTGCGGGTTGTAGGGTGGTGGATGTGTCAGGCCAATCTCGAGCCGGGAGGCCAGTTCCTGGAATACCTGGCCGGTAAATTCCATTCCATTGTCGGAATGGATCTTCAGGGGGCATCCGAACGTGGCCAGGTGGCGGTGCAACAGGGCTTCAGCCACCGTGAGGGTGCGCTTGTTGGGGATGGCGTAGAGGCTGACAAACCGGCTGAATCCATCTTGGCAGGTGAGGATGTAGCGGTTCCCAGCCGGGGTCTCTGGCAGTGGCCCCACCAGGTCGATGAATAGGACTTGCTGTGGATACCCCTGGCGGGAGGGCACGTGGATCCCCTGCTTCAGCCTCTCCTTGGTAACTTTCTGGACACACTCAGGGCAGGTTTGTACCATCAGGCGGACGTCACGGGCCAGGTTGGGCCACCAGAAGTGCATGGCAACGCGGGCGATAGTTGCGTCCATCCCAAAGTGCCCAGCCATGGGGGTCCCATGGGCTAGAAAGAACGCGTCCTGCTGGAGGGCCGAAGGCAGCAGGTATCTTGTCCTCTCTCCTGTCAGAGTCTGGTCAGTGGTGGTGAGGCAGCCGTGCTCGTCAAGCCCCAGGGCTGGGAAGCGGCTGGCGTACTGCTGCTCGTCTCGTTCCTTGCCACGCAGCTCAGCCTTGGTTGGGGCCTTGCCATCAGCCACCCATTGGCGGACACGGAGCAGGAGGGGGTCCTGTGTCTGGGCTTCCAATACTCTAGCTGAATCCAGTCGGGCGGCAGGAGGCCGGCTAGCTGCGGCCTCCCCTAGCTGGCCAAGGTTGTGGATATACTCAGCCTGCTCTGCTAATTCTTCGGCGCTAGCCGTTGGCATGTTGGCATCTTCCCGGCGGCTGAGGGCGTCGGCGTTGGTATTCTGGGTGCCAGGCCTGTGGCAGACGGTAAAGTCTAAGGCCGCTAGCTCCTCCTGCCAGCGGGCCACCATCCCTGTGGATGTGTTCAGTGATTTCATCTGTAGCAGGGCAGAGGAATCAGTGTTGATCTGGAAGCTGCGGTAGGACAAGATGCCGTGGAATTTTCGGATCCCATAGATAATGGCGGCCATCTCTCCCTTCCAGGACGGGTAGCGCGTCTCAGGGTCGGTTGTCTTGCGCCCCACGGCGGCAATCAGCCTCTCCTTGCCCTCCTGGCATTGACTCAGTATGGCAGAGATGGCGCGGCTGCTGAAATCTGTGGTGAGCTGGAACACTGCTGGTAAATCAAACCTGGGCGGCGCTCGGATGGGGGCCTGGCGGAACTTGTCCTTGAGTTGCAGCAGCTGGGCTTCCATCTCAGGCGTCCAGGTTAGGGCCTTGGCCGTCTTCTGCCGATTCATCTCGTAGGTGAGGTCTGCATACTCTGGGATGAACAGGCGGTAGTATCCAAAGAAGCCCAGCAACGCCAGCAAATCCTTGGGGGTGCTAGGGGCTGGCCAGTCCAAGATGCGGTCAATATAGTCCTCCTGCATGGCTATCCCCTCACGGCTGAGGGTGTGTCCCAGATAATCCACCTTGGATCGGAACAACTTGGTCTTGGCTGGCTTGAGGCGGATCCCTCCCCTACAGTGGGCTTCCAAGACCTCTCGGAGCCGGGCCAGGTGGGCCCAGGTATCCTGATGGAAGGTCAGGACGTCGTCAAGGTATGACTGGAGGTTGGCTGTGCCTAGTGGATTTAGGACCCCTGCAATAAACCTGGAATAGACAGACGGTGCCGTCGCCAGGCCAAAGGGCATCCTTTTCCATTGATACAGGCCCCTGGGGGTGGTGAAGGCGGTGCAGGGCCGGCTATCCTCAGACACACGGATGGTGTAGTATGCGGCCACCGCGTCTAAAGCACTGTAGACACGGTGCCCGCCCGCTCGTTCCACCAACTGCTGGATCCTAGGCAGGGGGTAGCTGTCCAGCTCCAGACACTTGTTGAGGGCTCTGTAGTCGACGGCCCAGCGGGTGCTCCCGTCCTTCTTCTTGATGGGCACCAGGGGGCTGCTCCAGGCGGAGTCCGACGGCTCTATAACTCCTTCCTGTAGCCAGGTGTCCAGTTGTTTCTCCAGTTCAGCCTCTTGCCGCGGGTTCAGATCCCTAAATCTCTGGCGGATCGGCTGGGTCCCTGGCTTGAGGCGCAGCTGCAACTCAACCACATCTGTGCAGCCGGGGGTAGAATTGGAGAAGACGTCCCTGTACTCTGACAACGTAGTCCAGACCTCCTTCTTGAGCAAGGGGTCCTTGCGTAGGAACTCATTGTCTTCCATCTCCAGGGCCTCCCACAACTCCTGCATGTCTATAGGCTCAGCAGGTTCTTGGAACGAGTGGAGACGTGGGGGAGGCGTATCAGAGACCTCCAAAATGTCAGGTTTGACCAGCTCCCCTGCCACTGGGAGGCCAGCATCCAGCAAGAGGGGCACCTCACCCTCATTGACCACCAGTACTCTAAACACAGTGGCAGAGCCAGGCCTGTGGGCATACAGGCCCTCTGGAATAACAAGGTCCTCCCCAAACCTCTGTTCTGGGGCAGCTAGTTGAATGGCATCCTTGGTGCGATGGCCTACTAGCTCAACAGGGACCGCCATAACCCCGCGGCCAGGCAGGACCACCCGCTTGGCTGTGCGGAGCTGGGGTGGTTGACCGTCAGTTGGAGTGACAGCGCTTAGCCTATACGTGGCTGGTGCGGGGTCAGCCTTGGCTCCGGGACCCACCGGCCGCGACTTGACGGGCTCGGCTTCTGGAGGGGCTGACGTGTCGGAGCCAGGCGTGGCTCCGGGGGCGTCCGGCCACGATTTGACGGGCTCGGCGCGGGGAGAGGCAAAAGTGCTGGGTCCAGCTTTGGCTCCGTGGGCGTCCGGCCGCGACTTGACGGGCACGGCGCCGGGAGAGGCTGGGGCCTGAGAGTTGAGTGTGGCTCCGGGTACATCAGACCGCGACTTGACGGGTCTGGACTCGGGCTTGGCTGGTGGACTGGCTGGAGGTCCCAGGTAGAGGGGGCCAGGTGGACACGGCTGGCCGTTGATAAAAATGTCGGCGGAGAAGATTGGTTCTGGAGGGCTGGCAATCTCAGGAAACGTTGTTGGCAGGCTCTCCCTTGGCACCTTGGGCACTGGGGGCAACCCCATGGCTAGCAGGTTAGCTCCCTTGTGTGCGTTGAGCTCAGCGTCCACCCAGTGTGTGCCTTTCTCAACCACACGCGGCTGCTCAGGCAGGGGGCCTGGCAGAGGCCCCTCATAGCTTAGCTCTCTCTCGGCTGTCTCCCGGTCAATGGGGACGCCACGGAGTGGGATAAACTCCCCACGCACCCACAAGCAAGGTGGTTGCATGTCGAAACAGAGCCTAGTTCCGAACTCCTTGAGAAAATACCCTCCTAGGTTCAGAGGGTGTGAGAGATTCCGGACCACAGTCACGTGGTATAGATGGAGTATAAGAGTGTGTGAAACTGCCATATATAACTCTTTTAATTTTCCGATTACCTGGAGGGGCTGGCCTTCCTCATTAGCAGTCAGGATCTGGGTGTTGTCCGGAATCAACATGCGTTGCACGCCCATCGCGTGCATGAGATGCTCAGAAATTACAGCAGACCCTGGTACACGGTTGCCAGAATCAATCATGGCATCAACCTGTACATGCTGGGCAGGGTCAGGAGTAGGAAACCTCACCCTGACATGGCAGGGGAAGTGGAGGTCCTGCCCTTGAGACAAGGGGGCCTCTCGTTCGGCTGGGGTTGGCAGAAACTTTGGTGGTGGCCGCACCGCAGCTATGGTGGTATCGCTTACCATGGTGGCTTAGACTGTAGCTTCGAATCACTAGAGCTTATTAATTATCACTTGGTCAACAATTTTATATTTATTTTTATCACTTGGTTGACATTTATACACACTGATGTGTTGTTATCACTAGGAGCTCTAGGTGTGATTCTGGAAGCACTGGCAGCAGGGAATGTCCGTCCTGCAAGGTTCAGAGGGGTGACGGCGGTAGGGAATGACCCGTCCTACAGCGCCGCTGGTTCGAATCCCGACAAATGGCGGCAGGGAATGGCCCGTCCTGCAGCGCCTCGGGTTCGAATCCTGGGAGGCAGCGGCAGGGAATGTCCCGTCCTGCCGTGCCTGTGGCTCAAAATCTGCTATCCGTCGCAGTGGTAGGGCTTACTTGTGTGCTGAAGCTTCGCAGCCACACATTGCCTTCTTAGGGAGACCAGCACACAGCTGTCTGTCTCGTAGGTTTGGCCTGGGTGTCCTGGGGCTTGTCCCAGCTACACTTGCCAATTTAGACTCAGTTCTGTAGCCGTCTGAGCTAAATTATCCGATTGCCGTGGCTGCGCACCTAGCGCTACTCCTACACGACACGGAAAAAGCGTCTTAACTGGCGCTTTTAGCAGGCTAAATCTGCTTGCTGTAGGCCAGAGGCCCACATATTGCGTTCAAAATGATGGAAATTCGACCTAAAAAGGCCGTCTCACGGGTCAGTTGGCGGCTGATTGTCCCCTTACTTGCCAAAGGGTCCAATCAGAGGTAGAATAGGCTAGTTTCTGTAAGGCTCGATCTCACAGCTGACACCAAGTTCTGGTAAGCCGAGCGTTCTCGGCCCACGGGGTAACGAGTTCGGATTCAACGAGCCCTAGCCTTTAAGTATTCTACCAAACAAACAAGCAGGATTCAATCATACAGAAATTATATATTTAAACTGAATAATATTTACAAGTTATGTTTACTATATATATACAACAAAATATAACAATGGTTAGGTTTGAAGGGGGTGTGGGGCGCTAGGGCTTAGCGCCCGACGGTAGACAGGCTGTGGGGGCAACGGTGGTAAAAGGGGAGGCAGTGCCTCCCGATTATATAAGCGCATGAGGGACTCGTGATAGTTGCATGTTCAAGTCCCCTCCCCACATTTAGGCAGGCTAGTTTGACCGCTGGGTGCGGGGTTAACAGCGGTCATGAGATGGATAGTGATATAATAGGATTAGTGCGGGGGGTTTGTTATCATAAGTCACAGCGAAGCAACTCTGTAAACGGCCTGTCCGTATGGTTGTCGTATTACCACACTTAAACAATTTTATTGCAATGATTTTGTATTTTTTGCGAAATAAATTGTAGGTAATGAAGTTTGAGAAGGGGGGGGGGGAATTTTTGTGTTATACTTACAAAATGTGAGGTTCTCAGGGAGGGAGGGAGCAATGGAAATAATATTAATGTACAAACCTTTATTTACATCCTACTAAAGGTATAATTTTCAATATTATCATCATGGAAAATATTAAATTTTTGTCCATGACATGGCCTGAGTAAAAGTGTTATATTTAACCAATGTTCATAACATATTATGAATTTACTAAGTTAATAACATTAATATGCAATAATTCACTTGTACCTTAAATCAATTCAGTTCAATATAATGCATATGAATATGTAGGTCTATTTGTTTGTCTGTTTGAAGGTATGGAATATTGTGATTTTCTGAGAAGCTTCATGTATACTTGTGAATTTTTAAAATTACATTATGAAGGAAGATGAATTTTTTAGTTTGCCAGTAAAATGGTTTGGATCAAGTGCAGTTCACGGTAAATATTCCTGGAACCCATATCTCCAAAAATGAATTTCAAAGGCTGCTATCTGCCAAACGGCTGAACGTACATATCATACTTGCACCGTTTCAAGCGGCATAAGGAGGCCTACAAATAATCTGGAATAACCAAGATCGAATGATGCATTGGAGGAAAAGATTCACTGAAGAAAAAACACCTATAATAAGTCTTTTTTTTGCACATTTATGTGCACTGCTAGATAAATGTGCATTATTGATTAATGACTATTCAAGATTATTTGTAGACCTTCTTTTGGCGGTTAAAATTTTTTGCAAGCATAATCTATATATTCCAGCCTTTAAAACTCATATATTTTTGGAGATAATCATTACCAGGAACATTTTACCGTGAATGCTGTGCCAAAATAATTAAGAAACATCTCTATTTTTAGCTGGAGATACTATGAGTAATATAAGCTATGAACCCATGTTCTAGAAATTCTAGAAACTATTGTAAGCTTAGTATATAGTCTCCATATAATCTCTTGACATTTCTGGGACTTTTGTATAGAGATATAAAAATTTTGAATAGAGAAATACTTAGTATCTAGAAGTTAACAAACATTAAATATAGAATGTTCTTTAGTTAATCTAGCCTATCTTAAAATTTATAAAGTCAAAGTAGATTTATACTTGGACTTTTTGAGAAAAGTTACACACTTAACACACACTAAAAAATGCAATTAATTATGGCCTAAATCATAGAAAATTACATAGGTTAGATAAGAGTTAAGCTTTCATTAGTCTTAAATAAATACATATAAAGGAATTAAATATAAAACTTAGAAACTATACTATTGTAATTGTTAATTACATACTTTTTATCATGATCTTAACAAAGGTTTTGTAGATTTTTTTCTTTTTTTTGTGGTTTCAATGAACTAGAAACACATTTGAAACATGGGTATTTCTATTAATGGGTACCTTTCTATGATCTAATCATATGAGCAAAAAGTTTTGATTACAAATGTTTTCACTGTATTAAATAATACTTCTGTTATGAAGACATTTTAAAAGCATTGGACAATTCTATAAATTGTGTAATGAAATATAAAAGAAGACAAGGGTAACTAACTGCAAAATATCATGGACAAGGGACAACTATTCACCATTACAAAGTAATTATCCAAATATATTTTTTATCCCCTTGCCACCCAATTTTAGTAAGACCTTCCTGGTGGCCTTGAAATTGGATTATAGGATTTTGTTAAGAATTTATTTAGATAAAACAGATAATATATAATCATATTTAGAATCATGTCAAGAAAATTTGCTCAAGTAATATATATTAAGTTTATTCCTTCTTCCAAAATGATAAAAAAAAACAAGTGGACAGACAATTAAATTCTGCAGGCTACAATGTTGGAAGTGTTTTAAACAGTCTTCTACACTGTTTTTGTTTATAAAATATTTGTATAATTAAATGAATTTTGTATTTATTTTTTCACATGTCTAAATCAATTGTATTAATTATATATTTTTTTCAGAAAAAAATGGATTTCTTTTTAGCACATTTATGGAAACACCAAGTATTCTTGCACATTTTTCAGCAAGTGTTTAATTTATTTGCACGGATAGTAATGTCCAAGCTTTTTAATCAATCAAGACAGCTGGTAAAAATGGAGAATGTGAAAATACATCATAATTTATTTATATTTTCAATTGTCATGATGGTTTTCATCTACAAAGCTACTTTAAGGAATATTTGACGTTTTTAGATTACTTTCAAGTCATAGAGGAAAAGATTTTTCATTAGGATAAGTTAAATTTGAATAATCTATCTTTATTGATTTAAAGAATATCAAATAATATAGTTTTAGTGATGCAACAGTTGTTTCACCTTACAAGGTAAATGATTATTATTGGATCTTTATAATCTAAATAATATGTTAATGTTTATGGGTGAGTTGCACCTGAACTGCACATTCAATTTTTAAACTCAAGACTAGATTTTTAGTCCTTCACCTCATGCACATAGCTCAGTACATAGTAGACAACCAACCCATTGATTGCACGATCTTTGTCTGGAGATCCTCACTGTACATGGTAATGAATTGTGCCTGTTTGGGGCCATGGCATACTCCTACTCAAACTTTTTAAAGTCTTGTGACAAACAAAGCAGGTAAGTACCATTTCTCATGCTTTGGTATGACACAGATTTTAGTTTGCATCCTTCCCATCAATTGCCTTGACACTTAGATTAGGACTTGTGGGTAATTTACACATCAACCTTATGGGTGGTGAGTTAAGGTTTTGTGATTTTTGCCAAAGCATAAGACAGAATAGTGCACCATGCCAAGGAACACACATGCATAACTGATTTAGGGCTAAGGCTCCCCCCCCCCTTCTAAAACTAAATCTCAAACATCTGAAAGAGCAGCAGTAGAAAAATTATTTAGTATTGATGCAGTCAGGGACTCAAACTCCACATGTCCCCAACAGATAAGCGTAAGTTAAACCAATTAGCCATATCTGCTGGTTCTAATTTAAATAATAATAAATATTTAATTGTTGCAGATTATAGAAGAACAATATTCTCCTCCTGATGATTATCTAGAGTACAAAGACATGTTTAAGGATACAGCAAAAAAAGATCTAAAGGAATAGAAATATGATAAATTTATAGAAATGTAATGATAATAATTTATAAACATTAGCTTTTTTGATCTATATTTTTATTTTTATTCCAAAAATTAAGATGACATCAACTCATGTTGATATTTTTGTTAAAAATCATGTTTAATTTTGTGTAGACAATACTGATACTGAATGCACTGAGAAGAGCCAGCTACACAGGGTGGATAGGACAATTCTTTCCTGAGTCTCCATTCTCTTGTAATTCTGGCAACACTTGTCAAGTATCATTTGATCATGCAGATATATCAGAAGCATCAGCTGTTCTAGTTTCACTTTTACAATGGGTATGTTGAATATTATTTATGCTACTAGCTTTTTTTATCTAATCAAGCAAGATCAAATTTTTATAATATTTTAATATTCTGATAATGATTTAAATAGATTATGTAAGGTAATATTTAGTCAAACCTAAAGGTTAGATATGATGTCAACTTAAAAGGATGTACATTGTCCATATCTTTTTAAGTTAAGTAGATGACATCAGGTGACACTTTATATGTCTAGTATCTAATAATCTTTTATATTATACAACAAAAATCCCTACCTTAATTTTCTTATTTTTGAAGCTAGAAGAACATTTTTTACAGAAAATGTTTAATTATATGAAAATTTTAAATTAGAAATCTCAAAACATAAATTTTGGCTGTGGCAGCTGGCACTCAGTGGCTGAATAGGTGCAAATTTTTATGTAGAAACTTTTTTTCCTACCTATATATCTGGTTTTCCAGCCACAATATCCAGTAATTTGCTGGATATCTGGTGTTGGCCATATAACAGATATCCGGTGTTGGCTGCATAACATTTAAAATCAGCTGGATATCCGGTATCCAGCCAAATAAGTATCAGGTTCAACCCTAGTTTGAATGAAGTTTTTTTGCTTTTAACCCTAATATTCTTCATAACAAAAGGGCTCAATACATACATCCAGAATAATTCCACCAAATTTTGCAAGAAAAAAGAGTCAGAAATGGATTGCACTTTGGAGAGAATCACCTCAGTGGTTTAAGAATCATCATGGTACCCTTGCCAAACCTTACCTTCAGGAATGTTTATTTTACTTAGGTAAAAATATTGTTACCAAAAAAAAACCAAAATGTATTATGTATTGGAAAAAAATGATTTTTAAACATTGTATTCTAATAAATGTTAGTTATGCTCCTAGAGGCTGCTAGGGCCACTTTATATGGGGGGTTGGAAAAGAAAGTTGATCACTCCTTTATTTTCAATTTTTTTTTTTAAGTAGGTAAAGGACAAATTTTATGTTGGTCTTTTCTAGGAACTCTCCCCATAAATAGTAATAACCATCCTGAGACTTATGAGACGCTAAATTTTAAAGGAGAACCATATTGTTTCAGGAAGACAGTTACAAATCTTGTTACTTTTATAATAGAACTAGCGGCTTCGCCCCTAGCTTCTAGGGGCTTGGCCCCAAGAGGTATAATTACATCTTCTATTACTTACCCAGCAGGATCGCAAATTTTCACACCTACCCAGCAGAAAAACATTTTCTCGATTAAATAACGAATTCGCAAAATTCGTAAAAAAAAAAAAAAAATAGCGATTAAATTACGAATTTGCAAAAATCGTAAAAAAAATGGGGGGGAGGATTTTTTTGTTTTGGGGGGGGATGGGGGTGTCCCACCCCCAAGAAAATAGCTTAAAACCACCGCAGGACCAATAGGTATATACCCTGAAGAGTAGAATCCGATTGGTTCAGTGGTTACCGAGATCTTAAGCTTCAGACGGACGGACAGACGGACAGACAGACAGACATCAAGCTACTTTGTATTATAGATAACATGCACAAGTAAAATTTCACAAAATCTCTAAGAGCAGAGTTGGAATGGAAAATTCAATTGGACCTACAACTACAGATTTGATGCTACTTTCCATAGACCATATGATCTGGACTGTAAATACAGAAAAAGAAAAGAACAAGCATCAATAAATGAAACAGGAATATTAGCCAAGAAGATAGCTTCAGCATTGTGGGTTGTTTCTGATTGTACTACTTCAAACAAAAGAGAAGATTATGTCAAAGATATGGAGAGTTACATTCAAGGCATAGTATAATGGAATGATATTCTATAAATGCTGAAAATAATGTTCCAACAATATAGAACTAAATGTTTATAAACATATATAAAAAAATGCAAGTAATTCTTCATGTTACACTATGCAGATTTTTCAAATATTTGCTGTTGTAGTTTTTTCTTTATTTTGTTTATAAAAATTGTTCATATTATCTTTTTATTCAGTGACAACCAGAGGTCATTGTGCAGACGACCATAAAGTTTGGACTGATCCTTTTCATGATATGGACACTTTTTACTTTTATCTCAGCTTTGAGAATTCTCTTTGTGATGAGTATATTACTGAAAAGTTTTTCAGAGTTTTACAAACAAATACAGTGCCTGTTGTTATGGGACCTAAGAGGTATTTGTTATTTACCTGTATATTAATCAAATGCATCTCATACTGAACATCTTATTTAAACCATTTTAATGCCATTCCTATTTTGATAGCTTCAATTTTACTGGATTACATTTCAAACAATATCATCACATTAGGTTTTTTGATTTTTTTAAACAAAAGTTTTTATTTTAGAAGTGATTATGATGCAAATGCACCTCCAAATTCTTATATCCACATAAGTGACTTTGATTCTCCTAAAGAATTAGCTGAATATTTGATCCATCTTCAAGAGAATCCAGGTTAATAATCTTATTATACGTCTCTATTAAAGGAAGAGTGCAGGAAATTAACTTTTTTGTTATTGAAGCTGAAGGCTTCAATTTTATAACATTGCAATTTATTATGACAATCTTTCAGTATTAAAAGCGGTGAATTTTCCGCAGGCTTCCTTTAACAAAATCTATGGATCATTAACAATTTTTAAATTTGATGCAGTCACAACAAATAATGAAGCTAACTATATAAAAAAGCTTCTCTGGTACTATAGATTTGGATTTTAATTTTTTGTTCTATTATTAATATACTATCTACTATTATTAAGGTCTCTATTGGCAATTTGAATGTCTTTTTTTTATTTGAGAAAAAATTGTCCATTTTAAGATCAGCTGTAATTCATGTTTATTTATGGTTCTCTTGAGTGGATGCTGGTAACCTCCCCCAAAATAAACCTTTCCAGGAACTATGAGAAGCTACCATTTACAGGAGAACCATATCAGTTTAGTGTTTCGCGAGATCCTTCAATACACACAGACACATAGATCCTGTTAGTTTCTTGTAGAGATTTCAATATTTTAGATGAATATCTTGAATATCTGAGCTGGAAGAAAGATTATCAGCCTGAATTTGTTAACAGAATAAATGGAACAAATCAACTGGACAGAATAGAAATATTAGGAATGGTGGCATTTTAAATTGAAATATAATCAGAATCTTTAAGGTTTTCAGTATTTTAATAGATAATAGTAGCTGCACTCCTTGCATCTAGAGGCTTTGTATTAATAGGGATAAAATAGCTTAAAAGGAGAACTAATTTTAATCAGTAATTATTGTAATCTTATCGCTTTGGTCAATGAGAGTTTAATGAGGATTATTGGAGCACTATGAGTTTTAAACACTTTACCATTGGAAGACTCGAGCTCATTTATAGACGTTTATTTCCTATACAGATCTGTCATGGATCTTGATGCAATAATGCAGGCTGTTTTGTAAATGTTAAAAATTGGAAGATTTCATTAAATAAAAGTAATCGCAAATATACTTAGTAAGTAAGGTTACTCAATAATCTAATTGTACAGACAAACATCATTAAAACTAAATTAAATATTTGAGATAATAAGGGAAGGACACATAGGTTTCCTACAATTATTCAAATATAATTCATCGAAATTTCCATTTTTTTCAAAGAATTTTTGTTTATTTATAACTAGCGGCTACGCCCCTGGAGGCCTCTAGGGGATCTTGAGAAAAGGTGAGTTTAATTCCAACGTCCAATTTTAAAAGAAAATTTTTTTTAAAAAGTGCGATTTCTATGTTGCGTTCAAGTCTCTACCAATATTTATCATTTTTCAATTTTTTTGTGATTTGTCTTGGGGCGATGGTGGTACCCTCCCCCAAAATAGTTATAAACCTTCCAGAGACCTATGAGAAGCTACCTTGTTAAGGAGAACCCGAAATTCAGCAGTTAGCGAGATCCTTCGGTACGGACACAGAGACAGACAAACACACATCCTGTTACTTTATTATAGGGATACAATGTCCGTATGTATTATATCAAGATCTTACTTAGTAACCACTGAACCGATTGGTCTCTTTTTTAGTATTAATTACAACAGTTTTTTTAGCCTCAGAAAAAGGGTTCCAGGGAGTAACTTTAATAAGGAATTTAAAAAAAAAATCTTTTTAACTTATAGAACGAGTTTGGGGCCCATTGCCTGTTAGTGCGAAGCCCCTAGAGGCTAGAGCGAAGACACCAATTAAGTTAAAAGCCATTGTAACCTAAAGGTTGTCGAATATGTGATAAACTACATGAAGAAGATACTCAGCCAACCAACTCTACAGAGATTATTGAAGATTTAGTGGAATATATTAACAGAGCTCCTTGCTATGGAGATGATTATACACTTACAAATAAGTTGCCTATTTAAAGTTTTTAAGAAAAATAAAGTATTAACCACCTTGTTCGTTCTTTCATCTGTAGAGTTAGACACAAAAGTTCTGAAAATTTAATATTCTTAATTCCTACAAAGAGGAAAAGTTTTGATAACGATTTAAGGATATTACATTTAATCCTCATTTATACTGAATACAGCTTGTATAAAAACTAAGATCTCAAAAACAGCTATTTCAAAATAATGAATCCTTCCATAATTTAATTTTTCACTAAAAATTTACTCTTTAAATTGTAACTTAATTCTTTAATGAAAAGGTTGATACTATTATTCTTTTTTATTAAAATGCCCGCATTTTTATTTTTGAAGAAAGAGAAAGTGAAAGAGAGAGGAGATAGAGAGAGAGAGAGAGAGAGAGAGAGAGAGAGAGGAGAGAGAGAGAGAGAGAGAGAGAGAGAGAGAGAGAGAGAGAGAGAGAGATAGAGAGAGAGAGAGAGAGAGAGAGAGAGGGGGGGGAATAGAGTGAGAAAGAGAGAATGGCTCTAACCAAAAAGTTTGTTAATTTACATAGAAAATATTATCATAGTTTATTAATTTGTACCCCCATTTAATTTCAAGTATCATGTAGTCTGTTTGCTGTCTTTGGATTAAGAGTTTATCTTGATCAGGAAAGCTTTACTTTGGTTCTGGATTAGTTGGAACTTTTTAAATGCATTGGCATTAGATAGAAATAATTTTCTTCAGTAAAATTAAAATTATTTTTTTTTATTAACCTTTGCTTAGAAGAATATTGTATTATATTTTAGCCAATGTTTTATCAGCTTAAATACTATAATAGTTATTTCTTGCATCGTGTTATAAACAGCTTTCCGCGGATATAGAATGTACAATTAAAAGATTAAAACCATTTTTAAAAATCAATATTTGGGGGGCAGATGTAAAGGTCGTCGATTCTACTTAGGGTAAAATTGCGTATAGGTTTCTTGATTTTTTTGAATCAATTTTGTTGTTAGCATAATCTGAATTGAAATTACTAAATAGATTTTTAAAAATATTGAATATCTTATTATTCTGAAGTTTGATTTATATAAAAAAATGAAAAAGTTAATTCTGTCGGGAAATTGAATATAAATTAAGAATAAACAAGACACTTCTCAAATATCTGCATAATTACCATAGACAAATATAGAACTTTATATTCTAGTAAAATTCTATTCTTGCATAAACCCTCGCCAACTTTCAATTTTAGTTTAACAAGGATGACAACATCCATAAAAGCAAAGCTTGTAAACGGTAGGACAAACGAACATTAACACTTGTAGAGTGTCAAAACTGAATTATCAGAACATAAGATAACTTATCAGAAAAAATCATCCAAGAATCAATTTATTTGAGTTTTACTTAAGCCAAAAAATCACACAGTGAAATTGATTTTAGCCTAGGGTTTAGAGTTTTATCCAAAGCATAAAATTCCGCTTCCATAGACACCTTAACCACCTTTCTAGCTCTCATAAAAGTCATTTCCCAGCGTTGATATTTTTATAATTTTAACAAAAATGCTTTAGACAATTTTTACGATCTAAATGTATTTGAATTTGTTTTCAAATTAGACAATTTTTTGAAATTCAACAATTTCTCACTTAGTTTTACTGCCCTGATATCGCAAAAATAGAGTCTAAACTGTAATCTTGGTTTACACTTTTAACATTGACATAATTGAAATTATATATACTATTTTTAAATTATGTTAATCGTAAGAATGTATAAAATACTACTTATAATTAAAAAAATTTTATGTAAAAATAATAGATTATCTTTCTGCTTCTATAAAAATTGATTCAACTCAGGAATAGTTATTTCTCGCATCGTATTATAAACTGCTTTCCGCGGATATAGAAAGTACAATTATGAGATTAAAACTAGTTTTTTTTAGCCCCGAATTGCCGAAGGCACCGGCTAAAAAAACTGGTTTTAATTTTATGATTGTACATTTCTATATTCGTAGAAAGCTGGATATAATACGATGCTAGACATAGTTTTTTCGTATGGATAAGAACCGGTTCCTATCCACCGGATTCGAATGAATACGAGAAAGAGGTATAACCAACAACCGAAATAAATCTAAAATAATATTTGGGGGGCATATGGAGAGGTCGTCAATTTTACGATGTGTTGCCCCCAACGACAGCTGAAAACACGTATAGGTTTCGTAATTTTTTTCCGAATTAATTTCGTTATTGGTAGAAGCTGGATTCAACTCCCTAACTGATTTATATATATATAAAAATACTATTTTGAAAAAAAATATCCAACACCATTCGACAGATAATTCATAACTCATGGGCAGGGCATTGAAAATAGTTTCCAATTAGAAATAACAGCACCCTTCTATTTATGATCGTACAATATCGGCTCAGCAGTTAGCGAGATCCTTCGGGACAGACAAAAAACGCTTACTACTTTATATAATAGGATTACAAATCTATAATACAAAGTAGAATGATGTCTGTCCATCTGTCTGTCCGTCCGTCTGAAGCTTAAGATCTCAGTAACCACTGAACCAATCGGATTCTACTCTTCAGGGAATATACCTACTGGTCCTGTGGTGGTTTTAGGCTATTTTGTTGGGGGGTGAGACACCCCCAACCCCCCCAAAAAAACAAAAAAAATCCCCCCCCCCCATTTTTTTTGCAGAAGATTTCCTTGGTCCTTTTTTTGCAGAAGATTTCCTTGGTCCTTTTTTTTTGCAGAAGATTTCCCTGGTCCTTTTACGAATTTCACCTTAATTTTTTTTATCACTTCTTAGGGCAGGCAAAGTCCCTAGAGGCTAGGGGCGAAGCCGCTAGTATTACTATAACTTAAATGATTAAAAATATACAAAATTTAAGTCAAGGTATTATATAATTTAGTTTTAATCCACCTTTAAATATTTTCAAAAACTTAATCTAGTGGCGAAATTACTCACGCCAGGCTACAATTGAATCAAGACAAAAGTAAGTGCCGATCTCTGGGACCTATGTATGGTGAAATTAGACATAAAACCATGATGACTCCAGGTAAAATCAAAATATTTTAGCGGGATCTTTTTGAGAAAATTAGATTTGAAAATTTCAAGTTTAATTTTCACCCCCTAGGAGTTGCCGCATAATCATGACAAGAAAAGCAAAGATTATTTATTTAAATTTTTTAACAACTTTGCTTTTATAAAGTCTTTTATAAAACCTCTCTATATATGATTTATTTAAGGTTGAATTTACGTGACCTTAGCAAAGCAATTGATAAAAATGACCATTAATTAACTCCCTTTAGGAGTGGTTTTATGAAGAACTTTATAAAAGCAAATTTGTTCAAAATTTTAAATAAATAATCTTTGCTTTACTTGTTATGATAATGCGACAACTCCTAGGGGGTGAAAATTGAACTTGAAATTTTCAAATATGATTTTCTCAAAAAGATCCCGCTGAAATATTTTGATTTTAACTAGAATCATCATGGTTTTATGTCTAATTTCACCATGCATAGGTCCCAGAGCTTGGCACTTACTTTTGTCTTGATTCAATTGTAGCCTGGCGTGTACTACATATAATACAAATTTTCTGATATTCCTTGTTAAACACTATTTTAGATATTGCTTGATTATAATATACGTTTATACATGAACAAGCCCAAATGATTATATCCATTCCAAAGAAGGGAAACTTATCAAAATGTAATTAAAAGAATAAAAATTTAAAAAATAATAATTAAAATTCTACAAAGTAAATAACAATTTACACTAATTTTACAATAATTAAAAGTAAAAAAATTTAAAATACTACAATGATCTGTAATCTTCTATCTTATATCCAAACATTTTTAAATCTGCATCCAAAACTTTCACCAGATTTTTGTATACACCTTTTGGCAGCTCATCTAAAAGTAAAATAACAAGGATAACAGCATTTAATATGAAGCGAAACACAGAAATAATAATGAAAATTTATGGAAATGCTCATTGGTCAGCATAATATCCACAAAAAATATGTCCTCTATCTCTACTACCAGCTGAGACAAACATTTTCTCCTTACAGAAATAAAGGTCGCAAAGAGAATTACAATGTTCAAAGACAAAATGGATTAAACAAGAGTAAGCCAAATAATATTTAGATATTTATTATAAACCCTTAAAAGTGGGGCACTTTTTTGTACCTTCCATGTTTGTTGGCATCCTGTGCCCCCCAGGATGGAGATATAAAAAAATTTGCAACTCTCAGATATTTGCCATTCCAATATTTTAAAAAGTCACTCAGTTATAGCCAGGGAGGAAGGGAGGGGACAATGGGCAATTAATTCAATTTTATAGTTGTGACACTTTAAGGTTGAAAAACCAGATAATTCCAGATAAAACGAGTATTTCTGATAGTGCAACTTTTATTGGAAATTTATTCATTTTTTAATTAATTTTAATTCAAAATGCACCATCCCCCAAATTCTACTTTACTAAAAGACTCTGATTATCAAGATAAAGAACTTGGTAGCAATTCATTTACTAAAGAATACTAGTTTTAGAATTTAGCGTAGAAAAATAGCATAAAACCATCTTAAGATTTTAATGATAAAAACAGTCTAAAAGGATTTCAGGACCTTTATGCATCTTCCCTTAAATGTAGAACTTAATCGGATCGGTAACCAAATTCTTAAGCTATATATAAACAAAACTTACTACTTTTTATTGGATATTAGCGCAGCTTACTATATGTGTATGAGCATGTTATAAATGGACATACGGATTTTCTAGTAACAATTGAGTTTTTATGGTTTCTAAATCGTAATAAATAATAAACAAGAATCAGTTAAAACAATTGTATTAAAAATTATTAAAATAACAACAAATTCTACTTAAATAATAAATATATGTATTGTATATATCATATCACAATAGAATTGTTAGGTAAATATAAAACAATTGAATCAAAAATGATTTATGGGTATAGTCCCATTCGTGGCAACACCCCTTAAGGGGCGATTCGTCGTATTTTCAAAATTGCTTGGGGCTGGAAATAGGAGAAAAGCTACTGTGAA
Organism: Acartia tonsa; assembly: GCF_053477335.1. NCBI lineage: Eukaryota > Metazoa > Arthropoda > Copepoda > Calanoida > Acartiidae > Acartia > Acartia tonsa. Next base: position 37,506,160 of record NC_137268.1, on the reverse strand, counting down.
AATACAAAGAAACTCCCCTTAAGGGGTGTTGTCACGAAAGGGGCTACCCAGATTTAATTACAACAAAATAATAAATAAAAAAAAAATCAATTATATTAACTTTTTAAAATCTAAAAAAATTGTCAGTTTAAGACGTACCTACACAGTTACACACACTAGGTATAAACAAAATAACTTGATTAAAAATGTTTATGAATAAAAAAGGTTGCAGAATAGAATGTCTCAAGGATATTTTTAGTTTTGTATTTAGATTTATGGTTCTAATTCTTAATTATATTTGGTCTAGTTACAAAAAATTTACTTTTTATTGATAAAGTCTTAATAAAACATATTTTGGAAAGTATCAGATAAAACAAATTGATAAAAGTAAAATAAACTTCTAAATGACCCCCTTTTAAATAAAATTAAACAAGGATGACAACATCCATAAAAGCGAAGCTCTGAAATGGAAGGACAAACGAATATTAACACTTGTAGATTGTCAGAACTGAATTAGCAGAATATTAATGCTTCAGTACAAACAATATTGTAAGTAAATTTGTTGTAAAACTGCATAAATAGATAATACTGTTTAAGGACATACTTAAATTTTTAGGACTTGTTTATAGAGATGCTTTGCTTATAACATTGTACCTTGTTGTAATAGGAATCAGTTTTCAAAAAATCTGAAGAATCGGATAATTTGTTATCAAAAAAGTTAAAAATCGACATGTTTCAAATGGATGTACGGACATTCTGGTATTGATTATAGGGTTGCTACGCTTTCTAAATTGTACCTAACTATTACAGGAATCATGCAAAGTTTGGAATCCATAGGACAATTCTAACCTGTATAAATAAAAGAGCTAATTCTCTGTGACTGAGGTACGGGCGGACCGACCGTTATCATAGAAAAGCTTCGCTTTAAAAAAAAATAAAATTATGTAAATGTCAAACTACGGACCACCCCTACACGCTGCAGATACCCTCCATGATGTAACTTAAATTCTTTCTCGCACGTTCGCACCATATCAATAACTTCTTCTTTCAGGAAAGCTATTTTTCTCTTTGTTATAGTCATCTGAAATAAATATTTTTTTTAGTATTTATAGGCTTAACTGAAAGGCAAAAATATTAATTCGGCACTAATATAAATACCAATGAAATTATTACCTACTGCTACCTAGTTAAAAAACCATAACTGGAAATTACTTTTGGATATAGTCCCTTTCGTAATATCGCACCATATGGGGCGATTCTTCGTATTTTTCACAGTAGCTTTTTTCCTATTTATTGCCCCTGCGGGAGGCTCTAACCCAACGGGCCATTACCTAACCCTGTGGGGCAATCATCTAACCCAATATAACCTAACCTAACCTAGCCTAACTTAAAATAACCTATAAAAAGCCATTTTAAAAATACGAAGAATATCCCCATATGGGGCGATGTTACGAAAGGGACTATTCACTATTCCCTTACTTTTCTCAAAATTAGGTATTAAGAATGAAATGATAACCGAAAAGCAATCTTCTAACTGTTAATAATTAGTGGCAAAGGTACAGTATGATTTAAAATGTCAATCTGTATGTCTTTCCCTTCCTAACATTCCATTAGTTACAACATATTTTCCTAATATTTAAATTAGGTACCTAATAAGAATGAAATGATAACCGAAAAGCAATCTTCTAACTGTTAATAATTAGTGGCAAAGGTACAGTATGATTAAAAATGTCAATCTGTATGTCTTTCCCTTCCTAACATTCCATTAGTTACAACATATTTTCTTAATATTTAAATTTTTATGCTTTGGTAGTTGTCAACTTTGTTTTGATAAAAAATGTATATATACCGTAACCATTTTGTTGTTCTCCTGGAAACCTAGGCAGTATCACATTTTCTGCTTGTTTGCATTTTATACAAGATTTCATCTGAAAAATATTAAAGATTCTTATAGAGTTGCTTCGTTTTCCAAGTCATACCTAATTGTTATAGAAATCATCATGTAAAGTTTTAAATCGATAGGACAATTCTAATCTGTTTAATTTAACAAAATGAGCTAACCGTAATGGACAGACGTACGGACAGACCGACCCTTAAATTATAAAAAGCTTCGCTTTTAAAATTTGTATAAAATCATCACTAGACTAAATTTTATTTTGTAATGTAATGCCCTCTATAATGGAGAACTATATCAACATACAAAAAACGTATTACTATATATAAAAGGATACAAATATTATATCATATCTTGTCAATAAACCATTTGAAAAAGGAAACCAAAAATCGCCACGTGTCACTAAATTTTTATTCAGAAATGTGTGTGTATATTGAGACGCTTGTTTGTGTATGTATTTCTTTCTAATATTGCCATACACTGAGCTATAATCAACAGCAGAAAATATATTCTATTAGCGTAGCTACTTTATAACTCATTTATTTTAAATTTGATTAATGAAAGATATCTAAAAGCAATTTAATTATTAATTTTTAAAAAATAAATACAATAATTTCTATAATCATAACTGCAAACAAATATTCCATAATTATTTTTTCATTATGATTTTAAAACAATTAAAAGTAAAAATTTTCTGTCTGTTTGTTTATTGTTTACATTTTTATTATTGTGCTAGTTAGCATAAGAATGCCCCGTCATGTTGCATGATTTCTCGTGACATCATTCATATTTTAGTCCCCAAAGTCAGTCAGAAACTGCTAAATTCATGCACATTCCCTTTAAGCCAGTCCCCAAAGTCTGAGACTCCTAAAATATGAATATTCGATCCATTGTCCCCTCCCTTCCTCCCTGGTTATAGCCCTCTATCTTTCATGCAAAAAAAATGAGATAGGAAAACCTTAGAGAAGGGGGGGGGGGCTTGAATATAGTGAGTTATAAAGTAGATGTTAGATGGTCGATCTTAGAAATCTTCAGAAGAAAATTTTTATCTACCAAGAGCTGAGTAAATCAGTTTTCTTGATTAGAACAAACAATGTGGGTTGCAGAGAAGCAGCAAAACAAAGTAGACTATTGAAAACTGAATAAATGAAATATTTACCTATCAGTTCTTTTGGACTTTTTGTACATACTTTGTTGTTATTTTCAAACTCCATTTGCTTCCCACTTACATTTTCTTGGGTACCCATGAAGTCTAGAATAGTTATTTCTCGCATCGTATTATAAACAGCTTTCCGTGGATATAGAATGTACAATTACATGATTAAAACCAGTTAAAAGGCACGGGCTAAAAAAATAGTTTTAATCTTATGATTGTACATTTTTATATTCGTAGAAAGCTTAATACGATGCTAGACATAGTATTTTCTTATGGATGAAAGGATATATTTAAATAAAGAATTTTTTTTTTTGGGGGGGGGTTATTTTCATTTTTTTGAGATTGGGGGTGTCTTATCCCCCAAGAAAATAGTTATAAACCTTCCCAGGGCTTATGAGAAGCTACCCTTTAAAGGAGAACCCGATCGGTTCAGCGGTTAGCGAGATCCTTTAAAACAAACAAACAGACAGACAGACATCGTTCTACTTTGTATTATACAAAAAAAATCTTTTAAAAAATCAAATTGAAATTTCTGATTAGAAATTGTTGTTCTTTTAGGGAAGCCTTATGAATGTCTTGGGGGTGATTTTATATTAATTCATGAACTTAGAGGCTAGGGTAAAGCAACTTATATTCTTATTCTATGCTGCAATGGTACTTTTGTAAATAATTCTACAAAGACAAATTGTATGTATATATTATTATCTTACCTATATTTTCAATTTTGCCCATGCAATGAAGATCTCTGTCATAAGTTTCTAGAAAGATGAGATACTTGTAGGGCATGTTGCAGTAGTCACAGTTCTGGATAAATGGCATTATATGTGTGTTAATCCCTTTGAATTCTCCTTTATCGTGCACACGAGGGATCTCTTGAATGCACCCCTGGGGTGTGCAATTTTCTTTAATATCATCAGTCACAAGCTTGGCTACTGATAACCAGTCCGTTTGTCCATATTTTTCCAGCATCTTCATTTTTGGCTCTCTAAAATGGGCTTTTTTCGTTTGCTGGAACCGGTCGGTTTTTCCATAGATTTTATTTTTGTAAACTGAAACAACTCGACTTAGTGGATGGCGCACAACACTGAAAGACATTGTTTGGTTTACAAGTTGAATTTTTTCAAATTGGGACAACTTCTTTGTCTTAGATTGCAAATATCTTATTACTTTAACCCATTAGTGCCGAACTTCCCCCCTGTCGTCAGAATCACTTGAAATTTTAAACACAGCTTCCTTAAGGGATTGTAAGACATTAGTATTTTTAGATTTTTTGATTTGTGGCATACCAAAGAAGTTTTTTTTTTGCGTCGTTTCCGACGCATTCGGACTAATCATTTTTCCCATGCGTCTATTATGTACCATATCGGACTAATCATCTTAGGCTTTTACTGTATACTCTATTAGTTGCTTCGCCCCTAACCTCTAGGTTGGGTGGGGAATGTCAGAAAAATAGCATAAAACCATCCCAAGATATTTATAAAGCTTTCCTGATAAGTAAAACCAATTCAGACCCAAAATTTCTATAATCTTTAGCTTCAGATAAAAACCTTACTACTTTATAGTATGGAACACTATACTAGCAGCGGCTTCGCCCCTAGAGGCATCCAGGGACCCTTGGGTTTAGGGGGAGTCAAACCCCCTCTTTCAATTACAGTTTTTAAAGAAAAATTTTTAAAAAATAATGAGAGGGGTTTATTATTTTCTAGGGGTGAATCCTCCTAGAGCGGTTGTGGTACTCTCCCCCAAAATAGTAATAAACCTTACCAGGTCCTATGAGAAGCTAAAATGTAAAGGAGAACCATATCGGTTCAGTGGTTAGTGAGATCCCTTAGTACACACAGACACATGTATGTAGAATGTATTTAGATCCTGTTACTTTATTAAAAGGATACATAACACAGATACTCTACAATCAGTGTCTGTCTGTACATCCATTCGTCTGTATAAAACAATTCAGAATATAATTATTTGGTACTAGTGGTTACGCCCCTAGAGGCCTTTAGGGGCACTTGGGATGGGGAGAGGTCATTGAATTGTACAACAATATTTTTTATTTTAGATTTAAAAAGAATTAATTTCATTAAGTTCATTCTATTTTTTCTTGTGTTGGGGGTCTTTTTTAAGTGGCGATTTCTCTTTGGAGGGTGGTGGTACTCTCCCCCAAAATATTTATAAACCTTACCAGGTTCTATGAGAAGCTACCATGTAAAGGAGAACCATATCGGTTCAGTGGTTAGTGAGATCCCTTGGTACACAACACACAGACACATGTAGAAAGTATATCCTGTTACTTTATTAAAAGGATACATAACACAGATACTCTACAATCAGTGTCAGTCTGTACGTCCATTCGTCTGTATGAAACAATTCATAATATAATTATTTAGTACTAGTGGCTACGCCCCTAGAGGCCTTTAGGAGCACTTGAGATGGGGAGAGGTCATTGAATTCAACAACAATATTTTTTATTTAAAAAGAATTAATCTCATTAAGTTAATTCTATTTTTTCTTGTGTTGGGGGGTCTTTTTCAAGGGGCGATTTCTCTTTGGAGGGTGGAGGTAACCTCCCCAAAAATAGTTGTAAACCTTCCTATGACCTATGAGAAGCTACAAAGTAAAAAAAGAAGCATATCAGTTAAGCAGATACACAGATAGATACCCTTTCACTTTATTACAATGTTTAGCAAAGAAATATGATTTTGTCGACAATTATATTGAACAACCCAATACATGACAACCCCTCCACCCCCCCACCCCCCCAGCCCCTGTTAATCCTTAAAGTTTTATAATAACTTTTTCTTATTTGTTGTCTTACCAACTGTGGGGAATTGTATTTGTATTTTGATTGGTTGGTTTATTAAATGTCCAAATGTTTCAACCACTAAATGTAATCTACAGAAAGATTTTATGGTATAATATCCCTGAGTAAGTACATCAATTTATCGGACATTGACTTACTATTTTAGATTCCTAACCAATACATTTCTTAGTTGTAGCGTAGTTGTTAATTATTTGGATGCAATTATATATATAAAGACAGACGGATGTACAGACAGACCATAATTGTAGAGTATTTGCGCTATTTTTATGAATATATTAACAGCTAGGCTGCAATAAAAATTACGGAAGTATAAACATATTTACAGTCTTTAATTGGCTGTAATTTTGGATATATAGACAGACATACATACATTCCCTAGTTGTAAGGTAGCTATTATTTATTTGGATGCAATTATGGAAATACAGACAGGTGGACGTACAGACAGACCCTAGTTGTAGATTATCTGCGCTACTACTTTTATATCCTTAAAATAAAGTAACATGTTATTGTATGTCTTTGTGTGTGTACCAAAGGACCTTGCTAACCACTGAACCTATATGGTGCTCCGTTACATGGTAGCTTCTACTAGGTCCTGGTAAGGTTTATAACTATTTTGAAGGAGGGTACCACCACCATCCCTTAAGAGAAATCATCCCTAGAAAATAAAAAAAAACAAAATTTAAAAAAAAACTTTTTCTTTAAAAAATTGTAATTGAAAGAGGGGATTTGACTCCCTATGCAATCTAAGGGGCCCTAGATGCCTCTAGGGGCGTAGCCGCTGCTTGTATTGTATTCCATACTATAAAGTAGTAAGGTTTTTTGGCTCAAGCCAAAGATTAAAGAAATTGAAGGTCTGAATTGGTTTTACTTATCAGGGAAGCTTTATAAATACCTTGGGATGGTTTTAAGCTATTTTCCTGACAACCCCCACACGTCCTAGAGGTTAGGGGCGTAGCAACTAGTAGATTATAGGAGATTATACAGTGAAATCCTAAAATGGTTAGTCCTATAAGGTCAAAAAGGACGCAATGGCTAAAATGATTAGTCCGAATGCGTCGAATACGACGCACAACAATTTATCAAAAAAAAGTATGTAAACTAACTAAAATTAAAGAAAACTTAGCAGAAACAAAAAATATATAACAAATGCTATCATTTATTATAAATAAGTATGTTTTAATTCTTTAAAAGAAAAAAGTTAGGCCTGGTGTGGAAATTTTTTCCTATTTTTTCCACTTCTGCCATGAAAATATGATTTCATCTGGTCATAGAATGAAGTGAGAGGCCAAGCAATGTAGAGGACAAAACTTGAAGCTCTATTCAGTTATTTACTAACATTTAAAAAGGACAGCATAAAAAAAAGAGTGATAGTATAGGTTTAAATTTGTGCGTCGTTTAAGACCCTATTGTCATTAATGGGTTAATGGTCCTTATTTTGTTGAACTGCTTCTTTTTTTCTAGACTTTGGAAATCTTTCTCATCTCCCAGGCCCATCAAATGTGCCATTTCTGAATACAATGTTCTTGATGCAACTTTGGGATTTTTACAATAGGTTATATTCAATGCTGGATGGTAGAGTAACAAACCCCAAGATTTATTCACTTTATATTCATCTCTGGCATCACAAAAAGTTTTGATCATTTCCTTTCTCAAAATTTGATCATCAAGGAATTCTTGACATTCTTCATCAAGTTTTGTTTCATCAACTTCTTCACTTCGATCTTGCTCATGTATTTCTTCAGGATTATGCCTTGTCCTAGAGTCATGATGTAATGGAGAATAACTAGGTGTTGTAATTTGATCTTCTTGAATTAATGTAAAAGGTTTAGTCAACATGAATATTGTACAACAACACATGAACAGTAGAAACGCTGCATACCTAACATCACTTAAAAGAGATAAGTTATTTATTGCATCGTATTATAAGTAGCTTTCCGCGGATATACAAATGTACAATTATAAGATTTAAACATGTTTTGTTGGTCCAGAGATGCCAAAGGCATGGGTTAACATGATTGTACATTTTTATATTCATAGAAACTGTATATATATGATATGATACATGATTTCTTAGTATAACTTAAAACCGGTTCTAATCCATCAGACATAAAATCGGTTCAAAACCATACTGGAAAATAATGTATCAGTTATTTGGATAGATATTTTATCAAGCTACAACTAAAATTGCTGATGGAAAATTTTATGTTTGATAATCATTTGGCCATAATTATGTACAAAATGAGAGAAATGTATAAAAAAGATTTTTTTCTGTTGATTTTTTGTATCCTTGCATAAAAAAGGTAACACCCAAATTTGCGTATTTTTAGTATATTCATAAATATTGCTAAAATAAAAAAGATATCTTAAAACTAATTACTTGAGCTAGTAAAGAATATATGTAAGAATATTAGGTCGAAAAAAGTCTGTTTGGTTAACATTTTTGACATATTTATAGCCAAGCAATGATGAAAACATCCATAAGTAGCGATTCTCAAAAATTATGAATCGGGAAAAATTTACTATAGAGGAAGGTCATACAGTAAAAATAGGGAAATCACAAACCCTTTTAAATCACACAACCTTTTAATCACAAAAACTTAAAAATCTAGAAAACGATCTAGAACCGCAATTAATGGACGAATCTCAATGAAACTTCATGGAATTATGTAGAATATCAGCATATTCAATCCCTGTGTAGTGGGTCTTACTTGAGATACTTGTAAAATAAGCAGAATGACATTTTCGTGATCCTAAACGAGTGGACAGATTTTTATGAAATTAGTACCATTTTAAAGCGTTTATTTTTCTCTATTGATTTTACTTTTATTTGAATTTTTAAGCCCACAAATGACGGATCTCGAGTTTTAATTATGAAACATTTGTACTTATTATATTCTGTTAAAATCTTGTGATATCTCATATGAGGCCATATTTTTCCAAGAAATCGATATACATATAATGCTCCGCATTTATATGTATATTTGACCTTTCTATCATCTACGCGTGTAGGTTTTAGGCGATATTTAACCTATGTACTTTTATAGAGAAGGCTCCAGTTATCCAGGGATTTGGCATCCTCAATGCATCACGGAGATTTCCCCGGCACAACTGAACGTGACTAAACGGGAAACTCAACATACACTCCGGCCTGCTGATATATCCTACACAGACCTACGTGTATCCCTAGCCATCCCTGCATGATCAGAAACGCCCCCTCAATACTTCAATACTCTCTGTAATTTTCCTATATGTATATTGATATAATATGTATTCATTAATTTTGTGTAAACTATACTTGTCTATTGAAAATACATCAGTTCCGCACAAACAGTTGTTAGTAGAGTATCAACTCCAATTTGTGGGCAGCTAATTCTAGCTGCAATTAATTATCCAGAAACGTATAAAATCCCCTGTGGGTACTTGCGTGTAGTATTCGTTATTTAACTTAGCGGAGACGTACAAACGAAGGGAACGAGTTGCTTCGCTCTTGAATCGCTTCAGCCACAACGTTACCATTCCAACGTGAAGTGCCGCCACACCGCTCGAGGCGGGCTTTAATAGTTTTTAAAAAAGCTATCTATCACGTCCGATCCGTTACAGTCAAACTGGTGTCAGCTGTGCTTGGATAAACCGCAGTGCTCAACAGGAGATTTACGTGGAAATTACCCCGAGGAACTACGGTAATTTCGGACGATTGTGTACAACCAGACGGTTTTTATGAGAACTGAGATCAGAAAGGACGAAGACCCCTGTGTTTGGAGACCAGTGTGGGACCATTCTGACGTCTGGGACATCAACTTGGTAAAATTTTCTTTAAATTTTGAAGAAATTTCGTTAAGTTTCGGAGATGGCGCAAGCTCAGCAGGCTGCCGACCTAGAACAGTTGAATTTGCAGCGTGCCATTCAAGAGGCACAAGCAGAAGGAGCGCCGAATGAGAACGCTCAGCTCATTGCGCTAGGCAATACCTGGTTGGAGAACCAGCGCCGGAAGCTTAACAAGCAGAATTTTCCCCGGTTTTGCAACCGAGCCGGAGAAGATTGGGATGGCCACAAGACAAAGATGGCCAACGCGTTTAGAATTGCCCGTCATCACCCATCGGATCAAGAGGGCAGGAAAGGCCAATACATCATGAGTCTCGACGGAGAAGCGTTCCAGATGGCCCGAGAAGTCGCCGACAACCAAGATGCGCTCACCCTTGAGCAGGTAATGGATAGGCTGGATGCCATATTCCTAGCACCATCAGATTCAGACATCAACAAGGACGCATATAAGCAGTTGTCGCAAGGCAAGAACGAGATTCCGCAGACGTACCTTGCCAAGAAAGAGCAGATGTGGTTGAAGGCCTACTCCCCAGACAACCGTGATCCAGGCCAATTCCGGAAAGAGGTAACCCTTGGTTTACGCCATCGAGAGGTACGGAAAAGAGTTTTCTGTCAGCTACCTAGTATTACCAGCATGGGTGTCCTACGGAATGTCATTATGAACGAGATTGCCACGCAGCGCCAACTTATTCACCATGGAGATGCTGAGGACACCTCCATGGATGGCCTCGCCACGTCCAACCGTGTCATCTATCGCAACGACGGCACCGAGGATATGGAGGTCAACGCTGTCGGAGATGGAACCAGTAGCGTCAAGTGCTACAATTGTAACCAGACTGGCCATTATTCGCGTAATTGCCCCAAGAAGAAGCAGCAAGCGAGTAAGGGTACGGGCGGTGCCACCAAAGACAAACCGAAAGGCAACTGTCGGAGGTGTGGCACGCCTGGCCATTGGCAGAAGACGTGTACTATTCCTGAGGACCGGCTGGCGAACGTGCGCAAGAGAAACCAGGAGAAGAACGCCAACAGCGGCGGACGCGGCCGACAGCAGCAAGATCGTGGCCGGCACGCCGTGCGAGAGATGCGTACCAACGAACCTGGAGACGCCGACAGTGGCGTAGGAGATGATGACCAGGCGCAGTTCTATGGAGATGTCAACTGTCTGGAAGCAGTTGGCCACAGAAGCAAGACTTCAAAAAATGTGAGAGAGGGCTCCCGTCGGTAGGTCGGAGTCCCTCAGCAGCTGTAGACCCTACCACCCTCAATCAAATGCAAGGACGACGAGGCGCCCGGGCCATGGTCAAGATCAGCCTGCGTGCAGATGGACCGACTGTGCGGACCTATGGTCTCATCGATACCGGTAACAAGTTGCACGAAGGAGTCGCCGTAAATGAGGAGTTAGCCCGGAAACTACAGTTGCCGATTGTTCCTTGCGATTTAACAGTGGGAACAGCGGCGAATGGCGGAGATATGGACGTCATCGGCCGTGTTTACAACATCAGCGTCATCTTGGGAGATGACTGTCCTAGCTACATTCGAGAGGCATTGGTTATACCTGAGCTTCGCACCCCCATCAATCTTGGGTGCAAGTGGGTCGAGGAGATTCGTGGAGTTCTAGATTATTCATCACCGGTGCAGGCGGCGTTAGTCGTGAAGCAGACGAGAGTTCCGCTTGTGCAGTCCATCGACTACGAGGTTCCAAGCGCCTCAGAAGACGAAGAGCGGTCTGGAAAACCGCCGGGGGAGCACTCGCCCCCCAATCCTCAGATAAGTGTTTCATTACGAGCCTTCGAGGAATTGAATGCAGAAATAAGTAGCTATAGTAGTGCCTTAAATGTTTGTAAACCCACTTTTAAAGAATTATGTAAAGCAGAAGATAATTTTGCGAATGGTAATGTGCACCATTCACGTGAGTTTTTAGCACTTAAACCGGATTCCGTCGAATCATATGTTGCGCAACTTTCTTTTAAGCACAAAGCAAAAGCAGATTTTGAGCGCAAAAACGTTTGGACACGTAATGTCAAGGGACCGCTTCGTAATTCCCAAGGGCCGGCCGTTCGTTTGAAAACCGTCGCAGTAGGTAAGCGGCCGCGTCCTGTCCGTTTGTCCGTCCAAGCGACTAGGATTCTCGCGCCAGAGTCAGTGTCTGTCGTGAATTTTCTTCCTAGCCGAGAACTCCGACCGCAAGCGACTGTCATGGTAGAAGAGACCGTTTTAGATGATAGTCCAGTGCGTGTGTTGGAAGGAGTATACAGAGCCCAACAAAATGGGATTGTCCGCATCCCTGTCGTCAATTTACAGGAGGCGCCGTGCATCGCATCGGCCGGGTGTGTGTTCACCGCCGAGATTTGTGAGGACAGCAGTATGGTGATCAACACCGAGAGCTTGGTGTTGAGAGAGCCCCACGAAGTTATTCAGTCAATGTCCGAGAGCAAGACGAGCGACCCCACCAAGCCCATGACGAAGGAGTGCCCTCAAGCAGTTGAAGTCACTGAAGAAGAACACTGGCATGATGGCCAGGTGGACAGAGGAGCTGGCTGGTTACGAATTCCGTGTGGTTCATCGGCCGGGGAGACTCAACACCAACGCCGACGCGTTGAGCTGGCGCACCGATGCCGATATGCCAGACCCCACAGCCGAGGAAGAGGCTGAGCAGGAGGAGTACGTCGGAGCTGTAGATGATGAGCCTGCCGACGAACTTCCTGACCGCAGAGAACGGTACAGAGACCGAGTGTACAAGCATCAATTAGACGACCCTATTTTAGAGAAGGTTCGTAGATGGATTGGCGTTGACCGGCGTGCACCAGACAAGGCAACCCTGCGTGGAGAGAGTAGGGACGTGCACCGGCTGGCCGAGATTTTTGACACTCTGCGAATTGCAGAAGATGGAGTTGTTGAGCAGGAGATACAAACCTTCACAGGGAAGCGACGCAGAATCATGGTCCCTTTGTCCCTGAGAGAAGAGGTGTTCACTCACTGCCACAGAACTACCACGGGAGCGCATTTTGGCATGCACTCCACCATATCGAAGTTTTTGAGAAATTTCTATTATGTGGGACATCAAGCAGACATCCGCCTGAGGATCGCCGTCTGTCATGACTGCGTTCAGAAGAACATCAAGGCCAACATCAAGATAGGAGCGCACGTACCCATCCAAAACGGGTACCCGCTCCAGACGATCTACATGGATGTGGTAGGCAAGTTCGACACAACCCCAGAAGGATACAATTTTATCCTGACGCTACAGGACGGATGGTCACGCTTCGTTCAGGCGTACCCCTTGAAACAGAAGACCGCCGACGAGGTCGCCACGACAATCATGGACAAGTTCATTTGTACCTTTGGGTGCCCGCAGGCATTCCACAGTGACCAGGGAAAAGAGTTCTGCAACACCATCATGAAGAAACTCTTGCAGAAGCTCGGTGTTAAGCACGAGCTAGGCCCCGTGGCGAACCCCCAGAGCAACCTTATAGAGAGGTGGCACCGGACCATGGAAGAGACGCTGAGAACCGTGATCCAAGGACGGGAGACTCTATGGCCAGAGTATTTACCTGGAGTTGTCCTGGCGTATAACACGAGGATCCACAGCAGCACCGGCGTGACCCCCTTTCTTGCCTTCCAGGGTAGAGAGGCTACTCTACCCGCGGATTTGATTTTGCGGTTACCAAACCCTGACGATGACAAGGATATTCCCACAGCCGTGAGGAATTTATTGGACAGATACACGACCATGTATGAAGCCATGGCGAAGAGTCAAGCAAGCACCATTCGAAGAAATGCTTTGCAGTATCACGGCAATCGCGAATTTCGAGTAGGCGATAAAGTTTTCTATTTGGCACCCAACCATGGTAAAGCAAAGAAGAAGATGACCAAACATTGGAGTGGACCATACTTAATTACCGAGAAGTGTGCCGACGTTTTATACAAGATTCAGACAATACCAGCGGGAGAAAAGGAGGACTTGGTTGTGCATGTTGGTCGGTTAAAACCATATTACCCCCCAGCAATGACAGATGGAGACCCAACTTCTCCCCCAGAACCATTCGAAGAAGACGGAGATGAGGCAGGGGAGCAAATTCCCTTGAATCCAGAAAGGCAGGCGAAGCCGCCTAATCCAAGAGTTGATTTCTCAAATGGGGATGACAGCGATGAAGAGGGAGGACCCCCCATTAGACCGGGAGGAGCACCACCACCACCGCCCAACATTGACCCCCTCAACCTTCCCCTACCGGATACACCACCGCCCAGATCACCAACGATGCAGCGCACACCGCGCAGAGAGCAGAGTGAGAAGAGAGGGAGGGAGAGAGATCAATCTTGCGAACCGTCCGGTTCGGGCACTCAACGGAGAGATGCCAAGCGAACCCCCGATAGAGAGAGAAGCCCGAGAAGAAGCTCGCCCCCGCAGACACCGCGCCGAGATAGAGAGCGCGAGCGAGCTACATACACATACCCTCCCGCACCACGGGTAGAGAAGCGCGCTCTCAGCGACAATGAGGAGCCGTCCACGGACTCACCCGAAAAAGGGGAGAGGGTTAAATCCGGAGGAAAGAAGCAGAGGAGTGGGACACTTTGGCAACAGCAAGTGGAAGAGAGCAAAGAGGTGCTAGACAGCTCGGACGAGGATATGGACCCGCCTGCAGTGGCTACACTTGCGCGGACAATCAGAATCCCCGTCAAACGCGGAGCAAAGCTGCCATACAAGGGTACGAAAGAAAGTGCGGGCCATGACATATACTGCCCCGCCCACACAATCCTTCCCCCTGGACAACAGACTTGCGTCCCTCTCAAGCTACACACCCGTGTACCCCCCGGATATTTTCTTAAATTATTCGGCCGTTCAAGCATAGAACGGGAAGGAGTAATTTTACTGGCAGGATTAGTGGACAGCGACTACACCGGCGAGATACAAGCAGTCTTCTGGAACTTGAGTACCGAAGCAGTGGAGTTCAACAAGAATCAACGAGTGTGTCAAGCGGTGATCCTAGAGACTCGCGAGGTGGAATTTTATCATGTCGATAATCTTCCTACCACTGATCGCGGTGCTAACGGCTTCGGTAGCACCAACCAGTGAGGCGTACTCACTAGACATAGTAGATTGCACAAACCCTTCCACCATCAAGAAATTCAACAAGGAAACAATATGCAGAGCAGAGGAACCTACACAAGAAGTTCCAGTGAAGGAGCGCTACACAATTCTACAGAGGCCAACCCAGACAAAGGTACAGGGATACTCCTGCGAAGTGAGGGTATCCCTATACCATTTCAAGTGTGGAGTTTGGGGCCATCTCAAGTTACAACAGGTACCCCAAACCATGAGGCACGAGGAGATTACTGCAGAAAATTGCCGCCGCATGTCACTGGTCCAGGAATATCAAATTTCTGGCTACGGTGACCCGATCAAAGTGAAACTTAACCGCCCAACCTACGTTTCGGCAACCCTAGCCGGATCCCTGAAGATGGAAGACGACAAGATCACCTGCATTGGGCAGACCATCCGCATGGGCGACACCATCCACTACAACACTCTGAAGTTAGCTGAGTACCAGATTCTACTTAAAGAAGAGACTTTTCTGGTTAGCAACAACAAGGTAGAGAGTGAAACTGATCACCTATCTCTACCATGTCCATATCATAAAGGGGAGTGCATCACTGGCGCCGCGACATTCGTCTGGAATATCAACGACAGTTCCTGCACTCTGCAGATGGTCAACACCATCAACCCCCTCACCACCATGGATACCTACTTAGTGGACCACCAACAGCAAGTTTTACTCAACACTACAGGTGCAATGAAACTCATGCATTGCCCCTTTAATGTCATCACCACGGACCACGACGGCATCTACCTGGGCAAGACCAGCGACCTCAGCAGACTCGCCACCATCGACCCCGGACAAATAGATGTGAACCTTCAAGCTGCAGTACATTTAAATTATTTAGCCTACAGTATGCGCCAAACCTTTAGCCAACTAGATGTAACACTACGGAAGACCATATGCGAAACCCATTACCATGAAAAGTCAGACCAACCAGTGCTGCTACACGAGCAGACTTATGGACTCTTGAAGGGAGACCTGTTGATGACCTTCCAGTGCACCAAGAGGACTCAGAAGATCAAGGACGACATCAATTGCTATCAAGATATACCTTTGGATCCTGATGGTTATGCAGATGCTGCAACTAAACATTATAAGTTGCATTCTACAAGGGTAACGTGTTCCGCGACTTTCCCCCTAACCGTCAAGTCTAAAGAAGGTTGGATTCAGCTGACTCCCACCATCATCAAGACTCAGGCCCCCATGGAGATGACCATCGACACCCCTCTAGTTAACTGGACGGATTTCAGCCATGGAGGAATCTACACGGAAAGAGAGAGAGCTGAATGGTTACACACCCTCACCTTCCCCTCCTACACCGAGGCAAGCCTGAAGGAAATCACCTACGGACTCTGCATTGGAGACGGAAATTGTAACCAACTTTCTACCAACAACCTACCCCTGTACACCCTTGAGAATCTAGTGCCGGACATGGAACGCAAACTTGACTTATGGAGCAGCGTCAAGAGCTGGCTCCATGAATATGGCGACCTAATGGCATTCGCATGCCTGGTCATCCTAGGGCTAAAATTTATTACTGATCTGATATGCATTATCCTCACATTTCTACGTGTAGGACCTGGAGCCGCCATCGCCTTAGTTGCCCACCTTTACCTTTATAACAAGCATTCCTACCAGAAGCTTATGAGAAAGAAGAAGGCCGATGCCAGAACTGAGAGGCGAGAACCTACGACAACAGCAGAGACAACGTCGCTATTACCAACGACATCAACCCCGAAGATCCAGATGACAGAGATACAGCCCATCATTTTAGATCCTGCATCCTTGCCATCATACAACACTGCGACTAAAACATCTAGGCTATCAACCTTAATACCATGACAGAATAATAGGTAATATTGGCCGACCAGTCTATTGTCTTTGCCAATTTGAGCGTTATGTTATCTGGCACGTCTGTCTCGCCAGATAAAAAGGGGAGAAAATGTAGTGGGTCTTACTTGAGATACTTGTAAAATAAGCAGAATGACATTTTCGTGATCCTAAACGAGTGGACAGATTTTTATGAAATTAGTACCATTTTAAAGCGTTTATTTTTCTCTATTGATTTTACTTTTATTTGAATTTTTAAGCCCACAAATGACGGATCTCGAGTTTTAATTATGAAACATTTGTACTTATTATATTCTGTTAAAATCTTGTGATATCTCATATGAGGCCATATTTTTCCAAGAAATCGATATACATATAATGCTCCGCATTTATATGTATATTTGACCTTTCTATCATCTACGCGTGTAGGTTTTAGGCGATATTTAACTTATGTACTTTTATAGAGAAGGCTCCAGTTATCCAGGGATTTGGCATCCTCAATGCATCACGGAGATTTCCCCGGCACAACTGAACGTGACTAAACGGGAAACTCAACATACACTCCGGCCTGCTGATATATCCTACGCAGACCTACGTGTATCCCTAGCCATCCCTGCATGATCAGAAACGCCCCCTCAATACTTCAATACTCTCTGTAATTTTCCTATATGTATATTGATATAATATGTATTCATTAATTTTGTGTAAACTATACTTGTCTATTGAAAATACATCAGTTCCGCACAAACAGTTGTTAGTAGAGTATCAACTCCAATTTGTGGGCAGCTAATTCTAGCTGCAATTAATTATCCAGAAACGTATAAAATCCCCTGTGGGTACTTGCGTGTAGTATTCGTTATTTAACTTAGCGGAGACGTACAAACGAAGGGAACGAGTTGCTTCGCTCTTGAATCGCTTCAGCCACAACGTTACCATTCCAACGTGAAGTGCCGCCACACCGCTCGAGGCGGGCTTTAATAGTTTTTAAAAAAGCTATCTATCACGTCCGATCCGTTACACCCTGATAGTTTCAGCCGTCAATCCTGACTAGGAATAGAGAAAATCATGAAAACCTAAAAATCAGGAATCGATCAAGCACCCCAATTAATAAACAAATATTGATAAATCTTGGTAAAAATATATAGAATGTAAAATCAATTAATTCCTAAAAATTTCAGTCCTCTCTCTTGAAAAGGTGTCGAGAAAATTACAAAAAAAACATAAAAATCTAGGAATCGATCTAGCAACCCAAATAACAGACAGATGGACAAAATGATGTATAGAATAGATAATAATATGTCATAGGAATCTTCACTAAAAATTTCAGCTGTGTATCTTCAATAGGAGCCGAGAAAATCACGTTTCCCCCATAGTGTTACGGGCTGACTTAAATATCTGACGGACGGATAAAGTGAATTATAGAGTAGCTTCGCTACTAAAAATGATCAAATATTTAATTAGTAAACGGACTATACAAGTGTGCTTTGATATTACTTTTTTTGCCAATCAATTGATAGACAAGTGTACTTTTTAGCAATACACTCTTTAACTTGATCGCAAAATTGTTCTTTATTTAACAACTAATGGCTTCTTCCCTAGTCTCTACCCCCCCCCCTTTCCCCTAAGAAACTAGCTTAAAACCATTTCAGAACCATTAGCCATATTCTCTGAAAATTAACTCTCTGATTCTACGACCTTTGTTTAAAAGTCCTAACTATACATGGTAAAAAACTGTCTACCACATTCCCATTAATGACATAGGAACAGTAGGTACAAAATTAAAGGAAGGTGATTAAAGTCCCTAAACAGATTATGACGTAATACGATAGAATAGCCAACGAGAGGCCAGTATACACTGTAATTGACCAATGGTAAAATTTATGCTGACTTCTCATTGGTTATTTTGTCGCATGACGTCATAATCTGTGGAGGGATTTTAATCATCTTCATTTAAAGGTCGAACTAGTAACTCACCAAGACGTTAACTTGTGTAGACAAATCCTTATCATGCTGGGGTTCTACTGAAAGTGACCACAACTTTATAAGTATTTAATAATTTTTTAATTATTTAATTTCAAATAAAATTTTTTAATTATTTCAATTAGTGAAGAGTGTGTTCTATACAGTCAAGGTTCCATAGCAGACTCTTTAACGGGGAGGGGGGGGGGTGGGGGGGTTAAATATTTAATGCTTTTAGCGGCTTAATACAAATCTCATAATTCAATGACGACATAAATGAATTGAAGTTTTGTGTTTAGTGCAATATTAATAACTAGTGGCTTTGTCATTACACAGATTTTTGCCAAACCCCCACCCTTAAAAAAAACCTAAAAACCACCGCAGGACCAGTAGGTGTATTTCCTGCGAAGCTTACCCTTGTTGCTTCCGACTGACGAATAGATGGACATTTTACTACTTTTTATTATTGATATATTTATTTCTGAATTTCAAACTATATAACGTTTTTCTGTATTTTATTTTCAATGTAATTTCAGTTATATAGATGAAAGCGTTCTTGTAAGTTATTGTAAACGCATAGAGTTTTTCCAGAGGGGTGCACCGAAAAATTTAACACCAACTCCCTCAATTTAAACAACTGTGTAGGCCGTAGGGGGGTGCGAGCTTTAAGGATACATATATGGGGTGTTATTTTAATATCCAGCCGGATACCAGATATTGAAACTATTCGGATACCGAATATCCGGCTGATTTTTAATGGTTATCTGGCCGGATATCTAGTTATTTGTCGGATATCGAACGTTGGCCTGATATCCGGCCTAAACCGAATATCCGGCATTAGAAATAAGCCGGATACCCGGTATCCGGCCCAACCCTAGTTATCTTATTGTTATGAGGTTGGATAAAACCACCTAGGTGACCACCTTGTTACATAATCATCATACACAAAAGTCAAACAAGCAACTCTTGATTGGTAAAATCACGCACGAAGCGCACAAATTAATTTTGGACTAGTGTTTAACTCTAAGGGATATATATATGTCTTTTTTAGCTTCACACGACCCTTGGCTGTTTTAGAAGGGTGTATACGGGGGGTAGGTGACCCTTGTCAAGAGGTAGTAGAGAGGTGTATGGGGGAGAATACTAGGATTGGGCCGGATATCCGGCCATTTTTTATATCCGGCCAGATACCGGACATTGAAACTTTCCGGATACCTGATATTAGACTGATTTCTAATGCCGGATATCGAACGTTGGCCAGATATCCGGCCGGATACCAAATATCCGGCATTATAAATCAGCCGAATATCCAGTATTTGGCCCAACCTTAGTAGAGAGGTGTTTTGGGGAGAATATCTAAGAAGTGAATACAAGTACAACTCCCTTAAGTAAGCCATTGATAAACCACAGGTGTATATAATTAGATGTCCATAAGTAGTCTTTGATTTTAAAGGATTTTAAAGTTTATTTTTTACTATGGATTAAATAAACTTTACTGTATCATGATTTTTCTTTCCTTTGTGGGTAAAATACTCAGCTTTTAGAGTGTCTTGCTTAGGTTAGGTCTTTTGATTTTATCTATCAAAACTAATTAAAAATTAATTCTTTACAATATATCAATGAATTAACATAAAAATGTTTCATGTCTATTATACATTAAAACACATAAAAGTTGTCTTTTAAAACGTAAATAAATGTTTATGCAAAACACCAAATTTATCTTTATCACATTTACAAATATGATATATAATAAGATTATTCAAACTTATTCTTTAAAATATTTTTAAAAAGTATGTATCTTTGATGTGTATAGTTTTCATTCTTTTATTTTTATCAATAAAAGTTATACTATTATATTGGAATAAAGTCACTTTGTGAAAACACTATATCTAAAAGAAGGTGTCTTAACTTTTATTTTTATAGCTAGTTGGTGTTTTTAGTAAGTAGTGGTGTAAGATTTTCCATATAATTCAGATATGTAATTGTTTTTTTGTAGACCTCTTATTTTTTAAGTAATTTAAGATTTTTTTAAATTAGTCGGTTTTAAGGTACTAAAATGCAACATAAAAAAAAAGAAAATTGCCATTTTGAACAAAAATAGTAAGATCTTTAGTTTGACACCTTACTTTTTGAATTATGTCAGGTAATTATTGAAAAAATCGTTTTTTTTTAAACCTTGGTTTAATCGAAACTTTAAACATAAAAAATATGGGTTCATATATACTTTTAGAATCAGAAAAATATTATGAATCAATTGTAAGCAAAATTGAAAAAAAGTAAAAAAAATTAAAAAATATAAATGGCCTAACATATTATATTGTACAGGCAACACTTTTTTCACCCCCTCTTTACCCCCTTCCCATTTTTACTCTCAAACGTGGATTTAAGATGGTTGCCTGTATAATATAATATAATATTTTCGTATAATTCTTTTTATTGTAGTTTATTTACTATTTTGTAAACTTTTTATTTCAATTTTGCTTAGAATCGATTTGTAATATTTTTATAATGAAGAAAAAATGTTATGAAGCAATAATTTTACCCAAAAAGAAAAGACAGTTCACGATTCAGTAAAATTTACTTAATCCATAGTAAAAAATAAACTTTAAAATCCTTATAAAAATCGATGTGGGTTATTATTCTCATTTTTAGCTCTGGAGTTCGATTCTATAGGTGTCAGAGTATATTTTTGATATACCTTTCAAAAATAGGTTAAAACAGTTTGAAAACGAGGCTTTTCTTCAATTAGGTTTGGTTCGTACGTATGTCTGTATATTTAATGAATATGTAAATAAGTCCCAGTATTTTTGAAAGATTAACATAAAATGTTTATTATTTTGATTTTTCAAGTGCTGACACTATATGATTAAATGTGTTCGTTTGGCTATAATCGAGCTCATCCCAACAATGAAATTAATTCGAAAAAATCCTTAAACCTGTACGTAATTTTCAGTTGTCGTTGGAGGGCAACACTTAATAGAATTGGCGACCTTTTTAACTAGATCACATAAAAATTTGTTGTAAAAAAGTGAAAAAAATCAACATGTTAAAATGAACAGACATTCTGGTAACGATTATAGAATTGCTACGCTTTCTATATTGTACCTAACTACTACAGGCATCACCATGCAAAATTTGAAATTGATAGAACAACTCTATGGTGCCTAAATTAACAAAAAAAGCTATCAGTCACGTAAGGACGGATCAACCCCAATTATAGGAAAGATTCGCTTTTAAAACTAAAAAGCAAAACAACTTCAAGAAATGGTTTTATACTGTTACAAACCGTCCCAGGACCATGAGAAGCTAAACTGGAAAGGAAACATATCGGTTAAGCAGTTAGCGAGATTCTTCAGTACAAACAGAAGACAGACTTACATCCTGTTACTTTTAAAAAAGGATAGAGTATTATCTGCATGATAGTAACCCTATAATTTCTAAATATTTTCTTTTTTTCAACTTTTAGTAATAGGAAGCTACTACCATTTTTATTTTCAAGCAAAAAGTTAGTACTACTGTGGTAAGTTGAAGCGTTTCAGCTTACCGTCGCGAGTTCGAATCCAACGAGCCCCTAGCCTTAAAGAATTCTACCAATAACAAACTAGCAGTATTTACTACTACAAAGATATATTTAAAACTGAATACATTTACAATAGGGTTATTACTATATATACAAAAATAGATGATAACAATAAGTTAGGTTGAAGGGGGTGTGGGGAGACAAGGGCGTAGCCCTGCGGCGGTAGGCATCTGTGGGGTAAGCTGCAGTAAAGGGGAAGGTAACCACCTCCCGGTAGGATAGTTGCCTGGGACGCGGGGTTGTAAGGTGGCCGCGTCCCTCCCCCATTTAGCCAGTCCAATCTGACCGCTGCCTGTGGGGTCTCAGCGGGCAGGGGTGAATGGTGATAATAGGATTAGTGCAGAAGGCTTGACTTGATAAGCCGCTGCGTAGCAACTCTGTATAATGCCCGTCCGTATGCTGCCGTCTTACCACACTACTATGTTTAAACCTATAACTAAGTTTTAGAAAAAAGGGCATGGGCTTAAAAGCAGGTTTTAATCTTATAATTGTACATTTGTAAATTCGTAGAAATCTGGATATAAATAACAATAGCTAGACTAGTTTTTTCGTATGAATGAGAACCGGTTCTAATCCACTGGATATTAATCGGTTTCGAATGAATACGAAAAATAACAATATTACCTATTCAGTTGTTTTTATCACCTTTATTACTATTTAACAGAGTTATAGTTAGGTATATCGACCACTTTAATATCGCCAGGGGGATGGATACAACTCCCAAATACAATACACGCCTCTTATTAAATACATTAAACCTTTAGCCTTACTTTAATAAGTAGTTAAGTGTTAAGAATTACCTATAGGCTTAGAATTGACAATGTTAATATATTTTACTAAAAATTTGGTTTAAAAGTTTTTTTGTTGTTGTAAATTGGTATACTAGGAAACTCCCTTTAACTTATATTTAACCTTGGGTTAATTGCAAATTTGTTTTTCTGTCTAAGACAAAACTTTAAAACAACAACAAGGTGTCATAACTATTTAAACCCTTCTTGTGTCAGTGCAGTAGCCTTTTCATTTTTTTGTTATTGGGTTCCAATCTTTTAAATACAAAATATATTCTAAATGTTTATTTTAGGTATGGTAAGCTTTATAAGAGCCCTGTACTATTAGCTCCACGAAGGAATATGGTACCGCAGTGTTATTTTAAACAAGGATGATAACATGCATAAAAGCGAAGCTCTGAAACTTTAGGACAAACGGATATTACTTGAGTGTCAGAACAAAATGTATAAGAGTGGAAACAAAACTGTAAGTAAATATGGTGAAAAAACAGCTTTACAGGATAATGTTTATGGACATACTCACATTTTAAGGACTTGATTATAGAGTCCTTCGCTTATAATATTAAGTTTTGTTATCCCGGGAATCAGTATACCAAAAATCAGATTAATAGGATAATTAGATCATATGAAAATTTGTTGTTAAAAAAAGTAAAACAATCAAGATGTTTAAAATGGACATTCTGGTATTGATTATAGAGTTGCTACGCTTTCTAACTTGTACCTAACTACTACAGGAATCACCATGCAAAGTTTGAAATCTATAGGATAATTCTAACATGCCTAGATTAATGAAAAGAGCTAACCGTGACGGACTAACCCTAAATATAGAAAGCTTAGCTTTTAAAAATTGTAAGTAGGGAAGAGGGATGTATGAAAGCACAAAATATGAACTTACAGATAATATGATTTTAATACTACTATTGTTTTTCAATAAAGAGCATAAAGGACGATTAAATCCTATTGCAGCAAAGCTGTTTATAATTATTGGCAAAATAAACGGTATTTCCTCAACTTTAAAGCAGAGCTGGATCTTTAAATGTGTAGCCGTCGCCACTGCCAGTGCTGCCGATAAAAGATGGACTTTTAAAAGATTTTACAGCAGTGCAATGCCAGCTATCCTAGAAATATGAATCTTTAAAATCTTCTATGGCCCACTCAAAAATAAATTTTTTTTATCAGAGCAATAAAATCATTATGCCCAATTTTTGAAGTTTTTTGATACAAAATTACGCGAAGCCAATTTAATTTAAACATTGCTATTAGGTTAGTGGCTGTACCTCTGGCAGCGGCAACGGCTACACATTTAAAGATTCAGCTCAGGGTACGACGTCAACCTATTTTAGCTCGGCTAGTTTAATAACCTTTCTTTGTATGTTTTTATCCTTGTTTATCGGTCTAATCTAATTGTGAAAAATATGTAACTCATTCTAACCTTAATAAAATATAATAAGTTTTGCCGGTTATAGCTAGTTGATAGATATCTTAATAGAACTAATCTTATTGAAAACGTTAATAGATATTTATCTCATCGTTTTATATCAAGCTTTCAAAAATAAGAAAAAGTTGTCGCTCATATAGGTATAGAATAATAAAAATATTAATTACAAAAATGCATCAAACAAAAAGATATTTAATTAAAATTAAATCAGACTTTTAAAAGTTCTATTTTTTTCAGTATGACACAGCGATACTGAAAAATCATGTATAGCATTGTATTACAGATAATTTTACACCACTAATAGAATAAAAATCATGAGCTTAATACCAGTTTTGTTAGACCCGAGGGGCCGAATCTTATATATAACAAATCCCTTGTACTTTTAATTTTACATACGTTATAGGTCTACTTGGTATCTATCATCATAAATTCGATATTTGCATTTTAGAACACCTTTAGAATATTATGTATCAGGGAGAGAGGGGACATAAGGCATTGGTTACTCTAGTTCCCAATCATTTATAACAATGTTTTCTTGTGCGTTGGCCTAAAAACTTTGGGGACTTTTATTGAATTTTGATTAATAGGTTCATCAAGTTTAATGTCAAAACGTTTCAACCACTAATTATAATCTACAAAAAGGTTAATTTTATGTATAATTATAGAGAATGTACATAAATTTAGCGGTCATTGTCTTATCACTATAGATTCTTGATTATGTATGGTAGAATCTAAACCAGAAAAATCTTCTTATAACTCAAAATTTTCTTTAACATTATCCATAACTTACTTCCCCAAATGTTTAAAGTTCATATTCTATCAATGAGCTAAATATTTAAAGTTGTGACAACGCAAGTGATAGTCCAGTGAAATATTATGTTTCATCCTAGTGTGTGCTTTTGAAGTGGGAGGCCTGAACCAATGCAATGGAGAAAAATTTTGTTGTTTTCTTTGCTTATAGCGGCCAGTCAGGCATAGAAACCCTTATTTAAAATAAAGGAAATATAGGGCCGGTGTAGGGATTATAAGATTAGATTAGAAGCAGACGAAAGAGGTCTTTGAAAAAGGAAGGGAGGTATTTGTCTGTATATACATCTATACTATAGATCTGTTGCACAATTAATGGGTGTTAAACATGTCAAATCTGTTTAGGCGTTTCCATGTGGCAAGTATCATGACTGATAACATTTCAAAAGTCAGATTGATTCTGCATTTCATTTATCCTAGCATTGGATATAGAATACACGAATATATTAACAGGGGATAATTTTTCGTCAATTTAGGTTGACAACATGGACCTCATTTATTGGTTTATTTACTTTTTCCAGAAGAATAAAAAGGGTTGGATGGGGAGAGGTATCACTGATTTGGTCAACTGAATGTATCACTTTATTAGAGTACTTGAAATTCTGGTGGAAAATTTATTTATACATATTAGATCTTTTCATGAAAATACCCTTTCTCGAATTTCATTCTTCTGCTAACCTAAAAAGTTACTTTAGGTGCCTAGAAATACATGTACAAAATTTCAGCTCTTTATCTCTACTGGCGACCTAGCGCCAGGCATGTAAAATATCAACAGATAACGGTAGCACGGCGGTTTTAACAATAGCTCAGTAATGTGCAGGTTTTAAGCTCTTCTGCATATTTCAATTTAAACACATAAGGCCAAAAATATTATATCCAAAAAATCTTTTGTCAAAGTCTACTCTACACCTAGCGCCAGTCAGTTTTCTAAAATCATGCATTTTATACCTGTGAAAAATAAAATCGCCAGCGCTAAGTGTAGAGTAGACTTTGACAAAAGATTTTTGGGATATCATATCTTAGGCCTTATGTGTTTAAGTTGAAATATGCAGAACACCTAAATTCACCTTCCAAGCCATTCTCTAAGCATTTTAAATTTTTTTTTGAAATAATGGGATTTCAAAACTGCCTTTTGAAAAGGCCTAAAAAATATCTTTTTTTGTCCCTTTTTTCACTGTTTATAGTTACAACTTATTAAGATATTATTCTCAGTTAAAAAAAAATTGGCGCTTCCAGCACCAAAACCTGCAAAAACAGGCAGTTAAACTTCTGTACCCCTACTTAACCCCCTAACAGACCCCCCCTCTATCTCGGCTCCTGTTACAGATAGAGACGTCAAACTTTTTTCTGGTGGTTCATGTGTATTTTAAGAGAAAATTACTTTTTCTATTTATAGCAGTCAGACCGCTCCTTATCCGCTTTTTAGCAGCCAGAAGCTAAATATTAAAACTGCTGTAGAGCAGCCAATTTTAAAGCTAAGAAAACCAAATTTTATGAGGAACTATTATTTTTTATAACAAAAAAATACCTTTTCTGACCATCGCTAAAAAACAACAAATAATGGAAATTATTGGTGGTAAAATGGCGGTTGGCGGCGCTAAATAATATTTTTATCTGTTATAGTTACAACTTATTAAGATATTATTTCAGTTAAAAAAAAATTGGCGCTTCCAGCACCAAAACCGGCCAAAACAGGCAGTTAAACTTCTGTACCACTACTTAACCCCCTAACAGACCCCCCCCCCTCTATCTCGGCTCCTGTTACAGATAGAGGCGTAAAACTTATTTCTTGTGGTTCATGTGTATTTTTAGAGAAAATTACTTTTTCTAGTCATAGCAATCAGGCCGTTCCTTATCTGCATTTTAGCAGCCAGCCGCTAAATAATTAAACAGCTGTAGAGCGGCCAATTTTAAAGCTAAGAAAACCAAATTTTATGACAAACTATTATTTAAAAAAAAAAAAATACCTTTCCTGACCATTGCCAAAAAAGGACAAATAACGGATACCGCCAAAATTGGCGGTAAAATAGCGGTTGGCGGCGCAAAATAATATTTCTATCTGTTTATAGTAACAACTTTTTAAGATATTATTTTCAGTTAAAAAAAAATTGCCGCCTCCAGCACCGAAACCGGCAAAAACAGGCAGTTAAACTTCTGTACCCCTACTTAACCCCATAACAGACCTCCCTCTATCTCAGCTCCTGTTACAGATAGATACGTAAAACTTTTTTTCTGTTGGTTCATGTGTATTTTTAGAGAAAATTACTTTTTCTAGTCATAGCTGATCAGACTGCTCCTTATCCGCTTTTTATCAGCCAGTTTCTAAATATTAAAAAAGCTGTAGAGCGGCCAATTTTAAAGCTAGGAAAACCAAATTTTAAGAAGAACTATTATTTTTCATAACATAAAAAACCCCTTTTTCTGACCATCACCAAGAAACGACAAATAACGGAAACCGCCAATTTTGGCGATAAAATGATTAGCCGCAGCTGGCCGCTAAAAAGCGGATAAGGAGCGGTCTGACCGCTATGACTAGAAAAAGTAATTTTCTCTAAAAATACACATGAACCACTAGAAAAAAGTTTTACGTCTCTATCTGTAACAGGAGCCGAGATAGAGGGGGGGTCTGTTAGGGGGTTAAGTAGGGGTACAGAAGTTTAACTGCCTGTTTTTGCAGGTTTTGGTGCTGGAAGCGCCAATTTTTTTTTAACTGAGAATAATATCTTAATAAGTTGTAACTATAAACAGTGAAAAAAGGGACAAAAAAAGATATTTTTTAGGCCTTTTCAAAAGGCAGTTTTGAAATCCCGTTATTTCAAAAAAAATTTAAAATGCTTAGAGAATGGCTTCGAAGGTGAATTTAGGTGTTCTGCATATTTCAACTTAAACACATAAGGCCTAAGATATGATATCCCAAAAATCTTTTGTCAAAGTCTACTCTACACCTAGCGCTGGCGATTTTATTTTTCACAGGTATAAAATGCATGATTTTAGAAAACTGACTGGCGCTAGGTGTAGAGTAGACTTCGACAAAAGATTTTTTGGATATAATATCTTTGGCCTTATGTGTTTAAATTGAAATATGCAGATGAGCTTAAAACCTGCACATTGCTGAGATATTGTTAAAACCGCCGTGCTACCGTTATCTGTTGATATTTTACATGCCTGGCGCTAGGTCGCCAGTAGAGATAAAGAGCTGAAATTTTGTACATGTATTTCTAGGCACCTAAAGTAACTTTTTAGGTTAGCAGAAGAATGAAATTCGAGAAAGGGTATTTTCATGAAAAGATCTAAATTACATATATAGATTACCTATAGCTCAGATTCTTTAAAACTCAAACAGAGCTACTTTAATCCCATAACATTCGTCTAGACGCGTTGGCTAATACGAAAAAGCCCTAATTTTAATCCATAACCACACCTATTGAAACATTACTTCAAGGCTAAATAATTAATCCATTACTATAAAATTTTTAAGCTACAAACTAAAAGTATTGGGTAAAAGTAGTACAAGAATGTTTCTAATTTTTAAAAGTATGGACAAATAGTAATTTCTTTAAAAATGCTTTTAAACGTTGATTTGGTATTAATTTTTTTTTGTTCATTTTAATAACTAAACCCTTTAAAGGGCTTCTAGCTGCCAAACGCAGTGTTCAGTGGAATAAGAAGGCATATAAATAATCTGGAATAGCCAACATCCAATGATGAACACGGAATGGAAAGCTTTACTAAAACAAGGATGACAACATCCATAAAAGCGAAGCTCTGAAACGGTAGGACAAACGGACATTAACACTTGTATAATGTCAGAACTGAATAATCAGAATGCGAATGTATAAGAGTCAAAGCAAATTTGTAAGTAAATTTGTTGAAAAACTGCTTGATACAGGATAATGATTATGGACATACTTACATTTTTAGGACTTGATTATAGAGTTTCTTCGCTTATAATATTGTACTTTGTTGTCCCAGGAATCAGTATACCAAAAATCAGACCAATCAGATAATTAGGTTACATACAAATTTGTTGTTAAAAATGTAAAAAAAATCAACATGTTTAAAATGAACGTACGGACATTCTGGTAATGATTATAGAGTTGCTACGCTTTCTAAATCGTACCTAACTATTACAGGAATCACCATGCAAAATTTGAAATCGATAGGACAATTCTAACATGCCTAAATTAACGAAAAAAGCTATTTAAAAAATTTAAAAAATCAACATGTTTAAAATGGACGTACGGACATTTTGGTAATGATTATAGAGTTGCTACGCTTTCTAAATCGTACCTAACTACTAAAGGAATCACCATGCAAAATTTGAAATCGATAGGACAATTTTAACATGTCTAAATTAACGAAAAGAGCTATCCGTGTCGGACGGACGGACGGACCGACCCTAATTATAGAAAAGCTTCGCTTTTAATAATTTTTTTCCTAATTATAGAAAAGCTTCGCTTTTAAAAATGAGTGAAATAAGCCTTTTCGCGCATTTATGTGCACTGCGATATAACTGTGTATTATTGAGTTATTAATTTTTGTACAATCATACTCTATTCGTTCCACTGGACTAGATCCGAGATAACAGTAGAACTCTATGATAATCGATAATGTACGTACAGATCCTAAATTTGCAGTAATTGAACACAAGCCATGTATTATATATTGAATTGTATACTATTGTTATAAATAAACCCAAATAATACATTTTCATTAAACAATAAACATACATTTATCTATAATACAAAGTAGAATGATGTCTGTCCGTCCTAATTTTTTTTGGAACCTTCGGCTTTAAAAATATATTTTTTTATATTTAAATTGCCTCTTGGGGCAGAGCCCCTAGATGCTAGGGGCGAATCCACTAGTCTATTCATATTGAGTTATTGCAGGGAAAGGACATTGGATGAAGTCTTTCCATTATAATTAATTCTTCAGTAGCTTGTAAATGTCTAACCTGATCGATATATTATTACTTGGATGTTGCACCAGATTATCATTTACTCCAATAAGGTAATAGTTGTAGCTGGCTAAAATAACAACCCCCCCCCCCCCCCGCCAAATATAAATGAATTAAAATTTTTGATATTAACAGAGATGATACTACTATCTATGAAATCAAATTCAAGTAAAACTAGAATATTTAGAAATACATTTAATTTAAGTTCTAAAATAATATTTATAAACTCAATTGTATAGGAGAGTCATTAAATTATTTGTGACATTCTCAAAAAAAGTTTTTAAAAAAATGGGTTGGTTGTCTGAAATAGTCCGTCGAACTAATGACATGGACCATACACAGAAATATTTTTCTAGTGATATCAGTTATTTGTTTTGGCTTCGCTATTGTGGATGTTGTCATTTTAGATTCTGTCAATGTATGATAGATAGTACATTCAATAGATGTACTGAATTTTAGTTTCCGGAAGTGTACCTAGCTTCCGCGTCCTAGCTCAAAATTTACTACTAGCTAAAAAAGCTTCAAACTTCCCGAAAAAAATCAAAATTTGAAAAAATAAAATTTTATATTGAATGATGTGCTGAAAATTGATTGCCTATTTCTTACCTAATTTCCAAAGTTATAGCAGATAACCCAATTATTGCAAACGCTATTTTCAGCTACTCCGGTCAAAGGGAAAAGTGATATAATGTACTAGCCTACAGCTCACGTTGTTCGCTGGTCTGTAATGCTCTTGAGAATATTAAATATCCGTACTGGAAAGGTAGAAGGCTAATGCAGTTATTAAGATATGACGAAGCGGCCTCAGGCCGCCTTAGGGTCCGAGTTATTAGGAAAAATTATTATATTATAAATTATAGAGTAGCTTCTCTACTAAAAAATATTTTAGCAAAAAATCTTACTTAAACTTTGTATGTCTGTCTGGTACAAAATCAGAATTATGATTTACTTAAAATTAAAAATTAAAAGCAAATTTGTCTGTGAGGATTTCGCTGACTAAAAAGCATCATATATATTTAATTAACTTTGTCAGTCAGTCCAGTCCGTCCATTATGCTAAAGTTTTGGTAATTATATTTTATAGTATTTTATGTTTTAAGTTTACTGTATATATTTCTATTGACATCTAATGTTTTAACCATATTGTCCGTCTATTTTATTAGATTTTTATGAACTTCACAAAGTTTATGGATGTTATCATATGTTTCTTGGTACTCTAATTGAAATGTCTGTCTGTCTGTCTAAAAGAAACCGTAAAGAAGTAAACGTCAATTTCTCTTCAGTTATAAAAGATCAATGGCTTGAATTAAAAACATCCCCATACTGATGAACTTACTTTGTCCGTCCGTCTGTTGGAATGCTTTGATATGCTATCTACTATCAAAGATATTATATAAATTCTAATGTAAAGATTTCCATGTTTATTAGCTTTACTAAGGACTTATAAATGATGTCATCCTTGTTTAGCTTTAAAATTTCTAAGAAATTCTATATGTTCTATAATTAATATCTTATCAAGAGTAAAGGCACATCAAGTGTAAACCTCGGTGGGATAGGGCCCCCTGCAAGAGTTAGGCTTATGTGAAAAAAAACTATCCCTTCTAATTTACAATTTATTTATAAAATATGGAAGTGTATTTTCAATGCTCGATATGGAAAAGCACCCTAATCCTCACTTTGGCTGACCTTGCTTTTTTATTAAATATAATATTTTTTTACGCAAAGCCCCTCTTTAATTAGAAATGTCCGTCTGAGGGTAAAACATAATTCACCATTTGCTATTAAAGATAGATGGTTTTAATTTTTGAGAATATACCCTATACCTTTAAGCATCCAATATGTGATTTACTTATTCCGTCAGCCTGTCGGAAATACCCTGCAAGGCATTTAATTTAAAATGTAAAAAAATTTATTTATCAAATTCTAAATTAGATAGACGATCACTACTGATTTTTTCTAGAGAAGATTTTCCTGATAGATGAATATCTACTCTCTACCTTATTTAGTCGGTTAGTCTGTATGTAACCCTCCAGATGACATCAATTTCTGTAGGGAAATGTGCATTTTCTTCTATTGAAAATAAAAGTCTAGCCTATAGTCCTTAAAATAAAGTAAAAGGATCTCGGTGTGTGTGTGTGTCTGTCTGTACTAAAAGATCTCTATAAACGCAGAATCGATATAGTTCTCCTTTACAAATAAGCATCCATTATATAATTTACCTGGTCTGTCAGTCTATCGGTAATGCTCTGATTGTCATTTGATTGATAGAAAGATGAATTTTTCCCTGGTAAAATTTTACAGAGTTGATGAGCATCTACTCTGCATTCCAATTGGCCCGTCAGTCTGTCTGCAAAAATATGTTTTTCCACTTTTTTATGAAGGTTAAGGTCTCAATAAATACTGAAGCAATTGGGTTCTCTATTTTAGGTAAGCTTTAAATAGGTCCCATGATGGTATTAGGCTATTTCATTTTCAGATGGTTTTGAGCTATTTTTTCTAGCCTGTTTCTGCCCCTTTTAATTGAGATCCCCTGGATGCTAGGTACACATCCGCTAGTTTAAAATATTCTTATGCATTTAGAATAGAAAGAGATAAATATATTAACTTACACATAAAGATTACTTCAAGTTCAACTACTTACGAAAGAATTTCTGTCCGGCTGATTTTAGTTATTTATTTTAAAATAAAAGCCTTTGATACTATGAACGTATTAACATTCTGCCTTAGCGTTTTCTTGTTTTTTAAAAAAAAAAACCTCTCTCTAACTTGCTTTTTCTTCCATTTTCTTTTGATTTCTTAATTTAATCTTCAAATACGTATTTATAATAAAGCCATTTTCATTCTTTCAAAAATGCAATTTAAATTACGGA
Organism: Acartia tonsa; assembly: GCF_053477335.1. NCBI lineage: Eukaryota > Metazoa > Arthropoda > Copepoda > Calanoida > Acartiidae > Acartia > Acartia tonsa. The sequence continues at coordinate 37,473,158 of NC_137268.1, read as the reverse complement.
ATTTATTTTCCAATATATATTTTTTTATAACCGTCAGGAAAGGGTTAAAATGTTTTTAATTTTTGTTTCAAAATTTGGACACATTAGGGAGGGGCGCTAGAATCAACTCATTTTAAAACTAAGTTTTCTTAAATTTACTATATTATGAATTTAAATTTTCTTTTTTAAGAATAGTAATTAAATACTTCAATATTATGTAAATAGCAAGATGAAATAAAAAAAATTAACTTATTCTTAATAAAGTAAAATATTGGGTTTTATTGTTCTGGGCAATGAGAGTTTAATATGGATTATTGGAGCACTATGAGTTTTAAACATTTATTCCTTGAAAAACTTGAGCTCGTTTATAGACATTTATTTCCTATATAGATCTGACATGGATCTTGAAGCAAAAAAGCAGGCCCTTTTGTAAATGTGAAAAATTGGAAAAATCTATTAAATAAAAGTAACCGCAAATATACTTAGTAAATAAACGATATATACATTATACATTCAAAATTTTAACTTTTCAAATTTTGATTTTTTTTTTAAGTTTGAAGCTTTTTTTAGCTAGTAGTAAATTTTGAGCTAGGACGCGGAAAAAATGGATTCATTATTACTTGGATCTTACACCATATTATTATATACTCTATAAAAGTGAAATATGTAGCTGGTTAAAATAACTATCACCCCATCCAACCCCTTAACCCCTTCCTCTTTCTACTGGATGCACGAACTGGCCAATAAGTTTTGTTCCTGTTAGTAACCTATCTTTCCACTGTTATAATATCCACGTATATTATACATCCATTAATTGAAACAATATTTGTACTATATTCTCTTGATTAAAATTAAGACATCCAATAAGATGAACTGAATTTAGTTTCCGAAAGTGTGCGTAGCTTCCGCGTCCTATCTCAATATTTGCTACAAGCTAAAAAAGCTTCAAACTTCAAAAAAAATCTAAATTTGAAAAATTAAAATTTTTGAATGTATAATATATAAATCGTTTATACATTAAATCGCTTTTCCATTGGACCAGAGTCGCTGAAAATAGGGTCTGCAATAATTGGGTTATCTGCTGTACACTTTAGGAAACTAGGGCTCGAATAGGAAATTTATTTCAGCTAATCTCCAATAAATAGGCAACTTAGGGCCAAACTCATAAAGTATCCCGCTGGGTTTTAAGTACTTCCTCGCCCACTATAGCCAAGGATAAAATTTCTAAGGTTGGTGAACACACTTTAATTTTATTAGAGTAGATGAAAATCTGGTGTAAGATCCAAGTAATAATAAATCCATTTATGTTTGCAAGTGTGCTTATTTCTCTAATTATCATTTATCTAGCTTAACCAATATTTTTTGGCCGCTTTACAAACACGTTATATAATTAACCTTATATTTTTAACTTGATAAACTGCTGATTTTTCTTTTAAAAAATGAAAATAATATAGAGGGTAAGTTTGTTATCTTACACCTAACCCTTGCGAAGGATTCTTACCCTGCGGGGCCTATACATTCGGTGCCATAACCAGTAACTAATATAATCTAACCTAACCTTACCAAAAGTAAAACCCCTCACATTTTTTTTACCGCCGATTAGTTTCTAACCTTAATAATAACAATCTCTATTCCTCTTAACTTATGTTTTTGCTTTATTCAAATAGAAATAAAATAGGTATGTCTAAGACTAGAGAATCAAACATTTTTACATACAAAAGTTGGTAGATTTTCTTAGATTTTAGATGAAAATAATAAAAACTCTTTTTTATGGATATATATAAATATTCTAATATTCTACAATAGTCTTATGATAAAATTTTCATATTCGTTGGCTTAACAACTTTTGGGACTTGAATTATTAAATTTTAATTGGTTTTTCCTTTAAGTTGAGTGTTCAAACGTTTCATCCACTAATTTTAATCTACCGATGGGGTAATTTTGTGGATCATTATTGGAGATGTACATCAATTTGTCGACCATTGTCTTATCCCTTTAGATCTAATTATAAACGGTGCTTATTATAATCGTATCTCTATCTGATTGATATCTCTATTGTAAATATGACGTTTACTACAGTTGTTACAAATCAACTCACAGGTGTTAATTCAAAATCAATAACAAAAATTAAATGCTATTAAAATTTTGCATGTCTATTTGCAAAGGAAAATTCTATCTAATGAAAAATAAATTTACTTTAATCCACACTATTGGCCTCTAGGGGCACTCGAGGGAACCCTCTCCCTAATATTTATAAAACTTTCTAGGACCTAAGATAAGCTTCACTCTTAAGGAACTTTAACGGTCTAGCGGTTAGCAAGATACTCTAGTACAGACATACAAACAATATTCAATATTTATAGCTTCCCAATAAATTAGACATTTTTATATGAACGCCACAGCCAGGGTAGTAAGGCGGGGGTGCCGCGCCACCTATGGTTTGATCTGATCTAGTTTTATCTGGCTCCATTTTTACATATCCGACTATAAAAAGGGTCCAACACATAGTTTTGGGGTTGCTAACAAACTAGTGCCAAACTAAACCACGCGGTGGGGGCGTGATTTAAATGTGTAGTATACTCCTTTTGTTAAACTTAATTTAGGGTTTCTTATATAATTGCAACGTAGTTATAAGACTTTGGGTAGCAATAAAATGAGACGTTGGGTACACCTCTAACTGAAACGATTTTTGATTAGTCAACGGATCTAAATTTGTCTCGGACAGGATATAATTAAAAGCCTAAATCGGACAAGGAATAGCCGAAAACGATATTTTTATACTTAAAATTTAAAATATAGAGCTAAATGAGTGACTGCGTCTTTCTCTTTTTATCGACAGACGCACTTGGATATATTATTTTCATAATGAATGATATGTATTTCCGATTTTAACGTCAGCTCATGTTTAAATTTGGTGAGCTATATTATTGAGTAGCGCTGTTAAGATTGGATGGAAGAATTTTGTAATGAAAGCAAAAGTGGGGAAGGAGGATAAGGGATGGGGTAAACGAGTTATCAAAAAACCCAAATTTTTTGCCAGTGGAACAAATTCCACCAGTTTTGGAAGGAGCAGTTTGGAGATAGGGGGGTTATCTTTTCCCTTCTTGTTCTTACACTCCTAAATAATCTTAATGCAATGGATATTATATATGTGGATCTTATGGGAAACAAACTGATATTAATTTTATGATTTTTATTTTAATACTTGTGGAAAATTTCTGTAATATGGTGCTAAACATGATTTTTCAATATGAACGAGAACTGGTTCTAATCCAGCAGATATTAATAGGTAAAACAGTTTTTTAAGCCCCAAGGTGCCAAAGGCACGGGCTAAAAAAACAGGTTTTAATCTTATGATTGTACATTTTTATAATCGTAGAAAGCTGGATATAATACAATGCTAGACATAGTTTTTTCGTATGGATGAGAACCGGTTCCTATTCACTGGATTCGAATGAATTTGAGAAAAAATTCTATTTTTAATAGAGCACAAAATTAAAGTACTGTATAAACTGTAAAATAAAATAAAAGATTAAAAGTTCACAAGGTAAACTTGTTATGTTCTGATGTAAAAATAACTACATCTTTGCCAGCATGGTTTTTTGTTGTACTTAACTAGCCTCTAATACATCCAAAAGAACAAACTACACAAAAGTTTTAGGGTATAGTCCCTTTCATAGCATCGCACCTTATGGGGCGATTCTTTGTATTTTTCACTGTAGCTGTTCTCCTGTTTCTAGCCCCTGCGGGGGGCTCTAACCCTGCAGGGCCAATTACCTAACCCTGTGGGGCAATCACCTGACCCAATATAACCTCACCTAAAATAACCTATAAAAAGCTATTTTAAAAATACGATGAATCACCCTTTTATGGGGCGATGTTACGAAAGGGACTATTCCCAAGTTTTGTGCTATTAATATACATAGATTTATTTATTTTCAAACTTTGTTCAACTAATTATGTACATTTGATGTGATATTTTTACGCAACAGCAACAAATTTTTACCTATTTTAAAGATATTTAGCAGTTAAACCAATATATTTTCATAGTAATTCCAAAAAGGAAAAAATACTAAATGTTTAAATTATGGCTGTTTGTAGACGCATTCAGATTTAAAACAGTTTTTACTGTGCATTCCTGAACTTAAATAAAATAAATTATTGTGTAAACACCCTATGAAGCTAGTTTAAAGCTTGTCACATAAAATTGAAATGCATTTTGATTGCAAACTAAACACTAAATGAATGGGATATCATAACTCAAAATATTACATATAATTTACTTTTGAAAGAATACTTGCATTTATTACACAAAAAGTTCAATCCAATTCTTGTTACTAGGCAAATACAGCATTAATAGTTATTTATCACATCGAATTACAGACAGCTTTCCTTGGATATCAAAATATTTCTGCAAAACTGATTTTAATTCTTTAATTATTATTTTTAATATCTGTCATACAATAATAAGCATGATTTTCGGTGGGGCTGAAAACCAGTTTTAATCCAAAAGATATTAATCAGTTTCAAAGCCATACTTGAAAATTATTATTATATCTTATTTTAAATTATGGTCTAAATTGGCCAAGCTAAATTTGCTTGATTCACTTCACTAAGAGATTTTAAAAATATCTAAAGCTTGGTCTCCTTATCAGTACCAGCTTATGGTACTTTGTATGAAATTGACATTTATTTGTAATGAATCATCTACTAAACAGAAAACTTTTTATATATGACCTCATGTGTAGAGACCCAAATACTTGGCAAAAAAACTCTTGGCGTATCCATATCTTATGGAAAACTGTAATTTCAACAACTCTTCCAGAAGCCTGAGCCAACTAAAAGCAAAGTGGAAATGCGAAAATGTTCAAGTAACACAGGAAAAGACTAGGGACAAGGCAGAGAAGAAAACAAAAGTGGCCTTGAGGAATACGAGAAGAAATTTATGAAGGAAAACTCATTGGCTAAGAAAACTGGTGGAGATCCCCCACCAGTGGAGCCATCATTACCATCAGCCTCTGATGACAATGAGCCATTTTATACACTCTACAGCTTACTTTCACGTTCAAAAGGAAGTAAGCTTTGCTACCCTGTTGACGAAAATGTATCCACTCCAAAACCTTCCTCCTCAAAGTTATCCACATCCACGCCCATTTTTAGCAATAGTCCTGACCATGTCACTTCCTTTTTAACTCCAAAAATTCTCCTTCTTTTCAAACTTCCCCCCCTTTTTATCCCCTGCCACAAGTTGCCCCATAACTCCCATGTTCCAACAAATAGCAAGCAGAGCTGTTTCAGAAAATGGCAACACTATATGTGAATTAAACTATTTGGTATCAAAAACAAGCTCATACCAATAACAAAATTAATTTGGAAAAAAATCACGAAACCTATAAGTGTTTTTCAGCTGTCATTGGGGGGCAACACATCGTAAAATTGACGACCTCTCCATTTGCCCCCCAAATATTATTTTAGATTTAATTCCCTTGTTGGTTATACCTTATTCTTGATCAAAAATACAAGATAAGCCAATAGAAAGTGTGTCAATAGAGCAGCTGGAGAAGGCAAAAAAGGCTGTGGAACTAAAGTCTGCAATGGAGGAAAGAAAATTAGAGAAACAACTTTTAGTATAACAGATCCAATTTATGAGAAAAATAAATAAGGCCAAACTTTAAAAATTAAAGTAAACTTAAATTTAAAGTTATAGGTGTCTTATCTGTCCCCCCCCCCCTCCTTTATTACCATAGACAAGTTTTAGAAATAACCTTTAATTTAAGACCCTGTAATTTTAAAAATATTTTTTTGTTTGTTTCTTAAATAAAAATGTTTATTATCCCTTATTTTATAATGTAATAATAAATTCAGGAAAAAGATTGAAATTCTCATGTTACAGTTTTTGTGCTAAACCTTCAGTTGCAGTATTATAAAGAAGAAACGAATGCACATATTTTCAATTTGTCTTTGAAGCATTTTGTATTGTTATGCAATTGAATGTTTAAATGCAAGTATGCACACATAATGTAATTTTTAAACTGTTTTTAACCTATTTTTGAATGGGGGGTCAAAAATATACTAGGACACCTATAGAATCAGACTGCAGAGCCCAAATTTGAATTAAGTCCCCAGTAAACTTTTTTGGGGGGATTTAAAAATTAATTTTTAGTGTTGCTGTAATCATTTTGACCGAAGCAAAAGCTTTTTTTTACTTCGGGTAATATTGTGGCTTACAGAACATTTTTATATAATTCACTTTATATTGATACAATAAAAAAACATTACTCTGTTCATTGGAATTAATTTTTTTTCCCAAAACAATTAATTTCATTGAAAAATCTAACATTTACAATAAAACAAATAATTCTGAAATCTAACCAATAAGAAACCTTGTTTTATATAATTCTTTACAATTCAAAAAAAGAGTGTTTTCACAAAGTGACTTATTTCCAATGTAGTTAAATATTTTTTATTTAAATAAAATGAAAAGAATGAAAACCGCACAAATAAAAGATACATACTTTTTAAAATTATTTTAAAAGATAAGTTTGAATAATCTTATTTAATAACACATTTGTATATGTGACAAAAATAAATTTGTTGTATTGCATAAACATTTGTTGTCATTTAACCCTTTACAGCCATTTTTTATGTTTTTAAAATAAGTGAGAGAACACAAACATGTTAATGTTAATTCGTTGATATATTATAAAGAATTAACTTTTTAGTAAATTTTTATAGTAAAATCATAAGGCCTAATTTTACTCTATACCAGAATACAATATTTATGAAGCAAAACACTCTAAAAGCTACGAATTTTACCCAAATAAAAAAAAGACCTTTTGCTTGGATCAAAATGATCACGGCAACAGTAAAAATTAATATTTAAATCCCCCCAAAAATTCTACTGGTGTCATAGCATATTTTTTATATACGTTTTAAAAATAGGTTAAAAACAGTTTAATGGCTGTACTATTTCTTGTAATTAATTAGTACATGTTTTTAAGTTAACAACTGTTTAGATTTATGTGTAATCAATTATCTGTATAAAACTTAAAATTCTATTTTATTTTGGGAGAAATCTTAAAATGCTGGTAAACTGTCACATGTGATGCCATGAAAAGGGAAGGAGGAGAGGGGTAGTGAAAAAGGAAACCCCTAAAAAAGTGATTGAATTTTATGACTTTACATGTGACATTTCAGCAGCATTTTAGGCTTTCTCAAGTATGGTAAAGTATTCTGAAATCTGAGAAGTAGTTTAAAAATAAAATATTAAAATTAAAATGTATAGTTCTGGAAATTACCTAATCACAATACACCATAATGCTCATGCAGGCTTTGTTTATCACTCAAGATAATTATAACCTAAAAACAAATGGTTCATAGGCTGTTCTAGTCATCTAGTTTGTTTTTCTGTATAGTAAAAGTTTTAGTTTGGAAATTCCTCTGCACGCTCCTGTGAACTTGGGTTGGGCCGGATACTTTATTGGCCAGATATCAGGCTGATTTCTAATGCCAGATATCGGCTGGATATCTGACCAACGCCGGATATCCGGCCCAACCCAACTGTGAACATATGTAATTGTTGCTCCTTCCAAGTAACCCTTTGAGGACTCGTCGTGCTGACATTTCTTAGGATTTTGAAGGGCGAGCGAACTGATATAACTTAGCATGGCGCTTAGCGCTATGGTTCACACAGCTACTCAGAATTAGGAGGATTTTCTCAGCGGGAGTATGTTTATTTATAGTTTTTAATATTTTAAAAATCAAATTTCAATAATTATCACATAGATTTATATGGAGATAGGTATACCGATGGATTGATACTCTGGAAGGGAGGGGACACTGAGCTGTTTATTACACAAAGTTGTAATAATATTTCGTAGTTGTTGGCTCAACAACTTTGGGGACTTTTTATTTCGATGATCCAAGAGTTGAGTTTTCAAACGTTTCCACCACTAATTTTACAGAAGGGGTAATTTTGTGTATCACCATTGGGAAAGTACATCAATTTATCGGCCATTGTCTTATCCCTGTAGATCCCTGATATGTACTCCTCCCAAACTAAGCACTGTATGGTTGTAGTGTGCGTCATGTACATGGTATCTCGTGAAGCGCCGTGTAGTGAACTAAATATGAGAAAATGGCCGGGGAAAGTGGTCATACAAAGTTGCTGAAAATAGAAAAAAAACTTTGAATAAACTAGCAGCTGCGCTTATAGCATCTAGGAGCTCTGGATTCAAAGGGGTAAGGGAAGTAGATAAAACCCTAAAATCAAACTTAAATAAAAATAAATAGACTAAAACCATCCAGGGACCTATAAAAAGCTTCCATAAAATATCGAAATCTTATGCAACAGACAAAAAACCTTACTAATGATTGATTGATTCATAGATAGGAATCCAAAACAAATATGATGTCAAAAATTATTACAGATTTTAAGGTGTTTTATGTAGTAATTTTACAATTTTATGAGAACACCCTGATATAGGGCTATTATATTATTGTATCTACTCTAGCGCCGTAGAAGGGCGTTTTCTAGGCTAAATATTAACACACAAAAATAATAAAATTATTCATATTTATTGTCTTTATTAAGAAAGTCATTTATGATATAATTTCATTTGGATTTTAAGGGAAAAATATGGTTTTTGTACTATGTAGCTTAAAAAGAAATATGGAACTTTTTGAAGAAATCTTTGATTTGCTTCAGTATCCTAAAGTACATGCGCGGAGAAAGGTCACTTTTTAGGCCTTTACATGGCAGTATGTGATTAAAATATGGTTCATATGGTTGAAAGTGCTTTAGTGAAGTTAGATGAACAATACAGATAATGTAAAAAAAGGCCATACATATTACATAGTACACTTTCTTTAGTTTCTTTGAAATATTAGTTTCAAACATTTTCATCAACTTTCGAAATATTTTGTGGGTTATACATGCATTTTAATTTTTCTTGACCTTTTCACTTTATGGTATTAAAAAAGGGTTGTAATTTCAAGATAGCTAGTTATAAAAGGTGGATTTTTTTAGCAAAGATACTCTATAATTTAATGTGTATGTTTATTAGCCTATAATTCGAAATGTCCGTCCATCTGTCCGTCCGTCTGAGACAGAAAGGGGGAAACGTGATTCTCGGCTCCCATAAAAGATAGAGAGCTGAAATTTTCAGGGATTAATTTTGTTAACATTCTTATTCGAGATAGACGGCTGATATTTTTAGGGATCATGTGATTTAACAATTTACATATCCCCACAAAGTTTCATAAAGATTTGCTTATTGGTTGAGGTGCTAGATCGATTCCTAGATTTTCAAGTTGTAAATTTCTTGATTTTTTAGTTTAATGTTTTTATGAAACTGCAACTTCGGTCATTTTTGCCGGATACCCATCCATAATTTTTGTGCTTCGCTACTTATGGATGTTGTCATCCTTGTTTTATCTCTATATACAATACTAGCGTCTACACCTATAGATACCTCTAGTGGCACTTTAAATGGAAGGAAGTCGACTCAAAAAGAAAAAGTCAAAAAAATTTGAGGTTATTTTTTACTGTCAAATTCTCTTGAGAGAGTGGTACCCTCCCCCAAAATAGTTATAAACATTCCCAGGACCTATGAGAAGCTACATTGTAAAGGAGAATCATATTAGTTTATCGGTTATATAGCGAGATACTTTTTCCTTTTATATAAATATTTCTAGAATATGATATTTCTATTTTATGTATTTTTTAGTCTGTTACTGATGCGCTACTTATGGATATTGTTTATAGATATTTTACATTATAAAATCTTAGCATTTAGTATTTGGATTAACATAAAAACAAGGATAATAACATGTATGAATAGCGTAGCTCTTGGATGTAAAAAGACATTCTCAGTGGTCATACAGTAAAATCATATATACTGTATTGGAATAGAAAATATTTACAAAAAATTCAGCTATCCCTCTTGCAAAGCTAATGATAATTTCACGATTTCCCCCTTTCCATTTCCTAAAGACAGACGGACATTTCGAGTTGCAGAGTAGAATCGCTATAAATTACTGGAAATAGTTGGTCTAAGCAAAAACAAAGCTGGTAATAATTCATCGTAATCAAACATAATATTAAGTTAATCATAAATAGTGCTTAATAATACATAATAATGACATTTTTTACCATAAGTGGCGAAGCAATAACTAATTTTTTATAAAATGAGAAGAAATATACATAACTTAATGATTTTAAATATATATTTAGGCTTATTCATAAGGGTAAATGACTGACTATTAAATAATAGAAGAAATATTGGAATCAAACGTGGAAAACGTGAGCAGTAATGACAGACAGACCTACCGACTGAGTGAAGATTGTTATGTAGCGAGTAGCTTCGCTACTAATATCCAGTAAATAAATAACTAGAATGACACCATCAATAAAAGCGCAGCTTCCGACAAACGATCAACTAAAGTAACAGGATGTCTGTGTGTTTGTCTGTTTGTGTGTCTGTACCAAAGGATCTCGCTAACCGCTAAACCGATCGGGTTCTCCTTAACAGGGTAGATTCTCATGGGTTCTGGGAAGGTTTATAACTATTTTGGGGGAGGGTACAACCACCCTCCAAAGAGAAATGACAAAAAAATCGAAAATTCTAAAAATATATGGGAAACTTCAACGTTACATAAAGGGGTATCGTAACATAAAGAAGTAACGTAAAGACTTTAACAAAAAAAAAACATCTAAAGTGCCACTAGAGGCCTCTTGGGGCGTAGCCGCTAGTATAGATATAGAGTAACAATGCATTTAGTATTGAACATTAATTGCAAGTTAATTTTTTTCATTCTTTTTTTTGGGGGGGTATTTTTCAGTTTTTTGGGGGGATGGAGGTGTCCCACACCCGAAGAAAATAGCTTAAAACCATCACAGGACCAATAGGTATATACCCTAAAGAATAGAGCCCAATCGGTTCAGTGTTTACTGAGATCATACAGTTTCAGACATACAGACAGACATCGTTCTACTTTGTATTATAAATAGATATCCTAAAATTACAAGGTACTTAAAGAGGACATACTTACATTTTAAGATTAATTTAAAGAAATGCTTTGCCTTAATCATTATGTCGTATCGTCAAAGCAATCAAAATTTCAAACTCAGAGAATAGATAATTATATTTATGTGAATTATGAGTATAAATAAACGAGACTTATTAATTTTATGGTAATAATTATAGAGTTTGTACGCGCTTAATAAGAATGTCTAAGAGTTAGCAAATAAATATTCCAGTGCAAGCAAGATTTTTAAAGTAAACCAATTGAAATTGTTCGTATGAAAACAAGCTAAATATAATATTAGTTTATATGGTACATTTTGAGACATGTACAGTTAGGACTTATAGACAATGGTTGTGCAATCAAAGGGTTGGTTGTCTGAAAGACCGTTGAGTAAGGTTTGGTTCAGAGATACACTAACATCTCGTCCTCAAAGGCTATCCCAGGCAAAATTTTGTGGTAAAATATTTTCACAAGCTTTATCTATAAAGTGATCTGAAAATGCATTAAATTATTCGCGCATTTCTACATAACTGGTGTGTATCTATAACAAGGATGACAACATCCATAAACGCGAAGCACTGAAACTGTAGGACAAACGGACATTAACACTTGTCTAGTGTCTGAACTGAATAATCAGAATATAAAAGTATCGAAAGAGTCGAATCAAAATTGTAAGTAAATTTGTTAAAAAACTGCTTGATACAGGATAATGTTTTGGACATACTTACATTTTTAGGACTTGATTATAGAGTTGCTTTGCTTATACTATTGTTCTTTGTTGTCCCAGAAATCAATATACCAAAAATCAGATCAAACGGATAATTAGATCACATAAAAATTTGTTGTTAAAAAAGTAGAAAAATCAACATGTTTAAAATGGACATACGGACATTCTGGTAATGATTATAGAGTTGCTACGCTTTCTAAATCGTACCTAACTACTACAGGAATCATCATGCAAAGTTTGAAATTGATAGGACAATTCTAACATGCCTAAATTAACGAATAAAAGCTATCTATCTCGGACGGACGTACGGATGGACGGACGGACGTACGGACCGACCCTAATTATAGAAAAGCTTCGCTTTTAAAAAATAAAACAATCAGCTGAAGAACATTCCAGTTCAATAGAAAAGTCATATTTAGTGATTTTTGACAATACGTGTATTTTTCTTATTGCAAGAACATTAACTGCTTTTTTAGTTCAATAAAAAGGCCATATTTAGTGATTTTTTGACAATACATGTATTTTTGTATTGCAAAAATCTTTACTGTTAATTTAGTACTAGCCTGCAATTATAATTATAATATATTTCCTATTATATTTAAAATCTTCGTATCGCTGCGCTTCTTATGGGCATAGACGTCCTGATTTGCAATATTAATGGGTGAAAATCGTGAACATGGCTAATTAATTTGCAAACAAAAAAATTGCACAACCTGTATGAATTGGATCATGTCGCGAAAGCAAATTAGCAAATATGTAAAGCGTGTTTATCGCATTGTATTATAGAAAGCTTTCCGCAGATATTAACATGAAATTAACATAAAAAAAAGAATAAAACCGGTTTCGTTAGCCCCGAGATGCCGAAAACACGGGGCAACAAAAGTGGTTTTAATTAATGCATTTTTAAAAAAATTGTCTGTAATACGATGCTATACTTGATTTTTCAGTATGGCTTAAATTCGGTTCTGTATATAACCGATATTAATCGGTTTCGAAGCCATACTGGAAATACTTTTTTTTATAAATTGAACAAGATCACAATTGAATTTTCAGAAGGCTAGAATGAGTGACACAGATATTGCAACGTTGAGTCGGCACAAAAGATCTCTCTTCGAAAATTTTAAGTAAGTATTTTTAATTATTAAGAGTGAAGCTTTTCTATAAACTTAGTTTATAGTAAGTTCAGTACTAGTGTAGTATTATTTGGATTGGAGGGTTGAGAATCACAGCTGGCTAAAATAACGATACCCCCATCCACCTCATTTACCCCATCCCCTCCCCTATATCCATTCCTTTATAGTTAATACTAGCACCTATGCCCTTACCATCTCAAGAAAAATAGCTTAAAACCATCTCAATACTTAAATCTGAAAATGAAATAGCCTATAACCATAACGGGACACATGTGAGGCTTACCTAAAATGGAGAACTCAATCAGTTTAGTAGTTATTGAAAAAACACCTCTCCTCATACTTTGAAATATATTGAAAAGAAGGGGGTGGGGTGTTCTTTAGATCAGATTAGGTTACATTATAATTGGACCTGGGTAACCCCTCAAAGTTAGGACTCTGCAGATATAGGCCATGTAGGGTTGAAATCCCAAGCAGGGAGAAGACAATGAGAGACACATACATCCCTCCTAACGGCCTAGGCAACTTTTTCTAATTGTTTCTATTGGTTTTTCTAGACATTTTAAGCATCCCCAAATTTAGAAATACATTTATGCGAACACAGTAATAGTGTCTGACTCATTATGACGTAACAAAAAAAATTAGCCTATGAGAGGCCTATATAAATTTTACCATTGGTCAATAACGGCCTCTCATTGGCTAATTTTTTTTTGTTACGTCATAATCAGTCAGACACTAATACTGTGTTCCATTTATGCGTTTAAATATTTGAAATTTAGAATATTTAAATATTTGATGTCTGTCTGTGTATATGTTTCATTATAGAAAGTGAAGTTTTTTCTTCTTCTCATAACCAAAAATAGATTTACCATTGAGGAAAATGTCATTGGAACTCTAGGAAGCAAAGATAATATTTATAAAAGCGAAGCTTAACATATTAGAAGGTTTGACAAACGAACAATAAGAAATATAGAATTTTATATTCATAAATATATATTCCAAAATTACTTAAATACGGATATTTTAAGGTCTGATTTGATAAATGCTTCGCTTAAAACATTTTGTCTTATAATTATAAGAAAAAATCCAATTGTTTCTCTAATTAAGTTGTACCTAAATACTACAGGCATCGCCATGCCAAGGACAATTCTAACATGATTAGTCAAAAATAACAATTATAGCTATCCGTTACGAACGGACGGACCGTCCCTAATTATAGAAAAGCTATGCCTCTAAAAAGCAGCATCAAAAGTGCACAAAAAAGAATTTAAAATATAGAGTTTACAATAAAAGTATTGATAAACCATTAAAAAGTATTTTTAGAGTCATTGTTTTACTTTATAGGTACTTATTGGAAGTTAAAACATACAATGTTTTTTTTTTCATATTTCTCTATAATATATATTTTTGATGTGAATAAGATCTCAGAAACTTTTACAAGAATAGTCGGTTATAGACTTTTATTCTATTAAACATATTTTTTTTAATGGCGTTAACAGGATTTCGCCAGGGGATTGTGAAGCCTTAAGGGGGCGAAAAAGGGCATCCAAAAGTGGGTTTTTGACTTCCTCTTTTTGTATGCTTATGACTTTAATCAAATAAGATAATAAAAAGGCTTAACCAAAATTTTTCTCTTTAAAATAAACTATGTGCAAACATCAGGGCTCGGCAGCCGCCTGTAAGCCTTAGGGAAATCAACCGATCAAACTTTTACAATTTAAAAAATCTCCTAGAGGTCTAAAACTGTCCCAAAAATGGCAATCCCTCTTTTCAAAACCGTTAAACGTGTTTAAATTTGTCGCGGCTGATGCGCCGATGCCGCGACCTGGCAAATACAACAACATTTTGTATTTTAAAGGGTTCTCCGTATCTACTGAACTAGTATTTTCTATTGGAAAAAAGTTAACAATGAAAGAAAGATAAAAAAGAAAAGAATAAAAAAGTTTGAATTGTTGAAAAGAATTGTAGAAATCCATCAATTTTTATACAAAGTGATAAGAATGCAAAAGAATAACTTTTTGCGTCTTAAAAGGTTATTTTTTTCCTTTTAGCTAAATTAAATTTGAAGATAAATAAAGTAAAAAGCAGGGCTCGGCAGCCGTGCGTTAGCGGCGACTAATCCTTAAATGTGACCCCGTTTGGATGCTCTTAAAATTTGTATGAAAAAATGGATTGCCACATTTGAATGATTTTAGATGATTTTTAAAATTGGTTGATTTCCCTGGGTCTGACAGGCGGCTGACGGGCGGTTGCCAAGCCCTGGTGAAAAGGTTTGACTTTTTAGAATTTTATTTGACTATTTTGGCAGCATAGACGTCCAAGTCAGGGAAAAGGGAATGTGATTCTGACAAACAATTCTAAAGGAAAATTTACCCCACAACCCTCTTCCCCTTTTTCTCCACTTTTTACCCACCCCTTTCACTTACATGAAAAAAAAACAAGATACACCCCCACCTTACTTTCCAAGGTTTCGTGATTTTTTTTGTAGATTGATTGTTATAATAACTAGGCCTGCGTCTAAGTGAAGGGGTAAAGGGTGTTAAACCCCCTCAACTGTTTGAAACCCCTTATTTTACCCAACTCAAAATAAATAAAATCTTATATTAACCCCCTCAAAGTAAAAAGTTTAGGGTCGGGCCGACAATCATAAAACATAATCTTATCCTTAATTATAAATTTTAGGATCGTCCTTTTTATTTAGAACTTTGCTTTGATTACTCTTTATTTGAATTTTGCTTTTTGTTAAGTTTAATTATTGTTTAATACATTAGTACATGAATATTAAAATGTACTATTACATAGAAAAAAAGGCATGAAATATTCAAACATATGTTGATTTGAATTTTATGCGATGCATCTCCTATTTTGTCTGTTCTATAATCAAAAAACTTTTTAAAATTTCTAATTTTAGCGGCTATGCCCCTTTAGGCATCTAGGGGCTCTTGAGGTGTACGTCTATTCTTATCTAATAAATATAGTTTTAAAAAGGAATAACAAAAAAATTATGGAGGCTATTTTTAATTTGGTGATTGCTCTTAAAATAGTTGGCCCTCCTAGGAAAAAAAATCCCTGTCATATATGCAAAGGTGAACCATATCGGTACAACGAGTAAGGCGAGATCTTATGCCACAACATATATAGGTAATAATGTTAAAGTTGTCCGATTTTTTTTCTCACTAATATTGGAAGAAATCGTTCTAGTTCTTCATAAGTTCATTGTAAGTGTGTTTGTGCTAGTTTTATAGGTACATTTGATGAGTTTAATAAGCCCCCCCTCCCCCCCCCTCCCCCCCTCCCTCTTCCTTGTAATCCAATTTACTAAATCTGAAACCTATTTATTTTAGAAATGTTGACATGCACCAGATAATGACAGATTTGACTGGTAAGAAAGTATCAACATTCGCCCTCTCCAAAGAAACTACTGAAGTAAGTTATTGATATTCATCATATACAGCTTTCCGCAGACATTAAAATTTTGTTAGCCCCGAAAGTCCGGACTAACAAAACTGGTATCAATTTTGTGATTTGTATTCTAATATCTGTATAATATTGTCTATATTACGATGCTATTCATAATTTTTCATTATGGATTAGAACCGGTTCTAATCCAGCGGTTGTTTAACTTTCAAAGCTATTCTGGTAATTATCTTAAACACTTTGGTGTCCGCTAGCCTTCGGGGAGGTTTGAATCTTAAACAAATGTTAAAGGGTGTTGCTAGAATGACAGTTTTATAATTAGAGATATCAGTTGGTTAAAAGCTTTGTTAGGTCAGAGAAATAACATAAAACCATGCCAAAAAAATAATTTATTTGATATTTAAATTACAAATTTTTATTGCTGAAAAACATTTGATATTTTCACAATTTGAAACCCATATTTACTAAATTTCTGTTCTTAAAAATTGATTTTACTGAGCTTATTTGCTTTTGAGGACGGCTTTTTAATGAAGTTGGGTAGGTTAATGTTATTTTGAGAAATAAGGGTTAGGTTCTATCCACTTTTAGAGAAGATTTGCTACTTTTAACAGTTGGGAAGTTGAATCTATTTTTTATATAAAAATGGATTCAACTCCCCAACTGTTTAACAGTAATTCTAATTTCTGCTATGTCATTCTGCAGTATGTTTGTCTATAATTCTATGAAGATATTTAAAAATAAGTAATACGGAAAAAAATAATTAACATAAAAAGATAGCATTTTATTACCAAACTTATTCAATTAACTTTTTTCCTTATCCAACTTTTATTACCTATTTAAAAAGCTGAGTTTTTTACGATTGGTGCAATTTTTGGTAGAAATTATGTTTATACGGTGAAACAGTTAGGAATATGATTGAACTACAGTGCGCTTGATAGGTTTACATACATGAAATATTTAGTTCATGACGAGCGTAGCAATAACAACACATCAATATTTTGATTATATGAGTAATCAACAGTTTACTACAAATATTTTAAAACCAAAATAATGGTAAATATGCTTTCCCTCAGAGTGCCAAGCAAGCATTATAATTTTTTTTTATCTTTTTGTCAATTTCCACTATACTTGCGTACTTAACTCGTATCTCTAACTTATTTAAAATAAAAGGAGGGAGGGGGGTTGGAGGTATGCTTCAAGGACCTGCAAGCTTTTTCTTTAAATGGGGTGAAATAAAATGTAACCTCTTTTAAACAAACTTTCAAAAAGATTTTAGAAGGTGGTTTTAAAGTTTGATTAGAAGGGGGGTGAACAACACCCTTGGTCGTCTATTTTAGGCTCACACATTGCAGGAAACCGCCAAAATATATAATCGACCGTTTTAGTAAACCTGAATATTTTATGTGCCCTACTGTTATAAAAAGTAGGAAAAGTTTTCGTAAATGCGTACAGGAAAATGGATGAGTTAGGTAGAATTCTTTACACATTTTCCATTCTGATTTATTTCAGACCACCCTAGATCATTCTATCTTATGAACTAGTAAGGTTTATTTTTCTGAAGATTAATATCTCAATAACCACTGAACCGATTGGATTATCTATTTTAGGTAAGCTTCACATAGGTCCTGTAGTGATTATGGCTATTTTATTTTTACATTTTAGTCTTGGGATAGTTTTGGACAAATTTTGAAGTCCCTAGATGCTAGGGGCGTAGCCGCTAGTTTATATTAGGGCAGGAAATAACAATTTACTTGAGGTATATCTAGTTTATGACCTCCATGGGGCTTTGTGTCGCTTTGGGTTCTAGTCCACTCCACGCATATAGTGTATTGTCTACTAACAATCCAGAAAAAAAATGGAACAAAACCTGTATAGGACTAACAATATGCTCCTCAAATCTTGCCGTTTAAAGGTCTTTAAGTTACAGACAAATATAACATTAAACATGTTTAGTTTAGATCTTCAACATAACCAGATTAGATTGAAAAAAAACTTAATTGAAGTCAAGGTAAGTTGTAATAAAGTTGTTATTTTGGTATCGACAATCCTCAAAACCATGTAATGTTTTACATTGCTCACAAAAATATCTGAGTTTTTCCCTAAAAAAAATGGGGGGGGGGGAATAAAAAACCGATTCCCATCTTATAAAAATAACCTCATGAATATATTTTGGAAAGAAAATTAAATTAATATACTTTGAAATTTACGCTCTAGAAGTCTTCTAAATTTGAATACTTTGATAATATGATTGATACCAATGGCGTGCTCAGAGTTTCACCAGGGGATGTAAAAAATGCTAGGTTGTAAAAAAGTAGAAAGCAATCTCAAAAGGGGTGATGGCACCATTAGAGTAAAACACTGGAAGAGGAAGGGGTTAGAAAACTGTATGTCCCCATCCCAAGGACCTTGTGCTGACTCTCAATTTGATCTTTGAGGATCAACCAATAGTATCGCGAATATTTGCTGGCAGACGAAAAAGGTCTGTATTCACATCTATACTATAGATCTGTTATGACACCCTTCTGCTAACCTTAACCGTGCACAACTTATATTGATACACTTTGAAAGTTACGCACATGCAGTCTTATATATTATACCAGTGGCGTGCGCAGAAATTCATTACGGGGATGTAAAAACGTTAGGGTGTAAAACAAAGGGCAAGCCTCAATTTTAATCTCAAAAGGGGTGTTGACACCCTCTAAAGAAACCTTGCACAACTTCTATTGATACACTTCTACTTTGAAATACTTTGTACATGTACGCAGAGAAGTCTAAATGCAGAAAACTGGGCAACGAAAATTCAAGATGCATTTACCAGAGATCAGGGATGCAGGGGAGCGTCAATGATGATATTCTTTTTAAATTTTGAACCCTTTATGATGGATGTGTTTCAAAGTATAATATTACAAGCATTGCGCCCCTAGCAATGGAAATGAAAATAGCATAAAACCATAAAACCAGACTTACATATATGTAGATAATAAAATAGCCTAAAACCACCCTAGGATCTATGTGAAGCTTTCCTTAAATGGAGAACTTAATAGGTTCATTAGTTATTAAGATCTTAAGCTTCAGACAATATCCTTTCTACTATAATAGGACATCTTGTGAGAACAGATCTATAGTCTATATATATATACAGACAACTATCTCCCTTCCTTTTTCAAAGACCTCTTTCGTCTGCTTCTAAATTATTTTCTGCTACTTGGCTGTGTTGATATAAGCAACACCATTTTCAATGACCCAATAGAATGACCCTTCCTCCATCTAGTGTTTTACTCTAATCTCGTGAGTGAAGATTTTTCTCTATAGCTTATATCTTAACCATGGATATACTGAAAAACAGATAGGTAGATGGATTTATATAGATACCAATGGATGTATTTATGGGTTTTACAGAAGCTGTACAAAAAAAACCGGAAAAGAACAGTAGGAAGAAAGATATTGAAGAAAACAAGACCGCAAACAGCCATAAATGCCCTATTATATATAATAGTAAGGTTATTTTTTGTCTGAAGCTAAAGATCTAAGAAGATACTGTACATGTAAATATGTTAGGGTGATTTAATGCTATTCACCTTACCTACCCCATCCTTCCCTATATGATCGGAACGCAGCCGCTAGTTTTAACAAAAAAAGCAGTCATAACATATCCAATGAAATGTAAATAAAGCCAGGGTCGACAACTGAGTGTCAGCCACGTGTAAGCCTTAGTGAAATCGTCATATTATAACTTTTAAATTAAGCTGGATGTCTATAATAAATTGACTGACTGAGTGAAAAAGTCTCTGATACTCCTTAGTCATTTATCGAAATATATTTCGGTGAACATGGCACCCTCTTCAGTCTAAATGACATGAATCATTTTAATTTATATGAAATGATAAGTAAAATTTATATCCTTGAAATAAAGTAACAGGATGTTTGTTTGTCTCTGTGTTTGTTTGTACCAAAAAATCTTGCTAACCGCTGAGCCAATATGGTTTTCCTTAACAGGGTAGCTTCTCATAGGTCACGGGAAGGTTTATAACTATTTTGGGGGAGGGTATTACCACCCAACCTAGAGAAATCACAAAACTGTTTTACCTAGAGACTTGAATGCAACATAGCAAGGTATCGTAGAGACTTAAAAGCAACATAGATAGGTATCGTATCATTTTAAAAAAATATTTAAAGTGCCACTAGAGGCCTCCATAGGCGTAGCCGCTAGTATAATATAGTCTAAGATTATAATATTTATAATTAATATTTTTTAGTTTTTGGCGGTGAACAGTGTCTGGTTGATAGTTCACTTTCTAATGTGGAAAGGCGCCTACACGGGCAAGAAGAAAAGAATTGATAATGGGTGAGTAGCCAGGGATCTAAAGGGATAAGACAATTGCCGAAAAATTGATGTACATATCCAATTATGATACACAAAAGTATCCCTTTAGTGAATGAAACGTTTGGACACTCAACTCAATAAATCAACCAATCAAAATTCAATAAAAGTCCCAAAAATTGATAAGTCAACCTATAAGAAAACATAATTATAAAACGTTTGGGACTAGTGTCTCAATGTCTCCTCCCTCCATGAAGAGTATCGAACACAAGGACGCCTAAGCTTACTTTTTCTAAATGGAAGGGGGAGGTTTGAACTCATATTTTCGGTGAGATGTCAAAAATTATCTGATTAGTAAAACTATTGTATTTGAGCCATTGTGCGAAGCGGCAAAAAAAATTTCCAAAGGGACTGGGCGGAAACTATTTTGTTAGGGGTAGGGGGGGGGGGGGCAAAAGTCCCCCGCCCCATTAGATGTTCCAGATTAGATCTTCCCTTTCGGTAATTTTTCCATATGCCAGTATGTTATAAAATGTTTTATGCCTTATTTTTTTTGTCGGAAAGAATACTTTTAAGATGCTTCTTTCTTGTCTAAAATTACATTAAAAATGAATTGAAAATACATGATTTTTATCATGACAAATTTAAGAGGTTGCGGGGTTGAAGAAATACATAATTCAAAAGTGAGATTTTTTATAACATTATTTTTCAATAGAGGTACTTGGCTTAAGAGTACCTTTTAGTGTAAAATTACATTTTCAAACAAGTGCAATTTCGTCCACAATTTTGATCTGTAAATAAATAAGAATGGATTGAATATTGCTTGGATCTTACACCAGATTAATATGTACTCTAAAAAAGTAAAATTTGTAGCTGGCTAAAAACATGTTCCCCTAATTCACCCCTTTTACCCAACCCCTTTCCCTCCTACTGGATGGAAGAACTGACTATTACGTTATGTCCATGTTAGCATCCCAAATTGACGATAATCTTTCATCCGTCATAATAACCACGTATATTTTAAATCCATTGCTTTTATAGACGCATAAACATTGTCAATGGATTGCGGTACTTTCAAATAAACTTGTGGATGCCTTGACCGTTAAACAGGCGCAACCAATTACCATGCACAGTTAGGACTTCCAGACAAAGATCGAACAATCAAAGGGTTGGTTGGATGCTACCTAGCCTAATATCCGTGGGTGAATATCGCATCCCATAAAAAGCAGATGATGCATTTCTAGATGATCACTTGAAATCGAATGAAATATGATAAATAAGATCTGATGGTTATAGTTATTAAGGCTGAAATTGTTTATTTGGCTGCAAATGCAAAGTGCAAGACTTATAGAGAAGATTCACTTCTAAAAAAAAACTTTTTATAAAATTGATTCCTCTAAAAAATGCTTTTACTCTATATAAGCTCATTTTTCAAAGTACTTCAAATGCTAAAAGTAATTCGAGATAATTCTAGATTTTACTTAACATTATTGGGAACAAGGATGATAACATCCATAAAAGCGAAACTCTGAAATGGAACACTTGTAGAGTGTCAGAACTGAATAAACTGAATATTAACGCATATGTCCATACAAAATTTGTTGCAAAACTGACGTTTATAGGACTTGATTATAGAGATGCTTTGTACCTTGTTGTAATAGAAATCAGATGAATAGAATAATTTTAACATACAAAAATTTGTTGTCAAAAAAAGTAAAAAATCAGCTTGTTTTAAATGAACGTACGAACTTTATGGTAGCAATTATAGAATTGCTGCGCCTTCTAAGTTGTACCTAAGTGTTACAGGAATCATCATGCAAAGTTTGAAATCAATAGGACAATTCTAACCTGTTTAAATTAATGAAAAGGGCTATTTGTAACGGACGGACGGACGTACGGATCGAACCTAATTATAGAAAAGCTTCGCTTTTAAAAAAGTTATTGAAAAAGACATAGCTAAGTTAGGGAATAGATATTATACTAATAAAGTGAAGCACGCAGCGGGCTTAAATAACAATTCCCCCTTCCGTCCCCATTATCCCATCCCCTCCATTCCTACTGCATGAAAAAACTGTCCAATAAACGAGTTCCATGTTAGCAACCAAAATTGACTACATTTTTTCCCTGACATAATATCAACATATATATTACTTCCATTCGTTTAGATGATAAAGTTTTAATCTTGGTACTAAGTTAGTTTTAACTAGTATAAACAACGATTTGACTTTATTAAATTTTCTTAAAAATTCTTTTTAAAAAAAGTTTGAATGTCTATACTATAGTTATGACATTAAACTCTTGAGTCTTGACAAAGCCTTTCCACTAATGTTACCGTCCTTTAGGTTAAAATATTTAAATTTTGTGTCTTAGTTATTCATTTAACTAAAGAACATGTCCTAAATTTTGTGATTTTTAAAAAAGTAGCTAGTCGGTGTATTTAGTAGATTTAAATAATCCATAGAATTTAGATATGTAATCGTTTTTTTATAGACAACTTATTTTTGATGTAATTTAAGTTTTTCTTAAAAGCGAAGCTTTTCTATAATTAGGGTAGGTCCGTACGTCCGTCCGTCCGAGATAGATAGCTTTTAATCGTTAACTTAGACAGGTTAGAATTGTCGATTTCAAACTTTGCATGATGATTCCTGTATTAGTTAGGTACGATTTAGAAAGCGTAGCAACTCTATAATCATTACCAGAATGTCCGTACTTCCATTTTAAACATGTTGATTTTTCTACTTTTTTTAACAACAAATAATTATGTGATCTAATTATCCGTTTGATCTGATTTTTGGTATATTGATTCCTGGGACAACAAAGAACAATAGTATAAGCGAAGCAACTCTGTAATAAAGTCCTAAAAATGTAAGTATGTCCATAAACATTATCCTGTATCAAGCAGTTTTTCAACAAATTTACTTACAATTTTGCTTCGACTCTTTCGATACTTTTATATTCTGATTATTCAGTTCAGACACTATACAAGTGTTAATGTCCGTTTGTCTTACCGTTTCAGTGCTTCGCTTTTATGGATGTTGTCATCCTTGTTTTTAAAATAAGTTGGTTTTAAGGTACTAAAACGCAACGAAAAAGAAAAGAAAATTGCCATCATGAACAAAAATATAGTAAGATCTTTTATTTAACACCTTGCTTTTTGAATTCTGTTGAGTAATTATTGAAAAAAAATCTATTTTCTTGAAGCCCGGTGAATCAAAACTTTGAACCTTTTTAGCTCGTCACGAATGGGTTAAAACAAAATCATAAAAGTTAGGACATTGTCGATAATTTAAAGCAAGGCAACATAGAATAAGGAGTAAAATTGTATTCAATAAAAAAGCCGCGTTTTTACGGTTGTTGTGATCCTTGATTGCACCCAAATGTCAAGGTCATACCGACAATTTAGGGGTATCACCAGGGAGTAAGGAGACATTGGTCTGTATAATACACCAGTCCCCAAAGTTTTACAATAACATTTACTAAATGAATTTTGATTGGTTGGCTCAATAAGTTGAGTGCCCAAATCAATAATTGTAATATACAGAAAGGGTAATTTTGTTTATCGTCATTTAGATGTACACTAATTTCTCGGCCATTGTCTTATCCCTTTATATCCCTGGGTATTACTGTCAAGTAGTAAAACTGGGCGTTCTATCCACCCATCCATCCTCTATTCATAACTCTACAAGTCATACTTCCCTTAATCAATCTCTATTTGATAAAAAATCTACTCAACAATTCTTTTTGCCTCTCAGTCTATAAGTATTTTTATACAATATTTTGTTCTTTTTATATCCTATTATTTTAGTAGCGAAGCTACTCTGTATTTACAAATATGTCAAAAAAATTATTGGAAAACAGAATTTCTTCAGATACTATTTGGGATAATCGTCGGCAATATAAGTAGATAATCGAAACTTTAGTTTTGATTCATTAGACCATTGCAGTACTCCTTGCTTAAGGGTTTTTAAAAGCGAAGCTTTTCTATAATTAGGGTCGGTCCGTCCGTACGTCCGTCCGTCCGTACGTCCGTCCGTCCGTCCGTAACGGATAGCTTTTTTCGTTAATTTAGACATGTTAGAATTGTCCTATCGATTTGAAATTTTGCATGGTGATTTCTTTAGTAGTTAGGTACGATTTAGAAAGCGTAGCAACTCTATAATCATTACCAAAATGTCCGTACGTCCATTTTAAACATGTTGATTTTTTTACTTTTTAAAATAGTTTTTTTTCGTTAATTTAGGCATGTTAAAATTGTCCTATCGATTTCAAATTTTGCATGGTGATTCCTGTAATAGTTAGGTACGAGTTAGAAAGCGTAGCAACTCTATAATCATTACCAGAATGTCCGTCCGTCCATTTTTAACATGTTGATTTTTTTTACATTTTTAACAACAAATTTGTATGTGACCTAATTATTTGATTGGTCTGATTTTTGGTATACTGATTCCTGGGACAACAAAGTACAATATTATAAGCGAAGCAGCTCTATAATCAAGTCTTAAAATGTAAGTATGTCCATAATCATTATCCTGTATCAAGCAGTTTTTCAACAAATTTACTTACAATTTTGCTTTGACTCTTATACATTCGCATTCTGATTATTCAGTTCTGACATTACACAAGTGTTAATGTCCGTTTGTCCTACCGTTTCAGAGCTTCGCTTTTATGGATGTTGTCATCCTTGTTTAAAAGCGAAGCTTTTCTATAATTAGGGTCGGTCCGTCCGTACGTCCGTAACGGATAGCTTTTTTCATTAATTTAGGCATGTTAGAATTGTCCTATCGTATTCAAATTTTGTATGGTGATCCCTGTAGTAGTTAGGTACAACTTAGAAAGCGTAGCAACTCTATAATCGTTACCAGAATGTCCGTACGTCCATTTTCAACATGTAGATTTTCTTGTTTAACAGCAAATTTTTCTATGATCTAAATATCCGATTTATCTGATTTTTGGTATACTGATTCCTGGGACAACAAAGTACAATATGATAAGCGAAGCAACTCTATAATCAAGTCCTAAAAATGTAAGTATGTCCTTAAACATAATCCTGCATCAAGCAATTTTCCAACAAATTTACTTACAATTAATATGCTTAGACTCACATACATTTATATTCTGATTATTCAGTTTTGACACTATACAAGTGTCAATGTCCGTTTGTTCTACCGTTTCAGTGCTTCGCTTTTATGGATGTTGTCATCCTTGTTTTGTATAAAATGTAATTTAGCTTCTGAAAATCCACCTAAATAAATTTCTGATTTAAAACATACACACTTAAATTTCTTGTATCCCACCTATTTTTCAAGTTTTCTTAAAATTATTTACATTATAGACGTCTATAGGGAGGGGGGGGGGGTAATTAGTGTTTATCCCCCTCAAACTTTGAAACCCCTCATTCTACCCTTCTTAAAAAAAGCTTGGATGTCTCTGAATTATATCTTCATACAATTTTTTAGGTACACATTCGAGCCGGAGCCAGTGGACAGAGAATTTTCTCTGTTTGACTCTGTTGTCGATAATATGAGAGAGGTTGATATGAAGACTTTGGAGAACTTTTTCATGAACCCTCAAACTGTCTCCAGAAATCTGGTTATTTTTACCAGTATAGTAAGTATAAAAATAATAGTTATTTATTGTATCGTATTATAGACAGCTTTTCGTGGATATTAAAATGAAAAATTAAAAAAATTTAAGCCAGTTTTGTTATGAATTTTATTTTAATATTCGTGGATAATTTTTCAATATGGATGAGAACTGGTTCTAATCCATCGAATATTAATCGCTTTAGAAGCCATACTGTAATAGTTATCTATCGCATAATATTATAGCCAGGTATCCGCAAATATTAAAATGAAAAATTATAGGTTAAAACCAGTTTTGATAGACCCAATAATTTTTAATTTTATATTTGTGGAAAATTGTATCTATAACTCAATACAATACATAATTTACCCTTCTGAAATAAAAAAAACCCG
The DNA here is from genome assembly GCF_053477335.1 of Acartia tonsa. Lineage (NCBI taxonomy): Eukaryota > Metazoa > Arthropoda > Copepoda > Calanoida > Acartiidae > Acartia > Acartia tonsa. Next base: position 37,446,581 of record NC_137268.1, on the reverse strand, counting down.
GCTTATACAAAAAATTTATAGAGTAGCTTTGTTCATTAAAATAACCAGATAGAAAAGTAGGCAAAAATAAAATAAAAAACAGCTATAGATAGATATAAATAAATTACGCACAATCTTGAAAAAGTTTCTGTTTAACTTTTAAAAGTTTGTATTATATGACGCAAAATGTGTTTAAAGTGTAAACTTTTCTTGTGGTTGAAACAGTTTATAAATAGAATTTCTTTTGTCCAGATGAAAAATTTTTGACAAGCAGGCATGTTTAACCAGGCAGGTATAGATACTTTTTTGTGAAAAAAATTTATATTTTTGATGTTTAGTGTATTTTCATTATGTTTTTTGTTGCACAATTAAACGTATTTCCATATTCAGTCGTAAATTAATTTCTCGTATTCGTTCGAATCCGGTGGATAGGAACCGGTTCTCATCCATACGAATAAAATATGTCTAGCATCGTATTATATCCAGCTTTCTACGAATATAAAAACTGGTTTTTAGCATGGCTGACAGACCGACGGACAAAGTAAAGGATACTCATCGGTATAGAGAATATTCATAACAATAGCAGTCAAGAAAAAGATGGAAGGACAGTCGAAGTGAATTATAGAATCTTCGCTACACCAAAAAAACAGAAAATGATTAAAGTCCCTCAATAGATTATGACGTCATACGATAGAATAGCCAATGCCAGGGTAGGATACACTGTAATTGACCAAAGGTAAAATTTATACTGGCCTCTCATTGGTTATTTTATCCTATGACGACGTCATAATCTGTTGAGGGACTTTAATCATCTTCCTAAAAACAGCAATGTTATTTTTAAGTCTATAAATTTGTATTAATTTAGCACCCAACGTTTTTTTTATCTGTGCTATACTATGAACACGAAAAAAGCTTGGATGAAGTGGGTAAAAAAAGTTGTTGTTTTACACAAACTTTTCTAGCTCACCAAAACCAATGCAGATATAGTTTACTTACAGTTTGGGAAATTAGGTTTTCATAAAAGAGGGAGAGCACATTGGAATGTGTATTACACTAAGTTCCATAAGTTTTATAATGACATTTTCTTATTCTTTAGCTCACAACTTTGGGGACTATTATTGAATTCATAGGTTGGTTCATCAAGTCGTGAGTTTAAACATATTAACTATTTGTAGTTACAGCATGGGTAATTTTGTGTATCATTATTGTGTCATAGTTTTTTCCCTCTAGACTACTAAGTTTTTTCTATCTTGTGCCAAAGAATTTTGATAAAAATGATAAGTTAGTGTATTTTTTGGATCACAAATATCGTGTACATTTTAATTTGGTCTATTAACTTTAAAATGCGATAAATACTACAAAAAAGGAACAGCTACGACTTTAAGAAGAAAAAAAACCAATGGATAAATTGATGGCCATGTAGCCCGTTTTTCTAAAGGGTTTAGTCAAACTTCTTTTGCCTTCAAGAGCACTGTGTAATGTATACTTATACTGTATTATATTTTAAAGTTCTTTATTCAATTTATTCAATTCATCGTATAATGGTAGAAATTATTGATAAATCTCTTTATTTTCTGGTTCTTTGTAGAAATCCCTTGGTTAAACCCTTCTTTTGTAAACATTTTTGCACAAGAAAGTTAAAAACTTTCGCACAAACTTTACTAAGAGGTGAAACATAATAATATTTACTTAAAAATTCTCATTTAGTTGTAGCGTAGCTACTCTTTAATTTTCATTTTAATTAAAAATATAAACTGACATATACTGGATAAACTTGGATATATTGACGGTGGAAAGTTTATCGACAATTTAGCTTGCTTTTATGAACCTCATATATTGGAGTGATGGGGTGGATAAGGGGAGGGGGGTATCTTTATTTTAACACAGTGGGCAAAAATAATCCTTATGGAAAAGTTTCTCCTTGTGTAGCAAATGGTCTCGCTAAACGCTGAACCAATATGGTTCAATTTTTAAGTGAAGCTAGATCTAGGAAAGGTTTGTTACTATTTTAGAGGGGGGGGGGAGTTCCTCCAACCTCCCATGAGGTATCGTCAACCTTCCCTTTACCCCTAGAGGCCTATAAGCTAGGAAGCTTATTCAGATTTTTTTCAATAGTTGTGTTAGTTTACAAAGTTTACTTTCAAATAAACTTATCTAAAATTTCCAGGAAGTTAATTAAATTTTCATGAAAAGAAACCTGTAGGAGCTATTTATAATTATTGATAGCTTGCCTTTCAATTTAAGATAATTATATACAGGCACTCTTTAGAATTAATTCATTATATAGCTAATCTAATTAATTTTCTGTATTTTCCATTCTCTGAATTTCTCTATTTATCTTCATAATTTTCTACCTTAGTCTTTTAGTCTTAGTTTTTATGTGATTTCTATATTTGTGTCTTCAGAAACGTTCAAGCTTTTTATTTTTAGTTATTTTTAGTGGGGTAAAATGAGGTGTTTCAAAGGTTAGAGTAGGGGTAATCTAATGTATTTTTGTAAATTTTGAAGGGGTAAAAATAAAATAAGGGGTATTAAAGGTTTGAGAGTTGAAATTTTTTTTTTTGAAGGGGGTAAAAAAAATAGGGGGGTTTAAAGGTTTGAGGGTTGTAATCTAATGTTTTTTTTTAATTTTGAGGGGGTTAAATTAATTGTTTAAAGGTTTGAGGGGGGTAATTTAATGTTTTTTTTTAATTTTGAGGGGGTTAAATTAATTGTTTAAAGGTTTGAGGGGGGTAATCTAATGTTTTTTTTTTAATTTTGAGGGGGTTAAATTAATTGTTTAAAGGTTCGAGGGGGGTAATCTAATGTTTTTATTTTTATTTTGAGGGGGTTAAATTAATTGTTTAAAGGTTTGAGGGGGGTAATCTAATGTTTTTTTTTAATTTTGAGGGGGTTAAATTAATTGTTTAAAGGTTTGAGGGGGGTAATCTAATTTTCTTTTATTTTGAGGGGGTTAAATTAATTGTTTAAAGGTTTGAGGGGGGTAATCTAATGTTTTCTTTTAATTTTGAGGGGGTTAAATTAATTGTTTAAAGGTTTGAGGGGGGTAATCTAATGTTTATTTTAAATTTTGAGGGGGTTAAATTAATTGTTTAAAGGTTTGAGGGGGGTAATCTAATGTTTTTTTTTAATTTTGAGGGGGTTAAAATAAGGTTTAAAGGTTTGAGGGGGGTAATCTAATGTTCTTTTTTTTAATTTTGAGGTGGTTAAAATAAGGGTTTAAATGTTTGATGGGGGTAATCTGGTGAATTTTTTAAATTTAGTGAGGTAAAATGTGTGGTTTCAACGGTTTGGGGGTTGGGGACCCTTTACCCCGACCATTGAACGTTTATGTATATCCTGAAAGTTAATTTACATTTTTCTAATAAAAATCTTTTGATTTATTGCTGCGTTACTTATGGATAAAAACATTCTTATTTTTAAATGAAATGGGAATAATATCAATTTGATGAAATAAAATGTTTTTTTGCATAAAAAAAATGTAATTTTTGTACCTAAATACCATGTGAAATAGTTGCAAAATACTTGTGTTTATTTTTATGCATTCCTTGATGTAAAATATTTTTGAAAGTACAACGTAATAGTATGCAAAAATCCAGCGGTGTAAAAGCAATTTTGCAAATTTTAAAAAAAAGCAAAAAATCTATAGGGATAAGGGCCGATAAATTGATGTATAATGATACAAAAAATTACTCCCTCTGAAGATTACAACTAGTGGTTGAATTTGGACACTCAACTAAATGAACCAAAAATTCAAAATTCAATAAAAGTCCCCAAGGTTGTTATGCCAACGAATAATAACCTTTACTCTATTTTGTTTGTAGATCAATTTTAAGAAATATAAAAATGTATAATGATCTCGTCATTTTTATTTAAAACTTGTACTAAAATCTTCTATGTTTTAATGTTTTGATTATTTTTCTATTTTTATGCAACACCCTTTGAATTTCGATTATTAGAAGCAAATAAGGTTTAAAATTGCGTTCAAAACCAAATATGTAGAAAAATTTATTTCAAACAAAGAAAATCTAACAAAATTGTGTTTTAATGCAATAATGATATCAACTTTAAAATTCTTATATTAAATGGTTTGTCCAATTTATAAAAAAGAATACTTTACTTTTCAATAGTACAGCTAAAAGGGTGAGGTGAATGCTTCGCCCCTAGCATCTCTGACTCTCATTTATATACTTTTAATTTGTATAATTTCTAAGCATAATATGAAACTAAAGTGGATATAGAATATATTATGACAGGGGAAAATTTGTCGTCAATTTATGTTGCTATTATGGACATCATTTATTGGTCAGTTCCTTTATAAGAGGGGATGGGATAAAGAGGTTGAATATGACCAGCTACAAGTTTCACCTTTGCATGCATGAAATTCTAGTGTAAGATCCAAGTAATAATAAATCTATCAAAAATTTACTGACATCTTTTATTTTCAGTTCTTCTGTACCTTTATCGTGTGGTTTATCCCGGCCTTATTCTGGAAGAAAACACATACGGGTCAGGTAGGTATAATCAAATAAATTTAAAGCCCATCCTTTGATTTAAAAACCTACGAATTTCCATAAGGTATGAACATAGCAAGGGCTCGGCAGCCTCCGCCAAAAACCTTATCTTCATCAGCGTGACTTCGTAAGCAACCCAATAAGATTTAGTTTCAGCTACTCTAAGAAATCAAAAAATAACAACTTAAAAAATTTAGTCATCTCTCTATCTAAGGGAAGCTTTACATAGGGAAAGTTTTATGCTATTTCCTTTTAAGATTCAAGTATTAGTATGGTTTTATGCTATTTTTTCTGGTCATCCTTCAAATTCGAAAATTAAGATCATTTGTAGATGCAAGGGGAGCAGCCACTAGTCAAATACAAAAAGTATATTCTTTTTTTCTTGCAAATTTTTGTTTCCACTGGTATTTGTTATTTTTATTATAGCGAAGCTTTTCTATAATTCGAGTCGGTCCGTCCGTACGCCCGTCCATCCAAACGTCAGTCCGTACGTCCGTAACGGATAGCTTTTTCGTTCATTTAGGCATGTTAGAATTGTCTTATCGCTTTCAAACTTTGGGTGATGATTCCTGTAGTAGTTAGGTATGATTACGAAAGCGTAGCAACTCTATAATCATTACCAGAATGTCCTTGCGTCCATTTTAATCATGTTGATTTTTAACATTTTGAACAGCAATTGTTTTGTGATATAACCATCCGGTTGATCTGATTTTTGGAGTACTGATTCCTATTACAATAAGGTGCAATATTATAAGCGAAACATCTCTATAATCAAGTCCTAAAAATGTCAGTATGTTTTTAAACAGAAATCTGTATTAAAAAAGTTTTGCAACAAATTTACGTATAATTTTGTCAATACTTATATATTTATATTTTGTATATTCAGTTCACTCTACAAGATTTAATGATCGTCTGTTATACCATTTCAGAGCTTCGCTTTGATGTATGTTGTCATCCTTGTTTATGTCATAATTTCCTTTTATATTTTTGAGCCCTTGTAAAAATGCATGTACATGTACCTCATACTCTATTTACATTGGTGGATTATGATTTTTATTCTCAAAAACTTAAGGAAGAAAGTATACTGTAGTACAGTAAATACATAACTCTTAAAGGACTTTAATAATACAATTAATAATACGAGTTATTAATTAAAATACTACAGTTTCGAACCATTTTATTTAAATATATTATATCAAAAAATATAGAGGGGGAGGGCTTGAATAAGTTTATGTCCCCACCCCGTGGACCTTGTGCCGACTTTCAATTGGGTCTTCGAATAACATCCAAAAGCGTCGTAAATATTAACACAGCCAAGTCGCTACAAAAGAGTAGAAAGCTATTTGAAAGCAGACGAAAAAGGTCCTCAACACTTGATCAAGGTAGTTGTCTGGGTTATACATTTGTTCTGAATATAAATTATTTTTACATAATGCAAAATATTACTTTATGTTTTAAGGAAAGTATTTCATGTCTTTGTTCTTTACATGTTATAAAATTGACCATATATTTACATATTTTTACATTTGTATCTCATGCCAGATATGTTTTCTAACTCTGAGAATTTTATTCAAGAAGACGTGTGGACAAAGATTGTTAAACATTCGGTTTATTTCCATCTATATATTCTTTTCATTTAAAATGTCCGTCTGAAACGTTTTGGGAGAAACGTGATTTTCTCGGCTCCTTACAAGATAGACGCCTGAAATTTTCAGGGATTAAATAAGTTTCCATTCTTCATACTTTCAACAAGTTTCATAAAGATATGTCAATTCAGACACGGGAAGGGAGTAATGTGATTTTCTCGGCTCCTATTCAAGATCGTGATTTTTAAGTTGGCGTGATTTTAAAGGTTTCGTGATTTCCCTATTTTATCAAGCTAATGTTGATGTTGTCATCCTTGTAAATAGTTTAATTTAGTTGTTTTTGACATACAATTGGCTGAATGCCTTTCATCTAAATTTAAAAGTAGCAGAATACTAGCCCAAATTATCCAAATAAAATAGCATAAAACCTAAAAGTGAGAACTCAATTTGTTCAATAGTTATTGAAATCTTAATCTTCAGACCAAAAAAAAAACTTACTATTTTATTATTGAGTATTATTGAGTATTGAGATAACATTTTAAGGAACGGTTTACCTGATATTTACTTTGACATAATGACAAACACCTTTTATAGCTACTTTAATCCTAACGCCATAGAATAATGTTATTGGCATGATTACTTAATGACTGTTATTATATTAACTAGCTGCTTATGGTAGGGCGTGGTAGGAAAATATCTTAAAACATCCCAAAATATTTCTAAATCTCCCTGAAAAGTACAATCAATTTAGAAAAGAAATTTTTGAGATATTTTGCTCTAAACAACGCTTACTTAAAAAAAAAATAAGAACCCTTGGTGCTGCCACCACCACATTTTAAATTAACTGCCTAAAAAAAATTTTTGAGGTATTATATTTTTTGGTGGGATTGGGGGTGTCCCTCGCCAAAGAAAATAGCCTAAAACCACCACAGGAACAGTAGGAATCCGATGGGTTCAGTGGTATCGAGATCTAAAGGGACAGACAGACGGACGGACGGACAGACGTCATCCTGCTTTGTATTATAGATAGATTATAGAATTTATCACTCAAAACTTTTTTTCGCACCTATAATAGAGGATAGGAAGAATGAATTTTGACTCAAACTCCATATATTATTATATTGGAATCTAAAAACATGATCCATCTTTCTATCCAACTATAAATGTGCAGGGAGGGAGGGGACATTGGGCTGTTTATTACACTAGACCCTAAAGTTTTATGATAACGTTTTCTTTTCTGGCACAACGAATTAGGGAACTTTTATTGAATTTTGATTGGTTGGTTCATAAAGTTGAGTGTCCACACGTTTCAGCCACTACTAATTGTATTCTACAGAAGGTGTAATCATTGGGGGTTAAAATTAATTTATCGGCTATTGTCTTATCTCTTTAGATCCCTGATAAATATTCTATTTTCAGGGAAAAGCAGATGAGTTGAACGAGTTGACATATTCTGTGACAAGTCTCGACGATACAAATCATATTTTTCAAGGTAAAAGAATTCACTGGGGCAATAGATATATTATTGCTTGGATGTTGCACCAGATTTTTATGTACTCACATACAGTGAAAATCGTTATGTCTAAATTTAGGATACCCCCATCCACCACTTTACCCAATCCCCTCCCCTCCAACTTTAAGAACGAAATTACAAATAAATGAGGTCCTTATTAGCACGCTAAATTGACAACAAATTCACCTCTTTCTATATATCCACGTATATCCTAAATCCATTACTGGGAAAAATAAAACAAAAGGATATTTATTTCCATAAACTAGCAAACATTATATTTTTTATCTCCAAGATATCAAAATAATAAACTTATCTTAAAACCTTATATCTTAACCAGGGGCGTCCAAGCTTTTTATTTGGGGGGGGGGGTAAAAATTTTTTAGGGGGGGGTAATTCGTGTTTTGGGGGGGGTAAAATTTTTTTTACCCCCCCCCCAAAAAAAAAATTTTTACCCCGGGGGTAAAATTTGCTTGGGGGGGGGGGGGGGGTAATTACCCCCCCTGAAATCTGTTGGCAGGGGTAAATTTAGTTTACCCCCCCCCCCAAAATTTACCCCCGGGGTAAAATTTTTTGGGGGGGTATTTTAAATTTTATCCTTATAATAAAGTAACAGGATGTTTGTGTGTTTGCGTGTTTGTGTGTTTGTGTGTTTGTGTGTTTGTCTGTACCGAAGGATCTCGCTAACCGCTGAACCGATCGGGTTCTCCTTAACAGGGTAGCTTCTCATAGGTCCCGGGAAGGTTTATAACTATTTTCTTTGGGGGTGGGACACCCCCAACCCCCCCAAAAAATGAAAAATCCCCCCCCCCAAAAAAAAAAAAAATTTTCGTCCCCCCCCCCTAAATTTTGTTTTACTTTTTCTTTTAAAATTTAAAATAAGAAATTGAATTATTATATTCGACTCTCTCCTCCTCAAGTGCCCCTAGAGGCCTCTAGGGGCGTAGCCGCTAGTTAAATATATAGTATTAAAAATGCGCGCAAAGCGCGCAAAAATTTTTTTTATTAGAGATTTTTTTATTTTTGGGGGGGAAGGGGAATTTTAGGTATTTGTAGGGTGTATTATAACAAAAGGTGCAAAAAAAACAGTCAATGTTTCATTTATATAATGGATACTTAGATATTCATTAAGTTTATTATTGTACCCCTTTAAGTGGTGTTAATTTTTCTAAAATTTATGAAAAGAAATGAAAAAAATATTCTATTTTAATCCTTTGAACCAAAAAGGATATAAAAAGAACAATTCATCTTTCAACAATTTTGTGGAATGTAACTTGCAGCTACTCCATAAATTGCTCAGTACAATTGCAAGACAATGGCTGATAAATCTATGTACATCCCCAATGATTATACACAAAATATTAATAATCCCTTATTTAGATTACAGTTACAGCCAATCAAAATTCAATAAAAGATCCCAATGTTTTTGAGCCTAAGAAAACGTTATTATAAAACTTGCGGACTAGTGTAATAAAATGCTCAATGTCCCCTTCCTACTTGGTATAATTATCTAAACAAAATTAATAAATGTGATTATAAATCCTTATACTAAAGTAACAGGATGTCTGTGTGTTTGTCTGTGTGTTTGTACCGAAGGATCTCGCTAACTGCTGAATCGATCGGGTTCTCATTAACAGGGTAGCTTCTCATAGGTCAAGGTTTATAACTGTTTTGGGGAAGGGTACCACCACCTTCCCAAGAGAAATCGCCCCTAGAAAAAAATTACCCCACCCGAAAAAGAGACTTGAACGAAACATAAACCAATTATTTCTCTGATTAGATATTTTAAATAAAAAAAAAACATTCAAAGTGCCACTAGAGGCCTCTAGGGGCGTTAGTTGTTATAAAAATGGTAGCATTGGGAGCCAAAAATTGTTTATAACCATTATAATTAAATAATAGAATGCTTGAAAGTTAGATAAATCTATCTCGAAGAACCATTATATGATTTTTTTATGTGGATATACCTATTTGGTAGACTGGTATAAAATATGAGAATAAAAAGTACATGCTACAGACTATAAACCTTTTTTTTTCTTCATAATATTTAGTATGCATATGCAACCCAAAGAGAAAGGGGACAATGGGCTGTTTATCACACTAGTCCCCAAAGTTTTACAATAACGTTTTCTTATTCGTTGGCTTAATATCTATGGAGACTTTTACTAAATTTTGATTGGTAGGTTTATTAAGTTGAGTGTTGAAACGTTTCAACCATTAATTTTTAACTACAGAAGTGTTACTTTTATGTTTCATCATTGGAGATGAACATTAATATATCGGCCATTATCTTATCCCTTTCGATCCCTGGTTGCAATCTATGTATTGTAAAGTTCTTGTTTATGTATGTATGTATATTACTTTTTATTATGTTAAAAAAAAAGAAATTTCTGAATAGAGTATTCCTTTCCGAGGAAAAGGAATTCTTATATATAGGGAATAATATTTATTATTTTCAAAATAATTTTGATTGATCTTAAAAGGCATGCAAAAAATTTCATTGTCTGAAATGAATTACCTATTCACTATTAAAGAAGGTGTCCTAGGTTTTGTGATTTTTAAAAAAAATTGTGTTTTTAGTAAGTAGATGTAAAATGATCCATAGAATTTAGATATGCAATCGGTTTTTTTGTGGACCTCTTATTTTTGAAGTAATTCATTTTATTAAATTAGGATGGTTTTAAGGTACTAAAAAACAACAACAACAAAAGAAGAAAATTGCCATTATTTACAAAAATAGTAAGATCTTTAATTTGACACCTTACTTTTTAATTCTGTTGAATAATTGGTGAAAAAATCTATTTTGTTGGACCCTGTTTAATCAAAACTTTGAACTTTGGGAGCTTGTCACGAATAGGTAAAGAAATAACAAAAGTAACACCTTCTTTACAAGTTTTATGCTAAAATAGAGTAAGCTATTGGACCTAAACAAAAAATTCATTTGATAGGTTAGGTTAGATTATTAACTTACATTAGCTTATGGTCAAATGAATAGGTTAGGTTATTATTTGATAATTACTGCACTACTTATGGTTAAAATTGTCTAAGGTTTATTGTTATAGTAATTACAAAATTTAAAATATGGTTCTCCTTTACATTTAAGATTCAACAACCCCCCCATAAAAAAAAAATTCTCCATAATTTTTATTACTAAACTAAAATAAAAAAATTGGGCTGGGGGTTAAAATTCAACCCTCTACTACTCCAAGTGCCCTAGAGGCCTCTAATGGCTTACAATAGATGGATTAACTGCAGTCCACGGTAAAATATTGCTGGTAACGAATATTTCCAAAAATCTATGAATTTTAAAGGATGCTAGCTACCAAACGGCTGAACGTACAGATCATGCCCGCACACTGTTTTAAGCGTCATACAAATAATCTGGAAAAGCCATAAATCAAAAATGCATAATTATCTCGCAGTGCAGAGAAATGCGCGAAAAATACCTATTTTACGCGTTTTTTCTTTAGTAAAGCTTTCCCTGTGCATCATTGGATCTTGGCTATTCCAGATTATTTGTGGGCCTTCTTATGTTGCTTAAAATGGTGTGCGGGTATGATCTGTACGTTCAGCCGTTTGGCAGCTAGCAGCCTTTAAAATTCATAGATATTTTGAAATATTCGTTACCAGGAATATTTTACCGTGAACTGCTGTTGATCCCAATAAATCATTATGAAAAATTAATAAAAAACATCCCTTTTGTACAAAAATTTGTGGAAAAAAATGTTAGCAATCCATTTTCCCTGAATTTGAAGTGTTCTATTCACCAGTGTTGAAAGTGTATAACCTTGAATAGGAACCAAATCAGGATTTAGGGTATTCTCCATCTGTCAAAATCTGTTTTGCCTCCAAAAAGGTGTAATATTTTTCTATTAATATGAATTAGAGGGGCAGAGGGTATTATTTTATACTGTAGCTTTTAAAACCAGTTTAAATTTTATTATTTTTATTTTAATATTAGTGGACAATTGTCTGTAATACAATGCTTACATGATTTTTTAGTATGGCTGAGAACCAGTTCTAATCCAGTGGGTATAAATCGGTTTCGAAGCCCCACTGGAGAAGTTATTTTTAGAATGAATTAGCACCTAAAAAAAGCGTAACCTAATTCCTTATTTAATCATTTCCGAGGTTGTGTAATTAAATATTTAATTGTGTACGTAAAACTTAATTAATAAAAATAAACATTATTCTTAAAATAGCTAATTGTTTTGATAATTATTTAAGTAATAGTTCCTGTTTTGTTTTAATTATTATTCTGAGTAGTTTATAGATCCATAGAGAACTAATCTGGGACCCAAAGGGATAAGACAATGGCTGATAAATTGATGTACGTACAGCCCTAATGATATCATACAAAATTACCCATTCTATAGATTGCAATTTGTGGTTGAAACGTTTGGACATTAAACCTTATGAACCAACTAATTAAAACATAATAAAAGCCCAAAAAGTTGTATAGCCAATAAATATGAAAACGTTACTATAAAACTTTGGGAAACTAGTGTAAAATTGTCCTCTTCCTTCCTAGGAACTAATACTATTATTTTTAGTCATTCATTAAAATAAGAAGTCACAAAAAACACGTAATCTTTCTTTAATAAATTTTATTTATATTACAAAATGATAATGTTTATATAATGTAAATGAAAGTAAATATATATCTTATTACTTTTTAGATCCATAGGGAAATTTTACAATTACTTTTTACTCATTCATTGATGTGAGAAGATACAGAAAAACATGTTTTTTTTAGAGTTTAGTTATATAGAACATGTTTATTGTAAGCAAAATTCATATTTTTTGTCAGCATTTTCTGTCCCATGCTTATGAATTCAATTCTGGTTCAAAGGCAATTTTCTATTTACTTAACTTTAAATGTTTGAAAATAATTGTAATCAAAGGTTGCGCGTTTTTTAAAAATTTAAAGTATAATCGTTTTTTACAAATTCATGTCTTAAAATTTACATATTGGTGTAAAAGTTTGGGTACTCTGGTAATCAAGCTTTTAAGTCCCCAAAGTTTTTAAGACAATAAATATAAGAATTTGATTCAATAACTTTTTGTACCAATATGTATTATAGTTTAATGTGCCTCTTCCCTCATTGCTGTAAAGTCTTGTCCCAAAACTGTAATATTCGCAAGAATAAATTTTAAAAATATTTCTTAATTATGCTCTTTAAGGTGCATTTCTCTTAGATACAGAAGGGGAATATCTTAACCAATCAATAATAGTAATTTTGTTATTCACAGTGTATTATTTCCATTAAAATATTTTTGTAAGAGTTGGTTGTCTGCAGCCTTTATACAAGGATGAAATAATGGACCAAATTCTATAAAAATTCTTAGGGCTAGCCCAAGAGTTAGGGTTTCTTAAGTCTTACATATCCCTTTATATCTAAGGCTAAGGAACCTTTAACCAAAGACAAGTCAAGGAAAATTTATAGGATTTGGCCCAATATCATTCAGGATATAGTACAACTTGTTGAATGACAAACGATTTATTATTACTTGTATGCTGCTCCAAATTTTCATGTGATGCTAGCAGCCGGCTAAAATAACAATAACTCCTACTTAACCCCCTTTACTCCATCCCCTCCCCTCTTAATTAATAAATGAACTAACCAATTAATTAGGACCATTTTTGCAAATTTTCTCCTGTCAAAATATCCACATAAATCCTAAATCCATTACAATTTCAGATCCTGGATTTGATGAGAAGGCTGACATCCAGACAGGATCCATGCAGGATATCTACAACAGAGTTCTCTGTCCTACCTGTGTCACTCAGATTGTCCTCATGAATGTTCTGGGGGTAAGTGTATATATATTTGTTTCAGAAAAAAAATCACTAAAGAAAAGTGGTTTTTAATATTATGTAACTTTTTTTATTGTTAGAATTATCTTTCTCTCATTACAATATCTGTTAAGTGACACCTATTTTTTTCATCTGCATTTTTTCACTCAAACGTATCTTCATTTACAATCCAGTTATCAAGACTTTTAATTATCTTTCATAAATATTTATTGATTCATGTATTATCTTTTAAAATATGTATTCATCTTTTCACATATTGAATTTATTGATTTAAAATCCCAATGTATTTGATTATTCAGATAAATTTTTCATCTGTGCATCTATTCATTTTGCTTATTTTACATATTTATTGAATCCAGCCTATTAATCTATTAATATACATTATTAATCCATATATTGTTCCGAATTATTCTTCCATAATAACATACTAACCATTATCAAACTATTCATTCATTAATTTTGGTATTCCAATTCATCTCATTTCATTTAACTCATATTGTTTTAATCCTTTCCTCTTCCTGCATGTATATCCTATGCAAAAACAAAACATAATAACCATGTAAAAAATACACATATTTATTTTAGTTTGCTGCTAAGTTGGTTTTCTGGTTTGGCTTATCAATGATGGGATAAAGGATACAAATAAAGTTAGTAAAACACATTTTCTTAAACTAGGGTTGGATCGGATACCCGGTTTGGCCAGATATCTGGCCATTTTCAATATCCTTCCGGATACTGGATATTGAAACTATCCAGATACCGAATTTCTCATGCTGGATATCCAGCAAATTATTGGATATCAAACGTTGGACAAGGTATCCGGCCAAAAAAGTATCCGTCCCAACCCTACTTACAACTATGATTCTCTGGTGATTTAAGGGTTAGGTAAATATATTGGTTCAAAATAATAAAACATTTTTTTTTTAGTTTGTTGCTAAGCTGATGTTCTGGGGTGCTCTTGGTATTGCAGGTCCAATGCTAGTTCCAAGCTGATGAAAACATTCAAAATCTATTCAATTATTTCCAAAAAAAATTATGCTTACCGACAAAAGTATATTTTTCTCATTTTTTGCTCAAATATTATTAAAACTTAATAACTATGAAAGTAATTTAAATACAGATTTATGAGGATTGTAAAGAATTATTATTTTTTTAAAAAATTTTCTCTTAAATTAGTGAAACAAAAAATTTTAACTTTTAAATAGCCTAGTATTCTTGCCAGGATTTTTCTTTTTGAACAACATGTTTTTAAAAAAAATATTTATCAAAGCATAATATTTTTATTTTATTTTATACTTATTTTATTGTTTTAAATCAATGAATCTCTCATGTACTAAATCTGTCAATTATACAACTGACATAGCTCAATTTTAATTATTATTTGTTACTTTTGTTCTAAGTTGATATTTTCAGTGTTGATTATAAATCATAACTGTTTTGTAATTGGTGCATTTACTCTAGTCATATTTGCCATATTTTTTCATTGTAAAAAAACATCATCCATTTTGTTAAATGATAAAACTAATTATTGCCTTTGGACTTGCTCATTATTTTTTTTTCATTTTATATTTTCTTATAAATAAATCTTGCTAGCCAAATCAACTTTCGGATCTATTTCCCATACTATATTTTGAAAAAATTGAGTCTGTCAAAAAGAAACCTGCTTTATTGAAGAAAAAAATAATATTGTTTTAAAAGTCTAATGTACAAATCTCTATATAGCTTTAATCTTAAATATGAAACAATTGATTAAAATTTTGTTAAAACTTAAATGCTCAAAATTAAATTCTAAGTTGTGTCAAAATTTGAATTACAAATTGTACATTCTCATATTTCATCCATCCTTCATCATATTGTAATAGTTCAGAGACAGAGAAAATTGACATGAAAAAAAAACTATTTTGTTTTAAAAATTATTGCTGGTTAAAGTTGAATATAAGACTTTTTTTTCAAAAAATCTAGATTTTTCTACTCCAAATGAATTGTTTTTCCCTGAATGAGCTAAGCTTCTCAAAACTTTCCTTGTTTATCTACTATCTTTTTAATATTTATGAAATTTTTATCATTACATTCAATTCAAGGATGACAACATCCATAAAAACGAAGCTCTGAAACGGTAGGACAAACAAACATTAACTCTTATACAGTGTCAAAACTGAATATAAATGTATGAAAGTCGAAATAAAATTGTATGTAAATTTGTTGAAAAACTGCTGAACTACAGGATAATGTTAAAAGACATACTGACATTTTTAGGATTTGATTATAGGGATGCACTGCTAATAACATTGTACTTTGTTGTCTTAGGAATCAGTATTTCATAAATCAGATCAATCGAATAGTCGGATATACGGACGGACTAACCCTAATGTAAGCTTTGCTTTTAAAAGGTCTTGACTTAAACTTGCAAAAAATACAAAGTTTGTTACTCTATTGTAGATAATTTTTATCCTTGTTAAGAGATATTATCATGTTACTCATTTAATCATATCATATTCATTTATGTTAAAACATATTTTGCCATATGAACTATTATTTTATAATAAAAATTTTAATGTTTGTTGAATGTTTTTATTTCTATAAATATTTTTTAATGAAGAGGTTGGGTGATTTTTGAATGAAATGAAAAAAATATTAAAAAATTTAAGTTTAATAACAACTTAATTTTTTTTATTTCAAAGCTTTAGCAATTATTTAAAGTTTTAATTAGACTAGTTTTTGCTAAAATAGCATCACCTAGTTATATTCACAAGTAAGAAAATATATTAAAATATGCTTTTATAAAACATAGGTGTAATATGTATAAATAGTACATACTAGACACTTTATTTTGTGTTGACGTAGCATATATAAACAATGAACAACAATAGAATATTTGTGAAAATAGAAAATAACTTACATAGCAACATAAACGATACTAGTGGCTTCACTTCTAGCTTCCAGGCGAAGATTAATTAAAATTAAAACATTGAAATTTTTATTTAATAAAGAGTGAAATAAGATATTTTAAACGAGGAAGTTAACATCCATGGGAGTGGAGATGCAAAGATTTAAATAAACATTTAAGACTTGATCCTGGAGATGCCTCCCTTGCAACAATTGTGTCTAATATAACCAAGAGTATTATAGTTTTAAATTTTTTGTTTTAATTGACTTTTCCTGCCTTAGAGATAACAAAACATTTGTTAGCAGAGATTGTGTTTTTTTTTAGTTACTGATAGTGTTTTATTTTATAAACTGTTACCATGCTAAACATCATGTTATTGATTCAACTTTTTTTTATGAAAGTTTGTCTTTTGATTTAATTGTTTTTAACCTAGATTAGGGAAGCTAGGGTGAAAAAAAACATCTATAGTATAGATGTATATACAGACAACTACCTCCCTTTCTTTTTCAAAGACCTCTTTCGTCTGATTCTAAATTATTTTCTGCTACTTGGCTGTGTTAATATAAGCGACAACATTGGTTGATTTTCAATGACCCACTAGAAAGGTTGCACATGGTGGTTGCGATGGGGAGATACAGTTATTTAACCCTTTCTCCCTCTAGTGTTTTACTCTTATGGTGAACAAATTGTGCTTTCTTTCTATTTGGATGACAAAAAACAATTCATATTTTGATACCTTATAAATATTGCAAACAATTTAAGTATGAAAATAGGGTGTGTTGATTTTGGAATTGGCACTTTATACACATTGGCCAAGAAAGATATATTAAAAATATAAATAAATAGGTTTGTAAGACGACATTACACAAAAAAAGCCTTTGCGGCAATCGCGCCAATGTAATTGCCTGTTTGTAGATCATTGAAACACAATGAAAATTTGATAAACTTGGTGAAATAAAGAAGAATCTTAGTCCTTTTATTATTTATTTTAATTTTTATCTGTTTTAAAATTGTGTTTAGTTTATTTTTCCATTTATTACATTTTATCTATATTTTATGATTTTATATAATTTATATTTTATTTTGCAGATATTTAAATTAAATTCAAAAAGAAAGTAAACAAGTCAACATTAAAACAAAAAGTGCTTACTTAAACAGAATTTTTGCAATTTATTCTTACAATAATATAAACAAGTTATTAAATTATCCTTTCCCATGTTTGTAATTTATATTTTGAAGTCATATGAGTAAAAAGACATGTCATAATGTTAATATATGAATACGGCAAAAATTTATTAATTAACAACTTTAAAGTACTCATATCTATATCGACTAACCTAACCTGAACAAAAGATAGTGGTTGGAATATTTGCACACTCAACCAAATGAACCAACCAATCAAAATTCAATAAAAGTCCCCATAATTGTAAAGCCACTGAATAAGAAAACATTATTTAAGATCGACCTTGGGGACTAATAAACAGCCTAATGTCCCCTCCCTAGTGTTAAAGAATGTTGTAACATTAGTTTACTAGGAAATTTAGGCCATAGATTTAAATTTATAGAATAGTCATGGATATCTGTCTAATAATAGTGTAACTGCTCCCCCCCCCCATACATTAATGATAAGTAGTTACGGGATGAGAGAAGAGGGGGGGGGGAGGAAAGTCGACCCTCCACCTTTCCGTTTTATTAGTTTTGAAAAGAAGTTACTCTCCCCTAAAATAGTAAGTATATAGATAAGGGTTGAATTTGTTCCACTGGCAAGATTTTTTGGTTTTTTGATAACCCGTTTTACCCCATCCCTTATCCTCTACCCCACTTTCGCTTTCATTAAAAAATTCTTCCATCCTAACTTAACAACGCTACTCAATAATGTAGCTCACCAAATTTACACATAAGGTGACGTTAACATGGGAAATACATATAATTAATTATGAAAATAATATATCCAAGTGCGTCTGTCGATAAAAAGAGAAAGACGCAATAAATCATTTAGCTCTTTATTCTTAATTTTTTAAGTTTAAAAATATTGTACTCGGCTATTCCTTGGCCGACTTAGGCTTTTAATTATATCCTGGCCGAGACAAATTTAGATCCGTTGACTAATCAAAAATCGGTTCAGTTAGAGGGATACCCAACGTCTCATTTTATTGCTTCCCAAGTCTTATAACTACGTTGTAATAATATGTAACCCCCTAAATTAAGTTTAAATAAATGTGTACTATATATATTTAAATCACGCCCCTACCGCGTGGGTTAGTTTGGCACTCCTTTGTCAACAACCTAGATAAGACTACATGTCACTTTTATAAATGGAAACTGGAATTATTGAAAACAAATGTACATTTCCTTTCCATTAAAGCTTTATTAAGATAAGGCCCTTGTAAAATATCCTTTTCTTAATTTTTATACTTATAAAAGAAATCCTTACTGCTGTGTAGTTAATATGTTAATATGCAGGGATATCAAGGGATAAGACAAGGAACAAAATAACCCTTTCTATACATTTAAAATATCATTTATAAAGTTGGAGATTTATAGCACACCAATAAAATTTTATTCAATGTACCAAAGTATTTGAGCTGACGAATAAGTTAATGTGATTGTAAAATTTTGGGTACCTGTATAATTTCCAGTTCAATGTCCCCCTCTCTCCGACTATCCTAACTATATTTACTCAAATCTTAAGATATTTAATGAAGTAATACTTCCTATTTTTCTTTCATTTCATACAATATGTGGATATTATGACAGGAAAAATTTTAGATTGCTGACATGGACATAATTTATTGGTCAGTTTGTTAATTAAATTTGAGGGGAGAGGATTGGGTGAAGGGGGTGGATTGGAGGGTGATCTTAATTTTAATCATCTACAAGCTTCACTTTAATATAGTGATAATATAGTGTTAGATCCAAGTTATAATAAATCCAGTTTTCAAATCAATGATTTTTACACAAGATTTTAGCTGACAATCTTATTTTTAGTAGCTTAGCTACACTTTAATTCACTTTGTCTGTGTGTCAGTCAGTTTGGAACGCTATAGAGGGAATGTGATTTTCTCGGCAGCTATTGAAGATAGAAAGCTGCAATTTTCTGTAAAATATAATATAAATGTTATAATTATAAACAAAATTTCAAGCAAAATTGTTGTAAAAAGCTATTCTGACAATGATTTTAAGTCGAAAGTTTTTATACAGAAAAAGGTTGCTAAGTAAAAGAGTCAAGAAAGGGGGAGAGTCAAAAAATGGAGATTTCAGTTAGATTTTTCAGGAAAACCTAAATCACTTTAATGTCCACCATTTCAGATAAATAAAATGATAAACAGAACAATAATATCTTAAAATCTCATACTGTAAAACTAAAAATGAGAAAGTGGAACATTTATAACATACCTCCCATATTTGGTTGTGATACATTAGAAGATTTTTTCACCAAATTAAAGGAAATAATCGAAACATGTAAACCATATGGACTAGACCCTAGCATTACTTGGCTCATGATAGAAGATAGCTTAGATCAAAACCCACCATTGAAAGAAATGTTACCACTCCTCATAGAGTGTCATTATGCATATAAGTCGAATGAACTGAATGAGAAATTTCGTCACAATCCTCCTGAGGTAACATATGAAAATCCTGAGCTGGTAGCTGTAAGCACTACAGAGGAAGGAATGTTAATGACCCACTTGTTGTTCAATGGTGTGGATCTACCAGGTAGTACTTACAACCCGGTTGGCATGGGATACTACACACCACTTTTCTTTCACATGTTTTTTGGAAATTATTCAGACTTTATTGAACATATGGACCAATTGTCTCCTGATGAACTCAGAAAAACATTGGATAGAAGAGAGGGCTATGGCCAATATAGTCCAATATTTGCTCCTATTATTGGACTGAAAATAGTTAGACTTGAAGAGAGCCAATACATGTTGCCAAATAAGAAGAGGGAAATCAGAGAAATGTATCATGGGGAGAATGAAAATAAGCAAGTAGAGATTTTAGAAAAGTTGCTTGACCTAGGGGCTGATCCTGATGCACATGATATTGTTGGGCACACAGGTCTTATGATGGCATTTAGATTAGACCCTGAGGAGTGTTTTCAAGTTGTCTCCACTCTTCTTAATTATGGTGCTGATCCTAACATGAAGACTATTGAGAAAACAACAGTTTTATCAGAAGTTTCTGCAACTAAAACTAGATGTATACCTGAGTATTGGAAGCCTCTAGAGATGCTGATTGATCACAATGCCCAAACTACGACATATGAAGAGACCTTAACTTTGAGAACTAAAATAGAAACAACATTCCTACTTGAGTCTGCTGTTAAAGTAAGAGAAGCGTTTCCCAAGAAAGACAAAGAGTGTGAGCTCTCATCTTGTGCAAATATTTCCATAAAGAGATGTAGTGCTTGTAACTCTGTATATTACTGCTCTGTTGCATGCCAGAAACAGGATTGGAAGTTTCACAAGCGAACCTGTGTCAAGAAGAGGAAAACATAGCAGGGATCTAAAGGAATAAGACAATGGCCAATAAATTGATGTACATTCCCAATGATAATACACAAAATTATCCCTGTAGATTACAATTTGTGGTTGAAACGTTTAGACACTTATTTAAATGAACAAACCAATCAAAATACATTAAAGATCCCAAAAGTTGTTGAGCCAACAAATTAGAAAAAGTTATCATAAAAATTTGGGGACTAGTATTATCAACAGCCCAATGTCCCCTTCCTTCATTTTCTAAGCTTGCATGTAATAGAACTGAAATATGTTGTTCCTTCCAACTATAATATTATAAATATGTAAGAAAACTTTGGTGAAAAGTGTAATAAACAGCCCATTGTCCACTCTCTCTCTCTAAAAACATAGTCTTTCTAAGACTAAATTAATTTACAAAAATGATTTTATTTATCCAGTTTTCTTTTTAATTCGAATATTTTTGGACAATCAAACAGTTTTTATTCATTTAATATTTCCTAAATTAAAGTTATGTACATATGTGGGAAAACAACAAAATTAAAAAAAAACTCATAAAATATCAAATTTACAAAATATTTTGTATGTAGTAATGTGTATATGTTTGCATTAAAATAATCTTAAAATATATACCAAGTTTATAAATTAAAATAATTTTCTTTGACATGTTTAATATAAATAAAAAAAATTTTACATCTTTTTGTTTAGTTCTAATCATAGATTTGTTTAGAGAGATATAGTTTAATCGTAAAATTTTAAAGTCAAGAAACTAAAGCATGAAAAAGAAAAACATTGTATGCATATTTAATGTCCTAAGGTCTTTTGTCCCAACACCCTCTCTTTATTTTCCTATTTTATGACAACTGAAAATCTGCTAGATAACCTACTTTGTCAGTTTGTCAATGATTTTTGTGCTTAGCTACTCATGGATGTTGTCATCCTTGTTTTTATTAAACCTACATTATAGCTTCAAGAACTGTCAATAGTGTTAAGCATTTTATAAAACTGATTTGGTTAATGATTTATTAATGAAAATATCATCTATTTTTTGTAGTTTGGGATAAGGACGTTAATTTAATTTTCAGTATAACTTCGAAACCGATTGATTTTTGCTGGATTAGAACTGGTTCTCAGCCATACTGAAATATCATGTATTGCAGACTATTTTCTATGAATATTAAAATCAAAATTTGGCTCAATACCAGCTGAGTATCCACGTGGATATTCAGCTTCTATTGGGGTCATTTTTGGATACTCAGCTACCATTGGGAAAATGTGTGGATATTCAACTACCATAGGGAGGAAAAAAGTTTTAATATAAAAGGTACGATTTAGCAAGCGTAGCAATAATAGAAAGTACGTAGGTCAATTTTAAACATGTTGCCTTTTAACAATTTTTTTTTCATATAATGTAATAAATGAAAGCAAAGTTTTTCTACATTTCTAGGAAATTATATCAATTATATATGTATATAGTTATAAAATCGTGGCTTCAGGGATTTTTGGTTCACGAAAATATTGGATTATTAGCCCTGTAGATTGATCATTTTAAAAGCGTAGCTTTTTTATAATGAGGATCTGTGTGTCTGTCGATTTCAAACTTGGCGTTATGATTTCTGTAAAGCACATTTAAAGAACGTAATTACCAGCAAATCAAATTGATTATTGTATGCCCAACTACGCTTTTCTACGCTTGGGGATATCTAATTTATGGTATACTGTTTTTTTACATCAAGGTACAATGTTATAAGCGAAACATCTCAATAATCAAGTCCTTATAATGTCAGTATGTCCTTAAACAGTAGCATGTACTTAGGCAATTTTGCAACAAATTTACTATAATTACAATAATTTTTTATAGACTTATGCATTATTATCCTGTTAATGTTAGTTTGTCTTTTCATTTCAGAGCTTTGCTTTTATGGGTTTT
The DNA here is from genome assembly GCF_053477335.1 of Acartia tonsa. Lineage (NCBI taxonomy): Eukaryota > Metazoa > Arthropoda > Copepoda > Calanoida > Acartiidae > Acartia > Acartia tonsa. Next base: position 37,423,873 of record NC_137268.1, on the reverse strand, counting down.
CAATATTTGGTTCCTAAATCTGTATTAAGGTTAAATGATAGGTGTGAATTGCTTGCATTAATGTACTTTATTGTCATGGGAATCAGCATTATGAAAGGATATATTGAAAATACCAATAGGAAACTATTGTGGATATTCATTTCAACTACCATAGGGAAAAAGTGTGGATATTCAACTACTCTTGGGAAATATGCGTGGATTCTCAGCTACTATTGGGGAATTTGTGGATACTCAGCTGGTATTGAGCCTAAAATTTTATAATCATAGATTTAGATCTTAGAATTTTTCATTTTAATATCAGTGGAAAGCTGTCCATAATACGATGCGATAAATAAATATTCTAATATGATTTCCGGCTTTTAAGATAAAATATTTATGTTTCAATTCCTAAAAATGTGTACATTTATTAGAAAATAATAAGAATTAATTTTTTGTAAGGTATTATAAGAATTATTAATCATACTTAATCCTATGATATTTATTAAGATTTGTCTAGAAAATGTCTAGAAAATAAAAGAACTACAGACAGATTACAAGAACAACAATCATGTCCACAAGTAGTGTAGCAACAATAGCTCAATGATATTTTACGAAAAAAAGTAAAGTATAGTACAGTAATTAACTAGTATATCATATGACATATTTAGTCGATTTAATGTAAATCAGCTTGAGTGGACATTAGAGTAAAACTCTGGAGGGGTAAAGTGTTAAATAACTGGATCTCCCCATCGCAACCGCCTTGTGCAACCTTTCTATTGGTTCATTGAAAATCAACCAATGGTGTCGCTTATATTAACACAGCCAAGTAGCAGAAAATAATTTAGTAGCAGACAAAAGAGGTCTTTGAAAAAGAAAGGGAGGTAGTTGTCTGTATATACGTCTATACTATAGATCTGTTGAGTGGACTGCAAGCTTTTTTTCAAAACAAGAATGACAACATCCATAAATAGTGAAGCACAAAAATTAAGGATAAGATAATGGACTGGGAGATTTAAAGATTTAAAGAATATAAATATATTGTAGAAAATAATCACAAAACCTTTCTCAAACATTCTTATATTCTTGATATTCATATTTTGTGGCATGCATAACAGACAGACGGACGAAGTAAATAATATACTTGATGTCCATTGGTATAGGGAATACTCACAAAAAAAATTGCTGCCTATTGAAAAAAGCAGTTGAATAAATCACCTTTCCCTCATCGCTTTTGAAATTTTCTGGCGGACTGGCAGATGGGCAGACGTTGTGAATTATAAAGTAGATTCGATAACCCATAAAAGAAGCTACGCTGCTATATAATCAAAGAGAAAGAGTAATTAATCACTTATGTAATATTTTTATGTTATTATATAAGCAAATTATTAATCAATTACAGATAGTTTTGATAACGTAATCCATAAGATTACATTATTAGATTAATTTAGTAAAGCGTCTTTGAAAGACTTCATATTTATTAATTTAAAAAAAATTAATATTAATCCCAAGGACACCAGCAAACCACATAAGGTCATCAACGACAGAAAGAGCGTAAAATGTTTTTGACTTTAACAAAGCATTTACATAAAGGCTAAAATATTTTATTATAGAAAAAAACGTATCCAAGGCAAAATTTCAGGTTCAGTTTTTGCTTGGCTACTATGACTGCAGTTTTTACTGTGACCTGATTTTCAAAATTAAGCTTTGTAAACATCTTTTTTTTTTAATGCACCACCATTTTACTGCTGGCGTCGAAGATTTTTGGTGAACACTGTAAAAGTGTCTGACTGATTATGACGTAACAAAAAAAAAATTAGCCAATGAGAGGTCATAATTGACCAATGGTAAAAATTATAGTGGTCTCTTATTGGTTAATTTTTTTGTTACGTCATAATCAGTCAGACACTTTTACAGTGTTCTTTTTGGTTCAGATATTAAATGGGAATTTACTTAATACTAAAAACTAAAAAAAAAGATATAACGAAGGTTGCAAATAAAGAGGTGAATGAAAAATGCCTTTGACTTAATTATAGTCTTAAATTCTTTATGATTTTTTTTTTTTGGGGGGGGGGGGGTGTGGCATTCAATGCCCCCATACCCACACCCTCGACAGATAAAGGAAGGCAAGGATTGAGGCACGAAATGCGATCCTGATTATTAAATGATTATGTTATAATAACGGGGTGAAAAAATAAGAATAATGCATTTTTTTCTATTGCTAAAAAGTGATTTAAAAAACTACACATTTTAAGTGTTAGCAAATTTTTTTTTTAATGCTTTATTTTGTAAAAATTTTATATCATAAAGGAGTATGCTATTTGACTGCTTGTATTCTATTAATGAAAATTTTCGCAGACATTTAAATGAAAAATTATAAGATTAAAGCCTTAACCCTTAACAGTCGGGCCCCTTGCCGCACCTTAATCAGTCAGGGGGGGGGGTAGGGGGCGTTCAACGCCCCCCCATATTATCTCAGTTCCTATTAGAGCTAGAGGGCTAAAATTTTTTGTACAAGTTCCGACCTTAAGTAAGTCAAAGTCAATTTTCGCTTCCTTGACCCTTTTATTTGACAACCTTTGTTTTTAGGTCCTTTTTTTACTTAAAAATTTCAAACGGCTGTAATTTACTTATTTTTGAAGCTAGAAGAACAATGTTTTTGCAGAAAATGTTTATCTTTATGTAAATTTTATATTTGAAATGTCAAAATATAAATTTCAGCGGCCGCAGCTGTACTTGGCAGCTGCCAGCCGCCGCAGTCGGCGGTCGGCAATTAGACATCTAAGAAAAGCTTAAGTTTTATATGTGAAGTCTCTAAGTCAAAAATTGAGGTCACAGGAGCCTTTTAAAGATTTCTGGAGACCTGGAGGATCAGGACCTGGAGGATCATACCTGGAACCTGAAATTGACTTGAACACCTGTATTTCATATGAGAATGCACTACTAGAGGATATTTTAGTATTTTGGCAAGATAAAATGCTTTGTTTAAGTCAAAAGAATATTTTTGCTTTTTACCTTGATCACCCTGCCAGTCATACCCAAACTTAAAAAGTCACGCAGTTTGGGATCTTTATCTTTCACACACAGAAAATGAGATAGAAAAAACTGGATGGGGAAGCGTTCAACCCCCCCCCCCCCCCCCCCGACCATTAAGGGTTAATTAAAGACCTAGTCTAACAAAACTAGTTTTAATTCATGATATTTGATATTTATTTTAATACTCGTTGAAAAATTCTGTAATACGATGCCATGAAATGATTTTTCAATGTTGCTGAGAACGGATCTAATTCTGCGGATGTTAATCAGTTTCGAATACAAACTGGAAAAAGTTTTACATATTCTTGACTGAAACTGCAAAAGTCATAAAGGCTTGTTATTTCTGCGCTAATTTTATCTCAATTAATTTGTGTAATTTTACAGGAATACCACGTGAAAAAATATTCTATTGAAAATCACTTTTGCTTGAAGCTTATGCCTTTCATTTTATAAGTGTTTCTGATTTCAAACTAAATCTTAAAAACAGCAAATGAATGTTCTTTAACTATTAACTAGCGGCAAAGCCCCTAGAGCCCTCTAGGGGCATTAGAGAGAAGATGGGGGTAGGTCTACCATTCACTTTTTATTTTAGTTTTAAGGAAAATATTTTTGTTTAAAGGGGACAATTCTGGGCTGTGATTTCTCTTATAAACCTTCCCATAATATATATAACGCTTTACTGAAAAGAGAACCATATCGGTTAAACGGTTGCTAAGATATAAGGCTACAGCCAAGTAGTCATCCTGCTTCTATTTTAAAAGGATTATAACTTAGGGAGAGAGAGGCCATTGGTCTGTTTATTACACTAGTTTCGAATTTTTATAATAACGTATTTTTATTTGTTTGCTTTACAACCGTGGGGACTTGATTGATTGATTTTTAATTGGGTGGTTCATTTATTTCCCAACGATTCATTCAACCACTAAATGAAATCTAAAGAAGGGATAATTTTGTGTATCGTTATTGGGAATTTAAATCAATTTATCAGCCATTGCCTTATCCCTTTAGATCCCTGATTATAACTACACATGTACTTGTTGCTTCCCCAAAAGAAGAGGGTAGGTATTTCATTAGGCCAAGTAACCAGTCTCCCTTGAAAATTGACATTTTTTTTATTTTTGCTCCACTATGATTTTATATAAATATTTTTATTTGTCCTTTTGTCTGACTTTGCTGGCATCGCTTGTATGGATATTATCAAAATAAATGTATAATCCAGGAAACTACCTGGCTCAAGTGACGAAGACCCTTTCCCTATGCCTTTAAATTGATTTATGTTCTTTGGTGGTGTTTATATTTACTACGCTATTAGCTGATTTCAAAGACCCAATACAAAATAAGGACCCATCTACTGCTTTACTTTTATTTTGTCATAATTGTCATATCAGCATTTTATCTAAAATTATTTAATCCTTTTACTCGCATTCATTCGAATCCGGTGGATAGGAACCGGTTCTCATCCATACGAAAAACTATGCTTAGCATCGTATTATATCTAGCTTTCTACGAAAAACAAGTTTTAATCTTATAATTGTACATTCTATATCCGCGGAAAGCTGTTTATAATACGAGAAATAACTATTATTTACTTTTTAAAAACACTTTTTTTTAACCTATTGTTGTAATAAATATGAAAAGTAAAAAAATTGCATTAAAGAAAACGGTAAGAGTTATTATATATTGTATTTTATAATTTTTTCAATACATTATAATCTAGCATTTTGAAAATAAACATGTACATTTGTGTCCATTATTAGGGAAGCTTAAAAAATCCATCCTATTGCATCCTATCCGAAAATGGCGGTTTCCGTTATTTGCCGTTTTTCGACGATGGTCAGAAAAAGTAATTTTTGTGTTATAAAAAATTAAAGTCCACCCTAAATTTGGTGATCCTAGCTTTAAAATTGACCACTCTACAGCTGTTTTAATATTTAGCGGCTGGCCGCTAAAAAGCGGCTAAGGAGCGGTCTGACCGCTATGACTAGAAAAAGTAATTTTCTCTAAATATGCACATGAACCACCAGAATTTTTTTTTATGTCTCTAACTGTAACAGGAGCCGAGATAGAAGGGGGGGGGGGCAAATAAGTCCCCCCCTAATCTATTAAGGGGGGAATTGGGGGCCCGATCTGTAAGGGTTAACCTTAACGAGAACAACAACATTTATATAAGTGAAACATCTCTATAATAAAGTGGTAACAATGTACTTAAACAGTATTCTGTACATAAACAATTTTGAAACAAAAAATGTTCATACACTTATGTTTAGACTTATAGATTAATATTCTGCTTTATAAGCTATTAAATAAGCTTTAATGTTTGTTTTTCCTATCTTCTGATTTTTGAACTTTGCTTTTATGGATGTTATCATCTTTGTTTTAAATACATATATGTTGCATGATGTGTCTACAGTAATAACAACGTCAAACTAAACTAAAGCAAAACAATCGATTTATAATTACTTGGATGTTGCATCAGGTTTTTAGGTTTTTTAGTGTTACACCTGGCTAAGATAGCAATAATCGCTACTTCCTTTACTCCATCTCCTGCCATCTAACTGGATAAACAAATTGACCAATAAATGAGGTTCATATTAGCATCCTAAATTTTCCACTGTCAATTTATCCACATATACTATATCCATTAGTAAAACTAAACCTAAGGAAAAACAAGCAATTTTCATGAAAAGAACCATGTCTTGCAAAGAACCCCCCCCCCCCCTATCTTATTTTGAAATAAATTGAAAATGAGGGAGGGTTAAGTTTTTAAAAGCGAAGCTTTTCTTTAATTAGGGTCTGTCAGTCCGTCCGTCCGTCCGTACGGAACGGATAGCTTTTTTCATTATTTTAGGCATGTTAGAATTGTTCTATCGATTTCAAACATTGGTGATTCCTGTAGTAGAAAGGAACGATTTAGAAATCGTAGCAACTCTATAATCATTAGAAGAATTTCCTTACGTCAATTATGACATGTTGATTTTTTACTTTTTTAACAACACATTTTTATGTGATCTAATTATCCGATTGATCTGATTTTTGGTAAACTGATTCCTGTGAAAACAAAGTACAATATTATAAGCGAAGCAACTCTATAATCAAGTCCTAAAAATGTAAGTATGTCGATAAAAATTATCCTGTATCAAGCAAATTTACCTACAATTTTGCTTTGACTCTTTTATATTTACATTCTGCTTATTCAGTTCTGACACTATACAAGTGATAATGTCCGTTTGTACTACAGTTTCAGAGCTTCGCTTTTATGGGTGTTGTCATCCTTGTTAGTTTATTATTTTAGATTGATTTGGTAATGGGAAGCCCAACAATGTTAAGGCCCCTGCATGGGATAGACATGAGAAAAAAAAAATAATTTCAGATTTAATTTATCTTTAAAATAGAGCGAAGGGGGGTGGGGGGTGAGTGCCCAGTCGGCATTTTAGTGGGAAAATGCCAAAACCCATTGTAAATTTCTTACATGCAAATAATTTCATTTTCCTTTAAAGTATTGAAACTTGGAATGGTGGAGCAAGGAAAATTATTTCAAACATTAACTAAGCAATAACAATATGGATATATTGACAGGGGAACATTCAGGTTGCCGATTTGGACCTCAATTATTGTTTAGTTTGTTCATCCAGTAGGAGAGGAGGGGATGGGGTAAAGGGATGGATTGAGGGGATCGTTTTTTTGCAAGCTGCAAGTTTCACTTTAATAGAGTACATAATAGTCTGGTGTAAGATCCAAGTTAATCTTGAATATCAAATACATAGATACTATATACTTTGTGAATGTTTGCTTGTTTGACCTCTGAAGATTTTTAAAAATAGAGCATGTTAATTTTTCACTTATTTATTTCCATATCCCTGGAAATATAGAGCAACAACCCATAATTTAAATTTTTAATTCAACAATATCGCAATTCAATTGATTGACAGATAAAAAAAATTAGGGAGTTAGGGATATGTAATTATCTTCAATCATTTAAGTCGATTATTTTGAAAAGAATATGTTTTAGAAATTACTCAAAAAATCTTAAATGGAGGGGGAGGGGTGGTAATTATAAGACATCAATTAATTCAAATTGACTGAAAAGCTTTACCGTTTTTATGGTTTTAGAAAATAGTTTCACATTTGATAACTTTTTCTGGAAGTCTTTATGTTAATGAGAGGTGCCTGTTTTGGACCAAGGCATTCCCCCCACTCCAATTATTATAAATCATCAGTAGATACTAATTTAAATGTTATGGCTGATATAGATTTATGGCTGTACTAAGTATTATGTCGCGCACCTGACATAGCAGCAGTGGGAATCATTGTTGACGTCCTTACTTATGTGGAGCTAAGATTCAAACCTACAACAACCTTCATTTCTCAAGAAGATGCGCTACGTGTTACGCCATAGTCGCAGGTTAATTTACATTTGAAATGGACACACAGAAAACTGTCCCGAATTTGTATTAATTTTGAGGAACAAGACTCCAGTGACGTCATATTTTTCTTTCCCGAAAAAGGGAAGGGGGGAAGAAAATCTCTTCAAAAGAGATGGGGAAAAACCCCTTTTCTCCCATCTCTTTTTTCTTCCCCCCTTCCCTTTTTTTTCTTTCCCCCTTCCCTTTTTCGGGAAAGAAAATTATGACGTAATTGGAGTCTTGTTCCTCAAAATTAATACAAATTCGGGACAGTTTTCTGTGTGTCTTGAAATGTAATATTAAAAAAATTGTAAAAGCTTTTTTTGGCTTACTTATTTATCACATAGCATAAAGAAAGAGTAAAGAGAGATATGAAAAGTATAGACAGGAAAGAAAACAAGGATGACAACTTCCATAATGGGAGTGAAACAGATCTATAGTATAGATGTATGTACAGACAACTACCTCCCTATCTTTTTCAAAGACCTCTTTCGTCTGCTTCTAAATTATTTTCCGCTACTTGGCTACATTGGTTGATTTTCAATGACCCAATAGAAAGGTTGCACAAGGGGGTTGCGATGGGGAGATACAGTTATTCAACCCTTTCTCCTTCTAGTGTTTTACTCTAATGTTATTTCAAAGTTAATATAAGCGACATTATTGGTTGCTTTTCAATGACCCAATAGAAAGGTTGCACAAGCCGGTTGCGTTGGGTAGATACAGTTATTTAACCCTTTCTCCCTCTAGTGTTTTACTCTAATGGGAGTGAAGAACAAATAATGGTTTGACTTACGGACAAAAAAAACCGTTCTCATCCATACGAAAAAGCTATGTCTAGCTAGCTGGTATTATATCCAATTTTCTACGAATATAAAAATGTACAATTATAAGATAAAAACCATTTTTTAGCCCCGAGATGCCGAAGGCACGGGCTAAAGAATGGTACATTTTATTTTCCCTACAACCACATTTTATATCCGCGGAAAGCTGTTTATAATACGATGCTAGGAATGACTATTCTTATTAGTATAGGCAATGTTCACAAAAAAAAAGATCCGCATTACATTTTAATAGATAGCAAAGAAAATCACGTTTCTCCTTACTTGGCCGACTAACGGACTTTTCGAATTATAATGAAGATTCGCTACTATAATGAAAGGAGGACTGTAATGAATAAAAGAAAGGATAAATAGAGAGAGAGAGAGAAAGATAGAGAGAGAAGGAGAAAGAGAGAGAGAGCGCGAGTGAAACAGTGCGAAAGAGAGAGAGAGTTTGAAAAAGGGAGAGAGAGATTGAGAGAAAGAGAAAGAAAGATAGGAAGCTAAATTTCATTTCCTATTCCGGTCTTCAAATTATTTATCTAAAAATTCAGCAAAAAATACATGAAATTTTCTGAAACTTTTTGTTGGGTAGGGGGGGGGGGGGGGGTAAGTCGCCCCCTTTCCCCCATTTCACTATTTGGTGTACAAATAAAATTATGTTATTTTCTTAGTTTTGGAAGGGTGGTGGTACTCTCCCCCATAATAGATTTAAACCTACCCAGGACCTATGAGAAGCCACACTGCGAAGGAGAACCAACACATCTATAGAATAGATGTATATACAGACAACTACCACCATTCCTTTTTCAAAGATATCTTTCGTCTACTTCAAATTATTTAGAAAGGTTGCACAAGGCGTTTGCGATGGGGGAGACACAGTTATTTAACCCTTTTCCCTCTAGTTTTTTACTCTCATCTCAAATTTACATATAGAAACATCATTAAAGGTGCACTGTTTTATAGACCATAAAAGACACACTATCCTATCATATTATCCGAAAATGTATATGTTCGTTATGAAATTGACTTATTTAGCCGTTTTTAATAAGAAAAAGAATAGACATTAGAATGTTGAATTTTCAGATTAAGTTATTCAGACAAATATATTATCCTTATTATAAAGTAACAGGATGTCTATTTGTCTGTCTGTATGTCTGTCTGTATGTGCGTAACGAAGGATCTCGCTAATCGCTGAACCGATTTGGCTCTCCCTAACAGGGTAGCTTCTTTTAGGTCCTGTGAAGGTTTATATCTATTTTCTTAAGGGGTGGCAAACCCCCAACCCCCCAAAAAAAATTCTTGATAAAAAAATAATATTGAAATAGTGGGTCGACTAACACCCCCCTCAAAAAAAAAATCCCAACTCCTAATTTTTTTTAAAACTTATCTTTTGAATCTAAAATACGAAAAATTAGGTTGATCAAACCTCTTGGGGCAAAGCCCCTAAAGGCTAGGGGTGAAGCCGCTAGTTATTAATCTATAGTACAATAGAACAGGGATTTAAAGGGATAAGGCATTGGCTTATAAATTTATATTCATACCCAATCAACATAAATTTACCCCTTCTATAAATTACAATTTGTTGTTAAAACGTTTGGACACTCTTTGTAAGAAAGCATCCATAAAGTAAAGCTAAAAAACAAGAATGTGCGACAAACAAACATTAACAAATTTAGAGTACACCGCATTGGATATTCAACTATATAAAGTAAAAATCCATTCCAAAAATTACTTAACTACATAATGTTTTTATCATTGTAAACTTAAATTTAAAAACTTCATTGTAGAGATGCTTTATTGTTCCAACTTTAAAATAAATAGAACAATTTTAACATGCCTAGTAATTATGGTATTAAATCACATATTAGCACAAGTTTTCCCTTGAAGCTAAATGCACATAGCTGGTTAGTACAATATGAAATATTGAAAGCATTACTTAATTAAAAGAATTTCTGAAATGAAAAGGATAATAAAAGCAGATTGGCCTGTATGAAAACAATGCGTGAAAGCACATTACTGCTTACTTCCTACCTTTTAGGAAACTGCCATTTGGGAAGAAAGATTTTATATAAATTAACCATATCAATAAAATTTGACTGTATATATAAATTTATATAATATTAATTTAATTCATTTATTATTGTTTTTTTTTTATATAAGTACACCCAAGAATGATAACTCTAATCTAAGATTTTATATTTATGCAGTAGAAATCACGAAACCTTTTATATAAAACATGTTCAGGTTTATTAAAGAATTACGGACGAATTAAATTATCTACTACATTATCATTGATACAGGAAATCTTTACACAAAATTCAGACGTATATCTCTTTGTCATCTTTATTGCATAGCCCATAGAATTTCTGTGCACACGTTTTGTATTTCACGTTGAAACATTTTAGACCTTGTACTTTTTTATCTACAAACTTATAGACTGAATGATTTTTAAAATGTTGGCCAATTAATCCTAAATTTGCATAAAACAGAGAAAAAGCTTCAAAAGGTTATTTAGTAATAAAAGTAGCTCTTACTATGTATAAACGCATCTAGGGGTACTTGAGGAAGGAGGAGTTGAATCCCAAACCCAATTTTTTATTTTACTTAAGAAAAATAAATTTAGTTTTTTTTTGGAGGGGTAATTTTTTCTAGAGGTGATTTCTCTTGGGAGGATTGTGGTACCCTCCCTGAAAATAGTTATAAACCTTCCAGGGACCTATTAAAAGATACCATGTTAGGGAGAACATGATCGGTTCAGCGGTTAGCGAGATCCTTGGGTACTAAAAAAAACAGACAGACATTGTTCTACTTTGTTTTATAGATTAAGGCTCAGAAAAAATTCAAAAATATATTTTACTTAGACTACTTCTGAGGGACTTTACATTTTCTTTATTCGCACGTTTTAAAAAAAATTATCTCTTTTTACACATAAATTAACCCATTAGTGCCGAACCGGGCACTAAAACCCGGTTCCGAAAAATGGAAAAAAAACCGGTTTCCGGCTTCATAATTGCATCATTCTCAGAATGAATCCCCCCTCTACTACCCTGATTTTCATTTCCCCCTGGAGCAGGCAGTTTAGCTTACTTCCGTTTGCTGGTATAGCTCAACAAAATTTGAAAATCATGAAAATTCAAATACCCCTTCTAACTTTTTTGTTTTTATAGTAAAGTCGCTGATTTTTTTTGTGAAATCTAATGTTTATTGACAAGTACATCTATTTGTGAATTCGTTTTATTCAAATTATAATTTTTTATATGATTTTTTTATCGTTTTTTTATGCCCTATTATGACCCGGTTCGGCTTGGCCATAAATACCCGAAAATTTTAAAACCCGGCTCGGTTTCGGTTTTTATTACCCGGTTTTAACTTTTCAACCAATAAAATAACAGTTTACGTCATTAGTAAGGGTTTGAGCCACCATAATAACCCTAGTAATCTCTATAGGTGTCATTCAATAGTTTTATGCTCGTTTTCTGATATGTAACACCCAAATTTTATATGTTCTTTTTTTGTAGTGTGTGTCTTTTAAAACTTCGAGCAACGGGTTTTTTTACCCGAAAACGGCGGTACCTAGAGCCGAAACACTAAATTTGAAATAAATCGCTTCGTATTATACTTGTAGCTCTTTAGATTACATGAGGTTGTGTAGTTTTCAATTACGGATCGTATCAAAGTTCTAAAAAGTGTTCATCTCACTTTTGGCGTTCAAAAATTACATTTTTCGATTTTTGGTCAAAATAACCGGGTTTATACAGGTCAACCGGGTTTTAAAACTGGGGGAAAGCACCAAAAACGGGTGTTAATGCCTGGTTGGTATTTATGGCCAAGCCGAACCGGGTTTTTTTGCAACTTTCCTGTGCACGCCACTAGAGCAAAACAAAAAAATACGAATTCCGTTTTGACCATTATAAAGCTTCCCTGAAACTTACAGCTCGATCGGCCCATAAAAGTGGCGCTCGGCACTAATGGGTTAAAACTGCATATTATTGAAGGGTAAATTTCAGATTTTCAAATAGAACAACTTGAAATACTTAGATAATTTTTAAGGTTCAACATTTATATTAATTGTATTTTAAAACAGGGATCAAAAGGGATAAGAAAAATGCATTCAAATTGTTTTACATCCCCAATGATGATACACAGTCTTACCCCTTCTGGAGATTAGAATTAGTAGTTTCAATGTTAGGACCCTCAACCAATTAAAAAGTCCCCCAAGGTTGTTAAGCCAACGAAAAAAAAAATATTATAAAACATTTAGGATAGACAGAAGGATAGACCGATGGATAGACAGAAGGATAGACAGATGGATAGACAGAAAGATAGACAGAAGGATAGACAAAAGATTAGAAAGATGGATATACAGATAGATAGACAGAATGATAGACAAAAGTATAGACAGAAGGCTAGAGAGACAGATAGATAGAAGCATAGACAGATTGATAGACAGATTGATAGAAAGAAGGAGAGACAGACGGATAGACAAAAGGATAGACAGATGGATAGACAGATGGATAGACAGAAAGATAGACATATGGAAAGACAGAAGGAGAGACAGAAGGATAGACAGAAGGATAGACAGATGAATAGACAGATGGATAGACAGATGGATAGACAGAAGGATAGACAGAAGGACAGACAGATGGATAGACAGAAGGTCAGACAGATGGATAGACAGATGGATATACAGAAGGATAGACAAAAGTATAGACACAAGGATAGACAGATAGACAGAAGGATAGACAAAAGTATAGACAGAAGGATAGAGAGACAGATAGACAGATGGATAGACAGATGGATAGACAGATAGATAGACAGAATGATAGACATATGGATAGACAGAAGAATAAATAGAAGGATAGGCAGATGGATAGACAGATGGATATACAGAAGGATAGAGAGACAGATAGATAGAAGGATAGACAGATTGATAGACAGGAGGATAGACATAAGGACAGGCAGAAGGATAGACAGAAGGAAAGACAAAAGGATAGACAGATGGATAGACTGAAGGATAGACATATGGAGAGACAGAAGGAGAGACAGATGGAGAGAAAGGAGGATAGACAGAAGGATAGACAAAAGGATAGACAAAAGGATAGACAGAAGGATAGACAGATGGATTTACAGAAGGTCAGACAGATTGATAGAAAGAAGGAGAGACAGAAGGATAGACATATGGATAGACAGATGGATAGACTAATGGATAGACAGAGGATAGACAGAAGGACAGACAGAAGGAACAGATGGATAAACAGAAGGATAGATAGAAGGATAGACAGAAGGATAGACAGAAGGATAGACAGAAGGATAGACAGAAGGATAGACAGAAGGATAGACATATGGATAGACAGACGGATAGACAGAAGGATAGACAGAAGGAAAGACAGAAGTATAGACAGAAGGATAGATAGTAAGATAGACAGATGGATAGAAAGAAGTATAGACAGAAGGATAGATAGAAGGATAGACAGAAGAATAGACAAAAGGATAGACAGAAGGATAGACATATGGTTAGACTAATGGATAGACAGAGGATAGACAGAAGGATAGACAAAAGGAAAGACAGATATATAGACAGAAGGATAGACAGATAAATAACTATTCTTATTATTAATTCTACTATTCTTTGTGTGGCTATAATGCTGACGGGAAACTTATATTAATTATAAGTTGCTGAATACATAAAAAGTACATGACAACAAATTGTTCAATATATTTTACTTTTTTTGTCACTGTACACTGTACAGTGACTGCTTCCTTAGAATCTAGGACTCTATAATTGAACATTGAAAAAATAGCAGTAAACTATCTAAAGACTTAAATATAAATATTAAGTAGCCTAAAACCGCCCTAGGACCTATGTGGAGCTTCCCATAAATGGAGAATACAATCGGTTCACTAGTTATTGAAATCTTAGGCTTCAGACAAAATAACCCTACAACTGTATATAATAGGATAGATGTAGGTATATTTTTTATTGAGATAGCCTAGTTCTAAAGGCATAAATCATTTTCTTGGGTCCAATTAGTCACTCCATCGACAGTTAAGCTTCAATTCTAATAATGTCAAACTCTAATCATCAAAATGGGATTTCTATAGCTTTAAGAGAACGGATATATTTCATCCCGCATACTCAGCACTACATTAATATAACAAGGTTGACAACATTTTTAAAAGCGGAGCTTTAAAAATCAGTTAGACAAGACAAACAAACGAACATTGATAACTCAATTAATATTTAGTATAATTTGGAAGCCTGAACAAGATTTTCGTAAAAATATACCAGAAAATTACATTAAAACATGATCCTTATTTTGAGCATACTTACTTTTTAAGACTTGATTATATAGATGCTTCGCTCTTACCTAATGATCCCAGGAATTTATATTCTAAAATGAAATTAATTGAATGTTTAAGAGCTACAAGTTATGATATACTATGTAAATGAAAGGGTGAAAGAGTTGAGAGGGCAGAAAAATAACATTAAACCATACAAAGGTTTACAATAGGAATTTTCGAGATCTTATCAAGCAGACCGTAAAACTTATTTTCATTCGTTCTAGAAGCATTTTTATAACTTACTGGAGTTTCATCATTACATTTACTTAATATGAAACAAGATTTTAAACTTTTACTGTATTACCGTTTACTATTCTTTTTTTCCGGGAGAGAGGGGACATTGGACTGTTTATTACACTAATCCCCAAAGTTTTATGACAAATCTTTTTATTCGTTGGCTCAACAACTTTAAATTTTAATTGGTTGGTTTATTAAGTTGAGTGTCTAAACGTTACAACTACTAATCTTAATCTACAAAATTTGTAATTTTGTGTATCATCATTGGGAATTAATACATTGGCCATTGATTTCGGTATATCTCTGAATTTATATAGATTATGATCTACTTTTATACATAATTGTTGGTTATTTCTAAGTTTATGAAAACAACTGTTTATCAATCAATTTTTAAAAGCGAAGCTTTTCTATAATTAAGTCGGTCCGTCTTTTTTCTCTAATTTAGGCATGTTAGAATTGTCCTATCAATTTCAAACTTTGCATGATTATTCCTGTAGTAGGTACGATTTAGAAAGCGTAACAACTCTATGATCGTTACCAGAATGTCCGTACGTCCATTCTACACATGTTGCTTTTTAACTTTTTATAATAACAAATTTTCATATAATATATTCATCCGATTAATCTAATTTTTGGAGTACTGATTCCTATTAAAATAAGGTACAATATCATAAGCCCTAAAAATGAAAGTATGTCCTTAAACAGTATTCTTTATTAAAGAAGTTTTGCAACAAATTTACGTATAATTTTGTTAATTTTGTATTTGTATTTTGTATATTCAGTTCTGAAACTTTACAAGATGTTCGTCTGTCATACGGTTTCAGAGCTTCGGTTTTTATGGATGTTGTAATCCTTGTTTTTTTAACAATTAAGATACAAAACAAAAGCATAATTAAAACTCAAAATGATTATTTGTCAAACAAAATGATACAATAATAGTTATTTATCGCATCGTATTATAGACAGCTTTCCGCGGATATAGAATGTACAATTATAAAATTAAGAATTTTTAGCCCCGAGGTGCTGAAGGCACGGGCTAAAAAACTAATTTTAATCTTATGATTGTACATTTTATATTCGTAGAAAGCTGGTATAATACGATGCTAGACATAGTTTTTTCGTATGGATGAGAACTGGTTCCTATCCACCGGATTAGAATGAATACGAGAATAGTTATTAATCGTATCGTATAATAGACAGCTTTCCGCGGATATGAAAATGAAAAAAATATTAGATTGAAACATTTTTGTTAGCCACGAGGAGCCGAAGGCCGAGTTAACAAAACTAGTATTAATTTTATGATTTTTATTTTATTATCCGTGGAAAGTTGTGTCTAATACGATGCTATACAAAATGTTTCAGTATGGCTGATAACTGGTTCTAATCCAGCGGATATTAATCGGTTTCTAGGCCATGCTATAAATAATATTTCTTCATCTTTCCAGTATAATGCTTTTTATTATGGATATAGAAACAATCAAATAAACATAAATACTAAATAATTGAGTATGTCACCAAACTGTAGAGCCGCCAGTATTCTAAAAGCTTCTTAGCTAAGCAAAAAACACCATGAAATTATTATTCTTTAAATAGAACAATTATTAGAAACATTTCTATTCCTGCAGATATTAATCTGTTTCGAAGCCATACTGAAAAATCATATATTGCATCGTATTATAGACAATTTTCTGCGAATAATTTAAAACAGCCCCGGCTTACGGCCCCTCGGGGATAACAAACCTGGTTTTAATCTTTTTCATTCTAATATCCTTGGAAAGCTGTTTATATTTGATACGATGCAAAAAAAAATAACTTTTAATTGATTTTATCTCTAGTTTAAGTGAATCAACTAATATTAGCTTGTTCGTTTTTTACAATTTTTTACTTATCCCCAAATCCTGAATGTATTGAATTGTCTTGTTTTGATAATCTATATTTTTATGATTATTTTTTTGCATTTAATGATTTTGATTTCCTACTTCCTTCAACATTTTGTTGTTAGTTAATAGATGTTATGGATATATAAGATCAATTTTATAAACAATATTCTATTAATTTGTGCTCTTAAAAATATTTTCTTAAGATAGCAAAAAACAAGCGAAAGGGAATTTAAGAAGGAATCTAAAGGGATAAGACAATGGTTGATAAATTGATGTACATTCCTTTGTTTATTACAATAAGTGGTGGAAACCAGCTTATACCAATAACGAAATTAATTCGAAATAAATCACGAAACCTATACTTGATTTTCAGCTGTTGTTGGGGGGCAACACATCGTAAAATTGACGACCTCTCCATTTGCCTCCCAAATATTATTTTATATTTTTTTCTCTTGTTGGTTATACCTTATACCTGGGTAAACATTTGACACTCAACTTTATATGAAACAACCAATAAAAACTCAAGAAAAATCCCCGAATTTCTTGATCCAACGGATAAGAAAACTTTGGGGACAAGAATAACCCAATACCCCCCCCCCCCCTTTGAAGAGTCTAAGAAGTTTTTTTAAAGAAATTTTTTGATATGATTAAATTGCACTTTTCATGTAGACTTTAAATTTCAGCTAATCTTCAAATTTATTTCCAACAGACTGATATTTACTAGGAGAATCTCGACTCTCAAATTTCAGCAGTCTATCTTTAGATAGCTGACAGTTGAAAAAATTATATCTTATGTGTCTCTTATAACCTAAGGAGAGGCAGACCAAGTAATTTATATATATATTTATACTTATTCTTCCCTCTATCTTAAAAAGCAGTCGAGATAATCCCGTTTATAACCTTTCATCAAATGGAAGTTTCTCTGTTAAAAAAAAGAATGGTACATAAATATATACATAATATGAAAATTATTTTGTAAATATATTAGAGTAAAACACTAGAGGGAGAAAGGGTTAAATAACTGTATCTCCAAATTCCAACCACCTTGTGCAACCTTTCTATTGGGTCATTTAAAATCAACCATGCAATGGTGTTGTCGCTTATATTAACACAGCCAAGTAGCAGAAAATAATTAAGAAGCAGACGAAATAGGTCTTTGAAAAAGGAAGGGAGGTAGTTGTCTGCATAGATACATCTATACTATAGATCTGTAATAACATATGTATTTGTTATAAAAGTCAAATTAAGTTTAATGTTTGGCTAGTATTTTTAAATCTAACTTAATAATTTTTGGCTAGATCATCTGACGTTTACTTAAACCACCTTTTTGTGCACTGATAAAAGATTAAAAATAAGAGGGGGGTAAAAAAAGCATTTTAAGAAAATGTAATAGAGATCCTTTGAAAAAAAACGAAAATCACAAAAGAAAATAAAGAAAAATATTTTAGAAATGTTATCTAATAAAAAAAAGAGAACGTTAGATGAAGAATAAGATAGATAAAGAGATAGAAAAGATAAATAAAAATGTATTGAGAGTTTTAGATATGCAACTTTGATAAACATGAGTAGCAACTTTTTGATTTCAAATCTAATTGTAATCCAAGAATTTGCTGTAGTTGTAGACATTCTCAGCCGCAGCCACCCGTTTAAGCACGGCTGCCGATCCTTGGTAAGTAGTAACTAAATACATATAGAATTTAATTGGATATTATAACAGGCGAAAACTAGTCGTCTATGCTAACATGGACATCAGACAATAGACAGATGAAAGTTTTACTTTATTATCGAACATACATGAAAATCTGATGTAACATCCAATTAATAATATGTCGATTGGTAAATATATAAGCATGTTATATTATACTCTACGCAAGGAATAAGACAATGAACGATAAATTGACGTAAATCTCCAATAATGATAAATAAAACTACCCCTTCTGTATATTGAAATTACTTTTATATTAGTACCCAAAGTTTTAAGCTAACTAATAAGATAAAGTGGTTGTAAACTTTGGGTACTAATGTCAAGTGTCCCATTTATCTATGACTAAAATTTTTTACAGGTTTAGGTCCATTTGGGGCTGAATCAAGAAAAGGGTATTGGTTTTCTTTAATCCATATATACTAAAACAATTAAGAGAGAATTAATACATTTTAACACTCTCAAATGCATGCAAAAACGACAGAAAAAATGGATTTGTTTTAGTTTGTAATCAAAAAGTTTGTCCCAATTCCCTAGTCACGCCGAAGCATATTTTTTGATGAAGAAAATGCAGAATTCTTTCAGGATTTGACCAGGATTATTCTTTAATATAATGGATGTATTAATACTTGGATCTTACATCAGATTTTCATGTTCTAAAATAAAGTGAACTCTTGTGCTGGCTAAAATAATGATCTCCCCATCGCCCCTCCTTTACCTCATTCTCTTTCCTTTTACTGGATAAACAGCCCGACTAATAAATGCGGGGGTAAATTGCAATCTGTTGTATCATCCATGTATATTATACATCCATTATTTATAACAGTCGGAAGGAGCAACATACTTCAGCTCTATTAAATTTTAGCTTAGACAAGAAAGGGACGGGGACATTGGGCAGTTTATTACACTAGTCTCCGAAAAATTATAATAACGTTTTCTTATTTATGTCTCAACAACTTTGGTTCATAAAGTTGAGTGTCCAAACTTTTCAGCCACTAATTGAAATCTTCAGAAGGTATAATTTCGTGTGTAATCATTTGGGGTGTACATCTATTTATGGGGCATTGGCTTATCCCTTTAGATCCCTTAAATGTAAAAGATGGCACATTGTTGAAGCAGCGTATAGTGCCTACAAAGAAATGACGTCATACAATACAAATGACCATTGAAAGGCCACTATACATTTTACCATTGTTCAATTACAATGCATACTGGCCTATCATTGGTTATTTTTATTGTATGTGACGTCTTTTTTGTAGGCACTTTAAGATGCTTCAGCAATCTTATAAGATCCTATAAGATCAAAAGATAAATATTAATTAAAGTTTAAATTTGAATGAATTGAACAATAACCAACATATCTATTTATTTGAATTATAATTTTCGTTTATAATGACATTTTTTACTTTTATTTCGTCAAATTTCAAAGTATTCATAATTTGATATCTTTAAAAATCAATAAATGTGAAGTGATATTAATCTTAAGATGCCAACATGTTTTCAGTGTTCTAGCTGTATTATTTAAAAAGTTTCAAGAATTAAAAGAAACCTGTATAAAGGATAAAACTGATAGTTTATAAAATAACAAGGATGACAACATCCATAAGTAGCGAAGCACAAAAATTGTGGATGGGAATACGTAGAAGTAGATTTAAAGTGTATTTATTAAAATCAATAATAGATTTATTTGAGAAAATAAACATGAAACCTTGTTTTATTTTGTATGATGAAGATGGTTAAAGTAAAGTACATACTAGATGCACATAACAATGGGAAAAAATATTTTGAAACTGTTAATGCAAAAAAGTTTTAAAATTGGACCAAAAATGCCAAAGATATGGGGAAATATATCAACATATAAAAATAGCCAAAAACCTGCTGCCATTGTTTCTTTTCTTAAAACGCCAGAAATTTAATTTTAATATCTTTAACTGAAAAATTTATGAAAATTGGACCATTAACACCAAAGATATGGGTAAAAATGTGAAAAATATAAAAAATAGCCAAAAACCTGCAAAAAGGCAGTCTGACTGTCATTGTTGTTTTCTTCAAACGACAGGAAATTTAATTTTGATATCTTTAACTGAATAAATTTTGAAAATCGGACCATAAACACCAAAGATATGGAGAAAAATGTGAAAAATATAAAAATAGCCAAAAACCTGCAAAAAGGCAGTCTGACCGGCATTGTTGTTTTCTTCAAATGACGGGAAATTTAATTTTGATATCTTTAACTGAAAAAATTTTGAAAATCGGACCATAAACACTAAAGATATGGGGAAAATTTGGAAAATATAAAAAAAATAGCCTAAAACCTGCTAAAAAGCAGTCCGACCGCCATTGATGTTTTATAGTTAATTTTGCTCCTTAATGATGGGAATGTTGTCAAAAAATTTCAGCTCTGATTCTTTTATAAGAACCGAGAAAATCACGTTTCCCCCAATTCATTAATTACGGACGGACAGACGGACAGACGGACGGACAGACGGACAGACGGACAGACGGACAGACGGACAGACGGACGGACAGACGGACGGACAGACGGACTGACATTGTGAATTATAGAGTAGCTTCGCTACTAAAAAAAGCAATAGTTATCTAATCATTTACTATTTAAATAATGTTGTCTCAAGCTACAAAATGTTTAATTATTGCTATTCATAAAGAATTTTAAAAAAAGCTTGATTTAAACACAATTAGAATAAGGATGAACTTTTCTTTTTAAAGGTGAAGCTCTTCTATAATTAGGGTCGGTCCGTCCGTCCGTACGTTCGAGACAGATAGCTTTTGACGTTAATTTTGGCATGTTAGAATTGTCCTATTGATTTTAAACTTAGCATGGTGATTCCTTAAGTAGTTAGGTACGATTTAGAAAGCGTAGCAACTCTATAACCATTACCAGAATGTCCGTGCGTCCATTCTGAACATGTTGATTTTTTTCCTCACTTTTTAAAGAAATTTTTTTTTATGTGGTCTAATTATCCGATTGATCTGATTTTTTTGTATATTGATTCCTGGGACAACAAAGTATAATGTTATAAAGCTTATAATTAAGTTCTAAAATGTAAGTATGTCCATAAACATTATCCTGTATCAAGCAGTTTTTCAACAAATTTACTTACAATTTTGCTTCGACTCTTATACATTTCTGATTATTCAGTTCTAACACTCTACAAGTGTTAATGTCCGTTTGTCCTACCGTTTCAGTGCTTCGCTTTTATGGATGTTGTCATCCTTGTTAATATTTTTAAGCCGTGCATGATCCTTTATATACCTGGTAAAATTATCATGTTTATATAACTGGACTCAATACACATAACTAGATATAATAAACTTTTCTAACATACCACCCGAAAAGCAAAAATTATTAAGATAGACATATCAGAAATATATGAAATAATACAAATAAAACAATTTAAATTGTTCTAAAATTTTGTTTCCCATCAAGTCTACCTAATTTTATCAAAGGTTAAAAAGGGTTTGGTGTTATTTTTTATTCTTAAAATAACTTTTATGTACAATAAGGTTATGAAATTATTTTCTATTTTTAAAACTTTTTATTTTTTTTAAGAGAGCGGGTGTCCCAACCCCCAAGCAAAATACCTTAAAACAACCGCAGAACCAGTATCTATATTTCCTAAAGTGTGGAGCCCAATCAGTTAAGCGGTTACCTAGATCTTAAGTTTCAGACAGACAGACGGATTTTGTATTATAGACAAGCAGCTACGCCCCTAGAATCTAGAGGCTCTGTACTGAAAGGGGAAACTAAGTAAAATAGCATATACCAAGACTCAAATATGAAAATATAATATCCTATATGAAGATTCCTTGAACTCAATAAGGGCAGTGGTTACCAAAATCTTAAGCTCCAAACAAAAAAAAACTTTTCTCAAAAAAAAAAAAAAAAAATTGGAGATGTAACCACTAATTTCGAACATATTTTTTAAAAAATTGGGGAGGGGATTTTTTTTATTTTTTGAGGGGGTTTGGGATGTCCCAATCCCTAAGAAAATAGCCTAAAACCACCACAGGACCAGTAGGTATGTATATTCCATGAACAGTAGAATCCGATCGGTTCAGTGGTTACCGAAATCCTAAGGGACAGACGGACAAACACCATCCTACTTTGTATTATAGATATGGAGGACAATGTAATATGTATAAAAAATTCTTTAATCTTTTACTTTTAAGTAAAATCTAATCTATGAGATAATCAAGGTTTGATGAAAATATACTAAAATTAAATATAATTCTTTAGGGTGAAGTTGAATAATTCTAAATTGTGTAATGAGAATTATATCTTATTTTTGGACAATACTAGTATAGACAGCTAACTACAGACAAAAAAACTCTCTTCTTAATATAATAGGGTAATATTAAGCCAATGAAAGCAATTTCAAGTGGAGAAATAAATGTATAAGTAAAGATGTATAATCCAGAAAACTCCCTGGCTCAAGTGCTTAGGACCTTTTTCGTCTGCTAGCAAATCTCTTTTTTCTCTTTTGACTGAAGTTTAAATTTCCGACGCTATTGGATCATATTTCAATCCAATTGAAAGTCAGCACAGGTTCTCCAGACCGTGGGTTAAGTTACATTTAACAACATGTGCTTATTTTACTTTATTTAGGCATCTTATTACAGACAATTTTACACGCATGTTAATATAAGAATCAAAAGATTTCGATCCTATAATTATTCATTTTTATATCCGCAAAAAACTGTCTAAAGATTCCCAAGCACTGTATCTTTTGGTTAAATTACATCTCTTTTCAAATTTTTTTCAATTCTTAGTTAACTCTTTTGTATTTATTGTTGCCAAATAATTTTAGATGTTTCATCTTTTTCTCTATTTACCTTTTTATGTAATTGTAATTTAAACATTTTTTTAAAGCGAAGCTTTTCTATAATTAGGGTCAGTCCGTCCGTCACACACAGATAGCTTTTTTAGTTAATTTAGGCATGTTAGAATTGTCCTATCGATTTCAAACTGTGCATGGTGATTCCTTTAGTAGTTAGGTACGATTTAGAAAGCGAAGCAACTCTATACTCATAACAAGAATGTCCGTACGTCCATTTTAAACATGTTGATTTTCCTACTTTTCTAACAACTAATTTTTGTGTTAATGTAATTATCCGTTTGATCTGTTTTTTTGTATAATGATTCCTGGGACAAAAAAGTACAATATTATAAGCGAAGGAACTCTATAATAAAGTTCTAAAAATGTAAGTATGTTCAGTTCATAAACATTATCCTGTATCAAGCAGTTTTTCAACAAATGTACTTACAATTTTGCTTCGACTCTTATATTTTCCTATTTGATTATTCAGCTCTTACACTATACAAGTGTTAATGTCCGTTTGTCCTACCGTTTCAGTGCTTCGCTTTTATGGGTGTTGTCATCCTTGTTTTTACGAAGATTTTCATGAGATAAAACATCAAAATTATTCAGATATGATTTATTTTTAGTGAAGATACTCAATAATTAACTAGTAAATCCGTAATATTCTAGGATTTTCTTTAATCAAGGTCAGTCCTAAAGATTTCGAACTTTTCATGGTGATTTCTACAACATTTAGGTACGATTTAGAAAGCTTAGCAACTCTATAATCGTTATCAGAATGCCTGTACTTCTTTTTGAAAAATGTTGATTTTTTACTTTTTGACAACAATTTTTCATGTGATACAATTATTTTATTCATCTGATTTTTGGAATGCTGATTCCTATAACCACAAGGTACAATGTTTTAAGCTAAGCATCTCTTTATTCAAGTCCTAAAATAAAAGTATGTCCTTTTACTGTATCCTGTATACTATATTTTTCAACAATTTTTCTTACACATTAATGTTCTAACCTATTAGGTAATGACACTCTACCAGAGTTATTGCTCGTTTATCCTTCCTTATGATTTTATAGCTTCGCTTTTATGGATGTTATCGTCTATTTTTGTTGTTGTTACTTACCATTACTATATATAGATATATACTCTATATATATTAAAAATCCTTGTCTGTATGGTTATAATTGTCCCTGTTGACTCCACATTTTACATACTCAATAAATTTAAAGGCAACATCCAAGATTATTTATACAGATAGATCGTTTAAAAACAAATAAAAATAAGAAACATCACAATAAGAACATTCTAAATTGATAAGAAATGGCAAATATGGAATTCATATGAGTTTTTTTTTCTTCTTAATTAAAGTACAAGTAATTATGATGCATCTCGACTTGTATTAGAAAGAATTTTACAAGAAAAAATAAATAGTTATTTTACTACCCATGGAAAACTGTCTATAGCACGATGCGATGAATAATTTTGTGACTTGTAAATTTATTTCTATTTATTCAACAGAAAGAAAGAGAAACTAAAAAATCAAAAATGATTATGTGAACTTATAAAAGTTATTTATTGCATCATATAAATACAGCTTTCCACGGATATTTAAATGAAAAATTACCGAAGGTCCGGGATAACTAAACTTATATTGATATTTATTTCAATATTTGTTGAAAATTGTCTGTAATACGATGCTGTTCATGATCATTCAGTATGGATGAGATCCAGTTCTAATCCACCGGATATCAATCAGTTTCGAAGTCATACTGGCAAGAAGATTCGTGTATGTTCAATTTGTTAATCTGTTTCTATAACCTTGACAACAAGAGTTGATAAGTAAAGCAAAAAGAAGGGTAGTATTGTTTACCTTAAACAAATCTAAGTCTTGGGATGGTTTTAAGCTATTTTTCTGGCCCATTTCTGTCCCTTTGAATACAGAAAAAGTATATTACAATGAAAATACGTATGTTCAATTTATTAAACTGTTTCTACAACCTTGACAACAAGACTTGATAAGTGAAGCAAAAAGAAAGGTGGTATTGTTTACCTTAAACGAATCAACCTTAGGATTATTTGGGGAGTGTGTGTTTTGGATAACTAAAATAATACAGAAACTGTTTGCCGCGTTCATTTTAAACTTGGCGAGATTGGTGATCCAAACCACTATAAGACACACTTAGAAGCAAAGTATCTCTATAATTAAGTTTAAAAATGTAGGCATAGTATATAGATTTTTACTGAATAAATTCTAAAGCAATGCAAATTTTTGTTATTTGGTCCTACTGAAATTGTGACTTAAATCATCCTTGTTATTAAAGAAAAAACATCAAATATTAAAAAACTAAAAATAATGTTTTAAATTGTAATGATTTGAAAATCTATGTTTCTTAAACCTATAAAAAACAAGTGTGACAACATCCATAAAAGCAAATTTCTAAAATCATAAGCAAGGACATACGAACAATTACCCTTGTAGAGTGTCAGAACTTAAGAAGCAGAACATTATTTTGTAAGTTTAAAAAAAAATTTAAAATATTTTTTTTGCAAAATTACTTAAATACAGGATACTGCAAGAGGTAATACTTTTATTTTGTATGATTTGATTATATAGAAGCTTCGTTTATAACATTGTAATTATAGAAATATTCGCTTTGAAAAAAAATACATATTAAATATTGTTTTATGCTATTTTCTCTTGCGAATACAAACCCATCACCCTTTCTTAATAAGGACTAGGCTGAGTCACTAAGACAAAAATATAAATGTTGGTAAGATATTAATAGAGGTATAAGGGAGTGTTACAAATATTTAGAAAATTGACTCTATTCACTATGTTTGTAGATGGGTTTTAATAAATTTAAATAAATATAAACGTCAATGCTCTATTCACAAAAAAATTGTGGGCGGGAGTGCATATTTCTTTTGAGATGTTGATGGTACCCTTCCTCAAAATATTTGTCTTATGAGAAGCTACATTGTAATGAAAATCATATCGGTTGAAGGGTTAGCGAGATCTTTCTGTACACACAGGTAGATAGATAGACATCTTGTTACTTATAGCAATGATACTCTGTTATTAGGGTCATCCTTATTCAGATTTATGTGCTGGGAGGTTTGGTGAAACTACTGATATTTTAATTTCTTCATTTTCTTAAGCCTTTTCTATTAACAGCACACAAATTAGATTTTGTTTAAAATACTGTACAGTGTACATAATGGCCCTTATTAAAAAAAGCACAGATTATGTAAGACAAAAGATGATTGATCTAAAAGTAATTTTTCTAATTGCAAAGAGTATATATGTATGTTGTCTGATCAGATATCAGAAACAATTATTTTGACATAACCTTCAGCCACAACAATACTGCAGGAATTCAGGGGACATTGGGCTATTTATTACACTAGTCCCCAAAGTTTTATATTAACATTTTCTCAAACATTTCAACCACTAATTGTAATCTAAGAAGAGGTAATTTAGTGTAAAATTATTGGGGATGTACATTACATCACTTTAGTATGACATTATTGGTTTATTTTCCTTTAAAACAATTATGAGCCCAAAAAGGTATTTGGAAAGACTTCCTGTTTGTGTACCTTTATTACAATATTAAAGTAAAAGAATAGAGTTGACCTGAGCTATGTGTAACTATGTCCATCCACAGAGCGGGGACCCGGTCCCGATTTTGTACTGGGTCTATAAAATCAGATAATAGCGTCGGAAATATAAACACGGCCGAGTCCCCAGAAAAGAACAGAAAGCATTTTGCTGTCTGAAATATAAATCCAAACCGTCAAAACTCAAAGATGGTAAATAGTTGATAGAATAAATAATTTTTAAAAAAACAGAGAACTAAAAAAATCAGATTTTACAAAAACATATTTTATTAGTAGTCGGGAAAAAAAGCCTTTTCTTGGTGATCTGGACAGTCAAACATACAAGAGATGTAAAGTATCCATATAATAAAGTAACAGGATGTGTGTTTGTATATTTGTCTGTCTGTTTGTTTGCACCGAAAGATCTCGCTTACCGCTGAACCGATCGGGTTCTCCTTAACAGGGTAGCTTCTCATAGGTCCCGGAAAGGTTTCTAACCATTTTGGGGAGGGTACCACTACCCTCCCAAACGAAATCCAAAATAAAGAATTTTTTTTACGTGTATAGACTTGAACGCAACATAGAAATCGTAGAGACTTGAACACAACATAGAAATATTACGTATTATTTTTAAAAAATACATTCAAAGGGCTGTATGGGCGTAGCCGCTAGTATAGTTATAACTTAAAAGAATCTCAATTTTCCCAATATTGTTATCATGATCCTCATTTTTTAATGTAGCTTAAAGATGAGTTAGACTTTTGGAAATACAGAGTAGTTTTGCTACAAAAAAAAATTTATAAGAAGATATGAATTAAATAAATGAAACTTCTTATGTTTGATAATAAAAAGTTTTAACAATAGCTTTCCCACAGAACTTATATATGGGAAACAAAATTAAAAATCATTCATCATAAAGATATAAGATATAGAATATTCTTGGATATATTGACAGGCGAAAATTTGTCGTCAATTTAGGTTGCTAATATGGACTTAATTTATTGGACTGTTCGTTTAACCATTAGGAGGAAAAGTTAAGGCAGAGGGTCTGGATGGGGGATATCGTTATTTTAGCTAGCTGTGGTTGTCACTTTATTAGATTACATGAAACTCTGGTGCAACATCCAAGTAATAATATATCGATAATCCTACAATTTTATAAAGTTTTAAGTAGTATATGTGTATATGTTCTGTAAGATCTCGTAAAATTCTAGAAAATAGTTTCAATATTTTTAATAAAGTTTATTAATGGTCTACAGAAGGTTTTAGGCTATTGGACGAAAAGTTGTGTTCAACTACACCCCCCCCCCACCATGCAACAAAAAAACACTCTACTAGAAAGGATTAATAACCAATCATAATAAAGTTATTCATATTATTCTTAGCATTTATTGGGCTTTGATTTGTAATTTATATCCTGAATTTATATAAACATTCTTGTTTTATATTTAACCCTTAACGGTCGGGGGGGGGGGGGCGTTGAACGCCCCCCCATCCGGTTTTTTCTATCTCATTTTCTGTGTGTGAAAGATAAAGAGCCCAAACTGCTTGACTTTTTAAGTGTGGGTATGAGACATAACAGAGAGTTGAAATTTTTTGAATATCTCCATCCTGGCGGGCACAGGATGCCAGCAAACCTGGCAGGGACATCCAGGTAAAGAGCAAAAATATTTTTTTGACTAAAACAAAGCATTTTATCTTACCAAAATACTAAAATATCTTCTAGTAGTACATCCTATATTAAATACAGGTGTTTAAGTCAATTTTAGGTTCCAGGTATGATCCTGCAGGTTCTGATCCTCCAGGTCTCCAGAAATCTTTAAAAGGCTCCTGTGGCCGCAATTTTTGACTTAGAGACTTCAAATTTTAAACTTAAGCTTTTCTTATATGTCTACATAACGTATTAAAATTTCATAAAGATCCGCCGCCGTTTTCTCGCCGACCGCCGACTGCGGCGGCTGGCAGCTGCCAAGTACAGCTGCGACCGCTGAAATTTATATTTTGATATTTCAAATATAAAATTTACATAAAGATAAACATTTTCTGCAAAAAAAATTTTATTCTAGCTTCAAAAATAAAAAAATTACAGCCGTTTGAAATTTTTAAGTAAAAAAGGACCTAAAAACAAAGGTTGTTAAATAAAAGGGTGAAGGAAGCGAAAATTGACCTTGACTTACTTAAGGTCGGAAATTCATCATACCACAGGGGACTTGCACAAAAAATTTTAGCCCTCTAGCTCTAATAGAAACTGAGATAATAAGGGGGGGCGTTGAACGCCCCCCCCCCCCCGACTGATTAAGGTGCGGCAAGGGGCCCGACTGTAAGGGGTTAATGACGCATGCATTGATTTATTATTATGATTTCAATAAAAGTTATTATTGCTCAAACACAGAAAGCCCCACCCGGCATTCATATGTAGGTTAAACAAGGATGACAACATCCATGAGTAGCGAACCTCATAATCTATAATACAAATTAGAATTATGTCTGTCTGTCTATCTAACTGACCGTCTGTCTATCTGTCTATCTGTCCGTCCGTCTGTCTATCTGTCTATATGTCTTTCCGTCTAACTGTCTAACTGTCTATCTGTCTATATGTCTATATCTGTCTATCTGTCTTTCTGTCTAACTGTCTAACTATCTATCTGTCTATCTGTCTATCTGTCTATATCTGTCTATCTGTCTTTCTGTCTAACTGTCTAACTATCTATCTGTCTATATGTCTATATCTGTCTATCTGTCTTTTTGTCTAACTGTCTATCTGTCTATATATGTCTTTATCTGTCTATCTGTCTTTCTGTCT
Source organism: Acartia tonsa (assembly GCF_053477335.1). NCBI lineage: Eukaryota > Metazoa > Arthropoda > Copepoda > Calanoida > Acartiidae > Acartia > Acartia tonsa. The sequence continues at coordinate 37,394,237 of NC_137268.1, read as the reverse complement.
AACTGTCTATCTGTTTATATGTCTATCTGTTTATCTGTCTATCTGTCTGTCTGTCTGTCTGTCTGTCTGTCTGTCTGTCTGTCTGTCTGTCTGTCTGTCTGTCTGTCTGTCTGTCTGTCTGTCTGTCTGTCTATCTGCCTATATGTCTATCTGTCTATATGTCTATCTGTCTTTCTGTCTATCTGTCTATCTGTCTATATTTGTCTATATCTGTCTATCTGTCTATATGTCTTTTTGTCTTTCTGTCTAACTGTCTATCTGTTTATCTGTCTATCTGTCTGTCTGTCTTTCTGTCTTTCTGTCTATCTGTCTATCTGTCTATCTGTCTATCTGTCTATCTGTCTATCTGTCTATCTGTCTGTCTGTCTTTTTGTTTGTCTGTCTGCCTGTCCATCTGTCTGTGTAAAAGCTACTATAGCGTGGAAGATATATTGACTGACAAAGTAAATTATACTTTTACATTCTTCATATTTTTTATGGCAATTTAAAAAAGAAATTCAATACATCTATCTAGAGTTTGAAAATCGTGCTTTAAAAACTATAGATTCATACTTAAAACTTAAAGAAAGTATTCTAGCTAAGAAAATAAATTTTTTTAGTGGTATTACTTAAACCCTGATTCTGATTAATAGCTGATAGATGTTTTGATCTATTTGAATTATAATAATGGATATAGAATTTGTGGATATATGAACAGGGGAAAGTTTGTCGTCAATTTAGGTTGCTAATGTTCATATATTCTTTTATTAGTCAGTTCGTTCATCCAGGAGGTGAGGAGGGGTCTAAGAAAAGTGGGTGGATTTTAGCCAGCTGGGAGTATCACTTTATCCAACTACATGAAAATCTGATTCAACAACCAAGTATTTATATACCAATTATCATAATGCAATTACATTTATGATATGTTTTAATTTGTTTTATGCTAATTAATTATATAATTGCAATTATAAAATGTCTTATATAATAGGATTTGATTTTATCAGTAATTAATATCTTAATCATTTTTTTTGGATCAATGTGTACAATTTACTATTCTACAGGGTCATTCAAGAGAAATGATTTTTTTAAAAAACTTAATTATGCATAGAAAATAAAACTATTTTGTAAAATGCTTTATTTATTTGGAAAACCTATTGTGGGACATTTATGTTTCAAATATTTAGAAATGATTATTTCAACAAATTATAACTAAAGACGTTAAAAATTGTTCCTACTGCTGCTATGTCTATATAGGGAGAGCCTTGGCCCAAAAACAGGAGCATCTCACTACCATGCACAGTTAGGACTTCTCAGACAAAGATTGTCCAATCATAGGGTTGGTTGTCTGATGGATGTTAACCTAATATCCTTGGGTGTTAGAGTATCGCATCCCATTACACGTGGATGATGCTCTGGATTATTTAGATAATCACTTAAAATCGAAGGAGAATCCCACCCTCACGAGGTAATAATTACATTTGTTTGTCTTTCTGGTCGAATAATATCATTTCTTAGTATGGCTTCGAAACCAATTAATATCCGCTGGATTAGAATTGGTTTTCAGTCGTACTAAAAAATCATGTATATCATCATTTTTCAGACAATTTTCCACAAATATTGAAATAGAGAATGAATAGAAATAACAGATCTATAGTATAGATTTATATACAGACAACCATCGCACTTCCTTTTTCAAAGTCCTCTTTCGTCTGCTTCTAAATTATTTTCTGCTACTTGGCTGTGTTAATGTAAGCGACTCCATTGGTTGATTTTCAATGACCCAATAGAAAGGTTGTACAAGGCGGTTGCGATGGGGAGATTAGAATAACCCTTTCTCCCTCTAGTGTTTTACTCTAATATAAAAATCATAAAATTTATATTTAATAAAAATGGTTTTTATCTTATAATATCCGCGAAAGGTATCAATATATATTGGAATCGTCCATAATTACAAGATTAATTTATCATCTAGTGTACCATTCCTTTATCCATGTAAGCTTGCACACAATTTTAGCAGCTATTTTCACTATATTTAATTTGGAAGAGTTTTTAGAAGGCTACACAATATTAAAATTTATTTATATGGTGGATAGGAACCGGTTCTCATCCATACGAAAAAACTATGCATAGCATATATTATATCCAGCTTTCTACGAATATAAAAACTGGTTTTTATCTTAAAATTGTACATTCTATATCCGCGGAAAGCTGTTTTTAATACTATGCGAGAAATAACTATTCTATTGATTTTTTGTCTCAGAGTGACTTACGCCCAAGTACAGTATTATCGGTGATATTTAGTTTAAATAAAAACTTGTATGCCCTTAAAATTGTGTTATTTCTGATAAATATGAAAGGGTACAAAACAAAATGGTAAACACATTTTATTTTAAACGATCTTTAATATTTTGTAATTTTGAGTAAGAAATAAAAAAATTTTAAAAAAATGTTATTTTATTTGCTACAACGTATGAGAGTCAAATTACATAAATTGTTGAGGTGCTTTATTTTCACGCGCACGCACGCACATTTCTGACCTTTTTTCATGTAATAATAACTAGTCAAGTTTGTGTGAGGTAACAAGTTCGATACTAGGCTTTATGATTTAAACATAACTTGATACTTGAAAATTTAAAAAAGACATCTGGTTATAAAAGCACTGATGGTATGTAATTAAAAATAATATGTCTATGCCTAAGCCTGCAGAGCTACTTAGTACTCAATGTAACCTAACTTAACCTGACCTAAAGAAATGAGCAAACCAACGAAAAAACCCATCCCTTGTTCTCAATATATATCAAAATAAGGGAAGTGGAGGTTCGGGGGTTATTAGTGGACACGAGGGTACTTTGAGTGAAAACGACATGTATCTTTGAAATATTGAACTATTTTCTAAAGAAAAAGAGTCTAAAAACTGAAATTAATGAATAAATTGCTTATATTGAGAAAAAGTTATTTTTGAAAACTAAAATTTTTCGGTATCAAAACCAAAGAGCAAATATTAATTTTCAAAATTGTCGTCTATGGATGATAAATATTTTTGACGATGCTGTTATAAATATCGTTAAAGTTGCCAATAAAACATGCTGAAATGCTAATTATTGTTTTTTTCAACTCATTAATAATCACTAAACCTTTATAATGCGTGTCCGTAAGTCTATTTTTAAGACCATATATTGGTCCATATAGATAATTCATATCTTAAATAATTTTGTTAAAATAGTCAAATCTGTTTAAAACCTGAGATGAGCAGTGGTAATGTAACACCTTTAAAAGCACAGAAACTCTAAAATTGATGATTTATAAAACGACAAGGCAAATTGTTTTAATTAATATCCTGTTTTATGAATGGTATTATCCTTGTTTTTAGAAATTAGGTTTAAAGTTTAGTTTCAATGTTGAATTGTCTTGAAAAAAAAATAAAGCTTATGTTAACACAACACACGACAAAAAAATCCTGCTTTTTTCTGTGTAGAAACTTTAATGTAACCTAATCTGTTAATAGTAAGAAATTGAAACGGACAAAAAATCTTTGAAAGCAAGAACGATTTTTTAGATAATAGCGAAATATTGAAGAAATGGATATAGGATATACTACGTAAAAATATTTACGTTAATTTAGCTTGCTAATATTGACCTTATCTATTGGTCAGTTCGTTTATAAAGTAGGGGGATGGGGTAATTGGGGTGGATGGGTGGTATCATTATTTTAGCCATCTGTGATCATCACTTTATCAAGGTGCATGAACATCTAGTGCAACATCAAATGAAATATTATTGTAGTACCATTGTTTTATAGGATTTGACGGTTTCGCTCATGTTGAGGTTAGGTTAGGTTTGTAAATGATAGCTCCCCGAAGTGGCTACATAATATATTTTACAAAAAAGGGGGACAGTTTTCAGAGGATTGAGATATACATGTAACAAATGTTTTATTGACTGCCTTACAGATTAAATCTTAGAGAGGCTTCGCTGTTTAAAGGGGTGAAAATCTTACGCATCTGGTTTTTAAAAAATACTCTAAATGACAAAACAACTAATAGCGTAATTCAGGGTGGGTTAAAAATAATGGAAATATTATTACTTGGAACTTACACGTACCAGATTTCCATGTTCTCTAATAAAGTGAAGTTCGCAGCGGTCCAAAATAATGGTACCCTCTCATCTACTCCCTTTAACATATAGACTGATGATTAAAGTGACCAATAAATAAGCTCCATGTTAGCAACCTAATTTGACAACATTTTTCCCTTTGTCCTAATATCTACGTATATTTTATATCAGTTAGAATAATTCGTTTAAAACATAGATTTGTAAGTAAAAATTGTAAGTCAAATTGACAATAATCTATTATACAAAGTAGCTTGATGTCTGTCTGTCCGTCCCTTAAGATCTCGGTAACCACTGAACCGATTGGATACTACTCTTCAGGGAATATACCTACTGGTCCTGTGGTTGTTTTAGGCTATTTTCTTGGGGGGTGGGTTACCCCCAACCCCCCAAAAAAACAAAAAATTCCCCCCCAATTTTTTTTTTAAAGATTTCCTTGGTCCTTTTACGAATTTCGCCTTAATTTTTTTTGATCACCTCCTGGGGCAAAGCCCCTAGAGGCTAGGGGCGAAGCTGCTAGTAATCTAAAAAATATGTGAAACCTTTTTCTTAAAAACCTTACATTTGCAATAGTTTTATTTTATTTTACAACAATGTACCAGCCGCAGACGATCTGTTATTTTCTAAAATTTGAGACACAACTAAACAATCTTATAATTGGCTTTTAAGAAGGGCTATATTAAAAAATTTACCCTAATTAAACAAAAGATATACACCCTTGAAGAAAAGCAACACTATAGTTTTAATGCAATAGGGGGGGGGGCTAAAAAGCTTTTTACTGAGAAATAAAAACTAGAAATCCATTAGCATTTTTATTACCAAACTTTATCTATCTATACAATTTTTTAGCTTTGGGGATAAATGTTCTGAAATTCAAATAAGAATTTATGTATGAAACAATGCTTAAAACAGTTTGAAAAAATCCACTAATTTGTTTTGTAAAAATTATTAGTATCCTTTTATAGACCAGCGTCTACGCCCCTAGAGGCCTCTAGTGGTACTTTAAATGTTTTTTTATTTCAAATATATAATTTTCTCTATGTTGCATTGAAGTCTTAGTAAAATTTTTTTCTCTCGATTTTTTTTGTGATTTCTCTTGGGAGGGTGGTGGTACACTCACCAAAAATAGTTGTAAACCTTCCCGGGACCTATGAGAAGCTACCCTGTCAAGGAGAACCCGATCGGTTCAGCGGTTCAGACAGACAGACAGACATTGTTCTACTTTGTAATATAGATTGCGAAAGCATTTAATATAAAGATATATAAATAAAAAAAAAAACTTTGTTTTACTGAATAAAATAATAGCGGGTACGCCCCTAGAGGCCTAAAGGATTACTTGAGGGGGGAAAGTTGACCCCCACCCCACTTAAAATTTTAGTTTTAAAATGAAAAAATAAATAATATTATATTATGTAAAAAAAAATATTCTCAAAGTGATACGATATATTTTTTTTAGTATAACTCAGAATTGTCTTAATCCAGCGGAAAGAAGTTGTATCAACTTTTTTTTTATAGCTAGCCGGTTCTTTTAGTAAGTAGTAGATGTAAAATTTTTCATAGAATTCAGATATGCAATCGTTTTTTTTGTAGACCTCTTATTTTTTAAGTAATTTAAGTTTTTTTAAAAAATAATTAAGTCGGTTTAAGGTACTAAAACGCAACAAAATAAAAGAAGAAAATGGCCAGTAAGAACAAAAATAGTAAGATCTTTAATTTGACACCTTACTTTTAAAATTCTGTTGAGTAATTATTGAAAAAATCTATTTTTTTAACCTCGGTTTAATAAAAACTTTAGACCTAAATATTTTCTCAAACAGACATAAAAAACATGGGTTCATATATACCTTTAGAATCAGAAAAATATTACGAATCCATTGTAAGCAAAATTTAAAAAAAAAGTAAAAAAAAAAAAAAAAAAATGGCCAATTATATTTTTTGTTCAGGCAACACTATCGTCTTCCCTTTTTTACCCCCTCTTTACCCCCTTCCCATTTTTATACTCAATTCAAGAATTAAGACATTGCCTGTACAATATAATATGATATTTTCATATAATTCCTTTTATTGTAGTTTATATACTATATTGTAAACTTTTTTTTTCAATTTTGCTTACAATGGATTCGTAATATTTTTCTGATTCTAAAGGTATATATGAACCCATATTTTTTTACCTGTGAAATAATAAAAGTAAGTTCAAAGTTTTTATTCTCGTGGGTTTAAAAAAATCGATTTTTTCAATAATTACCTGACAGAATTGAAAAAGTAAGGTGTCAAATTAAAGATCTTACTATTTTTGTTCATAATGACCATTTTCTTTCTTTTTTTGTTGCATTTTAGTACCTTAAAATCGACTTAATTTTTTTTTTTAAAACTTAAATTACTTAAAAAATAAGAGGTCTACAAAAAAACCGATTGCATATCTGAATTCTATGAAAAATTTTACATCTACTACTTACTAAAAGAACCGGCTAGCTATAAAAAAAATAGTTGATACACCTTCTTTACAAAATTCTTATCCATACAAGATAAGATATTTTACAAGTAGCGCAGCTAAAACATAACTGGAATTTAAATCAATCACTTATTATGACATGATGTAAGTCTTATATTATCTTAACAAAGTACAAAGTATTCTTTAGTACATTGAAAACAAGGACCGACGGACAAACGGATGGACATTGTGAATTATAGAGTAGCTTCGCTACTAATAATGAATAATAGAAAACATAATTTGCCCAACCGTTAGCGAGATCTTTTAAGACATATAAACGTACAAATAGAATGTACTATTTATAAATATTATATTTAATTAAAAAATGCTTAAAATTGTAATATTTTTGGCCATTATTTGGACCCATAATTTTCACTGCGTGGGTTGTTGAAGATATGAAAACTAAGAAAACTTAGGGAGGGAGAGGACATTGGGCTGTTTATTACACTAGTCTTCAAAGTTTTGAAATATTTTTTTGTATTAATTGACTTAAAAATTTTGATTGGTTGGTTCATTAAGTTATAAGTGTCCAAACTTTCCAAGCACTAACTGTAATCTGCAGAAGGGTTGATTTTGTGCATCAACATTGAGAATGTATATGAATTTTTCGGCCATTGTCTTATCCCTTTAAATCCCTGAAGAAAACTGCTTTCATTATTTGCATTAATGACCCTTTTTGTCATAGTAATAACTCAAATATTTTGGCACAGGTTCAACTTTTTTTTAAATTGGGAAAAGTATTCTAAAAATATTGGATTATTTAGGTTATTTTAAATGCAAAGCTTTTCTATAATCACGGCCGGTCGTTCCGTAATATTGATTAAATCATATAATTAATTTCGGTATGTTAGAATTGTCCTATTCATTAATTTATTTCAAACTTTATATGATGATTCCTGTAACAGTAGGGTACGATTTAGAAAGCGTTGCAACTCTATAATTATAGCAGAAAGGTCATGCCGATTTGTAACTTTTTCTAAGCTTTTGTATGATTTAATCATTATATTCATCTTCTTTTTGGAACAAGTTTTAATGTGTGTTCTATAGTAGTTTGAATTTAGATTTTCGCTGTTATGGTCGTTGTCATCCTTTTGTCGCCTAAAGAATTACAGATGTTTTGTTTAGCTATGGAATATATAATAGTGATATTTAACTATTACATTTACTAAACACATAATAAGCTTCTTTAACTTTAATGTTATCTTTACCCCAAAAATAATGTAAAAGTTATCCATCGCATCGTATTATAAAAAGCTTTCCGCGGATATTAAAATGAAAAATTTCATTTCATGATTGTAACCAGGAAGGGGCCTAAAGTCGGGGCTAATAAATCTGGTATTAATCTTATGAATTTCATTTTAATCTTCGTGGAAAATTGTCGGTAATACGTTACATGATTTTTAAGCATGGCTGAAACCCTGTACTGATCCAGCGGATATTTATCGGTTTCGAAGCCATACTGGAAACTAAATTATATATTTTTCATGGATTTTAGAGATAAGATTATGAAAAATTATTTGATTATGATACACAAAATTACCTCAACTTACAGGTCAAAAAGTTTGGATACTTCAAAAGTACTCAAAGTTTTTAAGCCAACGAACAATGTTCCCTCCCTGTTCTGTTTTGTTATCTATAATACAAAATAGCTTGATGTCTGTCTGTCTGTCCGTCCGTCCCTCCCTCCCACAAGATATCGGTAACCACTACGTCGATTGGATTCTACACTTTAGGGAATATACATACTGGTTCTGTGGTGGTTTTAGGCTATTTTCTTTGGGGTAAGACAACCCCAACCACAAAAAAATAAAAAATCCCCCACCCCCTTTTTTAGGAGCAGTTGGCTATAGCAGTGCCTTTTTTACAAATTGACTTCCCCTTACCTCATAGGGCGTAGTGTTTTACATAATCAAGTTAATGAGAAGCTTTTCATGATTTTTCAAGATTGATAAAAACATTGAATTGGCTCTTTGCTCAAAAATATATCAACATTGTTTATCTTTCAAAATGTATTTTAATTTGTTGTTCTTTAAAAACTGTAGAAAAAAATCAAAAGTAAGTAGCTGGACAAAGTGTCTAAAAAAATAGCCATGTGACGTCATAAAAATGAGGGAGATGAGAGGAGAAGTGGGAAAGAAAACCCTTAAAAATGGGACGGATAATCCCTCATTTTTATGACGTCACAAGGCTGATTTTTTAAGACACTTTGTCCAGCTACAAAACTAAGAAAAAATGTATTATTGGTGCTTTACTACAAAGTGCCAATTGAGCAATGAAACCTACTCCACCTTATTTTTAAATCAAATGAAAATAAGTCTTACCTTTGAGGGGTGTGGTTAACCCTGCGACGTCCAAACCCTGTTAGGATACCTAGTACTCGAAATAACCTAACCTAATCTGTCCTAAAATCATAAACAAACAAAACTACCCTTCCTTTATTTTTCAATTGGTTTAAATAAAGGGGTTGGTTCTGGCTTTTCAGGCACTCAGAGATACTACGCAAAATTATCATTAAATAAAATTTCTTGAAGGTATTTTTTTAAACCTCAAATCGAAAATGATAACAATAACGTTATCTAAACCTAAAACTAAGATGATAATATCAGTATTTTAAAAACATATTCTTTATTTATTTTCTGTATTGAAAAAAATGTAAAATGAGTAATCAATTATTAAAATCTTTGTCTAGTTCAACTTATCTAATTCGAAAATTCACGATTTTGAATATTTTATTTCATATTGTCATTGTTAAGTTTTTAAGCAGATAAATTTTCTAAAAAAATAATTAGAAAAAAAATAAAAAGTACACTTTTAAGATTTTGTATGGTCATTATATTACCATAAGTATGAATAATTTTTTTTTGCTTTCGGGCTATCTTTTTATTTGTTTTTGATGAAAATGTAATTTTAGTATATGTATATAGTAACAGCGGCTACGCCCCTAGCCCTTAACGGTCGGGGGGGGGGGGGCGTTGAACGCCCCCCCATCCGGTTTTTTCTATCTCATTTTCTGTGTGTGAAAGATAAAGAGCCCAAACTGCTTGACTTTTTAAGTATGGGTATGACACATAACTGAGAGTTGGAATTTTTTGAATATCTCCATCCTGGCGGGCATAGGATGCCAGCAAACCTGGCAGGGTCATCCAGGTAAAGAGCAAAAATATTTTTTTTGACTAAAACAAAGCATTTTATCATACCAAAATACTAAAAAATCCTCTAGTAGTACATCCTTATATGAAATACAGGTGTTCAAGTCACTTTCAGGTTCCAGGTATGATCCTGCAGGTCCTGATCCTCCAGGTCTCCAGAAATCTTTAAAAGGCTCCTGTGGCCGCAATTTTTGACTTAGAGACTTCAAATTTTAAACTTAAGCTTTTTCTACATGTCTACACAACGTATTAAAATTTCATGAAGATCCGCCGCCGTTTTCCTGCCGACCGCCGACTGCGGCGGCTGGCAGCTGCCAAGTACAGCTGCGGCCGCTGAAATTTATATTTTGATATTTCTAATGTAAAATTTACATAAAAATAAACATTTTCTGGGAAAAAAATTTTCTTCTAGCTTCAAAAATAAGAAAATTACAGCCGTTTGAAATTTTTAAATAAAAAAAGACCTAAAAACAAAGGTTGTTAAATAAAAGGGTGAAGGAAGCGAAAATTTACTTAGACTTATAAAAGGTCGGAAATTCATTATCAAACAGGGGACTTGCACAAAAAAATTTAGCCCTCTAGCTCTAATAGGAACTGAGATAATTAGGGGGGGCGTTGAACGCCCCCCCCCCCCCCCCCGACCGATTAAGGTGCGGCAAGGGGCCCGACTGTAAAGGGCTAGAGGCCTGCAGCGGAAATTTGAAAATATTTTTTTGGTATTTTTTGGCTATTTCTCTTGGTAAAGTGGTGGTACTGTCCCCCAAATAGCTTTAAACCTTCCCAGGACCTATGAGAAGCTACACTGTAAAGGCAAACAATATATGTCCATCGGTTAGCGACACACCCACATAGATCATGTACTTTAATTTGAGGATGATACTATTTGCAAATGTGCGTCAAATTATTTTGTGTTTTTTCTTCAGAAACTTTGTCACGGTTCCTACATCTTTGAATATGTCATGCTACTTTATTCTTGAATAATTAATTCTAATTGTTTCATTACAACGGTTCTTTTTTACATTTTTAAATATATCTTAATTAGATTAAATATCAATTTCTTAATTTTATGTTTAAAGCGAAACTATTCTTTAGGTATCAAATCTAATTGTTATTTAATCTGTCTGTTACGATAAAATATTTCTTGCTTACCTACTTTTTAAACCTTTTCATTTTTACACCATTTTGATTTCTTGTTTTATCACAGCGGATGCGACCCTAGCATATAAGGGTTTGTATTCAAAGGTACAGATAGGATTAAGGAATAAAGCTTAAAACAAAGACTTAAATCTCAAAATGAAACAGCCTAAAACTTCTCGGGACCTGTGTGAAGCTCAACTAAAGTAGAGAACTTAGTTAAATTGTCCCATAGAAGTCTTAAACAAAAAATATATAATAGGATTAGCCAAGCCCCTAAGAGCTATGTGGAAATTCTCCTTACGTTTATTTTTTTGTGATTTTTTTAGGGGGAAGAATTTTTCTCGGGTGGCGTTGCCGCAAAGGATCTCCTTATTGATTTTACTTTAAAAAAGAAAGGCAGACGAACAGTTAAACATCGTTGTACTTTGTGATAAAGATAAAACCTTAAACGGCGTTGGTGAATTGGTGAAAAAAGGAGACTATCCACATAGTTACACACAGCTTACCAGTAAGAATATGTTTGGATCAGTTATATCTAATCCTTGTCAACCTACTATGGTCCTTTCTGTCCAACAGTTTGTTTAAAACGTATAATATAACATTGTCCTTAGCAGAGATAGATGACAAATTAAAGTTGCTTTATTTCAATAGATAAATTAATTTTATAACAGATAAATTACATTTTTAAAATTAAGGGATAACTATTGACATTTTTAAAGATATTTTTTAAAAATTAACTGATAATTTCTCCAGGAATGGGTATGAAAACTCTAGCAACTCTATAATCATTACAAGAATCTCCGTACGTCCATTTTAAACGTGTTGTTTCTTTACTTTTTTAACAACAAATTCTTATGTGATCTAATCATCCGATTGATCTGATTTTTGGTATGTTAATTCCTGGGACAACAAAGTATAGTGTTATAAGCGAAGCAACTCTATAATCAAGTCCTAAAAATGTAAGTATGTCCATAAACATTATCCTGTATCAAGCAGTTTTTCAACAAATTTACTTACAATTTTGCTTCGACTCTTATGCATTTATATTCTGATTATTCAGTTCTAACACTATATATGTGTTAATGTCCGTGTGTCCTACCGTTTCAGTGCTTCGCTTTTATGAATGTTGTCATCCTTGTTATTATTTAAAAATCATATATTAAAGATAACAAACCCTATGATTGCACTACATTTGTTTGTAAGTCCTATCTGTGTATGATTTATACTTAAACCCTAGGAAGTGCCGTTGCAATCCTTACTATTTCATCATTAAGTTTGCCATGGATTTGAAACCAATTAAAATCCGCTGGATTAGAACCGGTTCTCAGCCATACTAAAAAATCATGCATAGCATCGTATTTTCCATAAATATTAAAAAGAAAAATCATAAAATTAATATGAGTTCTGTTTGCTTGGGCCTTCACCCCAGCATGGCTTACAATCCAGGGTTTTAATCTTATATCTTTTATTTAAATATCCGTGGAAAACTATCTATAATATCATCGCTCGTCCTTAATTCGTGAGTTTGCACACCTTTGCAAATTGCTGAAATGAAAATGAACAAAGTGCAAAAATATTAAAAATAGTCGACAGCAAATTACCAATGGATAAAATGAACTCTGTTGTTTTTATGACAATCTTTTTTACTAAAATAACATGATTTCTTTCTGTCTGTATGTAATTAATATTTATTTTATGGCAAACATAAAGAACAGTTATTTCTCGCATCGTATTATAAACACTCAGCTTTCCGCGGATATAGAATGTACAATTATATTTAATCTTATGATTGTACATTTTTATATTCATAGAAAGGTGGATATAATACGATGCTAGACATAGTTTTTTCGTATGGTTGAGAACCGGTTCTTATCCACCGGATTCGAATAAATACGAGAAAAACTATTGTATTTTCCAGGCAGGGTGGGGACATCGAACTGTAGATAACACTGGTAACCAAAGTAAACACGTTCATCCATTCAATTCAACCGTTGACTTAATAACCTTGGAGACTTTTATCTTTTATTTGTTGCCAAAGGGTTGGGCCGGATACTGGATACATAATATCCGACTGATTTATAATGCCGGATATCCGGTATCCGGCCTGATATCGGGCCAACGTTCGATATCCGCAAATAACTGGATAACCGGATATCCGTCATCATAAATCATCCGGATATCCGATATCCGGATAGTTTTAATGTCCGATATCTGGCCGGATATCCGACCAATCCGGGTATCCGGCCCAAGAAAATAGCAAAATAAAAATTTTAACGGTATTTGACATTTAGTTTCTTGTTTTATTGAATCGATTTATATTTCTGACAAGATATCAAACATACGTAAATACCTTAACTTGACTTGGTTGCGCTACACCAAATATTTGTGAAAATGTTAGTTGGTGAAGTTGCAGTTAATTCTATAGAAGTGGAGGAGGGCGGTGGCCTCAAAATTTTAAATCCTTGTATATAAAGATCTTTACAGGGTAGGCTTTGGTAATTATATTTATCCCAGCAAAAAATCATTAGTAGAATGTACGTAAGTCTATCAAGTTTTTTTCATATGTCTTTACATTCCTTGACTATAAGTACGTTAATTCTAAAAATCTAAGAAAAGAGGTTTGCACTAAGTATTCCGTAGAATTAGAGCACCTCAATTGTATTTCCACAGTGGTTATGCCCCACCACAAGTTTTTAAAAACAATAACACCCTCCCCACCACCCCCAATTTCAAAAATAAAAAAAATAGGTGGTGGGGAGGGTTCTGTGCTCGCAAGGTACTTTGTGGGAGAGCACATAATTATTAATACGTGAAACCAATACCAGTTTTTTTTTGCTTTTTCCTAATGAAATTATAGTTTTTCTTCTTCTATTTCTTAATTTTAAAATGCTCTCGTCTACCCTGTACAACTTGTTTTTAAAGAATGTGCACTTTTTTATGCAATTTTGCGATAGGCAAATTGATTCAAGGGGCTGTAGTTTCAAAAGCGATAGTTTTATTGTCATTATTGGCACTTTTCACGCGTATGAAATCTATTAATATGAATCCTCAAAAATATTTCGACTATATTTTTATTTATTTTATAAATTTTTGCATGTCAGCTTTATTTAAAAATTACGTTGCCCTTGATCATTCTATGTTCTAGGCACCTATAAGCAAACCCAAACAAAGAATAGACATACATATTTTTAAAAATATATTTGGTGTTTTAAAAACCATATTAGTAATATTCATATTACTTATCCTTATATTCTTGAAAAGTTTTTTAAAGGACACATGTGCAAAAAACCTTTAGTGATAAAATTCATTGTTGACCTTTTTGTGGAACTTAATCAATTAGATAAGCTTAATTATTGATTGTAAAAAAATATATCTCTCTTATAAAATTTAATATATCTGAGGTAAGATATATGTCTGTCTGTGCCTTTAGATCTCAATAATGTCTTGAACAGCAAGATTACGACTTTTAATTGGGTCTAAGTAAGCTTTAATTTTGAATGATAATTTGATAAAAAAGAAAATAGTTTTTTTCATATAAAAATGTTAAATATTAAAATTTATGTATATTAATGTATTTTAAACACCCCCCCCCCCTGCTGATATTGTCTCTTGCTAAAAAAATCCCTTCCAGTTTACTTTTAACATCCAACTAAACTCAAGGTTGATCATATTATTTTCTTCTTTTTTTAGCAACATTTTCTGCCTTTATAGTTCTACAAATTTCTTTATTTTTACCTATCTTTTAATATGTAAATTAAATTAATATGATTTATGTTATTTAGACTGATGAGGGTGCAATGTCCACCGAAATATATTTCAATAAATAGCTGGGAAGTATCAAAGACTTTTTCACTCAGTGAATTTATCAAGGATTCCAACATTAATTATGAGCGAAGCTGATTAACATTAACATATCAATGAGGTACTTATACAATTATATAGTAAACACCTAGCGGCCTAAGGGTTACAGCAAGCTTAGCTAGATGGGTCAAACAGCTACAGACGTAACGACATGCCCTAATTATTGTCCTAGGACAAACGCAGGAATGACAAACGTCTGAGTGGACGCTTAACATAATCTAACCTATTTTAAACCATCTTTTAAATGCTTATTTGTATATTCATGTCTTAATCTAACCTAACCTGTATAGATTACTTTATTAAACCTTAACGGTCGGGGGGGGGGGGGGGGGGCGTTGAACGCCCCCCCATCCGGTTTTTTCTATCTCATTTTCTGTGTGTGAAAGATAAAGAGCCCAAACTGCGTGACTTTTTAAATATGGGTATGACACATAACCGAGAGTTGGAATTTTTTGAATATCTCCATCCTGGCGGGCACAGGATGCCAGCAAACCTGGCAGGGTCATCCAGGTAAAGAGCAAAAATATTTTTTTGACTTAAAAAAAAACATTTTATCTTACCAAAATACTAAAATATCCTCTAGTAGTACATCCTCATATTAAATACAGGTGTTCAAGTCAATTTCAGGTTCCAGGTATGATCCTGCAGGTCCTGATCCTCCAGGTCTCCAGAAATATTTAAATGGCTCCTCTGGCCGCAATTTTTGACTTAGATACTTCAAATTTTAAACTTAAGCTTTTCTTACATGTCTACATAACGTATTAAAATTTCATAAAGATCCCCCGCCGTTTTCCCGCCGACCGCCGACTGCGGCGGCTGGCAGCTGCCAAGTACAGCTGCGGCCGCTGAAATTTATATTTGATATTTGAAATATAAAATTTACATAAAGATTAACATTTTCTGTAAAAAAAATTTATTCTAGCTTCAAAAATAAAAAAATTACAGCCGTTTGAAATTTTTAAGTAAAAAAGGACCTAAAAACAAAGGTTGTTAAATAAAAGGGTGAAGGAAGCGAAAATTGAACTTGACTTACTTAAGGTCGGAAATTTATCATAACACAGGGGACTTACACAAAAAAATTTAGACCTCTAGCTCTAATAGGAACTGAGGTAACATGGGGGGGGGGCGTTGAACGACCCCGCCCCCCCCCCCACCCCCCCCCCCCCCGACTGATTAAGGTGCGGCAAGGGGCCCGACTGTAAGGGGTTAAATTAATGTTTTGACACTCCGATTCTGCGTTTGTCCTGGAACCCTAGATTTATACAGTATTTGTGTTATCAATAAAACAGTATTTTATTTTCTTATTTAATACAAAATATACTATACATAATTACATGAGAAACATTATTTAAGCAGCAAAAATTAAATTATTCTTATAGATTACAATAAACAAAAAAAATATTTATGGGATGTAATTCATAAATGATATTTCGATCTACTGAATTGAACATGAGAAATGAAAAGAGTTCTTGTGGATTAAACTCAGATTTTTGTTAAAATTCAAGCTTACAGTAAAATATCTTAACTGAATCATAGAAAAATAAAATAAAAACACAATATAAAAAAATGAATGCCTTTACTTTTTCGATAATATTGCCATAGAGCTAGAAACATAAACAGAAGAACAACTAGAACAAAAGTTGAAATAAAAAATTTATATAAAAAAAGTTATGTAAATCATATAAAACTTGGTAACAAACTGCTAAAGCTCTTTACAATTAAAGATAAAATAACTTCAATTATTACTTAATATACTTATAATAAAATTATGCTTTACTTTATTTAGACTATACCAAGGAAAATTATATTTTTAGAAAGTTTAATTCACCAATCTATTAAGTTCACTGAATTATTTATTGTTTAAAGGAATCCTTTATATAGAACGTTGTATTTCCTGCAGGCATCCTTTAAAGTTATAACTATTAAAACTTAAATGTATGCAGTCGTCTTTTTCACTTTTAACTTTTTCTACTCGCTTTAAAAAATCTGCCAAATAACTTTTCATAAATCCGTCAACTTCATAGATCTTTGATAATTTGACTACTATCACAAAGATCTTGAATTGAGGGACCAACCACAATCTGTTTCCTTGACTCTGGGTTGGTTGTCTGGTGGTTGTTATGGTTGTGGTGATATGATACTTCATTCTCGTTCAATATTTGTCTAAAATAAGAGGAAAATTAATTAAGATTTTTTCTCGTATTCATTCGAATCCGGTGGATAGGAACCGGTTCTCATCCATACGAAAAAACTATGTCTAGCATCGTATTATATCCAGTTTTCTACGAATATAGAAATGTACAATCATAAGATTAAAACCAGTTTTTTTAGCCGGTGCCTTCGGCACCACGGGGCTAAAAAACTAGTTTTAATCTTATAATTGTACATTCTAAATCCGCGGAAAGCCGTTTATAATACGATACGAGAAATAACTATTCTCGTATTCAATTGAAACCGATTAATATTCATTGGATTCAGCCATACTGAAAATTATGAATAGTAACGTTTTAATGTTAAATTTAAAAAAGAAAACATAGTTTTCATCTTATATCTTTTAAATTTTAATATCCGCGGAAAGCTGTCTATAATACGATGCGATAAAAAAAAAACTATTTCTAGATCGATAAAAAAATGTATTAAATGAAACTCATTTGTTCAACAAGTTTTCCTTTTATTAAAACTAAATGTTCTTTTTAATAATAATCTTTTAGTTTAAAGAATTTAAACCTGTTTGAGTTTAAGTTATGTAGCTCATTTAGCCTGGCAGCTAGCTGTTGGGCGGTCATACCTTCCCCTATTCGGCCAGATTGTACCTGGAATAATAGATAGATAAATAGATAGATGTGATAGATAGATAGATAGATAGATAGATAGATAGATAGATAGATAGATAGATAGATAGATAGATAGATAGATAGATAGATAGATAGATAGATAGATATAATTACCTGTAGTTGACTAATATTATTAGAGTGATGATTCTGCTGGTTTGCGCCTCCTAGGGTATCTGGTAATCTGGCCTTGTACTCGTATTCTGAATATAAAAAAAAGATCTTTGATTACGATATAAAAGTAAAAGAATAGAGGGGACACTAGCTATATGTATCTCTACCAAATAGATAGAGACTCAGTGCCGAATTTTAGCCTATAGCGTCAGAGATATAATCATAGCCAAGTTGATACAAAGAGCATAAAGAAATTTGATAGCAGATGAAAAAGGTCTTCACAACTTGGGCCAGGTAATTGTTTCGCTATACTATCATTAGATGGTATGCTAATCCTAATGATGTAATTTTTAAAAGCGAAGCTTTTCTATAATTAGGGTCGGTCCGTCCGTACGTCCGTCCGTCCGTCCGTCCGTCCGTAACGGATAGCTTTTTTCGCTAATTTAGGCATGTTAGAATTGTTCTATTAATTTCAAACTTTGCATGGTGATTCCTGTAGTAGTTAGGTACGATTTAGAAAGCGTAGCAACTCTATAATCATTACCAGAATGTCCGTACGTCCATTTTAAACATGTTGATTTTTTTACTTTTTTAACAACAAATTTTTATGTGATCTAATAATCCGATTTATCTGATTTTTGGTATACTGACTCCTGGGATAACAAAGTACAATATTATAAGCGAAGCAACTCTATAATCAAGTCCTAAAAATGTAAGTATGTCCATAAACATTATTCTGTATCAAGCAGTTTTTCAACAAATTTACTTACAATTTTGCTTCGACATTTATACATTTATATTCTGATTATTCAGTTCTGACACTATTTAAGTGTTAGTGTCCGTTTGTCCTTCCGTTTCAGTGCTTCGCTTTTATGGATGTTGTCATCCTTGTTGTAAATCGTTTACATAGATAACCCTTTACATTACAAACAGACAAAGAGAATGACAAATAGAAGGACAGACAGACAAATGGAAAGACAGTCAGACACACAAAGAACAAGAAGTACAGAAAAAAAGGGACACAATACTTATAGCGTAGCTTCGCTACTAAAGAAAGGCACAGTAATATTTTGATTAATTCTAAGATAATTCTGTAAAAACAAGGATGACAACATCCATAAAAGCGAAGCTCTGAAACGGTAGGACAAACGGACATTAACACTTGTGTAATGTCAGAACTGAATAATCAGAATGCGAATGTATAAGAGTTAAAGCAAAATTGTAAGTAAATTTGTTGAAAAACTGCTTGATACAGGATAATGATTATGGACATACTTACATTTTTAGGACTTGATTATAGAGTTGCTTCGCTTATAATATTGTACTTTGTTGTCCCAGGAATTAGTATACCAAAAATCAGACCAATCGGATAATTAGGTCACATACAAATTTGTTGTTAAAAATGTAAAAAAAATCAACATGTTTAAAATGGACGTACGGACATTCTGGTAATGATTATAGAGTTGCTACGCTTTCTAACTCGTACCTAACTATTACAGGAATCACCATGCAAAATTTGAAATCGATAGGACAATTCTAACATGCATAAATTAACGAAAAAAAACTATTTAAAAAAGTAAAAAAATCAACATGTTTAAAATGGACGTACGGACATTTTGGTAATGATTATAGAGTTGCTACGCTTTCTAAATCGTACCTAACTACTAAAGGAATCACAATGCAAAATTTGAAATCGATAGGACAATTCTAACATGTCTAAATTAACGAAAAAAGCTATCCGTTACGGACGGACGGACGTACGGACGTACGGACGGACGGACGTACGGACGGACCGACCCTAATTATAGAAAAGCTTCGCTTTTAAAAACGGATATGGAATATGTGGATATATTGACAGGGGAAAAATTGCCGTCAAATTAGGTTGCTAATATGGCCTTATTTATTGGTCAGTTCGTTCTTCCAGTAAGAGGAGAGGAATTGGGATAATGGGTTGATGGTGGGTATTGTTATTTTATTAGAATGCATGAAAAGCTGGTGCGACATCCAAGTAATAATACATCGATTTGTATAATAGCTAATAATAAACTGATCAAAGTAAGTTTTATAGAGTTATGTTTCTACTCATTAGCAGATAATTTTGTTAATATAGATAAAACATTAAAATAATAACAAAACTTGCATCGAGGTATCTCAATAAAATGACTTCTAATAATGATTATCAGATTTTTAATAAAGATTGTCCATGCATTCAGTAATATCGCAATAGTCATAAAAATTTAGGCTGTCTTATTATATAAAAAATTAATATTTTTTGTTTTCTGCTTATATGTTGCTAGCGGCTTCGCCACTAGTCTCCAGGGATTTTGCCCCAAGATCAGTTTGATTAGCTAGGAAATTAAGTCACATTTACAAATTTTTGGTAAATATTTGGGAGAATTTTGCTTTTTTTAAGGTTGGGAGAGTTCCACCCCCCCCCCCTCCCCCTCCCCACAACAAAAAATAGCTTAAAACCACCACAGGGCCTTTAGATATATATGCCCTGAAGAGTAGAGCCCAATCGGTTCAGCGGATTACGAGATCTAAAGCTTTAGACAGACGGACAGACAGAAAGACATCAGTTGTATTATAGTTAAAAAATTGCTGTTGAATTTAAAATCATGTTATACACATTGTAAAAACATAAAATATGAACTGATCAAAGCAAATATTATATTTTAGCTCCACCCTTTGATAATTGAAAACTTTGGCCCCACCCAATCAAAAGTATTTCATAGGCTGAAGTCAAAATAAAACTACAAAAGTATGCAGGGCTAGCAAAAGCTTAAACATACTGTAAAATTGAAGATTTTAAAACACTAGAAAGCTTTAAAATTTAAAAAAAATGTTCCTTTCTTCATAAGGTTTTAAAGGTTTTTGCAAAAGGTTTGTTTTTGAAATATGTTAAAAAGTTTAAAGAAACTTTAAACCTCTATATTATAGACGTTCAAGGGTGGGGGTTAAGGGGTGTTTAACCCTCCCCCCTTGAAATTAAAAATAAATTATCACCCCCCTCAAAACTTTGAAACTCCTCATTTTACTCCCCTCAAAATAAAAGGCTTAGACGTTTCTCTATAAACAATACAATACTTAGCCAATAAAGGAGATAATAAAAGGATAAATCAATCATTCTATATTAAAAAAGGTCTTCATATATACATCTTTACTTTGCTTTTTAGATATTGTTATTATTTTTTACATTGTACGAATACCAATAATAAAAATGTGTAAAGAAAGGATAGATAAAGAAAGCTCTGATAATCGATATATTATTACTTGAATGTTGCACCAGATTTTCTTGTACTGTAATAAAGTGATACTCGTAGCGGGTTAAAATAACGATATCCCCCATCAACTCCCTTAACACCGCCGCCTCCCCTGCTACTTTATATGTCTAATAAATAAGGACTATTGTAGCAACCTAAATTGACGAGTTTTACACTGTCAATATATCCACGTATTCTATATCCATTGCTCTGATTAAATTGACATCACAAAAACTGTTATTTATTGAAGCAAATTAAGCTTATTAGTAAAGCTTTGGTATTAAAAATATAGAAATATAGCCTAAAACATGCCAAGACTAAAATTTGAAAATAAAATAGCATAAACCCATCAAAATTTTTTTTTAAAATCTTCTGTACAGTAGAGAACTTAATCAATGGTTAGAAAGGTCTAAATGGACAACCAAACAAAAACCTTACTACTTTAAATAATTTTGTCCAAAGCTAACGCAGAAATATCAAACCAACTACTACAAATTTTGTGATAGGGGGGGGGGGATGTAATCAACCTTGATCCCCCCCCCCCCCATTAAAATCCTTAAATAAGTAGACAAGTATTTACATAAATAAATTCGCAATGAATTATAGTTGTCAATCCATTTCTTTTTCATCTCTTTGATTATTTGTATCCTTGTTTTTATGAAAAGATAATATATTATCTTTGACAAACTTGATTTTAGCTCTAAAAGATAGCCATAAAAATATTGAGAAAAAGTATTGTTTTTCAATCAGCAGTCAACTAAAATAATTTGATGATGCATCATTTAAAATATTATATTTGGACCAAACAGCTTCAAAAAGGCTGCCTTACATTGTTTTCAAATTTTCAAACATCCTAAACTATGTAATACGATTTTTGTTTTTGTGTTACGGTATGATTTTAGGCTACTTTTTCTACTAGTCTCTTGATGATAGGGGTCAAGCTGATACTATTTGATTTTTTATCTTTTACGTCACGGGTTGGAAGGAGGAGGACTTGAGGGGTGAACCTTTAACCTAACCCTCTCAAAAATAGGCTAAAAAAACACTGGACCTACAATGAGCTTCATTGAAAGTTGCTGACAAACTGTTTGTGATATTTGATTAACATAATACATAGATTTAGGTAGACATTAATAAATATAGCAGAAATATTCAGGGATCTAAAGGAATAAGACAATAGCCGATAAATTGATGTACATCCCCAATGACGATACACACAATTTCCCATCTGTGAATTAAAATTATTGGTTATAACGTTTGAACACTAAACAAACCAACCAATCAAAATTACCTAAAGACCCCAAAATGTTAAGCCAACGAATAAAAAAACGTTATTATAAAACTTTGGGGACTAGTGTAATAAACAGCCCATTGTCCCTTCTCCTTCTGATAGATATTACTATAAATTATTAAAAATCATATTTTAGTAGTATATTAATAGTTATTTCTCGTATCGTATTATAAACGGCTTTCCGCGGATATAGAATGTACAATGTACTAGTTTTTTTAGCCCCGTGGTGCCGAAGGCACCGGCTAAAAAAACTAGTTTTAATCTTATGATTGTACATTTCTATATTCGTAGAAAACTGGATATAATACGATGCTACACATAGTTTTTTCGTATTCATGAGAACCGGTTCCTATCCACCGGATTCAAATGAATACGAGAATAGTTATTTCTCGCATCGTATTATAAACGGCTTTCCGCGGATATAGAAAGTACAATTATGAGATTAAAACTAGTTTTTTTAGCCCCGAGGTGCCGGAGGCACCGGCTAAAAAAACTGGTTTTAATCTTATGATTGTACATTTCTATATTCGTAGAAAGCTGGATATAAAACGATGCTAGACATAGTTTTTTCGTATGGATGAGAACCGGTCCACCGGATTCGAATGAATACGAGAAAATAGTTTAAATACACTCCGGAGGCTAAACAAGCCGTTGTAAATATTTTAAGTAACACGTGGACAGATTGACACATATCATATTGGTATTCTTGTATTGGTTTCATTGTAATATCATAAAATGACAAAACAATTATTTCAAACAAATTTTAAGTCAAATCATTTTTGCTAAATATGGAAAGAAAGATATGTTCTTATCTTACAGCTAAAAATGATTAATAGCAACGAAATTAGTAAGATCAAAATTGTAGAACATAACAGCTACATCAGTAGCTGATTACCATAAAACGTTCTACCAAAATTTTACCACAGCTGCCATTCATTTACAAAAATTGCCTTTGTTTTCCTGGATCCTCATGTCAACTGCAGTTCTTTACAAGATAACTAACATCTAGAAGTATGCATTCAAAGAGGTATAGAAGGGGCAGAAAATAGCTTAAGCATTCCAGTTGAGTAGCTATTAAGATCTTAAGCATCAGGCAAAAAAACCTTACTTCTTTATACAGGGTGTTTTTTTTTAATGAGTTAAAAGTAAATAGCAATTAAACCTACTTATACCTAACATATTTTATTAAACAAGGTGTCATTTTTTCCATTCTGTTGGGACATTTATTATTTAACTTTTAAAATATCAATTATTACAATTAAATACTAATAACATCAATTTTTTAATGGTTGGTGTCTCCGCCACAAATTGGCTCCAATGCGAATTTTTTGTGTTCAAACCTTCCGCCATTTTCTAATCTCACCATTTCAAATCTCTTTTGAGCTGAAGCACAAGGTTTCTTAATCATGTCAGGGTCAATAGAATCAACAAAATCCTCAACCAGGGACTTTAAGTCTTCAATAGAAGTAGGTTTGACACGATAGATGTGCTGCATAACATATCCCCAGAAGAAAAAGTCCAGTGGATTCAGGTCAGGACTGTTTGCAGGCCAAGAATTCTCAGACTTGTTTGAAATCACACGTCCATTACTCTTTTCCAGAAGAAAATCAAGGTTATTCAAAGCGGTGTGGCAGGTTGCTCCATCTTGCTGGAACCACAACAGGTTTTTAGTTACACGGCCATGGATTGATGGCCAAATCTTATCTGTCAGTAATTCATGGTAGACTGAATTATCAATTTTCTGTTCTATCCAGAAAGGACCAATCACTTTTCCAGCACATAGACCAACCCATGCCATAATCTTTTGTTGGCTTTGAGTTTTACATTCAACATTGATATAAGGGTTTACTGGAGCCCAGACCTTATTTGTAGACTTGTTAGGTCCTTGCTTTAAAACAAAATACTTTTTATCTGACCATATAACCTTGTCCTGGAAAAAAACAACATCATTGGTCAAAAAACCACTCAGAAGATTGCACTCTAACTTTCTTGTTGTTTTCGGATAAACAAGCTGAAAGAAATGGAGTATAAGCTTTCCATTTTAAAATACGCCTGAGAATTATCCATATCTTTTTCACTGAAAAGCCTAAATCCCTGCTTGCTTCCCTCGGGTGGGCTTCCTCGTTTTTGTTAAAGTAATCTTCCACTTGTTTCACATAATCTTCTGGAATTCCCTTTCCTTCTCTTTGTTTTTTCTTAGCATTGCCTTCACTCTTCTTAAATCTTTCAATTGCTTTGACTAAAGCTGTTCTTGACGGCATTTCTCTCCTGTTTTTCCGATGGAACTCCAATCAATAGGCTCTAATTACTTGGCTAACACTTCTAAGCTCTCCATATTTAAAAAAAAACCAGGTGAGCTGGTTTGGAGAAAATGGTGTTTTGCGTGCCATGACTTTTTGAGCAAATGATGAAAAAACTCGAGGATTTTTTAAAAATGAAATTGCAGATTTCAAAATGTCCCAACATGACAGAAAAAATGACACCTTGTTTATTAAAATCTGTTAGGTATAAGTAGGTTTAATTGCTATTTACTTTTAACTCATTAAAAAAAACACCCTGTATAATCGTTGTGCATCCAAATTACCCTTTATTATTTCAAAATATGCAGTTATGTCTGCAGTTCTTTAATGTGCTATATTTTGTGTTTGCAGGTTTGATAAAACACCACACGACTATTATGGATCAACTGAAAATTGATTGCCTATTTTTTCCCTAATTTCTGATGTTGTACAGCAGATAACCCAAATATTGCAAACCTATTTCCAGCTACTCCGGTCAAAGGGAAAAGCGATAGAATGGATCATTGTATAAACAATTTTATTTTTCAAATTTTGATTTTTCTCTAATTTTAAAGCTTTTTTAGCTATTATTGAGATAGGATGAGGAAACTATGTACACAATCGGAAACTCAAATTTAGCTGACCATATTATGGATAAGTAACTATCATTTCATTGGAAGAAAAAAACATTAGTAAGCTCATATGGAATCATTTAAGGCTAATTTTAAAAATCATCACGTATAAGGATATGTATGTATATAATTGCAGTAGGGTAGCTACACTATAGTTTTTTTATTATATATCTATAAATTTCCGGTAAAGCTTCGAAACCGATTAATAGCCGCTGGATAAGAACAGGATCTCAGCCATACTGAAAAATTATGTATAGCATAATATTATAGACAATTTTCCAAGAATATTTTTAATTATGGTTTCTGAAGGTTTAAGTAAAAACTTTGGGTACTTTTATTGAATCTTGATCCCGGGTAAGTATGGAATTAATCAACCTTTAATTTTTTTTATAAAGCAGTGATTAAAGACTTGAATAACATGGATGACCACATCCATAAAAGCGAAGCTCTAAAGTGGAAGGACAAACACTGTTGAGTTTCAGAACTGAATAAACTGAAAATAAATGCAAATACATGTTACTGTTTAAGGTCATACTCACGTTTTTAGGACTGGATTATATAGACGCGTTGCTTATAACACTATACCTTGTTGTAATAGGAATCAGTATACCGAAAATAAGATGAATCTGTTAATTTTAACATACAAAAATTTGTTGTCAAAAAAGTAAAAAAAATTAAATGGACGTACGGACTTTCTGGTAACGATTATAGAGTTGCTGCGCTTTCAAAGTCGTACCTAACTGTTAAAGGGGTCATCATGCAAAGTTTAAAATCGATAGGACAATTCTAACCTGTTTAAATTAATAACAAAAAAGCTAACTGTAACATAAGGATGTACGAACGGACGTACGGACCGACCCTAATTATTAAAGCTTTGATTTTAAAAATACCTAATGAGTGATTACCTAAATGAGGTCAACTGAAAATAGTTGCCGAATGTGTACGCAGTTTCCTGAGTGTTTCCTCATCCTAGCTCAATATTTACTACTAGCTAAAAAAGCTTCAAACTTCAAAAAAAAAAATCAAAATTTAAAAAATTCAAATTTATAATGTATAATGTATAAATCGTTTACACATTCAAATTTTGATTTTTTTAAGGGAAGTTTGAAGATTTGTAGCTAGTAGTAAATATTGAGCTAGGATGAGGAAACACCCAGGAAACTGCGTACACATTCGGCAACTACTTTCAGTTCATCCTAAATGATTACAAAGTGTTGCTATAGAACAAAGAAATCTATAAGCTAGACACTTGTCTACATATACTTCCTTGTAAAAGGAGAGTCATGCTATTTTAATATATTTAATATATTAAATCAATTACCCCTAGAACTAAGACGTAATTATAGGTTTCCAGCCCGTCAGAAAATAGCCTAAAACCTGGCCAGCATAAATCATCCCTAAGAATATTTTATCACAAGGTCTGAAATCAAAACTGGCATTTATAATACCCACCTCCTATTCAGGTAGGGAGGTTACATTGGGCTGTATATTTCACTGGTCTCCAAAGTTTTATAACAACGTTTTCTTATTTGTTGGCTCAACAACTTTGGGAACTATATCGAATTTTGATTGGTTGGATCATTAATATTGAGTGTTGAAACGTTTCAACCATGTATTGTGATCTACAGAAGGTGTAATTTTAAGGATGCACAGCAAATTATCGGCCCTTGTTTTATCCCTTTAGATCACTCAATTAACTAATAAAATAATATCTTAAAGTAAATGAGTGTCCTTTGATAGTTGTCAAATGATGAATTGCTAAGCACAGAAACAAAGCATGATAAATATCAGGGTAATCCTCAATCAAACAAAATTATCTATTAAAAAATTAGCTAATTTTGCCTTTTCTTTAATTCACCTTTTTCTTTTCTTAAGAATAAGAATAAAAATTCGCAGCCTATGTAGTACAAAAATGCTTAAAATAAAATTTGTTAACAAGTCACACTTTTCTCATGTGTCAAAGTTTAAGAAAGGCTTGCCCTAAAAACAAAGTTACCTAAATGTTTCAGGATTCACATAGACTGTGTCAAAAAAAAAAACATTTTAACAATAAATAACTTTTAATAATAACTGCTACTTTTGCAACAAAAAAAAAGCTTTAATCGCCGTATTTGATAAACATCTGTATATGAATAGATTTGAAAACTCTTCGCTATGAATTATAAACATCTTGGATAATATATATTAAAAGACAAAAGGAAGTAATATTGCTAAAAGGATTTCTAAAATAAGGATATTATCAATGTTTTTTTTCTGTCATTTTGATTTCTAATAAAAACTCTAATTGATATTTATCGCATCGTATTAAAGACTGCTTTCCGCGGATATCAAAAAGAAAAAATAGAAGATTAAATCCATTTTAGCCCATGATAATAAAACTGGTATTAAATTTGTGATTTTTATTTAAATATTCTTTTTTTAAAATTCTGTAATACGATGCTAAATATGATTTTTCAGTTGGCTGTGAACTGATTCTAATCCAGTGGATATTAATTGGTTTCAAAGCCATACTGAAACAAATGACATGCAAATAAACTGAACTTTCAATCCTTATACTAAAGTAACAGGATGTTTGTCTGTGTGTCTGTACCGAAGGATCTCGCTAACCGCTGAACCGATCGGGTTCTCCTTAACAGGGTTGATTCTTATAGGTACTGGGAAGGTTTTTAACTATTTTGGGGGAGGGTACCACCACCCTCCCAAAAGAAATCACAATAAAATCGAAAAAAATGAAATATTCCCGTCGCATAGTGTCGCTAGCGAAGTGACGCTGCGTAGAAACATGAATTTAACAGCTGATTGACCATAGACAATTTATTTCTCAAACTAGATATTTAAAATAAAAAAAAATAAATGCCACTAGAGGCCTCTAGGGCGTAGCCGCTAGTAACTGCATAAACAAAAGAAAAAAAGAACAATATAGTGTTACTCAGTCAGTGATTTAATTTTGTAAAAATAAACCAGTGAAGGAGAGGACACAAGACTGTAAATTATAGTATCCTTCAAAGTTTATTTACACGCTTAAAAACGTTTTGAGTTTCATTATATCTTGATAGGCTGATACAAAATAGCAGTGTCAAAACTTTTTAACAGACGGGGTAATTTTGTCTACCATAATTAGGGGTGGTCATAAATTAAAATTCCATTGTCTTATCCCTTAAGTTGCCAAACTAAAACAAACAAAGGAAGTATTCATAGTTAACAAGGATGATAACATTGATTGTAGCGAAGCGCAACATAGCAGATTTATAAATAATTATTAACTTTAATATTTTAGGAAAAAACAAATGATATCTAAAAGTCTAGACAAAATTCTACATAAATTAGTCACAAATTATGCTTTGTTTTCCTTATAACATTGTGCATTATCGCCAGAGGAATAACAAATTTAAATTTGTAGATTCTATCATGAAAAACTTTGTAACTAAAATTTTCAATAAAAATTTAAAAGGACGTTCAGACTTGATCGTAATGTACAAATGTATCTTTCTTAAATTTATGCCCAATTTTTTCACGAATCCCCATGCTACTTTTGAAATCAAAAAGACTAATAAAGTAAGTCTAAGTAAAGTGAATGCATAGAGGGGTCATGAGCGGTAGTAACTCTGTCCACAGGGTTGGGACCCTGTACCAATTTTGTATTGGGTCTTTGAAATAAACTAATAGCGTCGGAAATATAAAAAAGTCCCTTCAAAAGGAAAGAAAACAATTTGCTAGAAGATAAAAAGTGTCTCCACTACTTAGGCAGGTAGTTTTCTGGATTTTACATCAGTACTTATATATTTATTGCCTAAATTTTTAATTAGCTATTGTAGAAAAGCATTGCTTCTAAAAATAATCTTAAGCTATAATTAGCAATTAGCGATGCAATAGTAAATGACAACAAAATGTATTTGCATATAGGAAAGGAAATGAGTTAAATGCTTAAAAATATTTGTTCTAAACAATTATATGTGTTTTGGTGTTTTGTCAATATGATCAAAAATATATTATAGCTTTATTTTTCTTTATGATAAGGATTACTATTTGATACTTAACCAAATAAAACCCAAGCAGTGGCGTGCACAGTGATACACCAGGGAAGAGGGTAGGTTTTGAAAAAAGGGAAGGCAAGCAATTCCAATTTCAATTTTAGGGGGGGGGGTGTTGACATACCCCTTCACTCCCCTACCGCACGCACTGAACCAAAGTCTTAACTGTGCTCGCAATACTTAACAGATCACGCATAAGTACTAGTTATATATTAGCTTTGCTATTAAAAATATGTGAATATTTTGTATACATATTAGAAACACTACAAATAGACAAAGTCTCGGCAACCGCGCCTCAGCCGCGCATAAGCCTCAAATTTAAACCTACTTGTATACAAAAAAAAATCCTTACAGATGGATTGTCTAAATAGAAATAGGTTTAGACATCCAGATCAATTTTAAAGTTGTAATATGATGAATTGAATGAGACTTACACGAGGCTTATGCGCGGCTGCCGAGCCCTGCAAATGGATACTTAATACCTATTGCTAAAAATGAGGAAGGAAGCGAAATAAAAACGACTTTATTTTTTCAATCCTTGACTAATGACGGCTTAAAAGAAATATGCATTTTTTGACAATGGAGCATTTTTGGGCAATTTTAAAATGTAAAAATAGTTGAAAATTAATTATATGACATTGACCTTTAAGAAACAGTAAGTAAAATATCGAAAAAGATAAAATAATAAACAAACAAAAATTATTTTTAAATTGTGTAATACCTTTACTCCTTTACATTACTTCCCTATTTAGAATAAATATAATATTGTAAATTAATTCGGACAATAAAGTTAAAGTTAAGGCACTTTATAGCATACACAACACCAATACAATATAAAAAGTATCCGAAGATACCAACCGTGGGTAAAACCCCTAGTGTGATATGCCCACTTTATGGACTAAATACTCAAAAATTACTATATGTAGCATAAACAATCCTGAAACAATATAAAAAGTATCCGAAGATACCAACCTTGGGTAAAACCCATGTGTGATATGCCCAATGTATAGACTAAATACTCAAATGTTACCTTATTTATAGCATAACCAATACCGATACAATATGAAAGTATCCGAAACTACCAACCATTGGTAAAACCCCTGGTATGATATGCCCAATGTATAGACTAAATACTCAAATATTACTATATTTAAAGCATAACCAATACCAATACAATATAAGAAGTATCCGAAGCTAACACCATGGGTAAAACCCATAAGTGATATGCCTAATGTATAGACTAAATACTCAAATATTACTATATTTATAGCATAAACAATACCAATACAATATGAAAGTATCCGAAACTACCAACCGTGGGTAAAACCCATGGTGTGATATGCCCACTTTATGGACTAAATACTCAATTATTATTATATATAGCATAAACAATGCCAATACACCATGATAGTATCCGAAATTACCACCAATGGGTAAAACCCCTAGTGTGATATGCCCACTTTAAAGGCTAAACACACACGGACACAACAAAGGCAACTTTATTACAAGCTTAACTTCAGATTAAAGGCGCGGATACAAAATGCCAAACAATTTGATAAAAATATCTTAGATTTCATCAAGCTAGTTCAAATATTTTTTTTAATGAAAAATTTTATACATACTTAAAAAAAACAACAAAAATTTCTTTTACAATTTTGGAATTTTAATTCTTCTATAGGATACTTGTTGCTGCGCCTTTAGCATCTAGGAAATCTATATCCGAAAGGGCAAGCGATGGAAAGAAAAAAAAGCTTGAAACCATCCCAATATTTAAGTTGTCATAAACGATAGCCTGAAATCATCACATAAAACCTATATAAAGCTTCCCTAAAATTAATTACTCAATTAATTCAGCAGTTTATGAAATCTTAAGCTTCAGACAAAAAAACTTAACTACTGTAGTATGATGTAAATCTTATTCTGAATATTATGTCGTATAAATTTTAACAAATTGAGGTCCATCTATTTTTATAAATGTTATTTCAAGATTTATTTATTAAGATTTTCTAATTACTCAAACTATATGGTAATAAGGAATGCTGAATTTTGAAATACACTCAATTATGTGATTTAGACGGTAGATCAACACATAACCACATTTAACATATTTCCCAGACTGCTTTAAGATAAAAATAAAATAAGGCAATCTAAAACTAATTTGTCTGTAATAACTTTAAAAATAAATGTTGGTTTTAAACCTATTAAATATTTTTGCAACTCATGATTTGTAAACCGGATTAAATACCCTCGCCAAAATTCATTTAATTCCATCAATTTATTAAAACATTTTTTTCTTCCTATCTATTTATACAAGTCACTATGTCCCTAGCACTTTGGGGGAAGCTACTTATACTTTTAGATAAAAATAAAAGCTACTATAATACATTTAAGAAACTTAATTTCAGTATTATTTTTGTTTATTTATGAAGCAACTAGTTTAAGGATATATAATGCAGATCACATTTAACTTATATACAGTTACTTATATAGTTGATTTTCTTCTACATAATTTAATATTTCATAAAAAAGTAATCTTAAATACTTTTAGAATAAAAGAAAGAATATATAAAAAAGAAGTATTGCTGCGCTTGTAGTTCGTGTTTTCATCCTTGTTTTCCTTGTGTAAAACTAAAGGAAATATTGACAGGGGAGAAAAGGTCGTTAATTTAGGTTGCCAACATGGACCTCTTTTATTAGTCAGTTCGTCCATCCAAGTAGGAGGGGGGCAAAAGGGAATAGGGTAGAACATGTGAATGTGGGGATCATTAATTTAGCCAGGTACAAGTTTTAGTTCATTAAAGTACATGCAAATCTGGTGCAACATCCAAGTAATAATAAATCCATTGCAAAACTGTTCTTTGAGTGATTAACTTTAGTTTCGTCTGACACTAACTAAACTCAATCAATTCATGTTTCTCGTTACTCTAATTTCTTATATTTTCTAGTACAGAAGCTACTCTTGAATACTGGTTAAGAACGTTCATTTTTGTCCCATCTTTATTGGCTGATTTTTAATATTCATTTAGATAATCATATTTTTCTTGACTAAATATTGACAATCGGTGGATCTCATAATTTTTTAAAGTTATTATTTAATATTATCACATTGAATTCCTCGTAAGGGCGGGATTCTCTTTCGAGTTTTAAGTGGCCATCTAAAAAAATCCATAGCATCACCCGCTTGTAATGGGATGCGATACTCTAACACATACGGATATTGGAATAAGTAACATGTAAAAGACAACTAACCATTTGATTGCACGACCCTTGTCTTAGAGGCCCTTTACTTTTGAATAACTTTGTCCATGTTAAAAAACGAAACTAAACTTTCATTTGTTTAACACAATTATGGGTCAAGTACAAAATGAAATAAACATTACATTTTAGAAAAAATACAACAATAATTCAAAAAATTGGTTTGGTCTATATAATTTATAATTATCAGGTATATAAAGGGATAAGACAATGGCCAATAAATTGATGTATATCCCCATAATCACCCCTTCTGTAGGTTACAATAGTTTAATACGTTTCGATACTCAACTTAATGAACCATCCAATCAAAATCCAGTCCCCAAAGTTGTTAAACAGCTAATAAGAAATCGTAATTATAAAATTTTGGGGCTAGTGTAATAAACAGCCCTTTGTCCCCTCGCTCTTTGACAATTATTGATTTTTGTAATATGCCTCTCTCACTCTAATACAAAATAACTAAATGAAAAAAAATATGATGTATGAATTATGTTCTTTTAACACTTTTCTTTATGACTATGGTAAAATTTTAAATTTGCATAAAAATAATTTTAATTCATCTCACATTCTAAAGGTACATGAGAAATATTTTTTACATTATGATACAATATAATACAAAGTAAAACGATGTCTATCTGCCCGTCCGTCCGTCTATCCCTTAAGATCTCCTGTGGTGGTTTTATGCTATTTTCTTTGGAAGTGGGAAACCCCCACCCTCCCCCCCCCCCAAAAAAAAAAATTATTAAAAGATTTAAAAGAAAGCGTTATGGATAACCCATAAAATTATGGTTTG
This sequence comes from Acartia tonsa, assembly GCF_053477335.1. Classification (NCBI taxonomy): domain Eukaryota; kingdom Metazoa; phylum Arthropoda; class Copepoda; order Calanoida; family Acartiidae; genus Acartia; species Acartia tonsa. Next base: position 37,361,024 of record NC_137268.1, on the reverse strand, counting down.
CAGCACCAAAATATGTTTTTTTATGTTCGAAATAAGTGGTTGCATTTCCAATTTTTTCTTTAATTACCTCTTGGGGCAAAGCTCCTAGAGGCTAGAGGCGAAGCCGCTATTGATTGTCTAAGTTACTTGGTCTCATGTTGAGACTACCACCTTTTTATTTGAAGAGAAAATGAATTATTGGGATCATTAGTAGAATTGATAATTAGGGGCCATAAAAAGCTCTGAGAAATTTTAAAAGAATTAATGAGTTCTTGGTTAATTGTTTGTCTCTGTGCACTTCTGTCCGTCTATCTGTCTATCAGTCTGTATTCATAAAAAACTGTCAGTTTTTCTTTCGAACTTTATTTCCGAAACGATTATTTTTATTATATTTATTATTGATTTTTTCGGCTTTTAAAATTAGAATGCTTTAAGATCTGCAAGGGACGAAACAGTTCATGAAGTAGAATTTAGTTTTTAGCTTACATCTAAAGCACTATTTTCCATATAACTTTTTGTATTATTTCCTTTATATAAATCCTAGTACAACAAAAAAAAAATGACAACATCCATCAAAGCGAAGCCCTGAAACGGTAAGACACTAGTAGAGTCGCAGAACTGATTAATCAGAATTATAAATTATAATTTTGAAAAAAAAATTTAAGTAAATTTGTTGAAAAACTATTTAAATATAGGATAATTTTTAAGGACATACTTACATTTTTAGGACTTGATTATAGAGATGCTTCGCTGAAAACATTGTACTTTGTATTCTAAAAATCAGACCAATCGGATAATTTTATCAAATAAAAAAATGTTGTTAAACAGTTAAAAAGCAACATGCTTAAATTGGACGTACGGACTTTCTGGTAACGATTATAAAGTTGCTTTGCTTTCTAACTCCTACCTAACCCCTATGTAAATTATCATGCATAGGTTGAAATTGATAGGACAATTCTAACATGCCTAAATTAACAAAAAGAGCTATCCGTTACGAACGTTCGAACGTACGGACCGATCCTAATTATAGAAAAACTTCACTTTTAAAAAGTGACCTACACCCAATGTATTATGTTTTAATTAAATATACAAAATTGTATCCTTTTTACTCTACATGTTAAGTTTTTGTAGATTTCAAGTGGTCAAGGTAAAATTTTAAGTATATTAGGTTAAAGGAATATTCAAATCATGGAAGAAATTATTTATGTATTAGTTTTATAGGATGATTCTCTTTATGATATCTTAATATTTTCTTATATTATCTTTGATTTTTTAGATTAAGAGATAATCATTTATCCATTTGATCAATTTAAAATGCTTTCGTGAATAAAGGATGTGGTAAAAAGTTTCAAAGACATTTATCTAACATTTAGATAGAGTCCTACTAACTATTAAAATTAAATGTGTAAAAAAAAGTCAATTGTTAAATTATTACATCTTATATAAAATTGGCGTATTTTTTTCTTTTAATTCCTAGTCTTAATTTTATTTATAAATAACCAAGTAAGGATCACTTTTGTTTGTTTCTTTTTTCATAGATATTTTATGCTTTGCTCCCTAGCTTAATTGTATTTCTGGTTTTCTTTCTTTAATTTCTTGCAATGTTTCTTTCTTTGTTAACCCCCATTCATTTATTATCATGCATAATAGACGTTTTATATTTCCGACAAAAAAATGCACTTTTAATAATTGTTTCCCTTGTATTAATAATGGCTTTAGAATTTTAAGAAGCGCTGCAATAATAAGCTAATATATCCACGAATAATGAAATAAAAATCATTTAATTAGTATTACTTTTGTAAGCCCAGGCCTACTACACCTCGGGTCTAACAAAAGTGGTTTTAATTTTCATTTTTGTTAATTTAAAAATCCGCGGCAAGATGCCAATAATACGAGGCAATGCATAACTATTAATTCATAGACGAACGAAAAAAGAAAAATGCTCACCTATCATACAAAGTATCTAGGTGTCTGTCCGTCCGTCCGTCTGAAGCTTAAGATCTCGGAAACCACTAAACCAATTGGATTCTACTCTTTAGGAAATATATCTACTGGTCCTTTGGTGGTTTTAAGCTATTCTCTTGGGGATGGGGAGTGGGACACCCCCCCCCCCCAAACCCAATAAAAAAAAATTCCCTCCCAATTTTTAGTTTCCCTTTTTTTTCAATTACCTCTTGGGGCAAAGACCCTAAAGGCTATATTGGCGAAGCCGCTAGTGGATATCTAAAGTACTATTTTATCACTTATGCTATTATGCAAATCTATGTTGTTTTGTAAGATAACCCCCCCACTTATTCACACCTGCCAAAACCTTTTTATTTAACAAGGAAACAGACAAGTAAGAAAAACGCCTTTGTAGCACAGCCAAAAATTTTGATTTGTGTAACATAGTTGGGTCATAAGGTCACAGAAAATCTTGATTGAAAAAATCTTTTATATCAATAGCGGTATGCAGTTTTTTGTTTGTTTGAAACTTAAGATCTCAATAACTACTGACAGATTGAGTTCTCTTTTTTGCCTAAGCTTCATATAGTTCCTGTGATGGTTTGGGGCAATTCTATTATCAGATCTACGTATTAAGATGGTTTTAAGCTATTTTTCAATGCCCCTTTCTTCCTCTTTGTATATGGTGTCCCTAGAGGCTAAGGACATTATATTTATACAGTGTCAGCAATGACATTTTTCTTAGACCGGGATAGACTAATTAATCCAGGTATTTCAAAGGATAAGATAATGACAATGGATATAATCTCCAATAATGATACAAGATTACCCCTTCTGTAGAGTACAACTTCATGAACCAACCAATCAAATTTCAAGTTCCGAAAGTTATTAGGCAATCGAATAAGAAAACGTTTTTATAAAACTTTGGGGACTAGTGTAATAAACAGCCCAATGTCCCCATACCTCCCTGAATCAAGCAGCCTGACTCAAGCAGATCTTAAGTAATACACATGCCATAATTTTAATACAGAACAAAAAAAACTTTTATATAAAAACAAGATATTCTAGAAATGCAAAGTTAATGACTTTATGTTTATTTATTTAACAATTTTGTTGCTGATTTGCTGAAAGATAAAAAAGAGTAGTTTTTTTTTATAGGAGGGTAATTTCTATATGAGTCTTTGAAAAGGTCAATCGGTTGGTTAGCTGATCAGCTTATTATATTATCTTATTAGTTATTAAATAAATACACTACGAGTATTTGATAAAATATTGAATTAATATTAAATTCTGTAAAATGATAGAAACATAAATTTCCATTAAAAGTTTCTTCCATTGCACTGGACGTATAATGTTTTTGCTTACTGTACAAATACTGAGTTCTTACTTTTATATAATTTTCAAATTAAGCTTTTAAAGTAAACTTATATAAATTTTGCCAAAAACTAACATTGAAATTTTATTTTAACGAAATGGTAAAGTCGCATTATAACAAGGATGGCAACATTCAAAAAAATGTTGCAAAACAAGTAAAAAAAAATGCGCATGTTTTAAATGGACGTATGCATTTTTTTGTAACGGTTATAGAGTTGCTACCCTTCAAATTTCGTATATAAATGTTAAAAGAATCGTAACACAAAGTTTGCTATAGATAGGACAATTCTAACATGTCTAAAAATAAACAACAAGAGCTAACAGTTACGGTTTTACGGACCAACCAATAATAATGTAAAAGTTTAATTTTTAAAGGTTTCTACGACTATTCATCTAACCATCTATATGGAATTGTACCTTTATCCCTGATAATTTTAAAGCCGATTAGTTCATCCGTTTGAGAGATCTTATTGGAAAAATACATAATTATGCCTTACCTGATACATTAGAAGGGCGTCTGGAGATTGCTTTTCTCACAAATCTAAAAAATTAAAATAAATTATTAGTATCATTTAGGGAAAGGTTAATGGTCGTTAAATTAATCTTGCCCCAATTATTATATAAATTTGCGTGAAAGGATTGTAGATTAGTTAAAACGATAATGTCCTCACCCTCGATGATGTAGTAGTTTTTACTATTTAAGCTACTCAATATTTAGAAATTTCCGTCAGTCCATATTTATTTATAGCTGCTAATTACAAGTATGACGCTTTGTTTATAGATATCTTTAAATACTTTTGTCCTTGGCTACTTATAAATGTTGTCATCCTTGTTATGGTTTGTATTGCTATAATATCTGGATTAATATATCAAATCATGTCAGTTAGAAAGTTGAAAATTTTTACTTTGGTTAAAATTTTGATATATTTGTTATTAATTTTCAATACTTCTTTCATAATAAGTGATAACAGTTTTTTATCGTAGTATATTATAAACATAAATTGTCTGTAATTCGATGCTTTACATGATTTCTCCCATGACTAAGAACCAGTTCTAATCCAGCGAAATTTAATCGGTTTCTAAGCCATGCTGTAAAATCTATTTCTAAACATTTATTCATTAACATTGCTGTGCCCCTAACCTCTATTTATTGATGTAGAACCTATAATTTACCTTTTTAAAACGAAGCTTTTCTATAATAAGAGTCGGTCCGTCCGTACGTCCGTTCGTACGTAACGGATAGCTCTTTTCGTTAATTTAGTCATGTTAGAATTGTCCTATCATTTTTAAAATTTGCATGATGATTCCCATAGGAGTTAGGTACGAGGTAGAATTCGAAGTAACTCTATAATCGTTACCAGAAAGTCCGTACGTCCATTTTAAACATGTTGCTTTTTAACTTTTTTAAAACTATCTGAATTTTTGGAATGCTGATTTCTAGGACAACAAAGTATATTGGTATACGCAACTCTATAATCAAGTCCTAAGAATGTAAGTATGTCCTTAAACAATATCCTGTATTTAAGCAGTTTTTCAGAAGATTTACTTACAATTTTGTTTCGTTCGATTTTTATACATTGTATACACTCTTCAAGAACTAATGTTCGTCTGTCCGTTTCAGAGCTTCAATTTTTGGATGTTGTCATCCTTGTTAAGAAAATAAAATTATTTTCAACTTCCCTACTATATATACTTAAAGCTAAGGGAAATCAAAGCCTATTATCATTTTTACTTTGTTTATTTGTAAGATTTTTAACCATTAATTTATTTAAATTTGCACACAAAAAAACAAAGAGGGGTATGAAAATAGTTTAAACACTAATGGCTATCTGCTTATCTATCTATTTCTTTTATATAGGGCTATCTCCGAATCATTTATAAAGTTTCCCTGAGAAGTACAATCCATTTAGACTACCACTTTTCGAGATCTGTAGCTTCTGACAAAATAAATCCTTACTGCTTTATATTATAGGATATACAATTTCTATCTTTCTATATATTGATTTGATTAGGTATCTTTCCAGAGGCGTGCCCAGCAATTCTCCAGGGGAGTGTGTAACCAGCTTATGCCAATAACGAAATTAATTCGAAAAAAATCACGAAACCTATACGTCTTTTCAGCTGTCGTAGGGGGGCAACAAATCGTAAAATTAACGACCTCTCCATTTGCCCCCAAATTTTATTTTAGATTTATTCTGCTTATTGGTTTTAAAGAATGAGAAAGCAGACCTTAAAAATTTTAATTTTAAGGGGGTGTTGACACACCCCTCTATAAACCCCATCAGCATGCCATAGTATCTATCTATTAATCAACCCTTAATGGTCTAATCTGTCTATCTATATCAATTATCTATGAGAAAAAATATCTTTAAAAATTGTTTTCTACTTTGAACTCCAGATAAGATTCACAAAGAAAAGAAATATTAGAGAAAAGAAAGAATTAAAGAGAACGGGAAACAATAACAATTTTGTGCATAGTAACAAGTAGCGGAGCAATAAAGGTCTTAAAATTAAATCTTATAGTAAACAATATGAAAACAGGGCCAATTAACATTGTTCTAATCAGGCATCGGCAGCTGCGCGTAAGCAGCATGTAAGCCTCAGTGTAATCGACATCTGATCACTCTAAAATTCAACTCGATGTCTAAACCTGTATTTTTGCAGACAATTCTTCTTTTTTAAATTTCGGGGTTTTTTTTGCTCACAAGAGGGTTAAAACTGAGGGTTATGCGCGGCTGAGGCGCGGCTGCCGACCTTTGGTTTTAATTATCAAAATCTGTCAAATAAACATTTAAAATCATATTATAAATTGCAAGAATTATAGAGTAACTGCGCTTCTAAAAAAGCGATAAAGACATTACATTTTTTTGGAAAAATTGTCATTTGTTTTCGAGAGTGTAAATTTGTAAATGAGAGGTTTTAAAACAAGAGTGACAAATTTGGTAAGTGGCGGAAAAATTAAGATTATAACATAAAAACGCTTTTATTTTTAAGTCCGAAAAATGTAAAAGAACCTAGAAAAGAAAGAAATTGGTAAAACAAAATAGAAAAATTCTAGCCTTTTATTATTGTTACTTTGTTAGTTGGTAAAACTATTTCTCGTATTCATTCGAATCCGGTGGATAGGAACCGGTTCTCATCCATACGAAAAAACTATGTCTAGCATCGTATTATATCCAGTTTTAACTAGAAACAGTTTTAACACGAGAAATAACTATTAATTTATTTAAATTTGCATTAAGATATAATTATTTGGAATTATGAAAATCTTAATTTACCTTAATATGAATGTTAATATAAAAGAAGTAAAATTGCTGCCGTTGTATATAAAAGACGGACAGTTGGAAGATATGAACGACACATTGAGTGATATAGAGTAGCTTTGCTACAAAAAAAAGGATTAAAGATAATAAAGAGGGCACCATCAAATGGTCAAAAAAAATTTGGACGATTTTTTTACTAAGATTATAATCACATGACCGTTATATATCAAACAGAAGAATCAGAGATTAATTATTAAATTGATTGGATAATCATAATATACATAGTTTTTTTTAGCACAACTACTATACAATTTGGAGGTACGACCGTATGTTTATCCGTACCATAATCATATTAATACCATAGTGAAAAATTATTGTAAAAAATTTAAACCTCCTCCAACCCTTCCGCACGCCTCTGTCAGGGATTTTAAGGGAAAGGACAATGGTCAATAATTTGATGTACATCCCCAATAATGATACACAAAAATACCCATTCTGTATATTAACCCTTTACAGTCGGGCCCCTTGCCGCACCTTAATCGGTCGGGGGGGGGGGGCGTTCAACGCCCCCCCTTATTATCTCAGCTCCTATTAGAGCTAGAGGGCTAATTTTTTGTGTGCAAGTCCCCTATTTGACAATGAATTTCCGACCTTTTATAAGTCTAAGTCAATTTGTGCTTCCTTCACCCTTTTATTTAACAACCTTTGTTTTTAGGTCTTTTTTTACTTCAAAATTTCAAACGGCTGTAATTTTCTTATTTTTGAAGCTAGAAGAAAATTATTTTCCAGAAAATGTTTATCTTTATGTAAATTTTACATTAGAAATATCAAAATATAAATTTCAGCGGCCGCAGCTGTACTTGGCAGCTGCCAGCCGCCGCAGTCGGCGGTCGGCGGGAAAACGGCAGCGGATCTTCATGAAATTTTAATACGTTATGCAGACATGTAAGAAAAGCTTAAGTTTAAAATTTGAAGTCTCTAAGTCAAAAATTGCGGCCACAGGAGCCTTTTAAAGATTTCTGTAGACCTGGAGGAACAGGACCTGCAGGATCATACCTGGAACCTGAAAGTGACTTGAACACCTGTATTTCATATAATGATGTACTACTAGAGGATTTTTTAGTATTTTGGTATGATAAAATGCTTTGTTTTAGTCAAAAAAATATTTTTGCTCTTTACCTGAATGACCCTCCCAGGTTTGCTGGCATCCTGTGCCCGCCAGGATGGAGATATTCAAAAAAATCCAACTCTCAGTTATGTGTCATACCCATACTTAAAAAGTCAAGCAGTTTGGGCTCTTTATCTTTCATACACAGAAAATGAGATAGAAAAAACAGGATGGGGGGGCGTTGAACGGGCGACCGTTAAGGGTTAAATCAGTAGTTGAAATGTTTGAACACTCAACCTAATTAATCAACCAATGAAAATTCACTACAGCCATCAAAACTGCTAAACCAACGAATAAGAAAACTTCGTGACTTGTGTAATAAACAGCCCATTGCCCCCCCCCCCCTTTCTCTCTCTCTCTCTCTCTGCGCAAGTTATTTGCGAATAATAATTACTATGAATTTCCAATCATTATAAATATTCGTCTCTGAATCAAGTGATTTCATATAAGTGTAGGGGATAATGACATACAACAATTTAAATAATAGCCAATACTTAACACTCTATCATGATCTTAGCTATATATCTATACATGATATACTTTAAATAATATGTGATCTTTTATCTATCTTTTTTATCTGGCTAGGTATCTTTGATATAATTTAAATAATAGCCAATACTTAACACTATATCATGATCTAAATATCTATCTATCTATACATGATATACTTTAAATAATATGTGATCTTTTATCTATCTTTTTTATCTGGCTAGGTATCTTTGATATAATTTAAATAATAGCCAATACTTAACACTTTATTATGATTTATTTATCTATCCACCTATTTATCTAACTAGCTATCTAGCTGTTTTATCTATCTTATTATAAATTTAAATAATAGGTGATCTTTTTTCTGGCTAGATATCTTTGATATAATTTGAATAATAGCCTAAACTTATGATGATTTATCTATTTATCTATTTATTTATCTATCCATCTATCTATCAAGCTATCTATCTATCTAACTATATATCTATTTATCCATCTATCTACTCAGCTATTTATCTGTCAATCTATTTATCAAGCTGCCAATAACATAATTAAACTATCTGTCTATCTACCAATCCATCCATATATTTTTGTTGTTTTCTGAACAAATTTATGTTTTTTTTTTAAAACTCTATCTTATCATTGATCATATTATTACTCTATTGTACAATATCTATTATCTCCCAGATGTAAACTGTATAGAAAAGAGTATTACTCTAATGTATAATATCTATTATCTCCCAGATGTAAACTGTATAGAAAGAGTATTGTTACTCTAATGTATAATATCTCTTATCTCCCAGATGTAAACTGTATAGAAAGAGTATTATTACTCTAATGTATAATATCTCTTATCTCCCAGATGTAAACTGTATAGAAAGAGTATTGTTACTCTAATGTATAATATCTCTTATCTCCCAGATGTAAACTGTATAGAAAGAGTATTATTACTCTAATGTATAATATCTCTTATCTCCCAGATGTAAACTGTATAGAAAGGGTATTATTACTCTAATGTACAATATCTATTATCTCCCAGATGTAAACTGTATAGAAAAGAGTATTATTACTCTAATGTATAATATTTATTATCTCCCAGATGTAAACTGTATAGAAAAGAGTATTGGCATCTTTTAATCAGATAAGCAACAAAATAAATTAGTTCTCTACTTTATATTTCATAGAAAACAACTGAAAAAAAATCATTTTACTTTTTTTGCGAAAATTGTCAAATACTTGTTAAAAAAGAGATGGAAAAATCCCTCCTTTTTATAACGTCACATGCTCCTTATATAATCTTTTTACTAATGTTTTTTATAATTTTAGGATTATTTTGAAAATAGTTTGTAGCAATTTGCTTGATTACAAGGATATCTTTTGTGTATTTCTATTCTACAAATTCAGTATAAATTAGGACTAGTTTAAAACAGGGATGGAGTGGATATTGAACTGTTTATTACACTAGTACCCAAAGTTTTATGATAACGTATTCTTATTTTTTTGTTTTAACAACTTTGGGGGCTTAAAGCAAATTTTAATTGATAATTTTAATCACTAATTATAATCTAAGAGCAAGTTTTTTTAATCATCATTGGGGAAGTACATCAATTTATCGGCATTTGTCTCATCCCTTTAGATCCCTGAGTTTAAACTTTAAGAGGAAAAGTCAAGGTGTTATAAACATTTACCATAGGCGTTTGGCGGATTTGTACAGTCTGTTCAGGCTGATTCTTTTTGCTGACCAGAATATTAGAGTAAAACACTAGAGGGAGAAAGGGTTAAATAACTGTATCTCCCCATCGCAACCACCATGTGCAACCTTTCTAGTGGGTCATTGAAAATCAACCAATTGTGTCGCTTATATTAACACAACCAAGTAGCAGAAAATAATTTAGAAGCAGACGAAAGAGGTCCTTGAAAAAGGAAGGGAGGTAGTTGTCTGTATATACTATAGATCTGTTACCGGAATGGATATAAAATATACGTGGATATTGAGACAGGGTAGATTTTGTCATCAATTTTGGATGCTAACATGCATATAACTTATTGGTCAGTTTGAAAATCCAGTAGGAGGGGGTGGCCCGGGGGACCACGGGATAAAGAGGGTGAATGGGGTTTGTTATTTTAGCCAGCTACAAGTTTTACTTTATTAGAGTAAATGATAATCTGGTGTAAGATCCAAGTAATTATAAATCAATTCTTATAACTTTTTAATTTTCCGTTAATAAATTTACTGTTTTTTCTTATTGATCAGAATTAAAGGACATTTTGAAAGTATAAAAATAAAACTTTCAAAATATAAAGCAGGTTTTCAATGCACTTTTGAATGATTAATTGGTTAATGTTCTCTGTATCGATATGTATATAGTTTTAAATTTTCCGTAAAAAGACAAACAAGACAAAAGACCAATAATTAATGCTGTTAGAGTAGCTCCGCCACAAAAGAACTATTTTGTTAAAAGATTGACATTTAGAAACATTAATTACTTATCTCTAGATGCTAAAATACATAAATTGTTCATTTAGACCACTTAAATGTACACTCTTAAACTTAGATTTGTTAATAGAAAGAAAAGGGGGAATATAGGCTGTTTATTACACTAGTCCCCAAAGTTTTCTGATGCCATTTTCTTATAACAACTTTGGGAACTTTTGTGAATTCTGATTGGTTGATTCATTAAGTTGAGTGTTTAATTGTTTCAACCACTAATTTTAATCTACAGAAGAGGTAATTTTGTCTATCATCATTGGAGATGTACATCAGTTTATCAGCCATTGTCTTATCCCTTTAGATCTCTGGTTTGATAGTTTCATCCTTATTTTTTAATTTACTCTTTTCGTCTGTCTATCAAAAGTGAATTTTCTAAGAGGTCTTCTACTAACATACGGACGCAAAATGTGACAGATACTTTAGCTCAATTTTTTAAATAAAACAATAAACAACGATTGTCCCATTAAGACCTCTTTTGTGTAATAAAAAGTAAATTAATTTGAAAGTGGAACAATTATAATAAAGTTTATTTCTACTAATTACTTGACATTTTTGTAGGTGGACATTTTTAGTAGCAGAGCTACTCTATAAAAACAGGCTTCCCCAATTTATATGTCCGTCCGTATGGCCATCAGTCCTTCCAAAACTTAAATTCTCCATAAGACTTTTATGTTCTATCAATAAATATTTCTTAATGCGTTAAAAGGTAATTACCCTATAAAAGATAACTTTTAAAATTTTTAGAATGATAAAGCTATGTTATTTATTAACATTAGTGTTCTTGCTTAAGTGAATATTATATTTCTTTAAATGGGTTTACTATTTAGTGAATATTTATTTGATAATAAAAGTTTTAAAACCAAATAAAATAATACCACAAAAATAACATTCAAAGTTTATCTATAGCAGATTTTGGTCTATTCAGCAGGGAGGGAGGGCACATTGGCCTGTTAATTTTTATTGGTTGATTCATTAATTTGGGTGTCTAATCTTCTCTACTACTAATTGCAATTTAAACAAGGAGTGATTTTGTACATAATAAATGGAGATTTACATCATATTATCGGCCATTGTCTTATCCCTTTAGATCTCTAAATTACAGTTAAAGGGATCAATTGAAAATTATTTGCCTATTTTTTCCATGATTTCCGAAGTTGTACAGCAGAAAAAGCGATATAATGTATAAACGATTTATACATTATACATTCAAAATTTTAATTTTTCAAATTCAGCTGACCGTTAAAGGGACTCTTATACTTTTTCTTTGGTAAATGCCTTAAAGCTAAGGGCGAAGCTACTATAATAATTGAAATTTGAGATTATAACCGTAAAAAAGATTCGCAAAGATACATTTCAAAGCAATAAATATACAACAAAGAATGTAGTTTTTAACTAAAATTAAATCTTAAAACGTATTTGGGGGCTTCAGTTAAAACGATCTTTAGCACATTTGTCTAACATTTATAAAGCAATAGAAAAATGGATATGTTATTACATGGATGCTACACAAGATTTTCATGTTTTCTAATAAAGTGAAACTTTCAGCGGGTTCAAATAAGTTGAAAATATTAGTAGAATATAATACATTATTGGTTTTAACTCTTTGTGTAATAATAAATAATGTGTGTAGAATGTGTCTGTGTGTGTGGGTGTGCGTGTGTGTGTGTGGGAGTATGTGAGTATGTGTAAGTGTGTGTGAGTACGTGTGTGTGTGTGTATGTGTGTGTGTGTGTGATTTTCTATCATATATGAAAAAGAAGTAGGCGTAATTTTGTTTTTATCAGCAATCAGTTATTTTTCTCAGGGCTTTCAAGGATGGAGACAAGTTTTTTTAGAAAAATTAATCACAAACAAACAAAAATTATATTTCACAATTCATAATGATAAATCTTGAAGAAAAGTGCATGCTTTGATATTTATAAAAAAGAAATTTTGTACTTTTCCACTTCTGATCTTAAAATCATTGAACTTAAAGTAAAGTTATAGAAGGACATGAGCATATGTAACTCTGCCCTTAGAGTGGGGACCATATCTAAATTCTATATTGGATCTTTGAAATAAGCTAATAGCATCGAAAAATAAACACAGCCAATTCCCTAAAAAAGAACCAAGCGCAATTGGTTAGCCGACGAAAGGGGTCTCCACCACTTGTGCCAAGTAGTTGTCTAGATTATACATTCAAACTAATACATATTTGTTGTCTAATGTTATTTTTTATGTTTTTTTTAATATTCGTATTATGGTTGCGCAAATTATGGATACTAGTAACCTTGTTTAGAGTTTTTATGATATTTGTCTGTTTCTTAGAGATCTACTGGTTTTTTCGCATAACAGATCAATAAAAAAAATATTTAAAGTTTAACAGTCTAATGATTTAAACGCTGGAAAATCTAAGTACTGCTTCAAAACTATTTACTGTCCGCTGGATAAGAGCCGGTTCACAGCCGCACTAAAAATCATGTATAGCATCGTATTAGAGAAAATTTTCCACAAACAATAAAATAAAAATATTAAAATAATACCAGTTTTGTTACCTTGGCCCTTGCGCCCCTCAGGGCTAACAAATCTAAAAAGACTATAAGAGGTAATTTTTTTCTCTCAGATTATAAAGAACTGAATTGAATGTGTTGTGCTTTTTAGGGAAGATTTATAGCTTTCTAATATTGATATCTAGATCCATAATCCTTATACTAATGTAACAGGATGTTTGTCTGTTTGTCTGTACCGAAGGATCTCGCTAACCGCTGAACCGATCGGGTTCTTCTTCACAGGGTAGATTCTCATATGTCCCGGGAAGGTTTTTAACTATTTTGGGGGAAGGTACCACCACCCTCCCAAGAGAAATCACAAAAAAAACGAAATTTTTTTACGTCCTCGATTTTAGAAAAAGAGTTCAATGCAAACATAAACGTCAAACGCAACATGCATAGACATATTTTAAATATAAAAAAAAACATTTAAAGTGCCACTAGAGGCCTCTAGGGGCGTTGCCGCTAGACTATAATAATATAAAAGTAATAGGATGTCCTATCTGTGTTTGTGTCTGTCTGTGAGCTCCAAAAGATCTCGATAACTGCTGAACCAATATGATTCTTCTTTAAAGTATAGATTCTTATTTCTTAAATGTTCTGTGAAGGTTTCAAACTAATTTGAGTGGGGTTACCACCAGAGGCGTCCAAGCTTTTTTTTTTGGGGGGGGGGGGATTCGTGTTTGGGGGGGGTAAAATTTGATTGGGGGGGGGGGGTAATTACCCCCCCTAAAGTCTGTTGGGGGGGGTAAATACTCCCCCCAAATCTGTTGGGGAGGGTAATTACCCCCCCCAAACTAATTTACCCCGGGGGTAAAATTTTTGGGTGGGGTAATTTAATTATGTAAAAAAAGCACCTACCTAATCTATTAAGTTAATAAGTACTATCCTATAACATAAAGTAGTAAGTAAGGTTTATTTGACTATAGCTTCAGATTTCATTACTTTTAATACTGAGTTCTCCTTTTTAGGAAAGCTTCACATAGATCTCATGATGGTTCCACACTATTATAGGTCAATCCTTTGAGTGGTTTTAGGCTATTTTTCTCCTCCCTATTTACCCTTTAGAAAACACGAGTTCTTAGATGCTAAGGGCGCCACTACTATTCAAATATATAGTAGTATCTCATTCTTTAGAACATAAAAATACAATAATTAACTCACTAACCAATGAACCAATATGATTATACTTTAAAGTGAAGCGTCTTATAGGTCCTGGTAAGTTTTATAACTAGTTTTGAGACACCCTGACATCCTCCCAAAAGAAATCGCCTATAGAAATTCTTTTTCATTATTTAATGAAATATTTAATTTAGTTAGGTATCTATTTTATGGAATCTTCAGTGCTTTACAATTACATCATAGATTCCCGGGATGGTTTTAGCCCTTATAAAGGCCCAAGCAAATAAAACATGATCAAACTATTAAATTTTTTGTTATCGTGGTGTTCAAGATCTGATTTAATTGAAACATTAGGATATACTTTTCATTAACTATTAGGAGACCAAACGAGGAACTTAAAATATATTACACCTCAAGGCTCGAGTCACACTATGACTTTTTTTAGGGGGGGGGGGGCGGGGATTACTCCCTCCCCCCCCCCCAAAAAAAAAAAAATTTCAGTAAAATTTTTTTTAAGAACATTCAATTTGGGGGGGGTAAATACCCTCCCCAAAAAATTTTTTTTAAAGAACATTTATTTTGGGGGGGGGTAATTACCCCCCCCCCCCAAAATGGTTCGGGGGGGGGGTAAATACCCCCCCCAAAATCGTAATCCAAGGTAGGGGTAATTTTTTTTTGGGGGGGGGTATTGTTCTACGGCACCCCCAAAATCGTTTGGGAGTGCCAAATGGCCCATTACCCCCCCCCCCCCTTGGACGCCTATGGTTACCACCCAAAGAATGGTCCTTCCTCTCAATTCTTTTTCTTTTACGTTCAAGTTTTTTATTTGGGGGGGGGTGGGGAATATTTTTGAAGGGAGGGGTAATTTGTTTTTGTTTTTATTGGGGGGGGAGGGGAAATGGCGCAAAATTTGTTTAACCCTTTCTTATAAAAAAATTTACCCCGGGGGTACAATTTGCTTGGGAGGGGTAATTATTCTCCCTGAAATCTTTTGAGAGGGGTATATACCCCCTGTAATCTATTGGGGGGGGGGGGGGGATAATTAAAAACTAAAATTATCGTTAAAGGATTTTAAAATTTCAACTATATTCTATTCATGAGATTAAATGAGCTTAATGAATATAAAAAAATTAGTGGATTTTTTTATGACCAGACTAATATTGACTGTTGGTTTGTCATAAAATATATTGTTAGCCTTATATTGCTGCGCTACTTAATGGCAGTAAAATTCTTATGTTTGTTATATTTACCCAGATGTTTAAAAAAATATTTTAACAATTCAAGACATTTTAGAATTTGACATTGTAGAATGTAAAAATACATATAAGGAACTTTTTGACTAAACATATGCAATACTTTATTTTAGTAATTTGTTTACAGTTATTTTGCTGAATCATTTTTAGTCAAATATTTATTTAAGCGTCTTTTTTTATTTTTTTATTTGTTACATAAATTTAATTTTAAATAAATTTTTCTCAGCGTTGACATAAAAGTAAAAGAATAAGATATCAGGTAATAGCGTCATAAATATAAACACAGCCAAGTCCCTACAAAGAACAGAAAGCAATTTACTATCAGACGAAAGGGGTCTCCATCACTTAGGCCAGTTAGTTGTCTGGATTATACATCTATACATATACATTTATTGTGTTAACTTTATATAAATGAATCATTACTTTATACATTTTTATTGACTAAAGAGGAAGATAGGTAGCGTAATCTTGCCACCTCCCTCCCCCCTAAATAATTTTTTTTAGAATATAAGCAAGGAAAGAGCATAGGCACCCAAAGTTTTATAAACACATAATCTCCTTAGTTGGCATAAAAACTATGGATTATTTAGTTTATCTTGATTAGTTGGTACAAACTTTCCCACCACTGACTTAAGTCTTCAGAAGGTGTAATTTTGTCTATCATAATTGAGGATGTAAATATATTCATTGTCCATTGTCTTTTCCCTGAAGATCCATGAATATTAGGTGGAAGAAAATTTGATTGATTGCTGACAATATTTTCTTAGTTCAACAATAAAGTTTTAGCTCATTGCCAAGTTTTATACAATTTTGTAAAGAATAGATTTATTATTACTTGGATATTACATCAGATTATCATGTTCTCTAATAAAGAGAAACTTTTAGCTGGCTAAAATAATGATCCTCCCCGTCCACTCCCTTTATCCTCTTCCCTCCCATCCTACTAACCAATAAATGACAGTGGAAAAAGCAATTTATGACAATTTTTCTCCTGTCATAATATCCACGTATATTGTACATCCATTGCGAAGATTTATACAAATATGAAAAGATAGAGTATCATGTTAACTTCTAAATATGTCAGCATAAAAATAAACAGCTAAAATATTCAGAGAGGGAGGGGTGTTTATTAAAATAGTCCCCAAAGTTTTCTAATTTGTTGCCTTATCTATGGGGTCTTTATTGATTTTTATTGGTTGGTTCAATAAGCTGAATGCCCAAACGTGTCAACAACAAATTGTAATCTATATAAGAGGTAATTTTGTGTATAATCATTGGGGATGTTCTTCATTTTATCTGTAATTGTCTTATCCCTGTAATATTTTAGATGCTAGTGCTACGCCCCTAGTCATATTAGAGGTACGTAATACAGGTAGAGTTCAAACTCTTTTTTATAATTAATTCAAAGTAGTACGATCTCGCTAACCGCTGAACCGAGCGGAATTTCCTTAACAGGGTAGCTTCTCATAGGTCCCCGGAAGGTTTATAACTATTTTGGGGGAGGGTACCATCACCCTCCCAAGAGAAATCACAAAAAAATGGAATGAAAAAAATAAATATTTGAGAGACTTGAACTCAACATAAAGAGGAATCGTAGAGACTTTAACAAAAAAAAACATTTAAAGTGCAACTAGAGGCCTCTAGGGGTGTAGCCGCTAGTAATTATACAAGTATGTTAAATAAAATTTTGTTAAAATACTAAGCTTCTTAAATGGAAACCTGTCCAACACTATATAAAGCTTCCACGAAAATAGAAAACCAATCGTTGATACAAGTATAAGTACCCCTAAAGGTCTATGATTATAATTTTTCGGGTGCGGTTTGATGAACCATCCCCTTTTGATTTTCAAAATTTCCTAGAACCAATAAGAAGTTTCAATGTAAAGGAGAGTAAAATAATTCTAGCGGTTAGCGAGGTCCTATTACTTTTTTATTGCCGTAAATAAAAAATATGTAACGCAAGACAATTTTAGAGTAGCTGCACTACTTTGCTGCTACTGCAAATTTTGATCAAGATTGAAGTATGGAGAAAATACGGTAAAGTGTTAAATATTTTAACATTTCATGACAAGTTAACATCAGGGAAAATTTTGTTTTGACAGCTAAGAATGCATTGCTATCTATCTATATATTTGGTATCTAAATATCTATCTGTATATCTAGCTATCCAGCTATCTATTTTGTTTTGACAGCCTAGAAGGCATTAGTTCTATCTATGTATATTGTATCTATCTATCTATATTTCTATCTATCCAGCTATTTATTTTTTTATTTTGACAGCAAAGAATGCATTAGTATCTATCCATGTATTTGGTATCTTTTTATCTATCTGTATATATATATATATATCTATCTATCCAGCTATCTATTTTGTTTTGACAGCTAAGAATGCATTGCTATCTATCTATATATTTGGTATCTATTTATCTATCTATCCAGCTATCTATTTTGTTTTGACAGCTAAAAATGCATAACTATCTATCTATATATTTGGTATCTATTTATCTATCTATCCAGCTATCTATTTTGTTTTGACAGCTAAGAATGCATTAATATCTATCTATATTAGACTATATAAGTTTGAAGGAATTTTAATTAATATAATAGATTTGAAATCTGCATAAAATTTTAAGGTTTTTTTTATAAAATTCGTTTTTTATATAATTCTTTATTTAACCCTTTACAGTCGGGCCCCTTGCCGCACCTTAATCAGTCGGGGGGGGGGGCGTTCAACGCCCCCCCTTATTATCTCAGTTCCTATTAGAGCTAGAGGGCTAAATTTTCTTGTGCAAGTCCCCTGTTTGATAATGAATTTCCGACCTTTTATAAGTCTAAGTCAATTTTCGCTTCCTTCACCCTTTTATTTAACAACCTTTGTTTTTAGGTCCTTTTTTACTTAAAAATTTCAAACGGCTGTAATATTCTTATTTTTGAAGCTAGAAGAAAAATTTTTTTCCAGAAAATGTTTATCTTTATGTAAATTTTACATTAGAAATATCAAAATATAAATTTCAGCGGCCGCAGCTGTACTTGGCAGCTGCCAGCCGCTGCAGTCGGCGGTCGGCGGGAAAACGGCGGCGGATCTTCATGAAATTTTAATACGTTATGTAGACATGTAAGAAAAGCTTAAGTTTAAAATTTAAAGTCTTTAAGTCAAAAATTGCGGCCACAGGAGCCTTTTAAAGATTTCTGGAGACCTGGAGGATCAGGACCTGCAGGATCATACCTGGAACCTGAAAGTGACTTGAACACCTGTATTTCATATAAGGATGTACTACTAGAGGATTTTTTAGTATTTTGGTATGATAAAATGCTTTGTTTTAGTCAAAAAAATATTTTTGCTCTTTACCTGGATGACCCTGCCAGGTTTGCTGGCATCCTGTGCCCGCCAGGATGGAGATATTCAAAAAATTCCAACTCTTAGTTATGTGTCATACCCATACTTAAAAAGTCAAGCAGTTTGGGCTCTTCATCTTTCACACACAGAAAATGAGATAGAAAAAACCGGATGGGGGGGCGTTCAACGCCCCCCCCCCCCCCGACCGTTAAGGGTTAAAGGCGCAAATACGATTTAAGTTAATTAATTTTGACATCTGTGATTGGTGGATTGAAAACTATCTGCGCTCTGATTGGAGAAGCTTAAGTGTCGTACATCATTCAACCAATTAGAGCGCGGGTAGGTTTCAATCTAGTTTTCCTATTGGTCAAAATAAATTAACTTAAATCGTATTTGCGCCGTTAAATAAAGAATTAAATAAAAAACGAATTTAATAAAAAAACCATAAAATTTTATGCAGATTTCAAATCTATTATATTAATTAAAATTCCTTCAAACTTATATAGTTTAATCTATATATTTGGTATCTAAATATCTATCTGTATATCTATCTATCCAGCTATCTATTTTGTTTGGACAGCTAAAAATGCATAACTATCATCTATCTATATATTTGGTTTCTATTTATATATATCTACTTATCTATCTATCTATCTATCTATCCATGATTTCTCAGAATTTAAGCATTAGCAAATGATATGACATAAGTGCATCTGTTATTTTAACTCTCTCTTTCATTTTTAGTTGTGCAGCTACTCTATATGTTTGTCTGTACCCTCGTTAATATAACAGATCTATAGTATAGATGTATATACAGACAACTACCTCCCTTCCTTTTTCAAAGACCTCTTTCGTCTGCTTCTAAATTATTTTCTGCTATTTGGCTGTGTTAATATAAGCGACACTATATTGGTTGATTTTTAATGACCCAATAGAAAGGTTGCACAAGGCGGTTGCGATGGGGAGATTCAGTTATTCAATCCTTTCTCCCTCTAATGTTTTACTCTAATAACACTAAACGAGCGTTTCACTTTCTCTCCTTCTCTCTATATCTCTATCTATCTACCTATCTCTACATTACTCTCATCCATGCTTTCTCAACTTTAAAAAGCATGAAGATAATTAAACATATTTAAATTATTTTTTTTTCGTCAAAGTCACTTGGTTTTAAGTATACGCTGTCTCTCTTTCAGCCGTTCAAGTCGATTCAGAATTAAGTTTCTCCTAAAATTTTAATTAAAAGAGTTTTTTATGTTTACTTTTGTTACTACTTTAAGCATGTTAGAATTGTCCAATCAATTTCAAACTTGGCATGGAGATTCTTGTAACTATATTATAAGCGAAGAATAGAGTGTCTATAAAAAATGACGTCATGTAAGAATAGTCCGTTATTAGTAACGATGTAATTCGCGATTTTTCGGCTAAAAGTCTTTAAAACTAGTGCCCATAAAAAAGGGTAAAAATTTAAAAACTTTTGTACAAAAAAATCTCAAATTACGTCACATTATAACATCATTTTTAATCCTTATACTAAAGTAACAGGATGTCTGTTTGTGTGTCTGTATGTTTTTACCGAAGGATCTCCCCCCCCCCATAAAAAATTCCTACCCCCTTCCCCCCAATTTTTTTTTACTTTTTCTTTTTAAATCTAAAACAATAAATTGGGTTCAAATTCGACTTTACCCTCTGCAAGTGCCCCTAAAGGCCTCTAGGGGCGTAGTCGCTAGTACGAACTATAAAGAGCTTCGGATAGCTCTGTATTCATCATTCTAAACGTAGTTCTATTATTAGAGTAAAACACTAGAGGGAGAAAGGGTTAAAAATAACTGTATTTCCCCATCGCAACCGCCTTGTGCATCCTTTCCATTGGGTCATTAAAAATCAACCTATGGTGTCCCTTATATTAACAATTTAACACAGCCAAGTCGCAGAAAATAATTTAAAAGCAGACGAAAGAGGAAGGGAGGTAGTTGTCTGTATATACATCTATACTATAGATCTGTTCTTCTATTGACCTATGAGTATAACACATATGACCTCTGTAGTATGAGGGTCAGCTCAATGTGTGAGGTCTTATAACTTTAAAAAGGTGATTACTATAACATTTTTGAATACAGGATTACAGCACATTATTTGCTGCTCTAGCCTGAAATGCCTATGTTATTTAGTGTAATTAAGTTATGCTAGAAATAACTGATAATGCATTTCCACTAAACTTCACCAAAACTTAATAAGCCAAGTAAAATGTAAGATTAGATATAGGATATACGTGTATATATTGACAGGGAAATAATGTCATAAATTTAGCTGGCTAATATGAACCTTATTTATTGCTCAGTTCGTTCACATACTATCATTTTAAAAAGCAAGAGGGTGGTTGTCTGTATCAAATGATCTCGCTAACTACTAAACCGATATGGTTCTCCTTTTTAATGTGTCTTATTAAGAAGGTTTGCAACTATTTTATTTAAGAGAGGATACTACCAAATCCACCAAAGACAAATAACCCCTAGAAGAAATAAATTGATAAAATGGACAGGTGTCTACTCAAATGCCCCTTGGCCTCTAGGGGCGTAGCCGCTAGTATTCAATAAATTACTAAATACACATTCAGAAAGAATCATTAATGTTGTCAGACTTACGTATTTAAAGAGCAGCTACGCCACTAAAAATTACACGCTAGCGTATGTAAGCTGCAACGCTATTGAAGACGTTTTTGGATGTTTGGTTGTTGTTATCATGTCAAAATTAATTCATTCTTTTTTAGGGAATGTATACCAAAATAAGTGTTCTCAAAAAACACCATTAAGATAGATATAGCAAACATTCTTTCAGAAACTAAAGAAATTATTAATTCTAGACAGTTATTTTATTAGCAAAGATACTCTTTCACTGGGGTTTTTTAGTATGATAAAAGGCAGAACGTCTATACGGTGTCGATATTAGAGGAAAATACAGCCAATGCCAAATTGGTTGTATGAATGGGTTTAAAATATAGATGGATATTATGAAATTTTCGTCAATTTGGGTTGCTAACATGTACATAACTTATTGGTCATTTCGTTCATCCAAAAGGAGGGTATGGGATGGGGTAAATGGGGAAATCGTTATTCTAACAAGCAACAAGTTTAACTTTATTAGAATAAATTATATAGTGAAAAATCCAAGTGATAATGAATCCATTGTTGTATGTTGATTTTCAAAGTTTTAATGTTGAATTGTAATTGGTAAATAGGCTATTTAATCAAAGTTTATTTTATTTACAATTCCTGCCAATTAACAATTTTTAAGAAACTATTTCTACGGCTTTATAGAAACAGCTACAAAGTACTACATTATAGCAGCCTATGTTTTTTAGAGTAAATACATGTTGCTATGTGTATGTCTAAAAGTTCATTTCTAAGACATATTTTGAAATTGCAAATCTTTTCGATGAATAGGATAGTTTACACTATTTATAACATAGATTGTATAATAGATGATGTCAGTAAATTACTGAATAGAATCATATTGAAGCTTTTTCAGTAAATAATACCTATCTTAATTTTTGAGTAATTTGTCATGTCATTTAACAGTCAATTTATCAAATGATATTATAATAATGGCAGTTAAATGACCGATTGTACATTCATCCTATAATGTAAAGTAAGGTTTATTGTCTGAAGCTACTGAATTGATTGAGTTTTCCTTTTTAGGAAAGCTTCACATAGGTCCTGGGATGGTTTTAAGCTATTTTTTAGATTTATGCATTGGGGTGGCATTAGGATATTTTTCAGACAGTAATACATAACGTAGCTGCACTACTCCGGAAAATAGGAGTGAATTATCTGTAGATAGATGGTATACGTTTAAAATGGATTATGTCATCCTTGTTTAAAAGTTACAAAGCGGCTAAAGGCAAGACACAAAGTGAAAAGAACCTTTAAAAGGTCATCATAATATTTTTACACTAAAAAGAAAAGAAAAGACTGTAGGTATATGTCTTGTTTTTAAAGAAAAAAAAATACATGAAAACTTAACACTTTGAACTTTAGCATTGGCTTTTGTTCAATGCTCTTTATTTAAAGTTTTCTATTTTAAAATAATTTTTTTCTATTTGTTATACTTAAATATTATTTAGATAAATTGATTTAGAGTATAGACCGCAAATTATGGTAAACAAAATTGACCCTTCTGTAGATGAAAATTGTAATTGAAATAATTTGACATTGAAGGTTTGTACAACCCAATTAAGACTCATAAAGTCGCCAAAGTTTTTAGGCTCAAGAATAAGAAAGCATTGCTTTTAAAACTTTGGATGCTAGTTTAATTTACATAACAATATCCCCTCCCTTCCCGATGTATTGTCTTTTTAAAAGCAAAGCTTTTCTAAAATTAGGGAAGGTCCGTCCGTCCGGAACAGATAGTTCTTCCGTTAATTTAGGCATGTTAGAGTTGTCCTGTAGTAGTTAGGTACGATTTAGAAAGCATAGCAACTCTATAATCATTATCAGAATGTCCGTGTCCATTTAAAACATGCTGATTTTTCATTTATTTAAAATTTTTTGTGCGATATACTATTAAAATATATGTACAATTTCGCTTAGACTTACAAATTAATGTTCTGGTTATTAAGTACTGACACTATACAAGAGTTGTTCGTTTGTCCTTCATTCTGATTTAAGAGCTTCGCTTTTATGGATATTGTCATCCTTGTTTTAATTGCTCCTACCTGTAAATAATATGCCTACTGGGTTGTCGTCTATATTGGTTCCAAAACTCCTCAGAACCTGAATTTAAGATTGATTTTAGATAAAAACTTAGTAATTTACATGTATCACGGCTGGACCCTCAGATGTCAAAACTTTATTTTAGTGTTTGGCCAAAATGACTTAGCAATTGTATCTGTAAGTACGTCTAATAACACCCTTTGCTATTTTTAAAATCCTAGAAAATTTTTTTTGCAAGAAAATTGCATAAATTCGCAACCTTTTTTAGAACCACTACATAACTCGAGTTTTAAAACTTTTTATATAAAATCCTTTTTACAAAAAATATCAATAATTACTTAAAATTAAACCTGAAAGAAAAAAAATCTCATTACACGTGTTAATTTGCATGTTTTAGGACTTTTTTTGAGGAAAGTATAACTTCCACATTTTTGACAATAATATATTTTTTTAACATTTCAAAGTAAAATATAATAAAACTTAAACGATTTTTCTTGAATTATCAGTTGAAAATTTCATCAAACATGCAATTTAAGTGATGAAAATTTAATAAAATCATTTTTTGAATGTTTAGAATTACCAATTTTCTACATTTAAAACAAAATGTTAACAAAATTTTAAAACATTATAATATATAACTTTAAAAATCAATAACATTTTATAAAATGATGTTTTAAAAAATAAATCATTAAAAGGTATTAAAATGCATTTTAAGTTGCTTAAAATTAAAACGAGAATATCTTTTTACACTTTATTCTTTGTAATAGAAATTAATCGTCATTTGTTGAAAATGAAACATTTAATAAACTAATTGAATCTTTTTGTGACCATGTTTAAACTTTTTAATTTTTACACTAAGGTGTTTTTTAATGAAAATCTTTGTTGAATTCTCTTTTGCGACAAAAAAAGAAAGGGAATTTTTTACTATTTCTAGGTTATCTTATGTAATTTAAACTATATAATATGAAATAATTTTTAATTGTCTTTCTTTTGAGCCACAAAACACTGTAAAATGTATCATATATGCTAAAATAACAATTTTTTTAATGAATATTATAATATCCTTATATGACATTGCGTCAGAGCTTATTCCTTAGATCATATGTTCATGAAAAGTAGTCATAAACTTGGAGGGTTGCGCTATTCATTAGAATATTAAATAAACTTGAATGGTAAAAATATAAGCATAGCCTTTGTCAATTCAAATGCTTTAGGTATATTATTCGGAAAGTTAGTTAAAAAAGAGAGAATTTGCTGTGTATACTGTTAAAAGACTTTCAAAAATGTAAATTACAAAGCAATCCTAAAAGATCGGGTCGTAGGCGAGTCTTAGTCGGGGGTTTTCTGATAGCAAATATTGCGTTATTGGTATACAATGTAAAAAAAAAACATTTTTAAGAAATTCTTTAAATAAAACCCAACGTGAATTGGCAGTACAAACATCTTAATGCTAGCAGACATATGTTTATCAACATTTGCAGAAAACTATTTCCACAAGAAAAATTATTCAGGTTTCTACTTCACAATTTTAAATATTTCTTTCTGATAAAATGTTTGACATATATCGTATAATCATTTACCAAAAAAAATATTTTGATAATTTAGATTTCAGAGAAGATTAATCCTTTCAAAAAACTAAGACGACATTTTGCATCTTCTGTCATGACATTTTAGAAAAAAATATAAAAAAACAAAATTTAGTATGAAAACTATTTTCATCGATTTTTCTGAAGGTATTATCGTATTCTGTGGCTTTGTTATTATCATTTGCTTATTTCGAAAGTGCCAAACATTGTACCCTAACTTATTCATTTAATAAAAAACTAACCGTGGTATCAAAATACATTATATTTATCTAATGTTGCTTGACAGCTGATTGTAAAGACTTTTTAAAAAGACATGCTAAAAAAAACCTCTTCCCTAATTTCTAAATTAAATTGAAATTAAAGTGGGAGGGGGGGGGGGGTCTTGATGCTTTACCCCTTTTGAGATCCTAACCCTGCAGGGCCTATACCTGCGGTGCCTTACCCTCTGGGGCTAACCTGTACCCTATATAAGCTATAAACAAAGAAGCCATGAGATAGAATTGTCCTACATATTTAAAACTCATATCTACCTAGTGAACTAGTCCTACATATTTAAAACTCATATCTACCTAGTGAACTCGTCCTACAAATTTAAAACTCATATCTACCTACTAAACTGTCCTACATATTTAAAACTCTTATCTACCTAGTGAACTCGTCCTACATATTTAAAACTCTTATCTACCTAGTGAACTCGTCCTACATATTTAAAACTCTTATCTACTTAGTGAACTCGTCCTACATATTTAAAACTCTTATCTACCTAGTGAACTGTCCTACATATTTAAAACTCATATCTACCTAGTGAACTCGTCCTACATATTTAAAGCTCATATCTACCTAGTGAACTGTCCTACATATTTAAAACTCTTATCTACCTAGTGAACTCGTCCTACATATTTAAAACTCATATCTACCTAGTGAACTCGTCCTACATATTTTAAACTCATATCTACCTAGTGAACTCGTCCTACATATTTAAAACTCATATCTACCTAGTGAACTCGTCCTACATATTTAAAACTCATATCTACCTAGTGAACTGTCGCTGCTGGATGATGAACTAAAGCTCGAAACTGAGGAACTTCGAATTCTAAAATAAGAATGTTTATAAATTTAGTTAGTTTTTAAAATTTCTTGATATGGTTCTTCTTTGCAGTTATGCTTTTCATAGGTCCAGAGAAGGTGAATTAGATAGTCGATACCCCCTCCCCCTTCCTTTTCTCAAGTGACTCTAAATGATTGTAGAAATATTTAGTTTTAACATTATATTACTTGACTGAGCTTCAGTACTTCAGAAAATTAAAGCTTTCGCATTATTTGGCTGTTAAATCTTAATTAATAGTTTTTTTTAAAGTTTTGATATTGATTTATAATCAGACAGAAGCTTAAGTATAAATGAATGATTAATTTATCGCTCTTTGTCTTAAAATAAAGCAAAGGTTTACCTGAATGAGAAATTTGACAGCTTGGACCTTCCCCTATGTTCTTCAACTTTAGGTCTTGTCTGGGTGGAGAAGGAACAGCTGCGGTGGCGTAGCGTTGACGTCAATCTTGTTCCAAACCTACAAAAATAAATGGATAAGTATATGTATATGTTTACCCCGGACAACTACCTGGCACATGTGGTGGGGAACTTTTTCGTCTGCAAGCAAATTGCTTTCTGCTCTTTTGTAGCGACTTGGCTGCTGCTATATTTTCGAGGCTATTGGTTGATATTCAAAGACCAATTTGAAAGTCAGCTCATGGTCCCCACAGAATATCATATAGCTCATGCCCTTTCTATTATTTTATTATCAAAGAATCGATATATAATTACAATGATGTTGGACAACATTTTCATGTACTCTAATAAAGTTATTCTCCCAGCTGGCTAAAATGAAACTCACCCCTATAACTTAACCCATCCCCTCCTCTCCTACTAAATGATTATTATGACCAATTAATAAGGTCCATAATAGCAACCTTAAATTAACTACAAATCTTCCCCTGTCAATATATCCACGAATTCTATTTCAATTATCCAAAGATTTTGTATGAATCTTCGCTTGCTCTCATTTCTATGGATGGCTATCTGTGTCTACTGTATAACTTGGTCTGAGGTCATTCCTAGGAGCCTCCATCCCTCCAACTAACTGGCTAGACCTCCATTATTTATCTATCTATCTAAAATACATCTCTATTTGAAGTTATGTCTATCTATCTATGAATTATGTATACCTGGGTCTAAGTTATTACTAGATGCCTCCATACCTCTAACTAACTGACTTGGCCTCCATTATTTATTTAACTAACAATTAATAAATCATTCTAACTATCTGACCTGTGCATACTGCATGCCTTGGTCTAAGGTCATTACTAGAAGCCTCCATCCCTCTAACTAACTGACTTGACCTTCATTAATTATCTACCTACCATCTATCTCGGTTTATATGTCTTTCTATCCATCTATGTATACTGCATACCTTGGTCTAAGGTCATTATTAGAAGCCTCCAGGCCTCCAACTAGCTGACTTGACCTCCATTTGTTTGCATTGGTACTGTTGATTGGAGTAAAAGTATCCATTGGTAAAATCTTACTGATTTTACTCGTCTTATTATTCAAAAATATTGTTTTTTTTCGTTATTTTAGACATGTTAGAATTGTCCTATCGATTTCAAACTTGGCACGGTGATTCCTTTGGATTTAGAAAGCGTAGCAACTTTATAATCACTACCAGAATGTCCGTACGTCCTTTTTAAACGTGTTTATTTTTTACCTTTTTTAACAACAATTTTTTTTGTAATCTAATTATCCGAATGATATGAGTTTTGGTAAACTCATTCCTGGGACGACAAAATACAATATTATAAGCAAAGCAACCCTAAAATCAAGCCCTAAATATGTAAGTATGTCCATAAACAATATCCTGTATTAAGCAGTTTTTCAACAAATTTACTTACAATTTTGCTTCGACTCTTATACATTTATATTATGATTATTCAGTTCTCACTATGCTCCGTTTTTATGGATGTTGTCATCTTTGTTTTTAAAAAAGTCATCAAGTCAATATTTAGGGACGTTCAAAGTAGGGGTAAGGGGGACATAACTTCCTCCCCCCCCCCCTAAAAATCAAAGTCATTATGAATTTTAATTAAAATAAAAGCAATCTTTTTTCCTGTATGTCCTGTAGTTTTTGTTCAATTGTTTTGGAATATAGTTCTTCATTTTCTACATGATAACTTGGGTTCTCTTCGTCTAGTAGAAAATATTTAAATTATTAAGGATGAAAAAAATATTTCTTTTTTATAACTGAAGACGTTAAACATTGATCCCAATATTGCAAAGACAGGCAGGTGACAAGTACAAAAGTAGACAAGCTTAACTAATGTCAAGTTAAAGTTGTTTTTTTTTGGGGTAAGACTTTAATTTCTATTTAAAAAGGATTGTTATTTTGAAACCTAAGGGAGAAGCCATAAATAATAGTTACCATTAAGAGTTACTAATGGAATCTTTGTAGTGAGTTTTATCTTTATGAGAAAATTTTTAAATATAATAAAAATTTTCCAACAAATTTCATCTTCTTCATCATCTTGACATTTTCCTTTGCTCCATATGAGAGTTTGAAAATAAGAGAATTACTTTAGAATTAGGCCATTAAGCAAATGCTGATCTAACAGAGCCAAAAAAATTAAGATGAGCTTAATAGGGTAAACTTACACTTCAAATTAAGTATTTTTCCTGGTGTTATTTTGATAACTTTACTGAAGCGTTCAGTGTGATTTATACAGGTTGTTCGGTCAGAATGGTTAATACAGGTTGTGCTGATATTATTTGAGGTCTTTATGTCTCCTTCGTAACAATTTACTCCATCTGAATCATATTTTATTTTATTGGGTTTGCTAGCTTTCTTTATTTTGCAATTTGTCATTAACCATATTTTAAATAATGTCCGTTTGTCTGCTTAATTGTCAGTCTCTTTGTCTGTTACTTTGTCTGTTATTTGTCAGTCATTTTGTCTGTTACTTTGTCTGTTTCTTTGTCTGTCTCTTTGTATGTTACTTTGTCTGTTTCTTTGTCTGTTTCTTTGTCTGTCTCTTTGTCTGTCTCTTAGTCTGTTTCTTTGTCTGTCTCTTTGTCTGTCTCTTTTTCTGTCTCTTTAATTGTCTCTTTGTATGATTCTGTGTCTCTTTATTTGTCTGTCTTTGTCTATCTCTTTGTCCTTCTCTTTATTTGTATCTTTGTTTGTCTATTTGTCTGTCTATTTGACTGTCTAATTGTCTGTCTTTTTATCTGTCTCTTTGTCTGTCATTTTTGTCTGTCTCTTTGTCTTTCTCTTTATTTGTCTCTTTGTTTGTCTCTTTGTTTGTTTCTTTGTCTGTATCTTTATCTGTTACTTAAGCAGACTCTTTGTCTCTTTATTATCTTTTTGTCTGTCTTATTGTCTATCTCTTTGTCTGTCTCTTTGTATGTTTCTCTGTCTATCTCTTTGTCAGTTACTTTGTCTGTTACTTAAGCAGACTCTTTGCCTTTCCCTTTGTTTGTTAATTTGTCTGTCTCTCTTATGTCTCTTTGTCTGTCTCTTTTTATGTTACTTTGTCTGTCTCTTTGTCAGTTACTTTGTCTGTTACTTTCATTTTGTATATCTCTTTGTCTGTCTATCATTTTGTATGACTCTTTGTCTGTCTCTTTATATGTATCTTTATCTATCTCTTTGTCAGTCTCTTTGTCAGTCTCTTTGTCTATTTCTTTGTTTGTCTCTTTGCATATATTTTTACTTATCTCTTTGTCTGACTCTTTGTTTGTATCTTTGTCTTCTTTGTCCATCTCTAAGTCTGTTACCATGTCTGTTACTTTATCTGTATCTTTGACTGATAGCTTTGTTTGACTTTTTGAATATCTCTTTTTCTGTATCTTTGTTTGTCTCTTTGTTTTCCTTTTTGTATTTCTCTTTAATTAGATATTTGACTATCTATCAATCTGTCAAAAATCAATTTTATCAGCTTTTACATCTATTATTATATTATCAAAATGAATAAAATATTCTCCTGAATTGTTCATATCACAGTTTGACTTGTAAAGCTTTGACTGTCTTAATCTTGATTCTCTCAACTCTCTTGCTATCCCTATAAAAAAAAGAATACTAGAGACGTTAACCCTTACAGATCGGGCCCCAATTCCAAACTTAATAGATCGGGGGGGGGGGGGTCATATTGACCCCCCCCCCCCTCTATCTCGGCTTCTGTTACAGATAAAGACGTAAAATTTTTTTCTGGTGGTTCATGTGTATTTTTAGA
The DNA here is from genome assembly GCF_053477335.1 of Acartia tonsa. NCBI lineage: Eukaryota > Metazoa > Arthropoda > Copepoda > Calanoida > Acartiidae > Acartia > Acartia tonsa. Next base: position 37,330,504 of record NC_137268.1, on the reverse strand, counting down.
GAAAATTACCTTTTCTAGTCATAGTAGTCAGGCCGCTTTTTAGCGGCCAGCCGCTAAATTTTAAAACAGCTGTAGAGCGGCCAATTTTGCAGCTAGGATGACAAAATTTTAGGGCGAACTTTTATTTTTCATAACAAAAAAATTACTTTTTCTGATCATCGCCGAAAAACGGCAAATAACGGAAACCGCCATTTTCGGCGGTAAAACCGCGGTTGGCGGCACCAATTTATATTTTTATCTGTTTATTGTTGCTCAAGGATTTACCAAAAAAAATTATAGGTCTCTAGCTGTAATAGAAGCCACAATATTCATGATATATGTCTGTAGTAAAAGCCGGACAAAAATCGGTCATAAAGTCGGTCAGGTTGCGGTCAAATGGTCATAACACCACTTTTCACATAAGGTCAGTATTTACCAAAAAAAATAGGTTTCTATCTTATACACAAAGTCATAATGTAGAAATTAAGATTTATTTAGAATTTTTTTAAAATTTTTGTGCTACCCAACCGACTTTGACCGGACACCACGACCGACACAGACCAGATATCCTAATAAAATCAACTCTTGCCGACGTATAATTACTAAACTTAAAAAGTCATGAAGTCACAACTCTCTATCTGACCTACAAAAAAATGACATTGAAAAAACTAGAGGGGGGGGGGTCAATATGACCTCCCCCCCCCCCCGATCTGTAAGGGTTAAAAATGGTACTTATGCGCATGACGTTATCAATAGTATGAGTGGGGGGGGAAATGCCTTGGCTCATAAACAGAAGCAACTAATTACCATACAAAATTAGGACTTACAGTAAAAGGTCATGCAGTCAAAGGGTTTGTTGTCTGTAGGGTAATACAATATCCATCTGGCGTATGGGCGCTTTACACTGTAATCATAAGACACGTAGTATGTTTAAAGGTGCGTAAAGAGGTCTAGAAACCAAAGCGACACAATGTCTCCTAGAGGTAAAAAAATGTAAGCAAATCTCAAATTTTAAGGATTTTTATAAAATTTGTTTTTTGTAAAATTCTTTATCTAAAAGCGGAAATACAATTTAAGTTAATTAATTTTGATATCTGTGATTGGTGGATTGAAAACTATCTGCGCTCTGATTGGAGAAGCTTAAGTGTCGTACATCATTCAACCAATTAGAGCGCAGGTAGTTTTCAATCCACCTATCATGGAAGTCGAAATTAATTAACTTAAAATTGTATTTGCGCTTTTAAATAAAGAATTATACAAAAAACGAATTTTATAAACAAAAATCCTTAAAATTTGATGCAGATTTAAAATCTACCTCTAACATTAAAATTCTTTATAAAAAATTAAATATCTTACTATCTATCTATATATTTATACCTCTAGTATGCTGCCTCTCTATAGTATTATCTTGTATATGAACAACTTTGCTTCCCTTCCAACTAATATAGTTATCCTTGTTTATCTATCTATCTATATATTTATACCTCTAGTATGCTGCCTCTCTATAGTATTATCTTGTATATGAACAACTTTGCCGCCCTCCCAACGGATATGATTAGCATTATCAGCGGAGTAATTCCTTCCTCCTCCTGTTGGTATGTTCCTCATTCTTTGTGGCTGACCATTAGAATTGTTCACCTAAATAAAAAGATATTTTATATTTGAACATTCTGTATCTCATTTTATTTTGTTTTAAGGCTTGCTTTCTATTGTATGTCCACCTGTATATCTGTCTAACTATGTGTCTTTTTATCTAAATACATCTTGATATCTTTCTAACTTTCTGTTTATCTATCTATATGTATATCTATCTATCTATCTGTCTATATATCTAACTATGTATGTATGTATCTATCTATACCTGTATTCTGGAGGTATTTATATGACTAGTACTACTATTTATTGCATCAAGACAAGAGCCTTTAAAAATATAACTATAGCTAAGGAAAATGGAAAAAAAAATCACGGAAGTTTAAGCATTTAAACTTTTAAGGAGGTGGGGGGAATAAATATAAAGGGTGGTAAAATGGAAAAAAAAAATACTCTCCCCATTTTTCAAGTTTTCAAAAAAATGTGTAACTGCAATTTTAAAGTGATTAATTTTCTATAGTTATATGCCTGACATATCAGCAGTATGTGGTGTAGAGTTGTTAATATGGTTGTTGTTTCCAGAGTTGTTGACAGCTGTTGCAGGGTTGTTGATTACAGAAACAGTAACTCCGTTGTCAGAATACCTAAAAAAATAGATTTTTTAAAACTTGGATCTTACATTAGATTGTTATATTATAAAATTTGTAGCTGGCTTAAATAATGATACCTCCCATACACACCATTCACCCCAACCACTCTCCTCCTACTGGATAAACGAAATTAATGACCAATAAATGATGTCCATGTTAGCAACCAAGTAATTGGGATAATACACACTAGCAACTGCACCCCTAGCATCTAAAGGCTCTGCAAACGAATTAAGAGGAAGGGTTAGGGCTAGCAAATTTGACTTAAATCATCCAAAGACGAAATGGCTTAAAACCTTCTGGAAACTATGTAAAGCTTTCTATGCCTTTGCATTTGCGAGATCTTAAAGTACAACAAACAAACAAAAAACTTTATACAATAGGATAAGCTAATCAAACAAGGAAACATGAAAAGCTTCCCTTTGGCAACCAAAAGATTCTTACAATCTTATATATATACAGTATGACCCTCGAAAAAGTATTTTTTAGCATCTGCAGCCCTTATTTCTCAATGAATTATTAAAAAATGTATATTTTTGCTAAAAGGTCGTTTCATGTTAAAAGTTACTTTTTCCTCAGTCACTTTTTCAAAACTTTAGCTCTAAAAACCTCCGGTGTTAATGGAGGTAAAAAAAATATTTTTATATCTACTTATGTGGAAATCTATAGAGAACAAGGACATATACATTTTTAATAATTCATTTAGAAATAAGGGCTGCAGATGCTATAAAAATACTTTTTCGAGGGTCATACTGTATATATATATATATGTTATATGTATTTATCTTTTAATTTGGATAGAAATAAATATTAAGAAAAATTATTTTTGCTAATAATAGCAGCTACTCCCCTAGCATCTAGGGGCTCAGAAAAGGAAAGATAAGAAGATGACCAGAAAGAAAACTAGCCTAAAACCATCCCATGGCAAAAATCTAAAATTAAAATATCATGAACCATCCTTTGGCATATGTGAATCTTTCCTAAATTAGGGAACTTATTTGGATTAGTAGATCACGAAATCTTAAGCTACAGACAAATAAACCTTACTACTTTTATGATAGAAATATAGATACGCTCTAAGCAATTTGTTTATTAAGAAAATTTTTCGCTGTCCCCACTTTTGAAAACATATCCTATACAAGATTGTTGAGATACATTGATAAAAAATTCATATTTTTGTTGCTAGCGGATACATCTTGTACTTTTTCATCTGTGTGTTACTAACGATCTCATAAATGGCTTGATTAAAAGGCCTATTCTTTTTAGGTGAGCTGGGTTGGTTTTTGGCTATTTTATGAATTAATAAATGATCTGCTAGTATAGGTTTCAACTACTTAAACACATCTTACCCCATTTATCCTATAATATAAAGTAGTAAGCTTTTTTTCTGAAGCCAAAGATCTCTTAAATAGCTGGTTCGAATGGGTAATTCTTTTTAGAGTAGGTTTATGTATGTATTGGGGTGGTTTTAGGCTAGGGGCGAAGCAACTAGCGTAATATAAACCCCCTAGATGCTAAGAGCAAAGCAGTCAGTAATTTTAATTTAAATGCACAACTTCTATATTGGCACAGGAGTAGTAGTATCAGTCAATTGTTTATTACAACAGTCCCTAAAGTTTTACAATAACGTTTTCCTATGTGCATGCTTAACAACTTTTAGGACCTTGTATTGAATTTTGATTGGTTGGTTAATTAAGTTGAGTGTCTAAACGTTTCAACCACTAATAATAATCTAGAGAATTAATAATGTGTATTATCACAGGGAATGTACAATGTACATTAATTTATCGGCCATTGTCTTATTCCTTAGTTAATAAATTATATTTTTTTATTCTATATTCCACAAATTTTAATGACTGATGGAAAGATTTTAATGTTTTAAATTATTTTTTTTTGTTTAAATCTGATCAGGTTCATTGTTTTTTTCTTATCCTAATCTATAGTGTCTATCTATAAGAATATATATATATATTATTTTGTAATGTTGATTTTAATTTAAATCCTGGTCTTAATGCCAAGTAACTTGTCATTTTTAATAACAAGTGTTAGGGGTTTATATCAGCAAAATTACAATTAATTCAATATTTTTTCTTGATTTGTAATCTAATCATAGAATATATATTCCAATATGGCTTTAAAACCTATTAAAATCCACTAGATTAAAACCTGTTTTCAGTCATACTGAAAAAACATTTATAGTATCGTATTACAGACAATTTTACACGACTAAGGAAAAATGATAAAATTAAAACCAATTTTTTTTCAGCTAAAAAAACTGGTTTTAATCTTATAAGTTTTTATTTTAATATCCATGAAAAGCTGTCTTTAATTCGATATGATAAATAACGATTATTTGTCAAGTCTCTTTTGGAATAAATCTAAGAAAATTTGCTTAAAACACTTTTGCTTTTTATTCCAACTCTAATCTAGACCTTTTTTTTAATAATGAAATGTCAATATCAAGATGTATATATTTATTTTTATCATTGGAGTTATTACATAATAGTGGATATTAAACCTCGGCTAATTAGCAAAATCATCCTATTATATAAAGCAGTAAGCTTTTTTATCTGTAGCGAAAGAAATCGCTAACCACATAGCAGATATGGTTTTCCTTTGCAGTTTCTTATAGGACCAGGGAAAATTTTTCGGGGGAGGGTATCTCCACCCTCCAAATAAAAAATGATACCCCACATTTTACTGCCCATCATCCCCTTTATGTTAGGAGCGAAGGCCTAACTGAAAAATTCCATTAATAATCGCTGAAAAGTCATGTGTAGCATCGTATTACAGACAATTTCCCACGAATATTATAATAAAAATGATAAAATTTATACCAGTTTTGCTAGCCCTGACCTTCGGCCTGGTTTGAATCTTTCAATTTTTCGTTTTTAAAAAACTTTTGCAATATTTTTTTACAATGATTCGAACCAAAAACCTTAAGGACAATTATTTAATATTTCATCTTTTTTGTATGAACATAAAATCTTATGATATTGGCTCGTGCGTCTATGATATATAGATCTTATCTAAGGTCATTGCAACTATTTTTTAGTAGGGGCGAAGCATCTCTATTATTGTTATTTCCTTTTTCGTCTGTTATACAGGATCATTCAAGAAAAAGAGTTTTTGTAAAACTTAATTATGCCTGAAAAAAAACAATTATACAAAATGCTTTTTATATTTGAAAAACATGTTATGGGACATTTATGTTTTAAATATTTAAAAATGATTATTTCAACAAATTATGCCCTAAAAACTGGTTTTTCTAAAGACTTTATTTTTAAAGATTTATGTGTTTGAAGGTTGTGCAAAAAAAGCGCAGTAAAATTTAAAAATTGCGCGGCTTTTATTAATAAAAGAAAAATATTATTTATACCATTAGAATCGTCCTAGTTTTTGGAAATATAAGCACTATTTTTGTGTTATTTGTAGTTTATGAGCTAAGTTGAAAAATGTGAGAGAAAGGTTGAAAAGTTTTCAGTAAGTTGGAACATATCCCAAAGTTTTTAAATAACGTTTTCTTATTCATGGCTTAATAACTATTGGGGCTTCAGTAAATTGTGAATGGTTGTTTCATAAGTTGAATGTTCAAACGTTTCAACCACTAAGTTTAATCTTTAGAAAGGATAATTGTTTATCATCATTGGAGATCTACATCAATTTATCGGCCATTGTCTTATCCCTTTCGATTCCTGATATAATGCGTACGTATATTGTTAGTGACAATTCAATTGAATTGCGTCAATTGCGTACATCATGCTGAAAATATTGCGTAGATTGTGACGGATTTTCTTTAAACTTCACAAGAAATAATATTTCTATTGTCCATATGTAGCGCAGCAATAGCAATTATTCTATCATAAAATAGATTGTTATTAGTCTTATGAAAAGTATAAATAAAACAGTTTGATTTAGTAGAAGCTTCACTGAAAAATAAAATATATATGATTTTAATTGTGCTCATATAGTATATGTGTTTTACCCCTTCCCCTTCCCTCATTTTGGACCAATAAAAGAATTCCATGTTAGCAACCTAAATTGACTACAAATGTATCCCTGTCATAATATCCACGTATATTCTGTATCCATTGACAAAACCCAATAAAGTCTACTAAAAGCTGAGCCTCCAACAATTTATTTTTGTTTAGCGGACATGCAAGCATACATACAGAAATCCTGTTACTTTAGGATATAAATACATAATAAACTTTAATAAACTTTACTGATAGAACAAAGCCAATTATAGAGTAGCCATTCTATAAAAAAAAATTAAATAATTGTCGCAACTCTAATTTTGCTTAAGGAATACATATACCACATACCGTTTCACACTTATATTCTATTACTAGAGTTTGCTCGATATAACTATCTCCCTATTGGCTAGTTTTCTATGTGCATATCTATTTCTCAATAAATCTATTTTCCTCACCCGGCATTACTATTTAAAGAAAGTAAATATTTAATAATTTAAATGATTTTAAAAAGATTTTTTAAATTATATTTTTTTCTTTACAATACCATCACCAAAGGGTTAATATGATTACTACAATTTTAGTTTAATATTTGAACACACAAAGTGTCGCCACAATCGAATTCTTTTAAAACAGAGTTTTCTTAAATTTATTATATTATAAATTTAAATTTTCTTTTTCATGATTAGAAATTAAATACCTCAATATAATGTAAATAGCAACATGAAATGAAAAAAATGAATTTATTTTTAATAGAGTAAAATAATGGGTCTTATCGTTCTGGCCAATGGGATTTTATTATGGATTATTGGAGCACTATAAGTTTTAAACATATATTTCTTGGAAGACTTGAGCTCATTTATAGACATTTATTTCCTATATAGATCTGACATGGATCTTGATGCAATACAGCAGGCCGTTTTGTACATGTTAAAAATTGGAAGATTTCATTAAATAAAAGTTATCGCAAATATACTTAGTAAATAAAACTATGTCCATACAATAACCAAAAATATAAACAAAATCTTATTCTAGCAGACAACTAACCCTTTGATTGCACGACCTTTAACTGGAAATGTTATTGTCATACTCAGATTAGCAATGATGCTTAATATTGAACATAATTTCGACGCAAATATCTAAAAAAAATCTAAATATACCAGCATGTCGATAATATAGATCAGTTACTGCCACTTTATTTCAATAAAGTCGATAAAACAAGTGTAAAGTATTTTTTTGTAATTATAGTATTAACTACTAGAAAAATACCTTAAATCCAAACCAAGACGTAAAACTGAAAATTAAGTAGCCTAAAACCATCACAGGAACTATGTGAAGCTAACCAAAAATAGAAAACCCATTTGATCCAACGTTTATTGAGAATTTAATCTTCTGTCCCCAAAAAATACTTTAAGTAATAGGATGTAATTAAACGACTACTTAAACTACAAACTACAAATAAGTTTTACTGCTTTGTATGATAACATTTTTCTTGTATTGAAAAGCCTAATCCAAGCTTAAAGTAAATAGATTGTTGCAAAAGGGAAGGGTGATGTGTCCTGAAAATTAAGTGCAATATTTTTATATCTTATTTTAGAAATAAAACCAACCCCTTTTTTGAAAAATAAAATTAAAATATGAGGGGAGATGATTAATTTTTCCTTTTCCTTGCCCCTTAACCTTAAGGAGATCCTTAACCATGCGAGGCCTAGCCTGCGTTGTCTAACCTTGCGCTACCCAACATGGCTTAACCTAATCTGACCTAAAATAATAAACAAACAACCAAAAAAACTACTTTATTTTTTTTTTTTAAATAAGGGGGTGGGGACTTGGGTACTTGGTGTAAGGGTCCACTTCATTTTCATGATTAGGTTCAGATATACACTAAAATAAGACTTAATAGTGTAATTCGTTCACTTAACAGCAAATCCGTTGCAATTAAGGCGTTATTTTAAGTCCAGTGTAATAATTGTCTTCCTTATAAATCTATTTTATATAAATTTTGTCCCTGTAGCTGAATAAAAATAAGAAATACATAGCATACCGTAAAATATTAAGGGCATTACAAGGCTATTTTCGTCGATGTTTAGACCTTGTCATACTAAGCAGTTAAAAAATCTAATTTACTGCTATAAGTCAGGCGCATAGTAAAGTATTTATTTCAAGTCAGAATGCATTGGCACACAAACATGAACAATGCTATTTTTTCAAATTTTTGCTTTAATACAGAATATTTAGATTTCTATTAATATGTTTTTTTCTTCATACTTTTCAGTGTCAATTAAAAACGATAACTTTTTGTCAACATTGCATTAGCAACTACAATAAACATGTTATTGCCATGAATTACAAGAATATGGCTTAAGAAAAATATGCATTTCTCATTCTTTTTTAATTTTTTAAATCCTTAGAGGAAAGAGGATTAATGTGGGTCGAATTACAAAGGTAAAAATAGCCTAGAACCCCTCAATGGAAAATTAGTTATTTTTCCTTTAAGCATTTATTTATCTTTTAAATAAATATATAAGAATAGATGTATAATTCAGACAACCACCTGGCCCAAGTGGTGGAGACCCTTTTCGTCTGCTAGCAAATTGCTTGGCTGTGTTTAAATTCCCGACGCTGTTAGCTGATTTCAAAGACCCAGTAAAAAATCGGGACAGTGTCTCGCCTAACACTTAACAAACAGACATAAATCTACATTTCTCAGTATGTTTTGCTATTAGATAATATTTTTAAAAGATTTTTCAATTTGAAATCCGTTAAATTCCTGTTTATCATGTGTATAAATCATATAAATTTAATTTTTATCAAAAGAAGCTCAAAATGACAATTCAAAATCTTTTTACTGAAAGTTTTTATTCACCACCTACCTACTATACATATGTACAAAACGCAATAAGTAAATAAGATGTTGGCAGTTATAATTTTTGGTGACAAATTAAAAAGAATTTTCAATCGCATAGCTTGCTAAATAGTTGAATGTTCGTGTGTGTTCTGTAAATATTTCTTATTTGAACCTATCAAAACTGTTAACATTTCTTCAATATGACGTTAATTTCGCTTATCTTTATCTATAAAACAAGAAGACTGATGTCTGTCTGAAGCTTAAGATCTCTAACCACTGCACTGAACCGATTGTGCTCTACTCTTTATATTTTGATCTTGGAATTTTCTAAAGATTTTTCCCTTCCAATACAAAGTCTAAAGGTATATTAGCTAGTAATATATCAAAGGTATCATAGCTGGAATATTTTCATTAATCTATAATATAAAGTAGAACGATGTTTGTTTGTTTGTCTGTTTGTCTGTCTGTTTGTCTGTTTGTCTGTTTGTTTGTAGCGAAGGATCTCGCTAACCGCTGAACCGATCGGGTTCTCCTTTACAGGGTAGCTTCTCATAGGTCCCGAGAAGGTTTATAACTAAATTCTTGGGGGGTTGGGACACCCCCAACCCCCCCAAAAATGAAAAATACCCCCCCTACAAATTTTTTTTTTGCTTTTCAAAACAAAAATTAAAATAGACGGGTCGACTACCCCCCTCTAAAAAAAAATCCCCCCCCCAATTTTTTTTTTTAATTTTTCTTTTAAATCTAATATACGGAAAATTGGTTTGATTAAACCTCTTGGGGCAAAGCCCCTAGAGGCTAGGGGCGAAGCAGCTAGTTATGATTAAAGTAAGAGAATAGAGGGGACACGAGCTATATGCACCCTCTACCCACGTGGTGGGGACCCTGTCCCGGCGGAAATATTAATACAGCCGAGTCGCTACAAAAGAACAAAAAGCAATTTGCTAGCAGACAAAAGTTTCTCCACCACTTGGGCCAGGCAGTTATATGGATTACACATCTATACTTATAAATTGGATGGTGTTAGATATTTTCGACTCGCTTGCAACTATAAATTGGTCTTTGCTGATAAACAATAAGCAATATTACTTGAGTTTTTAAAAGCGACGCAACTCTATATTGATTAAAAGAATGCCCGTACGTCCATTTTAAACATGTTGATTTTTTAACTTTTTAACAACGAATTTTTATGTGATCAATTATCCGATTGATCTGATTTTTGGTATATTGATTCTTAGGACAACAAAGTATAAAAAATGTAAGTATGTCATTGTCCATAAACATTATCCTGTATGAAGCAGTTTTTTTTAACAAATTTACTTACAATTTTGCTTCGACTCTAATACATCTATATTCAGATTATTCAGTTCTGACACTATACAAGTGTTAATGTCCGTTTGTCCTACCGTTTCAGTGCTTTGCTTTTATGGATGTTTTCATCCTTGTTTAAGTTTCAATACTAACTAGATTCAAAGCATTTTGCTTATTTGCTCAATCAGAAATCTTGATATTTATAATTTTGTTTTCTAGCTATGTATTTATGACTGTTGTTATTCTTGTTGAATTTATGACAATAAGTCTCCGCTAACAGTTAAGTTATCCCCTTAAACTTATATAGCTCAGAAACAGAAATGTATTTACAAAAAAGTAAAACATAAAACGTACTTATTATTTTTTTCTTTTTTTGATTGGTTTTATATAAAGAAATCATAAAATATGATACATATAGCTTTCTTTTTAAAGAAAGATATCGTTAATTTCTTTAACTAATTTTGGCAGATTTACAGAAAGGCCCAAATTAAAGAAAAGTTTATGTTCTTAAAATGCACAGCGACCCGTTCCCCCTAGTTTTAAGGCATAGGGAAAAAAACTATTGCCTGCTTATTTTCAATTTATTATAAAAATGACCGAGTCGTTTAGCTATCGAAAAGCATTTTAAGGGAAAGCACCTAAATATATCCTTACTAGAGTTGGCTCGATATAATTATCTCCCTATTGGCTAGTTTTCTATAAGCATATCTATTTCTCAATAAATCTATTTTCCTCACCCGGCATTACTATCTAAAAGAAAGTAAGTACTTAATAATTTAAATGATTAAGATTTTTTAAATTATATTTTTTTCTTTACATTACCATCACCAAAGGGTTAATGATGATAATTACAATTTTAGTTTAATATTTGAACACACAAAATGTCGCCAAAATCGAATTCTTTTAAAACAGAGTTTTCTTAAATTTATTATATAATAAATTTAAATTTTCTTTTTTATGATTAGAAATTAAATACATCAATATAAGGTAAATAGCAACATGAAATGAAAAAAATGAATTTATTTTTAATAAAGTAAAATAATGGGTCTTATCGTTCTGAGCAATGAGAGTTTATTATGGATTATTGAAGCACTATAAGTTTTAAACATATATTCCTTGGAAAACTTGAGCTCGTTTATAGACATTTATTTCCTATATAGATCTGACATGGATCTTGAAACAATTAAGCAGGCCGTTTTGTACATGTTAAAAATTGGAAGATTTCATTAAATAAAAGTTATCGCAAATATACTTAGTAAATAATAAAGTAACAGGATGTATGTTTGTCTGACTGTATGCGTACTGAAGGATCTCGCTAACCGCTGAACCGATTGGGCTCTCCTTAACAGGGTAGCTTCTCATAGGTCAAGGGAAGGTTTATAAATATTTGGGGGTAAGGTTACCATTTCCCTCCCAAGAGAAATCATAGCATAAAGCGGTATCGTAGAGACTTGAGCGCAACATAGGTAGGTATTGTAGAGACTTGAACCAAAAAAAAACATTTAAAGTGCCACTAGAGGCCTCTAGGGGCGTTTTCGCTAGTATATATATATATATTTGTTTTCTGAATCCATCTCCCTGTCTGATTAAAGATGGGCCTAAGGCTTTGGAACTTGTGGCTTCTGGAAAAAGGATGTTTTATTGAATGTGGTCGCAAAAGAATGACGTCTCTACAATATGGCTTAAAGACAACAAGAGAATATTAGCTAGGAAGAAAACAATTCAGCTACCAAATTTTTATTATTTAGTTTGTTTTCTCTGCATTTGAATAACAAATATGGTATATATAGGTTTTTTGTAAAAATTCTATATCATGGATACATTAGACATATGGAGGACAAAATTGAATTGAACAACATTTTTTTTTATTTATGTTTTGATTTTAAAATATTTTAAATTAAAATGCTGAGGAGATATATACATTAGTTAGTTTAAATGGCTTAAACCCTACCTATAAGCAATACATTATTTCATAAGAATTGCACATTAAGATCTTAGTAATTTCTTTCGCAATTATCAATATTTTGCTGATTTTATATTTACAAAGCAAAGAATTACTTAGATGCCTAAGTGTGCTTATTCAATTGAATCATAGAAAAATTAACAAATAGAACACATATTTAATTCTTCTAACTGCCTAAAGATACTTAATAAAACTTAATGCTTATTGGATAATAATATGAAGGGAAGGGACATTGAACTCTAATCATACGGACACGAAAAAAAAGAAAGTGTTTCATTTGTTGGTTTATAAACTTTCGGTGCTTAGTCTCTTGATTTGGTTGCACAGATTAGAAGAGTAAAAACTTTTTCAATAATTAACTAAATCTTTATGTGGGCTAAATTTGTTTATAAAATTGGGGGATGTGAATTATAATCCAAAATATTAATTTAAAAAAAAATATATTTTATAGTAATCCGTTCGACGGTCACTCAAAAATAATACAAAAATAGAAAAATCTAGGAGATATGACCAACACGATAAGGTCCTATAAAAAAGTCTTTTTGTTTAAGCATTACATGAAATGAATAAGTTTTTGATATTGTTACTGTATTACACTGATGTTTTTAAAAAGCGAAGCTTTTCTATAATAAGGGTCGGTCCGACCGTCCATCAGTCTGGAATGGATAACTTTTTTATTAATTTAAGCATGTTAAATTGTTTAATAAATTTCAAACTTTGCATGGTGATTCCTGTGGCAACTCTAATCGTTGCCAGAATGTCCGTACGTCCAGTTTAAACATGATGATTTTTATCATCTTTAACACAAATTTTTTACAATACGATTTATTTGATTTTTGAATACTGATTCCTATGAAAACAAATTACAATATTATAAGTGAAGCATCTCTATAATCAAGTCTAAAAATGTAAGTATGTTCTTAAACATTATCCTGTATTTAAGCAATTTTTAAAGAAATTTACTTACAATTTTGTGTCGACTTTAATTCATTTATATTCTAATTATTCAGTTCTGACACTCTACAAGTGTTTATGTATGTTTGCCCTTCCATTTCAGAGCTTCGCTTCTATGGATGTTGTCATCCTTGTTTCTTTATTCTTTATATTCAAAGACCTACAGTATGATTGTTCTTTAAAAGCCTTTTAAAACAACCTATCCAAACTTCTAAACAAATGTTCCATGTTCTATTTGTTAGTCTGTGTTCTTTACTTTCGGGGCATATAGAACTGTATAGAACGTGACACTATGTACAGTATGTCAGGGATAAAGTAACTGTGATTATAGCTAGGAAATGCAGGTAGGGAGGGAACATTGGGCTGTTTATTAAACTTGTCCCCAAAGTTTTGTAATGACGTTTTTTATTTGTTGGCTCAACAACTTTGGGAACTTTTCATAAATTTTTATTGATTTGTTCAGTAAGTAAGTGTCAAAATGTTTCAACTATTAATAGTAATCTACATAAGGTATTATTTTGTGTATCATCATTGTATTGGGGATGTACATCAATTTATCGCCCATTGTCTTTATCCCTTTAGATCCCCGAGAAAATAAAAAAAACAGGTTTTTGAGGAAGATTTGTTTCTTGGCAGATTTTAGGCTATTTTGGGAAGAGAATGGTTACCATTTTTAATAAACCTTCGAAAAGTATCTGCTAGTAACTTTTGGTTTATCATTTCAGCGTTACTTATTTTCTTTATTTTTTAAAAATTACCTATCCATATACATCTGCGCTTAACTGTTTTTAAATAGGATATATTAGCTTTTTATGTTTACTTATTATTGGCAATACCATTTATTGGCATTTTTAGGTTTCCTAATGTATTTTTTGGGGGTAGTAGAATAAAGGACATTAATTTTATTTTTGTTTTTTGCCTTCTGCTTCTGCTGGATTTTTTTGCTGTAAAAACAAGGATGACAATATACAAATTTTACAAAATCAGTTAAATGTAATTTCCATATTAATTAAGATTTGTTCTGATTTGTTCTCCTTTTAAGGGGTGCTCCTAAAAGAGTTCTGAGATGGTTTTAGTTCATTTTATGTATAAGTAAGCCTAGGGAAGGTTTTAGGCTGCCTTTGAATACAGCGCACCTGCTAGTCGTTATAAGATTAATATTTTAAATAATTTTTTCTTTGATAAAATTACCGAAATTATGATTTCAAGCAAGGCTACTGCATAAAACACTATGGCAGTCAGTCTGAATGTCCATGCGTCTAAGGAAGGAGTTGTTTTGCAAGAAAATTAATTCTGAAATTTAAATAGATCTATTTAAATAAATTATTTAATTTAGATAATATTTAAACAAGGATGACAACATCCATAAGTAGCGAAGCACAAAAAATTGTGGATGGGAATACGTAGAAGTAGATTTAAAGTGTATTTATTAAAGTCAAGAATAGATTTATTGGAGAAAATAAACACAAAACCTTGTTTTATTTTGTATGATGAAGACGGTTGAAGTAAATTACATACTAGATGCGCATAACAATGGAAAAAGATATTTTGAAACTGTTAATGCAAAAAAATTAAAATTGGACCAAAGATATGGGGAAATGTGTCAAACATAAAAAAAATAGCCAAAAACCTGCTAAAAGGCAGTTTGACCGCCATTGTTTCTTTTCTTAAAACGCCAGAATTTTGATTTTAATATCTTTAACTGAAAACTTTTTGAAAATTGGACCATAAACACCAAAGATATGGGAAAAATCTGAAAAATATAAAAAAAAATAGCCAAAAACCTGCAAAAAGGCAGTCTGACCGTCATTGTTGTTTTCTTCAAACGACAGGAAATTTTATTTTGATATCTTTAACTCAAAAAAATTTGAAAATTGGGCCATAAACACCAAAGATATGGGGAAAATGTGAAAAATATAAAAATAGCCAAAAACCTGCAAAAAGGCAGTCTGACCGTCATCGTTGTTTTCTTCAAACGACGGGAAATTTAATTTTGATATCTTTCACTGAAAAAATTTTGAAAAAAAAGATATGGGGAAAATTTGGAAAATATCAAAAGAGCCTAAAACCTGCTAAAAAGCAGTCCGACCGCTATTGATGTTTTATAGTTAATTGTGCTCCTTAATGATGGAAATCTTGTCAAAAAATTTCAGCTCTCTGTCTTTTATAGGAGCCGAGAAAATCACGTTTCCCCCAATTCATTAATCACGGACGGACGGACAGACGGACGGATGGACGGACATTGTGAATTATAGAGTAGCTTCGCTACTAAAAAAGGTCTCTGTGAGAAAATTACATATAATATCGGAGTATTCCAAGATTTTTAGAGTAATCAATTACTTTAGTTATTACTCATTATTGCTTTGCGCCTAGACTTTAGGGAAGGGCGGGTATGTCAGGAAAATAGCCTAAAACCACCCAGAGACATGCAAAGTACAACCCATTCGTATGACAAATTTTCAATATCTTTATCTTTAGACAAGAAAAATCTTTATTACTTTATATTATAGTACCAGCGGCTGTGCCCCTAGCAGAAAGTGCTCTGTAATCAAAGTGGATGAAAAGGGCAAATTTGCATAAACCCATCCAAATACTATTTCTAAAAAATAGTCTAAAACCATCCCTGAACTTATTTGAACCTCTCCTAAGTAAAGAACCCAATCGGTTGAGTAGCTATCAAAATCTAAAGCTACAGACAAAAAAAAACTTGCTACTTTATATTATAGGATATATGTATACTTTTGAAAATGAATTCTATACAAAAAAATGCTCGAATTAAAAATAATAATCCTGAATTTTAATGTTTTCCTTCCTTATACTTATTTGTATTGTCAGAGAAAGGAGACAATTAATAGCAAAAGTGGAAACATATCAGAAAAAAACGTATAAGCATAAGGTCTTTGTGGGAAAAAGGGTGTTTTTATAATAAAAGTTTTCTAGAGTTGGTTACTTGAGGTTGGGGGGGAAGGGCAATTCTTTTGAGGAAGGCAATTATCTCTAGGAGTATTATTTCGTAAAAGAGTGGTTTTACAATCCCCCCCCCCCCATAAAAACATCTCAGGACCTATGCGAAACTACATTGTAAATAAGAACCATATCGGTTCAGTGGTTAGTAAGATCCTTTGTTACAAACAGCCAGACAGACATCCTGTTACTTTTATATAAGAATTTCCATCCATATTTGCGGGTCTCTTATTTGTTGAGGATATTATTGAACCATATAGGTTCAGTGGTTAGCGAGATCCTTCGGTACACAGAGACAGAGAGACATCCTGTTATTTTATATAAGGATTAACTATCCATTTCTGTGTGTATCTTATTTGTTGAGGAGGATGTCATTGACAGAAATGGCAAAATTAGGTAAAATTGGAGAGCGAGAGTTGAAGCAATGGATGTACAATATACGTGGATATTATGACAGGGGAAATATTGGGTTGCTATATTGGTCGGTTCGTTCATCCACTAGGAGGAGAGTGGATGTGGTAAAGAGGGTTGGATTGGATAGGGGGGGGGGGGGTCGTTATTTTAAGTTTCAATTAATTAGAGTACATGATAATCTGGTGTAAGATCCAAGTTATAATAAATCTATTGTTGAAGTTAATAATATTGTATATGTTTGTTTGTGTGTGTAGTAGTATATAATATGTTTGTTTACTATATGCATAGAATCTCTAAGAGTTCAGCTTCCATCACTAAGATAGGTTGTATACACTATTAGAGTAAATGTTATTAGAGTGTCTTTAGGTCAAATTTCATAGAGTATATTATTAGTAGATTACAACCCTTTTCATTTTTTATTTGCCCAATTTTTAGTAGCGAAGCTAAAATTTAATTCAGTTTGTCTGTACGTAAGTCGGATAATCTGTAAGTCAGTCCGTAACATTATTGGGGAAATGCAATTTTCTCGGATGCTATTGAAGATAAGCGGATTAAATTTTTGGTGAAGATATCCTGTATCAATTAGCATTAAGTGTATAATTTTATAATATACATTTATTACTGTTTCGATCTTGTTTACATTAAAGTAATTTATGTGTTATCATATAAAATACAATGTAATATGCCCATCAGGTCGTGAGATCTTACAGGACAAATACGAGGAATTTTTTACAGGATTATGCAACATTTACATAATAGCATCTTATATAATGATTTCTATGTTTTAGATTATAAAATTAGTAAGTAAAAAGCTTTGAAAATTAGGCTAACTTTAGGGAAATCCACACAAAAATATAGAAAAATTGTTACTCGTTATTGATTAGCTCGAAACCGACATGCTGTTGTAAAAAGTAGGGTTGAGCCGGATATCCAGTCATTTTCAATATCCAAACGAATACCGGATATTGAAACTATCCGGATACCGGATATCAGGCTGATTTCTAATTTCGGATATCCGGTAATTTGCCGGATATCGAACGTTGTCCAGATATCCGGCATTAAAAATCAGCCGGATATCCGGTATCAGGCCAAAAAAGTATCCGGCCCAACCCTAGTACCTACTAAACACGTCAGTTTAAGCTTCATTATCATGGATGTTGATATCCTTGTTATAAAACGCACATGGTAAATGTAATAATACCAACTAGTTTACTTAATTCACCAACATTAAGCGAAGGACATAGAAAAAAAAACAAGGATGACAACATCCATAAAAGCAAAGCTCTGAAAAGGTAGAACAAACGAACATTAACACTTGTAGAGTGTCAGAACTGATTAATTAGAAAATACAAATATATATAAAAGTCGAAAAAACTATTAAGTTGTTAAAAACTGCTGAAATACAGGATAATGTTTGATGACATACTTACATTTTTAGGATTATAGAGATGTACTTTTTTGTCCTAGGAATCAGTATTCCAAAAATCAGATCAATCGGATGTTAATATCACATATAAATTTGTTGTGAAAAAATCGACATGTTTGAAATGGACGAACCGACGTTCTGGTAATGATTATAGAGTTGCTACCTAACTACTACAGGAATCACCATGCAAAATTGAAATCAATAGGACAACTCTAACATGCCTAATTTAACAAACAGAGCTATCCGTTCCTGACGGACGGACGGACCGACCCTTGCACTTTTAAAGCAATTATGGTTTGTTTATAAAAAAATATATAAATAAAAGATCTAGATACATACTCTATACATTAGAGTAAAACACTAGAGGGAGAAAGGGTTAAATAACTGTATCTCCCCCTTGCATTTACCTTCTGCAACCTTTCTATTGCGTTATTGAGAATCAACCAATGGTGTCGCTATATTAATAAAGCCAAGTAGCAGAAAATAATTTAGAAGCATACGAAAAGGTCATTGAAAAAGGAAGGGAGGTAGTTGTCTGTATACATATATACATCTATACTATAGATCAATTCTCTATACATCAGCCAATAGGAAAACATTGAAGGAACCAACTAGCCATATTATTGGTTCATACATTCTGACATACTAAATTTATAGAGTAGCTACTAGAAAGGGAGGGGGCATTGGGCTGTTTGTCCCCAAAGTCCCCAAAATTTAATAATAACGTTTTCGTATTCGTTGGTTTAACAACTTTAGGGACCTTTATTAAATTTTGATTGGTTGGTTTATGAAGTTAAGTGTCAAAACGTGAAAGGGGTAATTTTGTGTATCATCATTAGGGATTTAAATAAAATTATTGGCCATTGTCTTATCCCTTTAGATCCCTGACAGCTACTCTTCTGAAAATATTTACCTGAAACTATTCTTGGTTTGAAATCTTGACTGAAGATTAGATACTCGATCCTAAAATATAATTTTATTGTATAAAAATGGATATAGAATACGTGGGTATATTGACAGGGGAAAATTTGTCGTCAATTTAGTTTGCTAATATAGACCTCATTCGTTGATAAGGGATTGGAGGGGGACGGGGTATATGGAGTGGATGAGAGGTATAGTTATTTTAGCCAGTTGTGAGTATCACTTTATGTACATGAAAATCTGGTGCAACATCCAAGTAATAAGACTAAATTTAGATCTATCTTTAAACCGTTTACGAGATCTAAAGAAACAAACAAAGAACTAATTGCTTTAGTAACATGACTGAGGTTGAGATTTGTAAAATAAGAATTATTAAACCATAATGGGTAGTTTTGAAACATTATCCCTAGAAAATAATTATTTAGTTCCCTATTATTATTTCTGGAAATAATCATTAGCAATCATTAAGTAAGGATAATTTTCAATAGAGGTTGGTGTAATACAGAGCAATTTATTCCTTCATTTCGTCACTTTTTTAATACCAATTCATGAAACATTTTTTTATAAAAGAAAAAAAACTTTTTAAAATTATTTTTTCATTTTTTATTTTTGAAACTAAAATTGAAAGGGGGGGAGGGTATGACTTTCTCCCATAACTCAATTGCCCCCAAGAGGCCTGTAGTTTTTTGTAATTTTTTGCCTGTATTTTAAGATCTCACATACCAAAACACCGGATTGAATTAATATTTCAGGAAAGCTTTAGATATGTATACGTATAACTATTATTTACGTGATTTTAAAGCTTTTCGCCTTTTTCTAAACATTTAAAACCTAATTTATGATGTGTATTGTATACTTTTAGGTTAAGCATACATATTTCGTGTATTTACTTTGGTTTATTACTAAACAGCAAAAAATTAAACAGCAAAAAATTAAACAGCAAAATAAATAAAAATCTGATCTATAAGCCTCTTGAGTAAAATATCCTTAGACAAACATAAATTTACCTAAAAATATCTAGGGACTTTTGTAAAGTTTTCATAAAATGGGGAACTCAATCGGTTATTGCAGTTGTTAGTGAGATTTTATAGGACAAACATATAAAAATTTACTTAACTATTCAATTGGAATAGCGGATCATAAATTGATATTGCTTAAGCAGAAGTACTAAATGCAAAGGATACTGATTTAATAATTTAATTTAAACAATAAAGTACTAATATATATAACAATTTAATCTGGTGTAACATTGTATGTTAACTCTCTCTATTTACATTGCGTAAATGAGCATAAAATTGTTGCTATTTGGCTGAGCATCAAAATAGCACTCCAAAATACAATCTTGACTAAACATTACAATCGAACATCAACTTTAATTGAATAAAAAATTTGTTCAAAGCATTGTAATGTAAAAATTACTACATTTTTTGGCGAAGCTACTCTATAATGTTTGTGTACATGATTCCGTCTGTCTGTCTGTAATGTTAGAAATAGCTGATAATTTACTTTCCCCACACTTATCTTCCCCTCCCTTCCAATACCCTTCTCTTCTTCTTTCCTTTCCTTCCCTATCCCTTAATATTCCTTTCCCTTCACTGCAACCAGAAATCTAAAGGGACAAGTCAATGGCCGATAAATTAATGGGCATCTCCAATGATTATACACAAAATTCCCCCTTCTATAGACTACCATTAGTAGTTAAAACGTTTGTAAACTCAACTTAATGAACTCACCAATCAAAAATCAACAAAAGTCCCCAAAGTTATTACGCCAACTGATATGTAATTGTAATTATAAAATTTTGGGGACTTGTGCAATAAACAGCCTTTTGTCCTCAAAAACTGATACACACTAAATACATTCTCTAGGTGCTCTATCTCTGTAAGAAATTGAATTGCTATAATGATGCGCTAAAGATATAATTATAATCATGAATTACTATTACGCGCGTTAGAGTGCATAGAGGTCTAAATGTTGCGTGCATACGCAAGCGCGGACATATAATCATAGATGGGAAGACGAAAACATATATTATACGTAAGTTTTCATGAGAAATTTGAAAAATTTATAACTATTTCAATATAAAATAAATAGGAAATAAATTTTGCTGTACACTTAATTTTGAATTTTTTAGAAAACTTTAAATATAATTAAGGGAAGGCGTATCATCGTTTTCTTGGAAATATATCAACCAGAAGCTAAATTTTTACATTTTGGGTCTACATTCCCTTTAAGAACTCACCTAAAAGCTACAGGATCAGCCGCAAATATTATAAATCTTCTACATAATAAATTTTGCTGTTTTACTGAAATACCGATAAATGCACATGTTCGATGTTTTTACATCTAAACTAATATTTTTACACAATATGAAGAACCATAATACAATTATAATAATAATATATATTGGTTCAGTGTTTAGTAAGTTCCTATAAAAACCATCAAAAAAACCTACATTTAAAATAGGTTATACTCACATCTATTGTAAGAAATTATTATGTTAAAATTAAAAAAATTTTTTTGCTTAATTAAGATGGTAAATTTGTAAGCATCATTTTAAGATATCTTTTAGATATATTAATAGCCAATATTCTTATATTTTTGTTGATATTCAATTAAAAATTTGCTAAATTGAATGCACTATATGCATGTAAGTTGTATAATAGCACATATTCTCACCTATTTTTGGTCTTTACTTCTCGGTAAAGGTAAACTCGTAGACCTTACATTATTGGAAATAATTTTTATAGGTTCTGTAGTTTCTAAATTGACTAAATGAGTGCCCTCCCAAAAAATAGTTAGTTATTAACCTTCTCATGACCTTTAGGAAGCTTCATTATAAAAGAACACTATTAAATATAAGTATTTTGAAGATGATTAAAGTCCCTCCACAGATTATTACGTCATACGATAGAATAGCCAATAAGAGGCCAGTATACACTGTACTTGACCAATGCAATGGTAAAATTTATGCTGGCCTCTCATTGGTTATTCTATCGCATGACGTCATAATCTGTGGAGGGACTTTAATCATCTTCAGTATTTTCTTTTTTTATGAAATTTTATATAATATTACGATATGTTTATTTTTGATATGGCTTAGAACTTGAGCGCAGTTTTTAGCCATCTGAAATGAATAAGTTTCTAAGAATTACTTAACCCTTACAGATCGGGCCCCAATTCCCACCTTAATAGATCGGGGGGGGGGGGGGCTCAAAGAGCCCCCCCCCCCCCTCTATCTCGGCTCCTGGTACAGATAAAGACGTAAAATTCTGGTGGTTCATGTGTATTTTTAGAGAAAATTACTTTTTCTAGTCATAGCAGTCAGACCGCTCCTTAGCCGCTTTTTAGCGGCCAGCCGCTAAGTTTTAAAACAGCTGTAGAGCGGCCAATTTTGCAGCTAGGATGACCAAATTTTAGGACAAACTTTTATTTTTCATAACAAAAAAATTACTTTTTCTGATCATCGCCGAAAAACGGCAAATAACGGAAACCGCCATTTTCGGCGGTTACGGCGGTAAAACGGCGGTTGGCGGCGCAAATTAATATTTTTATCTGTTTATTATTGCTCAAGGATTTACCAAAAAAAATTATAGGTCTCTAGCTGTAATAGAAGCCACGATATTCATGATATATGTCTGTAGTAAAAGCCGGGCAAAAATCAGTCATAAAGTCGGTCAGGGAGCGGTCAAACGGTCATAACACCACTTTTCTCAGATGGTCATTGATATCTAAGTATTCACCAAAAAAAATTTAGGTTTCTACCTTATACACAAAAAGTCATAATGTAGAAATTAAGATTTATTTAGAATTTTTTCTAATTTTTTTTGCTACCCAACCGACTTTGACCGGACACCACGACCGACACAGAGCCGATATCCAAATAAAATCAACTCTTGCCGACGTATAATTACTAAACTTAAAAAGTCATGAAGTTACAGCTCTCCATCTTACCTACAAAAAAAATGAGATTGAAAAAACTAGAGGGGGGGGGGGCTCTTTGAGCCCCACCCCCCGATCTGTAAGGGTTAAAATTCATTTCAATATGGCTTCAGAGCAAATTTATATCCGCTGAATTAGAACCAGTTCACAGTTATACTAAAAAATCATGTATAGCGTCGCATTACAGACAATTTCCCATGAATATTAAAATATAAATCATAAAATTAATACGAGTTTAATTTCACTATCTGCGGAAAGCTGTCTATAATACGATGTGATAAATAAACTATTACAGAATCAATGCTGTATTGTTTGAGACTAATATATCAAAGTTCAAGAGTGATCTTTTAATAGGCAGTTTGAATAAAAAATACCGGAATTGTATGCAATAAGTTTTTTTTGCCCATCATCAAATATTTTTTTTTTCATACTTATGAAAACACAGTACACATAATACATAATACAGGGCTTGGCAGCTGTAGCTGAAATTAATTAGCTCTTAACAAATAAGGAGAGGGTTTACCTAAGTCCTGCAGCAGCGACCAACAACCCTAGCTTTTAACAGTCGTCAAAAGATACTGATACTATATTTTTTTGTTATAATGCAACTTATTGTA
The DNA here is from genome assembly GCF_053477335.1 of Acartia tonsa. Classification (NCBI taxonomy): domain Eukaryota; kingdom Metazoa; phylum Arthropoda; class Copepoda; order Calanoida; family Acartiidae; genus Acartia; species Acartia tonsa. The sequence continues at coordinate 37,306,954 of NC_137268.1, read as the reverse complement.
TAAATTTTATTCGATATAAGTCATTGCTTAAAAATCCTCGATTTTTCAGCAATTATCAGCGAAACCCTGAAACAGCCGAGTCGCTACAAAAGAACATAATGCAGTTTGCTAGCAGTTAAACTTTTAATTGGTAGGTAAAAATGAATTCTTTTGCGATGTTCCTCTATTCATCGTTAAATTTATTTCAATTGTTGCAAAATTTAAGACAAAGACCAAATTGTGTTCAAAATCAACCATTTGACGTCCTAAGAATATGGGATTATCCATCTCTTTTTTAGGGGTTTTCTATCCACTTCTTCTCTCATCTCCCTCATTTTTATGACGTCACATGGGTGATTTTTAATACACTTTGTCAAATTTAGCTTTCTTAACGTAATTCCAAATTACCAATGCTATATGGTTATTTTTAATATCTTAGTTTAGGTTAAATGCCATAAATTTGGCAACAAACTTTATATTAACAAGGATGACAACATCCATAAACGCGAAGCTCTGAAACGGTAGGACAAACGGACATTAACAATTGTATAGTGTTAGAACTGAATAATCAGAATATAAATGAATAAGAGTCAAAGCAAATATGACGTCACAGGAATCGTCTTCCTAAAAAGTGACACAAAAGTTATGTAGTTTAGTCTTTCTCAAAATTGCGAGTAAATTTGTTGAAAAATTTCTTGATACAGGATAATGTTTATGGACATACTTACACTTATAGAACTTGATTATAGAATTGCTCTGCTTATAATATTGTACCTTGTTATCCCAGGAATCAGTATACCAAATATCAGAACAATCGGATAATTAGATCACATAAAAATTTGTTGTTAAAGAAATAAAAAAATCAACATGTTTATAAAAGACATTCTGGTAATGATTATAGAGTTGCATTATACGCTTTCTAAATCGTAACTAACTCCTACAGGAATCCCCATGCAAAGTTTGAAACCGATAGGAGTGTCCCTTCGCTTCGCTTTTAATAACTTGCTTACTAACAATTAAACAATATTATGGGAAATATTCCAGGAAAATTAATACATTATCTTAAATTCACACAATTCTAGCTTAAAGCTAACAGAGAAAGGCATTAGGATTATTGAAAACATTTTCATAAACAGAATGGAAAAAAACATTTTATCAGGTGTCAAAATGAAATAAAATAATTTAATAATTCTAATATAAAATGGAAGCTCTTTCTAGTGTCTAATTAGTTTAATTGACCAATGGTAAGCAAGTATGACGTCATTTTTTATAGACACTGTGAAAAGCTTCTATTAAATGAGTAAGATGTATATGTGTATATGTCTTAACCTATTTGGTTCTCCCTTTCAGTGAAGCATAGAATAAGCCTTGGGAAGAATTTTATCCCTTTTGGGAGGAATTGCTGGACCCTTCACAAGAGAAACTATCACAGATTAAAACTGGTATTAATTTTATGATTATTTATCTAAAAATTATCTTTAGTACTATATGCTATACATGGTTTTCTATTGTGGCTGAGAACCAGCTCTAATCCTGCGGATATTATTCGGTTTCAAATCAGGTTATTGGTCAGATTTTATGCTAGGTTACTGATTTCTTTTATAATAATTATTAAAATCTTTGAGAATTATATTTATCTGGTAGTTGCATGCCGTGGTTACGGGACTTTGTAAATGAGCAATGAGATACTGTCAGGAAGTTAGGTATGGGAAATCCTAAAGTAGTAGGGTTTTCTGTCTGAAGCTTAAGATCTCAATAACTACTAAACCGATCAAGCTCTCCATTTTATGGAAGCTTCTTTAGGTCCTTTGATTGTTTTAGGCTATTTAGTTCTTATGTCCCCTACCCTACGTTTCTCCAACTCTCTCCTTAGTTTTATCTGTCTCCCTCTCTCTATATTTCTCTCTCTCTCTCTCTCTCTCTCTCTCTCTCTCTCTCTCTCTCTCTCTCTCTCTCTCTGTCTCTCTCTCTCTCTCTCTCTCTCTCTCTCTCTCTCTCTCTCTCTCTCTCTCTCTCTCTCTCTCTCTCTCTCTCTCTCTCTCTCTCTCTCTCTCTCTCTCTCTCTCTCTCTCTCTCTCTCTTACTTCTTATTTCTATTAATATGGTATTGCCTTAGAATATAACAACCTATCCATTTATCCCTGGAAATATAGCCTGTCCATAGATATTTCATTTAAGCAATATATGCTTATCAACCTTAATACTTAAGATTTATAGTTATTAGTATTCATACAATGTGTTTAAAATAATAAGAAGCAAACAAGCATCATGATTAATAGGTCCTAGAACAAACGCAGGAGTCCCAAACGTCGGAGTGGACAAACGCAAGAGTAGAAACTTAACCTAACCTAACTATTTTAAACCATATTCTAAGTTTTTAAGTGCATAACCCCTGCAGGGGGTTTATTTGTATATTAATATCTTAACCTAGCCTAACCTTTATAGGAATACTTACTTGAATTAATATTATAACACGTTCGGGACACCTGCGTTTGTCCTGGAACCAATTATTACCGTTTCATATTCAAGTTTCAAAGTAAAAAGTTAAAATTATTGACAAAACTATCATAAAGTCTGAATTTGTCATAACTTTTTATCTTAATATTTTTAACAGTTTTAATAAACACCGAAGAAATATAGTTGTTCTGTTTGTAAGTGAGAGAGGCATTTATAATTAACTTTTGAGTTCGTTGGAATTTTCAAACTCTAATTTGTTTTTAAATGCAAAAATTTTCTACGATGATTGTCATAGCAAATAGGTACAATTTAGAAAGCGAAGCATCTCTAATCCTTATAATAAAGTAAAAGGATTTTTTGGTGTTTGTCTGCACCGAAGGATCTCGCTAACTACTGAACCGATCGGGTTCTCCTTAACAGGGTAGCTTCTTATAGGCCCCGGGAAGGTTTATAACTATTTTGGGGGAGAGTACCACCAGCCTCCCAAGAGAAATCGCCCCTAGAAAAAATTTCCCCCACCCCCAAAAAATTAATCTTTTTCAAAAACTAAAATAAAAAAATTGGTTTTGTGATTCAACTCCTCCCTCCTCAAGTGCCCTTAGAGGCCTCTATTGTTTATTTCATATTTGATGATTTAGAATTATTTTTAATGATGTACTTTTATGAAAAAGTCTTATGAAGATTAGATGCAATGTTATAATCGAAGCGTCGTTATAATCAAGTCTTTGAATGTAGTATGTCTTTATATTACCTACTTTATCAAAGTACTAGCGGCTACGCCCCTAGAGGCCTCTAGGTGCACTTGAGGAGGGGGGAGTCGAATTTTATAACCCAATTTCTTATTTTAGATTTTAAAAGAAAAAATTTAAAAAATATTTTTGGGGGTTAAATTTTTTTTTTTTTGAGGGGGTTGCCCGGTGCCCCCCCCCCCTCCCCATCATTTTTAATTTTAGTTATAAAACGAAATTTTTTTTTTTTTGGGGGGGGGTATTTTTCATTTTTTGGGGAGTTGGGGGTGTCCCACCTCCCAAGAAAATAGTTATAAACCTTCCCGGGACTTATGAGAAGCTACCCTGTTAAGGAGAACCCGATCGGTTCAGCGGTTAGCGAGATCCTTCGGTACAGACACACAGACACACAAACACACAGACAAACAGACATCCTGTTACTTTACTATAAGGATATATTTAAGATATTTCTTAAATTTAAAATAAATCCTGTTTATTTATGTGTTAATGTTCGTCTGTACGACTTGTACTACTGTATTGGTATGGGGGGATAATATGCCCTCCTGCTAAATACAATAGGATGTCGCATTTAAGCAATTTTGAAATCAAAATATTGAAAACTCAATGACTTATAATAAAATCTAAGAGACACCAAAAAATGACGTCATGAAATAAAGTTGTCCAATGAGAGGCCAGTATACATCGCAATTGACCAATGCAGTGGTAAAATTTTTATTCGCCTCTCATTGGTTATTTTTTTCATATGACGTCATTTTTTGGGTGCCGTTTGGCGCAGTCTCAAATCTAAGCAAACTTAATTCTCCAATTAATCATTATTAATGAATTATTATCATTATTGATATTATCTTATTGGATATAGAATATACATGGATATTATGACAGGGGAAAAATTGTCATCAATTCAGGTAGCTAACATTATTGGTCAGTTGGTTCATTCAGAGGGGATGGGGTAAAGTGGATTGGATCGTTATTTTAGCCAGCTCTTAGATCTACGTTATCAGAGTACATTATAATCTGGTGTAAGATCCAAGTAATAATAGATCCATTATTACTATTTAAATTTTCTCTGATTTTAATTTAACATTTGACCTCAAATAGATAGTTATGATATTGTCATTTAGTATAAATCTGTTTCGCTCTATAGATCATGTTTATATTACAGTTTGATTGTGAAATCTATTATGTATATTTAGGGATATGTTAATAGAGGATACATTAATCTTCCCTTTATTTCGTAATTATTTGTAGCTTCAAAATTGAAAATAAAATTTGGATTATGGAAAAAAACGAAGTAGCGTTTTTCGTCGTATTTTCACAGTAGCTTTTCTAATATTTCTAGCCTCAGCGGGGGGCTTTAACCCTTCGTTGCCAATATCCTAACCATGCGGGGCAATCATTAATTCAAAATAATATCCTAAAATAACCTATTAAGAGCTACTGTGAAAATACAACAAAACATAGTGAATTTATTTACATGATCATATAAAAATAGATAATGTTAACATTTTGTCGACGTAAAAATCAGGCTAATGATAATGATAATTTAGTGTAAGCCTATAAGACGTCTTTGTTGTAATGTTGTACTAAAAATACCTTTAATGCTATAATGCCGACTTTTGATTCAAGTTCATTTTTATCCTTATATTAATGAAACAGGATGTCTATCCATAGATATGGTCTGATATGTTTCTCCTTTACAGAGAAGCTTATTAGAGGTTCAGACAAGGTTCTTGACTATCTTTAGGTAAGGTAACACCACCCTTCCAAGAGATATCGCACAGGAAAAAAACCTTCCAAAACTTTTACAAACGAAAGGTGCCCAATAGTTAACAAAAACACAAAAGGAAAAAAATATCATAATGAAATTAAGGTATATTTATTTAGAACTAAAATAGATGTTTAAAATGGCCTGTCAAAATAATAAGCTCCCTCGGAAATTACATTTTGTAACCCCTGTCAAATTCTAATCATCTACAATTAAAATTATTCACGAGCCCAATTTATAAACGTTCTACAAAGTACTTGATCGATACGAAAATCATATTAAACATCAAGGAGGGGGGGGGGGCACTGAGCTGTTTATTACACTAGTCCCCAAAAGTTTATCATAACATTTTCTTATTCGTTCGTTTTACAACTTTGGGGACTTTTATTGGTTGGTTTATTAAGTTGAGTGTAGATTCATTTCAACCACTAATCATAATCTACATAAGGGGTAATATTGTGTATCATCATTGGGGATGTACATCAATTTATCGGCCATTGTCTTATCTCTTTATATTGGTATCATCATTGGGGATGTACATCAATTTATCAACCATTGTCCATCCTTTAAGATCCCTGATTAAGAATGTGATATTGAAAGCTCCTCTGCTAGCCTTACAATTTTTATTTAAAATAAACAAAATTTGCACATACTGCTGCTTTGTTAGGTGCATGATATTGATTGTAAGAGTTTGGAGAATGTCATAGTCAATAAACAGGCACAACTTAATCCATTAATAGGGTCAAACCCTCTTCATTTTTTATGAATTTGTCCACTACTTTTAAAATAATTCTGCTATTGTATTTTCTGAAATTGTAGCCCCTCTATAATTTGCAATGTTAAAACTGCAATAATTGGCAAATATTTAGTATCCTAAATATATTGCATAATAATAATAGATAATAAACATCTTTAAAATATGTACCTTTTTGTGCAATATTTGAGAATAGTTATTTATAGCATCATATTAAAGACAGCTTTCCCCAGATATTAAAATAAAAAATTATACTATATAAGTTTTTTTAACCCAAAGGGGCTGAGGGCCTGAGCTAACAAAACTGGTTTTATGATTTTATTTCAATATTCGTGGGAAATTGTCTGTAATACGAGACTGTACATTACTTTTCAGTATTGCTGAGAACCGGTTCTAATCCGGAGGGTATTAGTTGGTTTCGAATCCATCGATATTTGTTGACGCTTATTTCTATTAATTTCAATTTAAGTTTTATAAAGAAAACGTAAAAAATTGGGAGGTGGTCATTTTTTCTAGGTTTTACACTCTCCCAAAAAAGTTTTAAGGATTGATCTAAAAAACAGATCTATAGTATAAATGTATCTTCAGACAACTACCTCTCTTTCTTTTTCAAAGACCTCTTTCGTCTGCTTCTAAATTATTTTCTGCTACTTGGCTGTGTTAATACAAGCGACACAATTGGTTGACTTTCAATGACCCAATAGAAAGGCTGCACAAGGTGGTTGCGATGTGGAGGTACAATTATTTAACCCTTTCTCCCTCTAGTGTTTTACTCTAATATCGAAAACAATGCTTATAATATTTGCGAGTTATGCACTTTCCTATTTTTGTTAAATCAACAAATTTTAAAACAAAGAAATTTATGAAATCATGAAAATCCATAATTTTATTAAAATACTCATTTTTATAACAGGGATGATATTAAAAAGGCATTTTTTTCTTAATTATATCTTTTTCGTTATTTATAACTTGCGGATGTGCCCTTAGCAACTATTGAATCTGTATTCAATGGATTATAAAAAAAAGGCAGATAAATAGCTTAAAACCAATCCAATGCTTTGATCTAAAATTAAATAGCTTAAAACCCTTCCAGAATATATGTAAAGCTTCCTAAAAAGGAAAGATCAATAAATTAAGAAGCTAATGAAGTCTTCAGATTCAGATAAAAAAAACTTACTACTTTATATAAAAGAATTAACCTTCCCCCCAATTGTATTTAAAATCTGTTTTGACATCAGTAAATATAGGGGGAAAGAAAGGTCTGTCTACGTATTCAACGTCTAAAATATCATTTAAATGACTTAAATCAATAGTTTATAAAAGCGTTGCTTAAAAATCATGATTTTATACTTTATTATGCCTAAAAACCGCATAAATTTCTTCTCTCTACGTGTTAACAGTTAGCTGTAGGCTAAAAATGATCAACCTATTAGGTTTTTGACATTTTTAAAACTGTATATTTTGAATTTATTAGGTGCATATTTATTGTAAAAGACCCATCATACAAAAAAGAGCATACTTAAGTAGATTTTAGAAATGAAACATGTATCATTTTTCTAAGATACAGAAAAAAAATATTTCATTTAGGGAAAATATTTTCAATCAATTTCTCATTTGTTTTTTTAAAAATCCGCCAAATACAAAACAATAATATGATACAGCAAATTAACATAACTAATATGACTTAGTAACATAATAACGGACGAATGTTGATTAAATATGCTCTACAAAATTCGGATATAGTCCCTTTCGTGGCAACGCCCCTTGATTCGTCGTATTTTAAAAATGGCTTTTAATAGGTTTTTTTTAGGTTAAGTTAGGTTATATTTGATTAGGTGATTGCCCCGCAGGGTTAGACAAATGGCACCGCTGGGTTAGAGCCCTAGAAATAGGAGAAAAGCTACTGTGAAAAATTACGAAAAAACGCCTTTTTTTTAATGGATTGAGAATTACTTGGATATTGTACTAGATTTCTCCTTACTATAATAAAATGATTCTTCCAGTTGGCTAATATAATAATACCACATCCCATCCCCTGACCATGGAGAAACGCATTGACCAATATCTGATGACTTTATTAGCAATCTAAATTGACGACAAAACTTACCAGGTTACAATATCCACGTATTATACATCCATTTGTATAATGCAAAAGTATTAATAATATATTTCATTTGCTATTTATATTTTAGCTTATTTGAAGCCACTCCAACTTGTCAAATAGTTTAGTTTAGGTAGCGTGTTTGGGGCTTTTGTAAATCACGAGTTTAATTCAAGGAGGGAGGGAGGCGACATTAGGCTGTTTATAACACTAGTCCCCAAAGTTGTTAAGCCAACTTTTGGGACTTTTATTGAATTTCTATTGGTTGGTTGATTAAGTTGGGTCTCCAAACGATTCAACAACTAATTTTGAGTATTATCATTGGGGATGTACAATAAGAGATATAAGTTTTCCGGAATTTTAATGTAGGGAGTAGATTTGAAATCTGCATCAAATTTTAAGGATTTTTTATAAAATTCGTTTTTTGTAAAATTCTTTATTTAAAAGCGAAAATACATTTTAAGTTAATTAATTTTGACCAATAGGATAGGTGGATTTTAAACTACCTGCGCTCTAATTGGTTGAATGATGTACGACATCCAATCAGAGCGCAGATTTTTTAAATCCACCAATCACAGATGCCAAAATTAATTAACTTAATATGTATTTCCGCTTTTAGATAAAGAATTATACAAAAAACGAATTTTATAAAAAAAATCCTTAAAATTTGATGCAGATATCAAATCTACTCCCTATATTATAATTCCGGAAAACTTATATCTCTTTATGAACAATGTACATTAATTTATCGAACATTGTCTTATCCCTTTAGATCCCTGAGTTTAATGTCTATTAGGCATGCAGGGAAAGGTCACTTTTAACAAAAAAAATTTTCCCCAATCAATTTGTTATTTTGTTCATATCTGTGAGAGAAAAAAATGGATGTAGAATATACGTGGATATTATGACAGGTCGTCATTTAGGTTGCTAACATGGACATTACTTATTGACCAGTTCGTTCATTCAATAGGAGGTAACGGTTTGGGGTAAATGGGGTAGATGCTGAGGATCGTTATTTTAGCCAGCTAAACGTTTCACTTGTTACTTGGTGAAAGATCCAAGTAATAATAAATAATTGAAAAAAACTCTTTTTCATTAGTATACTAATGAACAAGGTTGACAACATCTATAAGTAGCGAAGCTCAAAAATTATGAATGGATATCTCGAAAAAATTTACTATAGAGCAGTGTCACACAATTATCATTAAACTTGATAAAATAGGGAAATCAGGAAGCCTTTAATTTCAGCCATCAATCCTGAATAGGAATCGAGAAAAACACAAAAACCTAAAAATCTAGGAATCGATCTAGCACCCCAATTAATAAACAAATCTTAATAGAACTTAGTGAAGATATGTAGAATGTAAAATAAATTAATTTCTGAAAGAGCCTCAGCCTTCTATCTTGAATAGGAATTGAGAAAATCACTAAAATTCTAAAATCTAGGAATCGATCTAGCACCCAAATAACAGACAGATGGACAAAACATTGTATAGATTAAATGGGCATATGTCATAGGAATCTTCACTAAAAATTTCAACTGTCTATCTTGAATAGGAGCCGAGAAACCCACATTTCCCAACAGCGTTACGGACGAACTGACGGACAGACAAAGTAAATTATAGAGTAGCTTCGCTTCTAAAAAGTAACGGGAAGATACATTTTAAAGATAAAATGCAAATATAAAATTAAGAAACACCCAAATAAGTAAATTTTTTCTTAAAACTAATTTGTAAGTTAATATTTTATCATTCTTATTCTCATTACTTATAAAACCCTTTTATGCATTCGATTCTCAATGTGTTTTTTTAACTAATAAACCGATTAATATACGCTGGATTAGATCCTGTTTTCAGCCATACTGAAAATCTTGTAAAGCATTGCAATTACAAACAACTTTCCACAAATAAGAAAATAAAAATCATAAAATTAATACCAGTTTTGTTAGCTTGGGCCTTATAAATTTTAATTTCAATATCCGCGTAAAGCTGTCCATATTATGTTGTCATAAATAACTATTAAATCTTTGTTTATTGTGTTCTATTTTCTATTATTTAGAATACTTTAACGTGTCTCTGGAAACACCCAAAAGTCCTAATTATGCATTTTAAAAATAATATATTTAACAAAATATATAAATAAGCAACAAACTAGGTTAGAGATTTTTATTCTGTAATAATTATTTATCGCATCGTATTATAGACAGCTTTCCGCGGATAATAAAATAAAAAATTATAAGATGAACACCAGTTTTGTTTTAGATTAATAAAACTGGTATATATTTTTTTTATTTTAATATTCAAGAAAAATTGTCTGTAAAACGATGATATACATGATTTTTCAGTAAGACTGAGAACCAGTTCTAATCTAGCGTATCAAGTACTGACCAATTAATAAGGACTAAAGTAGCAACCTAAATTCACGACAGAATTTTCGAACTAATCCACGTGAATTATATCCATTATACAATAAATCTATATTCGTACTGTACTACACTTTAATGTTGTTTCCTTCGCTTTTTATGAAATTAATTGTCAATAGTTTATCTTATTTTTCTTTAGTTGGTATGCTTTAAAAATTTATTTTTAGAATAAATATATCTTTCCCCCTCCTCCCCCCCCCTTCCAACAAAAACATATATATGGGTACATGACATGATTTAAATAGATAAATATGCACATTAGAGTTGATTTTGTGTAGACTGATCAATTAACTCTCTTGTTAAAAGTTGAAACTTTCCCTACTTTTTAAAAGCAAATCTTTCTATAATTAGAGTGTTAATGTTCGTTTGTCCCACCGTATAAAAGCTTTGCTTGTACTGATGTAGTCATACTTGTTATTTAACAGTTAGGCTGTTTGTATATTACTTAAGATCTTGCAAAATAATGAAGCTATATGTTTCTCCTTCTCAAGAGAGCATTATATGGGATTTTTGTTTATAAATATTTTCTGGGAAAATAATTCCACTGGGAGGGCTGAACTCTTTACAAGGACGTTTAAGCTTTTTTATTTGGGGGAGACTATTTCAAACTTTAAATCCTCCCCCCCCCCCCCACCCCTTGGACGTACCTGTTATTTTCCTCTTTATTATCTAATACCTACAGCATGACCCTCAAAAAAGTATTTTTAAGCATCTGCAGCCCTTATTTCTCAATGAATTATTAAAAAATGCATATGTCCTTGTTCTCCATAGTATTCCATGTAAGTAGATATAAAAATATTTTTTTTACCTCCATTAACTCCGGAGATTTTTAGAGCTAAAGTTTTGAAAAAGTGACTGAGAAAAAGAATTTTTTTTTGTTTCTCTTATTTTTTGGATGGTTATATTATGTTTTTCTGGCAATTGAATAATGAGACACAAAGAAAAACAAGTTAACTAAATATTTCTTTTTTATTCCACCAAAAAATATAAATTTTTAATGGCAAAAAATACTATTGATTGAATTGATTATTTGCAAATTTTAGGTTATTTATTAACCCTTATTTATAGAAAAGGATTAATTATGACAGTTGCTCCGCCTACTTTTCTGACATCTCAATTATTTAATAAGGGGTAAATTAAGCTTTTTAGACTAAAAAATCATTATGTTTTATTTTTATTTTCTTTATAACTTTTTTGCTATTAAAGTTAGGATTGTGAAACAAAAACAATTTTCCTGCTATATTCATAGAGATTTATTTGGTTTTTTAATCTTAAACAATTTTGCCTAATAAGTAAGTTTTTCAAAATATCATTAAACTAAAAAGACTCAAAAAATATGTGTAAAAAAATGCTTTTTACTCAAAAACTAAATTTTTTATTTCATTTTTGTATAAAGTTTCTGCTAGTAACAAAAATAAAAGGATTTCTAGCTTAATTTTGCAAAAAAAGTCGTATCATGTTAAAAGTTACTTTTTCCTCAGTCACTTTTTCAAAACTTTAGCACTAAAAATCTCCGGTGTTAATGGAGGTAAAAAAAATATTTTTATATCTACTTACGTGGAATACTATAGAGAACAAGGACATATGCATTTTTTAATAATTCATTGAGAAATAAGGGCTGCAGATGCTTAAAAATACTTTTTTGAGGGTCATGCTGTATATTAGAGACAACTTTTATTTAATGAAATCTTCCAATTTTTAACATGTATAAAACGGCCTGCTTTATTGCATCAAGATCCATGACAGATCTATATAGGAAATAAACGTCTATAATCAAGCTCGAGTCTTCCAAGCATATGGTGTTAAAAACTCATAGTGCTTCAATAATCCCTATTAAACTCTCACTGACCAGAACGTTAATACCCATTATTCTACTTTTTGCATCATAAATTCAGTTTTTTTAATTCATGTTGCTATTCAAATAACATTAAAGTATTTGATTTCTATTCTTAAAGCAGAAAACTTAAATTTTAAAAATAGTATATCTTAGAAAACTTAGTTTTAAAATGAATTGATTCGTGCGACACTCCAGTAAATGTGTTCAGATATTGAACTAAATGTTTTAACCCCTTTAGGACGAAAATTTGAAATGAAAAATATTAGGATTTTAATCTTTAATAAATGATTTTAAAAAAGGAAGCAAAACGTTAAATCGTGTATTTTTAAATTGGGTGAAAATATAAACTAATTACTGAATACTCAGTTAAACAAATATTCTAACGTAAGACATTAAAAAGTCGTAGTAACGAGACAGAGAGAGGGGGGAGAGAAAGAGAACGGGGGGGGAGAGAGAGATAAGGAGAGAGAGGGGGTAGAGAGAGAAATATAACGAGGGGGGGGGGAAGAGAGAGAGAGAGAGAGAGAAAGATTAACAAGGGTGACAAAATCCGTAAAGAACTACTAAATACTAAAGAACATTAAGAAATATAGAGTAACTGCACTTAAAAGAGAAAATATTTATATTGCAGCAAAAATTTGAGTAAATATGTCATTTAATACCTTAAATACAAGTTATTTTATTTGGACATACTAACGTCATGGTGATGGGGAAACTATGTAAAGCAATGGTAAAAATTTACTTTGACTTCATTGCAGGACAGTTTCATGAATTTTATTGTCAAGTTTTAATTCAATAGAACAATTCTAATATGCCTAAATTAACAATCAGAACTTTCTTTTAGGGACGTACGGATGGACAGAACAACTGTAGAAATAGATCATTAATATTATACAACCCTTCTACCCCATTTCCTTCCCTCTTACTGGATGAACGAACTGACCAATAAATGAGGTCCACACTGACAAGCTATGTAGGGAATATTTACACAATTTTTCAGGCATTGAATTGAAAAATTGAAGAGAGAAAATCACATTTCCCCCTAATCCTAGCCATCAGACGAACGGACGGACATTTTGAATTATAAATAAGCTTCGCTACTAAGTAACAGCGGAATTTGCAAATGTTCCATTATAATCTTGATTAAAAATTTAAGCCATTTAATTTTGATAGCAGCTGAGAAAACAAATATTTTAGGCTTTTAGCTATTAAAATATGATGTCTCCAAAAGACTAATAGACCATATGAATTTAGAGGAAGAAGGATAGTTTCAATACCAAAATTTCTTTTCCTCAGGGAAGGAGGGAACATTTGACTGTAAATTACACTGTTAACCAAAGTTTAGTAACCACGTTGACTAAAAAAACTTAATCAGTGTTTCATCAGTTCTATACATACTAGAAGTGTCCAAACTTAAATTAACAGAAGGCTTACCTTTGTTTATCACCATTTGGGATGTAAAATAAATATAGAACATTATCTCCTAAGATCCCTAAGTTTAAAAATCATCAACAATGATGATAATATCCATAAGTAGCAAAGTTCCTAATAGTAAAAGTAAAAACACAAAAGTTAAAAGTTAAAAGAAGAAAACGCGGTATAAGCGACAGACAGACGAACGATGATCAGTGCAGAGGTCATACAAATCTTCACACAAATTAGTCTTTGATATCAGAAAATAAAATTATGTTTATGTGCAGTACTGATTGATCGAAGGATAGGCGGACAGAAGTACATTGGTCTGAAAAAATTCAACCTTCTATATTAGATAGCAGAAGGGAAAATAAACATTTCCCTTACAGTAATTTTATTTATTTCGAAGCACTATAGACAGAATAACAGACTAAGTGAGGAATAAAATTATTTAACTTAATATTAATTGACTTTGCTACTAAAATTTAACAGGTAGATAAGGATGACAACATCCATAACCATAGAAGCTCTTGAATTTAAAAAAAATAAAAGGCAAAGCAAATGAAAGCAAAAAGGGTGCACAACAGACAGACATAGTAAGTACACAAAAAAATATCTTCGATAAAAACTGGGAAATTATTTAAGAGCATTACCAATAGACCGACAGACAATATTATTCTTAGAGTAGAGGTGCATTGGTCAGTAAACATAAAATAAGTCTTCTGTCTTAACCCTGAAAGATCGGGCCCTCTACAAATTCTTAACTGGATTTTATACCTTAATAATTGCATCAGACTTCTACCTTTCCAGTAAGGATATTTAATATTCTTAAGAGCATTACAGACCAGCGAACAACGTGAGCTGTAGGCTAGTCTCAAATATTCAAAAGCTATAATAGAGACAAAATTGTGTTGGTCTAAAACTACTTGATCTATTATTAAACAAAAATACATGCATAATAAGTCCCCCCCCCCTCCCCTTGGACGTACCTGTTATTTCGATGACAGTAGTTCGAAATCTCGGATTTTTTAAAACTTGTTTTGTTCCCCCCCCTTATTTTTGTGCATTAACTGGTGTTTATACAAATGCGCCAATTTCAAATCCCCTACCTAAAATTTTTTTATAATATTTTTTATTAAAACTCAAATTAAAAAGTAGAAAGGCGGTTGACTTATCCCCCTCCCACTTTAATAATACCTAAAGGCTTCTAGGGGGCGTTGCCCCTCGTCTATCTTAAAATAAAAGCTATATCTTGCATTATTTTTTTCAATTAGGTGTTTGAACACGAATTGCATATAGTAAAAATATTTTTCTTTTTTAATTGTTATCCTAATAAGATAAAAGTTATACTTAAAAATTGTTTTAATAGTTATCATTATATTTAGCATTTTTAAAAAAACACCAAAATTGACCAAAATATGCGTATATATTTTGTACTCACTTGCGTCATTTATATTTCAGATTTTATTTGATGACGGGTAAATAAAATCTGAAATATAAATTACGCAAGTGAGTACAAAATATATACGCATATTTTGGTCAATTTTGGTGTTTTTTTTAAATGCAAAATATAATGATAACTATTAAAACAATTTTTAAGTATAACTTTTATCTTATTTGGATAACAATTAAAAAAGAAAAATATTTTTACTATATGCAATTCGTGTTCAAACACCTAATTGAAAAAAATAATGCAAGATATAGCTTTATTTTAAGATAGACTAGGGGCAACGCCCCCTAGAAGCCTTTAGGTATTATTAAAGTGGGAGGGGGATAAGTCAACCGCCTTTCTACTTTTTAATTTGAGTTTTAATAAAAAAATATTATAAAAAAATTTTAGGTAGGGGATTTGAAATTGGCGCATTTGTATAAACACCAGTTAATGCACAAAAATAAGGGGGGGGAACAAAACAAGTTTTTAAAAATCCGAGATTTCGAACTACTGTCATCTTTTATTTACCCGTCATCGTTATTTCCCTCTTTATTATCTCAAATATTCAAAAGCTATAATAGAGACAAAATTATGTTGGTCTAAAACTACTTGATCTAATATTAAGCAAAAATACATGCATAATAAAGAACTACTTAGTATAACCAAAATCTATACAAAAACAGATATATTTATTCTAAAAAACTATTTCTAGAATATTTCAAATTTAAGGTATACTAAAAAAAGTTACACCCCTTGGGGCATATAGGGGCTAGAAATTAAAAATTTAAAACCATCTCAAGATCTAATTCTTTTTAAAAGTAGTCTAAAACCAAACTGGGGCCTATGCGAAGTTTCCTTAAATTTGAGAACTCAATCGATTTAGTAATTAAGCTTCAGACAAAAGATCTACTTTATATTTTAGGATTGCAGTGGCTGTCCTTAAAATGTAGGGTATAATTTACAGTCAAATCTCCCCTCCATCCATGAGTTTAAGTCTTTAAGTATTTTACAGAATTTAAAATTGTACAACCCAACCCATATATGATTTTAGTACCCAACGAATGAATTGTCTTAATAAAACTTTGGGTATCAGCATGATTTACTTCCAAATACCCCCTCCCTCCATGAATTATTTTACAGAAATGAAATCCCTTTACAAGGCGGACTACTTAATATAACCAACATCCCTTCACTATTATTCATATCTATTTAACAATCAAGTATAGAACACGATCGCCCCTCACATTTTAGGCAGCGAAACTTCTCTATTGTTCGTTTTACTGTCGTTTGTTTAAACGACACTAAAGTAAAACTTACTTTTTGCGGGTATAGTCCCTTTCGTGGCAACGCTCCTTAAACGGCGATTCTTCGTATTTTTCACAGTAGTTTTTCTACTATTTCTAGCCCCTGTGGGTGGCTCTAACCCTGCGCTGCCAATTGCCTAACCCTGCGGGGCAATCACCTAACCCAATATGACCTAAAATAACCTATTAAAAGCCATTAAGAGGCGTTGCAACGAAAGGTACTATACCCCTTTTTACTAAAAAAAGTCAGTGACTTAGTACCAAAATATAATTTATTAAGATCTATTCATGTAGTTTAAATAAATAAAAAATAACTGGTGATTTCCAACGAAATAAATCTAAAATAAGGATGATATAGAAGCTCTTTATACTGCCTATTAAAAAAAGATACTTCGGTTTAAAGTTTTTTAATTTATCCCTTTTTTATAGGCACTATCAAGAGCTTGATAATGTAACCTCAACTGACCTATAGTAATTAGCAAACAGACATTAAAACTAACCCTCTCTCCTTATTTTAATTATTTTAAGATAAAACTAGACACTTTGAAGCAAGCAGCCCCCCCCCCCTTATTCAAGTACAAAATTATGTCTTTATAAGGAAGTCGAACTTTAGAGAACACTGTATCTGTTAGTTTATAATATTGAAACTGTGTCGTGATGTGGAGATTTTATGGGCATTTGTCTCAACCAATAGTATATAGTATAGGCCTACTTATGAATATATAATTCTTAGGTCCTTCTAGTAGCGAAGCTATCCTATAATGCAAGATATCCGTATGTCTGTCCTTTAAACTTAACTTACCGTCAAACGTACGGACAGACGGATCTAATTATAGTAGTTTGCATTACTACGACAATTATAAAGGGAAAGAAGAGAACCCTTTAAAACTCAATGACCGACATACAGACAAACAAACCTTTTGGAAACCACTGTTTTGTATGTCCAAAGGCTCATTCAAAGCAATAGAATTTGAAAAAAGTGAAACTTTATAGCCTTTTATCAAAGAAAGTATTCAACAATTTTTGGGTTTATATTCCGTGAAAAGCACAACGTAATTCGTGAACCCAGTAAAAGTGTCTGACTATGACGTCAGAAAAAATTAACAATTAACCAATGAGAGATCGCTATATATTTTACCATTGGTCAATTACAGTGAATACTGGCTTCTCATTGTTTAATTGTTATTTTTTTTTTGACGTCATAGTTCGACACTTTTACGAGGTTCTAATCCGTTTATTAAGATCAAATGACCAACGGACGGACAACCGTTGTTCTACTTTATATGGTCGTTGTTGGCTAGTAAATGGGCGTTAGCATGATTTATATTATAAGATGAGGGGCATAACAAAAAGCTACTCTATAACTACTATTAAATTATTTAGTTTAAAATGACAATATATCCATTTTTGGTCGACAAGTAATCAGTAGCAAGAAACCAATAAAACATCTGGATCATGGAAAGAAAACAAAGTCATTCCTTAATTAGGACAGAAGTCACCTTCCTAGGAAGGACATAAGTAGCCTTCCTTAAGTGAGAATTTGTTAGATGAAGGGCATAAATTGCCTCCCTTAGATTTTGCAAGATTGAGGACATAAGTAGCCTCCCTTCACCTAACAAAACCTAGCTTTTTGGTCCTTCACATAGCAAAATCTTGCAAAAAATTGGTTTTTGGTCCATCACATAGCAAAATATTGCAAAACTTAGCTTTTCTGTCCTTATTATAGCAAAATATTGCAAAACATAGCTTTTTGGTCCTTCACATAGCAAAATCTTGCATAAAATAGCTTTTTGGTCCATCACATAGCAAAACATTGCAAAACAAGATTGAGGACATAAGTAGCCTCCCTTCACCTAACAAAACCTAGCTTTTTGGTCCTTCACATAGCAAATTCTTGCAAAACATAGCAAAATCTTGCAAAACATAGCAAATTCTTGGAAAACTTAGCTATTCTGTCCTTCACATAGCAAATTCTTGCAAAACATAGCAAATTCTTGCAAAACATAGCAAATTCTTGCAAAACATAGCAAATTCTTGCAAAACTTAGCAAATTCTTGCAAAACATAGCAAATTCTTGCAAAACATAGCAAATTCTTGCAAAACATAGCAAATTCTTGGTAAACTTAGCTTTTCTGTCCTTCACATAGCAAATTCTTGCAAAACATAGCAAATTCTTGCAAAACATAGCAAATTCTTGCAAAACATAGCAAATTCTTGCAAAACATAGCAAATTCTTGCAAAACATAGCAAATTCTTGCAAAACATAGCAAATTCTTGCAAAACATAGCAAATTCTTGCAAAACATAGCAAATTCTTGCAAAACATAGCAAATTCTTGCAAAACATAGCAAATTCTTGGAAAACTTAGCTTTTCTGTCCTTCACATAGCAAATTCTTGCAAAACATAGCAAATTCTTGCAAAACATAGCAAATTCTTGCAAAACATAGCAAATTCTTGCAAAACATAGCAAATTCTTGCAAAACATAGCAAATTCTTGCAAAACATAGCAAATTCTTACAAAACATAGCAAATTCTTGCAAAACATAGCAAATTCTTGCAAAACAAAGCAAATTCTTGCAAAACATAGCAAATTATTGGAAAACTTAGCTTTTTTGTCCTTCACATAGCAAATTCTTGCAAAACATAGCATTTATGTCCTTTACATAGCTAAATCTTTCAAAATGCAGCTTTTCTGTCCTAAACATAGCTAAATGTTGCAAAATGTAGCATATTCTTGCTATTTAGACCACCCATTCCTGGGATCTTAAGCTTCAAACAAGAAAACCTTACTGTTTGGTTATTGAATTGATAGGATTTCAGAACAATGATATTAATTTTGATGTTTTATAACTCTGAATTTTTTCATCCATTTAAAATAGCCAGCTTTTTGTTAATAAATGTGAAAACTAAAAATGCTTTAAAATTTAATGATCTACTAGCTGCTCTGCCCCTAGAGACTTTTTTTTTGGGGGGGGGGGGGTTAATTTTTACTAGGGGTGAATTCTCCTGGGAGGGTGGTACATATACCTATAACCTATCCCAGAACTAATAAGAAGCTAAACTAAGTACAGAACCCTATAAGTTCAGAAGTTAACGAGATATACATACAGATAGACAGACACAGATCCTGTTACTTTTATTATAAGGATAGTAAAATATATGTTCTTGTGTAAAAGCTAGCTTTTCAAAATAAGAAGAAAAAACTTGACACATCATGCCGTCCGCTGTCGCGAAGTATGGTCTATGAAGATTAGAGTGGGTCAATTTTCAAAGTTTTTTTTTTAATTTTTAATTCATCACAATGGATTTATTATTACTTGGATCTTACACGAGATTTGCATGTTCTATAATAAAGTGAACTCTCTAGTGGGCTAAAATAACGATCTCCCCCACCCAATTCTTTTAACCTATTCCCTCTTCTCTTACTGGATAAATGGCCCACAAAATAAAATCGAAGAGAAATTGCAACCAAAATTTTCTCCTGTTATAATATCAACGTGAATCAATACAGAACTTAGCAACTTAATTTGGCGACAACTTTTCTATGTAATTCTATGTCAATAAGATAGCGTGCTTATCAATTCCAAAATTAAGCCATCCTTATGACTTTTGACCCAACACGACCTGGGGTTGGTTAATTACCAATACTAAAATCTAATCACACAAAGTTTTGAAATTAAGAAATATTCTAATTTATTTTTTTGGTATTAATTAATATGAATACTAAGAAAATTTATAATCCGTTATAACTTTTCAACATATATATTTTATTGTAAAAAATTCCGAAAATTAACATTTCTTTAGCTCTGTTATTGGTCATCCCCCCATATAGTATTATTATGTCCATTTCGCAAAACGTACTATTTACAGGGATCTAAAGGGATAAGACAATTGCCGATAAGTTGATGTAAATCCTCAATGATTAAACATAAAATCATCCCTTCTGTAAGTTATAATTAGTGGTTGAATCGTTTACTATTAACAGGGATCTAAAATGATATTCAATTGCCAATAAGTTGATGTAAATCCTCAATGATTAAACATAAAGTTATCCCTTCTATAAGTTATGATTAGTGGTTGAATCGTTAATGGACAAGACACTCATTTTAATGTACCAACCAATAAAAATTCAATTATATTTCCCTAAGATTAAGCCAACGAATAAGAAAACGTTACTATAAAACTTTGGAGACCAGTGTAATAAGCAGCTCAATGTACACCCACTCCTTGGATTATTACACAGTACCCAAAGTTTTATCTTAACAATTTCTCATTTATGGGCTCAACATTTTGGAGACTTTTTATTTAATTAATTATGTAAATTGATTTATCATCCATTGTGTTATCCCTTTTAATCCCTGATTTTGGCGTGATTTTTATGTGACGGCATGGGTCAAAAATGTTTAACATCAAAGACAACTTATAAATATAGAATATCTATAATACAAAGTAGAACGATGTCCGTCTGTTTGTTTGTAGCGAAGGATCTCGCTAACCGCTGAACTGATCGGGTTCTCCTTTACAGGGTAGCTTCTCATAGGTCCCGGGAAGGTTTATAACTATTTTCTTAGGGGGTGGGACATCCCCAACCCCCCTATTTTTTTTCTTTTTAAAACTAAAATTAAAATAGTTGGCTGGACTACCCCCCCAAGAATTTTTTTTTTACATTCTTTTTTTAAATCTTAAATACGAAATTTTGGTTTGATCAAACCTCTTGGTGCCCAAGCCCCTAGAGGCTAGGGGCGAAGCCGCTAGTGTAATATAAAAGATTTTAAGAAAAAAAATAATCAGGGACCGCTGATTCGATATGGTTCACTTTCATAGTGTAGCTTCTTACAGGACATGGGTAGGTTTATTGCTATTCTAGGGAAGGGTACCACCGTCCTCCTAAGATAAACCCTTCCTTGAAAAAATAACCCTTTAAAAAATCGAATGAAAAATGGGGGAGGAGTAATTTGTTTTTTACTTTTTCATTTTAAAAATAATATAAAATGGAAGGGTTTAATCCAAACCACATCCACCTCAAGTACCCCTGGAGACCTCTAGGAGCGTAGCCGATAGTTTAAAATAAAACACCAACAGGCAACAATAAATCAAAATTCTTACAAATCTAAGCATACATAGTCTATGGTCTTTGTGTGTGTTCCGACCCATGCCGTAAACGCCCAACTAGCCACCTAGCCAAACAGTTTTTTTTTACTTATTTCTTTATTATAAAAAGCTATCTTTTAAAAAAATATATTTTTTTACTATGCTATTATAGTAATTGTATGGTTCTTTTACAATTTATCTTCGTATGAGACCAATAAAGGTTTAAAGCTATTTGAGGGAAGAGTATTACCACATTCTTAGGAGAAATTGCCCTAGAAAAATGAAATAAAAATTAGGGTGGGGAGACTTTCCCCTCTTTCCATTAATATGTCTCTAGCATAGCAGTTAGTTGATCATTAAAATTAAAAGCATTTTTAGTTTTCACATTTATTAACAAAAAGCTGGCTATTTTAAATGGATGAAAAAATTCAGAGTTATAAAACATCAAAATTAATATCATTGTTCTGAAATCCTATCAATTCAATAACCAAACAGAAAGGTTTTCCTGTCTGAAGCTTAAGATCCCAGGAATGGGTGGTCTAAATAGCAAGAATATGCTACATTTTGCAACATTTAGCTATGTTTAGGACAGAAAAGCTGCATTTTGAAAGATTTAGCTATGTAAAGGACATAAATGCTATGTTTTGCAAGAATTTGCTATGTGAAGGACAAAAAAGCTAAATTTTCCAATAATTTGCTATGTTTTGCAAGAATTTGCTATGTTTTGCAAGAATTTGCTATGTTTTGCAAGAATTTGCTATGTGAAGGACAGAAAAGCTAAGTTTACCAAGAATTTGCTATGTTTTGCAAGAATTTGCTATGTTTTGCAAGAATTTGCTATGTTTTGCAAGAATTTGCTATGTTTTGCAAGAATTTGCTATGTGAAGGACTGAATAGCTAAGTTTTCCAAGAATTTGCTATGTTTTGCAAGATTTTGCTATGTTTTGCAAGAATTTGCTATGTTTTGCAAGAATTTGCTATGTTTTGCAAGAATTTGCTATGTGAAGGACAGAAAAGCTAAGTTTTCCAAGAATTTGCTATGTTTTGCAAGAATTTGCTATGTTTTGCAAGAATTTGCTATGTGAAGGACAAAAAAGCTAAGTTTTCCAAGAATTTGCTATGTTTTGCAAGAATTTGCTATGTTTTGCAAGAATTTGCTATGTGAAGGACAAAAATGCTTTGTTTTGTGAGGTTTTGCTATGTGAAGGAATGAGAAGCTATGTTTTGCAAGATGAAGGACATAAGCAGCCTTCCTAACGTAAGAATTTGTTAGACAAAGGACATAAGTCACCTCCCTTAAGTTAGATTTTGTTAGATGAAGGACATAGGTAGCCTTCCTTAGACCAATTTCCAGTGACTTCTGTCCTAATTAGGAATGACTTTGTTTTCTTTCCATGATCCAAACATCTTGCTGTTATGTCAGATGCATGAAACTTATTGTTAAATTGTAGGTAAAAGCTTTAAATATAAATGATTTAATATATTTTCCAGTATGGCTTGGAAACCGATTAATATCCGGTGGATTAGAACCGGTTCTCAGCCATAATTTAAAATTATGTATATCATCGAACTACAGACAATTTTCCACAAATATTTTGATAAAAATCATAATATTAATACCAGTTTTATTAACTGTTTTTAATTTTTCTTTCATATCCACGGAAAGCTGTCTATGGTACGTTGTGATAAATGACTATTATGATATGAAACTGCGTTAATTAAATAATTTCATCCTTGTTTGAACAATTTTGTATTATAATACAATGAAATGTATGTATATTACTTTTATTTTCAGGCTTCAATTGTTTAATTTCATGGAGATTTTCTAAATAGGGTTGTAGTCTAAAGATATTGCTTCTTTGAACATTAAAGTAAAAGAATTAAGGGGGCATTAGCTATATGTAACTCTGTCCACCGAGCGTTGCCATGTCCTGACGTAAATATAAACACAGCTGAGTCCCTACAAAAGAACAGAATGCTAGCAGACAAAAGGGGTCTCTACCACTTGGGTCTAGGTTATAAATCTAAACTTATACATTTATTGCTTGTATGAAACTATTTAACTAGCTTGTAATTCATATCGCCAAAATGCGTGTCATCGCTATTAATGTTATAATCTGGCCGAGTTAATAACTAACTCTAACTTATTAACTGTATAACTTTTTGGTTATCTTTTTTGCACATGATATTAGATTTTGCATTTTTATTTAATGTTTTATCTCACTAACATTTTATGACTTAAATAAAGTAATCTAACCCTGTATTTTTTTTATTTGTTTTTCTTCTATTGAATTTGGTTGTGTATTGATCAAATTTAAACTTGAAATATTTATACTAAAAATGTTTAATTACATAGGCATAAAACAATTAGCAGCAAGGGTGATTATGTTCATAAAAAATGCAGCGACAACAAGCAAAAACAATTCTATATGTAAATCATGTAAATGAAAAATTATAAGATTAAAACCAGATTTGTTAGACCCTAGAGGTCGAATGCCTGGTTTAACAAAACTGTTATTGATTTGATGATTTTCTTTTAAATATCCGTCGAAAATGTATGTAATACGATGCTATACTTGATTTTGCAGTATGACTGAGAACCGGTTCAAATTCAGCGGATATTAATCGGCTTTGAAGCCATACCGGAAATATAATTATAATCATAATCAGTAAATTAGTTTTTTTTTCAATTCTGGAGCTTTTGATCTACAAACATTATATTTAAGATCCAAAAGCTCTTTTCAAAAGACGAACGTACTGACATGCCCTAGTTTAAGCGAAGTTGCGCTACAATAAAATTTTAATTTAAGATTAAATTCGCGCAAAAATAACAATTAAAAATCCACCAAACAAATGTTACTAGCAAAATAAATGGTAAAATTTTTGTAAAGTTCTTGTGACGGGAAATTAAATAATTTACTAATTGTTATTGCCCACAAAAAAAAGTAAGTGGGTGCTTCAAATTTTACAAAAGAAAATGAACCTTCTACCAATTATTTTTCAAATAAATTCTTTATTACTATAGGTCAGAGGTGGATTCTTAAAAACATTATGGTCGCTGCTCAATGGTGAAGCAATATTGTTTTTGTAAAAAAAATCCTCCAAAATCATATAAAAATCTACAAAATCAAACTAAATCTTTTATGATTTTATCTATTTTTTTTATTCATTGATTTTTCTTGTAAATTTGAAGACCCCCAAAAAGAAATAAAATTATTTTATGTCAACTCAAAAGAAAAGTGTGAAAAATTCAGGAAGATGGAGATAATTACTTATTAGATAGATAGATAGATAGATAGATAGATAGATAGATAGATAGATAGATAGATAGATAATTAGATAGATAGATATATAAATAGGTAGATAGTTAATGAAGCACTATCAATAAAAAAAAGTATAGATTTTCACATACAAGGTTGCCTATAATATGAAATCTGATACTATGTAATAAGAATATAATAATTCATATAAATAATGTACTATTAATAGAATTTCTTTACATACTTTATGGACTTACTAGCTGCTTCGCCCCTATCCTATAGGGAAGGGCGAAGAAGTTCAGAAAAATAGCCTAAAACTACTCAAAGACACTTGTAAAGCATTTTTCTAGCTTTTTAGCTTCAGACAAATGAACTACTTTTTACTGCTGTAACTGCTGTAATAGAGGTAACAGTAAGGTATTATACAGCAAAAATTAAGAAAATTAGAAAACTAGTTGTAGAAGGACGTTTATTAAAGTAATAAATTTGTTTTCTATTATAGAAAAGCTCTGCTTTAACATACAATAATTACATAAAAGCTTCTCTTTTAAAAATAACGAATTTAATCCTTCAAAAATTAATTCGTCTCTTTTATAAATAGTAATAAAAAATGGTAATAATGCTTCGAAACCGATTAATATCCGGTGGATTATAGTTCCTCTTTCATACTGAAAAATTATGTCTAGCATCGTATTATATCTAGTTTTTAACAAACTAGCGGCTTCGCCCCTAGCCTCTAGGGGCGATGCCCCAAGAGGTTTGAGGTTTTTATATGGGGGTTAGTTGTCCCCACTATTTTAATTTTAGTTTTAAAAAGAAAAAAAATTTGGGGGGGATTTTTAATTTTTTGGGGGGGTTGGAAGTGTCCCATCCCTCAAGAAAATAGTTATAAACCTTCCCGGGACCTATGAGAAGCTAACCTGTAAAGCAGAACCCGATCGGTTCAGCGGTTAGCGAGAACCTTCGCTACAAACAAACAGACAAACAGACACACAGACAAACAAACAGACAAACAGGCAGACATCGTTCTACTTTGTATTATAGATATACAAATGTACAATTATAAGATTAAAACCAGTTTATTAGCTTCGGCATCTCGGGTTAAAAAAATTGGTCTTAATCTTAAAATTGTACGTTTTATATCCGCGCAAAGCTGTTTACAATACGATGCGAGAAATAACTATTCTCTATATTTTAAATTGTTAATATATAATTATATCAAAAATACTCTAAACATGTAAAGTGCATGAAAACCCTGTTAACGGAAAAACGACACCAATTATCATTTTTTGATAAGAGCAAATTAGTTTAATATTTCATAATTTTGCACTTAAAAATTAAATTTTACATTATTTAGTAAAACGTTATATTTTACTACTATATATTGTGCAATTTAAAGAAATTTTCAAAATCATTCTTTGACAAGAACGATTATGATAAAAACAGTGACGTGCAGAAGGGGTGGATATACCCTTCTAGGTGCCACCCCCCTCAATTTTGGGATAAGGGGGATGTAAAAAAAAATTAAAAAACTTGTGCATGCCCCTGAGAAAATAAAACCTATATTTGAAGCTTTTCTATAATTAGGGTCGGTCCGTCCGTCCGAGACAGATAGCTTTTTTTCGTTAATTTAGGCATGTTATGATTTTTCTATCGATTTCAGACTATGCATAGTGATTCATAGTGATTGCAGAATGACCGTACGTCCATTTTAAACATGTTGATTTTTCTACTTTTTTAACAACAAATTTTTATGGAATCTAGTTATCCGTTTGATCTGATTTTTGGTATATTGATTCCTGGGACAACAAAGTACAAAATTATAAGCGAAGCAACTCTATAATTAAGTCCTAAAAATGTAAGTATGTCCAAAAACATTATCCTGTATCAAGCAGTTTTTCAACAAATTTACTTACAATTTTGCTTCGACTTTATTCTAATTATTCAGTTATGACACTATACAAGTATTAATGTTCGTTTGTCCTAACGTTTCAAAGCTTCGCTTTTATGGATGTTGTCATCCTTGTTAGTCTAGTAATTACTCTAAAACCACTGCACAATTAGGTCAGAAGGGAAGAAAACTTATTTTAAAAATATAAATTTTGGCTTCCCGAAAAGCCTTTAATTCTAGTCTTAGGATTTGAATGAATTTTACATTATTTTATTATGTTGTATTGGGGTTATATATACATTACAAAAACAGAAAAAAATTAGCATTCCTCTACCAAAAAGATATTTTCTTTTATGATAATTCTTTAAATATTGAGAGAAAATAAAGACCTTATACAGTCATAAAGTTATTTTAAGATGAGCTAAGCATAAATATTAAAAAAAACTGACCTTTTTAATATGAACATCAAGGGTATTCATTTTTCTCAGTCACTTTTTAAACAAATTGTTCAGACTCTATGCCAGATTTATCTCTATTTTTTCACTTTATCACAACATAACTTTATACATTTTAATTTCTGAAAATAAAAAATACATTTTAAAAATATTCTCTTATATAACAACGAGAACCTGATCGGTTCAGCGGTTAGCGAGATCCTTCGCTACAAACAAACAGACACACAGACAAACAAACAGACAGACATCGTTCTACTTTGTATTATAGATAGTTGTTCATAAACAAGAAAATAGAATATGATTTGGTAGCAGATCCATACCCCTTATATTTTATTTTGAGTTTTTTTTTCCGTTGAAATCCTTTGGAATAGCCGTTTCCAAGATCTTATGTAACAAAAGCATGTGCAATCTCTTTATCTATTTGTTTGCACTGAAAGATCTCGCTAACCGACATAATTTCCTTTTTTATCAAACACTTATCTTTTTGCTTGCAACATCCTTTCGAAAAAAAAACCTTCCATAAAAAGACTTTTCTTTTCATTTAAAACTAGCGGCTGCGCCTCTAGTATTTAGGGGCTCAATAATATGGGATATGGAAGGGCAGAAAAATAGCCTAAAACCATACCCAGAGTTTTATAAAAAAAAATGGACTAAAACCATTCTGGGGCCTATGGGAAGCTTCATTGAAAAGGAGAACCAAATCGGTTCAGTGGTTAGTAAGATCCTTAGCTACAGACAAAAAAAGTTACTACTTTATATGATAGGATAAAACATAAATTAGGTAGGATAGTGTAATATGAGGCGCAGCTGCTTGATTGACATACATAAAAGTAAACATAAAGAATTTGACTAGAATACCCAAAATAAAAATGTACTAAAACATCATGGGGAGGGGGGGTCCGGGGGGGGACAAAGATGCAAACTATAATTGACCAATAATAATTTACATATAAGATTAGGCAAATAGTCAATGTAAAATTAGGAAAAGAACGTGTCCTAACTTTTGTGATTTTTTTTTTAAATAGCTAGTCGGTGCTTTTAGTAAGTTGTAGATGCAAAATGATCCATAGAATTTAGATATGCAATCGATTTTTGTATATCTCTCATTTTTGAAGTAGTTTAAGTTTTTTTTTAAATTAAGTTGGTTTAAAGGTACTAAAATACAACAAAAAGAAAATTGCCATTATGAACAAACTGGTAAGATCTTTAATTTGACACGTTACTTTTTTAATTCTGTTGAGTAATTATTGAAACAAGGATGACAACATCCATAAGTAGCGAAGCACAAAATTTCGTGAATGGGACTGACAGTCATAGTTGTTTTTTTCAAACGACGGGAAATTTAATTTTGATATCTTTAACTGAAAAAAATTTGAAAATCGATTAATAAACACCAAAGATATGGGGGAAAATGTAAAAAATATAAAAATAGCCAAAAACCTGCAAAAAGGCAGTCTGACCGTCATTGTTGATTTCTTCAATTGACCGGAAATTTAATTTTTATATCTTTAACTGAAAAAATTTTGAAAATCGGTCCATAAACACCAAAGATATGGGAAAAAAGTAAAAAATATAAAAATAGCTATAAACCTGCAAAAAGGCAGTCTAACCGTCATTGTTGTTTTCTTCAAACGATGGGAAATTTAATTTTGATATCTTTAACTGAAAAAATTTTGAAAATCGGACCATAAACACTAAAGATATGAGGAAAAATGTGGAAAATAGAAAAATAGCCTAAAACCTGCTAAAAAGCCGTCCGACAGCCATTGATGTATTATAGTTAATTGTGCTCCTTAATGATGGGAATGTTGTCAAAAAATTTCAGCTTTCTATCTTTTATAGGGGCTGAGTAAATCCCATTTCCCCCATAGCGTTACGGACTGACGGACTGACGGACGGACGGACAAAGTGAATTATAGAGTAGCTTCGCTACTAAAAATCTATTTTGTTGAAGCCCGGGGAATCAAAACTTTGAACTGTGGGAGCTCGTCACGAATCACAAAAAATAGGACACGTTCTTTATGTATATTATTAGTGCTTAAAATGTGGCTTTTTAAAAAAGTTTTATATTCTACCAAAATTTTTTAAGATTTGAATATTATAAAACATTAATTATCATACTATTAAAAATAAAAAATATATGAATCATCTATAATACAAAGTAGAATGATGTCTGTCCGTCCGTCCCTTAAGATCTCGGTAACCATTGAACCGATCGGATTCTACTCTTCAGGGAATATACCTACTGGTCCTGTGGTGGTTTTAGGCTATTTTCTTGGGGGGTGGGACACCCGCAACCCCCCCAAAAACAAAAACCCCATTTTTTTTGTTTTTTTGTAGGTGATTTCCTTGGTCCTTTTACGTATATCGCCAAAAAAAAAATTTACCACCTCTAGGGGCAAAGCCCCTAGTTTTAATAAAATTGGCTTTTAAATTGTTTAGATATCAATAATCATGCATTTGTGCATTTAGTGGGAGTGGGGGGGAGGGGTTATTGCACATAAATGTCTATGCATGTATTTCTATGTATGTTAAAAGGTTGGGCATTGCCATTATCCTTGGATAAATTTCAGGGGACACTAGAGTTATACAAATTTTAAAGACCAAATCATTTTTGTTCATAAAAACTCAATATTACAATATTTTAATTAGAAGAATGACGTTAAACATATGCATATAAAAATGATAAAAGTTCTTTATCGCATCGTATTATAGACAACGTTCCGTGGATATTAAAATAATAAATTATAAGATTATAACCAGTTTTTTTAGCCCCGAGGAGTCAAAGACCCGGACTAGAAGAACAGGCATTAATTTGTTTTTTTTTTATCTTAATATTTGTTGAAAATTGTCTGTAATACGATGCTATGCGCGATTTTCAGTATGGCTGAGAACCTGTTCATATCCAGCGGTTATTAATCGGTTTCTAGGCCATACTGGAAAGAAAATACAGAGGTATATTTAGTTATATTTACTGAAAATGTATAAGAGATGGTGTGTACTGTTTAGATATACGCAAAAAGAAAAAAACTGCTTAAAGACTTCATTCAGGCAATATTCATAATAGTTGGTTATAGACAAACAGATGTACAGACATAACCAACTTATTGAGTAGCTGTATTAATATAGAAAACTTGCCATTATAGATATAAAGGGAAAAGACTATGGTCGATAGATTGATGATCCACCAATTTACCCCTTCTGTAGAACAATTAGTGGTTGAAATGTTTAGAAACTCAATCTAATAAAACAACCAATCAAAATTTAAAAAAAAACGAAAGTTGTTAATCTAATGAAAACATCATTGTAAAACTTTGGGGACTAGTGAAATAAACAGGCCAATGTCCCCTCCCTCCCAATTATTCCTAACAACCCGGATGTTAACAAAAATGAGAAAAAAAAGAGTGTCCTTTGTATTTAAAGCTCACACTTTATCCATCGACAATCAGAATACTAATTGAGTATAATTTCTTCACTCTGGGAAACCTTAACCAACGATATATTATTAATTGGATGTTGCACCACATTTTCATGTACTCTGTGTTTGCAGATAAAACACTAGAGGGAGAAAGGGTTAAATAACTGTATCTCCAAATCGCAACCACCTTGTGCAACCTTTCTATTGGGTCATCGAAAATCAACCAATGGTGTCGCTTATATTTACACAGCAAAGTAGCAGAAAATAATTTAGAAGCAGATGAAAGAGGTCTTTGAAAAAGAAACAGAGGTAGTTGTCTGTATATATGTGGTAATACGACACCCAGACGGACAGGCAGTTTACAGAGTTGCTTCGCTGTGACTTATGATAACAAACCCCCTGCACTAATCTTATTATATCACCATCTATCTCATGACCGCTGTTGACCCCGCAACCCAGCGGTCAAACTGGCCTGCCTAAATGTGGGGAGGGGACTCAAACATGCAACTATCACGCATCCCTCACGCGCTTATATAACCGGGAGGCGCTGCCTCCCCTTTTACCACCGCTGCCCCCACAGCCTGTCTACCGCCGGGAGCTAAGCCCTAGCGTCCCCACACCCCCTTCAAACCTAACCATTGTTATAATCTGTTGTATATATATAGTAAACATTGCTTGTAAATATTATTCAGTTTAAATATATAATTTCTGTATGATTGAATCCTGCTTGTTTGTTTTGGTAGAATAATTAAAGGCTAGGGCTCGTTGAACTCGAACTCGTTACCCTGTGGGCCGAGAACGCTCGGCTTACCAGAACTTGGTGTCAGCGTGTTTCAATCGAGCCTTACAGAAACTAGCCTATTCTACCTCTGATTGGACCCTTTGGCAAGTAAGGGGACAATCAGCCGCCAACTGAGAAGCCAACTGACCCGTGAGACGGCCTTTTTAGGTCGAATTTCCATCATTTTGAACGCAATATGTGGGCCTCTGGCCTACGGCAAGCAGATTTAGCCTGCTAAAAGCGCCAGTTAAGACGCTTTTTCCGTGCCGTGTAGGAGTAGCGCTAGATGCGCAGCCACGGCAATCGGATAATTTAGCTCAGACGGCTACAGAACTGAGTCTAAATTGGCAAGTGTAGCTGGGACAAGCCCCAGGACACCCAGGCCAAACCTACGAGACAGACAGCTGGGTGCTGGTCTCCCTAAGAAGGCAATGTGTGGCTGCGAAGCTTCAGCACACAAGTAAGCCCTACCACTGCGACGGATAGCAGATTTTGAGCCACAGGCACGGCAGGACGGGACATTCCCTGCCGCTGCCTTCCAGGATTCGAACCCGAGGCGCTGCAGGACGGGCCATTCCCTGCCGCCATTTTCGGGATTTGAACCAGCGGCGCTGTAGGACGGGTCATTCCCTACCGCCGTCACCCCTCTGAACCTTGCAGGACGGACATTCCCTGCTGCCAGTGCTTCCAGAATCACACCTAGAGCTCCTAGTGATAACAACACATAAGTGTGTATAAATGTCAACCATGTGATAAAAATAAATATAAAATTGTTGACCCAGTGATAATTAATAAGCTCTAGTGATTCGAAGCTACAGTCTAAGCCACCATGGTAAGCGATACCACCATAGCTGCGGTTCGGCCACCACCGAAGTTTCTGCCAACCCCAGCCGAACGAGAGGCCCCCTTGTCTCAAGGGCAGGACCTCCACTTCCCCTGCCATGTCAGGGTGAGGTTTCCTACTCCTGACCCTGCCCAGCATGTACAGGTTGATGCCATGATCGATTCTGGCAACCGTGTACCAGGGTCTGCTGTAATTTCTGAACACCTCATGCACGCGATGGGCGTGCAACGCATGTTAATTCCGGACAACACCCAAATCCTGACTGCTAACGAGGAAGGCCAGCCCCTCCAGGTAATAGGAAAATTAAAAGAGTTATATATGGCAGTCTCACACACCCTTATACTCCATCTATACCACGTGACTGTGGTCCGGAACCTCTCACACCCTCTGAACCTAGGAGGGTATTTTCTCAAGGAGTTCGGAACTAGGCTCTGTTTCGACATGCAACCACCTTGCTTGTGGGTGCGTGGGGAGTTTATCCCACTCCGTGGCGTCCCCATTGACCGGGAGACAGCCGAGAGAGAGCTAAGTTATGAGGGGCCTCTGCCAGGCCCCCTGCCAGAGCAGCCGCGTGTGGTTGAGAAAGGCACGCACTGGGTGGACACTGAGCTCAACGCACACAAGGGGGCCAACCTGCTAGCCATGGGGTTGCCTCCAGTGCCCAAGGTGCCGAGGGAGAGCCTGCCAACAACGTTCCCTGAGATTGCCAGCCCTCCAGAGCCCATCTTCTCCGCCGACACTTTTATCAACGGCCAGCCGTGTCCACCTGGCCCCCTCTACCTGGGGCCCCCGGCCAGTCAGCCAGCCCAGCCTGAGCCCAGACCCGTCAAGTCGCGGTCTGCGGCACCC
This sequence comes from Acartia tonsa, assembly GCF_053477335.1. NCBI lineage: Eukaryota > Metazoa > Arthropoda > Copepoda > Calanoida > Acartiidae > Acartia > Acartia tonsa. The sequence continues at coordinate 37,274,152 of NC_137268.1, read as the reverse complement.
GGAGCCACACTCAACTCCCAGGCATCAGCCTCTCCCGGCGCCGAGCCCGTCAAGTCGCGGCCGGACGCCCACGGAGCCAAGGCTGGACCCAGCACCTCAGCCTCTCCCGGCGCCGAGCCCGTCAAGTCGCGGCCGGACGCCCACGGAGCCAAGGCTGGACCCAGCACCTCGGCCTCTCCCAGTACCGAGCCCGTCAAGTCGTGGCCGGACGCCCTCGGAGCCACCCCTGGCTCCGACACGTCAGCCCCTCCAGAAGCCGAGCCCGTCAAGTCGCGGCCGGTGGGCCCCGGAGCCAAAGCTGACCCCGCACCAGCCACGTATAGGCTAAGCGCTGTCACTCCAACTGATGGCCAGCCACCCCAGCTCCGCACAGCCAAGCGGGTGGTCCTGCCTGGCCGTGGGGTCATGGCAGTCCCTGTTGAGCTAGTAGGCCATCGCACCAAGGATGCCATCCAACTAGCTGCCCCAGAACAGAGGTTTGGGGAGGATCTTGTCATCCCAGAAGGCCTGTATGCCCACAGGCCTGGCTCCGCCACTGTGTTTCGAGTATTGGTAGTAAATGAAGGGGAGGTGCCCCTCCTGCTGGACGCTGGCCTCCCAGTGGCTGGGGAGCTGGTCAAGCCTGACATACTAGAGGTCTCTGATACGCCTCCCCCGCGCCTCCACTCGTTCCAAGAGCCTGCTGAGCCCCCAGAAATGCAGGAGTTGTGGGAGGCCCTGGAGATGGAAGACAACGAGTTCCTGCGCAAGGACCCCTTGCTCAAGAAGGAGGTCTGGACTATGTTATCAGAATACAGAGATGTCTTCTCCAATTCTACCCCCGGCTGCACAGACGTGGTCGAGCTGCAGCTGCGCCTCAAGCCAGGGACCCAGCCGATCCGCCAGAGATTCAGGGATCTGAACCCGCGGCAAGAGGCTGAACTGGAGAAACAACTGGACACCTGGCTACAGGAGGGAGTTATAGAGCCGTCAGACTCCGCCTGGAGCAGCCCCCTGGTGCCCATCAAGAAGAAGGACGGGAGCACCCGCTGGGCCGTCGACTACAGAGCCCTCAACAAGTGCCTGGAGCTGGACAGCTACCCCCTGCCTAGGATCCAGCAGTTGGTAGAACGAGCTGGAGGGCACCGTGTCTACAGTGCCTTAGACGCGGTAGCCGCATACTACACCATCCGTGTGTCCGAGGACAGCCGGCCCTGCACCGCCTTCACCACCCCCAGGGGCTTGTATCAATGGAAAAGGATGCCCTTTGGCCTGGCTACGGCACCGTCTGTCTATTCCAGGTTTATTGCAGGGGTCCTAAATCCACTAGGCACAGCCAACCTCCAGTCATACCTTGACGACGTCCTGACCTTCCACCAGGATACCTGGGCCCACCTGGCCAGGCTCCGAGAGGTCTTGGAAGCCCACCGCAGGGGAGGAATCCGCCTCAAGCCAGCCAAGACCAAGCTGTTTCGATCCAAGGTGGATTATTTGGGCCACACCCTCAGCCGTGAGGGGATAGCCATGCAGAAGGACTATATTGACCGTATCCTGGACTGGCCAGCCCCCAGCACCCCCAAGGATTTGCTGGCGCTGCTGGGGTTCTTTGGATACTACCGCCTGTTCATCCCAGAGTATGCAGACCTCACCTACGAGATGAATCGGCAGAAGACGGCCAAGACCCTAACCTGGACGCCTGAGATGGAAGCCTGAACACATCAACAGGGATGGTGGCCCGCTGGCAGGAGGAGCTAGCGGCCCTAGATTTTACTGTCTGCCACCGGCCTGGCACCCAGAATACCAACGCCAACGCCCTCAGCCGCCGGGAAGACGCCAACATGCCAACGGCTAGCGCCGAAGAATTAGCAGAGCAGGCTGAGTATATCCACAACCTTTGCCAGCTAGGGGAGTCCACAGCTAGCCGGCCCCCTGCCGCCCGATTGGACCCAGCTAGAGTATGGGAGGCCCAGACACAGGACCCCCTCCTGCTCCATGTCCGCCAATGGGTGGCTGATTGCAAAGCCCCAACTAAGGCTGAGCTGCGTGGCAAGGAACGAGACGAGCAGCAGTACGCCAGCCGCTTCCCAGCCTTGGGGCTTGACGAGCATGGCTGCCTCACCACCACTGACCAGACCCTGACAGGGGAGAGGACAAGATACCTGCTGCCTTCGGCCCTCCAGCAGGACGCGTTCTTTCTAGCCCATGGGACCCCCATGGCTGGGCACTTTGGGATGGAGGCGACTATCGCCCGCGTGGCCATGCACTTCTGGTGGCCCAACCTGGCCCGTGACATCCGTCTGATGGTTCAGACTTGCCCTGAGTGTGTCCAGAAGGTTACCAAGGAGAGACTGAAGCAAGGGATACACGTGCCCTCCCGCCAGGGGTATCCACAGCAAGTCCTATTTATCGACCTGGTGGGGCCACTGCCAGAGACCCCAGCTGGGAACCGCTATATCCTCACCTGTCAAGATGGGTTCAGCCGGTTTGTCAGCCTCTACGCCATCCCCAACAAGCGCACCCTCACGGTGGCTGAGACCCTGCTGCACCGCCACCTGGCCACGTTCGGATGCCCCCTGAAGATCCATTCCGACAATGGAATGGAGTTTACCGGCCAGGTATTCCAGGAACTGGCCTCCAGGCTTGAGATTGGCCTGACACATCCACCACCCTACAACCCGCAGTCCAACCGAGTGGAGAGGTTCCATCGGACGCTCAATACAGGCATGCGTCTGTTCCTAGACAGAGACGATAACAACTGGGAGCCCCACTTGCCTGCCATTGCCTTCGCCTACAACACCAAGGCCTGCAGATCCACTGGCGTGACCCCGTTCCTGGCCTTCTTTGGGAGAGAGGCCAAACTTCCGGTGGACATGGTACTGCGGCTGCCAGAGACCGAATATGCTTCAGTTCCAGCCAACGTCCAAGCTCTCTTGCAGCGCTACTATGCGGTGTATGATGCCATCCAGCAGAAGGAGGAGGGAGCCATCCGGAGGAGCGCGGCAGCTTACAAAGGCACGGCCAAGTATGAGGTTGGAGACTTGGTCTGGTAGCTGGCCCCCCGCCTGGTGCCAGGGAAGGCAGCCAAGATTACCAAGAGATGGAGTGGCCCCTGGAAAGTAGTAAGGCAAGCTACAGAAGTACATTATGTCATCAAACCTGCCTCTCCAGTAGCCAGGATCTCAGAAGTTACCGTGCATGTAGGCCGACTGCGCAAATACACTGGAGATGTGACTGCCCACCAGATCCCAGCAGACATCCAAGTTGATATGGACGGCAACGAGGATGCCACCGAGCTGCCAGTTGGAGCGGCGGCGCCCGCAGCTAGCGACCCAGGACAGCTCCCAGTGCACCAGCCAGCCGCAGCCGCCCCACAGCCTAGCGGCCAGGATCGTGACCCAGTAGAGGAGAACCTGCAGGAGCAGCCCAACGAACCACCGCCGCCGCCGCCCGCTCCAGAGCCACCCAGAGATGCCATCTGGAATCCTGACGCGGACATGGAGAACCTGCCAGCCAGCAGCGAGCCTGTAGGAGAAGAACCAGCCACTGCGATGGAAGAGGCCGCCCCAGAAGACGAAGCTGAAGCCATGTGCCCCCTGTTGATGACAGCCATCCCCATCCGGGTAGGAGCTAGGAGACCAAGCAACCTGAATCAAGCAGGCGCCCCCATGGAGTTCTATGCGCCCTCTGCCATCGTCATTCCCCCCTTAGGAACCACCAGAGTCAGCCTAGGCCTCCGTGTCCAGTTACCAGCTGAGGCAGAGCTAATCCTGCAGACAAGGCAAAATTTCCAGCGGCGGGGCTTGGCCGTCGCCAACCCACGCCTAGAAGCCAACCAGGAGCTGACAATGCTGATATCCAACCACAGTCCCGGGGAGCCTGTGTAGCCCGAGCTGTCCTCCATCGAGCTGTGCCCCAAGAAGAGCCTGTCCTGCGCAGGCATAGGCTGTCGTATCCCCAGGTTCAAGGCCTGGTGGCTCAGGAGCCACGCAACCCTTGAAGGGGAGGTTGTGGTAATACGACACCCAGACGGACAGGCAGTTTACAGAGTTGCTTCGCTGTGACTTATGATAACAAACCCCCTGCACTAATCTTATTATATCACCATCTATCTCATGACCGCTGTTGACCCCGCAACCCAGCGGTCAAACTGGCCTGCCTAAATGTGGGGAGGGGACTCAAACATGCAACTATCACGCGTCCCTCACGCGCTTATATAACCGGGAGGCGCTGCCTCCCCTTTTACCACCGCTGCCCCCACAGCCTGTCTACCGCCGGGAGCTAAGCCCTAGCGTCCCCACACCCCCTTCAAACCTAACCATTGTTATAATCTGTTGTATATATATAGTAAACATTGCTTGTAAATATTATTCAGTTTAAATATATAATTTCTGTATGATTGAATCCTGCTTGTTTGTTTTGGTAGAATAATTAAAGGCTAGGGCTCGTTGAACTCGAACTCGTTACCCTGTGGGCCGAGAACGCTCGGCTTACCAGATATACATCTATACTATAGATCTGTTCTGCAGATGGCTAAAATAACGATCCAACCATCCACCACCTTTACCAAATACCCTTTCTATTGGATGAACGAACTGACCAATAAATGAGGCCCATATTAACAAGCTAATTTGACAAGAAATTTTCCCCTGTCAATATATCCACATATATCCTATATCCATTACCCTTACCTTTAAGATTCAAATTTAAAATTAGATGTTATTGCAAGATAATTACAGATAGTTGATTTTATTACTTGGGTATGTAATCAAAGGGTTGGTCTATAAAAAGGATCCAAGTCAGGGTTCGGCAGCTGCGCGTTAGCCGCCTTGAAGCCTCTTGGAAATTAACCTTTTATAATTTTAAAAAACAGCTGGAAGTCTAAACCTGACCCAAATTATAGAAATCCTTTATTTAAAAACATTTAAATGAATGATGAAATACCCAAATTATGATAAACAATCTTATCCCTGACTAGTTTGCAGTTAGGGGGTGTAATCCCTGTGTGAGCATAATTCTATTGGAACCTAAATAAACTACAGAAAGGAATTCAATTTTATTCTTCTTATTTTCCATATAATTTGCCAATAAACAATAAAGCTGCAGTTGAAAATTGGCTATATTTTTTAATATAGTTTTATTACTTTTTTTCAACTTTGCTTAGAATGGATTTGTAATATTTTTCTAATTCTAAAGGTATATATGAACGCATATTTTATCATGCCTGTGTTAGGATATATTTAAGTTTTGATTAAACCGAGGTTCAAAATAATTGATTTTTTCAATAATTAAACGACAAAATTCAATAAGTAAAGTGTCAAATTAAAGATCTTACTATTTTTGTTCGTAATGGCAATTGGCTTCTTTCTTTGTTGCGTTTTCGTACCTTAAAACCAACTATTTTTTTAAAAAATTAAATTACTTTAAAAATAAGAGGTCTACAAAAATTACATATCTAAATTCTATGAATCATTTTACATCTACTAATCAATGAAAGCACCAACTAGCTGTTTGATAAAATATCAAAAAAGTGAGGACACCTTCTTTTGTCTCTTTTCTTAAGGTATATGGCGTAATTTTGTATTATTATCAACCATTATATTTAATGTTTAAATTTTTAAAAATTTGCAAATGTCCCTGTCTCAATAATTTTGCAAAGTATGGCAAAAGGAGAAATTTTTATACAACATTCTCACGCAATTTTAGATAGATAGATACATCAGAGATCTAAAGGGATAATACACTGGCAGATAAATTGGTGTACATACTACTCAATGTTGTTACACAAAGGTACCCCTTATGTATATTACAATTAATAGTTGAAACATTTGTACACTCAACTAAATGAACCAACTAATTAAAATTCAATAAAAGTCCACAAGTTTGTTAGGCCAACGAATATGAAAACGTTAATAGACTCTGGGGACTAGTGTCATAAACTAGATGTACATAGAAAGATGAATATATCAGTAATAATATAGTTTCTTAATAATTTAGATTAAAGTTTTTTTTATTGAAATGATTATTTTAGCGAAAAACGGCTGAAAAAATTTGCGTAGTTTTGGTTTTACTCCTATTCTGAGAAAGTTTATCACACCATTCATACAATGGATTTAGAATTTACGTGGATATAATGACAGGGGGAAAAATTGAAATGAATTTTGGTTGCTAACGTTGAAATCGTTTATTGGTAAGTAAGTTCATCCAGTATGAGGGTAGGGTTGGGGGGGGGGTCTTTATTTTAGCTTGCTACAAGTTTCACTTTATTAGAGTACATGATAATCTGGTGTAGGATCCAGTTAATAATAAATCCATTGTCACGGCGTTGATACACTTGTAATTCGCAGCTGTAGGGACAGGTAAATGGATGATGAATTATATTTATATTTCTACAATACCTTCAAAGAAAGAATATTTCATACAAAAAAGCCTCTCTGCCTCAAACTCTTCGCTAATCAACACAACAATAACAGATTTTCTTTGTAAGAATAAATCTTAAGATACACAAAAACATATTTTTAAGATATATGGAATTATTTTGTTCTAGTTACCTATCACTGTTTCCCTATTAACATTTTGAGACATTTTCAATAATTAAGTCCAGGAATTAAATTTTATCAGAGTGTCACAAACTCTCATATTTAATAAATCCCCCAAGGCCTTTCTTCTATCAGATTTTGTGGCAATTTCCTAATAGCGCCTTGTCAAGCACAACCCCCACCCGTTTATTATGATATAAATTGAAAATAAGAGGGGAGAGAGTGCTTTATCGGTAATTTAAGGGAAATCACCTAAAGAAATAAACTTAATTCCCCCATCCCCCACAGAAATAAAACTTTTCTGAGCAAAATTAGTGCAAGGGGGCAAGAATCTAATAACCCATCTACTAATATCTAAGTAGATGGGGGGGGGGGGGTGGAGGGGGTGTTACGAAAACCTACAGTCTCTATGATATATAGTTAACTAATTAGTTATCAGATAAACTTTACCTTTCAAAAGAAACTACTACAGGGTTTTAATAACCAAACACAACTTAACCTAGCCTATTTTATTATGCATAATCAATAAATCAAAACGCTGACTGCTTTAATTCAAAATTTGATTTTAATAATTAAACATTATCCTGAAGTAAAATATGAAGTGTTCTAAAGGATCATGTAAAACATGTTATAAACTTAATTAAACAAAGTTGATATAATCGATATATTATTACTTGGATGTTGCACCAGATTCTCATGTACTCTAATAAAGTGTAACTCACATCTGGCTAAAATAACGATCCACACTCTGTACCACATCTACTTCCTCCTAATAGATGATCGAACTGACCAATAAATGAGGTCCATATTAGCAACCTAAATTGAAGAAAATTTTTCCCCTGTCAGTATATCCACGTATACTATATCCATTGTTGATTATGCATAAATTAAACTAAAAATTTAATTTTATCTTATACAATTTGTAAAGTGAGAGCCTTGTCCTAATTTTTTCAAAAACAAGAACAATAAAGTTCAAAATTTTAGTTGTAAAAATGTAAATAAAACTTTCTTGTAAACTTTTTTATGTGTTAATTACAGTTTTTATAATGGTTAAGAAACACATTTTTAGTTTTGCTTCGAAACCGATTAATATCCACTGTATTAGAACCGGTTCTCGGCCATACTGAAAAACCATATATAGCATCTTATTACAGATAATTTTCCACGAACATTGAATTTAAAATCCCAATTTTACTACCAGTTTTAGCCTCTCGGGTCTTACAAAACTGGTTAAAATTTTTTTTAAATTTTAATATCCAATACGATGCAATAAATAACTTTACCCACAAAAGAGTTTAAATTCGTTCTTTTATTCGTTGGTTAAAAAAATGTTTTGGGTGGCATAAATAAAGTCAATGATTATAATTTACATCCAAACCTTGCTGACGTCACCTTACCCATTTTCGTATTACAGACAATTTCCAACAAATATTAAAATCATGTACACGCCATTGAATCAAATGAGTAACTTATGTGATAAAAGTCAGAAAGGGAGGGGACAATGGACTGTAAATACTATTGTTTCCCCCATGGTATTTAAACTTGTTCAATTGATTGAATATAAAAATATGTCATAACCCTTCATGTTTACAATCGTGATGAGGACGAAGAAGCTCCCTCAATGACGTCATACAAATGAGGGATGAGAATAGGAGGAGTGGAAAAGAAAACCCCCTTTAGGGACTTTCTTCGTCTTCAATCGTGATGAGTTTTAGCCAATGCAATCATGGAAATATTCGAAAAGAAGACGCAACTTTTAATAGACAAAAACATTTAGGACTGGTTAAGATTTAATATGCCATTCCAACTATTTAGTAGTTTTTAAGGGTCAGCGCGGCATTAAATTAGAGGTTTGTTGGCGAATAGAAATTGTAAATCAAATCAAATATCATTTGGTCTCAAAGAGTCAAAAGAATTATCCACTTGGTTTTCTTTTTAATCCTTCAAAGAAATCTAATAATACTCCAATAGTATAAAGAGATGCATGGTATAAATATTGAAAGTTTTTTTTTACTTTTTACTAATTTGCTTTATAACATCAAAAGTGGAATCAAATCAAATAGGATGTTTGTATGCTATTCTTCATGAAAAATATAAAAACTATTCATATAGAAATCTAATGATACTCTAATAGTATTGAAAACAAGGATGACAACATCCATAAGTAGCGAAGCACCAAATCTATTATGAAATAGACAAACGGACAAAGTGAGTTATAGAGCAGATTATCATGTAGTCATAAAGAAAGAGAGATAATATACAAAAACTTAAAATAACGAAACCTAAAAAATAAGGTTTATAAGTTGAAAAAAAGCAGTTAAAAAACTGCTTAAAAGCAATTGACCGATATAGATGTTTAATACTTAATTATGCTCCATATTTATAGAAATTTTAACAAGAAGTTTCAGCTTTCTATCCCTAAAAGGAGCCGAGAAAATTACGTTTTCCCCAAAACGTTTCAGACATGCATACGGACAGACGAACATTTCAAATTATAGAGTAGCTTCGCTACTAAAAAGCATGGTATAAATATTGAAAGTTTTTATTTGGTTATTTTACCAACCACAAACAAGCATAACAAGAAATAATAGTTACAACACAGATTCGGAGCGCAGCTTCTCTATGATTCAATCTTTGCAATGAATTAAAAATACCCAACTAAATCTCAAGTCATTGAGCTTAGGTACAATCTAAAGTCTGTTCTAGAAGTCCAAGGGGGTGTAAAGGGGTGTTTACCCCTCGCAAACGTTTTAAACCACTAATTTAACCCAACTTAATTTTTTTAAAATACATTAGATTACCCCCTCAAACCTTTGAAACAACTAATTTTACCCCCATCAACAAAAAAAGCTTGGACGTCCTTGTTGTATAACACGTTGAAATTGATATACTTTTTGTATTGTTTATCAAATGTTTTTATGACAAATATTTGTTAAACTAATCTATCATTTATACCTTTATGAATGTTGTCATTCTTGTTAAAACAAGAAATAAGTATTATTACTTCATAGACAATTTTATTGCATAATATACTTTTTTGTAAAAATAAAATTGTCAGCAAAAAAAAAGATTTAAACAAGGATGTCAACATCTATATAAGCAAAGGAAGTTGGTAGTGTTTTAAATGAATTAGGCTTTTTAGAGGCTTGGGTTAATTTGTGGGTTGAATAATAAATGTATAACTATAGATGAATAAACAGCTTTCCGCGGATATAGAATGTACAACCATAAGATTAAAACCAGTTTTTTTAGCTGGTGCCTCCGGCACCTCGGGGCTAAAAAAACTAGTTTTAATCTTATAATTGTACATTCTATATCCGCGGAAAGCTGTTTATAATACGATACGAGAAGTAACTATTCTATTTTTTATTGAAATTAAAAGCTTTAGAATAGTATTGTTTGCAATGAATATATTTTATTTTAAATAAAGAGGCATACTGCATACATTTCTTTATCTTTAAAGAATTTAGTTAACAATGTCTAATAGAAGGGTGTACATCTTTGAAATTTTGCCTTAAAATATTTGGGTATAGTCCCTTTCGTGGCAAAGCCCATTAAGGGGCGTTTTATCGAATTTTCAGAGTAGCCAATTGCCTAACCCTGCGGGGCAATCACCTAACCCGATATAACCTAACCTAACCTAAAATAACATATTAAAAGCCATTTTAAAAATATGACAAATCGCCCCTTAAGGGGCGTTGCCACGAGAGGGACTATTCCCAAATAATATCATATATAGAAGCAAAGTAAATAAAAGTAAGTTATTTATTACTAGCGGCTTCGCCCCTAGCCTCGAGGGGCTTTGCCCCAAGAGGTTTGATCAAACCAATTTTTGTATTTTAGATTGAAAATAAAAAAGAAAAGAAAAAAAAGTCGACCCCACTATTTTATTTTTAGTTTTAAAAAGTATTTTTTTTTGGGGGGGGGTATTTTTTCATTTTTGGGGGGGTTGGGGGTGTCCCACCCCCAAAGAAAATAGTTATAGACTTTCCCGGGAACTATGAGAAGCTACCCTGTAAAGGAAAACCCGATCGGTTCAGCGGTTAGCGAGATCCTTCGCTACAAACAAACAGACAGACATCGTTCTACTTTGTATTATAGATAAGATATTAAATTGCCTCTCCTTTCCCCCCTGGAGTAAATGTCAATTTTATTCATCTGTAAAGCTTATTGAAGTGTTAATAATACTGTATGCATGTATTGTATGGTCAACCATCATTTCCGCACCGCAGTGAGCAGTCAATTTTTGTCAATAGCTACAAGTAACAAGTAATTCTGGTAACCAATTGCAATTGTAACTGATTGGGCTTTAATCTTTAGGTAATATAGGCACTATATGTGCGGTGGTTTTAAGCTATTTTCTTGGGGGGATATTTTTTTAATATCTCTAAAGTTTAAAGAACGATATCCATATGGGAATTCTAGGGGCGAAGCCACTATTTTAAAAAATGGGACTTTTTGCCGCTCCAATCACTAAACAAACTCCTATAAGTCATTGTTTTTGTGTTTTTTGGCTAATAATAAACACTTAACACTTATGACAGTATGGTGGAAGCTATGGAACACCATATTGGATATTGTATACCTATGTCTTGCTTTTTAAAGGGACAATCATAGATTCTTTTTTACATGGAGTGGATTCTTAGGGATAAGACAATGGAATAATTAATTGGGGGTCAGTATAATTTATAGTACAATGCACCTCCCTGATTTTTGTACATACATTGTATTATAGAATAAACAATAGAGAATTGATTGAAGAAAAATAAAAAGATAAAAAGATTTAAAAAGAAATACATAAATTAATACATATTGTAACACCAAAGCACAAAATATAGCCAATAAAGACAAAAAACTATCTATGCTTATAAAAACAACTTACCAAGTCTCCCATTAACAAGGATGACAACATCCATAAAAGCGAAGCACTGAAACGGTAGGACAAACGGACATTAACACTTGTATAGTGTCTAAACTGAATTATCAGAATATAAAAGTATAAGAGTCGAAGCAAAATTGTAAGTAAATTTGTAGAAAAACTTCTTGATACAGGATAATGTTATTGAGTTTATGGACATACTTACATTTTTAGGATTTGATTATAGAGTTGCTTCGCTTAAAATATTGTTCTTTGTTGTCCCATGAATCAATATATCAAAAATCAGATCAAACGGATAATTAGATCACATAAAAATTTGCTGTTAAAAAATTAGAAAAATCAACATGTTTAAAATGGACGTACGGACATTCTGGTAATGATTATAGAGTTGCTACGTTTTCTAAATCGTACCTAACTACTACAGAAATCATCATGCAAAGTTTGAAATCGATGGGACAATTCTAACATGCCTAAATTAACGAATAAAAGCTATCTATCTCGGACGGACGGACGGACGGACCGACCCTAATTATAGAAAAGCTTCGCTTTTAAAAACAGAAGAACATTATTTAACTGATCTACATGCATATATAGAGACACAACACTTTATTTGTTGTAGATTAACACTTCATTGAATATTGTCTACTTAACCAAGACAAACATAAAGGGATAAGACAATGGCCGATATATTAATTTACATCCCACATGATAATACACAAAATTACCCCTTCTGTAGATTATAATTGTGGTTGAACATAAATTCAATCAAAATTCAATAAAAGTTCCCAAAGTTGTTTAGATAAAGAATAAGAATCCGTTATTATTAAAGTTTGGGTACTAGTGTAATAAACAGCCCAATGTTCCCTCCCTCCCTCAAGACAAATAGTTGGAAGAATGAATTCATCTACGTTTTCTTTACTAATTATTTCAAACCAAGAAATGGAGGGATGAGTATATTAGACTATTAGTCTCTGCTTAGGTCAAAAATTCTGAGTTGTAAAAAGAAAGATGCTTTTCAACCATTCAAAAATTGTTCTTTTCAAATATTTTTTTATTACTTCCAATGGTTATAGAATATATGTGGATATATTCACAGGGGAAACTTGTTGTCAATCTAGATTTCCAATATGGATATTGGTCAGTTCTTTCATCCAGTATGACGGGGAGAGGATGGGGTAATAGGGGTGTATGTGGGATAATGTTATTTAGCCAGCTGTGAGCACCCCTTTATCAGAGTACATGAAAATCTGGGGCAACATCCAAGTAATAATATATTGATTTTTTTTCCAAATAGTGGAGCGCCCCTATCATCTAGAGGCTCTGTATTCAAAATAGATTTTGCCTAAACCATATAAACAAATAGCCTAAACCATTCCAAGACTTGAATCTAAAACAAAATAGCCTAAAACCATAATGAAACCTATTTGAAGTATTCATGAAAGGAAGAACTAATCGGTTAAGAAGTTATTAAAATCTTAAACTATTTGATATTGTTTTTAACACGAGATTAAAGTGGTGTCATTTCTTTTTTTTCATAAAAAGTGTACAGAAATAATATTTTTCTCTTTTTAATGATACATTAGAAAGAAAAAAATACCACATATATTTGATAAGAAAAATGGTGCAATTTTGAACATTTTTTTACCAATTTAAAGCAATCAAGCAATTAATCTTCCAAATTTAGCTTTCTCTATTTCTCTTTCTTTGTTACTTAATTTGAAATCAAACTGTCTTGGCAAATATGTGCAATAATAGTGCAGAAATGGTGATACAAAATTGTAAAAGTTGCTTTCAAACCTTAAGAATTAAGGTGATGTCAAATAGTTTAGCCACTAAGATAAGTATATCCTAGTGGATATAGGATATACGTGGATATATTGAAAAGGGAAAATTTGTAGTCAATTTAGCTTGCTAATATGGACCTCATTGATTGGTCTTTTCGTTCATATAGTAAGAAGGTTAACGATTGGATAAAAGTGGGGGATGGAGGGTATCGATAGTTTAGCCAGCTGTGAGCATCACTTTATCGATGTACATGAAAAGCTAGCGCAACATCCAGTTAATAACATATTAATTTAAATCTTGTGATAGAAAAGATATATTTAAGTAAAAAATCTCCTATTCTTATTTAAAATTTAATCTTTTTTTATAAAAGGAAAAATTTAATTTCTTCAATTGAGAATTATAACTGAGAACCATTAAATTTAACAGCTAGAAAAACAATTATAACACCAAGAAAATAAAAATAATTGTACAACTTAGAAATTAATGTTAAATAAATTGGTCTATTTGACAAATTATGGATAATTTTAATATAAAATGTAAAAAATTAAAGTAGGAAAATAAAATAGGATGTTTGTGTTTTTTTTTTCAGTAAAATCTCAAAAAGTCACATTTGAATATAAAGAACATAAACTAAAAGAACTAAAATAATTTGGCTCCAAAGAATTTTAATAGGCTTAGATTAGTTATTAAACAGTTAAACTAAGAAAAAAAAGAGTTGTTTTACTTTTATGATAAAAAAATGATGATAGCGAAAACTGAGCTAAAATATGCAAGAAATACTACAGTACTAACATCTGTTTGGCCCTTAAGATCTATTAAACGGCTTTGACTATAATATTTTAATCACGTTAGGGAAAGCTTTAAACAAGAAATGTATAAAACAACAATTGATTAAGAAATAAAATTTGTTTTATCCTAAAAACACTGTATCTAACCTAAAATTACAAGTATGAGAAAAGCATTCTTTAAAACAAATAAGAAAACTTCACAAATCTATCAAAATCTAAATTCTTGCACCTTCTTGTCATGATTTTAGAAATATAATCTCGTCTATCCTGTTCAAAAATTTTTTTCTAGAAGCTTTATTCATAGCAATATAAGAAAAAAGCAGGACTCGGCAGCCGCGACTAAACCTCCAATTTAAACCTGTTTGGATGATTTGAAATTTGTTGACATATCTGGGCCAAGTTAATAAGACTTCCATCTGATTATCTTAATTGTAAAAGGTTAATTTGACGCGCAGCTGCCGAGCCCTGTAAAAAAAAGTTACTTTTGCTCTCTTGCACTTTTCTACATACATAGAGTAGAACTACGACTGCCAAAAAATTTAATGAAATGTTCTTATCATGATCGCTTATATAGTCATACTAATAAGTGAAATAGAAGTAGTTCTATTTGGAGATCGTTCTTTTTAGCTTTAAAACTCAAGATATAAATACAATTGTACTATTTATATTGTGTTTAATATCTAAGTTCAGTTTAAATAACCAAAAGAGCCAAAAAGATAAAAAAAGAGTGGAATTAATAATATTTAATTCATTGCTAAATTTTAATTTAATGATTAGTTAACATTGCATGTTTTTTAAACGCTAAACCATTTGTTCAAAATACGGTTTTTTATTAAAAAAAAAATTTAACCCACTTAACCCTGTTAGAAATTGATCAATAATATTTTCTTCATCGGTTTAGGGTCTAGGATTTAGATATTTTTTTTTATTAAATTATGCCTGAAAACTTGGCTTTTCCAAAGATATTAATGATTATTTTTCTTACAGGAATAAGTGGGTTGAATTAAAGAATACTTTTTATTTAATAAAAATGCATTTTAGAGACTCTTAACTTATTCAGAACTTTTTCAACTCACTTTGATAAAATGGGATTAAACTTTTGACACACAGAGTATTTTTGGCTCCAGTTACAAGCAAACACATCAATATGTGCGTGTACTTTACCAGGGGAGGGATACCTCAACAAAAAAAACATTAATTTTCTGCCATCTTCAGCTAGCTTCTTAGTTTTAACAACAATAACATAATGCCGAAACTGCTCTAAATAAAACCATAAATAGTCCGTATGTTTTACTATGCAGATTGCAATTAGCTTGATATTGAGTATGTCATATTCATTATTTATTGACAATACCTACCAAAATTTTACTTTATAAATCTTGTAATCATGTTTTTGCTGCGCTAATTGTTGACTTATTTGTTTCTATTAGGTTAAACCTATAACAGTCAAAGCAGTTATAATCAGTGATCAAAAGGGAAAAGACAATGGCCGATAAATTGTTGTACTGTACATTTAATGATAATCCACAAAATTACTCTTTTCTATTATTACAATTAGTGGTTGAAACGTTTGAACACTCATTTTATTGAATCAACAAATCAAAAGTCAACGAATAAGAAAACATTATTAAAAAAAACTTTGGGGACTAGTGCAATAAACATCCCAGTGCACCCTATCTCCATGAGTAATCATGCACTTTTTGCGTTATTTAAAAAGATAACTAAAATTCACTCGTACAAAGCACTTTTAAATAATCAAACTTTTAACAATAAAGCAATTGATCATTCAATTGATTTATTGGAGATAAAGAAATTTGCATTAGATTTTTTTAATTTTAATTTTCTTTATTCACGCCCCATATTTTCTTTCACCATTCAAAATCAAAACTTCAAAAACCTTGGTAGATTTTCTTTTTAAAACAGCAAAAACTTTATTTTTAATAACAGCAAAAAAGTTAGGGAAATTATTTTTTCAGTATGGCTTCAAAACCGATTAATATCTGCTGGATTAGAACCGGTTCTCAGCCATGTATCATGAATAGCACCACATTGCAAAATTTTCCACGAATAATAAAATTCAAATCTTAAAATTAATACTCTGGCTAGCCAATCTGGTTTAAATAGTCATAGAAAACCAGTTTTTAGCCCCGAGATGCCGAAGTCACTGGCTAAAAAACTGGTTTCAATCTTATAAATGTACATTTTTTATATTCGTTGAAAACTGGATATAATGCAATACATAATTTTTCAGTGCTGGCTGAGAACTGGCTCTAATCCACTGAATATTTTTCAGTTGGAAAAACCATTATAATTTTGTCAAATTTGATTTTTATATTAGCCAATTTGTACAAGCATTGTAAGCATACCAAAGAAGCTAAAGGGTAGAGGAACCAAAAAATAAAGACATTTCATACCAATTTTCTTGCAATTGATATTTCACTGGTGCTACAAAAAAAGCATAGTAATGACAATTTTGCTTTAATTCTAATGATTTTTTTTGTAACTACATTTCTGTTTACCATCAACGTACAGTCGGGCATCCTATTATATAAAGTACTAAGCTTTTTTTGTCTGTAGCAAAGGATCTCGCTAACCACTGAACCGAAATGGTTCTCCTTTAGAGGGAAGTTTCGTATAGGCCCTGAGATGGTTTTAAGCTATTTTTCTGCCCTTCCATATCCTTTCGAATTTAGAGCTCCTAGATGCTAGGGAAACAGCCGCTAGTGTAAATATAAAGTAGCTGCCATAGAGAGAGGGGACAATGGGCTGTTTTACACTAGTCTCCAAACATTTACAATAATGTTTTCTTATTCGTTGGCTTAAAGACTTTGGGGACTTTTACTGAATTTTGATTGGTTGGTTTATTAGGTTGCGTGCTCAAATGTTTCAACAACTAATTTTAATCTACATAAGGGGTAACATTGTGTGTCATCATTGGGGTTGTACATCAATTTATCGACCATTGTCTTATCCCTTTAAAAAGTGTATTCATTAGTTTTTTTGTAGCTACCCTTTTTATTGTAAAACATCCTTTGTAAACCCCTCAACATTTGCATTATTATATGTACTTCATACATCAACAAAAAGAAAGATTGATAGAAAAAAAGTTTTAAAGTACTGTATTTTTTAAATATTTTATATAAAAACTTATCAATTTATCTATAAAAAAATCTTCAAGCTATCGGGATCCTTTTTATTTTAGTATCTGCGGATAGTCTGAAATGGGTTTCTGCATGTCCACTGAAATGGTTAAATAGTCTAATGCAGGATTTAGGCTATTTGGCGAGTAAGTCTTCATACTCCCCCCCCCCCTTATCCTGGGAGATATAGCCCCGAGGGAAAAAAATTGGAATATGGGGTACTATACTAAAGGCTAGGAACACATTCAAAGCAGACAGGTGATTGGCCAGAATAAAAAATAAGTTTTGATAACAAAAATACAACTAATAAAATTGTAAGAAAGTTGTAGATGAGAAAATTATATTTTGTTTTGTTTTACTTCAGCTAATAAGTAATAATTGGATGTACTTTCAATTAATTTTTTTAAGCGAAGATTTTCTTTAATTAGGGTATGAACGTGATAGTTAGCTCTTATTGTTAATTTATGCATGTTAGAATTGTCCTATAAACTTGTATGTTGATTCCTGAAACAGTTAGGTACGATTTAAAAGTCGTAGCAACTCTTTAATCGTTACCAAAAAGCCTGTACGTCCATTTAGAACACGATTATCATTATCAACATTTTTTGTATGATATCTTTATCTAACTGATCTGATTTTTTAAATATTGATTCCTAGTATAACAAGGCACAATATTATTTTACAACACGTTTATATATGTATATTTTTGTGTAAACTTAGCAATTAATATTCTGCTTATTGATTTCTAAAACACTACATGTGTGTATTTTCGTTTGTCATACAGCCTAATTTAAGGAACTATGCTTTTTAGGATGTTGTCATCCTTGTTACTTTAAAGATTAACTAGCTGCTACGCACCTAGAGGCCTCCAGTGGCACTTTAAATGTTTTTTTTTTGGTTCAAGTCTCTACAATACCTATCTATGTTGCGTTGAAATCTCTCTGCGTAAAAAAATGTGATTTCTCTTGGGAGGGTGGTGGTACCCTCCCCCAAAATAGTTAGAAACATTCCCGGAACCTATGAGAACATACCCTGTTAAGGAGAACCCGATCGGTTCAGCGATTAGTGAGATCCTTCGGTACAGACAAACAGACAGACAAACACACATTATGTTACTTTATTATAAGACCAATTGCTGGCACATGGAAGTGAAAAGAAGTATAATTCAATTTTCTCAGCGGAAATGTTCCCAAATAATTACATGAAAGTTTTTTTGTTTTGTTTTCAAGGACTTGTTAAATTTCCAGCTGGGAAGATGGTCAGTGACGATATTTTTAATTTTGGAAGCGAAGCTACTCTACAATTTCTTATTTTACTTATAGGTTTGTAGGTAGTTTGGGGTCTAAAGAATGGATAAGACGATTGATTATAAATTAATGAACTTACCCAACAATATTGCTCTTTCTGCAGATTAAATTTATTGGTTTAAAAAGTTTGGACCAACCAATCAAAATTCAAAGAAAGTGCAAAAGGGTTTATGCTAACGAAAAAAAAAATATTTATAAAACTTTGGGTACCAGTGCAATTAGTAAAAAAAACATACAGTTTGACTTCTGAATTATAACACACATTTATATAAAAAAAAATATTAAGATTATTTCACAAGAATTTATATATAAAAAGTAGACTTCATTCGATGTTGTGCCCAAAAGTTTGCTTCTACTGAAAAAAATCGTCCTGTTTATGATCATATCATACAACTTGTTTTTAAACAATGCGTTGATAGCAAAGATTTCTTTGAAATTTTAACAGTCAATGATTGTTTTAGTAAAGAAGCTACCTTAAAAATTTTGAAAATATTTGGTTCGCCGAAATAGGAAGTATAATAAAATGTCTTGCAGAGGTAGAACATGTTGTTATTCCTAAGGTTTAATGAATATATATTGGCATTAGAAAATTTGTCGTCAATTTAGGTTGCTAACATGAACCTCACTTATTGTTCATATCCAGTAGGAGGGTAGGGAATTCGGTAAAGGGGTTATGGGGTGGGCGGTATCGTTATTTTAGCCAGCTACAAGTTTTACTTTACTAGAGTACGTGAACATCTAATGCAACATCCAATTGATTATATATCATTTTAAGGTTATTAAAACAAAAAGATCACATAGGAAAGGCCATAATGTTCTGTTAATTAAAATAACAGAATTATCTCGGAACCCGCTGTAAAAATGGTGCTATATATCCAACAGAGTAATTCATTAATAATTTGGTCACAAATAGGAAGACTTTTTTGTTTTAAAAACCTTGAATTAGATAAAACTTAAACTACAATTAGGAAAATTTACCACTCATGCTTGTGAGAGGTTAGAAAATCTCCTTTTTGTTTTGATAAAAAAAATGGGGTGAATTTTTGTATTTTGTGAATATTAGTAGTCTAATAATAATAGATGTAGAATATACGACGATTTCATGACAGTGTAAACATTGTCGTCAATTTAGGTTGCCAGGAACGCGTTTTTTGGTCAATTCATTTATCCAGTAGGAGGGGAGAGGATTGGTGGGGTTGAGTGTTTCACTTTATTAAAAAAAACATGAAAATCTGTTGTAATATTCAACTAGTAAAAATATCCATTGATGGAGAAAATCATTTTTTGTTTTGATAATTTCTGGAAATATGTAGCTGCGCCCCTAGCCTCTTAAACCTTTGCCACTCGAGTTATTTATAATTCAAACCCCAACGCAAAATAGCAGGGAGAGAGGGGACATTGGAATGTTTATAACACTAGACCCCAAAGTTTTAAATTATGTTTTCTTATTCGTTAGATCAACAACTTTTGTTACTTTTATTGATTTTAATTCATTAGGTTGGGTGTCCAAACGTTTTAATCATTAATTGTAATCTACAGAATGGGTAGTTTTGTGTATCAACATTGGGGATGTACATTAATGTATCGGCCATTGTCTTATCCCTTAAGATCAAAAATTATTTTGTATTTTTGTTAATAATGTAAAAATCATCAACCTAATACACTCTGAAAAATATTATTGTTCATTTAATCTGTGCAAATTAATTTAATTAAAATGTTTAATTGTTATTTTTCTAAAACATTAGTAATGAATTATTCAGAAATTGGTTAATTGGTCCAATTATTAAGCAAATTAATTGATACTTGATTTTATGCATTTTGAGGGGAGAAAGATAAAAAAATAGAGAAACAGAGAGACAGAGAGAGACAGAAAGAGAGAGAGAGAGAGAGAGAAAGAGACAGAGAGAGAGTGAGAGACAGAGAGAGAGTGAGAGACAGAGAGAGAGTGAGAGACAGAGAGAGAAAGACAGAGAGAAAGAGAGACAGAGAGAGAGAGAGAGAGAAAAAGAGAGAGCGAGAGAGAGTAAGAGAAATTGAAAGCTTTAAGGATAGATAGATAGAAAGATTTAGAAAGAGAAAGGAAATAAAAATATGAATGCAATCATTTAATTCAATTCAAGGACTTAATTCAATTTGTGAATCATATTAAATTGATGAAAGCAGGGCTCGGCAGCAGCGCGTCAGCCTCCAGTAAGCCTCAGGGCAATCTAACTTTCACAATTTTGAAAATCAGCCGTCAAATCCTGACACAAAAATGGCAATTTCTAAAAAAAAATTTAACGCATCCAATCGGGTTTAAATTTGACGTTTAGTCGCGGCTGCCGAGCCATGGCTAAAAGCAAACAAGAACAACTATTTTCATAAGTAGCGCAGCAATAACAAATTATCAATAATTTTGAGAAAACATAACAGTAAATTATAATACAGTTCTAGATCATAAATCTTAGAATGATGTAATATTATAAAATTAGCAAAATATAATTGAGCTAAAATAAATTTCCACGATAAATCACAAAAATGAAGTCATATTGTAAATCTAGAATCACAAAAAGAGACATTTTTTTCAAAATAAAATTTTATACAATAAGAAATAAGCTTTAAAGTAGATGAGCATTTGTCAACTATTTTTTTAGTGATCTAAAGGGATAAGACAATGGCTGATAAATTGATGTACAACCCCAATAATGATACACACAAAAAAATCTGTAGATTACAATTATTGGTTGAAACGTTTGGACAATGAACGAAATAAACCCACCTAATAAAATTTAATGACAGTCCCCAAGATTATTATGACAACAAATAAGAAAACATTATTATAAAACTTTAATAAAAGTCTAAAAGGCGTTATGCCAACAAATAAGAAAACTTTATTGTAATACTTTGTGGACTAGTGTAATAAACAGCCCAATGTTCCATCTTGTACAGGGTGAGTCAGAAAAAACTGAGTTTTCCGATTTTCTGATACAACCAGTAGGAATATGGAAAAAACAATTATAGGTTCTTGTTCTCTTTAAAAATATACATTAAACTTAGAAAAGGTGTTTTTGAATATCTCTGAAAACAACGGCGCTTTTTAGAGCATAAAGATTTCAAAAAGTGTGTGTGATGACTTTTTCGGCCATTATTTTGTACTTTTTAGGTAGATTTATGAATATTAAAAAATGTCTACCATTCTAAAAAGATAACCAAACATATTTTTTTATTATTAAAATTTGTATTCAACAGATTGTAAATATTTAACATCTTAAAAATACATTTATTTAAATTAAGTTATCACATTATAAATCAAACATTTTGTTGTAATCTATTGTTAAGATTTAATACTCCATGAACGGAAAACCAGCTCATGACCGGAAATATTTCATCTTGTTACCTAAATTCCTACCCCCTCCCCCTGAATTTCCTCTATATTTGGTGCAAGACTGGATTTAATCTCCAAAATCTCCGCCCCCTTTTGACAAATGATACTTGTGTGTTATAATTCATCATAATAACTTCATTTAAATAGGGTAGGGTTTCTAAAAGGCATTTTCATTTTAAAAATTGAAACCTTGATAACTTTTTTATCTTAAGAGATTTTTTTGTCAAATAAAAAGGTTTTTTTTTCTTTTTACTATAAGCTACGTTATTATAGAAGATTCTTTTAAACCACATGCATCACAATCAAGAAATATGAAAAAATGACAAATTGCAGTATTCTAAAAATGCTTTTCTGAGGAGCCAAAAAGCATTTCACCTTTAAAACTTATTAAAGTACTTTTCTTAGACCTTTTTCTAAATAAATATTGAAATTTTAAGATTTTTTTATACAAAATAGATGAGTTATTTTAATTTTTCTTGATCAACATTTTTCACACAAGGCATTTTTTGACACCATACACCTATCATAGAGGCCGCATTTTAAGAGATAATGAAAAACACCTTTTACAAGTTTGATGTGCTTTTGTACAGAGAACAAGGATATATAATCATTTTTTCGGTATTCCTTCTGGTTGTTTCTGAAAATCGAAAAACTCAGTTTTTTCTGACTCACTCTGTATGTTCCATCTTGTATCTTCTTTTATATCTATATACTATTTATTTTCTGAATACATATTCGTATCCGTGTACAATACGCAGCCAGACAAGGTTAGAAGTGGGAATTAATCATGATAAGTAAAATCAAATATGTTTTGATTTTTAAAAGCAAAGCTTTTCTATAACTAGGGTCGGTCCGTCTGTATGTCCGTAACGGATAGCTTTTTTCGTTAATTAAGGCATGTTAGAATTGTCATATTTCAAACTTTGCATGGTGATTCATGTAGTAGTTAGGTACTATTTTGAAAGCGTAGCAACTCTATAATCCTTACAGGAATGTCCATACGTCCATTTTAAATATGTTGATTTTTAACTTTTTAATAATAATTTTTTATGTGATACAATCATCCGATTTATCTGATTTTTGGAGTACTGAATCCTATTACAATAAGGTACAATATAATAAACGAATCATCTCTATAATCAATTCCTAAATGTTTCAGTAAGTCCTTAAACAGTATTCTGTATTTAAGAAGTTTTGAAACAATTTTACGTCTGGTTTTATCAAAACTTATATATGTTTATATTTTGTATATTAAGTTCTGACATTCTACAATAGTTAATGTTCGTCTGTCATGCCCGTTTCAGAGCTTCGCTTTTATGGATGTTGTCATCCCTGTTTTCTACTGTTTTCAAATCCGATGATTTTCTACAATTATGGTCTATACAAGGAGGAAGGGGACATTGTGCTGTTTATTTCACTAGTCCCCAAAGTTTTATAATAACGTTTTTTTATTTGTTAGCATAACATCTTTTGGAACTTTTATTAAATTTTGATTGGTCCAAACTTTTCAACTATTAATTGTAATCTACAGAAGGAATAATTTTGTGTATCATCATTGAAAACGTACATCTTTTTATCGGCCATCTCGGGGCTAAAAAACCGGTTTTAATCTTATAATTGTATAATTTATATCCGCGGAAAGCTGTTTATAATACGATGCGAGAAATAATATTTCAGTATGTCAATAAAAACCGATTAGTATCCCCTAGATTAGAACCGGTTCTAAGCCATTCTGAAAAATCATGTATTGCATCTTACTAAATTTTTTCACGAATATTAAAATATTTATACTAGTTTTGTTAGACAGGCCTTCGGCCCCTCGGGTTTTAACAAAACTGGTTTTAATCTTATAATTTCTCATTTTATTATCCGCAGAAAGCTGTCTATAATACGATGCTACCAAACTAAAAAAGACTTTTTTCTACCGTGTTTTAATATGTTTTCGCTTTGATTTAGTTAATGTTGTCATCCTTGTTTCGTATGATAACATAAAAAAATCATCAGATGTCATCAAGGTCTTAATTTTAATTCCTTAATTTTGGAAGATTTTTTTGTTTAATTGAGTTTGTTCAGAAAGACCAACATTTTAACATTAAGATCTATTTAATACGTCCGACCGACTGTCTTTTACTTCAAGTTCTAAAAGAATACAGTCTCTGCTCAGTCTAGACTTTACAGTTTCTACGCAGTTTAGAATCTACAATTCAAATAGCTTTTAATTTTAAAGTAATCGAGAAATGAATACATTATTACTTGGATGTTGCAACAGATTTTCATGTATTCTCCCCCTGAGAATATTTAAACATAAGAAAAATGCGCTAAAACCATTTTTAGATTGTGACACCTAAGTTTTTCAGTTTGATTTTACTGTACTTTTTAAATGCAAACTGGATTATTTTTTTTGTTGTTCTATTAATTGTCTTAAAAAACGAAGAAATTAAGTCATTAATCATTAAATTCTGATAATTATAAATAGGGTAAAATTGATTTCAAAAAAGTTATCCCAAAGAAAAACACACTGTATTTTTTTTTTAATCTCAATGTCCAAAAGACTATTTTATCAATATAGAAAGTCAAGATAAATTTTAAAACTAAAAGACGAAACGGTCTATACCAACTTGGTTTATAACAAAAGTATATAATAGACACTTTTAATAATTGCAATTTAACATCAGACATTAACAGATATTATCAAAAACAAAGTTTTATACTAGAGATGTTAAAAGGTATCAATAAGTAGCCTTGGCTCAAAGCATTTTTGGTGTGTTTTTGTTTTTGTTCTGTTTACTACAGTCATAACGTCGTAATGACCTTTTTTGAAATGTCATATTTTCGAAATAAAAAGTTTTCATTTTATTTTGATAAGTTACATGCAATTTATAAAGAGTATTTTTTATAGGTTTTTGGTTTAAAATAACACATCCTTTCATATCATGAATATATTTGTGGAAAAATTTTAATTTCTATTTTTATTATAACCTACCCCACTCCGCGACATGTTGTGGTAAGACGGCAGCATACGGACGGGCATTACACAGAGTTGCTACGCAGCGGCTTATCAAATCAAGCCTTCTGCGCTAATCCTATTATCACCATTTCACCCCTGCCTGCTGAGACCCCACAGGCAGCGGTCAGATTGGACTGTCTAATAGGGGGAGGGACGCGGCCACCTTACAACCCCGCGCCCCAGGCAACTATCCTACCGGGAGGTGGTTACCTTCCCCTTTACTGCAGCTTACCCCACAGATGCCTACCGCCGCAGGGCTCCGCCCTTGTCTCCCCACACCCCCTTCAACCTAACCTACTGTTATCATCTATTTTTGTATATATAGTAATAACCCTATTGTAAATGTATTCAGTTTTAAATATATCTTTGTAGTAGTAAATACTGCTAGTTCTTTCTTGGTAGAATTCTTTAAGGCTAGGGGCTCGTTGGATTCAAACTCGCGACGGTAAGCTGAAACGCTTCAACTTACCACAATGTAACCTAGAGGTTTTTTTTTTAAATACAACTTTATAATTATCCTATTATATAAAGTAGTAAGCGTTTTTTGTCTGTCCCAAAGGATCTCGCTAACCGCTGATCCGATATTGTTCTCATTTACAGTGAAGCTTTTTATAGGTCCTGGGAAGGTTTTAAACTAATTTTGGAGGGGTGTCTTCACCCCCCTCCACCCAAAAAATATTTTTTTACTCTTTTTAAACTCAGATTTAAAATGGGATGAGGTCGACTTTTCCCCCTCCTACATTAAGTGCCCCTAGAGGCTTCTAGGGGCGTAGCTGCTAGTAAATCATAATTTATGAAATTAAGATTAATGCCGTTTTTTATTACTTACTATTGTTTGTTTTAATCATAAGCATCGCTTTTCTACAAAAAGAGTACCTTTTTTACTTTTATTCAAGTATTCTTAAAAGCAAAGCTTATTCAGCTCTTTTAAGTAATTTTCAGATTTCAAATTTTGCATGATGATTCCTATAAAGGTTATGTATGATTTAGGAAACGTAGTAACTCCAAAATTGGTACCAGAAAGTCCTTACGTTCATTCAAATCATGCTATTTTTTATGATTTCTATGACAACAAGGTACAATATCATAAAGCGAGGCATCTCTATAAAGAAATCCTAATATTGAAAGTATGTCCTTTTACTGATGTTGTTTTTTTTTATGTTATTTATATTCTTTTTATAAGCATTTTCTTAATAAAGATGTTTATTTTTTTTTTTATATATCTATAATACAAAGTAGCTTGATGTCTGTCCGTCTGTCTGTCCGTCTGTCTGTCCCTTAAGATCTCGGTAACCACTGAACCGATCGGATTCTACTCTTCAGGGTATATACCTATTGGTCCTGTGGTGATTTTAAGCTATTTTCTTGGGGGGTGGGACACCCCCAACCCCCCAAAAAATGAAAAAATCCCTCCTCCCCAATTTTTTTTTTCTATTTTTTTTTTCTTTTTTTCCTTTTTTTTCTTTTTTTTCTTCTTTTTTTCTTTTTTTTTTCTTCTTGATGAAGATTTCCTTGGTCCTTTTACGAATTTCGGCAAAAATTTTTTTTTGATCACCTCTTGGGGCAAAGCCCCTAGAGGCTAGGGGCGAAGCCACTAGTACAATTAAAACTAAAAGAAAACAAATTATTTTTCTTTAATATACTTATATTGTTATACATTGATAAAGTAACTGTATGTTTTTGTTTCAAGTAAGTTTATTTTTTTATATCAGGAACAGAGGCTAACTTTCAATAAAAATAAACAAATTGGTCGTTTTTGATGATTATTAGAATGTTGTTTTATGTTATGTTGTTTATAGGTCCTAGAATGTTTAATTGTCGAAATGATATTTAGATAATTTGACAGGGAAAAAATGATTCTTCAATTTTGGTTGCTAAAATGGACATCATTTATTAGTCAGTTCGTTCATTCGTAGGAAGGGTTGGGATAGGGTAAATAGGGTGGATAAAGTATCTTGTTTTCAGTCAACTAAAATGACTTTTTTTAGTAAATACATGATGCTTAAAATACATTATTTAAGAGTTTTATTTGATGTCTAAGTTTAGTTTAAATTCTTGATGGACTCTTATTTCTTTTTCATAAAACTATTCTCCTTCTTAAACAATAATAAGTCATTTCTTAAAGCAGATCCATTAATATCGTTTAAATGATCATTAAGAAATAATTTAAGAAATAAATTGGGCCCGAATTTTCTCATTATCAGCCAATTTACTGAAACAGAGAAAGGGTGGAGTACATTTTTTGTCAAATAATTAAACTGTTTCTTTTAATGGTACAAAAATAACTCTACAAGTATTTATGTCTGTACTACAACATAAGTATGCATATAGGGGGGTGTTGACACCCCCCTTAGACTTAAATTGCGAAGGCTTTTCATCTCCATTTTCACCCAAGGGACATTCAAGCTTTTTATTTAGAGAGGGGGTAAAATGATGGGTTTTAAAGTTTGAGGGTTATAAACACCTTTTTGCCCCCATCCTTGGACGTCTATTATTCACACCCTCAAGAAATACATCCCCTTGCACCCTATGCACGCCAGTGCAATAATCAATAGAATGTTGGATAAAGGTAAAATTCCATAAAAAAAAACACTCTACTTATCTTAACATATAAATGTAGTTTTTTTTATTTATACATCAGGAAGCTCAGTTGCATTTGGATATTATTATCGTAGTTTAAAACGATTATTTTTTAATCAAATATTTCTTAATTTCATAAAGTATGTAACAATTAAATAACCCTTTCAAAAAGACCTTTTGTACATATATTTTTCTGAAATGCATTTGCTTTGAAATTGATTGAACTAAAAAAATTAATCTCTTGTTTTCTGCCAGGGCTCGGCAGCCGTGCGGGAAATCAAAAACAATACCTAGAAGTCTAAACCTAACCCAAATATTGCAATACCTCTTTTAATTTTTTTTCAAAGCATTCAAACTGGTTGTTAATCTAAGGCTTATTCGCGGCTGACGCTCGGCGGCTGCCGAGCCCTGTTTTCTGCACATCTTTGATACTTTTTTTAGGATAATTGGAGGGAAAATGGGTTCATAGGCTTTCTTTATTTTTTAAGGATTAAGACATTTCTTCTAAAAACTTGATATACGTGACATAATAAATACAATTTTATTCATGAATAAATAAAATCATATTCTGGTATTGTATCTATCATGTGTATGGCTTATCATGGGTCTTGGTATCTTTGGGTAACAGCACCCTCCCGAGAGATAATGCCCCTAGAAAAATAACCGCCCCCCCCCCCCCCCCACACAAAAAATCACTTCAAATGCTCCTAGATGCCTCTAGGTACGTGGCCGCTAGTCTATTAAAAAGGAAGATACATTGAAAGAATATAGAAGGGAGAGAATAATGTCATTTAAAATAATCTACATTCCTGTCCTATCAAAAATAATTTTAGTGTTATACATTATTTTCTGAATACATATCACTGCTTATAATTTGAACTTGATTTGTTCTATTTATGGTATGATTTAAAGTTCTCTAAGATAAAAAATGGTCTTGATTATTTTCTTATCGTCAGGGAGGGAGGGGTTATTGGGATGTTTATTGAATTAATCCCCAAAAAGTTTTACAATAATGATTTTTTGTTTGTTGGCTTCATAACTTTGGGAACTTTTATTGAATTTTCATTCATAAAGTTAAGTTTCCAAACGTTTCAACCACTAATTGTAATCTACAGAAGTGATAGCTTTGTGAATCATCATTGGGGATGGACATCACTTTATCGGCCATTGTCTTATCCCTTTAGATACCTGCTTATTGTGCTTTATTTGCCTTTTATGTGAACAAAAAAACGATTATCAAATCTTAAAATTATAGATAAAAGATAATTGAAAAAGAAATGAGACTTTTAAAATGCTTTAAATAAACTTTTAATTCATTTCTTTGACTTATTTCGAAGTAATATGGCTTTAGACAGTCATGATTAATTTGATTTAAAAATACAACGGATGGCTCTTATAACTTAATTAAAGTAAAACATTAGAGGGTACATGAACTATATGTAACGAAAATGGTCTCCACCACTTGGAACAGGTAGTTGTCTACATATATACATATACTTTTATTATATCGTCTTTAAAAAAAACGAAATCAACGGCCGTTATTAAACATTTGAGAATAATCTAACTTAATATCAAAATAACAGTGCATTGCGTAATCATATAAATATAATAATAAATGTAGAATACGTGGATATATCGACAGGGGAAAGTTGTTGCTAATAGGTTGCTAATATAAAACTCTTTGATTAGTCAGTTTGTTCATCCAGTGAAGGGGTGGAGATGCAGTAAAAAGGTGGTTCCGTTATTTTAGCCAGCTGTGAGTACCAATCTATTAGAGTACAAGAAAATCTGATGCAACATCCATTTAACAATATATCGATTAATATAATCTCATATAAATCAAATAATGTTGCAACACTTAATATCAAAGTAATAACATTTCAATTAAATGGTTTCATAGTTATTACATAGACAGTTTTTTGGCAGAGGGTTGTGAAAATTTAAAACTTAATTTAATGGTGATTTCTAACGTTATAGTCACTAACTCAATCACATTAAATTTACTGGTTAGCCAGTGTTTATTTGATGCTGTAATCATAATATTTCATGCAACTCTAGAATTTGTAGATTTTAGAGGATTTTCTAGACTGCGATTTTTTATGCAAGTGTATTAGTCTCTACTTGTGGAGTATTTATAAAAATCGATGGTTTTTTTGTTTTTTTTTTGTATATATTACAACTTATAGAAGCTTTAAAAATGCCAAAAAAGGGTGTACGTTACGTTACCTCTATTGTAAAATTAACAACCGTATGTTATTTAAGATTAGAGTTATAAAAAATTATAGCTTTTCCTTTTCAGTTATCAATATCAAAATGTATATTTATAATACTTTGCCAAATATGGCTTCGAAACCGATAAATATTCGCAAGATTAGAACCGGTTCATAGCC
Source organism: Acartia tonsa (assembly GCF_053477335.1). NCBI lineage: Eukaryota > Metazoa > Arthropoda > Copepoda > Calanoida > Acartiidae > Acartia > Acartia tonsa. Next base: position 37,244,397 of record NC_137268.1, on the reverse strand, counting down.
ATACTGAAAAATCATGCATAGCATCGTATAGCAGACAATTTATCAAAATAAAAACATAAAATCAGTACCATTTTGATATCCGCAGAATGCTGTCTATAATACGATGCGATAAAAAAGTTGACTGTATCAGACACGACGATTTAGATATCTTAATAGACATAAAACAAAACATTACAGTATTGCTGATATAGAAATTGGGGTGCTAAACAAAAAGTAAATTTACTTTGAATCAGGAAGAGAACAATCAAATCCAAATCTTTTAACAATTGAGAATAGTTGTTTATTGAATCGTATGTGTTATAGATAGCTTAATATGATATTAAAATGAAAGCCCCTAGGGGCAGGCTAACGGCACTTTAGGAATATTTTTGGTATTTTTGGCGATTTTTCTTCGAAGGGCGGTGTTAACCTCCCGAAAATTAGCTATAAACCTTCCCAGGACCTACAGTTGCTACATTGTAATGGAGAGTCATATTAGTTCAGCCGTTAACGAGATCCTTCAGTACAGACAGACACACGGTTACATTTCAGACAGACAGGCAAAGTTGTGTAGAGTATACATACTATATCACCTGGGAAACAGAGAAAAGATAAAGAGTGAAAAAACCAGGGAGGGATGGAACATTTATTTATTACACTATTGCCAAAAGATTTATAATAACGTTTTCTTATACGTTGGCATAACACCTTTAAAGACTTTAAATTTTGATTGGTTGGTTAATTAAGTTGAGTGTCCAAACGTTTAAACCACTAATTGTAATCTACAACAGTCGTAATTTGGTGTATCATCATTGAGGATGAATATCAATTTATCGGCTATTAACTTATCCCTTTAGATGCCTGAAAAAAAAAACAGTTGTCCTATGGTCTAGCACAGTCAGGGATAAGGGATAATTCAAGGCCCATAGAATTTTAAAAGTATTTTTTTCTTAGAATACCCAATATTATTTATATTTGCTCAAGAAGATCCCCCTTCCATATTTTAGTACAAAATAAAAGATAATGGGGGGGGGGGTGTTATCGTTTCATTTGTTTGTTTATTACTTAGGGTCATATTCGGTAGGGGCAAAATAAAAAAAATTCAATTTATTCCAAAAACTATTTTTTTTGTGGTTGGGGAAGGGGGGGGGTTCAATAGTTGACAGTTACTTTGAGGCAAATAATATGATCTTAACATATTTTTCTTAGATGTATCCCTATTATCCTTTAAAGGGATTTGAGAGAGAGCATCATAATAAAAAAATAACATTTTTGTCTTAAATTGATAATCTTGTATCCCTATAACCATGTAAGTGTTGCATCTACAAAACTCAGCCAACCAATGAAAAAGGAAATCATAGAAAAAATGTGGCTGAAAATTTTACACATATTTCTCCAAATTTTTGGCACAAGTTGAGAAAAAGTGCAATAAATATTTGTATATACATACAAGCAAAGCTTTTCTAATATTAGCTATGCTCGCCCGTCTTTACTGAGAAAACTAGTACCCCTCCCCAAAAATAGTTATAAATCTTTCCAGGACTTATGGGAAGCTACATTGTAAAGGAGAACCATATCGGTTCAGCGGTTTGGTACAGATAGACAGACAGACTCATATACAGATAGGTTGGGTTTATGCCCTTTCGTGGCAACGCTCCTTAAGGGGCGTTTCTTCGTTTTTTTTCACATTAACTTTTCTCCTATTTCTAGCCCCTGCGGTTGATCTAACCTTGCGGGGCAAATTGCCTAACCCTGTGTGGCAGTCACCTAACCTAATATAACCTAACCTAAAAGAACCTATCAGAAGCAATTTTAAAAATACGACGAATCACCCCTTAAGGGACGTTGCCACCAAAGGGACTATTCCCGATAGGTTTACCTAAAGATTATTATTTGTTTCATTAATTAATTACTACTAGCGGCTACGCCCCTAGAGGCCTCTAGTGGCACTTTGAATGTTTTTTTTATTTAAAATATCTAATTACAGAAATAATTGGTTTATGTTTCGTTGGAGTCTCTTTTTCGAGAGAGGTAATTTTTTTCTAGGGGCGATTTCTCCTGATAGGGTGGTGGTACCCTCCCCCAAAATAGTTATAAACCTTCCCTGGACTTATGAGAAGCTACCCTGTTAAGGAGAACCCGATCGGTTCAGCGGTAAGCGAGATCCTTCGGTACAAACACACAGACAAACACATAGACATCCTGTTACTTTAGTATAAGGATTTATACATAAACCAAGGTTTACAGCCTTATTTTAAGATTTGCATGTTGCTTAATTGCAGGGTTGAGGGAATCTACACCACTTTTATCCCTTTAATAATCAATATATTATTACTTGGATTTTGTACAAGAATCATGTACTCTGATAAAGTAACAGCTGGCTAAAATAATGACACCCCTCATTTATCCCTTTACTACATCCTCTCCCCTCCTACTGGATGAACGAACTGGCCAATAAATGAGGTTCATATTAGTGATAAAATAGCTACAAAACAAATAATCCTATTATATAAAGTAGCTGAAAATTTCGATAACTACTGAAATAATTCAATTCTTCATTATAGAAGCTTTTCATAGGTCCCTGGATGGTTTTAGGCTGTTTAATTCTTATATCTAAGGTTGGTTTTAGGCTATTTTTCTTCTTTCCTTACTCCTTCCAATACTTAAATGAAAATATAAGAATTCTAGTGAAATAAAATTTTCTGCCATTGCCCTTTCCCTCTGTCTTTGCCTAATTGTAAAATTACTTTCTAATTTTTTACTATTGAAAAGTAATAAAATAATTATCTAATTTTGTAATTTCTAAAAATGCTATGCAGTTTTATTCATTTCACTTATGTACATATATGGTATTTTTAGTTGGTTGCTTTCTTTACTTTATATGAAACTAGCGGCTACGCCCCTAGAAACATTTTTTTTTTGGGGGGGGGGTTAATTTTTCTAAGGGGCGATTTCTCTTGGGAGGGTTGGTTGTACCCTCCTCCAAAATAGTTAAAATTCTTCCCGGGATTTATGAGAAGCTACCCTGTTAAGGAATATCCATCATTTCAGCGGATAGCGAGATCCTTCGGAACAGACACACAGACAAACAAACAAAGAGACATCCTGTTACTTTATTACAAGGATTTAAGGATATCCTAAGATTTAAATAATAGTTATTAATCGCATCGAATTACAGACAATTTTCCACGAATACTATAATAAAAATATAGGATTACCACCAGTTTGTTAGCCTGAGGGGCCGAAGGAATACAGGAAAAAAATAATCCTATTTATCTACCTGTTTTGAAAACCTTACTACTTTATACTTAGGATAAGATTAATCTCAAGGGGTTGTTAAATATATCATATTTCTCGTATTCATTCAAATCCGGTGAATAGGAACCGGTTCTCATCCATACGAAAAAACTAGCATGTATTAGCATCGTATTATATCCAGCTTTCTACGAATATAAAAATGTACAATCATAAGATTAAAAAACATTTTTAATCTTATAATTGTACATTCTATATCCGCGGAAAGCTGTTTATAATACGATGCGAGAAATAACTATTCTTGCATTTAAAGAATTTTCAAATTTGTAAAAACAATTATATTTAGACTCTGGCAAAATACTTATCGTTATCTAAGAATGTCGACCATTTATACATGTCTTTAGATTATACAAAACTATGTCAGTTTAGATCTTTTAGGTGGATACATAAACTTACAAAAATAATGAACAAAGAAGAAAAAGATTTAAATTATAAGACTGATAGAAATTTAAATTTATTCTATTTCTTTCATTTATATATATAATTCTTGGAACTTTGTCTGTTTGTCCGTCCATAAGTCCGTAACCCTATGAAGGATGTTGGATGAATAATTGCATACTCGCAGCTGGCTAAAAGAACGAAACCTCCCATCCACCCCCTTTATCCCATACCCTCCCCTCCTACTGTATGAACCAACTGACTAATAAATTAGGTCCATATTAGCAACCCTGTTCATTATTAAATTTTTTCTCATAATAATCACCCCTGTCCTGGTTACATTTGTGTCAAATTTTATGTATTTCTTTACAAATCATTTATCATGATTTTGACCTAGGATAAGCGGTAAGCAAACATTTTTTCTGACCAAGACATCAGGGATCTAAAGGGATAAGACAATGGCAGATAAATTAATACATCCCCGATGATGTTACACAAAATTACCCCTTCTGTAGATTAGTGGTTGAAACGTTTAAACACTCAGCCTAATAAATCAACCAATCAAAACTCAAAAAGTCCCAAAAGTTGAAGTTGTTCAGTCAACGAATAAGAAAACGTTATTATAAAAGCTTGGGAACTAGTGTAATAAACAGACCACTGTCCCCTGCCATGACATACTCATATACAGGGGGCCACAGAGGGACATATTTCATCCAAAGAAAATCTATTTTTATAAATGATTGACTCACTTTTACTAATGTACAAGGACTGCCTTCCTAGCATTTAGGGGCCTAAAACCATCACAAAACCATAATATTAGAATTGTCTTAATCAATCCCAAGTCATAAATCTAAAAGTAATAGCCTTCCAGGACCTTTGTGAGTCTTCTCTAAAATTGACAACCCAATCGGTTTTATGGTTTGAGGGGTCCTAAAGTAAAAACAATAAAAAAAACCTACTACTTTCCTATTTGCTATTTCTGTGCCTTCAAGCTCAGGGATTTAGAGGGATAAGACAATGGCGGATAAATTAATGTACATCCCCAGTGATGATACACAGTTTTACCCTTTCTGTAGATTTTAATTAGTGGTGGAACGTTTGGACACCCAACCAAACCAAATTCAGTAAATCCCCAAAGTTGTTGAGCCAATGAATAAGAAACTTTAATAATTTAAAGTTAGTATGTTATTAATACAAAACTTTGGGGACTAGGTTTATAAACAGCGAATGTCCCCTCCTTGCTCCAAGACAGACATATGCCCAACGTCACATAATCAATTTTCATTAACCTGACATTAGACACGTCCAGTTGAATGGTGTGCATGCAGAACAACAATAATAATAAAGTTGTCCAATGAGAGGCCAATATACATAGTAATTGACCAATGGTAAAATTTATACTTGCCTATCATTGGTTATTTTTTTGTACATGAGTAAAAAAATTAATGAATTTGCAATTAGCTAAAAACATAACTAACACCATCTATCGGCGAAAAAGAAATACTTTTGGCAATAGCTGATTTTAAAATAGATTGAAAAGAAACAATTTTACATGTCCTTAGAGGCCTCTAGGTGCGTAGCTGCTAGTAATTTATATTGAGGTTATTAATTTATGTAGGGTGAACAGTTAAAACTAGGGTTGGGCCGGATATCTGGTGTGGCCGGATATCCGTCAAAAAAATCATCCGGCCCATCCCTAATTATAACCATACGACATTTAATATTAAAAGGATGGGTTGTTTGACTGGTGTTACTACAATTCAAACATAAATCTTGCTATTATCATAATTGCTGTAAAGAAGAAATATATTTTCTAGTTTATCTAAAAAGAATCACAATTGCCATAATTTATTCTCTTTTGTTCATAACAGATAAAAAGAAGGATAAAGAGAGAGAAAAAGAGAGAGAAAGAGAGAGAGAGGGAGAGAGAGAGAGAGAGAGAGAGAGAGAGATAGAGAGAGAGGGAAAAAATAAATGAAAAAAGATGAATAAAAAATTTCATGAGGAAAAAAGTAAAAATAGAGAAAAAGATCTGATTTTTTTCTTTTATTACCAAGTCTACACTGTAAAACAAAAAAGCCTATTAAAATAAAGCAATTAAAAATTTCTAGCCTCAAGCAATACACGGTTGGTTTTTTATTAAATGAATAAGTTAGGGTACAATGTTTGGCACTTTCGATATAAGTAAATGATAATAAAAAACCCATAGAATGCGATAATAACTTCAGAAAAATCGAAGAAAATAGTTTTCATACTTAATTAACGTTTTTAAGTTTTTCTTCAAAAAGTTTAGATAAGATGCCTTTAAAAGTCGTCTATGATTTTGTCAGGGATAAAAATGTAACTTTAAAATAAGAATTACAACATATTTTTTCAATTAGTACAAAGTAAAATTTTGAACATTTTATTGATCAGTATATTTTTTAAAATGTGAAGTAGAAACCTGAATATTTTATCATGAAAATTGTGTTATGATTTGATTGTCTGCTAGATTACAAGTAAAAAGATACTGACAGTACTTGTTGGTTCTTAAAAAAAAAATTAGGTAGATTACTTTCAGAACCCCTCTTTTTGCAACGTTATTTCAATAGAACAGAGCCGTAGTCTTAGTGTACTCAATATCTAGACAGCCAATTATTGTTTTAGAATTGTTAAATTTTTTTAACTTCTGATAAAAACAGAATTAATGGTATTTTTGTAAATATTATACCTCCAAGAAATGGCTATACTTCCCAATCATATGTTGTGTGATATTTAAGAGGAATTATTTTGATATAATGTCATTAAAATATTCGTTGAAAAAAGTGCTATTCTAGCTTATACTTTACATTTTAATGTGTATGATAATTCAAATAAAAGATAATGAAGATTTATATTATATTTAATTGTTATAATTATAAAGAAAAACCTGGAAACAGTAAAAAACTGACTTTATTTTATTGACGTAGGGAAAATTTTGTCAAATATTTGAATAAAATAACAATATAAAACAAAATAAATTATTTTTAATATAGTCACAAAAAGGCTTAATGAGTTTAGGAAATATTTCATTCACTAATCATGTCATTTAAACTCTATTAAACAGAATACAGTGTAAAAAGATGTTCTCGTTTTAATTTTAAGTAATTTCAAATGCATTTTAATACATTTTAATGATTTATTTTTTGAAACATCTTTTTATAAAATGTTATTGATTTTTGAAGTTATATGTTAAAATGTTTTTAAATTTTGTTAACATTTTGTTTTAAATGTAGAAAATTGGTAATTCAAAAAATGATTTTATTAAATTTTCATCACTTAAATAGCATGTTTGATGAAATTTTCAACTGATAATTCAAGAAAAATCGTTTAAGTTTTATTATATTTTACTTTGAAATGTTAAAAAAATATAATTATTGTCAAAAATGTGGAAGTTATACTTTCCTCAAAAAAAGACCTAAAACATGCAAATTAACACATGTAATGAGATTTTTTTTCTTTCAGGTTTAATTTTAAGTAATTATTGATATTTTTTGTAAAAAGGATTTTATATAAAAAGTTTTAAAACTCGAGTTATGTAGTGGTTCTAAAAAAGGTTGCGAATTTATGCAATTTTCTTGCAAAAAAAATTGTCTAGGATTTTAAAAATAGCAAAGGGTGTTATTAGACGTACTTACAGATACAATTGCTAAGTCATTTTGGCCAAACACTAAAATAAAGTTTTGACATCTGAGGGTCCAACCGTGAATAGCTAATAAATATATCTCTCTTTAATCAAAATAAAAAGTTCAACAATTAAATTGATGCAACAAATCAACAAGAAGAATTTTGGTTTTTGCAACGCATCTGATTTTTGGAATAATGGTTATTATGACAATAAGATACAATATTTTAAGTGAAGCACCTCTATTATCAAATCATAAAAATGTAAGTTTGTCATTAGAGTACTTAATTAAATTCATATACAATTTTGTTAAGAATTATAAGTTAATATTCTGCTTATTAGGTTCTGACACTTAAATATCTATGTTTTTCGCTTTAATGTTGCCATCCTTGTTTTGTATTCATATTTTCAAAACTTTCATTCAACCTTATTTAAAGATAATAATTTAAAGAGTGGCTGCGCTAAGTACAAATCTCATGACCTTTTGATTGATATATTAAGATTATTTATTTGATAAATTTCGAGGATTAATCATAATCATCTATCTATTTATCTATTATCGATCTATCCAGTATTAATCTATTCAAATAAATGGTTTAATTATTGCTTGAATCTTACATCAGATTATCAAGTATTCTAATAAAGTGAAGCTTGTAGCTGGCTAAGATAACGGAACCCCTAATCTTCCCTTTACCCCATCCCCTCCTACTGGATGAACAAACTGGCCAATAAGTGATGTCCATGTTAGCAACCTAAATTGACGACAATTTTTCCCCTGTCATTATATCCACATATATTCTATATCTATTTCCATATGTCTTTAATCTGTGTGTGTATCTATATTTATATCTATCACTTGCGGCTTCGCCCCTAGCCTCTAGGGGCTTTGCCCCAAGAATTGATCAAAAAAAAATATTTTGGCGAAATTCGTAAAAGGACCAAGAAAATCTTCGGCAAAAAAAAATTGGGGGATTTTTTGTTTTTGGGGGGGTTGGGGGTGTCCTACTTCCCAAAAAAATAGCATAAAACCACCAAAGGACCAGACGGTATATTCCCTGAAGAGTAGAATCCGATTGGTTCAGTGGTTATCGAGATCTTAAGGGACGGACAGACGGACAGACAGACAGACGGACGGACAGACATCATTCTACTTTATCTAACATGGTAAGAACTATTCGATAACTTTCAATCGAATATCAATAAATCTTGAAAAGTTTTGATATCCCATATTAATCTGTTGTAATTAATAAATAATGTCCTATGATCAAAAGCGAAGCTTTTCCAAATAAAAGGTCTGTAATTTTTATGTACATTACAAATTATAATTTTTAATGATATAATGTTAAATGCTTAGCAATTCTATGTGTTACATCACAACTAAACCAATTTAAGGCATTTGAAAATTTTTATAGTTGCTTGAATTTATTTTAGGAGGGTAGTGGTATCCTCCCCCAAGAAAGTTCCCAGGACCTATAGCAAGCTTCACTGTAATGGAGAACCATATCGGTTCAGCGGTTGGCGAATTCCTAAGGTACACAAAGACAAACAGACAGATTCTGTTTACTTTATATTTATTATTTTATCCTTAAAATAAAGTAATAGGATATTTGTCTGTTTGTTTGTACCCAAGGATCTCGCTAACCACTGAACCAATCGGGTTCCTCTTATCAGGATAGCTTCTCAAAGGTCTGGGGAAGTTTCATAACTATTTTTACGTTTCTCGATTTTAGGAAGAGAGTTCAACGCAACATAGACATATTTGAAAAATGAAAAAAGGCATTTAAAGTGTCACTAGAGGCCTCTAGGAGCGTAGCCGCTAGTAGGATAAATAATAATAGATTAAGCTTTTTATACTTTATTTTATCATGACGTGTAATGAAAGTTTTGGTCCTTGTTAATTAATTACTTGTACAGCCATCTGTCAATATATTGAAAAAGTTTATAAGTTTGTCTCCATCAGTTTTAATTATGCCATAAAAGTTTGAGAACAAGAATGACATCATCCATAAAAGCGAAGCACTAAACGGTAGGACATACGGACATTAACACTTGTATCAGAACTAAATAATCAGAATATAAATGTATAAGAGTCAAGGCAAAATTGTAAGTAAATTTGTTGAAAAACTGCTTGATACAGGATAATGTTTATGGACATACTTACATTTTTAGGACTTGATTATAGAGTTGCTTCACTTATAATATTATACATTTTTGTCCTAGGAATCAATATACCAAAGATCAGATCAATCGGATAATTAGATCACATAAAAATTTGTTGTTAAATTAGTAGAAAAATCAACATGTTTAAAATAGACGTACAGACATTCTGGTAATGATTAAAGAGTTGCTACGCTTTCTAAATTTCCCAAACTACTACAGGATCACCTTGCAAAGTTTGAAATCTAACATGCCTAAATTAACGAAAAAAGCTACAGCATGACCCTCGAAAAAGTATTTTTAAGCATCTGCAGCCTATATTTCTCAATAAAATATTAAAAGATTCATATGTACTTGTTCTCTATAATTTTCTACATCAAAGGATATCAAAATATTTTTTTTACATCAATTAACAGCCGAGATTTTTAAAGCCAAAGTTTGGAAAAAGTTCTTGAGAAACTGGATATTGCTAAATATTTCTTAGTTTTTTATTAGTATATTACTTTTTATCAACCAGTTAAAAAACAAATAAGAAAGAAGAGCAAGTTTACAATTGATACATTTTTTATTGCATTAAAAAACGTTACTTTTACATATAAAAAATTACTTTTCAAATTTTACTGAATACATTTTTCTTATAACCATTTTCCCTCAAATCTTATAATATCTCCCACTTATTAATATGACCTTAAATAAACCCCTCCCCAATTTATGCTCATTACCGAAAGGATTGTGCGGCAACTTTACCAACAAATTCACGCCCACTCATCAAATTAATCTAAGACACATAAAAATCATTTAAATTGTTAAATGTTTGATAAAAGTTTGTAGCTGTAACTTTTTGGTTTTTTAACTTATTTTGATAAAATAAAAAGTGTTTGATTTCTGTTTATGTAAACTTTCAATTTGCTATTATTTTTTATAGGATTTCTTTCTGTAAGGGTGTTTTTGCAATTTACACTAATCTAAAAATGCCTTTTAGAGCATGTGAAAAAAGTGCTTTCAGCATGAAAAAAATTTCTTGGAAACATCTTTATATAAGTTTTATAAAAAGTATTGAAATAATGAGGAAAACACGTCATTTCACTTTAAAAAAACATTTTTCTTGAAAAGTTACTTTTTCCTCAGCCACTTTTTCAAAACTTTGGCTCTAAAAATCTCAGCTGTTAATTGATGTAAAAAAAATATTTTTATATCTACTTACAGGGTGCGCCACATAAATCCGGACTTTTTTCAAACGGCCATAGCACTAAAACTACTTGACCAATCATGACGTTTGACCACACTATAAAAGGCTTGGGTAATTACCTTTTTGCCCATAAAATTTTTTAGACGATGGAGGACCTGTTCTCCGAGCTGGAAGCGCTTATGTTCAACATGGCAGAATCGAAACGCGCAGATAGTTTACCCTGGATTCTTGACTAGGGCCCACTAAATGTGACCTCAGCCCATCTGTAGGTGAGGTAGAGTTATGCAACTTGCTGGGGATACTGTTAGATACATAAGTAAGACACTAAAAAAGACTAGAGCTCTCTATCTGAAATGGCTTGGCCGTAGTACCCCATCAAAGTGAAACGTGACAGATTTTGAGATGTCAAAAACGTCAAAAATCGTGAAAATTCGTGAAAATTTCTCGGTTCTCGACTACATGGGCCCATTTGTAACCTTAAAACTCGTTTTAGACTATGTGTTGCGATGATAACCCTAGCTTAATCTTCATGCCATTTTCAAAAAGGTATTGCACGTTGTTCTAGCTTAATTGTAGCCCAAATGAGAGCCGCCGTGTCGAAGGGTAGCTTGAAAGATGGGTGAATTTGGATCCTGCAGTTACTCACGTCCCTAAGGAGATATGGCCTCCCAGCAGCTCCGATCTTCATCCAATTGACTTTTGAGCCTGGAGCGCCATTAAAGCATGAACCAATAGACGCGCCCATACCACAAAGACCTCCCTCATTGCCACTATGAAGGAGAACTTCGCCAGCTTGGACAGGGACATGGTGACCAGGGTCTGGGGGCGGTTCAGGGGGCGGGTAGAGGTGGTGATTGAGGCTGGCGGCGATTTTATTGAATAATCTAATAGTCATATAGCTAGTTTGCTTCCCAGTTTTTAAAATTCAATAAAATCTTTGAAATTGACGATTTTATGTACATTTTTTTAAAAATAAGAAAAAGTCCGGATTTATGTGGCGCACCCTGTATGTGGAAATCTACAGAGAACAAGGACATATACATTTTTTGATAATTCATTGAGAAATATGGGCTGCAGATGCTTAAAAATACTTTTTCGAGGGTCATGCTGTATCTGTCTCGGACGGACGGACCGACTCTAATTATAGAAAAGCTTCTCTTTAAAAAATTGATAAAACAAGGAAGGAAGAACAAAAGTTTAATAACAGATACTAAAATATCTTTTTCATCTAAATAATGAGAAAATAATAAGAGTATTCCTTTGCTATTTTTTGAATTTGTTGGCATTTTCTAACAAATTTTATACCTTTTTCAAAATTTCTAAGTTATATCTAACCTTTAACCTTTGCCGCGCTACTTATGTAAGCTGTCAACCTTGTAAGTAAAATATTATAAATAAAGTGTTATAATGATATTAAAATCCCATTTATAAGTCATTACCATGCAACGAAGCAAGAACACAGTTCGGGCGACAGTGTGCACATACTAAACGGCAGAAATATTTGAAAACGTTTTCCAAATTGAATAACTAACAGATTGTTCAAAAAGTAACAACATAGACGGGTAGCAATATTTCTTAGAAAATTTGAAAACAAAAGTCCTAAAACCTCCCCTATATAAAGAAAGACCTTCTTTGAAATTTTATTTAGATTGGTCAATCCATTAAAGAGATGTTAAAGGACATCCAATACATACATCAATAGAATATATTCAATTGTTGGGTAGTCTACAAACATTAATTAGTAATAGTATAGAGGGGTATGAGCTATATGTAACTCTGCCCACAAAGCGGAGACCCTTTCAAAATTTTGTATGGGGTCTTTGAAATCAGCTAATAGCATCGTAAATATAAACAGAGCCAAAAACCTTACAAAAGAATAAAAAGCAATTTGCTAGCAGACAAAAAGTGTCTGGTAGTTGTCTGGATTATACATTTATACTCCTGCATTTTTTCGTGTAACGCATTATTATACGTAGCAATTTATAAAGTTAACTATTTTATGTGAACACCATTTTTCTAACAGTTAACACTTTATTGCACTATTTATAATACACATTTTATATACATTAATTATACACATAAATTTTTGGTTCTGTAATAGACAATTGAACTTAAAAACAAGAAATATTTAGTAATTCTTTTCCCAGTATAGCTTCGAAACTGATTAATATTCGCTTAATTCTCAGCCATACTGAAAAATCATGTATAGCATCGTATTGCAGACAATAATCAACGAACATTAAAATAAAAAGTCATAAAATTAAAACTAGCTTTAATCTTATAATTTTTCATTTCAATAGCTGCGGAAAGCTGTCTATAATACGATGCGATAAATGACTATTAAGATTCATGTAAATTTGTTATCTTTACAACATACACTTACATATTACAATTATACAATTCTTAATTCTTTAATATAAAAAATTAACAAAATTTTAACTTATTAAAAAAAATTTGACTGATTTTTTAGTTGCTGCGCCTCTACGATATAGGGCCCTCTTATAAAAAGCCAAAATTCATACCAAAAATTAAATTTGGAAATAAAAAGGCCTAAAACCATCCTAAGACAAATGTGAAGCTAAGCTTAATTAGTCTAATTGTTAGCGAGATCTCTTAACAGACAAAAATTCTTACTACTTTATGTAACAGGATCAAATGGCTGATACATTTCAAAGCACAAATAAAATATGTAAACTTTTCAATTATACAAGTCAAAGATGTTTCACATTGAAATCTAATATGTACTTTGCACAAAAACAATATGATATTGATCAATGCATAGATTCAATTAAAGTAGACTCTTCAAAATGTTCTTACAATAAAAACAAAAAAACAGATAAAAAAAATTCATTGATCTAAAGGGATAAGACAATGGCCGATAAATTGATGTAAATTCCCAATGATGTTACACATAATTATCCCTTCTGATGATTATAGTTGAACAGTTTGGACACTCAACTTAATGAACCAAACAAATAAAATTTAGTAAAAGTCCCCAAAGTTGTTAAGAAAAATTTGTTATAAAACTATTGATACTAGTGTAATAAACAGCCCAATGTCCTGATACTTGAAATCAAATTGAAAGCCAGCACATGGTCCCCACTCCATGAACATACTGTTATTTAACCCCTGACCCCTCTATTCTTTTACTTTAATAATTTAAGACCAAGAAAGTCCCTCAAAAAATGACGTCAAAAAAACGAGGGATTTCCATCGCTTTATTTAGGGGTTTTAATTCCCACTCCCCCTCTCCTCATTCCTCATTTTTACGACGTCATTTAGGGACTTTCTCCGTCTTCTAATAATTGAACTATATTGCAAAAACACTGTAATCAAGATATTGAAAAAAAAAGAACGGAATCAAAATGAATAGAATAAATTATCCTTATATAGATTTATTCTAATTAATACAAAAAATACATAAAGTGATCAGAAATAAGGTTGTCGTGATTGTTGTAAAAAAATAAATAGGAAGATAGAATAATAAAAAATATTTAAGAAGAGTGTAATATATAAAGAAGGATATATGTAAAAAAAAAAACTAAAGAAATCCCAGCCTACATTATATTTTAAACTAGGTACTCTTGGTCCTTCACCTAATACCCGTGGTACAGTACACAGCAGACAACCGAAGATGATTAAAGTCCCCCCAAAGATTATGACGTCATACGATAGAATAACCAATGAGAGGTCAGCATAAATTTTACCATTGGGCAATTACAGTGTATACTGGTCTCTTATTCGCTACTCTATCGTATGACGTAATAATCTGTGGAGGGACTTTAATCATCTTCCAGACAACCAACCCTTTGATTGCATGATCTTTGTCTGGATATCCCCACTGTGCATGGTAATGAGTTGGGCCATAACATTCCCCCTACTCAAACTTTTTGGTGTCCTATGCCGAACAAAGTAGGTAGGTTAGGTACTTTTTTTATCGTCTATGATATTTTTAAATATCAATAAATGATGGGTATCATGATAAATAAACGTTTATTGCGAAAAAATAACATCCGTTGTAAGATTAAGATATAAATTCTGACATTTTATACAGGGATCTAAGGGGATAAGACAATGGCCGACAAATTGATGTACATCCCTAATGATAAAACAAAAAATTACCACTTTTGTAGATAAAAATTGGTGGATGAAAACATTTGGACACTCATCAAAATTCAAAAAAAGTTCCCAAAGTTGTTAAGTCAACGTTATTATAAAACTTTGGGGACTAGTGCAATAAACAGCCCAATTTCCCCTCCCTCCCTGAAAAGACATTTAATTATACAAAATAAAGATATAAATTCTGACATTCAATCGCTAAGAATACAAAATCATATAATTTAATCGAAATGAAAGAGTTAATAAGGAAATAATCTTCTCATCTGTCAAATATACAACTGGCTTTTATCTTTAATTAATACTATATCTAACAACTAGCAGCTTCGCCCCTAGCCTCTAGGGGCTTTGCCCCAAGAGGTATAATTACATCTTCTATTACCTACCCAGCCAACAACAAAAAATGTGAATGGGTCTCAAATTTTTGCGAATAAATGGCGAATTCGCAAAATTCGTAAAAATTCTGGGACATATGTTAAGCTTCCTTAAAGGGAGAACTCAAGCAGTTCAGTAGTTATATAAACACACTTTAAATTTATAAGCTTTACTAGTTGATTCGCCCCTGGCCTCAGGGGAGGATGGGGATGGTCTTGAAATAAGCTTCCAACCACCCCAAGACATTTAATAAGCTTCAATGAAAAGTATAACATTTTCGGGCCAACAATTTCCAAGATCTTTAGCTTCAAGCGCAAAAACCTTACTACTTTATATTATAGGATAATCCTTCATCATTTTTATGCTGTAAGAGTGTTTCTAGACTACTTTTAGATCCTTTTGATTTTGTATTTTTATGGCAAGTGGGGTAAGAGTACTTAAAAATCCTTTTTGTTTATTAAACTAAATTTAAGGATTGCTTGGATATTGCCACCTAGAAGCAGAGGTTACAGCCATTAATAAAATCAAAAAGCACAAAATAAAAATGACGCATTTTTTGGTAAAATTTGAAAATACGCTATCTGCAATAAATTCACACTTATCTAACTATGTAAAAATTAAGATGGTATTTTTTTCAAAACTGCTAATTTACAATGTCTGTCATTATCTATAAATATATCTTTTTCTTATTTTACAACCAAAATTACATGCTACCAAAGCAAGGATTTGACACATTTTTGGGTAAGATTTTTAAAATGCCGCGCTATGATTGGCTGAAATTTCGCGCACCCCGATCTGGTTCACCACTAAAATGATTTAAAGATCAAACTCAGTTCTATGAATCACTAAATAAGACATGTTTTATTCATTTACATGAAATCTATGCAGTTTAGTTTGTTAAAATTCACAATAAAAATTTTTAGTTACTTCTATAGCTAAAATGTATGAACATATAAAGGAAAGAAATTACCATATTGCAAAAGATAGAACTTTAAATTATCTTTTTTCTAATTTTGTTCATGTTGTACATTTTTAGTACAGCTACACTATAAATGGGTCCATCCATCTATATGTATCTACGTCACACGTTCCCACTGCTGCTATGCCAAATGCGCGACATTATTATACAGAGTATGGAGGAAAGCCTTGGCCCAAAACAGGCGCAATTCATTACCATACACAGCCAGAACTTCCAGAAAAAGGTCGTGTAATAAAATTTGTTCCTAATTTGTAATGTTTTCTTGGGGAAAAAAACTTAAACAATCAAAAAGTTCTTCTGGTTGATTTATTCAATTGTGCTTTTCAGAACAGCATACTAGGGCCGCATCTATAATAGCGCCCATATCAATCAAATAAAGTCACAATTTCCGACAACCAAACCCCTAAAATGGTTGTATTTTTTTTTTTATTTTAACAAGTGCATATTTCAATAATATGGAATGGTAAAAAAATATCACATTAAACTGGAAATAAAATACATTCTATTGATGTTAAAATGCATAAGTACTTTTAGAATACCACTGACGTGTTTTAACAAAAGTAAAAATCTTCTAATTTATTTTTTTTTAATCTTCGAGGTAATATAATGTAAAACATTATGTTATTAAATTGCAAAAAATTTTGTACCTGAAATATGTTGATAAAAAAAAGATTTTAGTTGTTTTTTGTTGCATATACATATATCAGAGGTTCCAATATATATCTAAGTTAAATAACCTAAAACCTGCTCTAAACCAAAACTAAGCAAAACTTTGTCTGTATTCTTTTATAAAATTTGAAAATTATACATCCTTATTCCTATAAAACTAGACGTATATGGATTATATCACATAACATTTTTTCTTAGAATTCTAACCTTCCCCCTCCCATAAATGGTATTCACATTTATATTTTGAGTAAGTATGAGCCTTTAAGTAATGTAGCTAGTCTATAACTAACTTTGTCGGTCTGTTCGTTGCTTCTCATTATAAGGATTTTTCTCGTATTCATTCGAATCCGGTGGATAGGAACCGGTTCTCATCCATACGAAAAAACTATGTCTAGCATCGTATTATATCCAGTTTTCTACGAAAATCAAAATGTATAATCATAAGATTAAAACTAGTTTTTTAACCTTCGGCAACTCGGGGCTAAAAAAATGGTTTAATCTTAAACTTGTACATTTTTATATCCGCGGAAAGCTGTTTATACTACGATGCGAGAAATAACTATCATCTTTATTTTAAAGGATAGATTAATAAACAATTAATTTCCTAATTAAAATTTACAAAATTACAAGTAAGTTTTCTTTTTTATTCTTAGCAGGTTTTAAGCTGTTTTTCTAGGAAAAGGTTTAACTCCATCAAGAATACGCAGTATATTGATAAGGAAAAAACGCCATATTTGATCGTAGTTTAAGTTTCATCCTATAATGACAACTTTTACATATTGCAAATATATATGCAAAAAGGTGTTTGCGCAATTTTGCGGGAAAAATTGCAAATCAAAAGAATAATAAACATGATTAAAAGGGCCTTTGAGCTCATATAAGATTTTTTTTTAAATTTTGTTGGTAAAACAGAGGTAGTTAATTCTAGATTTTAAAACAATTGAGGAGTTGATAACAATTATATTACTAGAAACACAAGAACTTATTAATTTTTGATCTTTTTTCTTTAGAGTGACTGGTCTTTTATTGCTTCGCGATTTTTGAAGACAATTGTCCTCTTTTATTGCTAAAATTTTTCAGAAAAAATCTTTTCTGAAAAAACGCCATACAAGCTCAATGCAAAATATATGTCATTATATTTGTAAAAATATTATGATAGATAATATTAGGATTTAAATACGGCTGTATATAGTTACAGTGTGATGAGGGGAAAGGGAAAGGATCTAAAGGGATAAGATAATGGCTGATAAATTGATGTTCTTCCGAAATGATGATACTCAACTTTACCCATTCTGAAATTACAATTAGGGGTTGAAACGTTTGAACACACAACTTATTGAACTAACCAATCAAAATTAAATAACAGTCCCCAAAGTTGTTGGGTTAACGAATAAGAAAACGTTATTATAAAACTTTTGGGACTAGTGTAATATTTTTGATTAATAGCCTGAAACCACCTTAGTAAATATGGGAAATGGATGGTTTTAGGCTGTGTTTATTTAACCCTCCCGCTTTTAGTTTTATTTTATACTAACAAGGAAATAAAATTATTTAGACAACCATCTTGTCTGCTTTGAAATTGCTTAAGGTTTGCCATTTCAATCAATTGAAATTGAAACAATATATTAAAATGTACTTTGATAATGATTATTTGGTACAATCTCATTAATCGACTGGTGTACCACGCCAAGAAGGACGTCCAAGCTTTCTTTGGGAGGGGTACTAAATTTCAATAGGGGATGTAATTCAAGTTTGTAGGGGGGAGTCAAAACATAATTATTACGTTTTTCAACAAATCTTAGCATTTGGGTAAGTGGGGGGGGGGGGTAAGATTGGAAGTAATGGAAGTTTGGGGGGGGGAGTAAAAAACATCATTAATACGCTTTTCAACATTAGCATAAGGTTAAGGGGGGGGGGAGGGGTATGGTTTGTCCACTTACGAATAAATAGATATTGCAGAAAATTCTTACATATTCATCATTTATTAACAATACTTATGTAGACAGTCTAGATTTTAGTCAAATTTGTACAGTTGGTTTTATGTACTTCAAATTTAGAATTAAAAAAAAAGAAAAGGCAAAGATTAAAATTCTGTACTCTAAAAGAAATAAAAATGAAATTGAAGAAGCAAACGTGCAAACATATAAATGAAAAGAATAGTTATTTCTCGCATCGTATTATAAACGGCTTTCCGCGGATATAGAATGTACAATTATAAGATTAAAACCAGTTTTTTTTAGCCCCGAGGTGCCGAAGGCACGGGCTAAAAAAACTGGTTTTAATCTTTTGATTTTACATTTTTATATTCGTAGAAAGCTGGATATAATACGATGCTAGACATAGTTGTTTCGTGTGGATGAGAACCGGTTCCTATCCACCGGATTCGAATGAATACGAGAAAAGTATATTATTGTACAAAAACTAAGGTTAAATCAAATTTATGTCTTATATGATATAGAATTCGACAGTAAACAGGTGGATTGAATTATTCCAGTTGAAGAGTGGCTATTCTTCCAATAGCATATGGAAGTCTGTTTTATTAGCAAGTACATAGTAGAATATGTACAAATATACATATAACTATCGGCGACCATCATACAATGAAATGGTGGGATTATTTTCAAAAGTTTTCTATACTGTATTATAAATGTAATAAAGTAATACTTATAGAGGCAAAAAAACAATCCCTAGTTTTATAAGAAGCTTCTCTAAAAAGGCCAACTTAATTATTTAAGTAATTTCAGAGATCTTTAGATCTTTACAAAAAAAGCGCAGCTACTCTATTAACAGAGTATTCTATTATAGTGAGAGAAAAGTGCAAAAGGAAAAGCAAAATATTATACTTTTATGACTTCGAAGTCATGAAAAAAAGTCATGAATATCATTGTAATACAGACAATAAAAATCATAAAATTAATACCAGTTTTAATCTTATAATGTTCATTTTAATATCCGTGGAAAGCTGTCTATAATGCGATGCGATAAATAACTATTATTAAAAGTATATTTGGCCCTCTTTATGAATAACTGTATTATAAAGATAAATGAATTGTCCAAATACTATACAACATATTTACAACAGGCATAACCATTTAATTCAGTATGTAAGGTTTAAACATTTCAAAGAAGGTGTATCAACTTTTTTTTTATAGCTAGCCGGTTCTTTTAGTAAGTAGTAGATGTAAAATTTTTCATAGAATTCAGATATGCAATCGGTTTTTTTGTAGACCTCTTATTTTTTAAGTAATTTAAGTTTTAAAAAAAAATTAAGTCGATTTTAAGGTACTAAAATGCAACAAAAAAAAGAAAGAAAATGGTCATTATGAACAAAAATAGTAAGATCTTTAATTTGACACCTTACTTTTTCAATTCTGTCAGGTAATTATTGAAAAAATCGATTTTTTTAAACCCACGAGAATAAAAACTTTGACATTAATTTTATTATTTCACAGGTAAAAAAATATGGGTTCATATATACCTTTAGAATCATAAAAATATTACGAATTCATTGTAAGCAAAATTGAAAAAAAAGTTTACAATATAGTATATAAACTACAATAAAAGGAATTATATGAAAATATCATATTATATTGTACAGGCAACGTCTTAATTCTTGAATTGGGTATAAAAATGGGAAGGGGGTAAAGAGGGGGTAAAGAGGGGGTAAAAAAGGGAAGACGATAGTGTTGCCTGAACAAAAAATACAATTGGCCATTTGTTTAATTTTTAATTTTTTTACTTTTTTTCAATTTTGCTTACAATGGATTCGTAATATTTTTCTGATTCTAAAGGTATATATGAACCCATGTTTTTTATGTCTGTTTGAGAAAATATTTAGGTCTAAAGTTTTTATTAAACCGAGGTTAAAAAAATAGATTTTTTCAATAATTACTCAACAGAATTTTAAAAGTAAGGTGTCAAATTAAAGATCTTACTATTTTTGTTCTTACTGGCCATTTTCTTCTTATATTTTGTTGCGTTTTAGTACCTTAAAACCGACTTAATTATTTTTTTAAAAAACTTAAATTACTTAAAAAATAAGAGGTCTACAAAAAAACCGATTGCATATCTGAATTCTATGAAAATTGTTACATCTACTACTTACTAAAAGAACCGGCTAGCTATAAAAAAAAAAGTTGATACACCTTCTTTGAGAAATGTATTGAATAATTTTAAAACAGGATAAAAGTGAAGCTCTAAAATCACAAGGAAGGACAAACGAACAATAACACTTGTTGAGTGTTTGAACTTAATTTATAAGTCTAAACAAGATTGTACATGAGTTTGTAGAAAAGCTTCGCTTTTAAAAAACTATATGAGAGGTAGAGTAGTTAAAATTTAAAATGAAAAAAAGGTATCAAATAGTGAAATTTTACCTTCTATCTATCATCATTTACTTCCTTTCGGATATCTATCTATCTATTACTATTCTTAGTTCACTTATAATTGATTTATATCTCAATAATCCACAAAATTGATTTCAACTCTATCATTAAAGAAGGTGTATCAACTATTTTTTTTATAGCTAGCCGGTTCTTTTAGTAAGTAGTAGATGTAAAATTTTTCATAGAATTCAGATATGCAATCGGTTTTTTTGTAGACCTCTTATTTTTTAAGTAATTTAAGTTTTAAAAAAAAAAAATTAAGTCGATTTTAAGGTACTAAAATGCAACAAAAAAAAGAAAGAAAATGGTCATTATGAACAAAAATAGTAAGATCTTTAATTTGACACCTTACTTTTTCAATTCTGTCAGGTAATTATTGAAAAAATCGATTTTTTTAAACCCACGAGAATAAAAACTTTGAACTTAATTTTATTATTTCACAAATAAAAAAATATGGGTTCATATATACCATTAGAATCAGAAAAATATTACGAATCCATTGTAAGCAAAATTGAAAAAAAAAGTTTACAATATAGTATATAAACTACAATAAAAGGAATTATATGAAAATATCATATTATGTTGTACAGGCAACGTCTTAATTCTTCAATTGAGTATAAAAATGGGAAGGGGGTAAAGAGGGGGTAAAGAGGGGGTAAAAAAGGGAAGACAATAGTGTTGTCTGAACAAAAAAAATAATTGGCCATTTCTGTAATTTTTTAATTTTTTAATTTTTTTCAATTTTGCTTACAATGGATTCGTAATATTTTTCTGATTCTAATGGTATATATGAACCCATGTTTTTTATGTCTGTTTGAGAAAATATTTAGGTCTAAAGTTTTTATTATACCGAGGTTAAAAAAATAGATTTTTTCAATAATTACTCAACAGAATTTTAAAAGTAAGGTGTCAAATTAAAGATCTTACTATTTTTGTTCTTACTGACCATTTTCTTCTTTTATTTTGTTGCGTTTTAGTACCTTAAAACCGACTTAATTATTTTTTTAAAAAACTTAAATTACTTAAAAAATAAGAGGTCTACAAAAAAACCGATTGCATATTTGAATTCTATGAAAAATTTTACATCTACTACTTACTAAAAGAACCGGCTAGCTATAAAAAAAAAAGTTGATACAACTTCTTTGAAGTATTTCTAAAGTCCAATTGATATTGAAATAACAATATAATTCTAAGCCATAGAAAATCAGAATTTGTTTGTGATTATTAGTATACTGCTTTAGAAAAATGTATGTAAGGTCAGCTGAATTTGAGTTGCCGATTGTGTACACAGTCTTCTAGGTGTTTTACATTTAAAATTTTAATTTTTCAAATTTTGATTTTTTTGGAAGATTGAAGTTTTTTAGCTTTTTAGTAAATATTGAGATAGGATGAAGAAACACCGAGGATACTGTGTACACATTCGGAAATTAAATTTCAGATCATCTTTAATTGTCCTACAATACTTCTATGGGAGACAATATGTATAAGTAATAGAGTAAATATGTATAGAGTCAGGGAAGGAGGGGACATTGGGCTGTTTATTACACAAATCCCCACAATTTTATAATAAAATTTTTTTATTAGTTAGCTTTACAACTTTGGAGACTTCTAATGAATTTTGATTGGTTGGTTCATTAAGTTAGGTGACTAACTTTTAACCTCTAATTATAATCTATATACAGAAGGTGAAATTTTTTTATCATTATTGGGGATGTATTCTACATCAAATTATCGCCCATAGTCTTATCCCTTTAGATCTCTGGTATAGAGTAGTATTTTTCAAAAACTCATTTAATTAGATAACGAGATCTTAAAGACAAACAATAAATCTTAATTATCTTTTTGATAGGATATATTAATTGAAGTAAAAAGCTCTCTTAAACTATTTAAAGAATATTACTTTAAATTTATAAAGGGCTATACAAAAATGAGTAAATCGTATTATTTTATTACGTTTCTGTGGGCAATCTAAAAAATGCTACATATGATTTCACTACTTAAAAACTGGCTATATACTGCTAATGTTTACTCTATATTAATAGATCTATTTGTACTAGGTATAGGAAGAAATTAATTTTCTTCGTATTGAATTCCTATCTTTATTGTACAACATTTTTCCTATGAAAAGAGGTATTCACAGGGATCTAAAGGGATAAGACAATGGCCGTTCATTAATTTACATCCCCAATGTTAATACACAAAATTACCCCTTCTATAGATTACAATCAGTGCAGTGGTTGAAACGTTTTGACACTAAATTTAATGAGCCAGCCTATCAGAATTCGCACTGTATAGTCCCTAAAGTTGATAAGCTTACAAATAAGAAAACGTTAATGTAAAACTTTGGGGACTAGTATAATAAACAGCCCATTGTTCCCTCTCTCAGTATTAAATGAGCAATTCATTCTGAGACTATTAACATAAAGTTTTAGAATATTTATTTATAGTATTGTAAACAGATTTCCACAAATATAAAAATAAAAATTAAAAGGTTAAAACTAGTTTTTGCGTGTAATTTTAATGGTTATTATTACTTGGATCTTACACCAGATAATCATGTACTCTAATAAAGTGAAACTTGTAGGTAGCTCAAATTTTAAAGTTTATTTTATAAATCATGTGAAAGTTTGTATTTTTAAATGTGTACAATTACATGCCGTAAGTTTTGTCCTCAAAAGTGAGGGAAATTATTCAGAATTGTTGCTTTTTCAACCCTTTTTCTAGAAATTTGATTATTTAACCTTTAACAGTTTTTTTACCCATTCATAAACAAAAATGATTTTTTCCACATGAAATAAACAGATGAGTGGTACTTTTTGGGATCATAATGGTATGTATATCCCCAATTATGATGCACAAAATTACAAATTCTGTAGATTACAATTAGTGGTTGAAACGTGTGGACACTAAACTAAATGAGCCAACCAATCAAAATTCAATAGAAGTCCCCAATTTTATCATGAAGGGGGTGTATTAACATTCTTAAAAATTAAAGAGGGTGGATATAACCCCCTAGGTGTTGAACCGTTTACACAAATCTACACACCCCTAAAGCTCACACCGCCTCGATTTTAGTTTGAAATCGTCAGTTGGTGTCAAATATTTCGGGTATGCTTCGCACACCCCTTTCACAAAACCCTGTGCATGCCACTGGTCTCAACTATCTTTGAATGTCAGAGGCAAAATATTTGTTTTCAGATGAAACATTCTCCCATATGAGGAGTAGCTACGCTTCATAAATGTCCTTTATAGGCCAAGAACACACTCTCGCAAAGGACAGAAAGAGAGAGAGAGAGAGAGAGAGAGAGAGAGAGAGAGAGAGAGAGAGATGGAAGGAGATATGACAGAGGAAGTTTGTGAAACAGAGTTTTCAATTCCAAGAAAAAATGAAGAGTAGCAATGAATATTCAGGGATAAAGAGATTGTTTTTGTATCCCAAATTTTTTTTTTTTTTAATCATAAGAATAAGGACAAAATTATTTCTAAAAGATTAAAAATAGTTATTTCTCGCATCGTATTTTAGACAGCTTTCCGCGGATATAGAATGTACAATTATAAGATTAAAACCAGTTTTTTTAGCCCCGAGGTGCCGAATACACGGGCTAAATAAACCGGTTTTAATCTTCTGATTGTACATTTTTATATTCGTAGAAAACTGGTCATATTATGGTGCTAGACATAGTTTTTTCGTATGGATGAGAACCGGTTCCAATCCACCGGATTCGAATGAATACGAGAAAAAAAGTGTTATCCTATAAACCTTTTCAAAACATACAATATTCTGCCAACATGTTATATATTTCAATAATTTATATAATTTATCCTATGATATAAAATAAAAGGTTTTTTTTTAGAAATAATGATGGTTTGAAGGGGTTCCACATTTCAGGAAAGCATTATAAATGTTTTAGTGTGGTTTTAGGCTATTTTTTACCTATTTTAGCCATTACCTAGAGACTATGGGCGAAGTAACTATCGTTTTCTATATAGCATTAATAAAAAGTATTTATGTCGACTGGAAGGCTATAATAAAAGGTTATCCTAGCTGACATATTATTGACATAATAGTGTTCTAATGACTTCAAGACTACAAACTTATTTTGACATACTTTTTACATAATCGTGTCCTTTACGATCTTAAAAATGCTCGACTGATATATTTAGGGAATGGGCAAGTTTTGGGCTGTTTTATCAATAAGATATTTATCCATTTCACCCTGTGAATGAGAAAAAGAGAGAGAAAGGGTATTTCCAGGATATTTGTAAAATTTCAATTGTTAATTACAATTAATGGATATATTATTACTTGGATGTTGCAACAGATTTTCATGTACTCTAGTAAAACTGGTACTCGTAGCTGGCTGAAATAATGACACCTCCCACGCCCAATCCCCTCCCCTCCTACAGAATGAACGACCTGGCCAATAAATGAGTTACATTTTAACAACTTAAATTGACGACAAATTTTCCCCTGTCATAATATCCACGTATATCCATTATTACAATTTTTATGTCAAGATGACACATTTTCATTTTGAATTCATATTTTATTCCTCTTCAAATGTTAAGTAGCACAATGTCTCACTGTCTGTCTGTCTGTCAGCAAACGATCTTAGAAACGGCTTTAATTACTATCTTACCGGTTTTTTTTTTCTTTCAATATAACATATTTTAGTTTTACTTTTATTTTATTTTACTAGGATAGATTTTTTAAAATTGGAAAGTAGTAAGATGTGTTAGTATCCATGGATCCAAAGAGTTAAATAGACTCCTTTTGTAGATTAAAATTAGTGGTTGAAGCGTTTGGACACCCAACTTAATAGACTAAACAATAAAAATTTTATAAGAGTCCCCAAAGTTGTTGAGCCAATGAATAAGAAGACGTCATTTCAAATCTTTGGGGACTAGTGTAATAAAAAGCCGTCCCCAACCTCCATAGTTAATATCTTTCTTTAGCATACGATCTTGGAAACGGCTATTATTTATGATTCTTTGTAAAACGTTTTTAAATTTTTTTTGACACTTTACTAATATATACGGAATCATTCCTTTTAGATCATTTGTTTCTTAAGATCCCAAGAACGTCTTGTTGGTTGGTTTTACTCTATTTCTATATCTTTCAAATATGGTCCAAGTAATGAGCTAAAAACTCTTTTTAAATATTTCTAGGAAATTCTATGTTAGAATTAATATAGAGAATCAAAATGAATCTTTTATCTTTCTTTTGAAATGAAGCGTAAGATCTCAGAAATGGCTCTGGCTGTTTTACTTATTTACTTAAAACTTATCAAAAAAAGTAACTATACAAATTTTGTGATTTCAATGTGATTCAAATCATATATTATCAGATTATATATATCATATGTAATTTTATACTTTACCATTATTAAAAACTCTTTTCATTACTTCTTTTTACACTATTAACATAAATAAATCACCAAAATAATTTCAAAATATGAAATCACTATTTTTTTCAGTTTTATTACTTTTAGTATAAAGCACAATAACACATGATCACCCCCTCACAAGTCTCAAAATAAAACTAAAGCTCTAAGTCTAAAAAGCTGTAAAAATTTGCGAGAGATGATTCTTAAAGTTGGCGCGCGCCGTATATATTCTAAACGTAAGCAGTGTGCTTCAAAAACAACATAATGAGATTAACATGTTTTAGCGATTATAATTTGTATAAAGAATGGGTTGTTTAGTTCCGAAATTTCCAACTTTAGGGGCTTTAATCCAACTAACCCATACTCTTTCAGTCAATTTTAACTTTACTCTAATGACTCCAAGACTAAAGCTTGCTTAATTATACATTACATATGTTAAGATCTAATTTAAAATATGTGTAATATTGCAAATATTTTTAGTAAAGATAAAATCTTAACAGTGGGATTTTAAAATGTCGCTAATAAAATTTTGCTAATTTAAAATATTGGCTGCATCGTATGACTAACGCATACTAACGCATGAAAAACAAACATCTAAAGCGCGCCAGTACGTAACAATTCGATCACTTTTGGTCCAACGCGCTTGTGACGTTAATAATGTAAACAAGGATGACAATATTAGGGGTATAAGACAATGGCCGATAAATATTTGTTCATAACCAATGATAATACACAAAATTACCCCTTTTGTAGATTAAAATTAGTGGTTGAAACGTTTGAACCACTAATTTTCAACTTAATAAACTAATTAAATTAATTAAAATTCACTAAAGTCCCCAAAGTTGTTAAGCCAACAAAAAAGAAAACGTTATTTTAAAACTTCGGGGACTAGTGTAATAAACAGCCCATTGTCCCCTCTCTCTTTCTCTCTCTCTCTCTCTCTCTCTCTCTGTGACAGTATCCATTAAATTAATAGATTTTTAAAAGCGAAGCTTTTCTATAATTAGGGTCGGTCCGTCCGTCCGTAACGGATAGCTTTTTTCGTTAATTTAGACATGTCATAATGGTCCTATCGATTTCAAATTTTGCATAATGATTCCTTTAGTAGTTAGGTACGATTTAGAAAGTGTAGCAACTCTATAATCATTACCAAAATGTCCGTACGTCCATTTTAAACATGTTGATTTTTTACTTTTTTAAATAGTTTTTTTCGTTAATTTAGGGATGTTAGAATTGTCAAGTTTGGAACCAAAAAAGTTTCTTAAAAGTTCCCACAGATTTTAAGAAAAAAATAAGATAACATAAAGTGTTTATAAATTTTGGGTACCAGTGTAATTTACAGTCTAATGTTCTTTCCCTTCCTGAGTATTAGAGCACAGAAAAAAAAACAGGTTGATAAAAGATGATTATTGGGGAATCATCACACAAAATTTCTGAAGCATATCTTATAGCAGTATATGGTGGATTTCCAATGACGTTTCTTGCTATTTTTTAAGAGGTTGCATAATTTTATTTATGTTTTTTACATGATAAAATTGTTTGCAACTCTATTAAATCAATTAAGTGAGTACATCTAGCTATTTTTTAGCAACAATCGATATATAATTACTTGGATGTTGCACCAGATTTCCATGTACTCTAATAACGTGATACTTGCAGCTGGCTAAAACAACGGTACCCCTCAACCTAAACCATTACACCATCCCCTCACTGCAAACTGGATGAACGAAACGACCAATAAATTAAGTCCATATTAGCAACCTAAATTGACGACAAAATTTCTTTATCACTATATCCGCGTATTCTATTTCCATTTTGACATTTTTGTTTACAGACAGGGCTGGAAGCTAATGTAAAAAAACAAAGATGACAACATCCATAACAGCGAAGCACTGAAACGGTAGGACAAACGGACATTAACACCTGTATAGTGTCTGAACTGAATAATCAGAATATAAAAGTATAAGAGTCAAGGCAAAATTGTAAGTAAATTTGTTGAAAAACTGCTTGTTACAGGATAATGTTTATGGACATACTTACATTTTTTGGACTTGATTATAGAGTTTGTTGTTAAAAAAGTAAAAAAATCAACATGTTTAAAATGGACGTACGGACATTCTGGTAATGCTTATAGAGTTGCTACGCTTTCTAAATCGTACCTAACTACTACAGGAATCACATTGCAAAGTTTGAAATTGATAGGACAATTGTAACATGTCTAAATTAACGAAAAAAGCTATCTATCTCGGACGGACGTACGGAACGACCATAATTATAGAAAAGCTTCGCTTTTAAAAAGAATTTTTCTCTTTCTTGATTCATTTAAAGTTGAAGCATATTGTTAAAACTCCTAAATGAACAACCTTTTTTGATAATTGTCCCACCATTTCAGAGTTTCGCCTTTATGCGTCTTGTCATCCTTGTCTGTCTTTAAGTTACACATTAACCTAACGGAAATTACATAAAGGATGCTCATTATCTTGAAATTCAAGTTTTCTCCAGGAGGTTTCTAAAAGACGGAGGGACATCTCGAATTATAGAGTAGCTTTGCTTCTAAAAAGTGGTTTACATACATGGATGAAAAATCTATAAAAAGATTTTTTTAAATCCCCACTTTCAAAATCTTTTTTTTTTTGTAAACAAAAACCAGTAATTGGGGTGGGGGAACCCCACTGCACGAATTGAAATTTTTGTGCATACAGCGAACAACCTAGGTTTAATTTTACCACTGAGTAATTAAACAAAGAATATTTTTTTGAATATTTCTATTTAAGAGGGTTGACTTCCCATTACTTCATAGGGCGAGGCCCCTAGAGGCTAGGGGCGAAGCGCTAGTATCTAATATCTTAGAAGTCACACTTAAAATTAGATTATTGCATTTACTTAGAAATTGTACGCGTCAATTTTTTTTGTTGTGTAAATGTGGTATCCGCCTAGGTTAAATGGCAGACACCCGAGTTCAAATGACTACGGCAGTGCGAACAGACGTGGACACATATATTATAGAGAAGCTACGCTTCTCTAGCAATCACTAAGTAACAAACAGAGTCTATTCAGTTGTTCCTTTATTCAGGGTCTAAGGTTTACTAAAGTTATATACAACAAACAATAAATACACAGATTGGAATAAGTAATCATAAACAGAATCAATATAATACATATACAATAATCAGTTTGGGCAATAATGATCCCCCATCCCTGGAAAGGGTGGGGGGAATTAACAATACAGCTTAACCATAATAAGGCTGTCAAAATCTATCATTAATTTTAGGCATAGGGAGGGGGTCGGCTGACCCCTTCCCCAGGACTCGGGGGAGGGCCCTCGGCCCTTCTCCGAACCCAGGTCAGGGTTGCCATAGACATGGCTCACGGCTGCCGAATACCACATAAACACTAAATAAAAGCACATTCGAGCTAAAGAGGAAATTCAAAAAGTAGTAAGTTTATACATATATATACATTTTCGAGTTTCGTCATTTTTTCTCAGTAGCTTTTCTCCTATTTCTAGCCCCTGTGGGGGCAATCATTTACATTTTCCTAACTAAACCTAACCTAAAACAACCTATCTTCTTCTATCTTGGTTGGGGTGCTAAATCGATTCCTAGACTTTTAAGTCTTCATGATTTTCTCGAGTTCTACTCAAGATAGAAGTCTAAAATTTTCAGAGGTTAAAATAAGTTTGCTTAAATTATATAAAGTTTTAGGTTTGCTTATTGGTTGGGGTGCTAGATCGTTTCCTAATTTTTAAAGCGTTTAAGGGTTTTTTAAACTCAAAGTCCAGATAGATGGCTGAAATTTTTAGGGATTGAATAAGTTTACATTTTACATATTTCCACAAAGTTTCATTAAGATATACCAAAGGTTGTGATGCTAGATCGATTTCTATATTTCCTCATTATAAATCATAAAAGGTTTCGTGATTTCTTTTATTTTAATTTTAATTTTGTATTACACTGCTCTTTAGTTTATTCTGGATGTCCATCCTTAATTTGTAAGCTTAGCTACTTATGGATGTTGTCATCCTTGTTTTTTTTATAACAATTGATCTTAACACGCACAAGTAAATATAATATTTGCTTACTCGTTAAATTTAATATAATAACCAACAAAGTAAATATTAGAACTTAAATATAAAGTAATGCTTTCTAAACTAGAAAGAAAAGCATTCAGTTTAATGCATGTAGCTTACTTTACTGGTTAAATAGAAATGGGACTTATCAATTTACTCTCTTGTATATTCATTTTTCCAAGATGTAATAATAAGGAAATCAGAACCAAATTTTTACAAAACGGTCAAAACGTACATACGATTTTAAATGGTTCTTAATTGCACTTTTATATGATTTGAGCCATTAATATTATTAACACTGTACTTCTTCCAAAAAAAATGCTATTTTTATTCTTAGGTGCAATTTTCTAAGAAAATCTCAAATATTTAATTTAGCTTAAAAGAACGTGTCCTAACTTTTGGGATATTTTTGTAAAACAGCTAGTCGGTGCTTTCCTTGATTAGTATATTGTAAAATGATCCATAGAATTTAGATATGCAATCGGTACAAAAGTTAGGACATGCTCTTTTAGAAAACTCTATACTTCTATTATTGCTTTCTTATTCTTATATAAATGTGAATGTTTGATGCTGTCTAAAATGGTGCAAAAAATGGGGACAAATTTCAAATTGATTTGACGGGGCTGTTTATTTACGTCACAAGTGAGGGGAAAGAAAAGGGAAGGAGGAAAGAAACCCCCTAGAAAAGAGATGGGGGTATGACGTCACACGCCAAAACAGTTTGAAATTTGTCCCCAATTTTTGCACCATTTTAGACAGCATCTGAATGTTTGTGTGTGTGTAGTGGTGGATCTTGCTAACCGCTAAATCGATGGGTTTTCTTATTGATATGGGTTTTCTTACCGATATGGGTTTTCTTATCGATATGGGTTTTCTTATCAATATGGGTTTTCTTATCGATATGGGTTTTCTTAACAGAGAAGCTACCTAAGGGCTTAGGAAGGTGTTTTATTGGTATTTGGTGTAAGGCTTTCCTTAATGCTCCCAAAATAAATTGCCCCTTTAAATGATAAGCCTACCTAATTTTTTTGAACTAAAATTTAAAGTAGAGAATAAACTTCCACACTTACCCTCCCCCCCCCCCCCCGCCATCACTCAAGTGCCTCTATAGGCGCTTTGCCACTTATAGACTTATAAAGTAATTTATTTTTAAAAGTTTGGTTTATTGCTTTCTAGGTTCTGGATATAATTGGATTCATGATTTATTTTACATATAACATTTCTTTGGCCTCAACTGTTTTCTATATTGATTTTGGAATGGGTTTTCTGACAGCCAAAAGCACTTCAGTTGCTGTCTCAGCCATATTACAAGATATCATCCAGGCTACTTATGCTGTAGGAAGCATTATAGGTAAAACTGTTAATTCTTAATTTAACAACATTCATCCAGTTCATGCATATGTAATGGACAAAACATTTAAATATTGTCTTATTATTTAGGACCTTATTATACTTTATTATATTCTGAGATTACTTTTCCATTACACAAGCATGAACTGGATATTTTTGGTACGGTTAAGATAAGAAGAAGGATGGTGTCCATTAGTAGCACAGCTGTTAAAAGTTAAATTAATGGACATAAATTGAGAGTTTATATATTTTGAAGGAGAACCCTATCATTACTAAAAGACAGGCAGAAGGCACGCACATTGTTACCAAGGAGCTTTGCTTCTAAAATTATTTGATATTACCAATATATTTTTTAAAAATCTTTAGGCATTTATCACCTTGGCTATAGCAATAAGAAAATTGCACGTGAGATCAGACGGGAAAGCTGGCACATGATACTGAAACCTCTCCTGGGTATATTTATTCTCTTGATAAACTTGGCGCTTGGAGCTGTTCTCATCTATGAGTTTCATGAGAAAGAAATTTTTAAAATGGTATTTCCTATTTCATACCTTGGACTCATTTCTTCAGGAAAATATGAATAGAAAATTTTGTGCTAAAAGTTAAACTAACCTTAAAATCAAGAGAGAGGGGAGGCCCTTATTTGGTTTTTTAAGGGTCAGGAGTCAGCAAACCTTAATTGGTCATCCAGATATTGAGCAAAAACATTTTATGACTTTAACAAAGCATTAAAAGTCGATAAATTACTGAAATTATCAATAATAGTAAAAATAATACAAGATATACGAATCACAGCCAACTTATGGTTCCATGTATGAATTATCTTGCAGGTGCTAATCCTCCATGTCTCCTGGAAACTTAGAAATGTCTTCTGTGACTTAACTTTAGCAACCTCAAAAATTTCTATAGCCGATTTAAGTTTTTAAGTAAAAAGAGGACCTAAAAGCAATTCTTGCAGGGGTCTCATCTTTAAGGGTTAGCAATAATAAAAGGTATTCAATGAATATTCATAATATTAAACAGAGATGTTTATAATGTTTGTGGTTTCAGAATATGCTAGTTGGATACAAAAGGTAAAGTCATATTTGAAGCTCTTTATAGTGCCCATAAAAAAGGGATAAATTTAAAAACTTTTAATCAAAAAATGCCAAATAATGTCATATTAGAACAATGAACTATTCTAAACTGATGCCATTTGGGATACTTCAGCAATTTTTAAAAGTTTATTCTTTTTTTGTAGGCTATAAAGAGCTTCAGGAACAATATAACCACAATATTGTTTATCATATGTGCAGTTTTTTCTGAGTCAAAAATTAAAAGCATTAAGATTTCTATAGTGCAAAAATTTTACCTGCTTATGTAAAAGATAAGTAAATGTAAACATTATTTTGGTAAAAAATACTTTTTATGATTTATTTTGTGCGAGTCGAGGGTAAATCTAGGTTTTGTTTTGTTTTAGAAATTAAGACATATAAGAGAATCTCCTTCAGTTGGCATGTTACTTATCAAATATGATGAGTTCCAAGAAAACGTTAACATTATCAAGGAATTTTACTTTATGTTTTAAGAGAAAACAAGGATGACAACAACATCCACAAGTGAAGCTCAGACGATTATTTCCTATACAGATCTGACATGGATCTTGAAGCAATGAAGCAGGGCATTTTGTAAATGTTAAAAATTGGAAATTCTGTGTAGTAAGAGTTGGTGCAAATATAGGTATTAAATAATTTACTTCGTAAAAAGGCATGTAAAAGGTTCTTAGTGTTTCGCTATTTACGGATGTTGTCATCCTTTTTAACCAATTTATAAAATGAAGACTTAAAGTAAAAATAAATTAGAACGGTTTTGGATTCTTACTCTTTCTTGGAAATTTGCTGTTTATTAAGTTAAAGAAATATAAATAAATTTTATGGGGATAAAATGAAGCATTAACCCATTAGTGCCGAGCGCCACTTTTATGGGCCGATCGAGCTGTAAGTTTCAGGGAAGCTTTATAATGGTCAAAACGGAATTCATATTTTTTTGTTTTGCTCTAGTGGCGTGCACAGGAAAGTTGCAAAAAAAACCGGTTCGGCTTGGCCATAAATACCAACCAGGCATTAACACCCGTTTTTGGTGCTTTCCCCCAGTTTTAAAACCCGGTTGACCTGTATAAACCCGGTTATTTTGACCAAAAATCGAAAAATGTAATTTTTGAACGCCAAAAGTGAGATGAACACTTTTTAGAACTTTGATACGATCCGTAATTGAAAACTACACAACCTCATGTAATCTAAAGAGCTACAAGTATAATACGAAGCGATTTATTTCAAATTTCATGTTTAGCCGGCGATTTCGGGTAAAAAAACCCTGTTTTGTTGTTGTTGTCAAAAAAGATCTATTAGTGAAACCGGGTAATAAAAATTTCAGACTCAAAATGGAAATGCCGAACCGGGCCTACTTAGGGCGTAAAAAAACGATAAAAAAAATCATATAAAAAATAATAATTTAAATAAAACGAATTCACAAATAGATGTACTTGTCAATAAACTTTAGATTTAACGAAAAAAATCAGCGACTTTACTATAAAAACAAAAAAGTTAGATGGGGTATTTTGAATTTTCATGATTTTCAAACTTTGTTGATCTATACCGGCAAACGGAAGTAAGCAAAACTACCTGCTCCAGGGGGAAATGAAAGCCAGGGTAGTAGAGGGGGGATTCATACTGAGAATGATGCAATTATGAAGCCGAAAACCGTTTTTTTTACATTTTCTGGCACCGGGTTTTAAAACCCAGTTCGGCACTAATGGGTTAACAAAGACTATCCAAGATTTTTATTTTAAGGGTTAAAATGAGGGGTTTCAAAGTTTAAATGGGAGGTAATCTAATGTATTTCTAAAACTTTAAGGTGTTGAAATTAGAGGTTTTAAAGTTTTAGGGGGGTAAACACCTTGGACGTAAATGCATTTATATTTGGATTGAAAAAAAAACAGATTATGTTTTGAAAGATTTTGCATGTAAATGTGTGTTGCTTATAACACTTTTATTTTGGTTCCTAAGAGGATTCCTAAACCTTCAGGTAAAACTTTTTCATAGGATTTGTTCAATTCTTATACTAAAGTAACAGGATGTCTATGTGTCTGTACCGAAGGATCTCGCTAACCACTGAACCGATCGGGTTCTCCTTAACAGGGTACCTTCTCATAGTTTCCGGGAAGGTTTTTAAATATTTTTCGGGAGGGTACCACCAACCTCCCAAGAGAAATCTCTCAAATAGAGACTCCTACGTAACATTGCAAAGTATCGTAGAATATTGATAGAGATTCCTTCGAAACATTGCAAGGTATC
The DNA here is from genome assembly GCF_053477335.1 of Acartia tonsa. Taxonomy (NCBI): domain Eukaryota; kingdom Metazoa; phylum Arthropoda; class Copepoda; order Calanoida; family Acartiidae; genus Acartia; species Acartia tonsa. The sequence continues at coordinate 37,209,074 of NC_137268.1, read as the reverse complement.
GTATTATTTTTTTTTAAACCTAACATTTAAAGTGCCACTAGAGGCCTCTAGGGGCGTAGCCGCTAGTAAAAATAATAGGACTATACGCTACTCTAAAATTCACTTTGTCTGTCCGTTTGTCAGTAACGAGAAATGGGATTTACTCAGCTGCTATTCAAGATAGACGGCTCATATTTTATGTAAGGATTTCTTATACAAATCATAATCCAGTATGTAACTTACTTTGTCCGTCTGTCTGTCAGTCATGATACAAAATATGAATATAACAAAAATACATGGGTTTTGTGATTATTTTCTCCAATATATCTTTATTCTTGATTTTAACAATTACTCAAATGTTCTTTAAATCTTCTTGGATATTGTCACCTTTTTTCATAGGAAGGAAACAAAGTTGCGTGTTTTTTCATATTTTCACAGTAGATTTTTTCCTACTTTTAGCCCCTGTGAGGGGCTTTAACCCTGCGGGGCTAATTGCCCTACACTGGGGGGCAATCACTTAACCTAAAATAACCTTTCAAAAGCTACTGTGAAAATACGACAAAATACGCAACTTCGTTTCCTTCACATGAACCCTTTTTTTCATAGTTTAGACACATATTATGTAGCATAAGTATCTTGCTAAGTTTACACTACACCTCCTCCATACTTGAGGACGTCCATCAAGATCACAGAAACCTTGCTCAATTTCTAAGGTTAAGTATTTTTAGTACCGAAGCTACTCTATAATGCACTTTGTATGTTCGACCGTAATGCCATGGGAGAAATGTGATTTACTCATTTTTCTTGATAATATTCCCAACATTATGGAGCAAATTTAAGTAAATAACATCTATAGCAGTCCAACTTCTTAAAAGAAGCTTTTAACCAGTTAAAAGTTAAAATTTATTAGAGTACATGATAATCTGGTGTAAGATCCCAGAAATAATAAATCCGGTTCCAGGACAAACGCAGGAGCCCCAATCATCGGAGTGGACAAACGCAGGAGTGTTAAAATATTAATTTGATTAGGTATTTCCAAACAGATTAGGTTAGGTTAAGATATGAATGTACAAATAAGCCCCCGCAGGGGTTAGGCATTTAAAACACCTATAAGTTGGTCTAAAATAGGTTAGGTTAAGTGCTCCCTCCTCCGTTTGTCCACTTCGACATTTGGGACTCCTGCGTTTGTCCTAAGACCATAAATCCATAATTATAGAAGAATCTTACTGAAGACAACAAAAGCAGACAGAGCACTAGAAAAAGAAGTAGAGGTAGTTATAGCTGAGATCCTTGAGACTAAACCTTTTACAGCACTGGGATTTTTCAACATTGAACGGTCTTGCCTGATAACTCTATTGGCCACCACTCTTACCTATGTCATAGTTCTACTCCAAGGAGGATTTTTGAATCAGTTAAAACTTTAAAATACGACCTATCTAATAATTGCTTGATTCATTTCTGCAAGAGATGCGATTGATAATGAGTGTTTTTTACTTGAAATATATTTCAAAATGATAAAGTACACTTTCCTTTTTTTAAATTGGGTTGAGAAAGGACCAAGCTAATAATTGCTTGATTCATTTTTTCAAGAGATGCGATTGGTAATGAGTGTATATTACTTGAAATATATTTCAAAATGATAAAATACACTTTCCTTTTTTTCAAATTGGGTTTTCATCATTCCTATTTTTTTCTGCCAAAATAAAAAAAAACTCATTTTATCCCCCTTAAAATTTTAAGAATTACAATAGTCTTTGAAACCCAATATTTTACCCCTTCAAGAAAAGAAAAAGCTTGGGTGTCCCTGTGTGTTATTTTTTATCCTAGGGGCATTGCTAAAATTTCAGTCGGTTTTATCTCAACGTAAGTCAGTTTTACCAGTAGGCGATTTCTCGAGGCTGGAGGCACCCTCCTTCAGTTTAAGTACACAAAGACAGACAAACCAACATCCTGTTACTTTTATATTAGGATACTTACTTAGATTGAATTAAATTACACAGGTTAACAATGCCAAAATGTTTAAAAGTTTATATACAGTATCCCAAAAAAAGTATTTCATTAAATATTTTTTTTCTAAGAAAGCATTCAAGTAAATATTGAATGTTTACTTTATTTAAGTCTAGCTTCAAATGTTCAACCATAACAATATCAACACTTACTTAATTAAAGGGATTACTGAATTTTAGAAATTATAAGACTGTTTAATTATGTTTTAACTTGCCATTGGTATTTCTGATTTCTTTTGAGTTAAGGTATCAAAATAAATTTAAAAAGTAAAACCTCTGAAATTTTAAAATATACAAGGATGACAGCCTTTCTAAATAGTACAGCTCATCTATAATACAAAGTAGAACGATGTATGTCTGTCCGTCTGAAGCTTAAGATCTCAGTAACCACTGAACCGATTGGATTCTACTCTTCAGGGTATATATCTATTGGTCCTGTGGTGGTTTTATTTTCTTGGGGAGTGGGACACCACAAACCCCCTACAAAAATGAAAATTTCACCCTCCCCCCCAAAAAAATAGTTTTTAGGCAGTTACTTCACATAAATTGGCAGCAGCAAAGTTGTTTTTTTCTTATTTTTTTAAAAATTACCTCTTGGGGCAAAGCTCCTAGAGGCTAGAGGGGCGAAGTGGCTAGTATATATATAAAGTAGGAAGACCAGAAAATCAAATAGAGTATAAAATAAACATTAAAGACGTACAGACGGACATAAAGTGGACGGAAGAGTAGATGCACATTAACCATATGAAAATTTACGCAAAATTTCAGCAATGTATCTTTAATAACACAAGAGAAAAATAATTCTTCAAAATATCAGCCTTCTACATTATGTAATACTAGCAGTTACGTCCCTAGAGACTTTTAGGGGACACTTTTTTTTTTGGGGGGGAGGGGGAGTTGGTTACCCCCATCCATATACAAATCTACTTTAAAAAAGTAAATGGGGGGTAGTGTTACCCTCCCCCAAAAGAGGTATGAAAAGGACTTATAAAAAGCTACATTGTAAAGGAGAACCATATTGGTCCAGCGGCTAGTTAGATGGCTAGGCGCATATAGACTCAATGTAAAATAGAAATCATATAACTTTTATATAAGGAGGTAACGAATAAGAAAGGTTGCGTGATATTTTAAAAATACAATATGCCTTTTAGAAAGATTATTTAAGATAAGTATATATGACAAATAATCTAAACGTAGAACAGGATTTGGTCAGGGAGGGAGGGAACATTTGACCGTAAATTATACTGGTCCCCATAGTTTTTTTTAAACACTTTCTCTTATTCTTTGTTCTAAAAACTTTGGGGACTCAGTTGTGATCTAGTTTTCAAGCAAGCAACACATAATTAGTTTGACCGCTATAATCCTATTCATGTGAATTACATTTAACTAGTAGGGTGACACAAAATTTTTATTTCTAAAAAATGGCCAAGAAAGTTGATGTCGAGGTAGTGAAAGATGTATTAAAGAAAATAGGAAGAGAAAAGTGTGAAGTTGATATTAATAACAACAAAGCACTTTTAAACTACCTATTTATTGTTTGCCAGCACATAATTTCCACTAGTGGATCAGAGTGGAAAACTGTTGGCAAAGATGGCAAATCCACAAATCTGAAGGATGATGTGAAAACTGCTAAGGCTGAGGCTAAAGAAGCATTGAATACGGCAGATTACTCATTGCAACGTAATGTTAAGGGCAACTTTATACTTACTAGCCCACCTAATGTTGAAAAAGGATGGAAAAGTCTCTTTGAACCCCATGATGATCAGGACACAAGAACTCTCACAGAAAGGACATTAGATCTTGTCCAGGAGTGCTATGGAGTCAGAATTCCTGAATCTGACATAACAGCAGTACATGAACTAAAAAATAACTCGGTCCTGCTAAAAATTTGGAACAGAAAAATTGGGTCACCCTATTTTGATCTGGTTTCCGCTGTTAAAAGAGGAGGAGTAAAGAAGTCAGATATACCGAAAAATGGAGGCAGGGATGTGCGTGGGGAGGGGGTCAAGAATGAGGGGGATGGGGACAAGAAGGAGGGGGAGGTGGACAAGAAGGAGGGGGAGGATATGAGAAATAACTGCGACTCTTCACTTCCGGATCCAAAGGTAAAGTCATACATTCCCAGACTTCTTCATAAACTTCCAACTAACCAAAAATCGTTATAAGATTTTAGGTCATATCAAAATTCTGAAGAAAAAAGGATCCATTCACAAATTTGACACAAATCAAAATGGAGACATCAACATGACTGTCAAAGAAGGTGAAAAACCCGTTTGGCTAACTTACTATCCCAAAAGTGAAAATTCGTTTACTTACACCATAAGTGATATCGACAGCTATCTGCCTAATCATGTTGGTGTTAAATCTGATACAAAGCCAAAATATGTGAAAAAGAATTAATTTGATTCTTTTAAAAAAATCATTCTCTGATATCAAATCTAATATATGTCTAAACTAACGTCACCACTCTACACTTTATCTCTATTGTATGTCACTAATCTCTTACTATATGATAATCAAGTTTACTATTTTGGGGTTTAATAGTATAACTTATAAAATTAATGTTCCAAATTGGCACTTTTTAATTGTAAAATTTAAACTTATCTGTTATTATAGGGCTTTGGTGATGATATAGATTTAATTTCAAGTAATGGTCAGAATGAGCTTATATTAAATAGTGATTTTGGGCATAGTTGTAAGTATGTTGATCAAAATGAATTTAAATCGCTAGTTAGCAATAAAAGTGAAAATTTTTCCGTTTTAAGCCTAAATATTCGTAGTATTTCAAATAAATCAAATGATTTTAGAGACTTGATAGAGAAAACCAAAAACAAAGACTTTAATTTTTCTTGTTTATGTGTTCAAGAGACGTGGGGAATCAAAAATCAAGATTTAGTCTGTCTAAATAATTATAATCTAATCTCAAAAGATAGGGAAGTAAAGAGGGGAGGGGGTTTGGCTATTTATTTATCTAACTTAAAAAACTATGAAATTATCAAAGAATTCTCGTGCTTTAATGACAATTTTGAATGTCTAATAATTAAAGTTTACATTTCAAGAAACAAGTTTAAGATAATTGCTAATATTTATAGAATACCTAATAGCAATATACAATTTTTTTCTGATTGGCTTAACACAACTCTGACATCTCTCAAAATTATGAATGCAGAAGAAATAATTCTTTGCTCTGACTTAAATATTAATCTGCTTAAATATAATGAACATTCTCCAACCAACGACTTTTTAAATATGTTAATCTCTCATTCTTTTTTACCAGTTATTACATTGCCTAGCAGAATGACACCAACCAGTGCCACTTTGATTGATAACATTTTCACAAATAAAAGGATGGATAATTACAATGCCGGACTTATTTACTCAAGTCTATCTGACCATCTCCCAATATTTTACTTAAATGTTTGTAATCCTAAGCAAAACAAAGATTCTTTTTTACAAAAAAGAAATATGTCTAATGAAAATACTGAAATATTTAAGCAATCCTTATCTTCTTTTGATTGGTCTGACATAACTACAGATTCTAATCCAGAGAGTGCTTTTGAAAACTTTTCTAATGTTATCAATGAAAACTTTGAAAAATGTTTCCCTTTTAAAACTATAAAACCCAACAAAAGAGTTATCCCCCAAAATCCCTGGATGTCACCAGCTTTACTAAACCTAAGAAAGAAAAAAGAAATGTTATTAAGACAAAAATTTAAGGATAAAACCGTTGATAGCAATAGAAAATTTGTCATTGCAAATAATATTTATAAATCTGCAGTTAGGAAAGCCAAAAAAGAGTACTATTTTTCTAAATTCAATGAATTTTCGTCTAACATGAAAAAAACTTGGTCTACAATTAATCAACTTATTAACAAGAATAAAAAAACGCATTCTATCCCAAATCATTTTACTGATGATAACAGATCTTATGAAAACTTTCAAGATATTTGTGAAGGTTTTAACAATTTTTTTATTAATGTTGGTCCCAGTCTAGCAGATGAAATTCCATTTTGCGAAAACAATTTTAATGACTACCTTGGGGTTCCAGTCAATGAAAATTTTGTCTTTCAAAAAATCACCCCTCAAATAATTTTTTCTACTCTCAATAAGCTAAAACCTAAACTAAGTTGTGGACCTGACAATATTTCTACTAAACTTTTAAAAGAAATTATGCCAAGTATTATAGATCCTGTTGTTCACCTATTTAATCTTTCATTTAAACATGGCTTTGTTCCAAACAATTATAAATGCGCTAAAATCTTGCCAATCTTTAAATCAGGAAGGAATAATTCATTTGATAACTATAGACCTATTAGTATATTAAATGCCTTTTCTAAACTGCTGGAAAAGATAGTTGCCTGTCAAATGTTTAAATACTTAAATAAGTTCAATATTCTTTATAAACATCAGTATGGATTTAGACCCAAGCACAACACAACACAGCCCTTAATTCAACTATTGAATAAAATATACCAAGGTCTTGACTCTCAAACACCAGAATACACACTGGGGTGCTTCATTGACTTAAAAAAGGCATTTGATACTTGCAATGTCCAAATTCTTTTAACCAAGCTAAACCACTATGGTTTTAAAGGTTTATCAAATAAATGGTTTCATTCTTATTTAAATAATCGTTCTCAATATGTAGAAATTAATGGTATCAAATCATCTATTCAAAACATAACTCATGGAGTCCCACAGGGTAGTGTTCTGGGTCCTCTACTGTTTTTATTATATATAAATGACTTGCCAAATGCTATTGATATATTTTCTTCACTTTTTGCTGATGACACAATTTTTGCACACAGTGATAGCAATTTAAAAAGTTTAGAGGAGAGGGTAAACATTGAACTAGAAAAAGCCAAACTTTGGTTTCAAGCAAATAAACTTTCACTTAATGTTGCCAAAACTAAGTTTATGGTTTTTAGAACCAAACAAATGCAGTGTGTTAAAGATTCATTAGACATAAAAATTGGTGGTGAAAAGATTGAAAGAATTGGGAATGATTGAAATATTAAATCTTTTAAATTTGTAGGTGTTCATCTAGATGAGTTTATAACGTGGGAACACCATATAAACTCAGTTATCAACAAAGTATCTAGTGCTAATTTTGTTTTAAATCAATTGAAAAAGTTTGCACCAACTAAAATTCGTAAATCTATATATAATTCCCTAGTAAAATCGCACTTGGAATTTTCTATTATAACATGGGGTACTGCTAAATGTGAGGGAATGAATAGATTATTATTAAAACAAAAGCAAGCTGTGAGATATGTCGCTAATGCAAAGTACAATGCTCATGTAGATCCATTACTTGAAAAACTTGATTTACTTAAACTTGAAGATATTATGACTGTTAATATAGGTAGCTTTGTAAAAAGTTTCCTTGCAGGACAAATGCCAGACTCATTCAATAATATTTTTGAACCAATGTTATCTAACAGAGTAATGAAATTAAAAGTACCTTTACCTAAACATAAAGCTCTAGAAACTTTTCCTAATATTTGCTTTGTTAAAATATGGAACAACCTAGACACTGCTATAAGGTGTGCTGAAACTAAAAATTCCACTAAGAATCTCATCAAAAAGAAAGCTTTAGATAAATATAAGAGTTTTAATTGTAATAAGCAAAAATGTTATGTCTGTAAAAATAATTAAAATTTGCCTCAATTTACTCAAAAAATTTGAATTTCTCTAACCCCATTGTATCATAGTGTAAATAGCATCATTAATACCTTACTATTTATTTATACTACTTAAACCTATTTATATGTTATATGTATATATCCAATATAATTATCTGATTAAAATTTCTATGTAGCTAGAAATATTAAAACATCATTTGAATATGTTTGTCTTAAATCGGTACTTCCAGCTTTTGCAACGGCCAACCCAGGTTATGAAAGTACCAAACTATGCATAAAATTATGTAAATATGTGTAAGAAATATTATTATCATTTTGTATGCTTATGTTGAAATACATCTATCTATCTATCTATAATTAAATCTTGATTGTGGTGTGCAAACTTTTCCACATACAAGAAAAATTATAATAACCTTAATCAGAGGAACAGATCTATAGTATATAGATGTATATACAGACAACTACCTCCCTTCATTTATCAAAGACCTCCCTCGTCTGCTTCTAAATTATTTTCTGCTAGTTGGCTGTGTAATATAAGCGATACCATTGGTTGATTTTCAATGACCCAATAGGAAGGTTGCACAAGACAGTTGCGATGGGGAGATACAGTTATTTAATCCTTTCTCCCTCTAGTGTTTTACTCTAATATCGGGTGTGTACGGTATTTTATCATCCATTGTCTTATCCTCTAAGACCTGGATTTTGGTAAAACTATGATTCATCTTCATTTCCAAGGAAAAAAATGGATTAAAATTAGTAGACAAATCTGGGATTTCCTTCATAGTCTCTAGCGAGCTCAGAAACCCACCTCTCCATTAATTTTGAAAATAATGGAGTGGTTGGTAGATTTTAAAAAGCGAAGCTTTTCTATAATTAGAGTCGGTCCGTCCGTACGTTCGTACGTCGGTGACGGATAGCTTTTTTCGTTAATTTAGGCACGTTAGAATTGTCCTATCGATTTCAAATTTTGCATGGTGATCCCTGTGGTAGTTAGGTACAATTTAGAAAGCGTAGCAATTCTATTATCGTTACCAGAATGTCCGTACGTCCATTTTAAACATGTTGATTTTTCACTTTTTAAAAACAAATTTTTATATGATCTAATTATCTATTATCTAACTATTCGATCTGATTTTTGGTATACTGATTCCTGGGACAACAAAGTACAATATCATAAGCGAAGCAACTTTATAATCAAGTCATAAAATGTTAGTATGTATTAAATATTATCCTGCATCAAGCAATTTTTCAACAAATTTACTTACAATTTTGCTTTGACTCTTATATATCTATATTCTGATTATTCAGTTTTGACACTATAAAAGTGTTAATGCCCTTTTGTCCTACCGTTTCAGAGCTTCATTTTTAGGGATGTTGTCATCCTTGTTTTAATGATGTCTAACCTTTAAACGAGGCCATAACTTTAGGCCTATACCTGTAGCATCCATATCCTGTTGGTCTACTTTTTACCCAATTTAACCTAACCTGAAGTAACCACAAATAAAACTAACCCCCTCCAATTATTTTATATCAAAATATGGGTGGGGTCTTCTGTGCTCGACTATGCACTACGAGGGGAAATTGTAATTTTTCGCCCACCCTATTTTTTACACATTAGCATTTTTAGACACTTCTGGTTTTTAGCTACTCTACTAAATGAAAATTTCTTGAAGTTTTTTTTTTTAAGCGAAGCTGTTCTAAAGCATATTTATTGGCCAGGTTAGAATTGTCCTAACGATTTCATACTTGGCAATATAACTACTGTAACAATAAGTCACGATTAAGAAACAAAAAAACTCTATAATCATTACCAGAAAGTCCATTTCAAACAAGTTGTTTTAAAATTTACTTTTTTGACAAAAATTTTTATAGATATAATTATCCTATTCATCTGATTTTTCAAACAATGATTCCTGTGATAAAATTTTACAATATTTTAAACGAAGCATTTCTCTAATCAGCTCCAATTTACGGATTTGCCATCATTGTTAAAATGTTTTTGTTGTTTATTTTTATATTATTTTACTTAAAACCATTGATTCATGTCCACAAATAAGATGAGAAAAAATTTTAATTTTGTGTAAATTAAAAGAAAAATCAACACTTGTTTGAACCAATGATTCAGAACAGACTTTGAATGAGGATTCTTTATTTTTTTTAAATTTTGTAAGATTAGACAATATTTTGTATAAAATAAAAATAAAATAGTTTTGGGCTTTTTATCCTGTTCTGCTAATCCCCTAGAGCGAGATTATAGGGGTGATTTTTGGTTGAGTATAAGTGGGTTATTTTGTCTAAAGCTTCTCTGAAATGCTATGCTATATGGTTCCTTAATTATAACTTTATATGTTTTTTTTAGTACAGGAATTAGAAAGTTTATTGGCTATTTTCAAGGGGTTAATGGTAAATTCTGTTGCATAAAAGTATAAATAAGTTATTATGTCTGAAGCAAAAAGAGTGTTTTCTTCTTTTTAGATATGAAAACTGTGAAAAAAAATGTCTTGTACAAAACTCCCCAAGTCAATTAATAAGACAGTGCTTAATTTCTGTGTATGGTAAGTGGGTTAAATTAAGCATTAATTTTGTTCCTTAAAAAAAACACATTGTAAATCTAAAATTTGGGGTATAGTCATTTTCATGTAAACGCCTCTTAAGGGGCGTTTCGTCGTATTTTTACAGTAACTTTCCCCCTATTTCTAGTCCCTGCGGGGCCTCTACCCCTGTGGGACCAATTGCCTAACCCTGCGGGGCAATCACCTAACTTATCTTAACCTAACCTAACCTAAAATAACCTATCAAAATCTAATGTGAAAATACGACGAAACGCCCCTGGAGAGGCGTTGCCACGAAAGGGACTATACCACAAATTTGTATTACAAAAGATGGAAACAAAATGTTGATCTTGTATCCATCTGTTAATGTTTAGAAAGCTAGTTTGGATATGGTTGCTCGACCATAATATTAAAGTGCAACACACAGCAAGGCAAGGATTTAAACAAAAGTCTCAAATAAGTTTCAGCTGACTGCTGAACCAATATGGTTCTCCTTGACAGGGTAGCTTTTGATAGGTCATGGGAAGGGGTATAACTAAAATAAAAATTTTGGGAGAGGGGTTATCTACTCCTTCCCTAAACAATAATCCCCCTCACAATATTTTTTAAATTTTTCTTTTTAAATCTAATATAAAAATTGAGATATTATGTGCCCCCAGATGCTTCTAGGGGCGTAGCCGCTAGCAAATTCATAAAACAAGTAAATCAATTAGAGACAGGCTACAATAAGTGTTTATAATGATAATGATACACCTAACTGTGGAGAAGTACTTATATACAAAAACTTTGACTTGCTTATTTACGTGCTAAAATTCTACGCTTCTTGTATGTACATCTACAAATTAATAAATTTTCAATTACACATTGTTTTATGTTTTATGCTATAAGAAGAGAGAAAATTAAAATGTTTAAATTTCTGTGAAACAGACTATATTAAAAGAAAATTATACCCATAAAAGCGCAACATGTTTCCAATATTTTTATCATATATACTCGAGTAATAGGCTGTCTTTCTGTCTGTATGAATGTCCGCTAAGATGTAATAAACTTCTGGAACGATCATCTCAACAATTTTCAGGGAAATTTATATTGATACAATGAAAACAATTCTTTTAAAATATATGCGTAGACGTATACATATAAAGGTGGGGGGGGGGGGGGGGGGTGTTACCTTCCAAAGAACTTTGAACCCCCGCATTTTAACCCCCTAAAAAAAAAGCTTGGACGTTCTTGCCCTCAGACCCTGTGAGATATAACTATATAACAATAGGCGGTTTAAAAAAATAATCATAGACTTAATATTGAACAAATTGATTTTTATTACCAAATTATCACTAAAAATGCTTCCTAGATTTTTAGAATAACTCCGCTACTACAAAAAATGTGGTTTCTTCTTATATGGTTTGTAAACAACACTCAATTCATACAAAACAGCTAAATAGTAGCTTTTTTAAATTGTCATTTTTTTAAGGCTATTTTACCAGTTATATTATTTACCTGAGACACGCTCTTAACGGCCATTAGGGGTATTTAAGGAAAAATAACAAGGATGACAACATCCATAAGTAGCAAAGCACAAATACATAATGGATGGGAATACATACTAGTAGATTTAAAGTGTTTTTGTTAAAATCAAGAATAGATTTATTGGAGAAAATAAACATGAAACCTTGTTTTATTTTGTTTAATGATGACGGTCAAAGTAAATTACATAAAAGATGCTCATAGCAATGGGAAAAATTATTTTGATACTGATATCCCAAAAGTTTTAAAATTAGACCAAAAACACCAAAGATTTGGAGAAAAATGTGAAAAATACAGAAAGAGCCTTAAACCTGTTGTTTTCTTTAAACGACAGGAAATTAAATTTTTATATCCAGAACTGAAATTTTTGTTTTCTTTAAACGACAGGAAATTTGATTTCAATATCTATAACTGAAAAAATTTTGGAAATCGAACCATAAACACCAAAGATATGGAGAAAAATGTGAAATACAAAAATAGCCTAAAACCTGCTAAAAAGCGGTCCTATCGCCATTGATGTTTTATAGTTAATTGTGCTCCTTATTAATAGAAATGTTTTCAAAAAATTTCAGCATTCTATCTTTTATAGGAGCTGAGTAAATCCCATTTCCCCCATAGCGTTACGGACTGACGGACAGACAAAGTGAATTATAGAGTAGCTTCGCTCCTAAAAAGTCAAACTAAATATTAAGATAAGGGCGGTAAGTATTTTTAAGGGCCATTTGTTTTGGGTTTGGTGATGGTAATCCCCCCCTCCCCGAAAAGTAATAAAATTTATTAACATTCCCTGGACCTTGGGTCACCTCCGGGTTCCAGGGACAAATGTAATCCTTTATCACAGGACTACAATCTCTCACCAATGTCTCCTTTCCAGATCAGTGACGCATTATTCTCTGTTCGGCGAGTATATCTAACCTTAGAATGGTGGTATTATATTACACCGATCCTAAATCCAAATACGCTTAAGAGATAGTCTTTTGCTTAGAAGCCCTAATCCGAAAATGGTATTAAAATATTACTGATAACTTTATACTGCTATTTAGTCTAAGAGTTTTTTATTCCTAGGTATCTAACTCTGTCAACACTTTTGGGCTGGAAGTATCTATTGTGGTTACTAGAGCCATGCGAACATGACTACAATATTCCATTCTGCTGCCTGTATCCCCGTGAGGCGTGAAGTTCTTTGTTAGGTACCTTTGTCAGGTAAGAAAATCACTAGGCTAGCTCCGAACCGATCTTCCAGAGTATTAGCAAAGTAAAACTACCTTTAAGACATGAACTTATTCAGAGTTCTAATCCGAAAATGTTAAATTGTCCGAATAGATAACGATCTCCAACTTTTCTGGACTTCAGAAGCTTGAGGGAGGATCCGGTTTGTTAGTGTCGGCCGTCAGATAATGAGCTATCATCAACCGTTAGTGGCTGGGCCACCACCGTACTTTCCCTTTGTTATTCCTATTTAGCCCCGTAGTGACTTGCAATTTAATGGTGCGGGGCACCACGCTATAGGAGTTCTCTTCAGAACAAAAACTTGGAGATAACTATCCGTTCGGATGCCTAAGCTTTTAGGCCCTAAGAAGGCCTTATCCTTAAATATATCTCAATTGACCAACATCAAATGATATTCTACAATTTATTTAACAAAGTATTTATGAATTTATCTAACAAAACTTTTTATTTTTTAGGTGTGTTTTAAATGAAAATCCTAAGTTTGAGCCGCCAGGACCCTCAAGAAAATTCCAAAGCAAGAGAAGGGAGTCTTCCCTTAAATTTTAGAATTTTTTAAAGAGTATGTGTAATATAGTAATTCCGTATCACGACTGACTGTTTCTCTTTTCCAGGTTTACTTTTATAGGCCCTGAAGCCTTAGGAAAAAGAGAGACAAAAAGGATGACTTTTATTTTTGTGTTGATTTTTATGTTTTAGGGAAATTGGCGACCTGATTATTAAGATTTTGCATTTAAAAGTGTGTGCATATCTCAACTAAATTACAATAAGCATTTCATAAATTAGTAAGATCACATTTTATTTTATTTTACCTCAAGAATACATTAAACTATTGGTTTCAAATTAGTTTTTCTAGTAATGTTTTTTCAATGTCCTTTTTAATTTTACAAATTTTCTTTCTTTTAATTTTGTTTTTTCTATCACGAAACCTCTAATTTTATGATTCTTGTGTTGTTTTACTAACGTTAATTTATATTGACAATATTTGCTAACAATTTTTTAGCTGTACTATGACCATTCTATTAAAAGGGTTATTGTCTCTCACTTTACCTTTTAGGGTCTTCGTTTTATAGATCTTATTTCCCCATTTTAATAAATAGGTCTTTATACATGCTTTTTTACTTAAATATTATATTAAATTGTTTTAAATTTGTCTAATTTTGATAATATTTTATAGTCTTTTATTTTCATTAGAATAAATACATAATTTAGAGTATGGGTCGGATTTTTCCCCAGTAAAGCTACTCTACAAGTTATTCATAGAATCGGTTTAGGGGAAAAGGACGAACCATGTACCCCCCTCAAAAAGAAAAGCTCGATTATAACACGTTTCAAGAGGCTAAGGATGACCCGTGTTTCATACAGCCTTGGTTTTTGAGGTGTTTTAAATCATAGGACATCTTTCGTTTATTATTTTAATGATTTTTTTGTGTTTTTTGTACAAAGAAAAATTACTAAATACTATATTTACGATATTGTTAAGGTTTTTATTTCATAAACATAAAGAGACCAAAAATACTTATACCGATGGCTAAATGTCGTCTTATCTCACATATTTCGCGAATGCCGCGTACACTCCAGAGTACGCCATATTGAATAACCATGATGGTTTTAGTTTACTTTAAGGTGGCGTCACGCTGAAATTTCTTATTTTCTAAAAAGGGAAAAATACAGTGAAAATTCATCTTTTATAGGTTAAAAATATATAAAATGCATGTGTAAATGCATAAATTAAGGCTAGGTGATAATTTCAATATATTTTCCCTTCGAATTAGCCTTCGGTGATAAGTTTTTTTCTTGTCGAATGAGGAATCAATTCTTCATTTTGATATTAATAAAAGTGATTCTTATTTTTCAGAATTTTCGATTATTTTCCGCGATCTCATTTCCTTGATTATTTTTGTGCGAACTTATTTTTGTCAGGCATTATGTTAAACGAAGTTGCCATGGGGAGGTTATACTCGGTCCTGGCCGAGTATAATCTCACCATGCAACAGTTTAATGCCCTAAACATCTATACCGGCGGTAAGCTGGTAGAGATGTTAGGGCAGCCAGGCAGGGATAAGGAGGAGGACCGGTTGTTTCTGCAGGTAAATATACCTTTTTATTGTTCCGGCACTGATCCTTAATCCTGTTCTTTCTATGGAGACTTTTTTACTATAATGTTTTATCAAATGAATATTTCAATCACAATAATGTATTCCCTTAATATTATCAATTTTATATTTATTAGAATCAGCTTCTGTTTTTGGTTTTAATTTTCTTCTTTTATTTGCTGATTTTAATAAACATAAGACGTTATTACTTTAATTACAGTATTTTCGGTCATTATCGCTTAGTTTCAATATAAATCATTTTTTATCAGTTTTCTTAAAAATTCCCTATTTCATAATTTAGAGTTGTATAATATTTAGTCTCCCTATTAGATAAATATCTTTTTCGGACTAAATTTTATACGTATTTTTTAAAAAAATTTTTTTCATTTTCATAGTCATATAAAATTTCAAACATCCCTGCATTATGCTTATCACATAACAATTGTTTTGTGTTTGAATTTTATATTTTATTTATTTTATTCCGTTTTAATTATTCTTTTTTGATAAATAAATGATTTTCCTTTTTTCAGGACGTGTTGTATAAGTTAGAGAAGGCCGGGCTTGACATGATCAGCCCTGCTGATCCCGTGTCCGGAGACGTGTTGATTGCCACCCTGACTTTGATCTCTCTGCTGATCGTCCTCCTCTCTGTTAAATTCCGTAAGTGCATAGTTCGTTTTATTCGATTTTGACCGATTTTTTAACATATTTTAACTTTACTACTTTATTTGCTGAAAGTAAAATACTCAAACAATTTAGCCTCTTTTATTTGTGTATTTTTCAATCAGTTTACCATATTTTAAGATATTGGTCAAAGGAACCGTCTGATCAATGTCACCCTCTTCCACTTATATTATTTACATAAGAGCAGCTAGCAGTGACAGAAAGGTATCATTGATCAGATATTTCCCTGAATATATTATATATATTATCGTATTTTACTATTTTAGTCAACTTAATTATAGAGTAGTTTTTTCCCTTTTTTAACTTTAGGTTTTTTGTGGTTTTTTAGCCAGCATTAGCTTTTTCGTGTTACCTTAATTTTAAAATTTTATAAATTTTCCCTTTTTAAAAGTAGGAAATTTTGCTTTGGATTATTGAGTAAGAATAAATTTTGTTTTGGGTTTTGATTAAAAATAAATTTTGCTTGGGGTTTTTTTGGGTAAAAATTTGTTTTGGGTTTTTTGAGTAAGAATAAAATCCTTTTTTGCGTTTTTGTTTCCAGTGGTAGATTTTCATTACATTTGATTTTGTAGTCGTTTGACGGTCCTTTTTGTTGGAATCTTCCTGGTCTCATGTATTTTTGTCTTGTGGTAGTCGGGATTATTGTGGAACATATTGAGTTTTTTGTCTATCATTTGTTGTGTAGCCAAGTCCAGTTGGTGTCTGCTGAGGTTTTTTATAATTCTTATCGTTCTGCATACAGCTTTCCTGTTTCCTGGTAGAAAAGACATAGGCCCAATTTCTATGTCGTACACAGGGATTTTTAGAAACCAATTTATGATGAAACGCCCGTCCCGTCTGGCTTCATTTGCCAAGAAGGTCCATTTATGTTCCCCAATTACATTATATTGTTGTCTTAGTATTAGGGCAACTTCTGACATTTTTCTGCAATCTTTGTAGCTTCCTAACCAGTTATGTGTACACAAAATATTGTCTCGGTTAAAGTCTAAATAAGGGATCTCGGTTGTTTTAAGATATTTTAGTTGTTCTTGGTATTTTTTATCCCATAGTTGGAAAGGATCTTCAACTTCCGCGGCTGTTACAGGTAGTTGGCTAACGCTGTCCATAGGGGTTGGTTGGTCCATTGTACACGCCATGCTTGGTTGGTTTATCTGTTGAGTTGGTTGAGGGGCATTAGCTATGTCCTTGTCTATTTCAGCAAAGAGGTCCTCTAACATGTCGCTATAGTCAGGGAGATCCTGAAAGGTAAGGTTTAATTCCGTTTCTATGGTTTCTTCCAGGCTTGGTGATGATGGTTGTAGCGTATTCGCAGAATTTGCCGGGGCATCGTTGCAGTCAATGCCAAGAACGCTTTTGACTATGGTTTTTCGATAGTAGTTTAGGTCTTGACCGCCAAAGTTGAGTGGTTCTCCCCTGATCAAGGCAACCGCCGTTTTACAGACGTAAAGGCCACATTCATTTAGATTTGTTTGTTGTGGCGCATCGTTGACGATACTAACGGTTACAGGCGTGTTTAGAATTCTTTCTTCTACAAAAATGTGGTGTAATTTTTGCAGACTTTCAACAATACTTTTTCTATGATCTGCTAAGTCCCATTGAAGGAGCGAGTCATAGTATGCTATTTGATTGCTTGATTTATAAACTACGACGAGAGCCCAGTGGTTTCCCCTTAGGTGAAGGGGAATTAGGACTACTTCTCTATTTAACATGGTATTTAGTTGTCCGTCATATATTTGGTTTAGTTCCTCTCGGCTGTTGCTTTTTAGAAGTTCGCCAAAGTAGGTATGTAGAATAGAGACATTTTCAAGATGACCAAGTTCTTCCAATAGAAAAGCAAATATTACTTCCCCTCCCATCCATTGATTAGGACACATAGTTAACATTTCAGCTGGGGTAATTGGACGTTTGTATTTTGGGGTATAAACGGTCAAATTCCTCTCAACCAATTGCATTAGTTCTCCGGATGGGAAATCTATATGTTCAGCTGATAACATCAGCTTCCTTAAGGCTTCGGTTAGGACAGATTGGTATTGTCCCTCGGGATAGGTTTCAGATTGTCCAACATGATTATTTACCCCCTCAATTGGAGCTGTCGTTCCTGAAAAATTATCAGCCATTGTCAATCCTCTCAATTGTCCACCTGAGCGTGGCCGGGATAGGCGGGAATGCCCTGACAAATACAGGTGGTAGAACCACCCTGAGCGGTGACGCTGTATTTGCGGGACTTTGCAGCCGCAGCTAATAACTTCTCGTCTTTAGGAAATGCATACTCTGATTGTTCATTCTAAAAATATTTAAAAATCATTAAAGATTCTGTATCCTTTCCTTTATCCCGAATTAATGTAGCCTTTTTTTTGATTAAGAACAGGAAAATTATTAATTAGTGATTGGAATGTATCAAAATTGTTTAAAAATTTAGTTAAAAATGGAGAAATAAGCATTGGTTTTTGAGGTATCAGGTGGTAATTTATCACGTATGACTTATTAAAATTATTTCGTAATGGAAAAACTGTGGTTTACCTTAAAAATTGTTCTTTTACAAAACTATTTCTATTCGAGTTATAATCAATAAAAGTCAAGCATGATTCCAGATAGATGTGTCCAGCCTCAAGTCTTAATTGTAACTGATTTAATTTGATTTTGAATTATTCTTTACATTTTTTAGAACAATATGGAGGTTTTTTTATATGTTTTTATAATTAAGCAAAATTTGATTTTGTGACATAATAATGTTAAAATTTGCGTGCCGTAGTTTTTGTAAAGTAGTCATTAGCGTTTTAAATGTCTAGTTATTGTCTTTTGGTCTTTTTTAGAATTTTAATGGTTTTTTGGTTACCCTGGTAATTTCTGGTACTGCGTGGATGTTGTACAATTTTCCTAGTTTGTCGGTCTAAAAATATATATATATAGGTACCTAAAAATAAAATTAGCAGTAAGGTAATTGGATGTATATTTTTTCCTAAATAAATTTGGATCTTTTAATGATATTAATTTAGTTTTTTGATAATTTTATTTATTTTTGTTAGGAAGTTTTTGTGCACACTGGTGGCCGACCTTTCAAACGGCTGGCCCTTGGAGGTTAACGAGCTCATATTCTGTATGCCTAATTTCTTGTTCTTTGCAACAACAACATTTTGCCAAATTTTTTGCGTCATTTTTTGTGCAAGGGAACCATCTGAATTCTCCTTCGTTACTAATGAAATAATTACTAAAGCATGTAACAATGACTATGAGCACGTTAAAACCTCCAAAGGAAATCCAAACGAAAATTGCCCACCAGTGTTGCATTATAAAATCGTAAATTACTCCTAAAATATCATTGAAAGATCCGGTTTTTCCAAAATGTTTGTTAATAATGTCCGGCGTCATAAGAAAGCTGGCGATAGGATTTCCTTCGTGTTGGTAAATTTCACAGGTAGTGTTGCAGGCATAAGTTAGGTCCTCTATTAATTCTGTGTGTGCCTCTGCTGAGAATGTAAAAGTATAATCGCAACTTTTCACTGTGTCCTTTATGCATTTGTTGTCCTCTACTCTTATATGTCTTCCTAAGCAATATACAGAGTGATGATGGATTAGTGTTTTGTCACAAAGGAGCTCTGGGGGAAAGGTAGATGAAAAAATCGACCTTTCTCGCAAAGCCCACTGTGGCACACCACCAAACCACATCGATTTGTATTTGTATCCATAATGTTTATCTGTATTAAAGGCCCATAAATAATCATCATGGTACAACATGCTTACTATAGGTTTATCAGCAGCTACTAAATCCACGCATTCTCGCAGTAAGGTGGGATCAATCACTTTAGGTTGATCCCCCAATGGGATAATATTAATTAGATAATTTGATATTAGGTCTATTTCTTCCATGATACGGCGGTATATTCTTTGTCTCAAAGGTGTTTTGGTCCCTTTTAAGATGTCATAGATTTTTTGTATTCTGAGGCCTAAGTCAAATTCCTGTAGCTTTAAGGTTTTTCTAAAATTGATTTTGGAATAGAGTGGTGTGAGTCCACTATTTGGTATAGATTCTAGTGTATTCTGAATTTTTTCGCTATCTCGTGCTAAGCTTGCTAAAATTTCAGTTAAAGTGTCATATTTTGTTTCCAATCTTATTAATCTTTGTCTAGTTTCAGGAGTTTGTACTAAGCTTTTGATCTTTTTAATTTCGCCATAAGCTAGATTAATTTGAGACAGAACTTCTTCGGATGTTCTGAAGTCTGGATAATCAGATTCGTTATCACCCTCGTCATTGTCTCCATTATCAGATTGTTCTGACCTATCGTTATTATTTTGATCTCCATTATTACTATTTTGTCCTCCATTGTTATTATTTTGTTCCCCATTGTTATTTTCTTGGGATGATCCAGCATTGACTGGAGGTGTTTCACTGTTTGTTGGAGGTGCTTCACTATTACCAGGAGGTACAGCGTTTGCCTCTGATTGTCCTCCATTGTTAGCTGGAGGTGTTTCGGAGCTTGATCCTGCCGGTGGTGCAGGATTTTCAGAGGATGAAGGAGTTTCATTCTCCACTTTTGGTCCGCTGAGTGGTAAATTATTGCCTTCAAGTATTTGTCGTTTTAGAATACGATTTTGCTTCTTTAAATCCCTATTTTTCCCCATAGTTCTCTTGAATAGGCCTCTAAGATAGCGGTTTTTTAATGTTTTTGATTTTAACATTGAGTTAATGGAGATTATACTATTTTGTAATGCGATTTTTTCAGCAACAAGTTTTAGTTCTTTATTTTTTGCTACTGCTTTGTCATTTTGCAGAGTTTTTTCTGTTTCAATCCCTTCATTGATGTATGAAGTAGCAGATTGAAGTTGTTCTTTTAATTCTGAAATTTCTTGTGACAATTTCTCTCTTATTTGTAAGATGTTTCTCCCATAGTCTTTTTGAGCTTTTTCTTTTTCTAGTGTTAGATCTTTGATAGTTTTTTGGCAGTCTTCCAAATTATTTTCTAATAAACCCCTTTTTATTTCTATTTCTTTTATTTCTTTATTTAGCCAGTTTACCTTATCATCTTTAAACCTATCTTTTTGGAATATTAAGGTATCTAATTGATTTTGAACTGTGGTTTTTTCGTTAATGGCTTTATTTCTTTCTAGTTCTAGTCTATTTATTTCTTTTTGCAAAGCAAGTATATTTTGATTTAATTCTTGGAGATTCTTATCTAGAGTATTTGTCCTTTTTTCGCAATTCTCTAACCTTATTGTTAGTAGTTCTTTATCGTTGTTGACCTGTTTGTTGTCTATTGTTAGTGATGTTACAGTACTTTTAAGTTCATTGAGATTTAAATCAGTACTTAATTTTTCAGCCGTTATTTGTTCGTATAATTCATTTAATTCTGCCCATCTTCCTTCCGCTGTATCAGCTCTTGTTTTTTCAGCCGTTACTCTACTTTCTAGTGTTAATTTACTTCCAAATAAGGCATGATTTTCTGTTTCTAGGTCATCATACCTTCGACCTAATTCCTGATATGTCGAAGATAAATGTGCTAAGTTTGCTGAACAATCTCGTTGTAGATTTTCTAGCTTGGTTCTTTCCTGTGTCTCTAGTTTAATGATGTTTTCTAAATCTTCTATATGATCTTTTAACCTTGTTATTTCGCTATCTTTATTAGCTGCTTGATTAACAAGTTGGCCTAGATGTTGTCTTAGTTCAAAAATAGTTTGTAGTATATTTACGTGGTCGGGTTCATCACACTCTGTTAGATCCACCTCCATTATTTCCTCTGTCAACCTATTTAGTGGTATACATCTTAATCCCTTTCTATTATTTTCATCTTTAGGTAAAGGTTTTATTGAAGCATTACTTTCCCCACTGACTTCCATTTGTGATTCGGGATTATTTTCGGGTTTTATTGGGTTAGGGTCATCATTGTCAACCTCCATTTCCGTGTTAAGATTGTTTTCTGGTTTTATAGGATTGGCATTTGAGATGGAATCTTCCATGTTTCTGGATAGATAAGATTCTATGTTGGGTTTAACTAGGATTTCTTCAGGTTTTATGGGTGGAGTGTGTTCAGGTAAAGGAGGTTCTTCTTTTACAGGTGAAGAGTTTTCAGGTAAATGAGATTCTTCTGTCACAGGAGAAGAGTTTTCAGGTGAATGGGATTCTTCTGTCACAGGAGAAGAATTTTCAGGTAGATGAGATTCTTCTTTCACAGGAGAAGAATTTTCAGGTAGATGAGATTCTTCTTTCTCAGGTGGAGAATGCCCAGGTAAAGGAGGTTCCCCATTGGAGGCTGCATGGCTATGACCTTCCTGTGGTTCTTCAGGTTTGGGAGAAATCATAGGAGCTTCTGTTTTTGTTGTAGGATTAGTATTCGCTACTGTTGCTGAGCTCGATTCTTCCGTAGGGTTAGAGCTAGTTTCAGTAGTTGGAGGGGTTTCTGTTTTTGTTGTAGGATCTGTACTTGCTACTGTTGCTGTGCTCGATTTTTTCGTAGGGTTAGAGCTAGTTTCAGTAGTTGGAGGGGTTTCTGTTGATGGGGTAGATTCAGATTGTGTTGAAGGTAGTGTTGGTGGAGGTGATGGAGGTAGAGATTCAGATGTTGGTTCCACTGTTGAGTATGATGAAGGGGGTTGTTCATCCCCTAGTTCATCTAGTTCACTTTCGTTAATTTCATCGCTATCGCTTTCAGAGTCGGAGCTCGAATCCATTTGAGCGTCAGAGTCTGTGTCAGGATTATAATTTGGGTCATCATAGTCATTATAATTATAATTGAGTTCTCCCAAAACCATATTTTGACCCCCGTTGTCTTGACTGTTACTATTTGTATTTATATTGTTTGAAGTAGAAGGGCCAGCTGAATTAGCACTAAATAATGGAAGATTATTTGAATCCAAAAAGTTGATTAAACCAGAAGATGAGTCTCTGACATATTGGCGAAACACTTCGTCTGGCATACCTTCCATTCCTAGCAATTTAGCTATGCCTCTTCTTACTTTCTTTTTTAGTACTTGGGTCTTGTATCTTTTTAAATCAAAATTCCCTAGTTTTCCTATTCTAAATAATTGTTCTCTTCTTAAATTTTCGATTCCATAATTTACTGATATACTTATTTTTAGTTGTTCAGATCTGGGTCTATCATTATATTGAGTAGGTGGGTTGTCAAAACCGTTATCAAAGACTATTGCCAATATTTGTCTCATAGTGAAAGCTGGAAATGCTGGATTTTCTATTGCTGGGGGTTTGTTAGAAATTGCGGGGTCAAGACGTGGTTTTTTAGGTTCACTTCGCTTTTTTCTAGTAGGACTTTCAGTGGTTGTAGGGTTACTAGCAGTAATCATGTCATATAATTCTATAATCAGATCCTCTACGTTAGCTAATTTACATGTAATAGTGCCATTTTTGATTCTATCCAAACTATTTTTTAAGTCTAGTAATCCTATACCAATATGGTTCAGTTGTTCGTTTTGGAAATATCTCCTAGCAATGAATTTAAAAGCTTGCCAAAAGCCGTGTTGAATTTGATCTCTAAAAATGTTTTTAAACTCTTTTTCCCCTAGAATTTGTATTTTGAATTTTATGGAATCTTGGTAATAAGAAGGGAATCTTTCTACTGGTAGGTAGTGAGATTCCTTGAGAAAACTGACCTGTTCCCCTTGTAACACACCACTACTAGCCCCAAATAGTAAGGATAGGATTAACAAAATCATTTCCTAAAAGTAGAAAAAGTTTTTTAGTTTTTCTTCTAGTTTTTTGTGTAACCACTGAAAGTCATACATTTTTAATCGTCCTAATTCTTCAATTTATCATAATGAATACGCAATTTTCTGTTTACAATTGCATTAATCGGATAGTCAGGTGATATCAGACAGTGCAGGTAGTCGATCCATAATTTGTTGTAGTCTGATTTGATGTGTAATCCATTGTCTTTTTTCAAGTCTAACACATATTTCAGTATTATTTTTTGAGCGGTCTTATTCCCTCCTAAATTTCGGAAAGAGAACAAGAAGTTCCTTTTGCACAGTTTTTTCAAAAATTCCATATCTGCACAAAATATTTCGTCTATGTCTAGGTTGATTAGTATGAAGTTGATCCAGTGGCGCAATGGCACCACTCGGACTATCGGTACTTTTGCTATGGTGAAACAATGTTTTAAAGTTAATTGCATTGATGACACTGTATCATGGATTGTTTTTAAATCTTGTGTGTGGTGATCAGGATCTTGGCAACACGTATAGATAAATCTTGGGGAGGTTGGCAGAATCACGATTCTTTCTTTCATTTCTGACAATTCCATCCCTTTCTTCTTGAGATTTTTAATCAAAAACCTTAGTAGTCTTTTCATACATTGTATGTAGGATATTGTTTTGTCGTTGTCGAAACCGGTTGTATTTTCTGGGTTGTGGTGGTCATTTTTACATTGGTTGACAAATAGAGAGTTTCCTGTTAAATTTAACAGTATTAGTGTGTTTTTGTTTAATTCTTTTCTTACGGTTTTAAAGAAATTTCTTTTTATTTCTCTTTTTCTGGGGGGTAAGTTTGATGAATATAACATTTGTACATTTGTTAGAAAAAGAAAAATAAAACCTGCCTTTTCAAGTTCGGACCTTACTCGTTGAAAGTAACTTCCCCCTATGCATATAACTTTTTGCTTTTTATATGCACGCGCCATCTTTTAATCTCTGATTTATGTGCTGTGCTGAAACATAAAAATAATATAATTGCTTTTTTAAAATGATATCAATTAATAGATTTATTGAGTATTGGTCCGATCTTTAAAAGGTTTATCTTATTTTATTTGTAATGTTTTATTAATTTTGATTTATTTTTAGTTTTGCCGAAAGACAAGCTGAAGGCCTTCTCCCGGCGTTTTTCCCTGGCGTTTGGTCAGGTGTTTCATCTGCGGTCACGTCCGGGGGGGGCCGCCGATGATTTCCAGCTTGAAGATATCGAAGCCCCTATGAACAACCCCGCTGTTGAGCGCGAAGCTGCTGTTGTGGAGGACGCTCCCCCAGCTTATTGTTCTATTATGTGGTAAGTAACTTTTTTTAAGTATCGGACTTATTTTAATAAAGTGTTCTCAATAACCCGCTAATTTATCTCGATTTTAGCGTTTTATTATCTAAAGACATTTAACAAGAGTTTTTTAATATATTTTTTGTTATTTCTTTACTAATTTATTTATGTTATTTTCAGATTTTTCTGCTTTCCCAGATCTACCTGGGGTATTCTTTGGCCATTTGGCTGTATGCTAATTTTACCATCTATCTTATCTGCTGTTTAGCAGATTGCGAGGTAATAATTAGAATTTTGATATATATATTGCTTTTTTTTATTTAGTCAGTGAAATTATACACTGAAATCTTACAGTTTTTGATTAGTTATTGTTATGGATCCCAACTACGTTTACGACGAAGATAGTAGTGAGGAGATTGGTGTTGATCTCCATGATCGTTCGTTGGATTATCATAAAGATTTCTTACGTTGCTTGGAGCCTTCTGTAGTTAATGTTATTTGTAGGTAATGATTATTTTTTGTACTTTTTTAGAAGTATTTATTAGTGGAAGAATAGTATTATTTATTAATTCTATCTTTTTTCTTTTTTAGTCGCTACCAACATCCAGCGCCGCCTCCTGTCTTGTTTAACTGTTCCGAATCTATACCGGCTTTGAAGGAGGCGCCCGTGAGCGGCCTTCGGTCCGCTTGCCCAGCACTCTTGCTGGTTGGGGCTGGCGTTGTGTGTTTTCTTTTGGTTATTGTGGTGAGTACCTTTTATATTTTTTAAGTTTCAATATATTAGGTTTTTATAACCTATGGTGCTTTCCTCCCTGTTTTTATTTTAGGGTTTTTGGAAAGTTATTTTTGGTCTATGTTTGACCTATTGCCCCATTCTTATCTGTTTATAAGTTTGGAAGCTAGTTGCCCTTTTTGATTTGAGCTAAAAGACCTCTTTTTTCTTTTATTGAGGAAATAAGGCCGTATGCATACTTTACCCTTATTTTATTTGAATGAAACTTTAAAGGATTTTTTATTAACCAAAAGATTTAATGTTATTTGCGATGGCAAATACTCTCCCCCTGTGGCAAAAAAAATTACCTTTTAGGGGTATTTTGACGACATATATGTAGCTTTTATATCTCTTTTAATTTATTTAAATTCCAGGGATGTGGGGAGGGAGGGTGTATTTTTTAAAAATTATTTTCTATCTATCTTATAAGTGATTATTTGTTCAAGACTAGTAGCGCTTTTTTTTTCTGACATTTTAGAATTTTGACTGACTGAGTATTAGTGATATAGATTTAGTCGATAGAAAGATAGATAGGAATTGTTATTTTATTTTATTTGCTGCTTTATTCGGACATTAGTTTGTTGCTATTTTATGTTCCTCTTTGTCTGAGGTTCGGTTATGGCTGGTTGTCCAATAGGAATTCGTTTTAAAGACAGGTTTAAGAGGTGTATTCATGAGTTAAGTGCACGTGATTTGTTTTTATGCGCTTGGGTTTTTGGTATAAAAATAGTTTGCTGTTGTTTTGGTTTTATTAGTTGTGGTTTTTTGTTTGAAAATGCCTTTAACAGAGGAGGAGAAAGTTGAAGCTTTCGAGCTGAATAATAGCCATTTTGAGAGTTTGAAGTTGAATTTTACTTTCCTTTTGGATAGATTTCAAGATGAAGCTCGTTATGCTAGTTTTACTAGATTTAATGATCCAACGTTGCCTATAAGGATTAGGGAAGAATTCTGGGTTTCTGGTTTCTTTGGTCGTTTGGATAGCCTGTATGAGAGATTTCTTACCCTACAACCAGTATTTGGTGTTGATCGTGAATCCTTTATTGCTAATATTAGACCTATTGTTGGTGGATATTATCAGCTGCGCGAAGAGTTTTATGCTAATATGATTATAAATTAGTTTGTTGTTTCTTTTTAATAAATATGATGTGTTATATAATTTGTATTTTATTTTTATGGTTGAGTGTTGTGAGGTTTTTATATTCGAAATTAATTTTATTTGTTTATTATGGTTTAATATCTATGTGTTTTGTTGGTGTTAAAAAGTTTTATAGCAAGGATTACATTTTAAATGCAATGTAAATATTATTTTTAATTTTGCTAATTTTTTCTAGTGCTGTTGTGTGTAAACGCTATAAGGATTATAGCTCACATTTAGAAGTTTTATAAATTTAACGCTTTTGGAACAAAATTTTAATTTTACCTATTTATTCTAAGGTTTAAGTTTTTTGCTTGTTATTTGAATTTTTTGATATTGGTGTGTGTGTTTGTAATCTGTATGTGTGTTATTGAAAATTTTAAGTATAAATATAAGTTGTGCTTTATGTTTTTATCATTCTTTATTGGACTTTGGAGTAAAAATGTCTGAGAAGGATTCTACGGATGCGGATGTTTGTTATGAAAATGCGTATGAGAGTGCCTGTGAAGATTGGGATTTTATTCGAGAATACGAGTTTGGTTGTGCTCGGCAGCAGTTCGAAGCATATTTGGAATATCCTGGTGATGGTGTCTGTATCTTGGCTAAAGAATGTTTGCGTGAATTAGATGTACTGTTCAACTATTTCAGCTTGAGCCGCCCCATCTTTGGAGAAACCAAGGGGGCTTTTATTCGAAAAATTAAGCCCATCTTTAAAAAGGTTGCAAAACTGGATCGATTTTTCCGGGATGCTATGGGCTTTGTTGGCCAGACTGTTTATGATTTTTGGCAAGAATATTAAAATT
Source organism: Acartia tonsa (assembly GCF_053477335.1). NCBI lineage: Eukaryota > Metazoa > Arthropoda > Copepoda > Calanoida > Acartiidae > Acartia > Acartia tonsa. Next base: position 37,181,683 of record NC_137268.1, on the reverse strand, counting down.
TAAATTTGTAGTTTAGTTTCAGTTTGTAGTGTTTTATAAAATTTATTGTCATAATTTATGAATAAATTTTGTAATATTTATTTATTTGTTGTTTTGTATGCTCGAAAATATTTCTGATCTATTTTGTTTTTGTTCTATGGATGGTTTATTTAGTTTTGCGCGCGCGTATCTGGTGTGCTTAGAGTTCTAATGTTTTTTGGTTTTGGTTTTACTTTTAGTTTGTTAGCGAATATTTAAAAGAATGGCTGCAAGCAAAACTGTTAGATTAATTTGGGAGGATTTGACTAGCGTCATGAGGAATGCACATAGATATCTACAAATGAGGATTGAGACTTCTGATCCTACCGTTGATAGACAGGAGGTGGTTAGACTATTGGGTGTTCAAGAGACTTTAGTCGCAAGGGTCTTGCTCTGTCGGCCTTTGCCAGGAGAAACTGAAGATGTTCAACTTGCTAAGTTGAAAACTGTAGAAGATGATGTAGAGTTTCACCAGCTCCAAGTTTTTCATGTTTAGACAAATTATTTGTGTTTCAAATATGCATTAATAAATGTGAAAATTATTTTATTTATTTTGTTATATATTATATTTTCTAAAATTTTGTTTTGTTTTAATAATTTTGCCGCCTCTTTTATTTCTTAGCTGCCCGCAGCTGTTGTGTATTTTAATCGGTTTTAAAAAGGGGTGTGTTTATTTCTCCAGGTGTGGTAGCTATTAAGTCTTTGTTATTTGGCGCGCTTAATTTGCGCGCGAATTGGTTTATTTTTGTGCTTTAGTTGATGTTTGCTTGGTTTGTTTTGTTTAATTTCAGTTGTGTTTGGTTGCTTATTGCGAAAATGCCTACATTTGCTAGTCGCGAGGCTCTAAAAGTTATTTATGGCGATTTCACTAGAAATATAGCCAAAATTGTGGTGGGTTTACAAAACGGCGAATACGGAGATTTAGCTTCTCAAACTGATCGCGATAATTTTAGAAGAGAGTTGCTGGATCTAGAATTTGAGTGGGTCAGCCGTTTCACACCAGATGATACTAAGCCTGCTACTTTTGGGGATGATTTTATCGAGTATTCGAATGATTACATTGAGTTTATCCGTCGAAGATTCGATTCAATTTCCAACAGGATCTGTGAGAAAACCAGCGGCAGCTTTCCTTGATTTTGAAATATGTTCTTAATGTTTCCAAATTGATTTTTCAATAAATTGTGGAAAATTTGTTTTAAACGGCGTAATAATATATTAATAGTTTTTATTAAAAGGTTAGATTTATTTTATATTGTTATGTTTGTATTGGAAAGAATTGTAATGTTAGGCTTGCCGCTGTAATTTAGCGCATTATCATGCAGCATTCTATTAGCCAATAGAAATTGGTTAATGACAGGTTAATGAGGTTTACTCGTGAGCTTGATTCGTATCCCTAGCTTAACGTACCTGGTTATTTTGGTATAAAATGAATGGTTATTATGGTGTTTGAATCATTTATATTTTCTGTTTGAAAGATGTCGTTTGCAGAAAATGTGCTGGAAAATTCTAATGCCTTACTTGTAAATGACCTTAATTTTGATAATTTGCAAACTCATATTAAGGTTTTATTGGATAAAGTGTTGGATGAAGTTAAATACGAGAGTGTGACCAGGTTCAACAATCCTGAATTGCCTATGAGAGTTAGGGAAGGTTTCCTTACTGGATTTCATGCACGTTTGGAACGCTTATATAGTGTCTTTCTCTCCGAATATCCCAGCTATGGTGACGATCGCGAGACCGTTGTCGTTCGCATGAGACCTATTATTGATGAATATTTACGCCTACGCGAAGAATTTTTTATTAATATGATTATAAATTAATTTGTTGCTTTTTGTTAATAAAGATTGTATTTTGTATGTTTTATGTTTTATCTAGGTTAAGTGTATTTGCGTGTGTGTGTGTGCCTGTATAGCACGGGTGGTGTGTGTGTGCCTTAGTGACCTTCTGAGATGTACTTTACTGCTAATTGGCTTGTGTGTGTGTATGCCTATATGGCGCTAGGGTGTGCGTACCCCTAACTGAGTTGTGTGACGCAAACACACCAGTAGGCTAGGCTGTGTGAGTGTGTTTCAAAAATTCGCAAGTTGGATTTCTAAATAAGCAAGTTGGCGTCATACTTATTCAAACTTACATTGTTTGAATTAAATTTTAAATAATTTTGGATCTGTTTTATGTTCAAATTTGACATGTGTCAACTTTTTTAACCCTTTATTAGTTCTTACAAAAAGGATGTTTATTCATTTACAAACAAAAATAATTTTGGAGCGAAACTTTCTCTAAAATTAGCTTTTTTCGTTCGTCGATAGAAACCTTTTTTGGATCGGTCCCTTTTCTAAAGTTAGCGTTTTACTTAAGTATTAGCGTATAATTAAGATACACCTATCAACTAAATTTTTTGGAAATAAGCAAGCTCTAAAAATTTGCGTTTTCGTTTTAATAACAATCCTATTTTTCTGGGAGCGAAGCTTTTCTAGGCATCAGCCGCACATTCTATTGCTACAATTTTAATTAATTTGAGGCAAAACCTACTATTGTCGCTTAGAAACCTTTTTATAATTTTTCTCGTTTTACTAATTATAGAATCAAAATTTCAATTAATTTTTAATTAACTTATCCCTATCTTTTTTAAATAGAGTTTATCAAACTTTCATAATTATTTTTAAACGACACATTAACTCATTTTGTGCTTATTGATTATAATATATTTTGATTAAATAGAGATTAACATATAATGATTATAATATTAATATGGTTAAATAAGATTAAATAAGGATAATATGGTTAAATATAGGTATCATGAATAAGGATTAAATATGTTGCTACTCTAGACTACCAACTAAGCTGATGGGTGCTAATTTTCTTAGCTATCGTGACTTCTAGGGCCGTTGTCATAGCGTGGCACTGGTTGAACCGAGGCACAGCGGCGACGTCCTCTGTCAAGTTGTTGGCGAAGGTCGCCACTAGTTGGCCAAGCTCTGAAACCCCATGCTGCTAGGCCACTAGGCCTTTGTCGCTGTTCCCTGGGGTACTCGCCAAGTATGTTGCGAGTGTCGTGCTGGTAATGGTTAGCACGGTGTTCTTGAAGGTGTTGATAACGTCTTTCTCGTCTATCCTGGTTGTGGTGAGCACGGCGGCCGAGGCTTTGGAGTCGGTTTCCTTCGTGATGGGGGAGCTCGTGTCGCTCTCTCTGAAAACGGCTGGGTTTATCTCGTCCCTCCCATACTGCAGAGTCCCACTCCCTAATGGCTAGGTGATATTTGTTTATAGTATGGTCGATGCTGGCTGCATGGTCAAGGAAGATTTTAGGCAGCCTTTCACTCCGTGGAGAATCACGGAACCAAGCGATCAAATTTTTTAAGAAGGCTTTCCATTCGCCGTTCTTTCGAATTTGATTGCTCAGCTGGTCATGAAATATCTCATCGGAGGTGGCGCTTTGGACCCATCTCAAGTCCCTGAACATTGCGTTGAAGTAGAAGATGTAATCATAGCAAAGTACAATCACATCCTCCGCCTTCATATCATCATGTACTAGTTCTATAAGTTTTTTCTTAGGGAAGCATCTAAAAAGTTCTGGTGAATTCACAACCATCATTGTTTTTCACTTAGTTTAAGTATTGTCTTTATTTTCTGATTTTTTACTGAAAATAATTTGTGTAGCTTATTTAGGTGAATGATTGGTTAACTACTCTAAAGAGTTTTGTTGCCCTAAATTTAACCTAATTTGTACGGCTAAACTTAGAATGATTCTTCTCAAATAAGGGCGTGCCAAACGTTGATAGTTTAACTCCATGTATCGATAAAAACGTGCTGCTGATTCCTGAGTAGCTTCTCTCCTTTTTAAGTTCTTACAAGTTCTGCATAGACAGATTTTAGCCTGGATGACAGCGTTGTACAATAAATCCAACTGTCGAATTATTCTTACTAGCTCCCAATATATACTCATGCGATCAGGGGACACTACTTGTTTGCTTTTTATTAGATCTATTGTTTTTGAATGACACATATTACACTTATTCTAGCAAATGTGTTTTTTAATCACTTATTTTATTAATTTGTATTTTTTATTTTCAGGTGACCTGTATTTGTAACTCCCTCAGCCTTTGGTGTGATTTGAGGAATGTTCGCCAGCTGTTGAAGAGATCTAAAACCGAAGAGGAGGAGTTAAAAATTCGCTATAGAACCTTGAATGCAAAAACCCAACGCCTGAGAGTAGAATGTTCGAGACTGCGGACTGAAATGCATGGTTACCAGCGACGTTATAACGTGGCTAAACAAAAGATGGATTTAATCCCCTTGTCGCTGCGCAACCCCACTTCAAGATCTCTGCCTTATTTGTATCCCATCGGAACCCGTAGCCTTCCTACCTCGCTCCAGGACATCTGCCTGTCCGGCTCGTGGCTGGAACTTGATGTTTACAGCGAAGTGCAAGATGCTGTTACAAGACAAGGAACTGATGGACAAGCCCTACCCTTGGGGTCCGACGAGCTTGAGCTTTCCGAAATTGGCCGCAATGACGAAAGGTGGGTTTTTTAAATATTAAAGGAGAATAGCTACTATATAACTAGGATATTTGTCTTTCTTTAATTTAGCTAAGATTAAATACTTGACAGTGAATCTACTCTAGAACTAGATTTGTCGTCTGATATACTTCTCAGTATTCTATTTGCTTTATTTATTTTGTTAAATTTTCGGATATCCCGCAAGGTCAACACCTTAAAGTGCTTAGCAACCTTTCTGGGTAATTGATAATCGCCTATTAAATCCTCACGCAGTATTTTTATTTGCGTGGGGTTCACTTTTCTTGTAGAAGTGCTCCAGATATTTTTTATGGTAATTAAAGGTCTTCCTATATGAAGTATGACCCATACCATTAAATCAAAAACTGGTTTATTTTTTGTGTAGTATTTCTTTTTTAGACGGTCACGGCGCAGCACGCAAAACTGCCCCACTTTATAGTTATGGTCATGTCTATTCTTGTTAAGTTTTTTCAACAATTTTTCTTGTCTGTTAAAAATAAACTCTTGTGTTTCATCATGTAATTGCTTAAAAGGAATCTGATAATCCTCAAATCTCTTGGATAGAGATTTGGGGTCAAATGAGAAATTAGGTCTAAATAAATTATCATTTTGCACTATTCCACCTTCAAAACCGTACAAACTAAGGTAATGGAGGTTATAAGGACTTAGTTTTGTCCCTATTAATTTTATGGTGTTCACTATATGTATTACTGTGCTTAATGCTGTTTTAATTTTTACATCTGCGGCATGTGCTCTTGCAATTCGTACTAAATTTTGGATTACTTTAATCCTATTCTCGATATTGCCCCTCGAGGCACTTTTATAAGCAGCACTATCTAAGAATCTTGAGCCTATTTTTCTCAAAAATAATTCACTTTTAGAATTTTTGATGTTTTTGCCGTTATCGGCCCAGAAATTTTTGACATGCCCATGTAATAAAATGTATTGGCTTATGCCATTTTCTACATCTTCATAGTTTAGATCTGGTAGGTAATGCAATGTGATATACTGGGTGGCTACATCCATAAAAACCAGTATTCCTTTTATTCCATCTATTTTTGATTTCTTACTAAATTCCAGTATATCCATTGCTACCACCGTATTTCTAAATTTATTATTTCTATTAATTGAGGTTAATCTTTTTAGTCTTAAGTGATTGTTTTTGGATTTTATACATGTACAACATAAGCCTATATGGGCTTCAATTATTTTCCGCAATTTTGATTTATACTGTACATAAAATGTTGACGTTATATTATCACGAACCCTTTTCACCCCTGCATGTACCATATCACGGTGCATGCTCCCAGCAATATAGCCGTAGAGAGGGTAGGGTAGAATTAATAAATTTTGCTTATATTTTAATGTCGTTGGATTGACGTCATTTGACAAATTTTCCTTTATTTGTAATTGTATAAAGGTAGATTTTTCAAAAATTCGCAGCCTTTCGAAGGTGGCATTTGCATTTGGTAATAATATTATGCTTTCTTCATATTCGGTGTGACTTTCAGTTTTATTTGACAAATTTTGTTCTTTATCATGGGGTTGATTTAGAAATTCATTTACTATTTCTTTTCTCATTTTTTCCCTTTCTTCCCTGTCAGGTTTTTTATTAAGTTGTTGTTCAAAATGTGCCATTTGATCTGCCATAGCTTTATTTGAACTATGTCCTACTGTACTATGTTCTTGTGTATTTAATAAGACTTCAGAAAATGATTTTTTTGTATCTATGCTTATCCCTAAATCCTCGGTAGTTTCAATATTTAAATTTATGTTTGAGCTCGTGTTAATATTTTGTTCAATAGGGTCAGGAGTCAAGGGATCTATATTATTAAATTTTATTTGTTCATTATCTGGAAGACTATTTATTGGATTTTCTATTATTTTTTGATCTTCGTCAGGAAAAATTGGAATAGGATCATTAATAATAAATTGTTCAGGAAAAATTGGAATAGGATCATTAATAATAAATTGTTCATCTACGGGCACAATATCTATTGGATTATTATCCTCAATTGTTATAGGGATTGGGTCATTAAAAAGTTGTTGATTTTTATCTAGATTTGTATCTTTAACCCCTGAATCAAAATTAACATTTTGGTCATCAATTTTATTTGAACTCTTTTCAACATGTGTCATATTGTCTGATGTCTCGGGGACAGGGATAGATTTACTTGTATTTTCCTGCTGCACATTAATATTTTCTTCGGATGGATTTTTAGCAGGGACAGGAGGCAAAACTTGTTCTAGTAACTTTTCTGCTAAAGCTTTTGATTCTTGCAATTCCTTTTTACTAGGTTTTTTGGTTTTATCCTTTTTTGCCCTTTTATTGCGGGTTGTTAATTCCTCATATTTCTTAAGAACTTCGTCAGCTTTGCCTCTAGTTACTGCTAAAATTTGTACATCCGTGTCCTTGTTTATAAAGTTTTCTTTGTCCCGTATAATGGGTGCTGCATCAAAAATAGCAAAATTTTCCCCTTGATATACAGGCTTTATTTCCTCCACCTGAAAGTCAAGTCTTTCAGTAGCATGGGGCATTAAGCGGCTAATAAAATCGGCCAGCTGTTCGTCTGTCCGAATAGATAGAAAGGAAACCATTTTTCCAAACCAATAGAGAATTTTTTGACTCAAGTAATCAAGCTTACTCTTACGATTCTCAATTTTCTTGTTTCTAAGGATCTTATAACAAGCCACATTGTCTGTCAGTATTAATGTCCTTGTACCTTTGATCTCCACCTCAAAGAAGGTGAGGCCCTCGTAGATGGCCAGGATCTCTAGGTACACTATACCTGTGGTCTCCATAACTTTGGGGGCCACGGTTTTTGAGAAAAACCCTAATATCTTTCCTCTCACATTAATATCATTTAAATTATTTTTCATGCTTTTTTCGAGGAACGTATAAACTTCTCTGTCACTGACGTCTAGATTCTGAACTGTCTTTTTGTATTTTCTCTGTTTTATTTCAAAATTTTCTTTTACTCCCAAATAATAAAAATTGTCATTATTAACAAATATTATAATTTCAGAGTTGGAGGATTCGGTGAATCGCTGGTAGAGCAAGTTCTCGAGGATGGATCCGTCTTTGCTTGACAGGTAAATTATTCGAAGTTTATGCTTTGAAAACATTGAAAAAGAATAGAATAGGAATGTCTGAACGTATGGATTATTCAACGGTAGAGCCCCTGCTCTAAGTAGATTTATTTTCTCTACAAATATTTTATTCATTTCTTGTTTAGTCCTTACAACATCGTCAGATGTGACTTCCAAAAGATAGCTTAATTGTGAATACATTGTAAAATTATTTGAAAAAATTTTATACCAATTTTCATATGAATTTGAAAAATCTAGTTTTAAGAAGATTGATATCTGATAAAATAAGTTTAGATAATCTGATTCTTTAAAAAGTACCCCTATCTCTTCATGGTCATTAAAATATGCTTTTAATTCAGCAGGCATGTCCATAAAGTTAGGCAGCTCGGATTGAAAAAGGTCTTTAAGTTCGAATCCTAGCAAGCTGGAACCTATGGCATGCTTGCTGGCGTCTGTATATAACATCTGAAAGTCTATATTTCTTGCTGATTCATTGCTGAGATTATCAGACGCAAGTATTTCTTTGATTTTATTGAAATGAAAATCTGCTTCTTCATTCCAATCAAAATTCCTTACTTGGGGGAACAAAGCATTCATATGTCCATGGATAGGTAGGGGTAAAAGTGACCTATAGTATTGAAGATTTCCTATAAATGATTGAAGTTCTTTTAATGTTTTTGGAGCCTTTAGTTGCATTATATATTTGACCTTTTTGTCAGGGACGGTAATCCGTCCCTGGCCTATTTGATAGCCTAATACAACTACTTTATCTTTGCTTAAGTCTGTACAGAAAGTACATTTGTCCAAATTCAATTTTAGATTTAGCCTATTAAGGCGGGACAGAAAAGTTTCTAGTTTGGCGAGGTGTTCTTCGATGTCCTCTTCATACCAACTGAAAATTGAGAGGTCATCGAACCAAACTAGTAACAATTCTATTATGTCATTAATTTTTAAATCATTTAAATGAATATTTGATAATATATAATGCAACAAAAGGCTGGGTGTTCCCGCATAGCCGGTGATGGCTCTCTTGAAGCGGAAACACCCAAAGCTAGTCACAATGCAGGACACTCCTGAATCAAGAACTTTTTGGGATAGTTTAAGATTATAAAATGCATTTTTAATATCTACAAAAGTCCCGTATCTTACTTTAGGTAGCAGATTTTTTAGCGTATTCATCGGATCCATTGTGATCGATGATACGCTGTAAGGAATACTAGCATTTACCCCCCTAGAGTCAATGATTATGCGTGGGGGCGCCTGTTTATCCTTACGGCTCGTAAGGAAAACAGGTGACCCAAACTGCTGGCTGGGTGGGGAGCATTCTATAATGTCCATTTTTAAGCACAGGTCTATGAAATATCTAAGATGGAGCGTATCGGTTAGGGAGAGATTATATATTTTAGTATTTTTATCATAATTTTCAGGGCAAGGGAAATCCATTTCTTCAATGCTTTCCCCAATATCGAAGTTGTGGGACGCCCCACTTTCAAATTTAAATAAAAGATTAGCTACTCTTTGTTTTACATTTTGGTCCTCTATGTAGCTTAATTTTCCTAATATTTGTTCTAAGTTTAACGGTGGTGGGGGTAGTGGCGCAGTCAACTCAATTCCTTCTTTATTATCCCCAAAAATATCTGCTATTTCTTCGAGACTTAATTCATTTTCTGGTTGTATTGTATTTACACTATTTATTTTAATAATCTTATCTATGTTAACATATGTTTTATCTTTCTTAAAAATATCAACATTAGAGCGGGGCTTTATACGTTTTTTAGCACTATTTTAAATGGTATTTTATCCAATAATTTATTTACAATATTTTTTACTTTATTTTTAACATATTTTATTATATTTAGGATGGGTTTAAATAGATAATCGCGCGTCTTTGACAGAATATTGGAACCTTTTTTTATTTTATTAAGCTGCTCTTTAATTCCATTGTTTCCTCTCAAGACAGCGATTGATTTAATTGAACCCATTTTAGGTGCTTTAAAACCTTTTAATTCTAAATTTTTGTCTTTTTCAGGTTGGCAAGGCAGGAGAGAGATCAGAAACCCGCCTGGTTTGATTATAAGAGGATTTTCTCCCACATTTTCACAGTACACCGCGAGTTTATTTTCCCCTGTCCTGGTTATTGAATACATTTTGTATTTTATCTTAATTTGAGTATACATGTTTGAAAGGTGTGGGATAAAGTGTTCTTGTTTTGGGTCTTTATCTTTGACTTCCAGTTCTATTAGTTTTTCTTCTCCCTTTGCTAGTTCTAATTTTTTGATATTGACAGCAAAAGGATTTTTTACCTTCCTTCTGTTAGGATTTATTTCTATGTAGACCTTTTGCCCCTTTACTTGCATGCCTATATTGCAAGTGATCAAAAATGGGCGTCCTAATAGGCAAATATTCTTTTCTTTAAGTACATGGAAGTCCAAGAACACTTTTCCCACCCCTTCAAACTCGACCCCTAGGCGTCGGGCATCAATGACGCTTATTGCTTTGCCTTCTACTGAAGACAAACGGTAGGCCGAACAAAGCTCCATCTCGTGGTAATTAGGCAGCACTTTTAGTAAGATATTTTCTGATACGCAGTTTACTGCGGCCCCAGTGTCTAGTTCAAAAATTATTTTGCTGCCATTAATTGCCACGGGAATTTGGATCTTGTCCAGCACGCCTAGGTGGCTTTGAATTGTTTTTATTTCCAGATTTGTTTCTAATTTGTCTATGTCAATTATGTCGGTTGTCCTCTCAGCCAGCAGTTGCAGGAAATATCTCCCATTGGGTATATTGATATATAGGAAAATTATTGTCAATAGCCCATATGGAGCAAGATAATTTCCCAACAACATGGCTGTGAGCACAATCATAATAATTGTCATAAGTTTATTTTGGTTTGGGTATTCGTGTAAATAACTCAAAAACGATATTGTTTTTGCAATTTTTACACGATTCTCCAATGATAATTCATTTTTAAAATAATGTTTTTTATATTTTATTCTGCTTTCAGACTCATCATCAGGTTCTAAAAATGACTGCTCAATGTTTCCGGCTTTATGTTGTTCCCTAGCAGACGCTGCATTATCAAATTCGTCCAGGTAAATACAGCCGGTAGCGATAGTTTCAACTTCAGTCTGTTCGTCTGTTTTTATTTTGTTTGCAATATCTACGTTAGCTATGGTTTGATTGATATTCAATAAGTGTTCCTCTACAGATTTTTCTCCCCGATACTCGAAATTTTCAAATATTTTTTCCAATCCGGATTCGGAGATTGATGGGGGATTTTTTTCATCCTCATCTGAACTAAAATCGCTACTATCTAGGTCACTTAAGTCTGATATAGAGTCTTTGTCACTGTCTAATTCAATTTTTTCGATTTCGGCCATGATTTCAGCCCTAGTTAATCCTGTAATATCTGTTAATAGATCGTTTTCATCTATATCATATTCAGGGGTATCTTCCATTGAAGGGTTTTCTTCGGAAAGAATTTTTAAGTCATTTTCTTCAATAGATTGGGTATCATCAGAATTACTACTAACATTTTTTATTTCTATTTTAGGATATAGTGTTGAGTGTTCAAGTATGGTGCTATTGGCTTTGTCTTCGCTCGGAATGGGTAAGTTGCTACTATTACTGTCATTAATTGGTTCGTTTTCTGATTCTTTAAGCTCTTGTAGTTTTTCGGATATACCCTTTTTTACAATTTCTTTGACAGGTATGGTTTCTGTCAAATTGATATCTAATATTTGGTCATTATTTATACTATTACTATTTACAATATCACAGCGGTCACCTTCATTTAAGCTGCCAGGGGCTGCTGATTTATTATTTACAAATTCATCTTGAATATCATAATTAAGTGGAATATTTACAGGGTTATTTTGTTTGTCTTTATTGGTTGAACATTCCAGTAGTTTAATTTCTTGATTTTCATTATTTATTTCTGTTTTTAGAGTGAGTGTGACTGCTACTGGAATGGATATTTGATGTTTGTTTATAGCAGGTGAGTTTTTCCCTTTGTCAGGGGCGCCGGGTATCTCCCAAGAATCCGTATTATGTATTTTATTGATTTCTTGAGAAGTACTCGGCGGCCCTAGGCGTTTTTTTCCGCTGGCAGTGGTAATGTGCACGCTGCTAGGGGATGATGACGTCTCGGTATCCCATAATGTAGGCATCTAGGGCATTGTTCTTGGGCCGGTGTCACATTGGGGTACCAGTGACAATCGGCACTACCATGGGTGTCAGAATTACATAGGAGGCAAACTATGCGATTGGCTAATTCCTTCTCTTTTTTCTTTTTGTCCCACCATTCCCCGTTAGCTTTTCTTATAGCTGGGTCTGGGTGTTTAAGACAATGTTTGCTATAATGTCCTTTTTTGCAATGTTCGCAAACAGGTTTAGGTTTTGTAGATACATCTTTGGCATTTTTATCATTTTGTTGTCCTTTGTTTTTGCCATTATCTTTTGGTGTCTCTTTTTTGGCTGTTAGGGAATTTAGACGATTTTTTCCTAATTGATTAACATTCCCGTTTTTCTGTTTTTCCATCCTTCTTTTTCTGTCCACAGCTGCATGATAATAGCTGCGATTGTTGCTAAACCAGTTTAGTATTGTCTCTTTTGTGCAATTTGGTACATTTGTTGTTGCCAAAAATGCAGATTGCAAATATTGCGGTACCAGATAAAAACACACTTTTTCTCTAAGTTTAGCCATTTGATTTTCGTGGGAATTTCCCGTTTTTTGCAACATTGCGGCTAGATTTATGACAGCTTTGTTTGGTCTGTCTTCGTCCTCTGTCGTTATCCTATAGGTGTGGAAGCGCCTTTCATAGTCCTGTGGCCCAAGTATTTCGGCACCTATGGTAGTTAGGATGGCTTTTACGAAATCCTGTGCACTTAGCACATTAGGATCTATTTCTAGCATGTCCAATTTGTTCCTTGATTCTGGGTTAAAATAGTGGATTATTATGTTGTTATAGGAACTATGGGTGAATGGTTTTATATATGTTTCTAAGTATTTAAAAGTGTTGAAGAAGGTATAGGGATTGGTTTGTTCCCCATATAGGTTAGGTATTTTGCCAAGGTATTTTATTTGGCGGAAAATACGCTCATGTTCAGCAGTACCCCATACTAGATTGTTTGGGATAAGTTTTATAATTTTTTTAATATTTAGATCTGTATGGCTGGGCGAGTCTTGGAGGAGAAGTCTCAACTTATCCATCTGTTCAGAGGTTAGTTTATTTTCTAATATGTTCATTTCGATCATTTCCTCTCTATTTCTATTATCTCTATTGTTAGAGGATGTTCGTCTGTCCCAATCTGATTCGGTATCAGATGAACTGGAACTTGAACTTGATGTTGGACTACTACTGTCTCTGCGTTTATTCATTCTCTTTGGCATTGAGAAGTTTTTATCGTCTTTCCTTCTGTCCTCTGTGTCGCTATCGCTTTGTTTGTCTTTTTGTTTGTGACGGTGTTCATGATGTTTATGATGTCGCCTATCCTCAAAGCCATGAGGATTGAGAGGATCATAGTGTCTGTATTTTTTATTTGTATGTTTTTTATTTTTTCGTTTTTCTGAGTAGTCGCTAGATTCAGATTCATATTCTGGTGGATCTGATGATGGTTTATTTTCTTTTTTAATTTTAGGCTTTGTGCCTGTTTGTTCTTGTTTTATTGTTTGTGTATTATGCTCTATCTCATTTTGGGGGTTGAGATGTAATTGTGGCCTATGCAAGATTCTATTTCTGCGTCTGTTATTTAAAACAAACATGGCTGGTATAGTGTGAACCTCAGGCTCAGTTTGAATTCGAGGTATTTCCTCGATTTGATCATTTATATTTTCTAAGTGTAAATACTGATCTTCAGTATTATCTAGGTTAGGTTGATAATCAGGGTTATATGGTGGAGGATTTAATACATCCTCGTCTATATTATCAATAATATTATCTTCCATTTTCAGGATATATATTCGAGGCTAGAAGAATACGATGTTAATTTTGACTATGGATATCTAGCGGTAAGACTTATTTAGTGGCTTTGTAGCCCTCTCCCCCCCTAAAGGAAAGGTTAAATCTTACCTGGGTTTATCCGGTAACGGAACCAATTTTATGGGTCACCTCCGGGTTCCAGGGACAAATGTAATCCTTTATCACAGGACTACAATCTCTCACCAATGTCTCCTTTCCAGATCAGTGACGCATTATTCTCTGTTCGGCGAGTATATCTAACCTTAGAATGGTGGTATTATATTACACCGATCCTAAATCCAAATACGCTTAAGAGATAGTCTTTTGCTTAGAAGCCCTAATCCGAAAATGGTATTAAAATATTACTGATAACTTTATACTGCTATTTAGTCTAAGAGTTTTTTATTCCTAGGTATCTAACTCTGTCAACACTTTTGGGCTGGAAGTATCTATTGTGGTTACTAGAGCCATGCGAACATGACTACAATATTCCGTTCTGCTGCCTGTATCCCCGTGAGGCGTGAAGTTCTTTGTTAGGTACCTTTGTCAGGTAAGAAAATCACTAGGCTAGCTCCGAACCGATCTTCCAGAGTATTAGCAAAGTAAAACTACCTTTAAGACATGAACTTATTCAGAGTTCTAATCCGAAAATGTTAAATTGTCCGAATAGATAACGATCTCCAACTTTTCTGGACTTCAGAAGCTTGAGGGAGGATCCGGTTTGTTAGTGTCGGCCGTCAGATAATGAGCTATCATCAACCGTTAGTGGCTGGGCCACCACCGTACTTTCCCTTTGTTATTCCTATTTAGCCCCGTAGTGACTTGCAATTTAATGGTGCGGGGCACCACGCTATAGGAGTTCTCTTCAGAACAAAAACTTGGAGATAACTATCCGTTCGGATGCCTAAGCTTTTAGGCCCTAAGAAGGCCTTATCCTTAAATATATCTCAATTGACCAACATCAAATGATATTCTACAATTTATTTAACAAAGTATTTATGAATTTATCTAACAAAACTTTTTATTTTTTAGGTGTGTTTTAAATGAAAATCCTAAGTTTGAGCCGCCAGGACCCTCAAGAAAATTCCAAAGCAAGAGAAGGGAGTCTTCCCTTAAATTTTAGAATTTTTTAAAGAGTATGTGTAATATAGTAATTCCGTATCACGACTGACTGTTTCTCTTTTCCAGGTTTACTTTTATAGGCCCTGAAGCCTTAGGAAAAAGAGAGACAAAAAGGATGACTTTTATTTTTGTGTTGATTTTTATGTTTTAGGGAAATTGGCGACCTGATTATTAAGATTTTGCATTTAAAAGTGTGTGCATATCTCAACTAAATTACAATAAGCATTTCATAAATTAGTAAGATCACATTTTATTTTATTTTACCTCAAGAATACATTAAACTATTGGTTTCAAATTAGTTTTTCTAGTAATGTTTTTTCAATGTCCTTTTTAATTTTACAAATTTTCTTTCTTTTAATTTTGTTTTTTCTATCACGAAACCTCTAATTTTATGATTCTTGTGTTGTTTTACTAACGTTAATTTATATTGACAATATTTGCTAACAATTTTTTAGCTGTACTATGACCATTCTATTAAAAGGGTTATTGTCTCTCACTTTACCTTTTAGGGTCTTCGTTTTATAGATCTTATTTCCCCATTTTAATAAATAGGTCTTTATACATGCTTTTTTACTTAAATATTATATTAAATTGTTTTAAATTTGTCTAATTTTGATAATATTTTATAGTCTTTTATTTTCATTAGAATAAATACATAATTTAGAGTATGGGTCGGATTTTTCCCCAGTAAAGCTACTCTACAAGTTATTCATAGAATCGGTTTAGGGGAAAAGGACGAACCAACCTATAAGGCTTCACTGTAAAGAACAACCAGTTTTAAAAATTCTTCATAACAGACATACACACAACATGTTGCTTTTTTTGAATTTGAATCTGTCTTTTAAACAAATAAAAAAATACTTTTATAAAAGGTAAAATTTTAGTTTTTTAATAAAAGAAAAATTTGAGGTTTTGAAGAAATACCTGGTAATGTGTCTGTGTAAAATTAATTACACATTAGTTTGTAATTTCTATAAAAACAAGGATGACAACATCCATAAAAGCGAAGTTCTAAAATCAGAAGAAGGACAAACGAACAGTAACTCTTGTAGAGTGTCAGAACTGAATAATCAGAATATAAAAACTAAATACAGGATAGTGTTTCAGGACATACTTACATTTTTAAGAATTTTAACATTGTACTTTGTTGTCCTAGAAATCAGTATTCCAAAAATCATATCATTTGAATAATAATATTACATAAATAGTTGTTGTAAAAAGCTAAGAATCAATATGTTTAAAATGGACATAAAGACATTCTAGTAACGATTATAGAGTTGCTACGCTTTTTAAATTATAAATTTTGAAATCAATAGGACAATTATAAGATGTCTAATTTAACGAAAAGAGCTAACCGTTCAACAAAAAAGCTAACGGTTAAGGACGGACGGGCGGACCGACCATGATTATAGAAAAGCTTCGTTTTTGCTTTTAAAAAAACTGTTAAATAAACAATCACAATGGAACATCCTTACGCTTTCTAATTAATATCTGTGAAATCTGATATAAAATCTACAAGACAAAAGATAATAGCTATTTTCGCATCGTATTATAGACATCTTTCCACGGATATTAAAATAAAAGATTATGATATTAAAACAAGTTTTGTTAACCCTGAAGGTCCGAAGGTCAGTGCTAGCAAAAGAGTTAGCTATTAAGGACGGGATATAGGCTACTCCAGTTATTTATGTTGCACTCCTGAACCACTGTTTTGACGTGTTTTTGGGCCAAGATTCGAACCTATCTTATATACTTACAAGGATAATAAAGGATATGACGACAAATTGATTTAGGTTATTGATTAAAATGTTTGGACACTACTAGTTTAAAGTACCTAAAAGTTTTTAAAACCTTGATTATAAAAGTTTGGGTACCCCCCCCAAAATTTTTTTTAAAAATCTCTAATAACAAAATTTTTTGCGCGCTTCGCGCGCATTTTAATACTAAATATTTAATAAAATTTAAATTACCCCCCCAAAAAATTTTACCCCAGGAGTAAATTTTGGGGGGGTAAACTAAATTTACCCCTGCCAACAGATTTCAGGAGGGGTAATTACCCCCCCCCCCCCTACAAGCAAATTTTACCCCCGGGGTAAAAATTTTGGGGGGGGTAAAAAAAATTTGCCGCGCCCCTCTTGCGCCATTTTACCCCACCCCCCCCCCCAAATACGAATTACCCCCCTTAAAAAATGTTTACCCCCCCCCCTCAAATATCAATTACCCCCTCCTTAAAAAATGTTTACCCCCCCCCCAAAAAAAAAAAAGCTTCGACGTCTATGGGGATATATATTTTTTTAGGGATGAAACCAAAGCTTTCATGGAATATTCCAGCAAACAAATATCTTTTCATAGCTGCAGAGGTTTAGTGATTTTATGAATTTAGTAAGTTTGTTTTCTTTTTCAATAAAGGTATAATTCATACTGTATATACTTTTTTTATTTTATGAATATGATAAATTAAATAATACATATTCTGTAAAAATTGTCAATATAGACTAACTGACTTAGGTATATGAACATAGGACAGAATTTAATTTAATTTTTTGTTTTTTGTAAATTTTTGCTAGCGTCATTTACTTGGGATAGTATTGGTACCTCTCCCAAAATAGATGTAAACATTCCTGGGACCTATGAGAAGAAACTTTGCAGACAAAAATAAAATTGATTCATCAGTTTGTGAGTTCCTTTGGTACTGTATTGGTAATTCAGTGGTTTTCAGAAAGGAAAGAAAAATCCTTTTTGGAATTTTGATTTGTTGATTCAATTTATGTGAGTAGTGTGTCAGTGACCTGTTGGGCAAGGTTTTAAAGACGACTTTTGTGAATTTATGAGAACTGTGTGCGGCAATTTGTTGTTTACATGCGCTAAGGATTTTACATAAATGGCTTTACAGCTACATTAGATATTTTATTATATTTCAATTTTGTTCATTCTAAAAAATATCGGTATGAGACATTAGATCAGCAAATATGATCAAAGATATTAAACATAAATTTATATAAAACGACTAAACTTTGATACCAGCCCCATAACCATTTCCATTCCTGAAAAGTGTTTGCTTATGAAATAGAAAAAAAATATATCCAATTATTGAATAAAAAAATAAATTTATAATAGACATCTTGTATTATATATAAAGCTATAATCAGTTTTAAAAATTCCATTAAAACCATTTCTATCCCTTTAATTTAAAATATACTAAAATAACAAAAATCTTTAATAGATAAAATTAAAAATTTAAATACCTATTTGCATTAATTTTAATTAAAGACAGCATTATCTTACTATAACTCTAAATTTATGATTGAAATATAATTTAAAAGAAAATTACCATAATCATAAAAGTTGATGGCTGATAATCCTAACCAAAGACCCAGAGCACTGCCCAACTCAACTATGAGTGAGAATACATTGAAACTGTACACTGCCTGCAAATACAATTCAAGTGGAGTTGAAACAGTCTGATAGTCCCATTACAACCATCAGCCAATAGTTGGTTGATATTTTTTTTAAAAAGCTCCATTGAAGTTAACATGTTAAATGCATTTTATAATATAAAATCTATAGATAGAAATAGGCATTTGATAAGATACTTTATTATTTAATTGTTTTTTTTGTAAAAATAAAGAATAACACAAACCGTATTTACTGTGATAGTATCCTCATCAGAAAATATGGAGATAAAAGGGCCATACTCATAATTACTGGTAAAATCAACTTCTTTCTTTTGAATCTTGAGTCTATAATATATATCACTATTTAGCAAATAAAAAAAATGTTGGTCCTAAATAAATCAAAAGAAGGACTAACCTTTTGCATGGTGGTTTACACCTTTTCATAGTTTCTACATGAATGCCATCTATTAGTTTATCAATGTCAACCCAGGCCCTATCCAACAAGTCTGGATCCAGATCTTTCTCAGTATGGCTTTGGTCTGTAGTGTTAGTACAATCTACATCTATCCATGGTGGGATAAATTTACAACCGTAGGATTCCTTTAGGTATTCACCAAAGTGATGAACAATACAATCTTCATATGTCAAATCTGTTTTTGAATAATCTGTACAGGTTTTACCATCATTTATGACATTATTCTCATATTGAAAAGAAATGTCAAATACTTTATATTCAAACTTATCTCCATTTGGTCCAGCACTTATAGATGCTTCAGTGCTTTTGTCCATCAACAATGAGTTTCCAGAATATTGATCTACATAATTTACTAAGTATATTTGTGATTACTTTTATTTAATTAAATCTTCCAATTTTTAACATGTACAAAACGGCCTGCGGTATTGCATCAAGATCCATGACAGATCTATATAGGAAATAAACGTCTATAATCAAGCTCGAATCTTCCAACCTTATGGTGTATAAAACTCATAGTGCTCCAATAATCCCTATTAAATTCTCATTGACCACAACGTTAAGACCCATTATTCTACTTTTAGCATCATAAATTCAGTTTTTTAATTCATGTTGCTATTTAAATAACATTGAAGTATTTGATTTCTATTCATAAAACAGAAAACTTAAATTTATAATTGAGTAAATCTAAGAAAACTTAGTTTTAAAATAAAATGATTCATGCAACACTCCCGTAATGTGGTCAGATATTAAACTAAACATTTCAACCCTTTGAGGACAATAAATTGAAATGAAGAATATTAGGATTTCAATCTTAAAAATAAGATAAAAAAATGGAGCAAAACGTTAAATCATGTATTGTTACATTGGGTGTAAATATAAAACTAATAATTACTGATTAAATATATATTAAACAGATATAAACGTAAAATGTTAAAGTCGAATCATTATGTGTAATGTATATATGAAGAGAGAGAAAAAGAGAAGGAGCAAGAGAGATAGAAAGAGAAAGGGGGGAGACCGAAAGCGAACAGGGGAATGAGAGAGAGAGAGACAGGTTGGGGGGGGGGGAGTGAGAGAAAGAAAGAGAGAGAGAGAGACGGGGGGGGGAGGTGTACATAATGAATCATAGGCATTCTAATTTTATTACAAGCTGAATTTGAAGAGATGATAAAATGAACATTTAATTGAAGAATAAGAGAATAAAATTTGTAAGGCATAGAGCGATAGTATTTAAAAAGAGTAATTATCTCTGATAATTAATAACATTAACAAGGATGACAAAATCCGTAAAAGAGAAACATTGTAACGTCATGGTGATAGGGCTATCAAAACTATTTGTTAGGGACGTACGGATGGACAGATCAACCCCCACTATAGAAAAGTTTGGCTTTTAACAAGAAATAGATCATTAACATTATACAACCCTTTTACCCCATTTCCTTCCCTCTTACTGGATGAATTAACTGACCAATAAATGAGGTCCATACTGTCAAGCTATAAAGGGAATATTAACACAATTTTCAGCCATTGAATAGCAAATGAGAAAATTACTTTTTCCTCTAATCCTAGCCAACAGACGAATGGACGGACATTTTGAATTATAAATAAGCAATAAGCAATTATAATAACAAATGTCTATTATAATCTTGATTAAAAATTTAAGCCATCTAATTTTTAAAGCAGCTGAGAAAACAAATATTTTAGAGTGAATTATAGAGTAAGAAGGATAATTTCAATTCCAAAATTTTTTTCCTCAGGGAAGGAGGTAACATATGACTGTAAATTACACTGTTAACCAAATCATCAACAAGGATGATAATATCCATAAGTAGCAAAAATCCTAATTGTAAAAGTAAAAACACAAAAGCAAAAAGGAGAAAACGCGGCATAACCGACAGACAGACGAACGATGATCAGTGCAGTGGTCATACAAATCTTCAGACAAAATATTAGTAGTTTATAGACAGAATAACGGACTAAGTAAGGAATAAAACTTTTAAAGTTTAAATTAATTGACTTCGCTAATAACATTTAACAGGTAAATAAGGATGACAACATCCATAACTATAGAAGCTCTTGAATTTAAAAAAAAAAGGCAAAGCAAATAAAAGCAAAAAGGGTGTACAACATACAGACATATAAAGTAATGATGCATAGTGAATCTTTACACAAAAAAGATCTTTGATAAAAGCTGGGAAAATTATTTAAGAGCATTACCGATAGACCGACAGACAATATTATTCTTAGAGTAGAGGTGCATTGGTCAGCAAACATAAAATAAGTCTTTTGTCTAAACCCTGAAAGATCGGGCCCTCTACAAATTCTTAACTGATCGGATTTTATACCTTAATAATTGCATTAGCCTTCTACCTTTCCAGTACGGATATTTAATATTCTCAAGAGCATTACAGACCAGCGAACAACGTGTGCTGTAGGCTAGTCAATATTATATTTAAGGTATATTTCACAATTTTTGCTTATTATAAATTTACCTGTAGCAATGTGAACTTTAATTGCTAACTTCTTTGTTTTCATTGTTAACCCAGAAAACAGACTATAACCTTTCATAACAATTATAATATTTTTAACACAGAAAACAGACTATATCCTTTCATAGCAATTATAATATTTTTAGTATTTATCTAACAATTTTTTAAGTTCATAATAAAATCTTTAAAATCAAACAATTTTGTTACCTGACACCTTCATACAAAATCCAGAGTGAGGCAGAAATACAAGCTCAGGTTTTTCATTGGTTAAGCTCATCTACAAACATATAATGCATTATAATATAAGTTATGTACGAATATTAACAAAACTTGTTTCTTTTTCTTATAACTAAATATTTAATACTGCCTATAGATTAGAAATGGCTCTCCTTATTACAAACAAATATAATATTAGTTATTGCAACAAATAATAATTTTGATATTATGAGAAGAGATTATTGTAATAAAGAGCTTATTATTATTTACCTGATCATAATTATTTTCAAAGAAGATATCTCTCAGTTGCTCAAAATGGTGGCTTTTGTTTTTTCCTATTGTAAAATAACTGTTTAATAACATAGAAACTTAAATTTTAAAATTTGTACCTGTCCATGTAGGGGGCACACTATTGTTACCAATTCTGCCAGCCAGAAATCTGGACCAGGATAAATATCCATATTCAGCTGCCAGTGTATAGTTAAAAACTGGATACATTCTTATGAAAACAGTTGGTTGAGGTGTGGTAATTCCCAATTGACTGGCAGGAATGACTGATGTTTGAACACTAACAGGGTATTGTAGATACTTCCCAAGTGACTCCTACAATTATTAGTTAGTAACCCTATGGTTGAATTTTATTTGAAATCAAATTTCAATAGATATCATCTTAAAAATTACAGTGTTATAAAATTTAACCTGAGCTTGAATAAGAAATAAAATTGTAGCTCCTATTTGGAAAGCTATTCTCATGTACTTTGATATTTTTGACATTTTAGACTCAATTGCAATGCCTAAAATATCAAATAAAATAATGTTAAAACACATAATGTAGTAAGTTTTTATTAGCAAAGCTACTCTACAATTCACTTTGTCTGTCTGCTGTCAGTCCATAATAATATGAGGAGCATGCTTTTCTTACCTGCTATTGAAGATAGACAGCTGTAAATTTTAAGGATTAAATAAGTTCACATTCAACCTAGTTTCATTAACTTTTGCCTATTAATGGGGGCGCTAATCAAGGATTAAATAGGTTCACATTCTATATTTTTTCACCAAGTTTCATTAAGATTTGTCTATTAATTTTTGGTGCTTGATTGATAACTAGATTTTTAAATTTTCAGGGATTGAATAAGATCACATTCTAAATAGCTCCAAAAAGTTTAGAAAGATCATTAAAGTTTTAGAAATATTTTTATAATTTATTTCAATGTTTATGTTTAAACTGTTTTTAACCTATTTTTGAAAGGTATATAAAAAATATACTCTGACACCTGTAGAATCACACTGCAGAGCTATAAAAAGAATAATAGCCCACACCAATAATTATAAGAATTTTAAAATTTATTTTGGATCTACTGCAGTTCGCGGTAAAATATTGCTGGTAACGAATATTGCCAAAAATCTATGAATTTTAAAGGCTGCTAGCTGAACGTACAGATCATACCCACACACCATTTTAAGCGGTATAAGAAGCCCTACAAATAATCTGGAATAGGCAAGATCCAATGATGTACAGGGAAAGCTTCACTAAGGAAAAAACGCGTAAAATAGGCCTTTTTTGCGCATTTCTCTGCACTGCGAGAAAATTATGCATTATTGATTTATGGCTATTTCAGATTATTTGTAGGCCTTCATATGCCGCTTAAAACAGTGTGCGGGCATGATCTGTACGTTCAGCCGTTTGGCAGCTAGCAGCCTTTAAAATTCATAGATTTTTGGCAATATTCGTTACCAGCAATATTTTACTGTGAACTGCAGTAGATTCTTTATTTTTTACTATACATTTAGAACATTTTGCTACAAATTCATGTGTCTTTCCTATTTTGGTAAAATTCTCAGCTTTTATAGTGTTTTGCTTCATAAATATTGTACTCAAGTAAAGAGCAAAATTAGGTCTTTTGATTTCATCTATCAAAACTCATTAAGATTTATTCTGTACAACATAAATATGATACATTATCTATTATCCATTTTAAACACATAAAATTCAGCTGTAGAGGGTAAAATACATAAAATGTAAACAAATTTATTACACAATACAAATATTATTTGTATGACATATACAAATATGATATAAAATAAGATTATTCAATCTTATTTATTTTAGATTTTTTTAAAAAGTATTTATCTTTAATATGTATAGTTTTCATTATTTCATATTGGAAATATGTCACTTTGTGAAAACACTCTTTTTGAAATTGAAAGAAATCCAGTTTTCTTATTGGTTAATGCTGAATAATTGTTATATGTACAGCATGACCCTCAAAAAAGTTTTTTTTAAGCATCTGCAGCCCATATTTCTCAATGAATTATCAAAAAATGTATATGTCCTTGTTCTCTGTAGATTTCCACATAAGTAGATATAAAAATATTTTTTTATACATCAATTAACAGCTGAGATTTTTAGAGGCAAAGTTTTGAAAAAGTGGCTGAGGAAAAAGTAACTTTTCAAGAAAAATGTTTTTTTAAAGTGAAATGACATGTTTTCCTCATAATTTCAATACTTTTTATAAAACTTATATAAAGATGTTTCCAAGAAATTTATTTCATGCTGAGAGCACTTTTTTCACTTGCTCTAAAAGGCATTTTTAGATTAGTGTATATTGCAAAAACACCCTTACAGAAAGAAATCCTATAAAAAATAGTAGAAAATTGAAAGTTTACATGAACTGAAATCAAACACTTTTTATTTTATCAAAATAAGTTAAAAAACAAAAAAGTTACAGTTACAAACTTTTATTAAAAAGGTTTATTTAAAAGGTTTTTATGTGTCTTTAAGTAGTTTGTATAAGTGGGTGTTAATTTATTAGGTCAAATTTGCGCTAATCCTTTCCGGTCATAAGGATAAATTGGGGAGGGGTTCATTTAAGGTCATGTTAAGAAGGGGATATTATAAGGTTTATGGGTAAATGGTTATTAGAAAAAATGCATTTAATGAAATTTTGAAAAGTAAGTTTTTATATGAATCTTTTAATATTTTTTTTTGAGAAATATAGGCTGCAGATGCTTAAAAAAACTTTTTCGAGGGTCATGCTGTATTTTTATTCATACATATATCCTAAATCTTTAGCTGTTAATGATTTTTTATAAATTAAGCTATTTTTTAGGTTCATTATGTTTTTATCACATTATAAAGAAAAATGTTCTGTAAGCAAGAATTTTACCCAAAAAGAAAAGACACATCAAGATATAACAAAATTTACTTAAAGGAACCCTGAAAGAAATACACTGCTTTAACTGCTGAAAGACTGCCACGAGTAGACCTAATATCTAAAATTTGAAGCCTCCAGCTTCAATAACAAAAAAGTTAGAGACATTTCAAAATGATTGTTTGGTATAGTGAAAATTTTGAAAGATTTTCATTGTTCATGATAGAAATTTCAATATTAAATTACATCATCTAGAAGCAAAATTAAAAGCTAATTTTTGTCAGAAACTTAGGCTGCCAGTAACTGATAACATTTTTACAATAAAAATGCCCTTTTTACAGTCAAAATCTCTTTAAAAAATTCGGTTTATATTGCATTTGTAACCGTAGAATCATAGCGGGAAAAAATGAAACTGATGTAAGTAATACAGATACCAAGCTGTGATTGGTTGTTCAGCAGACTTACAATGGACTCAGCCTTCTGATTGGCTGAAGATCCTAAAGGCTGACATTCTCACACTACAGTGCTCTCAGTACCATGCAAATTAAACTGAATTTTTTTGAATGATTTTGACTATAAAGAAGGGTGTTTTTATTGTAAAAATTTTATCAGTTACTGGCTTCCTAAGTTTTTGCCAAAATTAAGCTTATTATTTCTATGTATTTTATTAATGAAATTTTTATTATTATCAATGAAAAACTTTCAAAATTTTCATTGTACTAAAATTGTCATTTTGAAATGTCTGTAACTTTTTTGTTATAGATGCTGAAGGCTCCAAATTTTGGGTATTTGGTCAACTTGTGGCTGACTTTCAATAGTTAAAGCGGAAAATTCTTGCAAGGTTCCTTTAATGTATTGTAAAAAAATAAACTATTCCCCAAAAAAGTTATTTGAGGGTCGATTTTTCTAACTCTGCATTATGATTCTACAGGTGTCAGAGTATATTTTTGATATACCTTTCAAAAATAGGTTAAAACAGTTTTTATTTTCTATGACACTGCTCTGCATTTCATTTTTCCCGATACCCATCCATAATTTTTAAAATTTGCTGCTTATTGATGTTATCACCCTTGTATTACCTCAAAGTAGGAAAAGCTTTTCTTAGTTTAGTTGAGAACTAAAAAAATGTGTTTAATAATAATAAAATTATTCACATTAAAAACAAGGATGACAACATCCATAAGTAGCGAAGCACAAAAAATCGTGGATGGAAATACGTAAAAGTAGATTTAAAGTGTATTTATTAAAATCAAGAATAGATTTATTGGAGAAAATAAACACAAAACCTTGTTTTATTTTCAATGATGACGACAGTCAAAGTAGATTACATAAAAGATGCTCATAACAATTGGAAAAATTATTTTGATACTGATATTCCAAAAAAGTTTGAACATCGGACGAAAAACACCAAATATATGGGGAAATATTTAAAACATATAAAAATAGCCAAAAACCTGATAAAAGGCAGTCTGACCGCCATGGTTGTTTTCTTAAAACGACAGAAAATTCTATTTTTATATCTTTAACTTCAAAAAATACTGAAGATATGGTGGAAATGTGAAAAATACAAAAATAGCCTAAAACCTGCAAAATGGCAGTTTGGCCGTCATGATTGTTTACTGTAAACGACAGGAAATTTAATTTTGATGTCAATAACTGAAAAAAATTTTAAAATCGGACCATAAACACTGAAGTTATGGAGAAAAATGTGAAAAATACAAAAATAGCCTAAAACCTAATAAAAAGCGGTCCGACCGCCCTTGATGTTTTATAGTTAATTGTGCTCCTTAATAATGGGAATTTCAGCTGTCTATCTTTAATATGAGCCGAGAAAATCACGTTTCCCCTATTCTATCTCAGACGGACAGACGGACGAACATTGTGAATTATAGAGTAGCTTCGCTTCTAAAAAAAATCTAACCAAAGAAGATAAAGTATAGAATAGAATCCAGGTAGAAGATTCTGCCTGGCTAGCCTGAAATAAAATTGGAACTTTTGAAAGCCCTAAATGGCAACAAGGCTTGTAGTAAAATCATATGATTTCAGATATTATCGAGAAATGATATGAAAAATAAATGCCTTTTTTAATAATATACTAAAAGCCATACAGCCAATCGTCCAGCCATATTTGTCCTATTCACAATGGTTTAAAACCTTACAGTATTAGCAAAACTTTAAACAAAAATTCATTTCAACATGAATTTAGTAAAAAAATGACTTTAAAAATATTTGGTTAAGAAATAATGATCACGGCATTTGTATTAGGGTTGCGCATGAATTTGTTTACAAAAAATCCTTAGCATTTGATTTTTAATTTTTTCAAGGTCTGAGAGTAAAAGATGTTTATTTCCAATTATATATTTTTAAGTATTTTAATTTCAATTATTATCATAAATTATTTTATTAATTGTTGAGTTATACCAAGTTACGTTTACATTACAATCAAGTGATTACGCAAGTTGCCTCATAAAGTACATTGACAGTGGTGAAATGTAAACAATATTAGATAAACATAAATTTAATTTCTATGCAGTAGAGACATAAAGTTAGAGGAAAAATCTAATACTTTTCGATATATTTTCATTAAAAAGATATTATTTTAGTTTTGTCCCAACTTGACATGTGTACCATTCAAGTTTCATATTATGTTTTTATTGCGCAAGCGCAACTTTTCTTCAATATTCCCTAAAATATTTGAGGTTTTCATTTCTATTCCTCCTTATTCTATGAATCTAACACATAGAATTGTTTGAAATAAAGTGAGTTATTGAAAGAAATATCAAACATAGTTATTTATTGTCATTACCTGCAAATTTATTTTACTTTTAATTTTTATTAATGCAGCGCTTCTAATCAAAATTACTTCTGTAAATTTTATATGAAAACTTTAAGTCTTAAAATCTAAATACAGGTAGAACATTTGTGCGCAATTTCAATTACAAAATTGAAGTTTATTACCTTACTGTTCAAAGGGTGGGCGTTGAATAAAATTAATTTTTAAGGTTTGTATAGCTTTATTGTGACTTTCATGAAAAACCTAAATAGGAAATTTCCATAATTATCATAAAAGCCTAAAAAGAACAAACAAGGAGAGAGGTGATTTTCTCGGCTCCTGTATAAGATAGAAGGCTGAAATTTCTTGTTAACATTCACATTAATATGGAGCATAATTAAATATAAAACAGGAATGCAAGTCGGAACCCTTTTTAGCAGGTGTTTGGCTATTTTAATATTTTTCAGAGACAAACATGGGAAATGGAATTTACTCAGATCCTATAAAAGATAGAATGCTGAACTTTTTTGAAAACATTCCCATAATTAAGAAGCACAATTAAGTATTTCACATCAATGTCGGTAGGACTGCTTTTTAGCAGGTTTTAGGCTATTTTTATATTTTTCTGTTAAGGTTTGAAAATCTGATGAGAAATTTTTTTGTTCACAGTCCCTTTAAACATGTCAATAGTCAACAAAAAATTATAGGAAAATGTCTAATTTGGCGAGAAGAAGCAAAAATCAAATTTTTGCTCAATATGTTGGTTTTGAACCATATTAAAGCAACTGTCATACCAAATCCCTTTAGTACAGGAATGCAGGGAGTAAGGGAGGGGACAATGGGCTATTAATTCAATATAAGAGTTATCAAAGAAAGGGCATGAAATCCAGTTTAATCCAATAAATTTGTAGGAAATTATAAAGGGATTGTTAATTGAATAATAGATTTCCATAGCGTCATGTAAAGTGTAATCACAACTTGTTTTTGATGAAATATATTGAGGTTTTATGGTGTGAATTTTATATTACAAGATTATTGGACCCAGCCATTTGCTAGCTAGAATATGACTGCCCCTTTTTATTCTGTTTATTTCCCTTGCCCCTTGCCCCCACCTCACTTCTCTCTTCTCCCCGTCTGCTACATTCTAAACTAACACAACGAGTAGTTATTTCCCTTGCCCCCACTTCCCATATCCCTTCTCCCCGTCTGCAATATTCAAAACATACACAACGAGTAGCGGCATTTCATGCGCAAGTACCCAAACTCAGTCAGAAACTGCTAAATTCTTGCACATTCCCTTTAAGCCAGTACCCAAAGTCTGAGACTCCTAAAAATTGAATATTCGATCCATTGTCCCCTCCCTTACTCCCTGACAGGAATGAGTTTCTTTGTGTTTAATGTTTGGTTTATTCAATAAACAGGTCATGTATAGAATTTAATTTATGAAAACCAAATCACATTAACTGATTAGTTTTTTCAGTTTTTTCACAAAAGAAAATGTATTAATAATCAATTGTATTCATATTCAATCAAATTTCAACATGAATTTTAAAGGGTTTGTTAAGTATCATTGTTCTATTTCATTAAGTTAATTACAAACTTTAATGAATTAATATGATAATTTTGAAAGATCCTCCTAGAACAAATGTAATTGAGGAAGGGGTATTTTGCTCGCAAGGGAGTTTAAAGGAAAGCAACATATGTATTATTTTTTCAAGACTCTCAAAAAGTACAGTTTCATTCAAAAAGAAAATTAATGGAAAATTCCCAATTTGGTAAAAATAGAATTAAACCCGAATAAAAAGGCAAGTCTTTCCAAAGTAGTAATTAGATTATATCAAAAAACAATAAGATTAATAATAGAAAGATCATGTTAACCCAATATAGTTCTTAGATTCCATTTTGTGCTAGGAGATTGAGTGCAATTTTGTGTGGGTTAAAATTCAATGTAATCCTCTTGGTATGTATATAATAAGCTAAAGTCTAACATTAGGTATTGTGTCATTTTTACGAATTGAAGAATACTAATAATTCTGTATATTAATTCGTTCTAATATTTTTTATATGTTACATATTTTTGTGGACAGTTTGGAATAAATTAGATTATGAATACTAGATTTTTAATTTATAGTATTTTTCAAGATAAGGTAAAAAAAACTTTACTTTTATTAACTATTAAGAAATATTTTGACTTCAAAGTCAGTAATATATAAAGAATAACTTGGATATTGGATAAGATTTTCCCTTCTTTTCCATAATACTTCCAGAAGATACCCCCCTTCCACCCCACTCTGCTTATGATTTTACCCCGTCTAAAAATTTGCCAACTCCCACTTGGACGTCCTTGCATCGGTACAAACAGACAGACAATTATTCTGTTAATTTTAATAAGGAAAACATTCAAATGGCCAAACAACCACATTACTTTATATATACTTTTATAATTTATTTGTTTTCATTCTAGCTTTTTACACTTTACTTTTTTTATAGTTTTGATAAATCAATTTTACAACGACTACACTTTGATACCAGCCCCATAACCATTTCCATTCCTGAAAAGTGTTTGCTTATGAAATAGAATAAAATATATATCTAAATATGGAATAAAAAATAAAATTATAGGCATTATATTATATATAAAGATATCATCAGTTTAAAAAATTCCAGTACAAGCCATTTCTAACCCCTAACCCTTAACGGTCGAGGGGGGGGGGCGTTGAACGCCCCCCCCCCCACAGTGGGATTTTTGGTCATTTTTTAAATTTCCTCAATTTTGAGTTAAATGTCCCAGGGGCTAGTATTACCATTCAAAAGTTGCCATGCAACAGATTTTTTATATACTACAAAATTAGGCAAAATACAGCCGTTTTGCTGAACGTGGTCAAAGGAATATTTTTAAAAAGTGAGTTTTTTCATTAAAATCATCATACATTGCTTTTCCTACTTTTTCCTAGAATAAATTGGTGTAAAAATCTGATTAAATGATATGTAACAATATTTCATTGATATATACAGATGTTTCTACTTTAAAATGCAAAGAAAAATAAGAAAAGTTGTCATAAATCTGTAATTTAAAATCCAAGAACACCTAATATTGCATCTTAAAATAACATGTATTTTTTACGTTTAAAGGTTTTTCTCACTTGGGGCTACGAGGTGCCAAAAGTTATTTAGGCCCTGATTAAATTCAAGTATTCATAATTCAAGATTAGTTCATAACTCTTGGCACCTCGTAGCCCCAAATGAGAAATCCAGCTTAGAAAATAGATACTGTGAAGTTGTATTGATATAAATTAAATACCATTATGAAGTCAAACTACTAAAAATTGATATAATTTAATAACACACATATTTAATCTTTAAAGGTTCCCTTTCCGTTTTTAATAGTGAAGCTATTCTGTAAATGATACGTCCGTCTGTCGGTACATCTGTCCATTAGAAACATTATTAGGGAAAACGTGAATTTCTCGGCTGCTATTTAAAAGACTTTATTACTATACTAAGAAGCATCCAGATTATAATTTACTAAGTCCTTCAGTCTATCGGTAATGGTCTGACAACCAGTTGATTTATATTTGAACAAGGATGATAACATTCATAAAAGCAAAACTCTGAAACGGGGTGACAGACGAACATTAACTCTTGTAGGGCGTGAATATGTAAAATATATATTAATAAGTCTTGTCAAAATTTTGCCTAAATTTGTTGCAAAAGTTCTTAACTATAAAATACTGTTTAAGGGTATACGGACATTGTTAGGAATAGATTATAGAGATGCTTCGCTTATAATATTGTACTTATAATATAAGTTAAAAATCAACATAAACGTATGGACATTCTGGTAATGATTATAGGGTTGATACGCTTTCCAAATCGTACAGAACTAATACAGGAATCAATAGAACAATTCTAACATGCCTAAGTTAACAAAAAAGCTAACGTTACGGACGCAGGGAGACGTACGGACTGACCCTAATTATAGAAAAGTTTCGCTGTAATTTTAGATAGACAGCTTTTTTTCTGGGGGGGGGGGTAAAGATTTACCTCATTGATGGTAATCTACTCTATATAAAACTAACGTTTGCGCCCCTAGCATCTAGGGTATTCGAAGGGATATAGAAGGGCAGAAAAATAGCTTAAAACAATACCCAGGCTTATTTATAAAAATGAAATTGCCTAAAACCATCCTATAAGAAGCTTCCCTCTAAAGAAGAACCATATCGGTTCAGTGGTGAGTGAGTAAAAAAAACTTTATATTATAGGATATACTGAAAACATATATACAATGATTATTATGAACAGTTTTAGGAACAAAGCTGCTCAATTTTTATAAATGTGTGTATGTCTTCCTTTCTGTATTTCTGAAACATTTAAATTAACTTTGATTTATAAGCCACTATGTCTGTCCTTTAACTTTGTTTAAAATACTTGATTTATATTGTTCTTTCCTTTCAATGGCCTTGGTTTCTAAATTTAATAGTAGTCCCTGAACCCACATTCATTTACTGTAGGTATTACTTAAACTCTCCATCCAACTATTAAATTTGAAAATAACCAGGATGACAACATCCATTAAAGCGAGGCTCTGAAACGGTGGGACAAATGAACATTAACACTTATAGATTGTCATAACTAAATAATCAGAACATAAATGTATAAAAGTTTAACATAATTGTAAGTAAATTTGTTGAAAAACTGAATAATTACAGGATAATTATTAAGGACATTGTAATAGTGCTCGGCAGCCTGTATACCTCAGGCAAACCTTTTACAATTTTAAATATCAACTAAAAGGTCGAACCTGACCCAAGTATGACAATCCCTCTTATCAAAGAGCTTAAAAATGGGTTAAAGTTTACAGATTAGTCACAGCTGATGCGCAGCTGCCGAGCCCTGTATACTATTTATTGAAAACTTAGAAGCATATAATATGTATATTAATCATATATGAACACCTTAAAAACTCTCCAAAAGTTTTAATTAAGGTCTAAGTCGATGTTAAAAAAATTTTCTTTTTAACAGAATAATATAAGAAATTTCGAATTTTTAACCATATGAGTAGAATAGTTCTAGGGACATTTTTCTTATTAAAATCACAATAATATGTATATAATATGTTATATTACATAAGCTATAACCTGTATATGAAAAGTTTTAACTTTATTTTTAGATAGAATAAGCTTTTATTGGCATTTATGACTCATAAAGTTAAAAAATCCCCAAATCAGCCAAAAAACCCACTGTGCCCCCCCCCCCCCTCCGGCTTTTTCTATCTCATTTTCTGTGTGTGAAATATAAAGAGCCAAAACTGCGTAACTGTTTAAGTATGGGTATGACACATAACTGAGAGTCAAAATTTTTTTAATATCTCCATCCTGGCGGGAACAGGATGCCAGCAAACCTGGCAGGGTCATCCAGGTAAAGAGCAAAAATATTTTTTGACTTAAACAAAGCATTTTATCATACCAAAATACTAAAATATTCTCTAGTAGTACATCCTTATATGAAATACAGGTGTTCAAGTCACTTTCAGGTTCCAGGTATGATCCTGCAGGTCCTGATCCTCCAGGTCTCCAGAAATCCCTAAAAGTCTCCTGTAGCCTCAATTTTTGACTTAGATACTTCAAATTTTAAACTTAAGCTTTTCATACATGTGTACATAACGTATTAAAATTTCATACAGATCCGCGCCGTTTTCCCGCCGACTCCGGCGGCTGGCAGCTGCCAAGTACAGCTGCGGCCGCTGAAATTTATATTTTGATAATTCTAATAAAAAATTTACATAAAGATAAACATTTTCTGGCAAAAAATTGTTCTTCTAGCTTCAAAAATAAAAAAATTACAGCCGTTTGAAATTTTTAAGTAAAAAAGGCCTAAAAACAAAGGTTGTTAAATAAAAGGGTAAAGGAAGCAAAAATTGACTTAGACGTAAGGTCGGAAATTCATTATCAAACAGGGGACTTGCAAAAAAAAATTTGCACTCTAGCTCTAATAAGAGCTGAGATAATAGAGGGGGGAAGGCGTTGAACCCCCCCCCCCCCCCAATCGATTAAGGTGCGGCAAGGGGCCCGACTGTAAAGGGTTAAACTTAGAATATACAAAAATAACAAACATCTTTTATAGATAAAAATGAAAATTTTAAAAAATTCAATATAATTGAAATATAATTGAAAAGAAAATTACCAAAATCATAAAAGTTGATGGCTGATAATCCTAACCAAAGACCCAGAGCACTGCCCAACTCAACTACGAGTGAGAATACATTGAAACTGTACACTGCCTGCAAATACAATTCAAGTGGAGTTGAAACAGTCTGATAGTCGCCTGATAGTCCCCCACAGCCATTAAGCCAATAGTTGTTTAAATTTTTTTTGAAAAGCTCCATTGAAGTAAACATGTTAAATGCATTTTATAATATAAAATCTATAAGTAGAAATAGGCATGTGATGAGGTACTATAAAATATTAATTTTTTTTTGTAAAAATAAAGAATAATACAAACCGTATTAACTGTGATAGTATCCTCATTAGAAAATATGGAGATAAAAGGGCCATGCTCATAATTACTGCTTGAACCAACTTCTTTCTTTTGCATCTTAAGTCTATAATGTAAATCACTATTTAGCAAATACAAAATATTTTGGTCCTAAATAAATCAAAAGAAGGACTAACCTTTTACATGGTGGTTTACACCTTTTCATAGTTTCTACATGAATGCCATCTAGTAGTTTATCAATGTCAACCCAGGCCCTATCCAACAAGTCTGGATCCAGATCTTTCTCAGTATGGCTTTGGTCTGTAGTGTTAGTACAATCTACATCTATCCATGGTGGGATAAATTTACAACCGTAGGATTCCTTTAGGTATTCACCAAAGTGATGAACAATACAATCTTCATATGTCAAATCTGTTTTTGAATAATCTGTACAGGTTTTACCATCATTTATGACATTATTCTCATATTGAAAAGAAATGTCAAATACTTTATATTCAAACTTATCTCCATTTGGTCCAGCACTTATAGATGCTTCAGTGCTTTTGTCCATCAACAATGAGTTTCCAGAATATTGATCTACATAATCAATATTATATTTAAGGTATATTTCTCAATATTTGCTTATATTATAAATTTACCTGCAGCAATGTGAACTTTAATTGCTAACTTCTTTGTTTCAATTTTTAACCCAGAAATCAGACTATAACCTTTCATAACAATTATAATATTTTTAGTACTTTTCTTACAATATTTTAAGTTCCTAATCATATTTTTAAAATCAAACAATTTTGACACCTGACACTTTTATACAAAATCCAGAGTGAGGCAGAAATACAAGCTCCAGTTTTCCACTGGTTAAGCTCATCTATAAACATATAATGCATAATAATATAATTTGTGTATAAATTCATAATAATTCTTATTTCTTTTTCATATCATTAATTTCAAATTGCCTAAAGATTAGAAATTGAGCTTCTTATTACAAAAAATATAAATTATTATTGCAACAAATAATCAAGTAAGAAATAATAAAAAGATAATGTTGTAATAAAGATTAACGCGCTAATAGTGATTTACCTGGTCAAAATTGTTAATAAAGAAGATATCTCTCAGTTGCTCAAAAAGGTGACTTTTGTTTTTTCCTATTGTAAAATAACTGTTTAATAACATAGAAACTTAAATTTTAAAATTTGTACCTGTCCATGTAGGGGGCACACTGTTGTTACCAATTCTGCCAGCCAGAAATCTGGACCAGGATAAATATCCATATTCAGCTGCCAGTGTGTAGTTAAAAACTGGATAAATTCTTATGAAAATAGTTGGTTGTGGTGTGTCAATTCCCAATTGACTTGCAGGAATGACTGATGTTTGAACACTAACAGGGTATTGTAGATACTTTCCAAATGACTCCTACAGTAATAAGATAGAAAGCCTGTGGATATAACATAAAAAGATATTTATAAATATTAATATGCATTTCTAAATCATCTATTTTCAACTATACAACAAGTCTTCAATCTTTTAGTTAAATATTAAGATTATACAAAATTAAGAAATTGCTAATATCTTGTTCATCAAGAATCATTTCATAAGATCTCTAAAAACTACAAGGTTATAAAATTTAACCTTAGCTTGGATAAGAAATAAAACTGTAGCTCCAATTTGAAAAGCTATTCTCATGTACTTTGATATTTTTGACATTTTAGGCTCAACTGCCGTGGTCCCTGAAGTACAGAATTTAAAAAATGTTAAATTACATAAATTAGTTAAAAACTTTGAACTTCAAATTAGAAGAAAGAGCTTTTCTTAGTTTTGTTGAGAAATAAAAAACTTGGCACAATTTCTGATTAAATATCTATACTATGCTTTGAACTATTTACTCCCAAAATTTCACTATGAATTTCTTTGTTAGAGGAAGGTATTCCATAAGATCTAATGGCAAATATATTAATTAAGAGTGTAATAGGACATAGATAATCATCTTACACCAATATTGTACAATGTGGGAGCTTGGTAAAATAGTTTTTATCCCCCTAAAACACAGGTAAAAATTTACCTCGAAAGAACACCCAAAAGTTTTTTAGGGTGCCATACCCCTTCTATAAAAGCCTATGAAAACACCTCCAATTTTTTTGGCAATTCCCCTTATTAAACTTTATAATTTGCAACTCAGGTGAATTTTTGACATTTTACACATTTTTACTCCCTTCAAAATATATAGGGGGGATAACACCCTTCTCTGTATTACAATTTTATACCCCCCAAAATATAATAGCTAGGATGTCCTTGGTGCTATCATATTGTTTGGTTCCAGCTTTACATCAATGTAAAAAATGTTAAGCTGTCATTACTTTCGGGCTCTAGCTTCAGCTCCCGGAGACAGTGCAGAACTTGGAGTATCTTGGCTCTAACTGATTTAAATTGCAAAAATTTTCTAACAAAGGTGAGTTTGCAAAAAAAGTTATTGATAAACAAACCACAGCTAATTATTTTAAAACCTCTAAAAGGCCATTAAAGCTTCTATAAAATCCAACACAGTCGTTTTACCCATTCAAGAGATCTTATGTAGAGGGATAGAGTAGTCCCGATCTGTTGCTATAAACCTTACTACTTGTACTATCATCTGGGATTAATTAAAATAAAAACATCTAATTAATGAAATTTATAGAATTTGTAAGTATATTTTTTTTAAACCCAAGCCAAAGAAACTTTTGGCTAACCAAATTAAGTTGTTCACAGACCTTTTTAATACTTTATTAATAACTAAAAGCTGACACACAGTTAAAGATCAATAGTTACTCATGAGGCTAAATATTTTTTTTTATCTTAACTGAGGGTCAAAAAAAACTTTACAACAAGAATATTTAATAATGAATTGTTATTTCAATCATAAATATTTATCTTAAAGCAAGGCATATCCCTGAAATTTCCATTATAAGTAATTACATTTAAAAGCCTATTTTTACTACAAGAAAATAAACACTTTTATTGGAGACATTTGTTTGTTCATTATTATATTTAGAAAGTAGTCAAATAGTAAGAGAAAATATAAATTCAATATATTGATAAAAATTTTTCTATAATGAGGTAAAAAAGTTGGAAGTGTACAGGAAATACGCCGCTCTGCCTGCTCTAAGACTGCCACAAGAAGACTCAATACCCAAAATACCTTTCAGCTTCAATAACAAAAAAATTATAGGCACCTTATATAACATTTTAGGGAGTTAAAAATCTTCAAAAAATGTCTAGTCTTCATAAAATAAACTTCAATATCAAATTACAACAGTTAGAAGCAAATTTATATGCTGATTTTTGGCACAAAGTTTAAATGCAAGTAACTGATTACATTTCTACAGTAAAATAAACTTTTTTTATTAACAAAATATCTCAAAAAACATTACTTTCGTTATCTTAGTTTCATTAGGAAACAAGAAACGGGGGGAAATAATACATAAAATATTATAGAAAATCTAAAAAGAAAAACAATTAACTATATGCATTTACAATACTAATGGATTTAGAATATATGTGAATATTATGACAGGGGAAAAATTGTCATCAATTTAGGTTGTTAACATGGAACTCCTTTATTAAATTCTTGATCAGTTCGTTCATCCAATAGGAGGGATGGGATGGGGTAATGGGTGTATTAGGGGTATTCTTATTTTGACCTCCTGTGAGTTTCACTTTATTAGAGAACGTGAAAATCTAGTGTAACATCCAAGTAATAATAATATATCCATTAAAATACTTATCCCAAAAAAATATTCTACACCTAAGACGACATTTGGGACGTGTTTGTAAACATCGGAAAATAATTGTCTGCTAGAAAATCAAAATAATAACAAAACCATGCCGTTTGCGGATGATGTAAATCGTTTCGGAATATCTGCAATGTTTACCATTTATTTTTATCAAATGATAATTTGGCAATTAAACTTAGTTTTTCAAATGCTTTTAGAAAAAATTGGAAACAAATGTTCTTTTTAATCTAATAAACTAAAAATGTACCATGTTCAAAAACTCATGAGTTCTTTATTCTAAAGGATATAAAGTTTTATTTCTAAAATAAATTACTTAATTATGCTTAATTTTATTAATTAATATTTCAATAATGTTATAAATTATAATGTTTAATTCCGAAAATTTCTTAAAAACAACTGTTTATTCGTTTTAAGGGGGAGAATTTTCTAGATCAAGGGGGAAAAGGGAGGAATATTTGTATACAACGGGGCCGGGTGGAGGGGGGGGGGGGAGGGGTAAAGTGTGCGTCATGAACCTAAGAAAAGGGAAAGTAACCATTTTTTACCCTTGGAAGACTAAACACTTTTTTTGTAATAAAGTCTTTATTTAACGTTTTAAAAATGTACAGTTATTTTATTTAAAGTTATATAAGCTAAAAAGAAAAATAATTTGTAAATGACGCATTTTATTTTTGTGTTCATGATAATGCGTCAAGGGTTAAGGCGCGCAATTTGCGTTGTAATGCGCTTGCGCCCCACAATATCTATCTATCTATCTATATGGATGCGTAGCTCTAGTAAGACAGACAATAAAAGAGGGATATTTAGCTAACAGAAAAATTACGTTGTAGTGAACAGTAATAAATATTTATATACGTTTTATTTACTTTTTACATTGTTATTCAGTTATATTTGTCAGGTTTATATACATTAAGTGAATTATTATAGCATTTTTTAACATTTTGAACGACTGTCATGTAATTTTTTCTAGAAATTAAGTGATTTTCGTATTGTTTTTGTGTTAATGGTGCAATAGTAAATTTGATAGAAAATATATAAGTGATGAAATGTGAAAAATTAAATTTAAAACGTGTTTTTTTTCATTAATATATTCACTTTAACATTATAAATTATGTGATCTTTTTAAAAACAAATTTAATAAGAAATATTAAAAAGTGAAGATTATGAACAGTTTACCGTTAACGGACAACGGATTTGACCAAGTAAAATCGGAAACCGCCGTTTGTAACGGCGTTTTTGGCGAACTCCCCTCCGCCGTGCTGGAAAGTGAACATTGGCGAAGTTTTTTCAATAACGGTTCTTTAGGTTTGTTGACAAAAAAGATTATTTTTTATTTTTAACTTTTCTGTGAAATATTAATGTAAAAAGTGACAAGGATGACAACATCATTAAAGCGAAGGAAGCTTTAAATAAAGCGGTTGGACAAACGAACATAATTAAAAAGTGACAGAACCTACTTAGCAGAATATAAATCTAAACCAATTTTTGTCACTTGTTGTAAATTTTTTACAAATACAGGATACTGTTAACGCCAACTGATATATTTAGCTTTTTTATGACTTGTTGTCCAGGGAATTATTGATCTAAAAATTTTTAAATAGAAGTACGAACTTTCATGTAACAATTATATATAGAGTTTTTATGATGCCCATATTGACGATAAGAGCTATTCTTAAAGAAAAGATTCGTTTAAAAGTATCGGGAATAGTCCCTTTTGTAACATCGCTCTATAAGGGGCGATTCGTCGTATTTTTAAAATGGCTTTTATAGGTTATATTAGGTTAGGTTATATTGGGTTAGGTGATTGCCCCACAGGGTTAGGTAATTGGCCCCGCAGTGTTAGAGCCCCCCGCAGGGGCTAGAAATAGGAGAAAAGCTACTGTGAAAAATACGAAGAATCGCCCCATAAGGAGCGATGTTACGAAAGGGACTAAACCCAAAGTATCATATAGAGTAGATACCCATTAGTCTTAGGAATCGTTAATAAAAATTCAGAAGCCAATTTCATATTAAGCATTAGAGCCTTGGAAATCAGATTTAAAAGACAAAAGCGGCCGAAAAGCAGTCCGAGCTATTTCATCATATTTAAATATGATCCATAATGATGAGAATATTGGCAGTAAAGGAGCAGCTTTAACAATCCCACCTTCCCCATGGAATTACGGACAAAGTGAATTATAGAGTAGTTTTATTGCTAAAAAAAATAACTTTCATTTACTTTTTCAAATTGTTAATTCTTCAGTCAAAATGTATTTTTTCTTATTTTTTAATAATCCGCTTGGCAGTAAGTATGATAACAACTACCTACCTAAAAGTGTTTCCATTATCCATTGGTTGCATCTAATTCTTAGTCATGGTTACTTTATTTATAGTAAGTAGACTAGTCGCCTAGCCCCTAGAGGCATCTTGGTCACTTGAGTGAAGGATCAAGTAAGTCTAGCCTCCATTTTAATTAAAGTTTAGCATAAGTTAAAGTTTTTATGGGGGGGGGGGGGGAGTGCAACCATCTCGTAATCAATGATTAAATGGCACTTAGAATTCGAATTTTGATCAAAAATATTGCATGAATAATCCTTGGTAGATCTATTTATTTTCACTAAATCGAACAAAAAGTTGAAAAAATAACGGCTAACGGCTGGCGGACCATCTTAAGAGCAAATTAGTCACGAAACCTATCTCCACATAATACTTTTTGTCGCTCAAAAACCTTATCAAACTATTCTAGTCGGTAATTTAAAAAATGGTTATTGATATCATTTAACATGAATTAAACCAAAAATATGTTTTAAAAAGTTGATTCCTACGTAATTAACGATGAATTTGCCCTAAAAATAGGCAAGAAGGGCTAAACGGCTGAGCCGCCAGCCGTTACTTTTCAACTTTTTGTTCGATTTAGGGAAAATAGACTTACCAAGGATTACTAATGAAAAACTTTAGATCGAAATTCGAATTCTAAGTGCCATTTAATCATTGATCACGAGATGGTTGCATTAACCCCCCCCCCCCCCCTTATGTGGGGTTATTCCAGGTACAAGTTTTATTGGGTGGGTCAAATGGTCTTAAAATGGTTAAAAACCCTCTCCGGACATAAGAAGCTTCACTGTAAAAGAAGGAAAAGGATAATGAGATCTAAAGCTCCAGACACACAGACATCCTGTTACTTTTATATAAGGATAGGTACAATAAAAACAATAATAATTTTGAACTTGTCAACAAATTGATTAAAATGAGAAGGACCTGCCGAGTTTTCAACCATCGAAGATATGGAATTTTATGACGAGAAATCAAAGCAGAAGGTACATTTCAGTTCTTTTACAGGGATCTAAAGGGATAAGACAGTGTGGCCGATAGATTGATGTATTGTACAACATCCCCAATGATGATACATAAGATTATCTTTTCTGTAGATTAGGTACATTAAATACCTAGTGGTTAAAAGTTTGGACAATCGACTTGTTGAACCTACAAATCCAAATTCAATAAAAGTTCCCAAGGTTGCTAACTTGTTAAGTTAACAAATAAGAAAACAGTAATAAAAACTTTGGGGACTGGTATTATTAACTTTGCCCTTTTCACTATGGGTCATAAAATAAAATATTTCATCTAATTTGAAAATATTAGGTATGGTAGGTCCTGAAAGATTTTATATTTTATTTCAGTAGTAGGTAGGTAGGATTTTACCCCCTATAAATAAAATTGCAAAAAATTTCTGAACTTGTCAGATATTTTTTTTCAGTGTTGTATAATGTATAAGAAAAATTTTGAAAATCGGACAAAAAAACAACATAGATATCACCTATAGACACAAAAATCCCCATAGAATTATGGGAAATTTAATTATAACTAGGGGGGGGGGGGGAATTCACCCCCCTAAAAATTTCCAGAACTTATTACCTAAGTATTTATTTTCAGTATTCCGGTGGTGAATCTAACAGAAACAACAACAGATATTCTGCCCTGGGCGTTGGAGCGGATAAGGTAATGTTTT
This sequence comes from Acartia tonsa, assembly GCF_053477335.1. Taxonomy (NCBI): domain Eukaryota; kingdom Metazoa; phylum Arthropoda; class Copepoda; order Calanoida; family Acartiidae; genus Acartia; species Acartia tonsa. Next base: position 37,140,229 of record NC_137268.1, on the reverse strand, counting down.
TTCAGTATAGCTTCCAAACTGAGTAATATCCGCTGGACATACTGTAAAATCTTGTATAGCATCGTATTACAGGCAATTTGCACGAATATTAAATTGAATATCATAATATTAAAACCAGTTTCGTTAACTCGGACCTTCGGTCCCTCGAGGCTAACAAAACTGGCTATAATCTTATAATTTTTTATTTTAATAACTGCGGAAAGCTGTCGCTAACAATCTGATTCGAATTCAATTTTGTGAAAAAAATATTTTTGGGTTGTTTTTATAAATTAGTCAGACATTTAAGTTTAGGATAAGATACTGAAAATTAATCTCCCGCTCAATTAGGTATAAAAATTCCGTTTTTAAAATGCAACTTACCTAGGGTAAAGCGGGGCGAACTCTGTGTTTTTTTCGGTTTTTTGAACCTGCAAATCGTAAAAATTATTTTTTTTAAATGGGACCAAGACCAGTAGAAAGATCTCGGAAAAGTCGATCAGGTCCTAAAAGGACGTAAACCTAGGACTTTGGGAAGTTTGTCAAAATTGATCTCTAAAACGGCTCCGACTACGCCCCGCCTTGAGGCGAAGTCGGTAGGGCATTTTCAAGCTTCGAAAAATCGCTGACGTATTGATTTTATTACAGCATGCCCAAAAGGTAAAAGTTGCTAAATGTAATAAAGAGTATGCACAAAAATTTTTATTAAGATAGGTCAATTTTTTCTATCAAAAAAAATTATTTTTCCGAAGTACGCGAAATTTTACTTTTTTTTCTCGAAAATTTGTTTGATAAAAACATAAAAATACTACTAGAAAAAATAACTTTTTATGACTTTTAAGGCCTGATCCTTAAAATTCAGGCAATTTTGAATAGATTTGGACAAAAAAAATTAGTTCTATTAGCAAAATTTCCTAAAAAAATCAAGTTGAAAAAAAAAAGTTTGGCAAAATCTGTGGTCGATTTTCAAGCTTCAAAAAACCTATGACATATTGATTTAATTACAGCATGCCCTAAAGGTTAAAGTTGCTAAATGTAATAAAGAGCATTCACAAAAAAATTTATGAAGATCGGACAATTTTTTCTAAAAAAAAAAAAAAATTCAAAGTACGAGAAATTTGACTTTTTCTCTCGAAAATTTCACTTTTTTATATAAAATTGAAAAAGTTAGTATAAAAAGTGAAAAAACCGAGTTCGCCCCGCTTCACTTTTAGTCGATTTAAGAAAAAACTATACAAGCTTTTTTAAAGTTTTAAATGGAAATGGATAGCCAATTAGATTCTTAATAAGTCCCCTGAAGACGCCTAAGCTCTAGCTCTTACCAGTTTTTGTCCAAATGACCGTTTTTCCGACCGAAGCAAAAAAATCGAAAAAAAAATTTTTTTGTCGTCCGACTTTAAGACCCAATAAGTACCCTAAAAATTCATCTCACAAAAATTTCATTTTATACTTTTTTGTAGGCAATTTAATTAGGAACCAATTTGATTTGATGTTTTTTTTCTGTCAGTCGATTAGAACATGGAGAAAAATGTCATTTAATGAAGGTGGTCAAAAAAATACCGACTTCACCTCAAAACCGAGATCGCCCCGCTTTACCCTACCTATATAACCTACAGTTAACAAGTAAACGATTTGTTCAGTTTTATACTTGATTTTACATACCTACACGTCTAACAATTTTAGCAGTGTGGCTTTGAAAATAAATATCCGCTGGATTAGAACCGCTTCTCAGCTATACTGAAAAATCATGTATAGATCAGCAACGTATTGCAGACAATTTTGCACAAATGTTAAGATAAAAATCATTAGATTAATACCAGTTTTGATAGCCCTGGCTTTTGGACCCTCGGGTTTAACAAAACTGGTTTAATATACCTACCTATTCCCGCTTTTAATTATTTTTTATCTTCAGGGCATTGATAACCAAATATTTGAAGATCTGATATCCATAGTTGATGCTGGCAATTTGACCGGTCATTCGGACCATCCGCTGGCTGGTCATTTGCCCGATCACACGACGGGCAACCCGGTGCCTGGAACTAGCCGTGGTTTTCAGACAACTCCAGGTAGGATTCAGTTTTTAGATTCCTAGATTATGATAATTGATATACCTCTTCCATAATTATTACTAACGACTGTGCCTCTAGAGGCCTCAAGGGGGGGGAAGGGGGTGGGCTGGAATCTCCCCCCACTTTTAAGAAAAAGTAACTTTTAAAAATCTTGAGGGAGGTCACAGGTGGTAATGTTTTCCTAGGGGGAGATTTATCTTGAGAGGGTGGTTGACGTGGATTCCTCCCTCAAAATATTATCTTCCAAGGACCTATGAGAAGCTAAACTATGTAGGAGAATCATATCGGTTTGGCGGTACAAAGTACAAACAGATTGACATCCTGTTTTTTAAGGATGTAGGGATGAGATACGTGTCATGATTAAGTTCATTTTATTATTAATCTGTTACGTATACACCTATTCTAATTTAAACTTATTTATTTTTATTAAAGAAGTAAAATACTTACCTACCTATTCAATTTCATATCCTAGTATATGGGTAAATTTACATAGAACTTAAAAAAAATACATAACACAAAAAATTAAGGGGTAATTGGGATTTTTGAATCGTGTGAATCAAATAGTACGAAAGTTTGTATCTAAGCATAAGTTATACAATACTTTAAATTCATTCATAAACTGATAAGAATAGTTATTTATCGCATCGTATTATAGACAGCTTTCCGCAGACATTGGAATGAAAAATGATGGTTAAATAAAACCAGTTTTACCGGCCCCGAGGGGCAGAAGGTCAGGCCAGGACATAACTGATATTAATGTTATGATTTTTATTTTTGGATTCGTGGAAAATTGTCTGTAATACTATGTTATACATAATTTTTAAAGTACGGCTGAGAACCAGTTTAAATCCAGAGAATATTAATCGGTTTTGAATCCATATTGGAAAATTAGTTATGACAAAAATTCGTCATAAATGTTTTGTAATTGATAAAAGCGAAGGAATGCGCAAATATTCCATGTTTTATCATTTGTTTATTTTTCAAATTCTATATTTAGACCTACGCATTGATTTTTCTCAATATAACAAAGATGACAATATCCATAAAATTAAGCATAAAAATAAAAAAAATATTTATATTTATCATTATATCGGATTTTTGATGGTTTAAGGCCATATTAGTACAAAAGTAAAATTTTGGGTTGGCTTTAGCCTATTTTCTGCTGCTCCCTCGATCTTTTAATCGACCCTTTAGCTACACTAAATTTAAAAAGAACGTTCAAGTCAAAATTTCTTTTTCAGTTTTTGTAATTTATTTCTTATATAATGAAAAATTGCGTAATTTTAAATGAACGGACGTATAAAGTAGATTTGCTTTTTAAATTGTTAGAAATAGTTTGATAATGATCACACAATTCTTTCATGTCCAATAATACAATTTACTTATCTAACTGTCTCTAAAGTTCTGACTTACAGACCCTAATCATATAAAATCTTTGCTTTCTAAAATGCGCCGAATTTTTATCCCAGAAACTTTCTCCTTTTCCTAAGAAAATTGAAACGTTTTCATAATGATGCCAATAAATAAGTGTATTAGAATCAGCTTAAAAATTTTTGGAAATCTCAAATAAAACCATTTTCTGTCAGTCAAAAATTAGTCAAATATAGGAGTACTAGCGGTTGCGCCCCTTGCATCAAGGAGCTCTACATGTGACGCAATAGGAAAGTGCAGAATAACAGCCTGAAACCATCCATAGTACTAAATATGTAAATCAAATAGCTCTAAACCATCCTTGGACCAACATTAAGCTTCACTAAAGTGGAGAATCAATCGATTTCGTAGTTATCGAATTCTACAAATAACAAAAACCTACTTCTTTATGTAATAGGATAAAAATGCATATTTTTTTAGATTGATTATACCTAATTAAGTATAGCTTAAAATATTTAATATCGGGTGGGTTAGAACCGGTTCTCATTATGTTTAGCATCCTATTATATCCAGTTTTCTACGAATATAAAAATGTTACGGTCTAAAAAACCTGGTTTTAATCTTAATTGTTCATTTTATATCCGCGGAAAACTGTTTATAATACGATGTAAGAAATAACTAGGTATTCATTTAGGAAAAAATTTTTCAATAATTATTGGGCACCTATGGATCATGATTAATACGTGATAAGAGATCAATGTTTTGTTTATTTTTCACTAACTAGTCACTTAATTAAGAGGACACTAGCTTCACAATTCCTATACATATAAATTGTAGGGTTGGGCCGGATACTTTTTTGGATGGATGCCGGATATCTGGCTGATTTCTAATGCCGGATATCTAGCCAACGCCGGATATCCAGCAAATTACCGGATATCCGGCCCAACCCTAATGAATTGCTATGATTTGGAACATTTAGTGCCTCTGTAACCACAGAAAAATAGCCTAAAACCATTCCATAAAAAAAAACAGCCTAAATGTGAAGTTTTCTAGAATGTACAACTCAATAGTCCCAAGTGGTTAATCTGAACAGTTAAACAAAAAAAAAACCTAATGCTATACCTATTAAATACGTAATATTTTTACAAGCCACTGAAATGTTAATCTTCATCTAAATTCCACATATGTTTTGGGTCAAATTTTCTTTTTTTGTTGTTGGTGGATTGAAGTAGAAAACCTGCTATAAATAGGCTAGGGTTAGGTAAAAAAGCTTTATGCATGGAAGGAAGGGTACATTGGACTTAAAAATTATGACAACAAAAGTTTTATAATGAAGATTTCTTTTTCGTTTACTGAAAACTTTTACTTTAATCTAACCTTGATTGGTTGGTTTTAACTAGAATTATCTAAACTTTTCAACCAATTATTTTAATAAGAACTAGCGGCTACGCCCCTAGAGGCCTCTAGGGGCACTTGAGGAGGGGGGAGTCTAATTTGATAACCCAATTTCTTATTTTAGATTTTAAAAGAAAAAGTAAAAAAAAATTTTGGAGGGTAAAATATTTTTGGGGGGAGATGTTAAATTAATTTTGGTTAAAATTTTTTTTTTTTTTTGGGGGGGGTATTTTTTATTTTTTGGGGGGGTGGGAGTGTCCCACCCCCCCAAGAAAATAGTTATAAACCTTCCCGGGACCGATGAGAAGCTACCCTGTTAAGGAGAACCCGTTCGGTTCAGCGGCTAGCGAGATCCTTCGGTACAAACAAACACATAGACACACATACATCCTGTTACTTTAGTATAAGGATAAGAATGATTAGATATGAACATCAATTTACAATCAATCCTCATATAGAATATAGAATCATAAGAGATATTATAAAAGAAATACCTAGGTAATAATTTTCTAGCTGGCCTAAAATAGGTTTATTAGTTATTTAGATTTTAAGCCTCAGACAACAAAAAGCTTACCTACTATATTAAAGAACTAGCGGCTACGCCCCTAGAAGCCTCTAGGTGCACTTAAGGTAGAAGCGGGGAAAGTCGACCTCATCCAATTTTAAATTTGAGTTTCAAAAGTGTTAAAAAAAATATTTTTTTTGGGGAGGGGGGGGTGAAGACACCCCATCCCAAAAATAGTTTAAAAAAAAAGCTTCACTGTAAAGGAGAACAATATCAGTTCAGCGATTAGCGAGATCCTTCAGGACAGACAAAAACGCTTACTACTTTATATAATAGGATAGAAAATAAATTAGCTTATAACCACAACAGGAGCTATGTGAACCTAATAAAGTAACTCATTTGGTTTATTAAGCTTCAGACAAAAAAAACCTTACTACTTTATAGAAACTGTTCAGCGTTTATCGAGATCTGGAGGGTGAGAGAGACAGACGGATAGACATCGTTCTACTTTATATTGTAGATATCAAGTTTCCTTTTAAAATGTAGACACACATTAATGTGTCATTGTTTGTCATCTTTTAATTGAGTTTTAATTTAATTCTATTTCTGTAATGTGAATAGATTTTAATATTAATAGGTTTAAGCAGGGAGGAAGGGACAATGGGCTGTTTATTACACTTATCCCTAAAGTTTTTCCATCTTCGTTGGCTTCATAATTTTGGGGACAGAAATCATTATCATATACCATGTTTAGAATCGATAGGACAACTTTAACCTGCCCAAATATATTCTATTTTTATATTCATATTCATGTTACTCTTACTTTTAAACAGGGATGCGGAGCCGGAACCGTCGGAGCCGCCTTTTTTTTTTTTTTGGAGCTGGAGCCGTTATTTTCGTTAAATATTGGCTCCGGCTTAGCTAAAAAAGAGATTTTTTATTAATTATAATTTGGTAACTCTGTTGTGTCGTGTGCAAATGTCCCTTTTAAGTTTTTCAAGTTCATTTTTCTCAAAAATTAAGCTTTTTAAAGCTTCAAAAGTAAAAAAAAAGACTAAGAAGAAGAAAAATTTGTTTTTGAGCCGCACTAAAAATTTAGCGGCTCCGCATCCCTGCTCCTGAAATGTTTTTTTTTTACATTTTGTTCATTAATTAAGAAAAGTGTACTTGTTGACAGACAGTCATGTGTTAATTATAGTGTTGCTATGCCTAAAATTTATAGCTTTGGCATACTTTACAATGCTATTTCTGTCAAATCATCTGCCTAATGTACTAAAAATGTTGTAACTCTAAGTGAATAACTAAAGGGCGATTTTTAGGGTCTTTTTTTTAGCTTTAATGTTACTTCACAATTTGTTGCTAAAAAGTGACAAGGCGTGTTTTTTGTTTTGGAAGGTTTTTGTTCACACAGTGTCATAATAGAGATATAAATATGATATATAGGGGAAATGCTTTAGTCCTTAAAACTTTTGACTTCTAGGCAAATGCCGTGCAATCAAAGGGTACTTTCCTTGCAAATGACTATAAGGCAATGCGCATTAGTTCTTTATTTTATGAGTAGTTTATTTGGGGGGAAGAAATGGATGTAGATCAAGGTTGATTTAACTGAGTTTACTGTTATTTTAAACACTTAAGTTCTTGGAATTAGCCAAAATATATTACTATTAACCAGGGAGTGAGGGAGGGGACATTTCACTAATCCCCAAAGTTTTATTTCTTGGCATATCAACTTTGAGGACTTTTATTTAATTTTGATTGGTTGGTTTATTAAGTTGAGTGTTCCATGTATATTCAGCTAGCTGGGAAAAAGCATGGAGGAGGGGGACAGTGGGCGTGTAATTACACAAGTCCCAAAAGTTTTAAAATAATGGTTTCTTATTCGTTGGCCTACCAACTTTGGGGACTTTATTGAATTTTGATTGGTTGGATTATTAAGTTTCAACCACTAATTAAAACCTACAGAAGGGGTAATTTTTGTGTATTATCATTGGAAATGTACAGTAATTTATCAACCATTGTCCTATCCATTTAGAACCCTGCTGTTAACCAAATTGTATTTACCTAATGGTAAAAGTGACCCATTTTACATGAACATAAAAACAAGACATCCAATTTTAATTATGGGGATGAGAGGCACAGTATGAAAAAATATGCTGGAATTTGGAATTTTTATATAATCAATAATAAATAACTGAAATAAATAGAATTTTGAAAGATCATTTCTTCAAGATCAAATTTGATTTTAATGGACATTTTTCTTTTCATTTTGAAACCTATAGGTATTTTTTTAATGTTTAATCATTAAATTCGGGGACGTCAAAGCTTTTTATTTTTTTTTGATGGGGGTAAAATGAGGGGTTTCAAACGTTTCAGGAGGTTAAAATGAAGATTTTCTTTTTGGGACACCCTAATATATTCTTGTTGAGTGTTGTATTTTTTTTTCAGATAACGTGAAGAGTTTTTTAGGGGGTCGTTACTCGTTAGGGTGTAGGTCATAGAGCGTGTTGGGGGGTTGCTAGGGTCAATTTGAATTGTTTCAATGTACTTGTGTTTTTCCTAATTAAGTGTAAGTAAAATGGTTGTTCCCTTAAACTTGCAAATATTCACCAACAAATTAAAAATAGTTGTATTTTTTATACCTACCATGTATCTTAAATTGACTTAATTCATTCTCTAGACCCAAGGAGGGGAATATACAATAGGAGATAATTAAGGCCCCCCCCCAAAAAAAAAAAATAATCATTGAATTAATAGGAAAAAATTCCAGAACACATATTACTTATTTCACATAAGCAATACTTGAATCAAGTTGAGCTAATTTTTACATGCTGTTTTCGAGGGTATACTCATAAAAACTAGTGTGTATAATGTTTTGCCTGGTTACCACCTGCTTCCAGACAATAGAGTTATCTTTAGACCAATAATTGATAACTACGTTTTAAGTGTAGGTATAATTTTAAAATTAAAGTTTGCACTAAAATTAGATTTATTAATTTCGTAGTTGTTAAGTTGCTTTGCAAATACAAATATCTATTGTAGCCTATTCTGTTTTAAAATATAAAGAAGTGTGAAAACCACTCGATTTATTTGATTAGTGCGTCTAATATATTCAGAAAATAAAAGGATGGATAATTGAAAGGGTTGGTAATCTAGGTTTGATTATTTCATTTTTAAAACGAAGATTTTTTAAAAGCGAAGCTTTTCTGTACTTAGGGTCAGTCGTAACGGATAGCTCTTTTCGTTAATTTTGGCATGTTTAAATTTCAAACTTTGCATGATGATTCCTGTAGCAGTTAGATACGAGTAAGACAGCGAAGCAAATCTATAATCGTTACCAGGAAGTCCGTACGACAACAAGGTACATTGTTATGAGTGAAGCATCACTATGATCAAGTCCTAAAATAGTTGTAATGTCCTTAAACTATATCCTGTAGGTATTTAAGTAATTTTTCAACAGACTTACTTACAATTTTGTTTCGTTCCACTTTTATAAAAATTTATATTCTGATTATTTAGTTATGGCACTCTACAAGTATTAATATTCGATGTTGTCATCCTTTTAAATTATAGACAGCTTTCCGCGGATACTAAAATGAAAGCCTTTAAAATTTGTTCCATTTTTGTTTTCCTGATTGGCCGAAGTCCCGGATCAACAAAACTGGCATTACTTTTATGATTTTTATTGTATTATTTGTGTAATACGATGCTTTACATAATTTTTCAGTATGGTTCAAAACTTGTTTTAATCCAGCAGATATTAATCGGTTTCAAAGCCATACTGGAAAACATGTTCCAATAGCAAAGATTCAAAATAGAAAGACTAAGTAAGACAGTAAGATTTATACTGTCTTACATTACAGAGTTCGGATCGTTGAAAGAAAACGAAGTTGCGGGTTTCGTCTTATTTTCACAGTAGCTTTTCTTTCTAGCCCCTGCGTGGGGCTCTAACCCATCAACATTTACCTAACCTAACCTAAAATAACCTATTAAAAACTACTGTGAAAATACGACGAAACCCGCAACTTCGTTTTCTTTCTATGATTCTAGAGTTCTCTTTTACTTCCATTCGAAATAATGCGTCATTTTAGATATGAAATAACGTAAATTATTTGCTTTAAAACATTACAATTTTAAAACTGCACATGTAAAAATAAGTATTTTTAAGTGAAAGATAAAAATCAGTCTAATCATTTAGCTACAGCTGTCTTTGTAATTATTACAGATTGCTCATACCCAGGGAAAAGGGAATGTGATTCTGACAAACAATTCTAAGTGAAAATTTTCCCCACAATCCCCTTTCCTTTTCTCCCCCCCCCCAACTTTACTCCAACAAAGGGGGGGGGGGGGCGAAAGTGACACTAAATGAAACTGTGAAGAAACGGCGGCGCAACCGCCGAAAACCGCCGAGAAAAGGCAAAAAAAATTTCGGCGGGAAACGGCGGTTTTCGGCGGTTGCGCCGCCGTTTCTTCACAGTTCCATAATGTACCCCTATAAAGCAACTGCCATGCAAAATCTCAGACCTGTAACTCTTTTTTTAGTTGAGTTCCTTTGTTGACTTTTAGTTTTGGTTTCAAAAAGTGTCACTTTCGCCCCCCCCCCCCCTTTAATTTAATTTAGTTTTCGGCAAATTCAAATGGAATTAATGGGCTAAATAGCCGCCCCGGCTCAAACCATTTGTAAGGACAGGGAATATTAAAAAAGTTTCACAAAAAAAAACTTTTTGGGGCCTAGGGTTAAGTATCATTATATAAAAGTAACAGAATGTCTGTCTGTCTGTTTTTTCTAAAGATCTCGCCGACCGCTGAACCGATATGGTTCTTCTTTATAATGGAGCTTCTCATAAACCCTGGGAAGGTTTTAACATAAATAGGGATGGGGTAGTCGATTAACAGGTTGTCCCTCCCCCTCCTCACCTCAAGTGCCTTTGCATGACTCTATAGGGGCGTAGGCGCTAGTAGTGAATAAATCGTTGTTTTGTTGTAACACCTTAAAAAAAACATTTAAGTTTTTAAGTACTTTCATCTGTTTAATAGACTGTAATTAACATGATGACAAACCTATTTTAAACATTTTCTGACCCCTTGAAAGGATTAAAATTATGTAAAGCTTTAAACGAGATTGTTTATGGGTGGTTTATGGGGATTTCAATTACTCAGCAACGTGATTTTAATGGCATTAACCTGTTTGTTGAAAAATTTAGGTTAGATAATAAAATAAAGGTTACCTAATAACTTTTTTTTTCTTTTAGGTATGTATAGAAAAATACGCAAAAATGAAAACTAAATGGTAGACAAAAGACGAATTTCTCCTATTATAGTCCTCATTTCAAAAAACAATCTCTAAATATAACGAGCATCTTCTAAATAATTCTTGTTTGAGCCATCATGAAAATGTCATTTGATAAGATTGTCACTAATATTATGCATATTACATTTAATTTGCTCTATTACCTTATTGGGGTGGGAATCTCCTTCGATTTCAAGTTATCACCTAGAGAACCCAAGGCATCAGCTCAAATTGGATGCAATACTTAAACGACCACTATTGGATATTAGGTTAAGTAACATAGAACAGACAAACAATACTTTGATTGCACGACCTTTGTCCTAGAAATCATAACTGTGTTTGGTAATGAGTTGCACATGTTTATGGGCCAAGACATTAATGTCTTAAACGCAGTGGTAGTAGATTCGAACCTATGACCTCCCTGACGACAAGCGGATTGGCTACGTGTTAAGCCAGGGACTCAGGGTTCAGTAGCTTTTTTGAAAACACAAAAAAACTATTCTCAAAATAAAATTGTTTAAATCACTAACAGATTTAAAAGATTTTTTCTTGCCCGAGTATAAATCAATCTAGTAAAAAGTTTTAAATTCCTTAACCACCTTTTTGTAAAACACAGAAAGAACTTGAAATGAAATGGATTCTTGTTTTGTCTTACTACTTTGTCTTAATTTGATCCAACTGGGCATAAAGATTACACATTCATCAAGTTTTAATAATAGATATAAAACATCTAGATGGTCTATACACCTTCATCAAGTTTTAATTCTTATACTAAAGTAACAGGATGTCTGTCTGTGTGTTTGTATGTTTTTACCGGAGGATCTCGCTAACTGCTAAACCGATCGGGTTCTCCTTAACAGGGTAGCTTCTCATATATCCCGGGAAGGTTTATAACTATTTTGTGGGAGGGTTCCACGGACCACCACCCTCCCAAGAAATTTCTTTTCATGTATAGAGACTCTTAGGTCCAAACACTAAGAAACTATGGCTACACACACACACACACACACACACACACAGACTCTTACGCAACATAGCTAGATATCGTAGAGACTTGAAAGTAACATAGATATATATCGTATTACTTTAAAAAAAACATCAAAAGTGCCACTAGAGGCCGCTAGTATTAGATTAGTACATCTAGATGGTCAAACTGTTCCCAGAATCCGCCAAACTTATATAAATTCTAGCTGATTTTTTTGTTTTTGGCGATATAATTTCTAGAAAGCTAATTTTATCCGTAGAAATTTAATTATTTGGTATTTATAGCTAACTTAAAAGGACTCTCCACAGAAAAATCAACTTTGGATTTTTGAAAATCTAACCTGAAGCTATTATTCTCTGTTCAATTTTAGGCATTTTTTGTTTATGTGGCATCGCGATGGAAGCCCTTTGAAAATTTTGTCCGCCGCCTATTTGTACTGCCGCTATAACAATATAAACTACACTTTCCTCCACTCAATATATGTTTGCCGCTAAAGAACATTTGCTCCATTGCAACCGGCCGCTCTACGATTTATCCTCTTCCTTGACAGGACAATCCTGCCGCCTCCATTTTGTGTTCGCCTCCGCCAAATATAACCATCTTTTGCCGCAGTTGCCGCATTCATCGCCCTTCTCCGCCGCTACTCCGCTATACATTGCGTACGTGGCTATACACAACACCCCCAGCCTCCATTTAATTTCTGAACAAGAGAGAGGGGAGCATGTATTAAAAAGCGATGAATAGCGGAGTAGCGGCGGAGAAGGGCGATGAATGCGGCAACGGCGGCAAAAATAGAAGCTAAAAATCACTAAAGCAGCACAAATTAAATGGCGGGAGGATTCACTAAAAGGAGGTAAAAAATTTCAAAGGGCTTCGATCGCGATGCCACAAAAACAAAAAATGTCTAAAATTGAACAGAGAATAATAATTTCAGGTTAGATTTTCAAAAATCCAAAGTTGATTTTTCTGTGGAGAGTCCTTTTAAGTATTATATATTTTGTCACATGCCTCTCATTATGCAAAGGAAAAAAAATATACAGGATATATTTTACCCAAGAAATGCTACTATTTATCTGACTCCTTATTTGAGAAAAATCAGGCCTTGCTGTTACCAAAACCTGTACACATTTCAATCATTAATATGACCGGATTGTTCTTCTATTGTCATCCTATTGGCTGATTTAGAGAGTGTGTCTCTAGATTATCTCTTTTATTCTAATTAACTATTTTGTAAAGTACATACATTAATGTACTTTTATGAAGGGTATTTTACAAGTTTTGCTAATAAGAGTAGTGAATCCTTAAATGTTTCTTTAAATCAAAGCTTATTATTATCCTATTATATCCTTACTAGTGGCTTCGCCCCTAGCCTCTAGGGGCTTCGCCCCTTGAGGTAATGGAAAGTCAACCCTCCCAAATAATTTTATAGTTATTTTTTTTGGGTGACATTTTTTTGAAATTTTTTTTTTTTTTTTTTTTTTTTTTGGGGGGGGGGGTTCAGGGGGGCTTTGCCCCATGGTGCAGTGGGGTTCCCCTAACCCAATTACTGGTTTTTGTTAAAAAAAATAAGAAAAATTTTAAAAATTTGGAAATTGGGATTTTTTTATTTTTTGGGGGGTTGGGTGTCCCACCCTCCTAGAAAATAGCCTAAAACCACCAGAGGACCAGTAGGTATATTCCCAGAAGAGTAGAGTCCAATTTGTCCATCAGTTACTGAGATTTTACAAAAAATGTAAAAAAAAATTTTTTGGGGAGTGTTTTTTTTAGTTTTTGGGGGGGTTGGGGGTGTCCCACGCCCCAGGAAAATAGCTTAAAACCATCACAGGACCAGTAGGTATAATCCCTGAAGAGTAGAGCCCAATCGGTTCAGCGGTTACTGAGATCTTAAGCTTCAGACGGACAGACAGACGGACAGACATCGTTCTACTTTGTATTATAGACTAGCGGCTTCGCCCCTAGCCTCTAGGGGCTTTGCCCCAAGAGGTTTGATCAACCTAATTTTTCGTATTTTAGATTTAAAAAGAAAAAGTAAAAAAAAAAAAAATTTTTTTTTGGGGGGGTATTTTTCAATTTTTGGGGGGGTTGGGGGTGTCCCACCCCCCAAGAAAATAGCTTAAAACCATCACAGGACCAGTAGGTATATTCCTTGAAGAGTAGAGCCCAATCGGTTCAGTGGTTACTGAGATCTTAAGCTTCAGACGGACAGACAGACGGACAGACGGACAGATAGACAGACAGACAGACAGACATCGTTCTACTTTGTATTATAGATAACAAAGTAACATGATGTGTGTTTGTCTGTGTGTCTGTCTGTACCGAAGGTTCTTGCTAACTGCTGAACCGATCGGGTTCTCCTTAACAGGGTAGCTTTCTTAGATCCCGGGAAGGTTAATAACTATTTTTGGGGAGGGTACCACCACCCTCCCAAGAGAAATCACAAAAAAATCGAAAAAGATTGGAGTTCTTTATTTTAATTAAGCGTCACATGGTTTAGGCTAATTCATATTGAAATTTAAGTCATGGAATGGTTTTTGACTATTTTACCGCCCTAAAGCTCCTTTAGGTGCAAGGGGTACAGCTGCAATTAAAACCAAAAAGAAATGGGACTTGCTTTTGGATTTTTGATTAATCTTTGGGCAATTTATATTTCTTGGAACTATCCCTTACTAAAGATATGTTTCATCATTTCATTATTATTAATTAAAATCAACAAGGTAAAAAGATTAAGCTCTTCAGATAGTTGTTGTATACTTGTTTTATTTGCGTATTTATGATATAAACCAACTTTGCAAAACGTTTAATTACTTCAAATGAATTAATGCTTGGTTCTTAATTTCCAACTAACACCGTTCAATATAACCACAAACATCTTAAACGTATTTTAGGATAGGTTAGGTTAAATACGGATGTGTCTTCATAGATTTTAACATATTGAAAATTTAACTTATTTTTTTTTGTTCTAAAATAACAATTACTTGAAATATTTAAATTCACATGAAGATTAGAAGATTTTTGAACTAGGATTGAAAACAAATATCTTCATGTCAATATTTTGATAGGGATTAATTTTGAATAGTAAAAATAGATTTGTAATTCTATATACCAAAGTAACAGAAAGTCTGTGTATGTGTTCCTAAGATCTCTTAAATGACTGGACCGACCTATGGCTCATAGTTAGTCAATCCATATCTCAAAGTAACATGATGTTTGTTTATCTGTGTTTATCTCTCTCTTGGTTGAACCGACATGGTTCTCCTTTAGCTTCTGATTCAGGGAAAGTTTTTTTTTTTTTTGGGGGGGGGGAAGGGTAACTTATTCTCCAGCTTCCCAAGAAAAATCAACCCTGAAAAACATTCCCATCTCTCTAAAAAAAGCCTTTAGATGCAAAGTTGCTAGTATATATAAAGGTTCATAAATTGAAGGTTGTCACCTAACTTTTTTCCAGCTGAATTTAAATAGAATTGCTACGCTAAAAAGATATTTTATAATCTGATTCTTGTAATATTAGAATTGTAAATTAAAATCGCAAGAATTTCATTTACATTCCGTAAAAAATCAATTTTAATCCAGTTTCATTATTTAGTAGCGCAGCTACTCCTTAAATGTTCTTAATCATTTAATGAAGATCTTATCTTTCAAGCTGAAAAGTTATTCAACTGTTTTTGTTTATAAGCGACCACGTCACTAGAGGCTTCTAGGAAAACTGTAAAGGAGAATCATATCGGTTCAGCTGTCAGCGAGATCCTTTGTTACACACAGAGACAAAAAGACATCCTGTTACCTTTTATATAAGGATTGGTAATCAGTGGTTTAGTTGATTTTTAAAAGGAGTTGGGCATTTTTAATTCATACAACCCTATCTCATAACTTGTCCACGACCCATATAAAGCTTCTCTGCTTAAGAACACAAGGTATAGACGGAGTACATTCTTACAAACCCAAAAACATTGGAATTTTATTCTTTGATTTAAAATGTTTGGTTCCAATCTATAAGTTCTAAACTTTTTAACCTAAAAACTACATCTGCAAAAGGGGTTGTTTTGTAGGTATATTAAAATTGTTGGGGATGTAATAAATTATCCATTGTCTTATCCCTTAGGATCCCTGTTACAAACCTGGTTGATGTGATTGTTCTTGTTTTATTAAAAATTAAACACTAAAATTATGGCATTTCCTTTGAAAATTAGTTTTACAAAGCTGTGGCTTTTCATAGAATTTTATTTAATAGGAAATACCGAACCACTGGATTCTGGTTTCCTCAGGGAAGGAAGGGAGGGTTATTGAGTTTTATAAAACACTTTCTTATATTTGTTTGTTGACTTATACTAAATCTTGATTGGTTAGTACTAACTAGCAGCGTTTAAACTATTTTCACAATAGTTTACTGTGGGTGTTAGAACATATTAAGTGATAAGACAATCAAATTAAATTATCTGACTATTTAGTTCTGACACTCTACAATGTTCGTTTATCTTACAGTTTCAGAGCTTCGCTTTTATTGATGTTTTCATCCTTGCTTTATTAGGTATTGAAGTAAGTCCTATTATACAAAGGAGTGGGATTTTTAGTTTAAATTTCACTGAACCGATTGAATTCTCATTTTTGATAAGGCTTCAATTGGGTCAGTGGATGGGTTTTGGATATTTTTTCTGCTCTCTATCTCTTCACTTAAATACGCTAGTTCAGTAAGTAAGTACCTAATGCTTTCTAAAATAAAATATCTGGAAAATAGTACCTTTTGCATTATTTTTATTTTTTTTATATTTGATTTGAAATTTCTCCAGCGACTAGGAAAATAAATGAGATAAACATCTTAAAGTCCAAACAATGAATGAAAAATCTTTTTCAACCTTATTAAGATTTTATTTTAAATTAGGTATATTCTTTATGTGTGGTGTAGATGCTCTATAGTAGCAGTGACAACGGGCAATCATTTGATCAATATAACAATTATGATAAACAAAATAAGCCCATCTGTAGATGAGAATTATTATTATCAAAGTTTGAACACAACTAGTTTGAAACCATAAAAGTAAAGTTTTAGTGGCATCGAATAAGATAACGTGGCTATCAAACTTTGTGTACCAGTGTAATATATTAGTTCTATGTCCCATTCTTTCCTGAGTTTAAATCCATGTTTTATTTTTGTTGATACAGTTGTACTTTTAAATCATTTGTGCTACTTGCAGATATGATTGTACTTGTTAGGAGGGGACATTGGTTTGTTTATTACACTAGTCCAGACAGTTTTATATTAATGTTTTCTTAATCGTTAACATAACAACCTAGGGGACTTTTATTGAAATTTGATTGGTTGGTTCATTAAGTTGAGTGTCCTAACGTTTCAACCACTTATTGAGGATGCACATGAATTTATCTGCCATTGTCTTATCCCGTTGGATCCTTTTGGATATGGCAGAAATTAATGAAAAGACAGTCAGGCATTGCATATTTCTTTTTATCTGAAATTAAAAGCCTTTATCTCATTGTCTCAGGTTTTAATGAGAGATTTTTATGTGTGCAATTGTATGCAGGGATCTTAAGGGATAAGACAATGGCAAATAAATTGATATTCATCCACAATGATGATACACAAAATTACCCTTTCTGTAGATTATAATTAGGGGCTGAAACGGACACTCAACCAAATGCACTTAACCAATCAAAGTTCAATAAAAGTCCCCAAAGTTATTAAGTTATTAGCGAAACTTTGTGGACAAGAATAAAACACAGCCCAATGTCCCCTCCCTCCCTGAATTCTATGTGTGTCTACAAATAAAATTCTGCTTAAAACTTTGGGGACTCAAATCAAATTTTGATAAGATTGTACAAATTAGTGGTGTGTCCAAAAAATATCTTTCTACAGAAGTGATAATTTTGTTAATCATTATTGGGGGTGTACAGCAATTTATTTTTCATTGCCTTATCACTTTTGATTCCTAAAATATACTTGAATCTTTGTTAATTTCATATACCAATCATGTTTATGATGGGTCTATTACTTAGTGCAATTTTAGTCCTATGTCTTTTAGACCATTCTTATACACGGCGGCGTGATTTTAGTATTAGTACCTAGTTATATTGCCGTTTGAGAAAAAAAGGCTTTTGGTAGTGCTCCAAAATTTTTTCATTTTTTTTGCACCTAATTACTTTAAAATGTCTATTATGTTATGAGTTTGAGAATTCACATTGCATTATAAAGAAATAGCGGCTACGCCCCTTGAGTCCTGTATAGCAGCTTAGATAATAAAAACCATACGTATTTTACGCTTTAAGAAAGAAATTATACCAGATATAATATAAAATATTTTGTGGCACCTTTTCTTTATATGCAAATTGTGCACCTTTTTTGTTCTTCTTTCTTAAATAATATTTAATTCATATGTTTTTACAATACAATCATTGTAGCTATTTTCAAATTAAACTTTAAAAAGTGAAATTTTTTTGGGGGTAGGGGTAATTTTTCTAGGGGCGATTTATCTTATAAGGGTGGAGGTACCCTTCCCCCAATTAGTCCAACCTTCCCAGAACTAAAAGACTCTACATCCATTCAGCGGTTATCAAAATCTTTAGCAACCGACAAAAAAGCTTACTACTTTATGTAATACTAGCGGTTGCGTCCATAGCATCTAGGGTCCTCCTTATTCGAAGTAGAAAATAGCCTAAAGTCATATCAGGACCTATAAGAAGAATTACTGTAAAGGAGAACCATATCGGTTCAGCAGTTAGCTAGATCCTTCTCTACAAACAAAAAAAGCTTACTACTTTACATAATAGGATGAGGATAAGGCTATTTTATATGAACAACCTTTTAAAAATCAACTAAGAAGACAGATTTATTCTTGAAGTGCGCGCGCGTCTGTTCGTCTGTAATGCGCGCGCGCCTGTTTGTCTGTAATGCGTCTGTGTCTGATGGTTATGTCTAGAAAGAATGCAGCCACGAAGGTGTAATTAGCACACACAGTTCGAGTCCTTGTCATAATATACACAATTAAAACTGTTTGTTTTGATTAGCGAAGTCTACAATGGAAAATATATTAAAATTTTTACATTTTTGCCATCGCGCGCAAGATTTAATTTTGGAATGGTAGTATAATATTTTAAATATTACAATATTATAATTATAAATTGATATACATCCCCAATGATGATATACAAAATTACCCATGTTGATTGCAATTATTGTTTTATATTCAACCAACTATTCAAACTTCAGTAAAAGTACCCAAAAGTTTTTAAGCCAACGAATAAGATAACTTGATTATAAGTAATGAAGGTTGGTGATTTTTAGTCTAATGAAATATTTTTCCAAATGTTAAAATACGTCTTATATGGGTTGGCTTTCCGTCAAAACAAAATGTATGTATCTAATCTTTAGTAACATAATATGTCTTTAATCTGACAAGGGTTAACAACACACCTTAGGGCGACACTGTTGCTTATCACATCGTATTATAGACAGCTTTCCAAGGATAGTAAAATGAAAAATTTCAAAATTAACTTCAGGTTTGTTGGCCCTTAGGGGGTCAAAGCCTCTGGTCATATAAAATGGTTTTAATTTCATAATTTAATTCAATTTAATTATAGACGAAATGGTACATGATTTTTCAGTATGGCTTAGAAAAGGTTCTAATTCAGTGGATATTTTGAAGTCATACTGGAACAAAAATTATTTGGTTCGTTCTAAAAAAAGGCATTATTTTATAAAGATTGTTAGATTGTTTATTAGTTTAAGGTTGGCAATATAAAATGTTTAAATTAAAAATGATTTTTTCATTTTCTTGAGCAATAAGATGTCAAAATGAAGTTAATGACTTTAAAATCATTTTTAATAGCTACATGATTAAACATTAAAATATAAACGTTTAATAAAATAAGTAGTCCTTATACCCAAGTTAAGAAAATTTTTGCTTTAAAAGAGCTTTTGTTATTAGGCCTAATGTAAATGTTTGGTGCATGCATATAAAAAGGATCATAGAATTGGTTCATGTTTGGATAGAGAAACCTGCTCATAAAGTTTATGCAAAAAATGGATTTATTAATACTTGGATCTTACACCAGATTATCATACACTCCAATAAAGTGATACTTTTAGCTGGCTAAATTAATTATCCCCGCCATCCACCACCTTTACCCCATCCCATCCTACTGGATTAACAAATTAATGAATAAGCAACTAAAATGGCGACATTTTCCCCCTGTCATAATATCCACGTATATTCTACGTCCATTGCAAAAAAAATCTGCCCAATGCATAGTTTCTTGGTCATTGAAAGGGCTCCTAGTATCTTTAGGTTCTTTTTATTTGTAGAGGTAAAAAAAGGGGAGAAAAATAGCCTAAATTATCCAACAATGTAACCTTTAAAATGAAATAGTTTAAAACAATCCCAAGACAAATTATAATATGAAACTTTCCTAAAATCTTAAGCTACAAAAGAAAAAAAAAACTTACTAAGTTTGTAACTTATGGCCATTTTTCTATACTTGAACATGGTCCAATCCTTAGGCCCTTTTTCGCATACATATAAACATATACAATGTCTAGCAAATAAATTGCATTTTCCTAGACATCTATAATAGATAGATACTAGAGTATCAGACAGAGATAGAAAGATAAATAGTCTGGGACACTTTAGTTAGGATTCATATGGATAGTATTTTTAACAGGATAAAGGTAAAAATAAACATTTAAGTTTTTATATACTATTTTTACAAGCCAAGATTTTCTTTAAGTAGAGCCTGTCCTTCCACCCATCCATTAGTCCGTCTGTACGTAAGTTGTTTAGCTTTTATCAATAATTTAAGCATGTTAGAATTGTCCTATCGATTTCAAACTTTGCACGATGATTGTTTGTACGATAACTAATTTCAATGTCTGCTTTTGTAACTATTCTGTTCCATGAAAAGCTAGTTGCCTTTGGACTTAATCAGGGAAAAGGAAATGTGATTCTGACAAACAATTCTAAGTGAAAATTTCCCCTTAACAACAGATCTATAGTATAGATGTATATACAGACAACTACCTCCCTTCCTTTTTCAAAGACCTTTTTCGTCTGCTTCTAAATTATTTTATGTTACTTGGCTGTGTTAATATAAGCAACAGCATTGGTTGATTTTCAATGACCCAATAGAAAGGTTGAACAAGGCGGTTGCGATGGGGAAAGTTATTTAACCATTTCTCTCTAGTGTTTTACTCTAATCTCTAAACCCCCTTTCCTTTTTTCTCCCCCCTTCTTACCCACTTCCCTTTCAGCTACACCAAAAAACAAGTTTTACTCCAACTTTACTCCAACAAAATATTTAATTTTCGGTAATTACAAATTTAATTAATTGGCTGAAAAGCAGCCCCTGGCCTTAATCGTCTTTGTATTTGTTGAAAAAATTTAAAATAAATTTTTCTATACCTTAATTCCTGAATAAATGTTAGTTAGATAGATAGGTATCAGAAATAGATAGATGGATAAAATTTTTGCATAATTTTCGACTTTATGCACAGTTAAGATAAGAATAAAGCATGTAGCTCTCTAGTTCTCAGAATATTAAAAGTCTGGGCGTAAAAATCTAACAAGGATGACTAACAACCATAAAAGCGAATCTCTGAAACGGTATGACAGACAAACATTAACTCTTATAGAGTGTCAGAACTGATTTTACAAAATAAAAATATAAAGTTTTGACAAAATTGTACGCTAAGCTTCTTAAATACAGAATTCTGTTTAAGGACATACTGACATTTTTAGGACTTGATTATAGAGATGCTTTGCTTGTAATATTGTACCTTGTTGTAATAGGAATCAGTACTCCAAAAATCAGGTCAATCGGATGAATAATCACATACAAAATTTTTGTTTAAAAAGTTAAAAATCAACATGATTAAAATGAACGTACGGACATTCTGGTTATGATTATAGAGTTGATACGCTTTCTAAATTGTACCTAACTACTGGAGGAATCATCATACAAAGTTTAAAATCGATGGGACAATTCTAACATGCCTAAATTAACGAAAAAAAACTATCAGATACGGAAAGACGGACGGACCTTAATTATAGAAAAGCTTCGCTTTTAAAAAGATTACCCCTTCTGAAGATTACAATTAATGGTTAAAAAGTTTAAACACTCCTAGTTTGGAAACAATCAAAATTCAATAGAAGTAACCAAAGATTTGAGCCAACAAATTTAAAAACGTGGTTAAAACTTTGGGTACTAGTGTAATTTACAGTTAATTATCCCTTTCCTCCCTGCTATTTATGATAAAGAGTAGGGTAGGTTTCTGGTAGAATCTGTAAAGGTGTGTGTTTTAAGGCTTAAAAATACTATTAGAACAATAATATTCACTAAATATGTGTATTTCTTATTGAAAAGAACTAACTATAGACAATTTTTTTTAAAAAATTGACATAAATTTTTATCGTTCTACTACTGTTTTTAACTTATTACACAACCTTTACGGATTTTACCCGAAACCTACCTCTCCCTTGCTCAAATTCCAAGGTGCCTTAAATGGACCTATGGATTTAGAGTTTCTGTGCTTTTACCTAATTGTATGTGAAATCACTATGCAAAGAATAAAATCTTTTGGATGATTCAATCAAATCCAATTAATAGTTATTTCTCGCATCGTATGGTAAACGGCTTTCCGCGGATATAGAATGTACAATTATAAGATTAAAACTATTATTTTTTAGCCCCGAGGTGCCGAAGGCACCGGATAAAAAAAACTGGTTTTAATCTAATGATTGTACATTTTTATATTCGTAGAAAGCTGGATATAATACGATGCTAGACATAGTTTTTTCGTATGGATAAGAACCGGTTCCTATCCACCGGATTCGAATGAATACGAGAAAATAGAATTCTAAACTTTTACAAGATTATTACATACTGTTTTTTTTCCCTCCTTTATTCCTACTATTGTTTTAATTTGATAAGACGGCTCAAACATGCTTAATTTTATACAGACTGACGGACTAACGGACAACACTAGTTGTAGGAAAGCTATGCCAACAACAAAATGATAGCAATATTAGTAAACAACAGTGAGATGATGTTGTTCGTGGCTAATAAAAATAATAAGTTATCATACTAAACTAAATTATTAAATTATACAAACTTAACTTAAAGTGGGGTTAAGTTTGCTGTCAACAATAAAAAAATTATTACTATGCATATTTTTTGAGGGATTTAAATGGAATCATAAGATCCTAGTGGTTTTAATGTTTAACATAAAATTTTCAATTTTTAAATTTAACTTTAACTTCCAAACGAAGCAGTCTTTTCATGGTCAGGGTATTTTTTCTTCTATTTTCTGCTTAATTTTTTTTCAAATAGCTTAAAACCTGCTCAGTAAGAATAGAAAGGTTTCTATCTGTAAAAGATCTTCTGAGATCTTACTAAACAAACGGACATATCAACGTTTATATATTCGAGTATATTTGACAAAATACTTAAGATAGGTATATTTTGTTGGGTTTTAAATGTCTTATTTTCATTTCAAAAGGCATTAAATATTTTTTTGGAAATTTTAATACAATTTATAAATCCCTTTATCCCTGATTTAAAGTAATGCAAATTAAAGTGTAAGTTTAAAATTTGTCGGTCCATTTATACTCACACACACATCTATGCCAAGGATTTAAAGGGATAAGACAATGCCCGATAAACTAATGCACATCCCCAATGATGTGCATTACAAAGATGACACAAAAAAACCTTCCTGTAGATTACAATGAGTGGTTGAAAAGTTTGAACACTAAACTTAATAAACCATCCAATCAAAATTTATAAAATCCCCCAGAGTTGGAGAGAAAATGTAATCAAAAAACTTTGGGACCATTGTAATAAAAAAAACAATGTTCCCTTCCTCCCTGCATCTACACACGAGATTAGACAAATTTAAGTTGATGGATTACTCTTGGATAAGGTCTGTCTATCTATTTTTGCATGTTTGCAGACAGTCGTGACCCAGACCTTTCTCACCAAGGTCTGGGTCACGACTGTCTGCAAACATGCAAAAATAGATAGATAGATAGATAGTTTGATAACAGATAGGTAAAAGAATATATAGGGTTGGCAATCCGAATCCGGAATCCGCCAAATTTTTGTATCCGAATCCGTTATCCGCAATTCAAATTGCGGATTCGGATTGTTAACTTTTATGACTTTTGTAGCACTTTAAAAAAAGTATTTTAATGTTTCTTAAATGCAAGTAAAATGGTGGGTAGCATCCAAAGTTTTTATTGTATTTTATTTCACATTAGCTTTTCATGCTTATATTAGGTTAGGTAAGGGTTAAAAATTGGGCGCTGTAGGAGCTTGAATTTTTTATTATAATTTGTAAAAAGACCTTTAAAAATATTGATAGAATCCGCAATCCACAATCCGAAAATCTGCAATCCACGGATTAATCCGCTTTTTTTTTGGGGGGGGGGGGGGGATTTTTGTAAAAATCTAAATCCGAATCTGGCCCAAAAATTAGGCGGATTTCCAACCCCTGGAATAGAACATTTGGTTTTAGAAGAGATGATTCATCTTTATAGTAATAACAGACCTACTAAGCAATTCACAATTTTTTCTAGAACGTGAAGTCTGTAATCCGAAAGGAAAATTGAGATTTACTAGGCTGCTAATTAGGACTTGTTTTTAAACTTCTCTGGAAAATTACTTATTCCTAAGTCTTTTAAGGAAAGAAAAGTATTTTTTTTTATTGAGTATGAATATAACTTAATTAGAAATCTCATTAGTTTATGAACTCTATGCTACCAAACTACATTGATTGCTTTATTTTTAAAAGCGAAGCTTGTCTATAATTAGGGGAGGTTCGTACGTCCACCCGTAACAGTTAGCTCTTTTCGTTAATTTAAACAGGTTAGAATTGTCCTATCGATTTCAAACTTTGTATGCTGATTCCTGTAGCAGTTTGTTACGACTTAGAAAGCGCAGCAACTCTACCAGAAAGTCCGTACGTCCATTTAAAACAAGCGGATTTTTTTTATTTTTATGAAAACAAATTTTTGTATGTTAAAATTATCCTATTCATCTGATTCTTTGAATACTGATTCCTATTACAACAAGGTACAATGTGACATGCGAAGCATCTCTATAATCAAGTCCAAAAAACGTCAGTATGTTCTTAAAAAGTATTATGTATTTAATCCGTTTTGTAACAAATTAACTTACAATTTTGTACATATAAACTTATCCATTAATATTTAGTTTATTCAGTTCTGACGTTCTACAAATGTTAATGTTCGTTTGTCCTTCCATTTCAAGGCTTCGCTTTTATGGATGTTGATAACGACACTGGAGCATTAGCTATACTAATATATCGTAATCTACTCATTTGCCTTACTGTAGTAAAATAGCTAGAAAGATAGATAATGGATGCCTAAATAGATGGGTTTAGATATCCAGGATAGCTAGGTCATGACTGCAGTGTCTGACTTTACAGTACATGCTATTGCAGTTTATATACAATATACATTTATTCATGTGTAGCCAATCGTTAATTATGGTAGGTCTGTCTGTATGTCTATGACAAAGTAATTTCTATGTATACAGTGTTTCATTATAGTTCTTATTTATATATTAGTGGTATTATTAGTATAAATACTAATAGTGCATCTACTCTTTAATTATGGTATGTCTGTCTGTATGTCTATGACAGAGTAGTGCCTATGTATGTATATAGTACATCTCATTATAGTTCTTATTCATATATTAGTGGTATTATTAGTATAAGTAGTGCATCTTCTCTATAATTATGGTATGTCTGTCTGTATGTCTATGACAGAGTAGTGCCTATGTATATAGTACATCTCATTGTAGTTTTTATTCATATATTAGTGGTATAATTAGTATAAATAGTGCATCTACTCTATAATTATGGTATGTCTGTCTGTATGTCTATTACAGAGTAGTTCCTATGTATACAGTACATCTCATTATAGTTCTTATTCATATATTAGTGGTATTATTAGTATAAATAGTGCATCTACTCTATAATTATGGTATGTCTGTGTGTCTATGACAGAGTAGTACATTCATTGTATTTCTAATAGTAATAGTAGAACTGCTACTCTATAATCATGGTATGTTTGTCTGACTATACGATTTATATGTCATCAAGGTTTAAATAAGACACAAGGATTTTCTAAAAGATGATTACAGAGTTGCTACTCTTTCTGTTACATAAATCATTCATGTTTTAAATCGCTAGTACAATTCTAACATGCCTAATGTAGAAAAACTTTGAGTTTGAAAATTATATGTCATTTCTTGTAAAAAAAAAGTACATAAGGATTTATTAGAATAGATTAAATCTTATAACGTGATCTTTTACATAGAGATTAAGTTTTAATTGTTATATTATGATGTGTTTTTTTATGTGTGATATTCAAAAGATCTAAAACAATAAATAAATTATCTCATTATGAGTGCAGCTTTTCTATAATTATTAGTATTAATGGATGTAGAATATACGTGGATTTTATGACAGGGAAAACTTTAGATTGCTAACATGGACATCATTTATTGGTCAGTTCGTTCATACATTAGGAGGGGATGGATGGATGGGGGCTGGGGGATCTTTAATTTAGCCAGCAACAAGTTTTACTTTATGAGAGTAGATGATAATCTTGTGTAAGATCAAAGTAATAATCAATTAATCTTAGTATTATATGTAAATCTTTTGACATGTCTGAAAATATTAAGCTAAATTTCTAATTTTAAATAGTTAATTGGGGTATAGTCCCTTTCGTGGCAACGCACCTTTTGGGGGCGTTTCTTCGTATTTTCACTGTAGCTTTTCTCCCACTTCTAGCCCCTGCGGGGCCAATTGTCTAACCCTGCGGGGCAATCACCTAACCCAATATACCCTAACCTAACATAAACGAACTTATAAAAAGCCATTTTGAAAATACGACGAATCGCACCACAAAAGGAGTTGCCACAAAAAGGACTACATCCGTTAAATGTAATCAAGAAAGTTTTTAGCCACGTAGACTGGTACACTGGCAAACGTACTAGGAGACAACCCCTTTAGGGGACAAACATATTAGGGCGAACATCTCTTAAGGAAAACGCTCTAAAGTTTTTATTTTTTTTGAGGCAGGCGTTTTTTGAGATGAGCGTTTTTTGAGATAGGTGTTTTTAGATTATAGCCGTTTTGGAAGGTACAAATGTTTTTGAAATATACGTCTGCTTCTTCTAGTTTAAATTCGTTTGAAGGTAGTACGTTGTCTTGGCTACAGACGTCCTTGTTCAGTTTGTTATGTTGATAGATTGTTTACATTTCATTTCTTAGAATTTGTCTGCATATTTTATTTGCTCAAACATTAGACATAAGACAATTAAAACATCATTTGTAGAGTGTCAGAACGGAATATACAAAATATCTATAATACAAAGTATAACGATGTCTGTCTGTTTATTTGTAGCGAAGGATCTCGCTAACTTCTGAACCGATCGGGTTCTCCTTTACAGGGTAGGTTCCCAGTGGTCCCGGGAAGGTTTATAACTATTTTCTTGGGGGGGTGGGACACTACCAACCCCCCTAAAAAATGAAAAATCCCCTCACTCAAAAAAATTTTTTTTTTTAAACTAAAATTAAAATAGTGGGGTGAACTACCCCCCCCGGGCCCCCCCTCCCCCAAAAAAATATTTTTTTACATTCTTTTTTAAAATCTAAAATGCGAAAATTTGGTTTTATCAAGCCCCTAGAGGCTAGGGGCGAAGCCGCTAGTAAATAATAAAGGGATTGTTCATACACTGCACTGTGTCCCTATTAAGTCTGGTCCAATTAAGAGATTTAGGATCTTGACTTTATTGCTCTAATGTAATATGCTACTACAAAACACTACTATAGTAGATAAATAACTATTCCAGCATCGCTTCGAAACTGATAAATATCCGGTGGATTAGAAACGGTTCTCAGCCATACTGAAAAATTATGTAAAGCATCGTATTGTATTTGTTTTTTTTCTGCGAATATAAAAATGTAAAATCATAATATTTAAAGCAGTTTTTTTTAGCCCGTGCCTTAGGCATCTCGGGGCTAAAAAACTGGCTTTAATCTTATAATTGTACATTTTCTATATCCGCGGAAAGAAGTTTATAATACGATGCGATAAATAAGTATTACATACACTTGTAAATAAATAAGAAAATATAGTTTAGTATTATACAAGAGTTTGGAAACGTTTTAATTACGCAATTCAGTGATTTTATAATATATGCAAAAATATTTTAGAAGTAAAAATAAGGACAATAATATCCATAGATATTAAGATATATAAGTTTTCCGGAATTTTAAAGTTAGGGGGAGATTTGAAATCTGCATCAAATTTTGAGGATTTTTTATAAAATTCGTTTTTTCTATAATTCTTTATCTAATAGCGGAAATGCAATTTAAGTTAATTAATTTTGGCATCTGTGATTGGTGGATTTAAAAAATCTGCGCTCTGATTGGATGGCGTACATCATTCAACCAATTAGAGCGCAGGTAGTTTAAAATCCACCTATCCTATTGGTCAAAATTAATTAACTTGAAATGCATTTCCGCTTTTAGATAAAGAATTATACAAAAAACGAATTTTATAAGAAATCCTTAAAATTTGTTGCAGATTTCAAATCTCCCCCTAACATTAAAATTCCGGAAAACTTATATATCTTAATAGATAGGTAGCAAATGATAAACAAGATAAAAAATATTGTCTTAAAATGATATATTTAAAGTAAAAGGATATGCAATGCATGTCTCAAGGAGCGTATGTTGATTATATAATGACAATTAACACAATATAATAAGCGCAGCAACGTTTTATCCATTAGTTTTATACTTTAAATTACCAGTTTTGGCACTAACACATTTATGGGTCCCAGGTCAAACGCAGGAGTACCAAACGTCAGAGTGAACACTTATCCTAACCTAACCAATTTTAGACCATCTTTTAGGTTTTTTGCTGGGGGCTTATTTGTACATTCATATCTTAACCTAACCTTAATTTGTATTGAAATACTTAGTTAAATTAATATTTTACCACTCCTGCGTTTTTCCACTCCTACGTTTGGGACTACTGCGTTTGTCCTGAAACCCATTTATGACTTTTTATAAGTTATTTTGTAATCACCAAACCTCTCCTTAAATCATGGTTAAAACTTTGATTCTTAATTTAAGGGTTAAACAGTGGATTATAAATTGATGTACACTTCCAATTTTTTAGAACAAAATTACCCCTTCTTTAGAATGAAATTGTTATTAGAAAAGTTTAGGTTTAATTTGCTAGATTAAACCAACCAATCATTACACAATAAAAGTACCCCAAGTTTTAGGCTTGCAAGTAAGATTTCGTGATTATAAAATAATTGGAAAAGTTTGGGACTCGATTGGATTGTTGAAAAACTTTTTAGCTCAATGCCTCACTAAATTAGTGAGGCTCGCTAATTCTTTTGTGAAAAATCCTCCAAAATCGCATGAAAAATCCACAAAAATTATATAAAATCATAAAAGGGTTATTAACATAAGATTTTTAATGCGATTTTGGAGGATTTTTTACAAAAATTTCTAACTAGCCTTACTAATTTAAGTGAAGCAGTGAGCCAAAAAGTTTTTTAAGAATCCACCTCAGGTTTCTACCAACCCAAGACCAATAAAAGATTTAATTCAATTACCCAAAGAAAAGATGACAACGAAATAAGAGAACGTGTTTATTAAACATTCAAATATCCCCCCCATCTTCCTGATAATATTTGGGCAACCTTTTATTAGATAAAATACGAATTTATAAACATGGCAATGTTCCAAATGATAAAGCAGATAGTTTTTAATATTTTAATTAATTGCAAATTAAGACATTTTGTTTCGAGATTATTTTATCACTGATAAGTCAATCATTGGTAAATTCAACAGACATAATGTATCTAGATGGTCTATCCGACTCTAAATTCATCAAACTTAAAAGGGAAATTCAAGCAGACAAACACCTATAATTAACATTTACACGAGCGGAGAAATTTTTACACGATATAATTTTACATAGTTTTGTCCTAAGTAATGCAAATATATGTTGTGAGATGCAATTAGTAAGATCTAGAATCCTCTAGATGTGTAGCCGCTAGTTGTAAATACACAATTGAATTTGTATATTTTAGATTAATTGTGCTAAAAATAAAATAAAGGTTTGGTGATTATTAAAAATATTGTTTTATTAGATGATTTCTCTATTACTTAAAAAAGTTAATTACGCATTTATTATTTATCTGTATTATTTGCGTTTTGATTTATTAATGATAATATTATTTATCAAATGAATGCTTTCTTTTGCCAAGAAATTTAATGAAAGAACGTGTCCTAACTTCTGTGATTTTGAAAATATAGCTAGTCGGTGCTTTTAGTTAGTAGTACATGTAAAATGATCCATATAATTTAGATATGCAATCGGTTTTTAATTATTGAAAAAAATTTGGGAATAGTCCCTTTCGTAACATCCCCCCATAAGGGGCGATTCGTTGTATTTTTAAAATGGCTTTTTATAGGTTATTTTAGGTTAGATTAGGTGATTGCCCCACAGGAGAAATAGGAGAAAAGCTACTGTGAAAAATACGAAGAATCGCCCCATAAGGTGCGATGTTACGAAAGGGACTATAGCCAAAAATTTATTTTGTTGAACCCTGTTGAATCAAAACTTTGCACTTTGGAAGCTTGCCACGAATGGGTTAAAATAAAATCCCAAAAGTTAGGACACGTTCTTTGATGAAAAAAAATCAATTGTTCATAAACTAGGAGGGTGATTGGGTTTATATCTCGAACATTACCTAAGTTTTCTTGTTAAAAGTAACACTGCCTAAAAAAACTCAGCTCTTGTTATTTATGTGAGCTTCCTTAAAATAGAGAACAAATTCGGTTCAGTGGTTAGGGAGTTCTTAACGGACAAATTAATTTTTAAGGTTTTCTATAATGCAAAGTAGAATGATGTCTGTCTGTCCGTCCGTCTGAAGCTTAAGATCTCGGTAACCACTGAACCGATTTGATTATACTCTTCAGGGTATATACCTACTGGTCCTGTGGTGGTTTTAGGCTATTTTTTTTGGAGGGGGGACACCCCCAACCCCCCAAAAAATCCCACCCCCATTTTTTTTATTGCAGAACATTTCCTTGGTCCTTTTTTTTTGCAGGAGATTTCCTTGGTCCTATTACGAATTTCACCTTAATTTTTTTTGAATACCTCTTGGAGCAAAGCCATTAGAGGCTAGGGGCGAAGCAGCTAGTACTATATAAAGTAGTATGGTTTATTTTATTTGTAGCCTATTTTTTGATAACTGCTGTTCCGATTGATTTCTCCATTTAATAGAAGCTTTACATTGGTCTAGGCATTGTTTTAGGCTATCTTATTTTCAGATTAAAGTCTTTCGATGGTTTTAAGCTATTTTTTCTGTACTTTCATACCACCGTCTAGAATACAGAGCCACTAGATGCTAGTGGCGCAACTTCTAGTATATTTGAAAAGAATAGGATAATTGTAAAACTTTTCTAGATTTTTAACCTTGCTCTAATTGAATAATTTTATATTTTGTATTTCAGATATGTTAAAGCCTACCTCCAGCAGCTCCAGCTACCTGCAGCACCAATCCTCCTCCAGCTCCCTGGCGGCCACAGGGCCGCACCAAAGTTCCAGTCAACCCATGTCTGTACAGTCCACATACAGTCATCAACAGGTGATAACAATGAATTTATTACAGGGTTGGGCCGTATATCCGGCAAGATACCGGATATTGAAACTATCCGGTCGGATTTTTTTGCCACTAAAATATGCGGTTATCCGTCTGGATAATAATTATTACTTGGATCTTACACCAGATTATCATGTACTCTGATAAAGTGAACTTTGTAGCTGGCTAAAATAACGATCACTCCCTTTACCCCGTCCCCTCCCCTCCTACTGGATGAACGAACTTACCAATAAGTGAAGTCCAGAATGCTAGTAACCTAAACTGGCGATAATTTTCCCCTGTCACAATATCCACGTATATGTTGGGTTGGGCCGGATATCCGGTTTGGCCGGATACCGGATATTGAAACTATCCGGTTATCCGTTTATCCGGCCGGATATCCCGGTCGGATATCCGTTAATTTTTCGGATATTCGGTAATTTGCCGGTTATCCGGCCGGTTACCGTGTATCCGGCATTAGAAATCAGCCGGATATTCGGTATCCGGCCAAAATAGTAATTGGCCCAACCCTATTCTACATCAATTGTTATAACAGACGGGGGGGATCTTAAGCAGGGAGTAAGGGAGGGGACAATGGGTAATTAATTCAATATAAGAGTTATCAAAGAAAGGGCATGAAATCCAGTTTAATCCAATAAAGGGAGAGGTCATTTTCTAGTAAATCCCGTAAAGGTGTGTGTTATAAGGCCTAAAAATAGTAGTAGAACGATAAGGTGCTCTAGATATATGTATTCCCTATTGAATAGAACAATAGGGAAATTTTTTTTTTTTTTTTGATAACCGTACCTGGATTATCTAAAAAAAATACGAAATTTCTATCAAACGCTTTGTTTGGCTCAAACTGACAAAAATTTAAAAAAATAATAATTATAATAATAATGTTTTCTATAGGTACAAGGTAAAGGTTAAGAACAATCTATACCATTAAACAAAGGAAGAAGTCATTCTTTACAGGTTGATTTATTATAATTATATTTTTTTTTATTTGTGTCAGTTTGAGCCAAACAAAGCGTTTGATAGAAATTTCAGATATTCCAGGTACGGTTATCAAAAAAAAAAAAAAAAAAATTTCTTCCCTATTGTTCTATTCAATAGGAAATACAAATATATAGAGCACCTTATCGTTCTACTACTATTTTTAGGCCTTATAACACACACCTTTACGGGATTTACTAGAAAATGACCTCTCCCTTTGTAGGAAATTATAAAGGGATTGTTAATTGAATAATAGATTTCCATAGCGGCATGTAAAGTGAAATCACAACTTGTTTTTGATGAAATATATTGAGGTTTTTTGGTGTGATTTTTATATTAAAAGATTGGATCTACTGCAGTTCATGGTAAAATATTGCTGGTAACGAATGCTTCCTGGTTACTGGCAATATTACAAGAATCCTGGGTCCAGCAGCACGCATATTTCCCTAAATCCCAGGTTCCTGTTAGCTGGCAATCTGCACATTTTCCAGGTTACCAGCAATGACAGAAGAATACTGGCTTACTGGAGTTTTTACCCCATTCCCTTTTTCACAATTTCTTAGGGGGTAAAGCAATGCTTAAAAAGGGACAGTGGCTTCCAATGCTGTGAAACTAGCTGTAATTACTTTATATAGGTACACACTTAAAAGAGGTAGGAGAAAGGGGTTGGGGATCTTCACCTACAAATTTAACTGCTTTTATTTTAAATTTCGCTTTCGCGCCAAAATTTGAATGGCATCCATCAAAAGTGCCCAACGACCTAACAATCAATACCGCCTCTTTATTTTTATAATAAATTAAAAAGATAGTCTTTATTTTAATCGTATTTGCAAATGGAATTTTATTATCGTCTAATAATAAAGAGATTTTAATTGGTAGATATTTGATTTAGGAGAAAGTATGTAAGTTCCATCTTGGAAATGAAGGTCGCTAGGAAGTCCATGATAATATATACGTCTCTATTTCTCACCCTTATTTAAAAAAAAAACGTAGTTGCAATTTAACAAGTATGACCACATCCATAAAAGCGAAGCTCTAGAGTGTCAGAACTGAATAATCAGAATATAAATGTATAAAAGACGATACAAAATTGTCAGTAATTTCTTGAAAGCTGATTAAATACAAGATAATGTTTAAGGGCATACTTACTTTTTTAGGACTTGATTATAAAGATGTTTCGCTTATAACATTGTACTTAGTTGTCATAGGAATCAGTATTAAAAAAATTAGATTAATCGGATAATAAAAACTTGCTGTTTAAAAAAGTTAAAAAACTTGTTTAAAATGGACGTACGGAGATTCTAGTAATGACGGTGGTACCTAACTACATGCCTTAATCAACGAAAGCCATCTGTTCTGGACAGACGTACGGACGGACGGACTCACCTAATTATAGAAAAGCTTCGCTTTTAAAAATGGGTAATCACGGTTATTACAAAAGGGTAAGCACTTTATTAAAAAGCTAGGGGAAAGTTGAAAGGGCAAAGTTAGGGGAAAGGCAAACTATCGCAACATATAAATATTGGCAATTCTAAACAACCACTCACAGTCAAATACAGGATAGGAAATAGGAAACATCACCAGCCATTCCGCCACAAAGTTTGTCCGTACATTAAAATACGTCAATAGGAGAAGGAGGGGGGGGGGGGGAGTTAGAGAAATTCTTAGCACATTTATATTATTTTATATAATAGTTTAGATAAAAATTTAAGTTTACAGAACTAATCATTTTATTATCCCCGGAGATCCATGGATATCCTTTAATAAAGAAACATGATGTCTATTTGTTTAGCTGTACCGAGGGATCTCGCTAACCACTGAACCGATCGTGTTCTCCTTAACAGGGAAACTTTTCATAGGTCCCGGGACGGTTTATAACTATTAGTTTGGGGGAGGGTACCAGAGAAATCACAGAATGCTTTTTTTTCGTACAGACTTAAACGCAACATAGACAAATTATATAAAAACGGATTTTTGGGATTCAACTCCCACCTCTTCAAGTGCCTCTAGAGGCCTGTAGGGGGCTTAGCCGTAAGTTTATGAATATTTAAAAATCAATTTGTTTATAGTATATGAAAAGACATTATGTCCATTTGATTTACTTTTTATTACAGCCTTACAGTAAAATATTCAGAAATAAAATTTATTTTGAAATTAGCTTGTCGATATTATGTTAGCAATGCCCACTATAATTAAAGCAATAGTCGATGGAATGTCTACAATTTTACACAAGAATATTTACTAGAATATAAAAATTAACAGGTTAAATCTTTTCAAACCTAATTTAAGCAATCTTCTCAAATATTTATAAACATGGACTTAAGGGCCAATTGTACAGTAAATTCGAAGCTGTCAAATCACAAAAGCAAATGACTGAATGAAACAAATTTATCAATATTTATATGACCCTTTTTTCATATCCATACCCAATTAGTACAGAGTAGGATCTAACCCCCCCCCCCCCCCCTCCAACTACCAAAACCCTTACCATTGGTCTTTCAGACAAACATGCCAAAATAGCCGCTTCGAGTAGCGTGCTATCAACCTCTATTTGTGGGGTAAGTGTGATAAAAGGGTAATGGGAATTAAAAAGGGAAATATTGCTTTTTAACAGGAATATTTCAAACCTGCCAGAGTCCAGGAATGTGCATAAATTGCCAGAAACCAGGAAAGTTAAACATTGGTGGCTCCAGAAATATTTCTTGTTATGCTAGATCCAGGATTCTTGGAATATTGCTAGGAAACAGGAAGCATTCGTTACCAGCAATGTTTTACCATGAACTGCAGTAGATCCAAAAGATTATTTGCCCCGGCCAGCTGCTAGCAAGAATATGACTGCCCCTTTTTATTCTGTCTATTTCCCTTGCCCCTTGCCCCCACCGCCCTTCTCCCTTCTCCCCGTCTGCTACATTCCAAACTAACACAACGAGTGTTTATTTCCCTTCCCCCCACTTCCCTTATCCCTTCTCCCCGTCTGCAATATTCAAAACATACATAACGAGTAGCGGCATTCTATGCGCAAGTCCCCAAACTCAGTCAGAAACTGCTAAATTCTTGCACATTCCCTTTAAGCCAGTCCCCAAAGTCTGAGACTCCTAAAAATTGAATATTCGATCCATTGTCCCCTCCCTTACTCCCTGGATCTTAAGGGTTAAGATAATGAACGATAAATTGATGTACATGCCCAATGATGATAAATTATAATTACCACTTCTGTACACTTCTTGTTTAAGACCAACCAATTCAAATTCAATAAAAGAATCCAAATTTTTGTGTTAACGAATAAGATAATGTGCTAATATAATTTTGGTATCATCAAATATCTCCTGCCTGGATTATAAACAGATAGTTTTTTCTAGAACTGTGACATTATATTATCAATATTACCTCTAGAGGCAAAAACGTCTGTCCATTACAGTTGAACATATGGTATACTATCCAATGATATTACACTGAGATTTTCTGTAGGGTGTTTCTTAACCTATCTCCTTTCAATGCAGCAACAATTTATTTGATAATATGTTAAATAGGTATAACTATAGTATATTTATATTTTTTAGATTCACAATATTTTGGGAAGCTCTCCGCCTCCATCTAGAAATACCTCTATTCAGTCTGAACTACAGGTAAAGGTTGAGACGTTTTCATTCGTAAAATAACTGTTATAAAATCTTTAAAAAATTGAAAGGTTTCGTGATTTCAATAAGTTTGTTATGGATTTATGACCACTGTACACTGCAGTGTACGTATATCTGCTCTTCAAGTCGCTTAGACCGTATTTTTATCCAGACTTTTTGTGCTTCGCTGTTTATGGAAGTTTTTATCCTTGTTTATGTTCTTTGATATCAAAGTAAAAGAATAAAGGGGGCATGAGCTTATGTAAACCCGATTTTGTAATTTGATTTTGGGTCTTTGAAATATAAACAATAACACAGCTTGGTCCCTAAAGAAGGATAAAAAATTAATTTGCTGGCTTTTATAAAGGGTCTCTGCCACTTGGGGCAGGTAATTTTCTGGATTATACATCTATGCTTATACATTTTTTATCTATTATTAAGATATTTTCAAAAAATAAATTTTTTTAGGGTGAATCCTCAAGTAACCAGAAGAAATTATTCTACTCTTCATTAGGTAAGATAAACGATTAGTAACACCCATCAGAAAACCAATCTTATAAATAATCGATATTTGTCTTCGCTGTGTGGCTTTGTTACGCCTGTATATGAGCCAATGCATTCTTTGATAGAGTCTGACATACTAGCATTAGTAAAAAGTACAATTTATACAATTATAACGTGACTCTCGAACTCATTATTTAAAATAGTAATTAGCGTATGCATTTTACTCTAAAGAAAACAAGGATGACAACATTCAAAAGTATAAAATCTTAGTAAATAAATAATTATTAAAAATAGTGGTGTTTCAGACTGACCAATACACAACTTGAGTCATAAATTTGATGTCTAGTAAAGCATTATTGAAAGACTAACGTGTGAAATTTACAAGAAAATTCAAAATATCTAGCCTTAATAGCAGACGAAAAATATATTCCGTTTATAGAAATGTCATGTCCTCTGTAGACTGATGGATCAAGTGAAATATAGAGCAGAATCATTATAAAATAGACAAAATTAACTTCCTATCTTTTATAGGATCCTAGTAAATTGAGAGGCAAAGTAAAATATAGACTAGCTTTGTTTCCGATCAGTTTTATTGCAAAAGTGTTCTCTTATATAAATGTTTTCTTTTTTCCAACTTGATTTCAGGGAGTGAGGGGACATAATCTATTACACTGGTCCCCAAAGTTTTATTATAACATTTTCTTATTCGTTGGCTCAACAACTTTGGGGGCTATTGTTTTGTTCATTAAGTTAACTGTTTGAACGTTTCAACCACTAAAAGGGTAACTTTGTATATCATAATTGGGATGTACATTAATTTATCGGCTATTGTCTTATCCCTTTAGATCCCTGACTTGATTTACTACAAGATAACTTTTATTAAATCTAAATTAATGTTTTTAACTTTTTAAGAAAAATTTATTTGGAAATAATTTAAAGTTTGAGTCAGAAAATTGATTTTGAAAATCTTATTACAAGATTTTATTTTGATTAGATAAGTAGGTAGTTTCTTAGAAATAAATCTTATTTGATTAAAAATATTAGACATCGCTTTAAATTAATCAAGAGAAATTGATCAATTTGAATATAGACACTTTTCAAAGTAGAACGATGCTTGTCTGTCTGACTATAAGAAGCTAATTATCTTGGTAACCACTGAACCGATTGGGATATGTTTTTTCAGAGAAGATATACATTATTATTCCTTGGAAGTAGTTGAACAACAATCCGATTGAAAAAAATGATTACAGCTTCCCCCCCCCCCTCTAACAATAAGTATTCATAAACTTTATCTAAAATGAAAGGATTACATGAATGTTTCTTGTTTTTGTAAATTTCCAATTTTACTCATTTTATCAAGTGTTTATCTGGGTATTGGGTTGTTTCCACGAATCTCAAGGGATAAGACAATACATTCTAATGATAGTAAACAAAATTATCCCGTCCCTAAATTAAATTACTAGTTGATGGAAATGTTTATACACCACAATTTCAGAACTAAGTTAAATAAAAGTACCCAAAGTTTTTAAGCCAATGTATGAGAGCTCGTGTTTATAAAAACTTTGGGTACCAGTTAGATTTAAAATAACATGTTCCCGCATTCTCCGTGGCTATTCTCTAAATACGCGATGGTTTCAATTTAAAGTACTGATCAAAATACTTAATTACAAATTAAACAAGTTTTAGTAAAAGGAGTCAGATATATGTTTTCCTTTTTCCAACTTGATTTCAGGGAGTGAGGGGACATTGGGCTATTTTAATCTATTGCACTGGTCCCCAAAGTTTTAGAGTAAAGACATTTGACTGTAAAAAAAAAACACTGGTACCCAATGTTTTATAAGCATATTATCTTATTAGTTACCCCTAAAACTAATTGAATTGTGATTGGTTAGTTACTCTGCAACCGATGATTTTGACCCACAGATGGGGTACATTTTGTTTATCGTCTTTGGCGGGGGGATGTGGATTAATTTATCGTCCATTGTCTGATCCCTGATTGATCCCTGAATATATGCATTTAGAATGATCGTACTTTACAAAATCCTTATAATAAAGTAACAGGATTTCTGTTTGTACTGAAGGATCTCACTAACCGCTGAGCCGATCGGGTTCTCCTAAAAAGGGTCTCTTTCATAGGTCCCGGGCAGGTTTATAACTATTTGAAGAAAAAAAACATTTAAAGTTTCACTAGAGGCCTCTAGGGGCGTAGCCGCTAGTTATTCTTATATGATAAAGAAATTTTATCATTTGAATTATAATTCGGCAGTAAGACGGGGGCCTTAAACTCGAAATTATCAATTATTTTTATAATGTTTTAAGACGCCAGAGTGTCTAAAAAGGTAATGATAACTTTCAGATTCTTCTTGCAAGTTATCTGAGTGTCCTATCACATTCGCCCTGATTAATATCCGCTGGATTAGAACCGGTTCTCAGCCATACGGGAAAATCATCGAATTATAGACAATTTTCTAGGAATGTTAAAATAAAAACCATAAAATTAATACTAGTTTGGTTAGCCCATGCCTACGGCCCCATTATGGGTAACAAAACTGGTTCTAATATTATAAAGTTTTATAAGTTGTCTATAATACGATGCGATAGATAGCTATATACTATGCGTAAGATATTTCGCACTAGTTGACTTGCAGTATGAGGATTAGCAAAGCAAGTTGGCACAAAGCTTCATATAAAACTGCCAATATTTACTAAGATAAAGCATAATTAGGAAGTATTGGTGATTGTATAGTTTTTCTTTAATGCTAGTTTTTTATTTCATGCGCTTGACATTGCAACGTTGGGTTACATTTTGAATTTTTCTAGTATTACGTGGCGCGATATATTCTCCAACCCAAAGTTATTTCTAAGTATACACATTTTCCAGTATGAATTCAAAACTGATTGAAATCTGCTGGGTTTGAACCGGTTTTCATTCAAACTAAATAAATCATGTATAGCTTACGGACAAATTTCCACGAATATTAAAATAAAAATTATAAGATTAAAGCAAGTTTTTTAGCCCTGACCTTAGGAACTGGTTTAAATCTAATGATTTTTATTTATTTGTCCGCGGAAAGCTGTCTATAGCACGATGTCGTAAATAGCTATACTATTTTATGTTTTTGTTGTTGAAATATGGAAACAATTTTGGTTTCAGACATGACTAATGTCTAAATAAATGACAGTAAAAAATAGTTGCACATTTCATTCTTTTCTACCTCCCAATTTTTAGCAGAATAGCGTAGATGCTCTATAACTCACTATGGTTGTAAACATGAATTTGGACGTTGGACAATAAAGGATTTTCCCCCTTTATAAGGCTTTAAAAGAGATTTAAATTCGTAAGGTTATATATCATGATATGGTTTTCCAGTATTGCTTTGAAACCGATTAATACCCGCTAGATTTTAGCAGATTCATAACCACATTGAAAAATCATGTATAGCATCGTATCTCAGACAAATTTGCCACGATTTTTAAAACATTTTCTTATAATACATTGTCCGATTTTAAATGAGAAAATAAGAATTAATATGCGTTGCAAAATTGTAAAAAAAGTTGCAATCATTATTTTGGTTGTCAAAGTTTTACCCACGTCCCTTTTGTGTTACCCATTCCGGGTATAGTCCCTTTCGTGGCAACGCCCCTTAAGGAGCGATTCGTCGTATTTTCAAAATGGATTTTGGTTATATATTTAATTAGGTGATTGCATCGCAGGGTTAGAGCCCCCCGCAGGGGCTAGAAATAGGAGAAAAGCTACTGTGAAAATACGAAGAAACGCCCCTTAAGGGGCGTTGCCCCGAAAGGGACTATACCTCCCATTCCTTCTACTAGCTATGGACAACCCCCTCTCTTTTTTGTTGTTTCATTTACAAGTCTTTCGCCATATATTTTAAGACTAGAAAGGAGATTTGAATCTTATTTCAGATTCATGGGACATTTTAGGAGAAGGTTTTTTAGTTTTTGGTGAAAAGTTATCATAACAGACTGAAAACTTATCATATCAGACTGTATTTTGTAATCAGTGGGAATGCCATGGTTTATGAACAGGCACAGTTCTTTGTCATGCTCAATAAAGACTTCCAGACAAAGGTCGAAGTAGGAAAAGGTTGGTTTTAAGGGGGTGTCAAAATACCAACAACTTAACACAACAGCGGCTTACAGGATACATAATAAGTCAATATGGTCATACGTACATTTCATAATTTTATTATAAAGATGCTTCGTTTTTAAAATTATACCTATTGATCAAAGTGCAAAGAGTTATTTAATTTTATGAAATATTTTAATTTAAATAGCCAACAGTAATCATGGACATACGAACTTTCTTGTATTGATTATAGAGTTGTCACGCTTTCATGCCAAGTTTCAAACCGAAAGGACAAATCACAGCTTTCCGTTACAGACGAACGTACCCTAAATTTGGTCCTTGCAA
The DNA here is from genome assembly GCF_053477335.1 of Acartia tonsa. NCBI lineage: Eukaryota > Metazoa > Arthropoda > Copepoda > Calanoida > Acartiidae > Acartia > Acartia tonsa. The sequence continues at coordinate 37,099,385 of NC_137268.1, read as the reverse complement.
AAAGTTGCAAAAAAGCCATTAGTAGGTGCAATTCATCTTTCTATTTTTACTCTTAATCATTACTTCCTTTAAAGTTCTTACCCCTTTTTGTTCTGCCTTATCTCTCTTCCTTGCTTTCTTATACTCTTTTTCATATTAATCCTTTTAGCTGATAAGTTTTTGCAATTTTGCAAAGTTTTTGGTCTTTGCAATAAGTATTTTTGATTAATGGATACCTATTTCTGAGATATGTAAACATGCATATTTGTTGATTCAACAAGTACAATGGTAAAGTAATAAAAGGATTAAAAATAATTGTATACAAAAGTTTTGGGCAGGTATTGTAATCACGGAATAGGGCATGTCCATTAGAAGGCTCTTTTATACTTACTTAGGCTTTATTTAAGAAATATCTTATAACTGTGACTATATTGAAATTAGGTTTTTTAAATATTGCATACATTTAATTTACATCTGCTTTCTTAAACGCTATTTTGATTTTTCTCTGTAAAATGTGCAAACTACAGAGATAGAGTGTGCAATAATTTCCGTAGATTTAATCCAATCAACTTGCAAAATCTTAAGAACTACGTAACATAAGCAACTGTATCTTCTTTAATGCTTCATTTAAAACTTTAAAAAAAAGTTTTGCTGTGTTTTAGTGATTAGATAACATTATGTGAAGGCAGGGATCTAAAGGGATAAGCCAATAAATTGATGGACATCCACAATGATGATACACAAAATTATATCTTATGTAAATTAAAACTAGTGGATGAGACGTTTGAACACTCATCTTGATGATTCAACCAATCAAAAAATGGGGGTGGGGGGGGGGGGGGGGTTACTGCAACCATCTCGTAATTAATGAGTAAATGACACTTGAAATTCAAATTTCGATTTGAAATTTTGCATGAATAATCCTTGGTAGGTCTATTTTCCCTAAATCGAACAAAAAGTAGGAAAAGTAACGGCTGGTGGCTCTGCCGTTTAGCCGTTTTTTGCCCATTTTCAGGGAAAATTCATCCTTTATTACATAGGAATCAACTTTTTAAAACATATTATTGGTTTAATTTATGTTAAATGATAGCAATAACCATTTTTTTAAAAATTCTAGTACCAACAGCTACCGGCTAGAACCTTTTGATAACGTTTTGGAGCGGCAAAGAGTATTATGTGGAGATAGGTTTCGTGACTAATTTACCCTATAGATAGCCAAAAATTGGCAAAACGGCTCACCCGTTATCCGTTACTTTTCCAACTTTGTGTTCGATTTAGGGAAAATAGACTTAACAAGAATTACACATGCAAAATTTCAGATGGAAATTCGAATTCTAAGTGCAATTTACTCATTGATTACGAGATGGTTGCATTACCCCCCCCCCCCCCCCCCTTTTGATTTGTTGAATCATCAAGTTGAGTGTTCAAACGTCTCATCCACTAGTTTTAATATACAAAAGAGGTAATTTTGTGTATCATCATTGTGCATTAACCACTACTCCCCCTTTACCAAAGTCCCAAAAGTTGTTAAGACAACTAACCAGAAATCGTTATTATAAAACTTTGATGACTCTGGTAATAAACAGCCCATTATCCCCCCTCTATCTGGGTTATATAACAGTAAGCGGATGTAATATTACACGGAAATCTATGAACACCAGAAAATGATGGTTGCAAGAAATTGGCAATACCATTCTTCTTTTTACATACAAATACAGTCAAGCCATAGAAAAGGAGTTCCTACACATTAGCTAACTTTATTTTTTTCAGAAAAAGCAACAACTTCAGAACATCTCAGATTTTAACAGATTTTAATACTTCAGTGTCTTTTGTGAAGAAACTAACCCTCTGTTGTTTCTTTACCCTGGGGGGGGGGGGGGTTAACCCTGCTTGGATTAACCCTTGCAGGTACTTTAAACCATTGATTGATAATTTTAGCATGAAAAGTTTTTTATAAGATCAATGTACCATATAAATAATACCTAGAAAAATTTGGAAATTACTGTTTTGTCTAAATGTTTTAAATTGCAAGCTGGCTGTGTGTGTGTGCTTTCTCTGTGTGTGTATGTGTGTGTGTGTTTCAGTGTATTTTGTGACAGCAGTGTTTTACAAGAGTGCATGGTTCGTAGTAGTTGAGATTTGACTTTCAAAGTGCAATACCCAATACGTCATCTAGAGATAATGTTCTGTGGTTTGTTTTAGTGTAGTGTTAAGGTATATTTTTAATTATTTCATTTCTCATTGTTTATCGTTTTTTTAGTAACGAAGCTACTCTTTAATTAACTTTAAATAAATTATCAGCGATTGAATATGCTCATATTCTACATATTTCCATTAAGTTTCATTAAGATTTGTCTGTTAATTGCAGTGCTAGATCGATTCCTAGATTTTTAAGTTTTCATGACTTTTAAGGTTGCGTTATTTTAAAGGTTTCTTGATTCCCCTGTTTTCTCATTATTATTGTATGACACTGCTTTATAGTAATTTTTTCTAAATATTCATTCATAATTTTTGAGCTTCGCTACTTATGAATGTTTTCATCCTTGTTTATGTACGAAATGCTAAAATTAACAAAAAAATATAAGATGATTACATTGATTTATGTCTAAAGATCAAAATCTAAAATCGTAGTCCTTTAACCGAGCAAAAATAACCTTTTTTATCAGCCTAAATAATTTGTAGAAGTATGTCAGTATATCCGTTTACTTATGGCTTATAATCTTTCTATACATTTAATTTAGGTTGTTTTTATAAAGGAATTTCTTACTGGTCTTGTTATGGTTTTCCATCTGTTTTCTTCAGCGGTGGGATAATTACAACCAGACTAATAAAATCCCACCCCTCCCCCAAAAACAAAAAAAGTGCAGACAATATCAGTTCAGTTCTGAAAATCAAAATGTATTTGATTTTTCAAATGATAAATTAATTCAAATTGTGGGTTGTTCCCACCCCCCTCCCTCTCCCCTAGAATCCCCACCGGCAACCAAATCCCAAAAGCACATGTTAACAATAAAATTGGGCTGGATATCCGGCCATTTTCAATATCCGGCCGGATACCAGATATCTGGTTGATTAATAATGTCGGATATCCGGCCGAAAATCCGGTAATTTGCCGGATATCGAACGTAGGCCAGATATCCGGCCCAACCCTAGTTAACAATCATTACAAATGTACAAGATTAAAACAATTATTTAATCCACGTTTATCCTTTGTAAAGAATGAAAGACAACCAGCAAGATATATAATTATGCATCTCGTGATTTGTCTTATTTTGCCGACAGAAATACTTCATTTTGCTTGTGTTGTGTCTAACACCCCCCCCCCCCCCCCCCCCAACTCGAACCAACTAACTTCTGTAGGTATAAAATTGCAAGGCCTTTTCTTAAAGTTAAACTGTTTTTAACGGTAACGGCCTGTTATTTGTTTACATAAGCTGCAGTCGTTTATGGGTCACTTTGCAGCTGCACTATTTTTTTGCTGCAGCCGCCGACTAACATGACTTTAGAAGAGCCGCAAATTACTGCAGACGTCTGTATTGAAAAGAATCATAAAAATATGTCTTTCATACTTATAAAACAATCTTTCAAAATAAAGAATTGGAGTAGGAGGTTTTGTAATTTATCCAATAGGGAAATAAAGGATGCTGTCTGCAGAATGAAGTGACCTATCTTTTGGTTTGATTCAAATAAATCCACCCCTATCTGGTTTATATATTACAGATGGACCAGGGACCGAAAAGGATAAGCCAATGGCTGATAAATTAATGTACATCCTCACCTTACGATGATAATCAAAATTATCTCTAGATTACAATTAGTGGTTGAAACGTTGCGACACACAACTAAATAAACCAACCAATCAACAATTTATAAAAGTCCCCAATGTTTTTGAGCCAACGAATAAGAAAACATTTTTATAAGTCTATGGGTATTAGTGCAATAAACAGTCCAATGTCCCCTCCCTCCTTGCAGATGGACGCAGAACGTTATTTTTGACAATTGAGTTGGAATAGATTATTCGATTTATTTATTCTTTTTAATTAATTTTCTAATATTAGGGTCGGTTCGTCCGTACGTCTGTAACGGATAGCTCTTATCGTTAATTTAGCCATGTTTGAATTGTTCGATTTCAAACTTTGCATGATGACTCCTATAACAGTTAGGTACGATTTGGAAGCTTAGCAACTCTAATCGTTATCAGAAAGTCTGTACGTCTAATCAAGATATGTTGATTTTTGTAATAATGATTTCTAGGACAACAAGGTTCAATATTATAAGCAAGACATCACTTTAATCAAATCCTAAAAATGAAAGTATGACCTTTTACTGTCTTCTTTATTTACGCAATTTTGCAACAAATGTATGTCCATTTTTATTAGGAAATACAAATTAATGTTATACTTATTACGTTCTGACACTCTACAAGTGTTTATATTTGTTTGTCCTTTCGTTTCAGAGCTTCGCTTTTTTTTGATGTTGGCATCCTTGTTTTGTATTAGAGCTCTAGATGTAAATAAATGTGATTGCTCTAAAACTAATAATCTCGAATCCAAAGCATTTTGGACAAAAATTAAACAGAGCAAAACACTGAGGAACAATTTGGATGAATTTTGCATATTTTTTCCTACTTTTCATTTGTACGTCTGAATATTCGCTTCAATCCAACATTTTCTGGTTAACTTTGAGACAAATTATTCAGGGAGGGAGGGGACATTGGGCTGTTTATCACACTAGTCCCCAAAGTTTTATTATAACAATTTCTTATTCGTTGGGAACTTTTAGCGAACTTTGATTGTTTGTTTCATTAAATTGAGTATCCTAACGTTTCAACCACTAATTCTAATTAATTTATAGGTCTTTGTCTTAAGTTATCCCTTTAGTTACCTGCAAATTACTTGCTAAAAGGCATTTAAAGGCTTTGATTTTATGCACTTTTTAGCGATTAATCTGCTTTAGGATTTAGTTTAGCTGATTCTTTATTTCAGGAAAAAAAAATAATTCTTGTTTTTTAAGAAAAGTTTAAAAAATTAATTGGCAGTCGGTTGCATCTGCATTTTTTTTAAATGGCGGAATTAATGCATATTAATTATCAAAGAATGAAATTTGGGCGTTTGCGGCTTAATAAATATCATGTTTTAGGGAATTAAGCGGCTTGCTATTTGCTGCAGCTTTCAAATTCTAAAAAAATATTTAGTCTTTAACAAATTAATCTTTATACAAGTTTAATTAAACTACCTTTCAGTTTTATTTAAGTTTATTGAATCAGGAACAAAACGACCAAAAACGTAATGGAAATAGGAAACATCGCTTTGGGCTGTTTATATTACACTATCCACAAAAGTATTACGATAACGTTTTCTTCGTAGGCTAAAAAACTCTGGGGCTTTACATTGATTTTTATTTGTTTTGATTATTAAGTTGAGTGTCCAAACGTTTTAGCCACTAACTGAAATCTACATAAGGGGTAAGTTTGTACATCAATTTATCGGCCATTGTCTTATCCCTTTAGATTCCTGCCTAAACGTACTTTAAGTTTTGAAAGTACTGACACAGACATAATTTTGCAAATTAGGTGAAATGTGATCCCGGTTGTAAAAAGGTATCAATAACAAACTTTTTACACACTACATACAATACTTTGAACCCGAGTTTTTAAAAGCGAAGCTTTTCTATAATTAGGATCGGTCAATCCGAACAGTAATTATGGAAAAGCTTCGCTTTTAAAAATAAATAATATGTGAATATTCCCTAAATTATAAGAGAACTGCATCGCGTCTGTAGATTCACAATTTAAGCTACAGAAGAAAAAAAACTTGCTACTTTATATATTTAATTGGATAGCTAAATTAAATTTTTCATAATCTTTTGCTATTACACAATAAAAACAGCTGTATGTTGTTAATTTTCAGATTGTCACTGCCTTTTTTCCTGCTTTATTCGTACTATTACACACCAGGTCAAACAGACACACATCCTGTTACTTTATTATAAGGATTACACATCAGGTCAACTGCCTGTTTTCTTGGAATATTTTCTTCACGCAATGTGAATAAATATTCAGCAATATTTAAGCATTAACAATAAAATAATTGGCTTTTCAATTTTTTATAAGAAAAAAATATCTTTTCTGTCTTTTTCTATTAGTCAAAAAAGTGTTAGAATTTGTGGATCATGCAAAGAAAACGAAGTTTCGGGTTTCGTCGTATTTTCACAGTAGCTTTTCTCCTATTTATAGTCCTTACGGGGGTCTCTAGCCCTGCGGGGCATATTTTCTAACCCTGCAGGGCAATCATTGACATTTACCTAACCTAAAATAATCTTTCAAAAGCTACTGTGAAAATACGATGAAATCCGCAACTTCGTTTTCTTTCCATTACCCGATTTTGTTATTTTTCTACATATTATGTTCTTTTCCTTATATAAGTAACAGGATCTGTGTGTGTGTGTGTCTATCTGTACAGAAGGATCTTGCCAACCGATAAACCGATTTAGTTTTCCTTTTCAATGTAGCTTCTAATAGGTCTTGGGAAGGCCTGTAAATCTTTTTGGGGAGGCTATCTCCACTCTCTTAAGAAAAATTCCACCTAAAAAATTTAATGCCACCCCACCCAAAAAAAAAAGAAAATAATAAAAGGATACTTTTTCTCTTCTAACCTAAAATTAAAAGTGGTGACCCTCTAACCCTCAAGTGACCCTAGAGGCTACTAGGGGCGAGCCGCAAAAAAAAGATTTATTTAGCTACATTGAAAGGAGATATTTGAATATGTAAAAAAAAAGTTACTAAGGTCATTTAGTACACTTTTAAATGGGGGTAGAAAATTACCAAGGATATAAAAAAATTTCAGTTTGGCAAATAAAACATCAAACTAGTACGACTATGTTAAAGCTTAACAGTCAGCGAAGTTCTCAGGGATATAAAGGGATAAGACAAAGGTTGATAAATTGACTTTACATCCCTAATGATTATACACAAAAATTATACCTTCTTGTAGGTATTAATAACGGTTAAAACGTTTGGACACTCAACTTACTGAACCAACCAATCAAAGTTCCCAAAGTTGTTAAGCCACGATTAAGAAAACATTATTAAATGGAAAGGATATTATTATATGCATTTTTTTTTGGTAATTGTATTGGACTTTTATATAAACATGCATGCTAGGGGAAAAATTTAAGAAAAGGAGCATAAAGCAAAATCTTATATTTGGAGAGTAGCTTTGCTACTAATAACTAAAATAGGTCATAATTGTAAAAATATTTTAATGTTTTACAACGCAAATTCTTCTGTTCGGATTATTATTGATTCAATTTTGTGAACTATCCCAAATCTGTTTGATTTCTGGATTTTTCTTAGAAATAAATGATAAACGTAGACAGATTATGTAGCTGAAACTGCAGAAAAAGGAATAGTTATTTTGCATCTTATTATAAACAGCTTTTCGCGGATATTAAAATAAAAAAATATAAATAAAAACCAGTTTTGATAGCCCCGAGGAAAAAGGTTATTAATAACAATTTAAGAAAGTTTTAATAAAAGTCATTATTAGAATACTTTTTGGTTGTTCTTCGAATACATTTTTAATCTACTTTAAGTTAAAAAGTACTTTTAATTTATTTTCTACAAAATCTAAAAGTTGTTATTTGTAAACATGAGTTACTATAGTACATTTTTTGACCCTGCAAAAAGATAGGAAAAGTCCAGTTTTTAAAAGAATTTGTAAAGAACTAATACGTTTGCTGTCGTTCAAAACAGCCTATAACCCGCCTAAAAGCTTCCTGTGGGTTCATTTAAATCTGAGTTTTAATTTGTTTAAACACATGCAACTGCCATAGTATACAAGAATAAAATTATGAAATTATTATTTTAAAGCTTAATCTTTTAAAGGTTTACCTAAAAACTCATTGGTGTCGAATTTCACCATTTTTCATTCGTACTTTAGTTTGTTGTAAAAAAAAGGGTTAAAATTAAGGTTTTAAAATACATTTTACATCATCTTATATTCTTTAACAATTCCTAGATTTACTCTAAAAGAATTTGAAGATTTTTTTGTGAAAAATTTATATTTTATTGTTATTTCCGAAAATAATCTTGAATTGATATATAGAAAGTCCCCTCTGAAGTTTTAACAATGATTAAGAGATAAGGATTCATAAAATTTAATATCCATTAGAACTGGCAAATAATTTTTTTTAAAAAGCTGAAGTAAATTTAAAATACCTAAAAATATTTTTTGTAAATAAATTGAAAGGAGATAAACAAATATTAGAGTAAAACACTAGAAGGAGAAAGGGTTAAATAACTGAATCTCCCCATCGCAACCACCTTGTGCAACCTTTCTATTGGGTCATTGTAAATCAACCAATGGTGTCGCTTATATTATCACAACCAAGTAGCAGAAAATAATTTAGAAGCAGACGAAATAGGTCTTTGAAAAATGAAGGGAGGTATATGCTATAGATCTGTTAAACAAACAAACAGACGAAAAACTACCTACCTTACCCCCTTATCTTTGTTTTATTTCAAAATTAGTTTAGGGAGGGTTACTTAATTTGTAATTTCTACAATTATTACGTTGATCTTACACCATGTACTCTAATAAAGTGAAACTTGTAGCTGCCCAAATAAACGTTTCCCCTCTTGCACCACCTCTACCCCATCCCCTCCCCTACTACTTAATTTATCTAATAACCAAAAATTGATGTCTTTGTTAACAACCTCAATTTTTCCCCTGTCTTAATATCCACGTATATTCTACATCCATTGTTCTCCAATTTGTTGGAGAGAATAGTTATTTCTCGCATTGTATCATAAACAGGTTTTCGCGGATATAAAATGTACAATTACAAGATTAAAACCAGTTTTTTTAGCCGAAAGCACGGGCTCAAAAAACTGGTTTTAACCTTATGATTGTACAATTTTATATTCGTAGATAACTGGATATTATACGATGCTATACATAGTTTTTTTCGTATGGATGAGAACCGGTTCTAATCCACCGGATATTATTCGGTTTCGAATGAATACATGAATACTTATTCACTGCTTGTGTGTGTGTGTGTGTGTGTGTGTGTGTGTGTGTGTGTGTATATGTATAAATCAGCTTTAGTATAGACACAAAGATTTATGAGGCTTGAAACACCCCTATTTAATAGTAATACGTAGATTAGACAGAGTTGCGTCATAACAGCTAAAAGTTTCATCATGATATGAAAATTTAATGTGTTTTTAAAAGCGAAGCTTTTCTATAATTAGGGTCGGTCCGTCCGTAACAGATAGCTTTTTTCGTTAATTATTACCAAAATTTCCGTACGTCCATTCTAAACATGTTGATTTTTTTACTTTTTTAACAACAAATTTTTATGTGATCTAATTATCCTTTTGATCTGATTTTTGGTATATTGATTCCTGGGACAACAAAGAACAACATTATAAGCGAAGCAACTCTATAATCAAGTCCTAAAAATGTAAGTATGTCCATAAACATTATCCTGTATCAAGCAGTTTTTCAACAAATTTACTTACAATTTTGCTTCGACTCTTATACTTCTATATGCTGTTTATTCAGTTTAGACACTATACAAGTGTTAATGTCCGTTTGTCCTACCGTTTCAGTGCTTTTTATGGATGTTGTCATCCTTGTTTTTTTTGTCAGGCTTCGAATTAGAATTCTAAGGTTCCGGTTTGGTTTTTAGGCTATTTTAATTTTAGATTTAATTCTTGCTTATGCTCTAACATTCCATACCCATTTGACTAAAATGTTCCTAAATGCTAGGGAAGCAGCCGCTAGTTATATATAAAGTCATAAAAATTCAAATTACAAAGACAATTGTGTTCATGAGAAGCGTAGCAACGACTAGTTTTTTTTTATGATACGAAAATTTAAAGTGTTTTTAAAAGCGAAGCTTTTCTATAATTAGGGTCGGTCCGTCCGTCCGTCCGTCCGTCCGTCCGTAACAGATAGCTTTTTTCGTTAATTATTAACAAATTTCCGTACGTCCATTTTAAACATGTTGATTTTTTTACTTTTTTAACAAATTTTTATGTGATCTAATCATCCGATTGATCTGATTTTTGGTATATTGATTCCTGGGACAACAAAGTATTATGTTTTAAGCAAAGCATCTCTAAGTCTTAAAAACGTAAGTCCTTAAACATTATAACGTATTTCTGCAGTTTTTAACAAATTTAATAAAAATTTTGATTCGACATTGATTCATTTGTGTTCTGTTTTTCAGTTCTGACACACTACAAGTCCCTAGTAGTTTTTACCCCTTTTCGGTCAGATTAGAAATCCACAGTCACTAGATTTCAGATTTAAATCTGTCTCAATATGACTCTTTGTTACCAAAGTTCAGATATGACAAAATTTGACCAAAGTTCAGATTTCAATCTGAAATTTAGTGACATTATGTCAGGTTATTTTCTCATTTTTGGCAATGCAAACAAATCTGACACAATATCACCAAAAGTCATATATGACATTTAGTGACATAGAGTCAGAGTTGGGGAAATTACCTAATCTGACACAATATCACTAAAAGTCATATATGACATTTAGTGACATAGAGTCAGAGTTGGGGAAATTACCTAATCTGACACAATGTTACTAAAAGTCATATATGACATTTAGTGACATAGAGTCAGAGTTGGGGAAATTACATAATCTGACACAATATCACTAAAAGTCATATTTGACATTTAGTGACATAGAGTCAGAGTTGGGGAAATTACCTAATCTGACACATTATTGCCAAATGTCATATATGACATTTAGTAAAATAGAGTCAGAGTTGAGAAAATTACCTAATCTGACAAAATATCACTAAAAGTCATATATGACATTTTGTGACATAGAGTCAGAGTTGGGGAAATTACCTAATCTGACACAATATCACTAAAAGTCATATATGACATTTAGTGACATAGAGTCAGAGTTGGGGAAATTACCTAATCTGACACAATGTTACTAAAAGTTATATATGACATTTAGTGACATAGAGTCAGAGTTGAGGAAATTACCTAATCTGACACATTATTGCCAAAAGTCATATATGACATTTAGTGAAAAAGAGTCAGAGTTGAGAAAATTACCTAATCTGACACAATATCACTAAAAGTCATACATGACATTTAGTGACATAGAGTCAGAGTTGGGGAAATTACCTAATCTGCGCAATGTTACTAAAAGTCATATATGACATTTAGTGACATAGAGTCAGAGTTGGGGAAATTACCTAATCTGACACATTATTGCCAAAAGTCATATATGACATTTAGTGAAATAGAGTCAGAGTTGGGAAAATTACCTAATCTGACACAATATCACTAAAAGTCATATATGACATTTAGTGACATAGAGTCAGAGTTGGGGAAATTACCTAATCTGCGCAATGTTACTAAAAGTCATATATGACATTTAGTGACATAGAGTCAGAGTTGGGGAAATTACCTAATCTGACACATTATTGCCAAAAGTCATATATGACATTTAGTGAAAAAGAGTCAGAGTTGAGAAAATTACCTAATCTGACTCTATGTCACTAAATGTCATATATGACTTTTAGTAACATTGCGCAGATTAGGTAATTTCCCCAACTCTGACTCTATGTCACTAAATGTCATATATGACTTTTAGTGATATTGTGTCAGATTAGGTAATTTCCCCAACTCTGACTCTATGTCACTAAATGTCATATGACATTTAGTGACATAGAGTCAGAGTTGGGGAAATTACCTAATCTGACACAATATCACTAAAAGTCATATATGACATTTAGTGACATAGAGTCAGAGTTGGGGAAATTACCTAATCTGCGCAATGTTACTAAAAGTCATATATGACATTTAGTGACATAGAGTCAGAGTTGGGGAAATTACCTAATCTGACACATTATTGCCAAAAGTCATATATGACATTTAGTGAAATAGAGTCAGAGTTGGGAAAATTACCTAATCTGACACAATATCACTAAAAGTCATATATGACATTTAGTGACATAGAGTCAGAGTTGGGGAAATTACCTAATCTGACACAATTTTACTAAAAGTCATATATGACATTTAGTGACATAGAGTCAGAGTTGAGGAAATTACCTAATCTGACACAATGTTACTAAAAGTCATATATGACATTTTGTGACATAGAGTCAGAGTTGAGAAAATTACCTAATCTGACACATTGTTGCTAAAAGTCATATATGACATTTAGTGAAATAGAGTCAGAGTTGGGGAAATTACCTAATCTGAAACAATATCACTAAAAGTCATATTTGACATTTAGTGACATAGAGTCAGAGTTGGGAAAATTACCTAATCTGACACATTATTGCCAAATGTCATATATGACATTTAGTGAAATAGAGTCAGAGTTGATAAAATTACCTAATCTGACACAATATCACTAAAAGTCATATATGACATTTAGTGACATAGAGTCAGAGTTGGGGAAATTACCTAATCTGACACAATATCACTAAAAGTCATATATGACATTTAGTGACATAGAGTCAGAGTTGGGGAAATTACCTAATCTGACACAATGTTACTAAAAGTCATATATGACATTTTGTGACATAGAGTCAGAGTTAGGAAAATTACCTAATCTGACACATTATTGCCAAAAGTCATATATGACATTTAGTGAAATAGAGTCAGAGTTGAGAAAATTACCTAATCTGACACATTGTTGCTAAAAGTCATATATGACATTTAGTGACATAGAGTCAGAGTTGAGAAAATTACCTAATCTGACATAATATCACCAAAAGTCATATATGATATTTAGTAACATAGAGTCAGAGTTGAGGAAATTATATAATCTGACACATTGTTACCAAATGTCATATATGACTTTTAGTGACATAGAGTCAGAGTTGGGGCAATTACCATATCTGACACATTGTTAACAAAAGTCAGATATGACATTTAATTACATAGAGTCAGAGTTGGGGCAATCACCATATCTGACACATTGTTACCAAAAGTCATATATGACATTATATTCATTTAACCGCATTATTTAAAAAAAAATTTTTTTAATGATTTAACTAGCGGTTGATCCCCTAGCATCTAGGTTCTCAGTATTGGGAAGGATAAAGAGGATCAGAAAAATACTTTTACACCATACAGTCTTTGAAAAAAAAATTGAACAGCTTACAGCCATGCCTAAACCTAAATGAAGCTTCTCTAGAATTAAGAACTAAATTTAAAGCTGCAAAAAATTATTACTTAATATAATAGGATTGTCTCATTCACTTTTTAAAGTAATTTTTCCTTGGATGATAGGGTGTAATGTTGTAAGCATAGCATTTGTACAATAAAGTCTAAAATTTAGGTATGTAAACATTAACTTTCCTTATATAGATGATTTAAGGATAACGCATGTAGAATATACGTGGATATTATGACAGGGGAAAATTTGTTGTCAATTTAGGTTGCTAACGTAGAACTTGTTTATTGTTCACTTCATTCATACAGTAGGAGGGTAGAGGAGAAGCTTCACATCGGTTCCGGGATGGTAATCTAGACGGTTTTCTTTCAAAACTAAAGTATAGTAATGGTTTCATGCTATTTGTCTGTAATTGAGCTCTTTTCCTTGAAATACAGAGCCACTAGATGCTATGGGCATGTCCACTAGTTTTTATAGAAAGCTTCATTACAAGAACATTAGCATCTTTGTTTGATTCTTTAGTATCTTTGATTGAAAATCTTTCATATTAAAGTGAATTTTAAAACAAATTGTAAATACAGTGAGTTTTTCATTTATAACCTAACGGATTTTAACAATCATTTATATCAGGGAGTTTAAAAATTCGCAGTTATATTAAACAACAAGGATGCAAACATCCATAAGTAGGGAATCTAAAAAATTATGGTTAGATATATGGATAAAATAAACTATAGAGTATGTCATAAAAGAACTTAAATAAAATAAATCACAAAACCTTTTAAAAATGTATAGTGGTCTTTTGAAGCAGAAAGCTAATAAAAAAAAGTGAAATCTAAGAATAGATCTAGCATCAAACCAATAGCAAGTCTTTATAAACTTAGTAAAGATATGTAGAATGTTGACTTAATTAATCCATAAAATTACAGCCGTTTATCTTAAACAGGAGTCAAGAAAATCACGCAAACTTAAAAAACTAGGAATCAATTTAGCACCCCAACCAATTAACATATCCTAATAAAACTTGCTGGAAATATGTAGAGTGTAAACTTATTCAGGATTGACGGCTGAAATTATCAGGGTTTGAATATGCTCATATTCTACATTTTTCCATCAAGTTTCATTAAGATTTGTTTATCAATTGCGGTGCTAGATCGATTCCTAGATTTTTAATTTTCATGAATTTAAAGGTTGTGTAGTAGCCGCCAACCGCTGGCAGCTGCTGGGGTCCGAACACGACAGCCGTGGAGAACAGAGGTTATGTAGAGAAGCTTTGCTTCTCTATATGTCACCAAACAAAATGCAGATTTACAGAGCGTGTTTATTCAACAACGGTCAGAAAATTACTAACAATCAATAACACAAATACATGGATAATGGGATAGTTATATCAAACATATAGATTACAATAGGCATATACATACAAGTCAGGATTAGTTCCCTTCAGCCCTGGCAGGGATGGAGGGAGCCAGCCGTAGACTAATCTTTATGGTTAAGTAATCAGAATAATTTGCCACAATTAAAGAAATGAGTTTATTCCTTGGGAAGAGACTTGCATGGCTTCGCCCCTCTATACAGGGATTTGGGGACAGACCTAGCTTAGAGCGAAGCGACTCTACAACCAGGGAAAGTAGGGAGGGGATACCACAGTTGCATGATTTTAAAGGTTTTATGATTTTCTATTTTATAAAGTTTAATGTTTATTGTATGACACTACTCTATATTCAAATTTTCTGATATCCCTTCATCATTTTTGAGCTTCGCTACTTATGGATGTTGTCATCTTTGTTTTCCTTATTCGCTCAGAAAGATAAAATACTACTAATAAAACAAGGATGGCAACATCCATAAGTAGTAAAGCACAAAAATTATGAATAGACATCTGGGAAAAATGATGTATAGAGTATGTTATAAAAAAACTTCAAAAATAAAAATCATGAAACCTTTTAAAAATGTATGATGGTTTTTTGAAGCATTAAGTTAATAAGAAAAACGTTAAAATCAAAATTCGTGTTAGCACCCCAACCAATAGTAAGTCTTTATAAAACTTGATCAAAATATGTAGAATGATGACTTTTTTATTTAATCACTAAAATTTCACCCGTTTATCTTTAAAACTTTAAAAACTAGGAATCGATCTAGCACCCCCAACCAAAAAGGGTATCATAATAAAATGAAAATAATATGAAAATAATAATATGAATAATAATATGAAAACTTCAGCTGTCTATCATGTATAGTGATTGAAAAAAAATCATGAAAACCTAAAAATCTAGGAATCGATCTAGCACCCCAACCAATAAAGGCATCTTAATAAAACTTGATGGAAATATGTAAAAATTGAATTCATTTAATCCCTGAAAATTCCATCTTGAACAGGAATTGAGAAAATTGCAAAAACGTAAAAATCTAGGAAACGATCTAGCACCCCAATTAATAGACAGACAGACAAAACAATGTATAGATTAGATGCGCATATGTCATATCTTTGCTAATAATTTCAGCTGTCTATCTCAATTAGGAGCCGAGAAAATCACGTTTCCCCCATAGCGTCATTGATTTACAGACGGATAGACGGAACGGACAGACAGACAAAGCGAATTATATAGTAGCTTCGCTACTAACAAAGTGAATTATAGAGTAGCTTCGCTACTAACAAGGGTGATAACATCCATAAGTAGCTAAGCTTAAAAATTATGAAGGGATATCGGGAAAAAATTAATATAGAGCAGTGTCAAACCCTGATAATTTCAGCTGTCAATCCTGAAAAGGAAAAGAGAAAATCACGAAAACCTAAACAAACATCTAGGAATCGATTTAGCACCCCAAATCATAATAAAACTTGGTGAAAATATGTAGAATGTAAAATTGATTATTACCTAAAAAATTCAGCCCTCTATCTTGAAAAGAAGTTGAGAAAATCCCAAAAACGTAAAATATAGGAATCGATCTAGCACCCAAAATAACATACAGATGGACAAAACAATGTATATATTAGATGGGTTTATATAGTGGGAATCTTCACTAAAAATTTCAGCTGTCTATTTTGAATAGGAGCCGAGAAAAACTCGTTTCCACCATAGCGTTACGGACGGACAGACAGACGGACCGACGGACGGACGAAAAGTTTGAGATTGATAGGACAATTCTAACATGCCTAAATTAACAAAAAAAAAAAGCTATCCGTTCTGGACAGACGGACCGACTCTAAGGGAGGGAAGTTTGTACACTTAAAGGTAATTAAATTCATTAGGGTAGTGCGGGGCTATTCCAGTCAATTTTTTGCTTCAACTTAAAAAAAAACATACTTCCCAAAAATTTTTTCTGGTTTTTAAGAGTGCAAGTGAAAGATATGGCAATAACGAAGAAGCCTGTCTTGGTCCCATTAAGATCTCGCAACTAGAAGTTGGTCAAAAATCGGTTTAAAGGGCGGCGGTTGGCCTATACCGGAATAACCCTACCAGTGGGGCAATTTCGGTCAGTTGTCTTTGGGGGGTGGAACACCCCCTTAAAATATTTTTTTTAACATTTTAAACTATGAGTAGAAAGCTGAGGTCATTAGCTTTCTAATGGTACTAGTTGCATGCAGATCAGACAATTTTTTTTACCACATTTTCCCCATTTGAAAAAAGTCGTAAAATCGCAAAAAAAAAACATAAATTTTTTTCATGCAAACTTTTTTTTAAAAATCATACTTTTTATTATATGATTAGGTTTTTTCAAGCTTTATACATAAATTAGAGTCAATTTCTGATTCGCAGGTCTTGGAATTTCTTGAAAAAAGTGATTTTTTTCCCAAAAAATTTTTAATTTTAAAAATCCTGCCAGTTTTGACAGCAGTTTTTGATACATTTTTTCTTGTCTCAAATTGGCTAGGATTGACCTACAAGGGTGGTTAAGGTGTCTTAACCCATTAGTGCCGAGCACCACTTTTATGGACCGATCGAGCTGAAAATTTCAGGAAAGCTTTGTTATGGTAAAAACGGAATTCCAATTTTTTTGTTTTGCTCTAGTGGTGTGCACAGGAAAGTTGCAATAAAACCCTTGCTATAGGTGCCACCCTTTTCAGTTAAAAAAGGCCCATTTCCTAGAAGTTTTAAAATTTTGATATTATAAGTGGACGGGTATCTTTACTCGCGCCAAGCCGGGCAATAAAAATGGCAGGTTACTTGGGCCGAGCCGGGTCAATAAAGAACGTAAAAAAATGATATAAAAATCATATAAAAAATAATAATTTGAATAAAACGAATTCACAAATGAATGTAGTTGCCAATAAACTTTAAACTTCACGAAAAAAATCACTAACTTTACTTCATAAACAAAAAAGTTAGGAGGGGTATTTTAAAATCACCTCATTTTTTTTGGTTTTCAAATTTTGTTGAGCTATATACCGGCAAACGGAAGTAAGCAAAACTGCCTGCTCTAGGGGGAAATGAAAACCAGGGTAGTAGAGGGGGGATTCATACTGAGAATGATGCAATCCTGAAACTGAGAATTGTTTTTTTTCGGCATTTTCTGGAACCGGGCGTTAAATGCCGGTTCATCACTAATGGGTTAAGATGTAAAATTACATGCCTGACAATTAACTTGAAATGATATGGGGTCTAACTATAATATTTCAACACATTTTATGCAACAAGAATTTTGAAAATACAAAATCTTGAATATGTACTCTAAATCTTGGAGATAGAACCCATATCCTGGGGAGTTTATGTTAGGAAATGCAAAGAGCTTTCTATAGACACCTTAAACACCTTTCTAGCTTAATCCTAGCCGATTTGACATAAAAAATCCAAACCGGGCAAAAATCATTAACACCCTCTTATACGAAAAAGATGCAAGGGTTTCATATGGAATTTTAAATCTTCTGGCGGTCTTTCTAATAGACATACCCCTTTTTACATGAGCCAATGCAGCTTTTAGATCTTCAGGCAAATATTTAAGGCATTCCTTTGGGTGATATACACTTCCCATTACTATATAAACGTGTCTGAAAAATTTTAAATGTCTTTACAAATTGAAAAGCTTAGGCAACAAAACATGACATAATACAAGCAGTAAAATGACTAGTAATGTACATCACACAACAGGCAAGGCAATGATTAAAGCTTAGGTCATGCATTTGGGTTGTTCATGCTTCCAGATCACCTGAAAAAAACATTAGGGTATTATACATTTATAAATACAGTAATAAAAAGAAGTAAAAAAAGTGACCTGAATAACATTTTTTTTAGACGAAAAAAAAATTATGAAAAAATCCAAGTTAGAACAACGCCTCCAATTGCAAACGATAAATGAATGCCATATCTTTCATTTACAAAAACCCTGAGGTCGCTAGGGCTTACCATTTTTTCACAATTTTAGGTTGAACATGGCCTATTTTGAAATTTTTTTGTGCTAATTTTTTGCAACTTTTTGAGGGCAAAAAAATCATAGAAGGAGTGATCTGATAATAATTTGCTGAAGTAAAAAATGTATAGGCAATAAACTACAACTTTGCTTTTCTGAAGATCTCTTGCAAACGTTTAGAACACCGTTAAAAAACGGTTTTAAAAAAGTTGGTCGTTTGACCGGAATTGTACCCCTCGACCGCATTAACCCCGCACTACCCTATCAAATTTTGGGAGGAACATGTATGCTAATTTTTTAGTTATCAACCTAATTCTTTTTGTAAAATCTCTTATGTGACTGAATGTATAGGTAAAACTTAGAAAATTGAATTTTGGGACTTTCCTTCTAGGGGCTAGTGGAGCAAAAGACCCCCCAAAACACTAAAAATATGAGTTCTGAGCTTCTCTTTAAAGATATCAACCTGATTTTTTAAAAGAAACTTTATCAAAATTACTGAACTAAAAAAGCATTACACATTTTATTTTGGGACTTTTGGGGTAAAATATGGAACTGTGAAAAAACGGCGGCGCAACCGCCGAAAACCGCCGTTTCCCGCCGAAATTTTTTTTGCCTTTTCACGGCGGTTTTTGGCGGTTACGACGCCGTTTCTTCACAGTTCCATATTGTACCCCTATAAGCAACTGCCATGCAAAATATCAGACCTGTAACTCTTTTTTTAGTGGAGTTCCTTTGACTTTTAGTTTTGGTTTCAAAAAGTGTCACTTTCGCCCCCCCCCCCCCCCCCCCCCCTTATTATTTTTTATATGATTTTTGTATCATTTTTTTTACATTCTATATAGGCCCAGCTCGGCACATGGGGGAGGAGTCCGAAATTGGAAGTTCCTTTGACTTTTCATTTTGGTTTCTAAAAGTGCCTCCATATTTTGTAATAATGAATAGTAATTTATTGCATTGTATTATAGACAGCTTTCCGCTGTTATTAAAATAAAAAATTTTGAGATTAGACCCATAGATGTTAACCAAGAGGGATATAAGGCCCAGGCTTACTTTATTAATTTTATGATTTTTATCCTAATGTTCATGTTGTGAATTTTCACATGCCTGAACGAAATTTATTTTTTTAAATTCCTCTTATTTCCGGTTGTGTTATACTTTTATTATGTAATAATTTTAATGGGTATAAGGCCAAATCTGCTCTTAATCGCAAGGACGTCCAAGATTTTTAATATGGTGGTAATATGGGGTGGGGTAAAAAATTAAAATTTAATTTTTTTACTAACCTGGCAACCTGTCAGAGGGGTGGGATGGCTGTTGTTTAATTTTCAGAGCTGGTTTCCTTGACCACCAAGTTCATCCATCCCCAATAATAGTAAAAAACCTTCCCTTGAACTATAAGAAGCTTCACTGTTAAGAAAAACCATATCAGTTCAGCAGTTAGCCAGATCCTTCGCTACAGACACAAAAGGTAACTACTTCCTATGATAGGATAGGTTTTAAAAAAGACTACATCAGGGAGGAAGGGAACATTGGGCTGTAAATTACACTGGTTGAATTATTTGTTAAATAAAAAAATGTGGGTACTTTTATTGAATTTTCATTTATAAATTGTATAAAAATACACCAAATTACCCCTTCTGTAGATTACAATTAATGGTTGAAACGTTTGAATACTTAAATTATTATACCTACCAGACAATCAAAATTTATTAGAGACCCCTAAGTGTCTGTGTGTTTCAAAGTATCTCGCTAATTGATGGACCGATATGTAACAATTCAAAGTCTTGAATTTTTTTTGAAAACTTTGTACATAAAGATCATTTAAACAAATTTCCTAACCTGCAAGTAACAGTAAACCATTCTAATTCTTGTTTCTTGGCTGTATATACGAAGGAAGCTTAAAGTGGTAGGCATTTTGAGTGTTGTCTGAAATGATTCCCTTTATAAATTTGCCAATATTTGGTTAATTCTGAAACACAGGCGAAAATAATAATTTAAAAAAGAAAGGGAGATAGGCGAAGCTTTTCTACAATTCTTTTCGTCCATAACATTTTATAGAAGAATACTTTTAAAACAATGTTTTTTTTAATTTGTATCCTATGTTTTTTTTTAATTTGTATCCTATCTTTCTTCAATTTTCTGATTAGAAATATTTTCAATTCCGCTACTACAGAAGGCTTCACTTAAAATAGACGATTTCTTTTCCGCGCCTCCGTGTATTTAATTGATAGAAAAATAATATGATGTCTGAATGTTTAATTTAAAGAAAAAAGGAGTTTGTATTTGTGGTTTAAATATTTACAGAATCGTATTAAAACAAGGATGACAACATCCATAAAAGCGAAGCTCTGAAACGATATGACAGACGAACATTAACTTTTGTGGAGTGTCAGAACTGAATATACAAAATATGAAAACAAAAGGTTTGACAAAATTATACGCAAATTTGTTGTAAAACTTCTTAGTTTAAGGACATACTGACGTACATTTTTAATACCTGATTATAGAGATGCTTCGCTCATAATAATATTGTAATAGGAATCAGTAATCAAAAAAACAGACCGATTGGATGATTTTATCACATAAAAAATTGTTATTAAAAAGGTACAAAAATCAACATGTTTAAAATGGACGTACGGACATTCTTGTAACGATTATAGAGTTGCTACGCTTTCTAAGTCGTACCTAACTACTATAGGAATCACCATGCAAAGTTTGAAATCGATAGGACAATTTTAACATGCCTAAATTAACTAATAAAAGCTAACTATCTCGGACGGACGGACGGACGGACGGACGGACGGACCGACCCTAATTATAGAAAAGCTTCGCTTTTAATAATATAAAATATTACAACAAATCTTCACTTCAAACATGAGAGAAAATTATAAAAGTAACTATATAAAAACCGAATCACTTATCCAAACTAAACAACTTAAAAATATGCAAATTAAACAAGTTACTTTTATAAGAATTTAAAATTAAACTAACTATTGAAGCTCAAAAAAAACTATTTAAGGACTAAACGAAAATAATTAGACAGATTAAAAACATAAGCACGGCACGTTGTGAAAAATATATCTAACAATAAATTGCAGCATTCAGATAGCTTCATTTTATAAATCCATCAATTAAACACACTACGGCAAGCTTCACAGAAAGGGTAGATTAAATTTTAAAGTTTTTAATCAAATCTTCTCATTATTTTGTAAAATCAGCTGTTAAGAATTAAAAACCCTGACGGGACTATTTCTGTATGACAAATATTCCCTTACGAATGAACAAAAATTGTAGGACTAATTCACCAATGTTGGACAAATTTATTTTAAAACCCACATGCTGAATAAATTATAATTCCTTTACATTAAAAAAATTAAATTTCGCCGTAATATTAAGAAAAAGTGATTAAAATTTGGCGTAAAAAACTATGTTAGAGAAAATGTAGTACATACGACGGCGCGCCGCGGCGGAGAGAGTGTTCATACCAATTAGCGTAACAACAATTGCGAAAGAGCGTATTAAAAACTTACTTATACCGTATTGAATTATATTCCCAAGAGCGTATTAGACAATACTATACAGACAAATACATTATTTAGTACTACCTGTTACTTCACAGAACATTACCTAATACTTAATTACAGCATTGAAAACTTCCTTGTATCGTAATGAGGTTTTTTTCCTACTACGTACGGATTGATACTATACATTAATGTGAAGAATATAGAGTATCATCTGATGCTAAAAAAAAAAATTATTTTTAACAGTGTACTTAAAGATGTTGTCATCCTTGTTGTCAAACAATAAAGAAATATTTAATATCATTTTTTCATATTAGGTTAATTTTTGGTAAATTATTTCCAAAATGAGTGTTTTTATCCCCCCCCCCCCCCCCCCCCAATTTTTTTAATGGGGTTATTCATCCTTCCTGCTGAGATTTTATAACATCCCCTTCCACCCATTAAAAATGTTTTGTGGTGGAGGGGGGGGGGGGGGAAGGTTAATTTATCTTCTGTACTATTTTTTCGAAGATGCTTTCTAGCTCCCTTCCCTTCGGTCATTGCAGGGTGGGGAGAAGGGATGGGGGAGAAGAGATGGGGGGGAAGAGATGGGGGGAGGGAAGAGGTGGGGGATATAAATGGGAAATAGGGATGGGGAAGAAGGGATAAGGACTAGGAGGCCCATAATCAAATAATCCCACTCCTTAAAACGCCCTTATTTAAAATTAGTATATTTAATAAAAATGCCCCCCCCTAAAGCAAAGTGCCCCCCCGGGGCACTTTGATTTAGGGGGGGGCAAAATTTTACAAAATCTTCAAAATGCCCCCCCCTAGACAAAGTGCTTCGCACGCCACTGTCAAATGCTCGGACTAACAAAAAAAATAACAATAAAAACTCCCTAAACATAATCTTGGAATAGCTTTTTTTTATATCTTTATAAATACATTTCCAGTATGGCTTCGAAACCAATTAATATCCGCTGGATTAGAACCGGAATACTGAAGAATCATGTATAACATTTTATTGCAGAAAATTTTCCACGAATATTTAAATGTTATCTCATGTTTTGTTGGCAAAGAACTTTATTCCCTTGGGGCTAACAAAACTGGTTTTAATCTTGCAATTTTTCCATTTTTTTTATCCGCGGAAACCTTTCTATAATATGGATTTGAAATGGTTCTCGAACATAACGTAAAATCATGTAAAGCATCAAATTGCAGACAATTTTAAATACAAACATATAATTGACACTTTTTTATACCAAGGACCTTTCAATTAAAATTTAACTTGCTTTGGATGGATTTCATTCTTGTTTAATTAGATTTCTCCCTATTACACCTTAGTTTGTTTATAAATGGGGTAGGGGTTTAAAAAGGGAAGCGTTTGAAGTCAGTATTTGGCCGACCGGCGCGGTATGAACTACGACAGTATGTGTGTATGTGTAATGGTGATTTAACAAAATGAGTGAGTGAAGAGCAATAGGGAGTTTTGTATACAAATAATAAGTTGATTGAAACCAAAAAGAAGTTCAAATTATGATATAATGTTAATTTAAATAGTGCTTTTAAACAATTTGATTCAAATACTGAAAATAAAAGGTTTGAATTTGGATTGTTTATTTAGTAATGTTTAATGATAATTCTTAAATCCTATAATCAAAGAGTCCAAAATATCTAGAACAAAAAAAGTCAACATGGTCTTTTTGGAGTGACTGAGAGGTAAGAATAATTCCGTAAATAATTCTTCTTTCATGTAATGTAAAATCCGTGCATATAATGTTGTTGAAAACGATTTGGTTGTAAGGAAGGAAATGGGCGGAGTCAAAATATATGGCTTGGGTTTGGTTAAAAGAAATAAAGTAATGGAAAGGGAATATAAATCTAATTATTTGTGTATTATTTGAATATTAAAACATTGGAAAGAAAATATATCAAATATTTTACATTAAATTACATAAAAACTTTTTTTAGGAATACCACCTTCCTTAAAAAAAATTAGTACTAAGGTTGATTTATCTTTAAATGTGTCTATACATATTCACAAACTTTATCTAAGTTAAGTTTAAATGTAATGAATTAAAAAAAACAATCATTTTAAACCTGTTTTGTTTTTTAATCTTAGGTTAGGTTTTAGCTTTATTTTTGACCAATTGACTATATGGATTGTTTATATTTATTTTCACAGAGACTAATATTCTAAAAACTAAAAGTTGAATTTTCAATAATTATATGACAATTGCCGGGAATATTGGAATCTTGGCCTATTGCGTGTTATAACTAGAGATGTTAAAAATGGTTTATGCTGCTATATAAAGTGTGCGAAATAAAGCTATTCGAGCTTGTCCTATTAAATATAGTAGTAAGGTTTTTGTTTGTTTGTAACTCAAGATTTTGAAAGCTACCGAACCGATTGAGTTCTTTATTTTAGAAAATCTTCACATTGGTTTTACTTTTTAGGATGGTTTTATGATATTTTGTTTCCTCCCTACCCCTTCAAATACAAAGCTCCTAAATGTTAGGGATGCAGCCGCTAGTATATAAAGTGTCAAGTAATTAATAGAGAAACATAAAACACAAATACTTACACTTTACTGCATATCATTGTTTTTTCGTTTATCTATCCCTACTCCACTTAGATTTGTTATATAAATAAACCACACGCACGCATTTAACAAGGACAACATTTACACCTTATTTTAAAAAAAATTAAAGTAGCGCAGATATAATTTAATCTATCTCTATATTTATTAACATGAACAATGTATCTATGAGTAGTAAAGCTTTTCTTTTGATTAAAGTACATTAGATCCCAACTTCATCCCCCCTGACCTTCAAAGGGCCTCATTTTAACCCCCCTCCCAAAAAATTAAGCTTGGACGTCCTTGTATTATGTCCTGAAATAATCAGGGATCTTAAGGGAAAAGACACTGGCCAATAAATTGATGTACATCCCAAATGGTAATACACAAAATTACCCCATCTGTAGATTATCATTAGTGGTTGAAACGTTTTGATAATTTAATAAATCAACCAATCAAAATTCATTTAAAGTCCCCAAAGTTGTTAAGCCAACGAATAAGAAAACGTTATTATAAAAAATTGGGGACTAGTGTATTAAACAGCTCATTGTCCCCTCTCTCTCTCTGTAAAATAGTGCAGAACAAGGATGAAAACATCCATAAAAGCGAAGCACTGAAACGTTAGGACAAACGAACATTAGTGTCTGAACTGAATAATCGGAATATAAAAGTATCAAAAGAGTCGAAGCAAAATTTAAGTAAATTTGTTGGAAAACTGCTTGATACAGGATAATGTTTATGAACATACTTACATTTTTAGGACTTGATTATAGAGTTGATTCGCTTATGAACCCGGTATTAGTGTCGGACTGATTATGACGTAACAAAAAAAATTAGCCAATGAGAGGACATTATTGACCAATGGTAAAATTCATAGTGGCCTCTTATTGGCTAATTTTTTTTGTTACGTCATAATCAGTCCGACACTAATACCGGGTTCTTCGCTTATACTATTGTTCTTTGTTCTCCCAGGAATCAATATACAAAAAATCAGATCAAACGGATAATTAGATCACATAATTTTTTTTTTTAAATAGTAGAAAAATCAACATGTTTAAAATGGACGTACGGACATTCTGGTAATGATTATAGAGTTGCAACGGTTTCTAAATCGTACCTAACTACTACAGGAATCATCATGCAAAATTTGAAATCGATAGGACAACTCTAACATGCCTAAATTAACGATTAAAAGCTATCTATCTCGGACGGACGGACCGACCCTAATTATAGAAAAGCTTCGCTTTTATATTAATCAAGTAAAATTATGATCATAATTAGCGCAGCAAAAAGAGACCCATTTTAATTATATTAATAACCGACCCTGCTTGCCGCCAGGGAGGTGTAGGGTTCGAGTCTGGTCACACCGCGTTATAGAGACGTTAAAAATAATACCTTTTGCTGCTATGTCGGAAACATGATACGAATAGTGAAGGTATGGGGAATGCCTTGGCCCATTTACAGGCGCAACTACCATGCATAGCTGCGACTTTTAGACAATGATGGTACAATTGGATATAGTTGTAATGGGTTACTGTTTGTTAGGCATTATTACTTAAAACGTTTTATATATGTATTTTTTTTAGCATCACATAGAGAGGGAGGGACCATTGGACTGTAAATTACACTAGTACCTAAAGTTTTATAACCACGTTATCGTAGTTGTTGGGTTAAAAACCCCAGGTGGTCCTTTGTATACGTGGATCCTTTTTTTAGTATACATTTTTGTTTACAATAGTATACATGGCCTTACTCTAAAATTGTATCAATTTTGTTATACTATAGTATAGAAAATTTGTGGGATCTACGATAGTATACCATCGTTATGCAATAATTCTTACGAGGGTACGAGAAATTTTGTTAGTACGAGAGACATATATTATATACTAAAACCATTTTTCGGCCGTGATTCTGTAGGTTAGAAAATTAGTATGAGTCATTAAAAATTAATACAAATTAAAATTAGTACGAGAAGCAAAAAATGTATAATACAAATTTTAAAAAATTTCCCAGGTAATACATAGTAAAAGTTGAATTTTTTTGTATTATGAAAATCATACAAAAGTACAAATGTGGTTCTTAAAGGGTTAGAAAACTTATATTTTCTCAAAAAAATATCATAGAGTTAAGGGAGATATATCCATGATTTAAACTATTCATAATGATAAGAGTACATGAGATATTCTCATCTTTTACTTCTATAATGGAAGCTCAGTGAAGAGATTCTCATTTTTTGACTCTTGTCATGGCTAGGCTATGATCCTTTCCATGCTATACTGAAGTTGATTAGGTTTGGTATACTGGTGTCTATAGTTTAGATTTTGTAATTATTTAAAATGAAATATTTTAAAATACTGAAAAAAAACAATGAAATGAGAAACCAATTTGAATAAGATTTACTTATTTGATTTTTAAACAACCATATATATATTGGAAACCCCAAAAAAAACAAAGTTTTTCTAACAAGTGAGAGACACCTAGCAGCAAAAATTTGAACTATATCAGGTAGAATTATTTTTGTATTATGAAAATTATACAAAAGTACTATTGTATTATTTTTTTGTAATTTTGTACAGTCCCTAATTTTTTTCTTGTACATGTTGTATCATTTTTGTCTACAATAGTACTTTTATGGTTTTTTTCATTAAGTAACATATTAAGTCCCAAAATTTTTTTACTTAAAAAAAAATTTTGTACTTATAAATAAAATCAAAATTGTAGAATTAGACAATTTTTTTGTCAAATTCTAAAATTTCTTTTTGATATTCAAAAAATGTTTTTCAAAATATTTCCTACGTCCTCAGTTTTGGAAATTATCTAAATTTATGTTATGGTATATTTTTTATTGTTCGATTGTATACATTCTTAAGATTTTGTTAGAGTCTACAAAATTGGAACTTTAAAAACATTTTTAAAAAGAACACTATTATACAAAAAAATTATACAATAAACGCTATGTTCATTTTTAAGCAAAGTCCAAAAATTTGAAATGAATACTATCACACAAAAAAAGTGTACTATAAATACTATGTTCATTTTTAGGCAAAGTTCTAAAATTTGGACTTAACCAAATTTCCTAAACTTTGTACTATTGTATATAAAAAGAAATACAATAAGCATGAAACAAAAAACTCTTTTAAATCCACAAATTATACTCTAATTATTTTTGTTACTTTCAAGACATATTGAAATATTCAGTAAAGTAAAAAATGTTTGGACTCTGCCAAATTTTTGAAATTAATGCTATTGTACAAAATAATAATACAAGATATACAATCAGGAAAATGGTATTAGTACAAAAATAAAAAAAAAGTGTACAACATATACAAAAAAAAATATACTAATAAATAAAAAAAACACAAAGGTACTATTGTATACAAAATTGATACAACATGTACAAGGGGACTTTGCCAAAAAAAATTTACTGTACAAAATTTTAAAAAAAATTATACAATAGTACTTTAGTATGTTTTGTATAATTTTTATAATACAAAAAAAAAATTCTACCTATACTAGGAACAACCTGGGACCTTTATTGATTTTTAGTTTTGATTGCTTTGTCCCAAATTTTTTATCAATGATTTTATTCTTCAGAAGGGGAAAGTGTCAGGGATCTTAAGGGACAAGACAAACACAATTAATTGATAAACCAAATAACCATTTCTGTAGATTAAAATTATCAGTTGAAACATTTCAAAGAATTAACCAATCCATATTTAATAATAGTACCCAAAGTTTGTAATCTAACGAGCAAAGGTGATTTTAAAACTTTGTTTACTTGTGTAATTAACAGTCCTATTGCCCCTCATTCCCCGAACTGTGTTTATTTATCATCATTAGGGGCGTTGCGTTTATCAATATTCTGTCAATTGTCTTATCCCTTATGATTCCTGGATTAATGTTATAAGTTTTTAAAATTAATCTAGCATCCCTGAAAAATAGATTGTCGATAATATGTCAGCCCAGAGTATCATTTTAAAAGCTATATAGTCAACAACATAATACATTGCAATTGAAAGGAGAAACAGTTTTAATAGGGATATTAATAATTTGAACTTTTTGACATTTCTATTTTGTAGCAAAGCTAATCTCTTTGAACTTAGTAATAGTGTCTAACTTTTTATCTTTGTGACGTAACAAAAATCAATCTCTTTTTTTATGGGTTACTTTTCCCAACTTTCCTCTCGTCCTTCGATTTTTGTTACGCCACAAAGATAAAAAGTTAGACACCATTACTAGGTTCTATCTCTTTGTACATCAGTCCGTCCATAACTCTATTCAGGCAATGCATGACAGCAAACACAAGACACAAATATTGGTTACTTAAATTTATTTCATACATATTTTTTCTTTTTTTATCAGCTGCCCATCCTTTCTATAATTATAAAGTTTTGTGCGTCGTTTCTTATGGATGTTGCCATTCTTGTTATTATTGTTGCGCAGTCTAAATTTTCAAACTGGGTATTCCCCCTTCCCTTTTAAAAAGTTTGCACACCCTTACTTGAAACCTTCCAGTAAACAAATTTACGGCATGATAACAAAAGCTTTGCGTTGGACAAGAATGACAAACATGCACTTTTATAGAGTAAAAACGCATTGAATGTTCAACATTTTTGTACAAATTCTGTCAAAATAATAGAACATCTTGGATCGTATTTTACTTTTAGGAATCATCATGAAAAGTTTAAAATCAATAGGACAATTATAACATTTTTAAATTAATGAAACCAGCTATCCGTATACAATGTACATACGGACAGACTGACCTGGATTACAATTACAAAAAAAACAATTGTTGCTAATGCAAAGCTATGCTACTTATGCTTAGGGATCATAAAGGATAAGTCAATGGCCAATAAATTGACATACCCAATGATGGACACATAATTACCCCTTCTGTAGATATCAATTAAAGGTTGAAATGTTTGGACACTCAACTTTCTGAACCAACCAATCAAATTCAAGTCCCCAAAGTTATAAAGTCAACGAATAAGAAAACGTAATAATAAGACTTTGGGGACTTAAGTAGTAAACAGCCCAATGTCCTCTCCCTACCTGGCTACAGCCACTGTTTTTGGGTATAGTCTCTTTCGTGGCAACGCCACTTAAGGGGCGTTTTGTCGTTTTTCACAGTAGCTTTTTATATGTTATTTTAGGTTATGTTAGGTTCGGTTAGGTGATTGCCAAGCAGGGTTAGAACCCCCCGCAGGGACTAGAGATAGGAGAAAATCTACTGTGAAAATACGACGAAACGCCCCTTAAGAGGCGTTGCAACGAAAGGGACTATACCTCTGTTTTTTTTTAAATTTGTTTTAGATTCTACTTTTAATATTTGGGTGTTCTGTCACCTTTGGAGCTTTGCTACTGTATGTTGCCAACCATGTTTTCTCGTCACAAGTAAAACTTATATATAATTAGGGTCTGTATGTCCGTACGTAATGATTAAATTTTATTGTTACTGTAGACATGTTAAAATGTTCTGTTCATTTTAAACTTTATTCTGGGAAAGCGAAGCAACACTATAAACGACCACACATCCTCTTAAACCATTTTATTTTGTATTAATTAGTACAAATATTAATGTTTGAATTAATGCTTTGGAGCTTCGTGTTTGTGTATGTTGTCATCCTTGTTTCCTTATTTCATTAGGGATACAGGGATAGAGAAACAAGAAATAAAACTAACAAATTTACAAAAATTAGAAAAGAAATGTATAACATTTAAACTTTTATGACAGACAGGGAAGGGCATTGAGCTTTAAATTATGCTGGTACCCAAAGTTTTCTTCCGTTGCATTGGCTCAAACACTTGAATTTGGATTTTTTTTCTAAACTAGTACATTTAAAATTTTTCAACCAATTAACTTATTCTCCGGTAGTTTATCTTGTTTATCATCATTGGGGTTTTGAATAAATGTAATGTCATTGATCTATTCCTTGAATTCCTGTTAAAACTTTCTGAGATACATACAAGGGTAGGAGGGGATTATAACTGTTTATTACACTAGTCCCCAAAGTTTTATAATAACATTTTCTCATTCATTGGCACAACAACTTTAGGGACTTTTATTAAATTTTAATTGTTTGGTTTATTAAATGTCTGTGTCCAAATGTTTTAACCACTAATTATAATCTACAGAAGGGGTAATTTTGTTTATCAACATTTGGGACTTATGTACATAAATTTTTTGGCCATTGTCTTATCCCTGAAAAAATACCTTAAACTTTGTGAAATCAAAGAATACAGTATTGGATCAATACTAGTTAAATTATTCTGTCTTTCTGCAATAACAATATACTAGCAGCTATCCCACTAGATAACAGCGGGAGTTGGAGCGGGGGAGGGAGGGGGAGTTATTTTTTTCTATTGGCTATTTCTTTTGGGAGAGTGTTGGTACCCTCCCCAAAATTAGGTATAAACACTCTGAGAATCTACCCGGTAACAGACAGATTTTAAGATACACAGTCAGAGATACTTTTACTTTAATTTAAGAACTAGGAACTTGCCCATAGAAGACTCTAAGAATTATTTATTTTTTGGGGAAGGAGTCGTTTTTTATTTGAAGTGTGTAGATACCCTACTCCCAAATATTTAAAGTTCTTCCCTAGACCTATAACTCTTCACTGCAAAGTAGAACCATATCGGCTACACAACCTAGTGTAAAAGTGTAATTTACAGTCAAATGTCCCCTCTCTCCCCAAATATTAATTAGTTTTTTTCTCTGTCTATTTACAATTAAATGGAGATTTGAATAAACCACAGAGAGAGTAGACTGGAAATTATAGTGGTCCCATAATATCTACTTTGTTGGCTTAAAATCTTAGGATCTTCTTTAAAATCATTGATTGGGTTTTACATTCCAACAGCATCAAAACCTTTTTGCTAGAATACTCACCTATAAAGCGGCTTATTGTTCAGATGTAATTGATGTGCTTAAAGGAACTGTGCAAGAAATACACCTATCTAACTGCAAAAAGACTGCCACACATAGATCCATTACCCCAAATTTGAAGCCTTTAGCTTCAATAATAAATAAGTTGTAGTCATTTTAAAATGATATTTATGTACAATGAAAATTTTGAAAGATTTACAATGCTCATGTTAAAAACTTTTAAATTAAACTACATAGCCTAGAAACAAAATTATAAGCTTATTTTTGTCATAAATTTAGGTTGCCAGTAACTAATTATATTTTTTAAAAAATACCCATTTTTATAGTCAAAATCATTAAAAAAAATTAAGTTTAACTTACATCATACTGAGAGTACTGTAGAATTTCCAGCCAATCAGAAGGCTGAATCAGCTCCATGACCAATCACAGCTCAGCTTATATTATAGTTTCATTTGTTTCCATTATAATTTTATGCTTATAAGTGCAAATTTAACCAAATTTTTTTCCAGAGATTTTGACTATGAAAAGTGGTGTTTTTATTGTAAAAAAGTTGTCAGTTACCGGCAACCTAAGTTCTGACAAAGATGAGGTTATTTTTTTGTGTATAGGCAACACAATTTAATATTGTAATTTCTTTTATAACCAATGAAAATCTTTCAAAATTTTTATTGAAGATAAATGTAATTTTGAAATGCCTAGAACTTTTTTGTTTGGGGTACTGGGTCTACTTGTTGCAGTCTTTCTGCATTTAAAGCTTTGTATTACTTGCAGGGTTCCTTTAACCAATTTATTGTCTATTGTCTTATCCTTAACAAAATATAGTTCATACTGAAAACAAGAATAAAATACAATAAAGATAGAAACTAGGATAAATAGTCAGATGGAAAGACAAACTGACAGACAAATAGACAGACATATGTACAAACAGACAGACAGACCAACATACAGAAATAAAAACAGACAGACACACATGTACAATTAAAGTTAGCAGTACAGATTATACTTAGGCCTTTAAAAAAAGATTTTGGTAAGCTTATTTTTAATATTTCTTTGTGTTTGGAGCAAAAAAAAATGGTGGCAGCCAGGATTGATGGATCAAAAAAAGTTATATTTAAGGTTGCATATTTTTGCAATTTTAATATTAATTTTGTAAGTCTAACATTCAAAATGAGAGAGAAAAAACTTGATGGGGGGGGGGGGGGCATTAAAAAAATATAGAAACTATATAAATCTTGATCTTATCTACATTAACAAAAAAAATATTGGGCTTGGTTAGTTTTCTTTTTTCTGATATATTATTATTATTTAGTTTAATAAATTGTTTAGTTAATGTTTAAATTAAATATTCATAGATATCTAATTAATAGTATTTAATTTTTCCTTATTTTTTGCATCAAAGGGGTAGTTGCTCAAATTGCATTTAAACTTGAATTTTGTGAACTGCATTTTTTTTATGTTCAATAGTTCATTTATAGGGCATGTATTTGAAATAATTTCAATTTTCTACCAGGTAGTTTTAAATATATCAAGATTTGAAACTCACATTTTTTGGATATATTCAACATAAATGACTGTCCTGCTTTCACAAAACAGTATTTGGGTGGTGCCTCATTGATTGTTATTCATTTTAATACAAAATTATTCATGTTTGATGGTATTTTTATAACTTATGCTTGCCATCAAGCTTTTTAAATGCACTTCATGCAACTATCCCTTTAGATATTATTTGATGATATGTAATCATGTCTAATTAGTTTTTCTATTGCCAAAAAATAATTTACCACAAAATTTTAGAATCACTTCAATGTCAGGTTGTTGATAATTTTTTTAATCTGTTGTTGAAGTGGTTTTGAAAATCATAAAACTACATTAAAATTCATTTTTAAATTATTGATGAACTATTTTTGATGCAGTTAACACACAAACAAAGAAATGAGAAACCAAGAAAGAGAAAATTTTGACAATTTTCAATAGAATAACTTAATTAAAAGATTGTCCCATAAAAAAATCTTTTATGATAGTTACTTCTGTTGTCCCATTTGCACAACTAGAACAACAAGAATCTTTTGAAGAGTACCATCACTTAATTTTATAGTTTTTATATATATTGTGTAACTAATATTATATTTTGTAGAATTTATTGCAATCATTATTTTTTAAAAGAGTATGACTATTTATCATTACAAGTCAGATTAGAGTATGAATTTTAATGACATAACTGTCATATTCTAACCTGTCTTTTGATAATCTGAGATTTAGTAACAAACAGTCATACTCTAACCTGACTGTTTGTCACTAAAAGTCAGTTTAGAGTATGACTGTTTGTCACTAAAAGTCAGTTTAGAGTATGACCATTTGTCATTAAAATTCAGATTAGAGTATGACTGTTTGTCATCAAATGTCAGATTAGAGTATGACTGTTTGTCATCAAATGTCAGTTTAGAGTATGACTGTTTGTCATCAAATGTCAGATTAGAGTATGACTGTTTGTCATCAAATGTCAGATTAGAGTATGACTGTTTGTCACTAAAAGTCAGTTAGGAGTATGACCATTTGTCATCAAATGTCAGATTAGAGTATGACAGTTTGTCATCAAATGTCAGATTAGAGTATGACTGTTTGTCATCAAATGTCAGATTAGATTATGACTGTTTGTCACTAAAAGTCAGTTAGGAGTATGACCATTTGTCATCAAATGTCAGATTAGAGTATGACAGTTTGTCATCAAATGTCAGATTAGAGTATGACTGTTTGTCACTAAAAGTCAGATAGGAGTATGACCATTTGTCATCAAATGTCAGATTAGAGTATGACTGTTTTGTCATCAAATGTCAGATTAGAGTATGACTGTTTGTCACTAAAAGTCAGTTAGGAGTATGACCATTTGTCATCAAATGTCAGATTAGAGTGTGACTGTTTGTCATCAAATGTCAGATTAGAGTATGACTGTTTGTCATCAAATATCAGATTAGAGTATGACTGTTTGTCATCAAATGTCAGATTACAGTATGACTGTATGTCATCAAATGTCAGATTACAGTATGACTGTTTGTCATCAAATGTCAGATTAGAGTATGACTTTTTGTCAATAAAAGTCAGATTAGAGTATGACTATTTGTCATCAAATGTCAGATAAGAGTATGACTGTTTGTCATCAAATGTCAGATTAGAGTATGACTTTTTGTCAATAAAAGTCAGATTAGAGTATGACTATTTGTCATCAAATGTCAGATAAGAGTATGACTGTTTGTCATCAAATGTCAGATTAGAGTATGACTGTTTGCCATCAAATGTCAGATTAGAGTATGACTGTTTGTCATCAAATGTCAGATAAGAGTATGACTGTATGTCTGCAAAGTTCAGATTAGAGTATGACTGTTTGTCTGCAAATGTCAGATTAGAGTATGACTGTTTGTCATCATATGTCAGATTAGAGTATGACTGTTTGTCACTAAAAGTCAGTTAGGAGTATGACCATTTGTCATAAAATGCCAGATTAGAATATGATTGTTTGTCATCAAAAGTCAGGTTAGAGTATGACTGTTTGTCATCAATTGACAGATTAGAGTATGACTGTTTGTCATCAAAAGTCAGGTTAGAGTATGACTGTTTGTCATCAATTGTCAGATTAGAGTATGACTGTTTGTCATCAAATGTCAGATAAAGGATTAACTGGGCAAATTTTGAGGGTCA
The DNA here is from genome assembly GCF_053477335.1 of Acartia tonsa. NCBI lineage: Eukaryota > Metazoa > Arthropoda > Copepoda > Calanoida > Acartiidae > Acartia > Acartia tonsa. Next base: position 37,064,227 of record NC_137268.1, on the reverse strand, counting down.
ATTTAATCACAGATTACGATCTTAATCACCTGAACTTTGCTCACATTGAGTCAGATTCGTCAGATTATAATCTGAAATCCCCCCTGACAGATTAAAAATTTGGCGGCAAATCCTGAGTAATCTGAGTTTTAGTACCTTTTTGCGCAAAAACACAGGTTTTGTCAGATTACAATCTGACGAAATGTAATCAAATGTCAGAGTTGATTGATGAGGGGCGGGCAGATTAAAACCTGAGGAAAACCTGTCAAAACTCAGATTAGACAAGGTTTTGTCACTACTTGTCAGATTTAAAAACTACTAGGGAGTATAAATGTTCGTTTGTCCTACCATTTCTTAGCTTCGCTTTTATGGATGTTGTCATCCTTGTTTTTTATAAAGTAGCAAGTTTCTATTAGTTTTGATTTTCTACTTAACCGAGTGTGTTTTCTATTTTAAAGAAGTTTCATATATGTCTAGGGATGGTTTTAGGCTATTTTACTGCCCTCTATTACCTAGATGCTTTTAATTTAACTTCAGGGATCTAAAGGGATACAACATTGGCTGATAAATTGATGTACATCCGCAATTAAGATTCACAAAATTACCCCTTCAGTACCTAGTTTACAATTTGTGGTTGAAACGTTTGGACACTAAACTTACTGAACCAAATTTATGAAACGTTCCCAAAGTTGTTTAGCCAACCATTAAAAAAGAAGTTATTATAAAACTTTGGGGACTAATTATAAACAGCCCAATGTCCCCTCCCTCCCAGAGTCAACAGGGTATAGTCCCTTTCGTGACAACGCATCTTAAGGGGCGTTTTGTCGTATTTTCACAGTAGCTTTTGATAGGTTATTTTAGGTTATGTTAGATTAAGTTGGATTAGGTGATTGCCCCGCAGGGTTAGAGCCCCTCCGTAGCGGCTAGAAATAGGGAAAAGCTACTGTGAAAATACGACGAAACGCCCCTTAAGAGGCGTTGCCACGAAAATGGATAATACATAAATATTTACATTTTGCCAATATAAAAATGCTATTATTAAACCTACACGTTCTGCTGTAATATAGGGACACCAATTAAGTTTTTAGATGAGTAAGTGAGAAACAGTAGAGAGGGGTAGTTTTTGTTCAAATACAGTAACAGTAGCACACCATATTATATATATATACATATGTACTGCTAATAAAAAAAAAACATATTTACATTTTTAATTAACTTTTATAAGGGGTTAATTTAATACCTATATGTTAAATATTATAGAGGTACCTAATTTAAAAATTTACTATGAAAAATCATAAGTGAAATCCTTGTTTCTTATTCAAAATATACGATAAAAATGTTATTTTCCACCATTTAGTTTGTAAACTTAAAGTTATAATAGGTAAATTTTTAACTTTTAAAAGAAAAAGAAATAAATTTTTTGGAGGGTTGGGTTATTTAGAGGTGGTTTCTCTTGGGAGGGTGGTGTGGTAGTACCATTAAGAAAATAGTTATAAACCTTCCTTGGACCTATAAGGAGCTACATTTTAAAGAAGAACCATATGCTCCGAGAACCTACTAAAATTAATCAAAAATTACTTATTTCTTTATTATAATCTTATGTGCAAATTTTTATTTTCCATACGTTACTAAAAAGATTTTTTTTTTTTAATTTAAATAATTTTATCAATTTAAATGTATTTTTGAGATTTGTAATCTACAAAATTTACTACCTAAATTGAATTGATTTCAAATAAATATTTTTCTGTATTTTCTTCTTGTGTATATTCAAATAGATTTGATAAAGATGGGGGGGGGGGGGGGGGGTGTTGACACTTTTGCGTAAACAGTGAGTATAGGCTTTATCTTTGGACTGAGAGGATAGGTTATAAAAGAAAAAATCGTTCTTATATTATGAATTTTCCCAAGTTTTAAGATTTTTTGGATAGGCCTCTAGGTTCAGGAGCTGCCGGCCTCCAGTTGGTCTCTAGACAGGTAAAAATAAGAACTATTTTTTTAAAGAGATATTATTTAAAAAAATATGCATCTTTTTTCTTCAAATATGTAAATAACATTTTAAAATATGCATATTTTGTCATATTAAATGACCTCTAAAAAAAATTATTTTGATTTTCGCCTGTCCATCCAGAGACCACCTGGAGGCCTGCAGCTCCTGAACCTTGGAGGCCTATCCAAATAACTTGGGAAAATTTATCATATAAGAATGATTTTATCCCTATTAACCTATCCACTTAGTCCAAAGATAAAACCTAAACTCACTGTTTACGCAAATGTGTCAAAACTTCCCCCCTTAGTCTTGTTTACTTATCGAGCTTGAATTTATTTTCCAGTATAGCTGCGAAACCGATCAATATCCGCTGGAATAGAACCGGTTCTAAGCCATACTGAAAAATCATTTATAATATCGTATTACAGCTAATTTTCCATGAATTTTAATATAAAAATCATAAAACTAATACTTATCAGCTAAAATCTTATAATTTTTCATTTTAATATCCTCGGAAAGCTGTCTATAATACGATGCGATAAATAACTGTTCTAATTTTGATTCATTTTCTTTAGCTCTAAACCAAAGTGTTGATTAAGTTTTAAAAAAAAAATTCAAGATTTAATTTATTTCCAAATAGTGTTTTTTTTAAACTCATGGCTAAGCCCCTAGACTAAATAAAACTTGAAATTGGTGTTAAGAGTGTAAAAAATAGCATAAAACATTCTAAGAACAATCGATTTATTATTACTTGAATGGGGTATAGTCCTTTCCACGACATCCCTCCATAAGGAGCGATTCTTCGTATTTTTTACAGTAGCTTTTCTCCTATTTCTAGCCCCTGCGGGGGGCTCTAGCCCTGCGGGGCTAATTACCTAACCCTGTGGGGCAATCACCTAACACAATATAACCTAACCTAACCTAAAATAACCTATAAAAAGCCATTTTAAAAATACGAAGAAACGCTCCTTATGGAGGGATGTCGTGGAAAGGACTATACCCCTTGAATGTTGTGCCATGTATTCTAATAAATTGTTGTTTGCAGCTTGTTAAAATAACGATACCCCCCACCCCCTCATCAAATCTCCCAATCTCCTTCCCTCCTGAACGAAATGACCAATAAATGTAGGCCGTATTAGCACGCTAAATTGATGACAAATTTTCCTCTGTCAATATATCCAAGTATTTCCATATCCTTTAATGTATCAATTTTTAGGGTATACAAGTGTACCTGGACTGAGAATAACTGAGCGGGCACCAAGTGTATCACCCTCAGGTAAGACACTTTTTTAGAATTGTCCTATCGATTTCAAACCTTGTATGACGATTCCTGTAAAAGTAAGGTACGATATAGGAAGCTTAGTAACCCTTCAGATCCTTAAAATAAAGTACGTACGTCCATTTAAAACATGCTGATTTTTAACCTGACACTCTACAAGAGTTCGTTTGTTCTTTAGATTTTATGGCTTTGCTTTTGTGGATGTTGTCATCCTTGTTTTGTAGCATAGACCAAGAGAAAAAATGTTTAAAAACTAGAAATAATGAAAGAAAGCTTAGGGTTTTCACACAAACTGTCGTGCTGATCACTGAAAACCTCGTCTCTTATTATTGCGTAGGGTGGGGGTAGTTTAGTAGTTAGGTTAGGTTTAATTTGGAACTTTGTAGCCCCCGCAGGGCAAGGACCCCTGCAGGAGAAAGGCACAGAAAGAAAGCAAGCTACCTACCCTATTAGTATTTTCAATTTATTTAAAAATAAGTGGGAGTAGAGGGGTTTCCGTGCTCTACAGAAACCATGTGTGAAATCACCGAAAACATTTACTTTTATTATGAGCTATTATGTAAAAGGCAGCGATGCGGAGCCGTTTAATTTTGTTGAGGCTCCGGCTCCGCGGAGCCGCCTGTGAAATATCGGCTCCGACCTAAAAAAAAACTCATCATATTAGTTAGTTAGTTAGTTAGTTAGTTAGTTTCAGCCGAGCAAGAAACATCTCTCTCTCTATGTAGAGTTGAAGTTTATTGTACCCTTCCACTTTTGAGTACAATTCCTAGCTACCCCCTCCCCCTTACTTCCACTAGTAGGGGAGGTATACATTGCTCAAACACACACACACACATAAGCCGCAGACACGTATTGACGTACAGCGCTGTGATTGGCTGATAGTATTCACGTTGTAATACGTGATTGGCTAACGGAAAGGAGAAATTATTGGAGGCACCTGATTGGTCGGAACTTTTTCTACAGCTACTCCTATTGGTACAGGTTATCCCTTTTCTACCTCCTCTCTTTAGCGCTTGAGCCATGACAGGCGGTAGGGGTGGCAAGTCCACTCTTAGCCAAACCATTGACACGGAAACATCTAAATCCGTCGACAATTTTTCTGTTAATTCTGTTAATTCTGCTAATTCTGCCGTTAACTCTATCGATAATCATAAAGATAGTGAAACTGAAGTCGACCCGGTAGCCAGCGATAGCAGCAGAGGTGTAGACCTCAACCCCTCCGCATGGAGGCACATGGAAAAGTTGATCAGCAAGCAGGTTAGCATAACGGTAGAAAAACAGACTAGGCAGATTAACGACCGCATAGATAGCCTTAGCTCGCGCATTGAGGGGATAAGGGATACGTATGAAACACAGATTAATGAAATTAAGCAGAAACTGACAGACCCTGATCTAAAGACTGATGAAGCCCAAAATTTGAGGCTGACAGCAGCTGAGACTGAAATTAAATTGCTAAAAGATCTCTCGGCCGAAAAAAACCGGTGCGATGAGTTCCTAAATTATCATCATCTTATTGCAGGAGTCCAGCGCGAACAAAGAGATAGGATGTGGAGCTGCAGAGTCTACAATTTTCAGGCCCCGTGGGAGTCCAAGCAGCTAGACGTGGAGGGAGTGTACAACCAGCTCATCAGGCCTGTGCTAGACAAAGTGGTATCTACAGGTGATAAACCGTATCCGACTGATTTTCATAGTATCATTGAGCGTGGACACCCGCTAGCAGCAAGAAAATCAGAAATAGCTCCGTTTATTTTTCGGTTTCACTCGCGGCGTTTTCTTTATGATTTTATGTTGAATAAACGTCCACACGTAGAATCCCTGATTGCCAAGGCCGCCAACAAAAGCCTCTGGACGGCCTCGAGTGCCGTAAAGTACGACCCGAAGAAAAGGCTGCGGGTAGCACATGATCTGGCACAAACCAACAGGCAATGTATGTCCTTCTTGCATATGACCGGGCTGGCCTCGAAGTGCAAGACCACGTCTGTCGGGGTCAGCTTCAAGCCCAAGGGTTTGAAAACAGGCTGGGTCAAAGTAACTAACCCCTTTTCATCGACCTTAGAGGGGTTAGTTAAGCCTCTTCCCCATGTTAACAGTCTATTGTCGGCAAAGGCGCTTATCTTTGACATTTACGACGCTGCTAACCGTGATTCCTACATTAAAAAACTTAACATTAATGTAGAAGATATTTACAGGGCTTCAGCTAAACAGAGGACAGAAGACCCTGGTTCCGATGAGGAGGATGATGAGGCTTACCCCGAAGCCGCTGCACGCCCGCCCACAGGCGAGGAGACCAGGACCGAGGTCAACGCAGTATCGGTACCAGCAGCGGCCAAGGGGAAACGACAAGCGCAATCAGCGGTCACGAGAGCAGAGGCCAAAAAGTCAGCAGCAACTAGTGTGGCCAAGAAATGAAGGAGAGTATATTCCTTTGCATAATAAAAACATTTCAAGTCAAGTTATAAGCGGCAATCATTATTTATTCGCCAAATCTAATACTATGTTAATACTTTCTTGGAAATTATTGAGTGTCACCAGATTTTGGCTTATATTGTACTATTTAAGTTTTACAAGATTTTGGCACCCATTATATGATATAGTTGCAGAATCATATTTTTGGTACGAATATAGTCGCTATGTTGTAGCCGGTCTAGGCATCATATATTACAGAAAATATGCACAAGATGCACCAAAGTGGCCTACACTAATTCTAACACTTGACTTAAAAAACTAAATTAAATCCTTCATCATTCAAAATATTTTAACGCAAACTTATATTAAATTGTTATTCATTTGAATATTTTTTTAAAAAAATGTTTGAGATGTTAAAATGTTGAAATAATGTCTGAGTATCAATGTATTTTTAATTATATGTAATGATTAAGATACTCAAAAGGTGGGGTAACTAACGCACACCAGTTATCATTTTTCTTTGTATTATTATCTTGTTTTTTAGTTCTTGGCAGTACATGGGACGCCCGGAGACTTTCAAACAGAAGGAGGACCGTATCAGTTTGGGGATGGAGTTGTGTGCAGCTAATTTAATGTGGTACATGTCAGGTAGATGAGACTTTGGATAGATTGAATAGTAACCCGAATTATAACTTGGCATCTCATTTGTATGGGGAAGTTTATTCTGAATTTAGTGATGAATTAAATGTTCAATGCAATTATAGATCAGAACAGCAAGCAATTGAAATACTTAAATCATTTGATAGGCCAACATTCTCAATGTTTAACTTAAATTGTAGATCCTTATCATCCTGCTTTAACGAACTTTTATCTATAGTAGACAATTTTAAAGAACATAATATTGAACCAATATGTTTCACAGTACAGGAAACTTGGATTAGGCCTAACCATAATTTAAACTTTATTCAAATCGAGGGTTATGATTTCTACTCCAAACCGCGCCCGCAAGGGCGCGGTGGTGGAGTGGGAACATATATTAAGTCTAAATTCAAAGTAGTAGAATTATTTCAAGAATTTTATGAACAAAGTATATTTGAATCTATTATTTTAAAAGCAACTTATAATAACTTCAAATTCATTTCAGTCAATATATACAGGACGCCGGGCGAAGAATTTATACAAGCCTTTTTTAATAAATTAGTTGATTTACTGGACAAATTGGAGGATTTCAATTGTCCAGTCTTCTTGTCCGGCGACCTAAATATAAATGTATTTCTTTCAGTTTTACCTAATAGTACAGCATCTCAATTAATGGATAATTTTATTACCTATGGATATTTAAACCTAATTTTAAGAGCCACAAGAATTCATAACCAAAGCTACTCTCTAATTGATTTAATGTTTTGTAAGGACTTTGTCCAAAATCTTGCTAGTTCAATAGTCATGCCTACAGATCTTTCAGATCATTATTTAACAATTTTAACTTTTTATGAAAATTCATTCAAAAATAATAAAAAATCAAAAGATTTCACCAGGAGAAAAGTAAACGATGAAAACCTTGAATCGTTAAATAATGCTCTGAATAATGTAGACTGGAACTTAGTGACGTCATCGCAAGATGTGAACGTAGCGTACGAAAGATTTTTAGTAATTTTCAAAGAGCTCTATAATTTACATTGTCCGTTAGTCACGGTAAAACAGAATAAAAAATACATTCCACAGGAAAAATACATGAATAACCATTTACTAAAATGTAGAGAATTTAAAGATAAATTATTTAGAATAATGACTAATTTTCCCTCAAATGAAAATACAGACAGATACAAAAGATATAGGAACGAATACTACCGTAGTGTTCGTAGGGCAAAAAAGATTTATTATCAAGGTCAAATTAGGGAGGTGGGGAAGGATGGAAGGAAGCTCTGGGGAGTTTTAAGAGAAGTCTTGGGTGTATCAAAGCACTCAAAAGAGATGGACTACTTAGAGATCGGTAATACTCGTATTACAGACAAAGTAGAGATAGCTAATAGATTTAACGAGCATTTTAGCTCACTAGGTACAAACTTAACACCAGAGATTCCAACGACCGACAAACACTACACAGACTTTTTACCCCCCCGAATTGAACAGAGCCTATTCATAGGGCCACTTTCACAACAAAAAACATTTGAAATAATAACAAACATTAAACCAAAAAGTAGCAAAGATATTGATGATTTTAGTATGAAACTTTTAATTAGAACAGCGGCACCGATATCGGTGCCGCTATGTCATATTTATAATACATCTATTAGTACTGGCAGATTTCCAGATCTCATGAAGATCTCGAAATCTGTCATAATATATAAATCTGGTCCAATTTCTGAACTTGAGTCATATCGTGGCGTGTCTATGATTTGTTCCTTTTCGAAACCATTAGAAAGGTATATCTATAGCTCAATTTATGATTTTTTAGAAGAACATAGTTTTTTTTCACAAAGACAGTATGGTTTCAGGAAAAATTATAGTACAAGCCACAATGTGCTCAATATGATGAACTTGGTTACTCAAACTTTCATAGAGGGCAGGGTTTGTTCAGTAGTGTTACTTGACATCCGCAAGGCTTTTGACCTTGTGGATAGAGAGATACTACTGAACAAGCTTCGTCACTATGGAATAAGAGGAACCTTGTTGGACTGGTTTAAGAGTTACTTTGATGGTAGGGCTCAGCGTGTGTATTTTGGAGGGGAGTTCAGCACCTCCTTGGAGGACATCGTGATCGGTGTCCTTCAAGGCAGTTGCCTCGGCGTGCTCCTCTTCATCATATACATCAATGACCTCGAGGCCAGCTGTAGGGAGGCTTTGTATAACTTGTTTTGTGATGACACACTTTTGTTTTTAGCTAGTAACACATTTAGAGAATTAGTTGACAAGTTAAACGAAGTCTTACCTATGGCGGTCTCTTGGTACAATAGCAATAAGTTATTAATTAATTCTAAAAAAACCAAAGTCATTGTATTTAAGTCTCCTAGACAAAATATTAACGAAAATGATATGGAACTCTTACAGCAGTTTCCAGTCTTTATAGACGGAAACAACTATGGAGAAACTAATCAGGAAAAAATAGTAAAATTGGATCCAATTGACTTTAATGGAGATTATGGCAGAGAAAAGTGGGCACGCCATTTAGGCGTGTTAATAGATGATAGGGTTTCTTTTAAATATCACTTTGGTGAACTACAAAAAAAGTTACAAAAGGCTATTTATTCCTTGAGAGTTATGAGACATTTACTTGATAAGAGACATCTTAAATTGTTATATTTCGCGTACTGTCACAGTCTGTTGGATTTTTCAATAATATTATTTACGGGGATTACAGAAGCTATGGCAACCATGATTAAAAAAATGCAAAAAAAATGCGTACGAATTATTGGTAATGTATCAGCAACTGCACCATCGGCGGTGCTTTTTAAGCAACTAGGTATTTTGCCATATGCTGAATTGAGAGATTATAATATCATGCTTTTTATGCATAAATATTTGCATGGATCACAGCCCGAAATTTTTGAAGGCCAATGGACCTTTAGGCATCAAGTACATAACTACAATACAAGGGCACGTACAGATTTTAATGTAGATACAGCAACGAGAGCATTTTTATTCAAATCCCCACTTATTCAATTTCCTCTAATTTTTAATTCACTTCCAAATGAAATTAAGAACATACGTGATTTTAAACAATTTAAGAAAAAAGTCTTTGCTTATCAATTAAATAAAATATCTTAAAAGGGAAACATACCTTAATCTTAAGCATGTTTTAACTATTACCATTCTAATTATTATTTTCTTGTAGGATGCTGGAAGGTTAATTGACCAGTACGGGTCCTCCAGATCAGTACAGGACAGAAACCTGGAGATAAACCTGGATACATGTATATAGATGTGATTAATAACCTCGCAATTTTTTTGGGGAAGTATAAACGAAAATTCACTCTTATAAAAAAACCATAGAATTAAGTATATTTATACTTAATAAGCAAGAAAATACAAGAATGACTTTTCCGGAAACGGGACATCTATTAAGATTGCGAGGAATTAAGAACATCTTAATTATAGTATCTAGCTTAACAAATACATTTTAAAATTAAATTAACCAGTTTGAGAAGTTTAACTATTATGGTTAGGTGAGTATTCTTAACTACTATGGTTAGGTAAGAAATTGCGGAAGGAGCTTCTCGAGAATTAGAGATTCTTTAGAAGTTCATTCTAAATAATAACTTAACCAGGGATGAATACTTAACCCGAAAAATAAATAAGATATTAAGCAGGAATGTATGGTTGAGATACTAATCTTAATTGACTATTATGGTTAGGTAATAATAACTTAACCAGAACCAGAACTTAACTTAATTAAGATATCAAGCTCCGAAAGCAGGGATGTTTAGTTAAAGAAACTTAACCACGGATAGAACTCCTCAAGAATCAGAGATTTATTGAGGAGTTGGCTCCGGCGATTAAGAATCTTAACTATTATTATACTAATCTTATTTAACTATTGTGGTTAGGTAATAATAACTTAACCAGAACTTAACTTAATTAAGATATCAAGCTCCGAATGCAGGGATGTTTAGTTATGGAAACTTAGTCACGGATAAAACTCTTCAAGAATCAGAGATTTATTGGTGAGTTGGGTCCGGCGATTAAGAATCTTAATTATTATGAATCTTAAATACATAACTGAAGATATTTCTAAATATCTCGGAAGCAGAGACGTTAGTTAAGAAAATTAATTGAGGATGGGATTCCTCGAGAATCAGAGATTTATCGAGGAATTGATTCCGGCAATTTAAAATCTTAACTACTAAAAATCTTAACTACTAAGAATGCTAACTATTTACTATATAGATAAGAGATTAAGTCTTTAAAGCAAGGATGTTTAGTTAAGAAAATTAAGCGAGGATGTGACTCCTCGAGAATCAGAGATTTATCGAGGAGCCAGTCCCGACGATTAAAATCTTAACTACTAAGAATCTTAACTGTTTATTACACTTAATATTTAAATTTAGTTTCTTCTTTACATCACTAATTAATTTTTAATTATTTCATTACATAGTAGTAACTATTAAATTCTTTTTTTAAACCTAAACTTATGAAAGTCTTAAGATAGCTGTATCTAGGTAATTCACATTAAGTAGTATTAAACCAAGTTTATTAGTTGTTGCTATTCAGTCATCCTTAGTCAAACCTATTCTGACAACATAAAGTAAACTATTCGTAGTTTACAAGAGTATTAACTATATTATTTAGATTGCACACAACAACATCCGCAGGTGGTACGAGAATCCGGAAGGGAGGAGGTCAATGGGAAAGCTAGGGGTATAGCCAAGGGCTGGGATTCAAGATAATAAATTATTTTTTTTGACTATAGTATAACAGAAGATAGTCAAAGTCATTGGCGTATGGTCGGCCAGCAATAGTGTCCGCCAACATCGAGGACATGCTCCAGCCTAAAGGGCTACGCCTGTACCTGGCCATACGCGCAGGACACCTGCCACAATTAAATCATATTTATGTTATTAAAATGTTTTTATTCGATCTAGTTTTTATTCGATCTAGTACAATGAATTATGATGGAAATAAATTCAACCATCAACTTATTTAAAATGTTAATATTATTGTAAAATAAAAATGTCTAGTAACTCGATTGGCGGAGTGTCCAAAGATCGGGGGTAGTTGTATGATCTTATGGTTAATAAATGATTTTGATTTTTTTTTGATATTTTTTTGCCAAGTCTATTTTTGACTTTTTAAGATTTTAAAAGTTCATTTTTTGGTTAAAATGGACACAACAGAGTTACCAAATTATAATTACCAAAAAATCTCTTTTTATAGCCGGAGCCGCTTTTTTAACTAAAATAACGGCTCCCGCTCCGGCAAAATATGGCGGCTCCGGCTCCACAACACTGGTAAAAGGCATTGAAGAATTGTTCTAGAGAATTAAAACTTGTTTGACTTACAGACGGACGGACAAAGTGACAGTGTAGTTCTGTTTTGTACAGTGAGTTAATTATAAAATTCATTCATTCAATTCACATAATTTTGTATTTAAACACTTGTTTAGTTATAATTTAGGTAGGTATTATAAGTTAATTAAGATTATATCATTTAATCGTACAGGTGTTTTTTTATTTTATAAATGTTATCTTTTTAATCATGCAAAAATGAATACTTTTTAAAAGCGAAGCTTTTCTATAATTAGGGTCGGTCCGTACGTCCGTCCGAGACGGATAGCTTTTTTTTAATTTAGGCATGTTAGAATTGTCCTGTCGTTTTTTAACTTTGCATGGTGATTGTAGTTAGGTACGATTTAGAAAGCGTAGCAACTCCGTAATCATTACAAGAATGGCCGTACGTCCATTTTAAACATGTTGATTTTTCTACTTTTTTTTATAACAAAAGGGGGGGGCGAAAGTGACACTTTTTGAAACCAAAACTAAAAGTCAAAGGAACTCAACTAAAAAAAGTGTTACAGGTCTGACATTTTGCATGGCAGTTGCTTTATAGGGGTACAATATGGAACTGTGAAAAAACGGCGGCGCAACCGCCGAAAACCGCCGAGAAAAGGCAACAAAAATTACGGCGGGAAACGGCGGTTTTCGGCGGTTGCGCCGCCGTTTCTTCACAGTTCCATATTGTACCCCTATAAAGCAACTGCCATGCAAAATCTCATACCTGTAACCCTTTTTTTTAGTTCAGTTCCTTTGTTGACTCTTAGTTTTGGTTTCAAAAAGTGTCACTTTCGCCCCCCCCCTTTTTAAGTGATCTAATTATCCGATTGATCTGATTTTTGGTATATTGATTCCTGGGACAACAATATCATAAGTGAAGCAACTCTATAATCAAGGTCTAAAAATGTAAGTGTGTCCATAAACATTATCCTGTATCAAAAAGTTTTTTAACAAATTTACTTACAATTTTGTTATTATTGTAGATTAGGTATTAATTTTCGATATCATGCTTCATAGAAAGAAATATTAAGACAGGGATAAGACAATGGCCGATAAATTAGTGTACACCCCCATTGATGATACACAAAATACCTCTTCTGTAGATTTAAATCAGTGGTGGAAACGTTTTAATTTAACCCTCAACTTAATGAAATAACCATTATAAATTCAGTAGAAGTCCCCAAAGTTTTTAAGCCAACGTATAAGACTTTGGGGACTAGTTTAATAAACAGCCCATTGTCCCCTTTCTTTCTGGCAAGTACATGTTTATTAATGATTGTAGGTCAGGGGAATCGAACCAGTAAATCGCCGGTGTCAGGCCGACTAAGTTGTTCACCGCCAATTCGTAGCAGCGGTATACTTGGCAGTTCGCCGCCTGTCAGAAGTAGCAGCATTTTAGGTAAATAGTTTTAAAGCAAAGCTTTATATAATTATGGTCGCTCTGAATGTCCGTAACAGATAACTAGCTCTTTAATTGTTTTTGTTATAAAAATCCTATCCTATTTAATTAAATGTTTAGTAATGATTACTTGAACAACAAGGTACAATGTTCCTTTTCTTAAGTTTTTAAGATTTAATTATTTCAAGGAAAGGTAACTTCCCCTATGAAATAATTTTAAATGCAAAGATTCTATGTAGTAATTGGAAGTTTATATGTAGATTTTCAGTTTGTGCATCATCATGAAATTTGATCTAAGCCACTAGAGGTCAAATAGGTTGTAGTTTGACCACAACGAAAGCTAAGCTAATGTTAAAAGCCTTTTTTCTCTGTTTTAGGGAGTTCACCGCCAGTTCGCAGCGGCATACGAAGACTGAGTGGGGGCAGCAGTGGGTCTCCGACAAGGGGCAACAGGGCACGCAGGAAAAGCTGCGAGCAGGTACAGATAGATAGATAGACATATAAACAGACAGACAACTTTTATAGATAAAGCTAACCATTCCTTACGGACGGACCAAATTATGTAAACGCTTAGCTAGGTATAATAAAAGAATTGTCAAAAACATAATTGTTAGGGAGATAGAGAGATAAATAGACAAATACACTTACTTTGATAAAGTTTATCTATTAAAAGTTACTTTTTCTCGCATTTATTTGTATAATTATTTTCTATTGTATAGCTAACAATTTGTTCTCAATTTAAACCTTTTAGTATTTTGCGCAAATTTTATTTTTTTTATTTACATCTACATTCGCATTTATGATGCAAACATATTATTGTGTTTTTCTTACATGAAACAAGGATGATAACATCCATAAAAGCAAAGCTCAACAAATCAAAAATGAACCCTTAATAAAAAATTGTATATAGTCAGAATCATTAACATATTTCTAATAAAGCTATCGAGAAATTACTTGAATACATAATAGTTTCTTAAGGACATACAAATAACATTAAAAGAACGATAGTTCAGCTGATATTAATGATCTTCTTAAACCAAAAATATTTTTTTTTGTGTGTGAGGCTAAAAAGGGGAATTGTTTTATTCATAAATATGGAAACCATTACCTGGTAAGTTTTCATTACTAATTAGATTTGAAAATCCGGTATGATCCTTAAAATCCTTGGGTGGAACACGCCAAACCCCCTTCTCAATTTTCAATCTTAAAAATGTAAGTATAGTCTCCATAAGAAGCTTCTATCTCTCGATGCCCTATCCCTTCTAACCTATAATAAGTCACAAAAATACTTTTTTCTCTTTTAATTTTGCATTAGGTCTAAAATTCCACCTAGTTATTACAGCTGTAATTTTGTAACTTATTTCAGAAGATGAGTTGTTCGCCTACAGGAAGTAGCCTGCCCTCGTGGCCAGCCCCGAGTGTGCCCAACCCTGCGGGATGCTGGTCCCCCATAGCAACCCCACACCCTACCTCGTCACTGGCCCCGGGACATACCTCCACATGGTCTCCAGCAGAATCCACCTCGTCAGGTATAGGTATATTCAGGGATCTAAAGGGATAAGACAATGGCCGATAAATTGGGATACAGTCTCAATGATAATACACAAAAATTACCCCTTCTGTAGTTAATGGTAAAATTGTTTTGACCATGTATGAGATAAAACCAACAAGCGGAAAAAAATCTAAAATAATATTTTGGGGGCAAATGGAGAGGTCGACAATTTTACGATGTGTTGCCCCCCAACGACAGCTGAAAAACACGTATAGGTTTCGAGATTATTTTCCCGAATTAATTATTTCGTTATTGGTATAAGCTGCGTTTGGACACTTAACTTAATGAACCTACCAACCAAAATACAACGAAAGTCCCCTAAGTTTTTGAGCCGACGAATGAGAAAACGTTATTATAAAACTTTGGAATATTGTGTAACACTTTTGTAACAGCCTTATGTCATCTCCCTCCCTAATTATATTTCTTATCTTTAGTAATATTTTTTACGTCTCTAATTACATATTCATAAGTTTATTTACAGTGCCTAAATATTTTTTTGTAACGGATAATTTTTTTTGTTTATTTTTACAGTTGAAAATACTCATTAAATCACGAAACCTCTACCATCATAATATTTTTTATGCCTTTAAAAATATTGCAAAAGCCCTTTAAAAATATTGCTTGAATCCGCAATCCACAATACAAAAATCCGCAATTCGCAAAAAACAAGAATCTGTAATCCAAGGATTAATCCGCTTTTTTTTGAGAATTCAAACTTTTAAATCTGTTTTTGAGGCTTAATTTTTATTAATAATGACAAACATATCTATAATATAGATATAAACAGACAACTACCTCCCTTCCTTTTTTAAAGACCTCTTTCGATTATTTTCTGTTACTTGGCTGTGTTAATATAAGCGAAACTATTGGTTGATTTTCAATGACCTAATAGAAAGGTTGCACAAGGCGGTTGCGATGGGGAGATACAGTTATTTAACCCTTTCTCCCTCTAGTGTTCTACTCTAATTAATGATCAAAATTTTGTCAGGATATTTATGGTCTACCTGTTCCATAACGACCTCCACAGGGTCCAGCACTAGCAGCTGGTCAGCCTCCCTACCTCCGTCCTCCAGCTGGTCACCCACACCTACACACCAAACAGACAACCTGTCCTCCTCGTTGGCAGACGCCAGTGGGGGCAGGCTGACCCCTGCGGGCGCGACTGTTGTTGGGTTAGGGAATAGTGAACAGCATAGCTCACTGCCTGGTACTTTACATAACAGGTTGGTTGCTTTTTGCGAACAGAAATGTTTGAATTTTTTTGTAGACAAATTATTTGGGGGATAAATGAGCGATTTGAGGTTATTATCGAATGATAATTATTTTTAAAAAATTTTAGAGGGATGAAATGAGGCGTTTTAAAATTTTAGAGGGGTTAACATCCCTTACCCCCCAACATTTGACATCTATGCATGTAATTTTATTATTCCATGTTTTATATTTAAACATACATACCTATACAAAATTAACGACAATCCTAACTGTGGCAAGCGTAGCAGTTCTATTATTTTTCATGTTTGTTTCCAGGTCGCTCCCAAATGCCAGCACAAGTTGTGGGGGTGGGAACAGTTTGGAGTCCAATGGTTTCACCATGAGCACCCTGGATAGGCTGGCTATCGGTGCCGCTTCCTTTGACAATTCAAACCAGGTCAGATAAATCATCTTTTTTTCAGTTCACAAAAGTAATTGGATGTTTTTGTGATTTTGTGATTTTGTGATTTTAAAGATCTTTAATAGTCTAATGATTTTCAGAGAAGATTTATCTTTTATAAAAACCTCATTTATGTTGATTTTTTGTTTACCCATTATTAAAGAGCATCCATTATAGAACATAATTGGTCCGTCAGTATGTAGGTCATGATCCAAAAGATATATACATATAATTGTAATGTAAAGGTTTTGTGACTTTTCTTTAATTTATCTTCTTCCTTTTTTTTCCTCCCCCTTTTTAAAAGCGAAGCCTTTCTTTAATTAGGGTCGGTCTGTACGTCCGTCCGTCCGTACGTCTGAGATTGATAGCTTTTTTCATTAATTTAGTCATGTTAGAATTGTCCTATCGATTTCAAATTTTGCATGGTGATTCCTATAGAATTTAGGTACGAGTTAGAAAGCGTAGCAACTCTATAATCATTACCAGAATGTCCGTACGTCCATTTTAAACATGTTGATTTTTTACATTTTTATCAACTTATTTTTATGTGATCTAATTATCCGATTGATCTGATTTTTGGTATACTGATTCCTGGGACTACAAAGTACAAAATTATAAGCAAAGCAACTCTATAATCAAGTCCTTGAAATGTAAGTATGTCCATGAACATTATCCTGTATCAAGAAGCTTTTCAACAAATTTACTCACAATTTTGCTTCATTTATATTCTGATTTTTCAGTTTTAACACTATACAAGTGTTAATGTTCGTTTGTCCTACCGTTTCAGGGCTTCGCTTTTATGGATGTTGTTATCCAAATATTTTTATGACCACTCAATATTTGCTCTCTAACTTACTTTGTCCGTTGGTAATTAAAGATTTTTTTGTTCCGGTACTTATGGATGTTGTCAACCCTGATCACATTTAAATATGCAAAAAGTAAAGCAATTTGTCTGAAGTTTATATATTTCTTTTTAGTAGCGAAGTTACTCTATAATTTGAAATGTCCGTCTGTCCATAAGAAAGTTTTTGGGAAATCGTGATTTTCTCAGCTCCTATAAAAGATAGACAGCTGAAATTTTTAGTGAAGATTCCCATAATATATGCCCATCTAATATAAACATTGTTTTGTCCATCTGTCTTTTATTTGGGGTGCTAGATCGATTCCTATATTTTAAGGTTTTCATGATTCTCTATTCCTTTTTAGGATTGACGGCTGAAATTATCAGGGATTGAATTTGCTCATATTCTACATTTTTCCACCAAGTTTCATTAAGATTTGTCTATTAATTGCGGTGCTAGATCGGTTCCTAGATTTTATCTTTTAATGGTTGCGTGATTTGAAAGGTTTCTTGATTTCCCTATGTTTTCAAGTTTCATGTTTATGGCAGTGTTTCGGATCCGCATTGATTTTTTGCGGATCCGGATCCTCCAAATTTGGTCAGTGCGGATCCGGATCCTTGACAATTAAAATAAAAACACCAAATTTTTCAAAAATATTTATTCTTTAATTCGAAGTCAAAAATACTTATAATTTTCAAGTCTGAACCTAAACCTTTAAAGATTGGCTCTCATCAAGAGAATGTCTGAAATTTTATATAATTTTAGGTAGATTTTTCCATTTTTTCCGCATTTTTTTGAGTCCAAGGATCCGGATCCTTGGACTCAAAAATATGCGGATCCTTGCGGATCCGGATCCGAAACTCTGGTTTATGGTATGACGGTGCTCTATGTTAAATTTTTTCCCGGTATCTCTTCATCATTTTGAGCTTCGCTACTTATGTATGTTGTCATCCTTGTTGTATTTCATAATTAAGAATCTAACCTAAATAGCATAGAAAATATACATTACTTTTGAAGACACTCTTTTGAATCTTTTCTTTAATGTAGGGTGATGTGTACACCTCAAGTGGTCCTTCCTCCTCCAGTTATTCCAGGACCCAACCCACCACTACAATCCCCGCCTCCTCATCCTCAACAAGCGACGTGGACTCGAACCCGCTACCCCGCCAATTTTTAACGCCGCCCCCGGTACGGCCGGAAAACAGCATACTCCGGCAACAATTGCAGGTTTTGTTTATTATGCAAATTTAACGTGATATTAGCATACGTCAATGATGGGGACTCGAGGGTGATTTCCCCCCCCCCCCCCCTAAAAAATTCAAAAGAACATGTCCTAACTTTTGTAATTTTTTTAACCCATTCGTGACAAGCTCCCAAAGTTCAAAGTTTTGATTTACCGGGCTTCAACTAAATAGATATTTTCAATAATTACTCAACAAAATTTTAAAAAAGTAAGGTGTCAAATTAAAGATCTTACTATTTTTGTTATGGCAGTTTTCTTCTTCTTTTTTGTTGCGTTTTAGTACCTTAAAACTAACTTACTTTTTTTTTAATTTTAATCACTTTAAAATTAAGAGGTCTACAAAAAACCGATTGCATATTTAAATTCTATGGATCATTTTACATCTACTACTTACTAAAAACACCGACTAGCTATTTTTTTAAAAATCACAAAAGTTAGGACATGTTCTTTCAGGTAATACATGAGGTAGATTTAACCACATTCTTAAAATATTCACCCCAACATTGAATCAAACTCCCCCTTTCCCATTGTAATTTTTAGCCCCTGCCCCCCTAAGAAAAAAAAAATCTTACAAAAGCATACATACATCCATTTATCCATCCATCTATCTCTCAATGCATCCATTTGTTTATCCAACTACCTATCTATAATAGATAAATCTTGATATTCTGTGTATTTAGGGAAATTTAACCACAAGACATAATGAAACAGTCACCTGTCGAAGTTGTAGTAAAATGCTGACAGGTAAATATATTAATTTTGTGGTTTTTTAATGCTCGGGAGCTACTCTATCATAGGCGTCCAAGGGGGGGGGGGGGTAATGGGGCGATTACCACCCCCAAATTTTTTTTCATTTTACCCCCCCCCCATTTAATATTTACCCCTACTAAAAAAATTTTTGCGCGCTTCGCGCGCATTTTTAATACTAAATTTTTAATAAAATTTAAATTACCTCCCCCCCAAAAAAAATAAAAAGCTTGGACGCCCCTGTACTCTATTATAACTTTTTTTTTTATACCTAGTCTGAAGCATCTGTAAGTAACTTTTTTAAGTTTTTCCTCAGGAATGTAGGGATGCGACAATAGGAAAATTATTATGAACAATATTACTTCTTTCGTAGATAAGGATTATTAGGGTAAGATTTTGGAGAATATTTTGTCCTGATACAACGTTTGCTCCAACTATTTTAAGCTACCCTTATAATAAAGTAAAAGGATGTGTGATTGTCTGTGTGCCTGTATGTCTGTCTGTTAGTACCGAATGATCTCGCTAACCGCTGAACCGATCGGATTCTACTCTTCAGTGAATATACATGCTGGTCCTTTGGTGGTTTTAGGCTATATTCTTGGGGGCGATTTTCTTCGGATAGTAGTGGTATCCTCCCTAAAAACAGTTTTAAACCTTCCCTGGACCTATGAGAAGCTATATTGTAAAGTAGAACCATTTGGTTCAGCGGCTATCATTAAAAAGAAATGTTATTCCTTTATTTCTTTATTTCTAGGGGGCACTTGAGGAGGAGAGAGTCAAATTTAATTATCAAATTTCTTATTGTAAATTTTAAAAGAAAAAGTAAAAAAAATTTTGGTGGGGCGAAATTTTTTTTTTTTGGGGGGGGGGTACCTCCCTCCTCATTTTTATTATAATTTTAAAAAATTTTATTGGGGGGGATTTTTCATTTTTTGGGTGGGTTGGGGGTGTCCCACCCCCCAAAAAAATAGTTATAAACCTTCCCGGGACCTATGAGAAGCTACAATGTTAAGGAGAACCCGATCGGTTCAGCGGTTAGCGAGATCCTTCGGTACAGACACACAGATACACACACAGACAAACAAACATCCTGTTACTTTAGTATAAGGATCATCTCACTCAAAAAAAAGTTAAAGAGGATGGGTAATTTTTTTAAAATCCTGTTGAATGTTGAATTTTGTTGTTTTTTTGTGTATTTTCAAATGTTGAATGTACTAAAAACTTCTTAAGAATTTAGAAAGACGTATTTCATTTTAATTAAACTTTGTCTATAAATGGAAAAGTTTTTTTAAGCGAATCTTTTCTATAATTAGGGTCGGTCCGTACGTCACAGACAGGAGTTAGATCTTTTCGTTAATTTAAACAGGTTAGAATTGACCTATCGATTCCAAACTTTGCATGGTGATTCCTGGAGTAGTTAGGTGCGATTTAGAAAGTGTAGCACCTCTAGAATCGTTACCAGAATTTTGTATGTGATGAAATTTTCAGATTTATAATATATACTCAGGGTTTCGGATCCGCATTGATTTTATGCGGATCCGGATCCTACTGGATCCGGATCCGGATCTTTGACAATAAAAATAAAATCACCAAATTTTTCAAAAAAAATTTATTCTTTAATTCGAAGTCAAAAATACTTTTAATTTTCAAGTATGAACCTAAACCTTAAAGATTGGCTCTCATCAAGAGAATGTCTGAGATTTTATATAAATTTAGGTAGATTTTTCCATTTTTTCTGCATTTTTTGAGTCTAAGGATCCGGATCCGCATTTTTTTGCGGATCTGGATCCTTGGACTCAAAAATATGCGGATCCGGATCCAGATCCGGATCCGAAACCCTGTATATACTGATACCTAGGACAACAAAGTACAATGTTATAAGCGAAGCATTTCTATAATTAAGTCCTTAAAATGTTAGTATGTCCTTAAACAATATCCTGTATTTTAGCAGTTTTTCAACAAATTTACTTGCAATTTTTTTCGATTTTATACATTTATATTCTGCTTTTTCAGTTCTGACAATCTACAAGTGTTAATGTCCGTTTGTCCTACCATTTCAGAGCTTCGCTTTTATGGATGTTGTCATCCTTGTTTTTAAAATTATTCTTTCTATTCATGATTTATCTGGAAATTGAACCCAGTGAGGGAGGGGACATTGGGCTGTTTATTACACTAGTCTCCAAAGTTTTTATAATGAAAGTTTTGTTATTCGACGACTTTGATTGGTTGGTTCAGTAAGTTGAGTGTCCTCATTAATTGTAACCTACAGAAGGAATAATTTTGTGTAACATATTTGGAGATATATTAATATCAATTTATCGGTCAATGTCTTATCCCTTTTGATCCCTGAATTGAACCTAACCAGATTTTCTCTCTTATTCCAATATTTTTATTACTAGAAATAATTTTGTAACTCTTCATATTTGTTCAGAATGTTTTTAATTAAGAATTAAGAGCAAATTTCAAAGGAAAAATATTGATTTCACCATGTATGGTTTCTTTGATGTATAAAAAAACATTTAGTATTTTTTTCAACAAGAAAAACAGTATAAGAAGTAAATTCAATTGAAAAAATTAGGGTTGGCAATCCGAATCCGAAATCCGTCCAATTTTTGAACAACTTTTGAACCCAGAATCCGAATCCGCAATCTAAATAACGGATTCGGAATTTGTAGCACTTAAATTTTTTTTATTTAAAATGTGGCTGGCAAAAACCCAAAAAGTATTTCATTGTTTATTAACTACAAGTTAAATGGTGGGTAGCATCCAAAGTTTTTTTTGTATTTTACTTTTACTGTAGCTTTTCATGCTTAGTTTAGGTTAGGCTAAGTATGGTTTATAAAATGTCCCCTGTAGGGGCTAAAAAAATTATTTATAAAAAGACATTTTAAAATATCGTTATTGTTATAATTTTTATTTAAAAACTAATTTTTATTTAAAAACTGTCGACACTTTGTTCCTTTCTCATTTTTCGTCAAATGTTTTGCTGACTATTTATACATATTTAAACCAGCGTTGCGGAGCTGTTTGGTTCCGGATTTGGCTCCAGCTCCGACTTAAAATCAAGAAAAACTTCACATATTTTTTTTTGCAAAGTATATTTTTGATTTTTGAAGGTTTTAAAAGTTCAATTTTTGATAAAAATGGACTTGAAAAACTTAAAAGGGGCATTTGCTCACGACACAACAGAGTTGAAAAATTATAATTAATAAAAAATCTCTTTTTTTAGTTAACCTGGAGCCGGATCCGTTTTTTTTACAAAAATTACGGCTCCAGCTCCTTCTTCAGCAAAATATGACGGCTCTCGGCTCCGGCTCCACAACGCTAATTTAAACCAAAGATTGTATTCTTAAACATTTGCTCTATAGGTAATTGATAATTTGTAATTAAATATTTATTTTTATTTTAGTGAAATGTATCATGGGGACCTGTCTCAAATCTGATGAAGTTCTCTGTCAAAGGTAACACTATTCCAGAATGGCTTCGAACCCGATGAATATCCGCTGGATTAGAACCGGTTCCCAGCCAATCTGAAAAACCATGTATAGCATGGAATTACAAACAATTTTTACGAATATAAAAATTAAATCTTAAGAATAAAACCAGATTTAATAGTCCGGGCCTTCAGTCCCTCGGGGCTAACAAAACTTATTTTAATTATCCGCGGAAAGCTGTCTATAATACTATGCGATAAATAACAAATCTTTCCTAGCTGTAAAGAACTTTCTGTTCGATATTCAGCGGATTTAAACTTACATATAACTGGATCAGGGATCTAAAGGGATAAGACAATGGCCGATAAATTGATGTACATCCCCAATAATGATTCACAAAATTACCACTTGTTTAGATTATGATTATTGTTTAAAACGTTTGGAACACCAATCAAAATTCAATAAAAGTCCTAAAGTTCTTAAGTCAAAGAATAAGTAAACGTTATGATAAGACTTTGGGGACTAGTGTAATAAGCAGCTCAACTATATAGAGTAGATTTGCAACATTATACATCTAAAATCAAATAATGATAATGATAGTCAAAATTTATATTTGAATTAAAGATGACTATAGTTTAAAAACAAGGATGACAGCATCCATAAGTAGCAAAGCCAAAAAATCATGGATGGAAAAAAATTAAACCTTTTAACGTGAAAATTTAGGAATCGATCTAGCACACCAACCAATAAGCAAATCTTAATGAAACTTTTTGTAAATATGTAGAATGTAAACTTATGTAATCACTGAATATTCTAGCTAGGAATCGATCTAGCACCCCAATGAATTTGCAAATCCTAATGAAACCCAATGAAAATAAGGAGAATGAAAAGGAACCGAGAAA
Organism: Acartia tonsa; assembly: GCF_053477335.1. NCBI lineage: Eukaryota > Metazoa > Arthropoda > Copepoda > Calanoida > Acartiidae > Acartia > Acartia tonsa. The sequence continues at coordinate 37,040,819 of NC_137268.1, read as the reverse complement.
ATCACGTTTCCCCCAAAACGTTTCAGACGGACAGACAGGCGGACATTTCAAATTATAGAGTAGCTTAACTACTAATAATAACGCATTATACTATTCATTGTAAAGGTTGTTTTAAGAAATTTTGATTAAAATAAATGACGATACTAGATTCTTGTACATTTCCAATCTAATTAAGAGGGGGGGGGGGTGGGAGGTAATGCAACCATCTCGTAATCAATGCGAAAATGGAACTAATAATTCGAATTTTCCCTAAATCTAAAAAAAGTTGGAAAAGTAACGACTAACGGCTCAGTCGTTTAGCCGTTTTTTTTGCTGTTTTTAGGGCAAATCTATCATTAAGGGGGGGGCGTAATGACATTTAAACTTAAACCATGAGCAAAATGGTCTAAATATTGAGCTAGACACTTCAAACTTGGTACATAAGCCTAGTCCTATAGATACTACATCTAAATAAAAAAAATGGCCTGTTCTGGTGTAATTTGATGTAAAAACTCACTTTTAGATGTTTTTTCTTAATTTTTTTCCTTAAATACTGTATGTCTATTCATAAGGACATCATTTAAGATGATTCAGCAAGTTTGAGACCATTTAAGTTTAAATGTCATTACCCCCCCCCCCCTTATGTAGGAAGCAACTTTTTGAAACATATTTTTGCTTTTAATAACCCAAAAATGTCTTAACGGCTGAGCCGCCAGCTGTAAACCGTTACTGTTCCAAATTTTTGTTCAATTTACTCAACAATTTACTCTTGCTAAGTTTCATAATTGCAACTTTACATCAAAGAAGCAACTGTTCTGCCAAATTTAATTGTTGTTACTATTTTTTTCGGTTAAATTCCTTTGTTTTAGTTTGGGTTTTAAAAAGTGTCTCATCCGCCCCTCCCCCCCCCCCCCTTTTAAAATTTTCTTGAAGTCTTAGTGATCAGTGATGATTCCTTGGAAAAAAACGGGGATTAAAGAAACGTAAAAGGATGCTTCTCAAAGTTTTAATCATAGATTTTAATTAATAAAACAGAATTATTTTTATATTTTTATTAATTTAGTCTACAGATTTTTTTATTTATAAAATTATAAAGTGATTTTTTCATAAAAAAAACAATGATGACAACATAAATAATAGGCAGAATATTAATTTAGAAGTCTTAACAAAATTGCTTATAATTATTGTTTGAAATTGTGGCAAAATTGCTTAATTACTGGAAATTGTTTTGTGGACATTTTAGGCCTTGGTTTCAGAGTTGCTTCGCTTATAGAATTTTTTTACCTTGTTGTCCTAAGAATTATTATTCCAAATAATCATTTTATAATTGCCTACTCCCTAATACAAATTGCCCCCCTTAAAAAAAAAATTTCCAGTAAGGCGTCGAAACCTATTAATATCCGCTGGATTTTAACCGTTTCTCAGCCATACTGAAAATCATTTATAGCATCTTATAACACAAATTTTTAAAAGCGAAGCTTTTCTATAATTAGGGTCGGTACGTCCGTCCGTCCGTCCGTACGTCCGTCCGAGATAGTTAGCTTTTATTCATTAATTTAGGCATGTTAGAATTGTCCTATCGATTACAAACTTTGCATGATGATTCCTGTAGTAGTTAGGTACGATTTAGAAAGCGTAGCAACTCTATAATCGTTACCAGAATGTCCGTACGTCCATTTTAAACATGTGAATTTTTTTACTTTTTTAATAACAATTTTTTATGTGATAAAATCATCCGATTGGTCTGATTTTTTGATTACTGATTCCTATTACAATAAGGTACAATATTATGAGCTAAGCATCTCTATAATCAAGTATTAAAATGTCAGTCTGTCCTTAAACAGAATTCTGTATTTAAGAAGTTTTGCAACAAATTTATGTATAATTTTGTCAAACCTTATATTTTCATATTTTGTATATTCAGTTCTGACACTCAACAAAAGTTAATGTTCGTCTGTCATATCGTTTCAGAGCTTCGCTTTTATGGATGTTGTCATACTTGTTTCACAAATATTAGAATAAAAATCATTAAATTAATACTCACCCCTGTCCTGGATAAAATGTTTATTTAAAAAAACATGCGCATTCTGTTTTTTTCATTTCCTGATTTAGTTTTGTCCCCCGATTCCAAAAATGTCTTTTCTGAAATCCTGGCTGTTCTATAAGATCTCCAAAAATGCAAATTACTTTTGTCACTGATTTTTCAATATTTTTTCAAATAATTAATATGAAATTTTGTCAAAACATGTTATAGTGAACAGTAAAAAGTAGATTATACATTCCTTGAATGCCAACAAGACCTGACAGAAGAACCCAGTATTAGTGTCGGACTGATTATGACGTAACAAAAAAAATTAGCCAATGAGAGGCTACTGTGAATTTTACCATTGGTCAATAATGTCCTCTCATTGGCTAATTTTTTTTGTTACGTCATAATCAGTCCGACACTAATACCGGGTTCCTGACAGAATCAATAAAAAATATCTGCCGTTTTGACCGTTATTAACTGTTAAACATAGCCATTTTTGGTTTTAACCAGAAAAGACAATGAAGGAGCAGTTTTTCAGACTTGACTAAGAAAAACAAAAATGTAGAACTTGCCAAGCCTAACAGTAGTTGTAAGAAGGACATATGCCTAAGGCACACTGTTACAGCAGTGGCAGTGATTATCTGCATTGCAATTAGATAAAACAGTGCTTAGCAACATTGTGACCATTTTTAGACAGAAAGGACTCTTTGAAGGGGGACTTATACATCAGACTCAAAAAATCCAATGAAGGCCTAACAGAATATGAGCCAAAAATTTGAACCTGCTAATGATGGTTTTGACCATTATGAACTGTTAAATGTCAGGACTTTTGTTCCCCCCTCCCCCCAAAAAAACTTGAGTAACTGTTTTTTTTTGTGCTTTACCAATAAATACAAAGTTGTAGAACTTGCTAGGCCTAAAAATAATTGACATTATTGGCATCCACCCAGGACCAACTTTTCTGGACATTTTGAGACAAATTAAAAATTGTGAAGATTAACAGTGAATAATGGTGATTGGTTGGTTAAAATTTTCATCTAATTCTGTTCTCATTGGTTTGTTGGGTTGTTCCAGACCACACTAATATGAGTCCTTCCTTTAAAAATAAGGTGAAGAAGATCATTGAAACTTGTGGTTTCAGTTACTTTCAACCCAGATAATCTCTACTACTACACCAAAATAAACATCATGAAATCACTTTGTGGCTCCAACTGGGGCTAGGACAAGGAGACCTTGACAGTGACCTACAAGGCCATTGCAATAAGTTTGTTGGAATATGCTTGTCCTATATGGAGTCATATCATTTCAGAGAACAGCTAGAAAAAGATACAAAGATCACAGAACCAAGCTCTTAAACCTACTACTGGTGACCTAATTAACATATAAATCAAGAAACAAAAATTTTACCAATCATAGAACATTGTCTGTTGAAATTAAAACAATACCTATTTATTGGCATCAACCTGACCATCCAGGATACAAAAATGTTCCCAGACCACTGCCAGCACAGATTATCTGAGTCAAAAGTAAATAAAACTAAACATTTCAATGATGCTCTTCATTTTTTGACTGGAAGGACTCATATTATTATGATCTGAACAAACCAATGAGAACAGAATTAGATAAAAATTTTAACCAACCAATCACTGTTTTGACTGTTATTCACTGTTAAACTTCACAAATTTAAGTTGTTCTCAAAAAGTCAAGAAAAGTTTTCCAAGATGGATACCAATGTCAAGTATTGTCCCAAAGTGTAGTGGTTAGTGCACTATGCTTTGGTTAAGAGAAACCAAGTTCAAGTCCCTACATAGACTATGATTTGGTTGACAAATGTAGCTGCAATTTGTCTGATTGTAATCACGCAACCTTCCCTGAGATGCCCTTGGGTTGTAAGGGGGGAGATTTGTAGGAAGTTAGGATTTTACATATCAAGCATCTTATATCTTGCTTTCCCCCTGTCCATGCTCCTCATTCAAATGAGAGTACCATTAATTAGGGTGGCTTAATATAGAACACCTGTCAAAACTCTAGGCTAGGGTGATGTAATAATTGAGTAGCTTCCATGATAATTGTATGTCAGATTGTAATGTAACAAAGAATACACTCAGCTGTGCATAAAGCTTACCAATCTATGATTGGTCAAAGGATTCTCACCTCCCATCTCGGTGTGCATCTGAATCCTAACTTCAGAGAATCTGGGCTATATACATACATACATGTCAATTATTGTTAGGCCTTGCAAATTCTACAACTTTGTATTTAATGGTAAAGCACAAAAAAAAACAATTACTCAAGTTTTTCTTGGGAAAAAAAGAAAGTCCTGACATTTAACAGTTGAATATGGTCAAACCTGTCATTGGTAGGTTCAAATTTTTGGCTTATATTCTGTTAGGTCTTCATTGGATTTTTTTGTGTCTGATGTATACAGGGTGCGCCACATAAATCCGGACTTTTTTCAAACGGCCATAGCACCAAAACTACTTGACCAATCATGACGTTTGACCACACTATAAAAAGCTTGGGTAATTACCTTTTTGCCCATAAAAATTTTTAGACGATGGAGGACGTGTTCTCCGAGCTGGCAGCGCTTATGTTCAACATGGCAGAATCGAAACGCGCAGATAGTTTACCCTGGATTCTTGACTAGGGCCCACTAAATGTTACCTCAGCTCATCTGTAGGTGAGGTAGAGTTATGCAACTTGCTGGGAATACTGTTAGATACACAAGTAAGACACTAGAAAAGACTAGAGCTCTCTATCTGAAATGGCTTGGCCGTAGTACTCCATCAAAGTGAAACGTGGCAGATTTTGAGATGTCAAAAACGTCAAAAATCATGAAAATTCGTGAAAATTTCTCGGTTCTCGACTACATGGGCCCATTTGTAACCTTAAAACTCGTTTTAGACTATGTGTTGCGATGATAACCCTAGCTTAATCTTCATGCCATTTCCAAAAAAGTATTGAACGTTGTTCTAGCTTAATTGTGGCCCAAATGAGAGCCGCCGTGTCGAAGAGTAGCTTGAAAGATGGGTGAATTTGGATCCGGCAGTTACTCACGTCCCTAAGGAGATATGGCCTCCCAGCAGCCCCGATCTTCATCCAATTGACTTTTGGGCCTGGAGCGCCATTAAAGCATGAACCAATAGACGCGCCCATACCACAAAGACCTCCATCATTGCCACTATGAAGGAGAACTTCGCCAGCTTGGACAGGGACATGGTGACCAGGGTCTGGGGGCGGTTCAGGGGGCGGGTAGAGGCGGTGATTGAGGCTGGCGGCGATTTTATTGAATAATCTAATAGTCATATAGCTAGTTTGCATCCCAGTTTTTAAAATTCAATAAAATCTTTAAAATTGACGATTTTATGTTCATTTTTTTAAAAATAAGAAAAAGTCCGGATTTATGTGGCGCACCCTGTAGGTCCCCCTATTATGAGTCCTTAATGTCTTAAAATGGTCATAATGTTGCTAAGCACTGTTTTATCTAGTTGCAATGCAGATAACAGTGTGCCTTAGGCATATGTCCTTCTTACAACTATTGTTAGGCTTGGCAAGTTCTACAACTTTGTTTTTCTTAGTCAAGTCTAAAAAACTGCTCCTACAATGTCTTTTCTGGTTAAAAACAAAAATGGCTATGTTTAACAGTTAATAACGGTCAAAACGGCAGATATTTTTTATTGATTCTGTCAGGTCTTGTTGGCATTCACGAAATGTATAATCTAAGGTGTGTAAGACCCTTTTTACTGTTCACTATAACATGTTTTGACAAAATTTCATATTAGTTATTTAAAAAATATTGAAAAATCAGTGACAAAAGTAATTTGCATTTTTGGAGATCTTATAGAACAGCCAGGATTTCAGGAAAGACATTTTTGGAATCGGGGGACAAAACTAAATCAGGAAATGAAAAAAACTGAATGCGCATGTTTTTTTAAATAAACATTTTATCCAGGACAGGGGTGTACTAGTTTTGTGAGCCCGGGCCTTTAAAAACATTATCTAAATTTAAAACAAGGATGACAACATCCATAAGTAGCGAAGCTCAAGTATTATGGATGGATAACTAGAAAAAAAATAAACTATAGAGCAGTTCTATAAAAAAACACGAAATCTTATAAGTATTATAATGTGTAAATCTAGGAATCGATCTAGCACCTCAACCAAAAAGCAAATCCTAATGAAACTTTGTGGATATGTAAATTGTGAACTTATTAATTCCTAAAAAATAAAAATAGGTATCAGCTGTCTGTCCCGAATAGGAGTAAAGAAAATCATGAAAACTTAAAATTCTAGGCTTAAAACTAGCACCCCAACCAATAGATAAATCTCAATAAAACTTTATAAAAGTATGCAGAATATAAAAGTATTCAATCCCTGAAAATTTCAGCCATATATATTGAATAGGAGTTGGGAAAATCATAAAAATGTAAAAATAGATCTAGCGCTCCAATTAATTGATGAATCTGAATGAAACCTGGAGAAAATATTAAGAATGTTAACATATTTTTTATCCTGAAAATTTCAGCCTTCTATTTTTTATAAGAGCCAAGAAAATCACCCCCTTTTTGTCTCTGACAGACGGACGGACATTTCGAATTATAGAGTAGCTTCGCTACTAAAAATAGATAAAACGCATGTTTAGATGAATTTATATTTTCTCTTTCATCCTGGTTATTTTCAGATTATTTATCTGATATCAGTTTTCAATATAGACATTAAGATATATAAGTTTTCCGGAATTTTAAAGTTAGAGGGAGATTTAAAATCTGCATCAAATTTTGAGGATTTTTTATAAAATTCGTTTTTTCTATAATTCTTTATCTAAAAGCGGAAATGCAATTTAAGTTAATTAATTTTGGCATCTTTGATTGGTGGATTTAAAAAATCTGCGCTCTGATTGGATGGCGTACATCATTCAACCAATTAGAGCGCAGGTAGTTTAAAATCCACCTATCCGCTTTTAGATAAAGAATTATAGAAAAAACGAATTTTATAAAAAAAAAATCCTTAAAATTTTATGCAAATTTCAAATCTCCCCCTAACATTAAAATTCCGGAAAACTTATATATCTTAATAGACATGCATCATCAACATCATGCTAGTACATCCTACAGGATATATAGACATATAGACATATTATTACTTGGATGTTGTAAAAGATTTTCATGTACTCTAATAAAGTGATACTCGCAGCTGGCTAAAATATCAATTCCCCCATATCCACCCCCTTTTACCCCATCCCATCCAATGGATACTGAATAAACGTACTGACCAATATACGAGGACATTGTAGTAACCTAAATTGACAACACATTTTTCCCTGTCAAAATATCCACCTATTATATCTCTATTGCTACATGACGCTTTTAATCCTTATTATTAAAAGCGAAGCTTTTCTATAATTAGGGTAGGTCCGTGACGAATAGGCATGTTCGCATTGTCCTATCGATTTCAAACTTAGCATGATGATTTCTTTAGTAGTTAGTTACGATTTAGAAAGCATAGCAACTCTATAATCATTACCAGAATGTCTGTACGTCCATTTTAAACATGTTGATTTTTTTACTTTTTTTACAACAAATTTTTATGTGATCTAATTATCCGATTGATCTGATTTTTGGTATATTGATTCCTGGGACAACAAAGTATAATGTTTTAAGCAAAACAACTTTAAAATCAAATCTTAAAAATGTAAGTTTGTCCATAAACTTTATCCTGTATCAAGCAGTGTTTCAACAAATTTACTTCAATTCCTATACATTTATGTATATTCTGATTATTCAGTACTGACACTATACAAGTGTTTATGTCCGTTTCTCCTACTACTGTTTTAGAGCTTCGCTTTTATGGATGTTGTCATTCTTGTTAGTTGCATAATAATTTTATAATTTTATTTTAATATCCGCGGAAATATGTCTATAATACGATGTGACAAAAAAAATATTCTTCTAAGAAATTCTCTGTAATTACTTAATAGCATTGCTATTCGTCGTATTTTCAAAATAGCTTTTGATAGGTTATTTTAGGCTAGGTTAGGTTATATTTGGTTAGGTGATTGGCCCCGCAGGGTTTACGCAATTGGCCCAGCAGGGTTTGAGCCCCCCCCCCCCCCGCAGGGACTAGAAATAGGAGAAAAGCTACTGTGAAAATACGAAGAAATACCCCTTAAGGTGCGTTGCCACGAAAGGGGTTGTACATTCATTTTATTTTTTCATTTGATGCGCTTATAATTGACATGGCTGATCTTGTTAAAGGTACAAAGTTATTTTTATCCTTTTATATTTTTGTAAGAAAGTTATACAATTTGACCTTGTTCGTTGCTTTTACGACTTATTATGGCAGGTGTCCCCAATTAATTATAGCAGTTATAAAATAGTTATATAAATTTTATTTGTCGACAACTTAATGCTTGTTTTGGATTCTGTGATATAAAGATAACATTTTCTCGTATTTATTCGAATCCGGTGGATAGGAACCGGTTCTCATCCATACGAAAAAACTATGTCTAGCATCTTATTATATACAGCTTTCTACGAATATAAAAATGTACAATCTTAAGATTAAAACCAGTTTATTTAGCCCGTGCCTTCGGCACCTCCGGGGCTAAAAAAACTGGTTTTAATCTTATAATTGTACATTCTATATCCGCGGAAAGCCGTTTATAATACGATGCGAGAAATAACTATTACAGTATGGCTCCAAAATCAATTAAAATCGCCGGGATTAGAACCGGTTTTCAACCATACCTAATGAAAAATCATGTATAGCATCGTATCACAGATAATTTTTCCCGAATTTTAAATTAAAATAAAAAGCAGTCAAAAAATGCGTATAGGGGTAGTTTTTTATCTATCTATGAAACTTGTTTTAAATATATTCACATGTACTTTTTTACATTTGAACTAATAAATTTTTTTTTTCAGTTGCAATATGGAGCTGACAGTAAAGTGTATTTTGGGATCCTGTAAAACTTCTACCTCGTAAACATAATCTCCGTAACTGTGTGTACAGTATGTACTTTATACAGTTTTAATTGTGTACAGTCTTCTATTCCAGGGCTCGGCAGCCGCGTTTAGGCCTTAGTAAAATCGTCATATTATAACTTTAAAATTCAGCTGGATGTCTAAACCTGTTCTGAAACAGACAATCCATCTTTATGAGAACTGTTTTTGTCACCTAAGCTGGTTTTATTTGAGGCCTTTGCGTAGCTGAGGCGCGGCTGCCGAGCCCTGCTTCTATCAATCTATCAACATATCTCAGCAGCTAAATATTTTTTTTTTTCTACTTCAAACTTGATCTATCTATATTTGTACCTCATATTAAAAATGTTCTTCAATTTTGTTTAAACCTGACATAATTTTGTATTTTTTTTGGTTCAGTTGCCAAAAAAAATTTTCTCTTCCCAAATGATCTTTCTTCTATTTTTTGACATTCATTTTTAGATCTAGTTCAGTTCACGGTAGAATATTCCTGGTAACGATTATCTCCTAAAATCCATGAAATTTAAAGGCTGCAAATGGCCAATGAAATAACTGATTGTATAGATTAAGATGGATCTTGGACAAAGTAGCTTCGGACAAAGTACCTTCGGACAAAGTAGCTTCGGACAAAGTAGCTTCAGGACAAAGTAGCTTCAGGACAAAGTAGCTTCCGGACATTTACTTAAGAAAAGTAGCTTATAATAGTAATAAAGGTTATAGCCGCAGCGCTCGGCCCCCTGGCCTGCCTAGCCGCGGGCGCTCAGCCCCCTAGCCTATAACCTAACCTATCCTATGTATGAATGTTTAATGTACATTAACTTCTAATTTTTTATTGTTTATTTATGTTTATAAACTGATCAAATTACAATTACAACTACAATTGTAGTTAACTATTTATGTCCAATGTTCTTTTCTTCCATTAAACATCGCCGCGCATGCCATACATGAACTCCTTGATGTTAGCCTTCTTGTATTTGGTCAGAGCGAGCCGCAAGTTTTCATATCTTGCTGATATCCTGTTCTTCCATCCAGGATTGTGGATGGTGGACTTGCCCACTACCTCCTCCTGGAACTTAGTTCTAGCTAGGGCATCCTCGGCCTTGAACCCACGAATTATGCGTAGAACATTGTGGTTTGTTCTATGAGAACTGTTAAAACGTGCATTCCAACTTTCAACTGAGTTATTGGTGGTTGGTTCTTGGTTAATAATCCTAGTGTAGATGTTCCACATCGTAACAGGGAACCTTGGATTCTTGCGGACACCCAACCTGTTCTTCTGGCCAATATAGGTGGATTCTACATAAAACAGATAGTTGTCCACCTCTGTTACCTCGTCAAAATGTTGCTCAAAGTATTCCAGTATAATCTCAGTCCAAGCATAGCCAACATCTTGTGTAATTGTTTGTAATCATAAAATTCGATGATTTTACAAAAAGTGGATCGTGGATTTTACTAAAAATGGTTCGGCGATTTTTTTTTATTTTTCTATTAGAAGCTACTTTTCTTAAGTAAATGTCCGGAAGCTACTTTGTCCGGAAGCTACTTTGTCCTGAAGCTACTTTGTCCGAAGCTACTTTGTCCGAAGCTACTTTGTCCAAGATCCATTAAGATTGCACAAGATTTTAATCGATTAAAGAAGGCCTACAAATAATCTGGATTCAATGTACAGTTATCTCGCAGTGCACAATGCACGATAAAAGTTATTGTACTCGTTTTTACTTTAGTGAATCTTTCCCTGTGCATCATTGGATCTAGGCTATTTTAGACTATTTAAAGGCCTTATAAAGCCGCTTCAAACGGTGTGCGGGTATGCCATGTACGGTCAGCCGTTATGCAGCTAGATCAAAAGTTCATAGATTTTTTGGAGATAATCGTTACCAGGAACAATCTTATCCAGAGCTGGATCTTTAAATAATTTAGTACAGCCACTGTCACTGCTACAGCTGCAGCTGCTGCCGTAGCCAATAAAACATGGATTTTTAAAAGATTTTACGACAGTGCAATGCCGGCTATCCTTGAAATATGTTTTCGACATTTTCTACATATTTTATATAATTATTTAATTATTTTTTATAAAAACCTCTATTTTAATGGTTTTACGATAGTTACAAAATAAAATATTATAATATTTAATATTATAAAATATCAACAGTTTCTGTCCTAGTGGATTTTGATTTAAAGATCGCTATTAGGTGAGCGGCAGTACCTCTGGCAGTGGCGACGGCTACACTAAACGATTTAAAGATCCAGCTCAGAACTGCACCAAACCCTATTTTTTCTTATTGTTGCCAAAGAATGGAAGATAGATAACTATTAAATTGTACCTTTTTTACCGGTGACTTTTTTTTGCATGCAATATTTATAGTTTTTTATTGTCATTTTTTGGTTGAAAATAATATCGGGTATAGTCCCTTTCGTGGCAACGCCTCTTACGGGGCGTTTCTTCGTATTTTTACAGTTCCTTTTCTCCTATTTCTAGCCCCTGCGGGGACTCTAACCCTACGGGACCAATTTTCTAACCCATTATAACCTAACCTAAAGCCATTTTGAAATACGACGACTCGCCCCTTAAGAGGCGTTTCCACGAAAGGGATTATACCCGATTAATCTATAGTTAAGATAGGCATATCTTATGTTGTGAAAAGGCATATCTATGTTTTTTTGCTAAAGATATATCTATCGCATAAAACAAAAGATTTAGTTCCAGTACCCTATCTCTGATAATTTTATCTAGCTATAAACCCCATGATCATAAACTTTTATGACATTTTTATTTAAAATTTTTAAATATTTGAAACGTAGTGCCTAAAAAGGTTTTCATATGATCTTTTAAAATATTGTTGTAACTTTATCGCACGATGAAATTTAATTATTTTACTTTTATATTGGCATTAAAAAATTATTTTTTAGTGAAAGAAATATTAAAATAAGACTAGGTAATAAAATTATACAAGAATAAAGACAAATTTCTATTTAGCTAAAAGAACGTGTCCTATTTTTTGTGATTTTTTAACCAATTCGTGACGAGCTCTTAAAGTTCAAAGTTTTGATTCAACCGAGTTCACCAAAATAGATTTTTTCAATAATTACACCACAGAATTTATAAAGTAAGGTGTAAAATTAAAAATCTTAGGTACTATTTTTGTTCATAATGGCAATTTTTTTTTGTTGCGTTTTAGTACCTTAAAACCAACTTTAAAAAAACCTAATTTACTTCAAAAATAAGAGGTCTACTAAGATACCGATTGCATATCTAAATTCTATGGATCATTTTACATCTACTACTTGCTAAAAACACGGTCTAGCTATTGTTTTTAAAATCACAAAAGTTAGGACACATTCTTTAGGAAGATTGTTATTTCACCCTTAGAAAATTATTATGCCTCAAGCTTTTCGGCCTATTCAAATTATCTTTATTAATAGAGACCATATTTTTATAATATTTCTTATTATTGGTAAAATAGTTTTTTTAAGTGGTGTAATATCTCTCTTCATAGAAACGTATAAATCTTTAAAATCTCCTCTGTTATATCATTGATTCTTAATAGTTATTTATCGCATCGTATTATAGACAGCTTTTTGCTGAAAAAATTGATTTTAACCGTTTTTGTTGGCCAAAGGCTCAGGGTAACAAAACTGGTGTTAATTATATGATTCTTATGCTATTATTTGTGGAAAACTGTCTGTAATACGATTCTTATGCTATTATTTGTGGAAAACTGTCTGTAATACGATTCTTTTTATGATTTTTTAGTATGACATTGACTATGAACCGGATCTAATCCAGCGGATAAAAATCGGTTTCAAAGCCATACTAATCAAAAAATTTCCTTCCAACCCAGAACCTGTAATATTTTTGTAAAATACCTACCTACCATGTGCTTCAATTTTTAGCTATATTTTTTACAACATAAAGACTGAAAATTACTATCGCTTTATTATTATTATTATTTTATTTTATATTAAAAAATGTAATTTTTATATATTTTTTATGATAATATTATTATTAATGATAAATTTTTGAATTGACCAAGAATGATAATTGTGATATTTTACAGTGCATTTTTTTTAACTGAAATTATTTTTGTATAAATATTAATGTCGTACTGTTCTTCTAAAAAAATTAATAGTTATTTCTAGCATCGTATTATAAACAGCTTTCCGCTGATATAGAATGTACAATTATAAAACTAAAACCAGTGTTTTTAGCACCGATGTGCCGAAGGCACGGGCTAAAAAACTTGTTTTAATCTTATGATTGTACATTTTTATATTCGTAGAAAGCTGGATATAATACGATGCTAGACATAGTTTTTTCGTATGGATGAGAACCGGTTCTAATCCTCCGGATTCGAATGAATACGAGAAATATTTTTTCTTACCACCAAAAAAGATCAATTAGGTATTAAACTAGACCTTTTCTTTATCTGGGAGGGAGGTGACATTGGACTGTTTATTATGCTGGTACCCAAAGTTTTAGCAGCACGCTTCCTTTATTTATTCGCTGAAAACTTGATCTTGATTGGTTAGTTCAAACTAGCAGTGTTTACACTTTCCAAACAATAGTTTTGATCTTCAATAGGGTCCATTTTGTTGATTATAATTAGGATTGTACATCAATTTATCGTCCATGGACTTATCCCTCAAGATTTCTGAGCTTTATTGAATATTAAAGATTCATATCTATAATACAAAGTAGAACGATGTATGTCTGTCTGTCTGTTTGTACCGAAGGATCTCACTAACCGCTGAGCCGATCGGGTTATTCTTTACAGTGTAGGTACCGGGAAGGTTTATAAATAATTTTCTTTTCTCATTAAAAAAAACTTAGAATAGTGGGGTCGAATAACCCCCTTCCCCCTCAAAAAATATTTAAAAATTAGGTTGATCAAACCTATTGGGTCAAAGCCCCTAGAGGCTAGGGGCGAAGCCGCTAGTTTAATATAAAATTATACATTGTTTGACACTAGCAAAGCATTCGATATCAAACTAAAAGTTTTTATTTAAAAAGTTTTTTTTTAAATTCCAATAGTTAAACATTTACTATTTCCCATTAAAAAGTGTTGATACTATAGAGATTCACTAGCGGCTTTGCCCCTAACCTCTAGGGGCTTTGCCCCAAGAGGTAATTTTTAAAAAATTAATTACTTCTGGTGCTGCCACCACCACACTTTAAATTAACTGCCTACAAAAAAAATTGGGGGTAAATTTTTATTTTTGGGGGGTTGGAGGTGTCTCATTCCCCAAGAAAATAGTCTAAATCCACAACATGACCAGTAGGAATATTCCCTGAAGAGTAAAATCCGATTGGTTCATTGGTTACCGAGATCTTAAGGACGGACAGACATCATTCTACTTTGTGTAATAGATGATTAATTGGACCAATGCAATGGAACAATAATAAATATGTAAGTAGAAGTATATTATAATCATAACAACCCAAATTGGCCAATGGCGAAGACCCCTTTCGTCTTCTGGCAAATTGATTTTTTGTAGGAAATATTTATATTTCCGACGCTATTAGCTGATTTCAAAGACCCAGCATAAAATTTGGACAGGGTCTAGACTAATACCTATTTATTTGTTTAAGCAGCATTGTAAATTATATTTGAGAAGAACGTGTAATATTGTAATAAAGATGAACTAATTATTATTTTTGTAATAATTTTCCTATTTGTTACCTTTTGCAATATATGTATCATACAGAAAACATGTTTTTAACTGCGTAGCTTTTCTATAATTATTAATTAGGCTTGGTCCGCATGTAAAAGTTAGCTTTTATAGTTAATTTTGGCACTTTTATAGTTGTCCTATCGAATTCAAACTTGGCATTGTTATTTCTTTCAACAGTTAGGCACGATAAAGTAATCGTAGCAACTCTATAATCGTTACCAGAATGTCAATGCATTCATTTAAATCAGGCTACTTTATCAAACTAACATCTTTTTACAGGCCAAATATATATTTCAAAAACTAAGGTTTTATTCTTAATCGTCCTTTAAAGGAAAAAAACACAAATCATTTTTGATTTTATTTTGTAACAAGTGTAAAATGTGGTTGGTTACAGAGGTATAAGGTATAACCAACAAGCGAAATAAATCTAAAATAATATTTTGGGGGCAAGTGGAGAGGCCGTCAATTTTTCGATGTTTTGCCCCCCAACGACAGCTGAAAAACAAGTATAGTTTTTGTGATTTATTTCTGAATTAATTTCATTGATGGTATAAGCTGGGTTGGTTACCCATACCCCCCTTGGGACGTACGTAGCATAGGAGTTAGGAAAGAAGGCTTTAAATCAACTAAACTAACCATTGACCGTGTGTTGTAATCAGAAATCTAAGCAATAAGGCAATGGCCGATTATTTGATGCACCTCCCCAATGATGATACACAAAATTACCTCTAATAAAGATTAAAATTAGTGGTTGAAACTTTTATCACTAAGAACCAACCAATCAAAAAAATTCAATTAAAGTCCCCAAAGTTGTTGAGACAACGAATAAGAAAACGTAATTATAAAACCTTGGGGACTAGTGTAATTAACAGCCCAATGTCCTTACCCTCCCTGGGTTTTGATGAACAACAAGATAAGCTAAACGTTGATTGTCCTATTCCTATATTCATGATTCACTGTGATTATCTTCTAACTTATTTTGTACTTAGAACAGATCTATAGTATAGATGTATATACAGACAACTACCTCCCTTCCTTTTTCAAAGACCTCTTTCGTCTGCTTCAAAATTATTTTCTGCTACTTGGCTGTGTTTATATGAGCGACACCATTTCTTGAATTTCAATGACCCCAATAGAAAGGTTGCACAAGGCGGTTGCTATGGGGAGATACAATTATTTAACCCTTTCTCCCTCTAGTGTTTTACTCTAATGTACTTAGATAATGGATGTAGAATATATGTATGTGGATATTTTGACAGGGGTAACATTTTCGTCAATTTAGCTTGTTAACATGGAACTCGTTTATTGGCCAGCTCGATCATCAAGTTGGAGGGGATTTAGGGTGGATGGGGGGCATTATTTAAGCCCGCTGCGAGTTTCACTTTATTACAGAGCATGAAAATTTCGTGTGTATGATCCAAGTAATAATATATCCTTTAATTTGATGAACTTCAACTTTCAAACCATTTTTTTCCAACTTTGTTGGTTAAAACTCATATATCCATTACTTAGATGCACTTCAAAACTTTTTTCAACTTTGTTGGCTAAAAGAATTAACCCTTACATGAGTAGAGTATCTACAACACAGGGATCTAAAGGGATAAGACAATGGCTGATAGATTGATGTGTATCCCCAATGATGATACACACCAATACCCCTTTGTAGATTTTATTTGTGAATAGTGGTTGAAACGTTCAACTCAGTGAACCAATCAAGTTCAATGATTGTTAAGCCAACGAATAGAAAAACGTTATCATTAAACTTTGGGGACTAGTATAAACAGCCAACGTCCTCTTCCTCCATATCGGTTAAAAGGATGTACTCCTAGATGAGTAGAGGGAGGGTGAATGTACCCCCCCTCCACCCAAAAAAATAGTTATCAACTTTCCCTATAGCTGGAAGCTTCACAGTGAAGGAGAACCATATTGGTTCAGCGGTTAGAAAGATACTTCGCTACAAACATTGATAAAAAAAATATGCACTTCCTTCGCCCTGGAGGCATCACCCTCCAATTTATTTTTGGGGGTATTTTTTTCTAAGGCGGGTGTTCTTGCTCCTTATAAATTAGATTAAAACCATTTTTATGATCAGTTGGTATATTCTATGCAATACCCAATTGGTTCAGCGGTTACCAAAGATCGTAAGCTTCAGACGGATGAAAAGACAATTTTCTTATAAGATCGCTTTTAAAAATAGGCTAAAAACGATCTAATTTAGCTAATTCTAAATTGTTAAAGAATCTTTTCCATTTAAAAGTTAATATTTTTGTTACAAAGAATGTGTCCTAACTTTTGTAATTTTTTTTAACCCATTCGTGAAAAGCTCCTAAAGTTCAAAGTTTTGAGTCAACGGGGTTCAACAAAATAGATTTTTTTCTCAATAATTACTCAACTGAATTAAAAAAGTAAGGTTTCAAATTAAAGATCTTACTATTTTTGTTCATAACGGCATTTTTTTGGATGCGTTTTAGTACCTTAAAACCAACTTAATTTTTAGAAAAAACTTAAATTACTTCAAAAAGAAGAGGTCTACAAAAAGAAAACGATTTCATGTCATTTTACATCTACTACTTACTAAAAGCACCGACTAGCTATTTTATTTAAATCACAAAAGTTGGGACACGTTTGTTGTATCAAAGTTCCAAAAATCCTTGCTAATTTTGAAAATAAACTTCCTTTTTTTACTCACATTTTCCCGCATGCAGTGGTGGTGTAAGTTTTCTTTTTCCTACTTGCTTTGTACTTTGAATACATGAGATTTTAAAATATTTGGATTATCTAAAATTCAGTTTTTATTGCAGATATTTATTCATTCTCATCTGCGTAGCATCTGTACAAGTGGCATGTTAACTCCTTTCAATTGGGATCTAAAGGGATAAGACAATGTCTGATAAATTGATGTACATCCCCATTGATGATACACAAAATTACCCTTTGTGTAGATTACAATTAGTGGTTGAAACGTTTGGACTCTCAACTTAACCAACCTATCAAATTCGATAAAAGTTCCCAAAGTTCTTAAGCCAACAAATAAGAAAAGATTGTTTTAAAACTTTTGGGACTAGTGTAATAAATAGCCTAATTACCAGAAAGTCCAAAATATAACATGTTGATTTTTTTATTTAAACGTATACCTAATCATCTTATTCAACTGATTTTTGTAATAATTATCCCTATGACAACAAGGTACAATATTATAATCAAAGTATCTCAATACTAAAATGTTACTATGACCTTCAACAATAGTCTGTGTTTAAGCAATTTTGCAACTAATTTCAGTACAGTTTTTGGGAATAGTCCCTTTCGTGGCAACGCCCCTTAAGGGGCGATTCGTCGTATTTTTAAAATGGCTTTTTACACGTTATTTTTGGTTAGGTTAGATTATATTGGGTTAGGTAATTGCCCTGCAGGGTAAGGCAATTGGCCCCGCAGGGTTAGAGCCCCACGCATGTGCTAGAAATAGGAGAAAAGCTACTGTGAAAAATACGAAAAATCGCCCTTTAAAGTGCGTTGCCACGAAAGCGTCGACTATACCCCAATTTTGTTTAGTTTTTATATTAAATTTATATTCTGTTCTGACACTCTACAATTATTAATGTTTGATTGTTGGATTTTAAATCTTCGCTTTTATGGATGTTGTCATCATTGATTAATAAAGATATCTTCTTAAGGAATTCTAAAACCCTTTGAAGCCAATTGAAGCGAATTATTTTGAGAATAAAAATGCAATTTTATTGAATAGGTTTATAAAATCTCAAAATTACGGAAATGCAAATCTTAAGGAAAACAAGGATGACATCATCCATAAAAGAGAACATTACCATTAACAAATACAGAGTAGAGGGGTAGGCACCCCCCCCCCCCGTCCCCATTATTTGAAATATCTTGTACCCTCTCCCCTTTCATAAAATTTTACCTTGAGAAGTTTTGAGATAGGTATTAACACCCCACTCCCATTAAAATCCAATAAAACCCTAAAAATTTACAGTGGGATCTTTTGACAAAAATCAGGACATCCAAATAATTTAAAATCGACTTTTATCTATCCTAGAAACTAATAATGGCTGTAAGTAGACAGCTTGAAAAGAAATTCTTAAAAAATATTAATTTTTGGCGGATTTATGCCATTTTTAAAAAAGGTAGTGAAAAACTTCTTGTCAGTTTTCATGATTTTCCAGATTTTTTTACTCAACTTTTTCAAAGGACCAAAAAATACATTTATATTCAGCATATGAAAATAATTTTTGATTGAGGTACTTTTCAAATACCTGTACAAATGTCTAATTAAAAATTTTTTTTTTGGAAAGATATTACTTTGGGGGTGTAAATTGACATTTTGTGAGAAAATTTCACTAAAAATATAAATATTTTTAATCCCAAAAAATCAGTTTTCTCCATTTTAACCAAAAACGGCCAGGAGGGCGCACTTTTTGCAATAATAATATCAATATACAACATGTATTGTGTATAAAAAAGTTTTCATTATGTGCGCCCTCCCAGCCGTTTTTGAGTAATTGAGCATTTTACATTGCATGGTTTGAACAATTTTGTTCTTGTTAATTCCAAATTTTCCTTCGTTAGAGCTTAAAGTCATATCTGCAATATTTTAAAACTTTTTAAAATTCTGTATCATTTGCCTCCGGCGAACCGTTTCGCCGATATTTTCCGCCGATGGCGTGATTTTTAATTATTTTTGCCGTTCTCACGTTTTTAATGGACATTTTAGGGATAAGGAGTCGTTAAATAAAGATGACTTTTAAATCCTTTTATTTTAGCAATTAAATTTGCTAAATGTCATGTTTTCTAAATAATTTTGTATTTACAACCGGTTTTGGTCAAACAGAAATTTAATTTTGGGGATTTTTTATAATAATTGCAAAAAACCTTATATATGCGTGAGAGAGAGAGAGAGAGTAATATGCGTTTGACAGAGAAAATAATATAAGTAATTATGTGTATATTCTTATACAAAATTAATAAGAACGTAACTTCACTTAGAATAAAGGTATTAGCACAAAATCAAAAGTATTTTGAAAATTATGTTATTGTTGTTTATATCTGTAAAAAAAATTATTTGAAAACATGCCTTATAAGAGTCCTATTTTACTCATTCAGCATTATCCTCATAGAATTTTTTTTTTCAATTTTGAAAATTTGAGTAACCCCCCCCCCCCATGACAACAACGAACAACTATGTTAGGTTAGGTTAGGTTTTAGGCTAGGGAGCCGAGCGCTGCAGCTAGGCAGGCAAGGGGGCCAAGTGCTGCGGCTTGGGAGCCAAGCACTGCGGCCAGAGTTCATGGTTTGCTAATGGGGGGAGGGGTACTCAAATTTTCAAAATCGAAAAAAAATTTCTAAGAGGATAATACTACTTATTCTGGGCCTACCTAAAAATGCCGGTACTCTAACTGGATGCACCTGACGCTATATTCTTTATCACAAACATTGTTTGAATTGAAGAAATATTTACAAAGACGTTGATTTTGTTAAAATATTCCTATCCTAACTAAAGTTATGAAAGTTTATAGATCTTTAAAAATAGGGTAGCTACGCTCCTCCAAAACAGCCTGACGTACTTACCAAATGCAAATTAGAAGTTAACAAGAGCAAAATTTAAGTTATTTCCTAGTTAAAGCAAAAGAAATTACATCAGTTCTTCAAATACAAGCCTAAATATTGAAGTTTACTTTTGTCTACTCTTAATGTCCAAGTATTTGTCATTTGATCCCACTGTGAATTTGTTTGAAATGATAATGATTAAAGAGTTGCTACACTTTCTAAATTGTACATTTATTACGCACGGACCGACCATAAATATAGAAAAATTTTTTATAAAATAAGATGCATTTAGAATGGTTTATTTCACAAAAATACAATTACAAAATATTAATTTATTCAATGAAAATATATTTATCGTAAGGTATTAAGGATAGCTAAGGTGGATTCTTTTTTAAAAATCAGGGTCACTTAGTGAGGCAAAACTATTTTTGTGAAAAATCCTCCAAAATAATATAAAAATCTACAAAAATGAAAAGAAATCATATGTTAATAACCCTTTAATGATTTTATTTATTTTTTGTAAATTCTTATGCGATTTTGGTGGATTTTTCGCAAAAATAATTTTGCCTCACCAAGTGACCAAGTGACCCTAATTTTTTTTTAAGAATCCAACTCTGATTGCGGTAAGGTAATCCTCCCTAACAAAAGTTGGGGGTGCTATAGTAACCCCAATAAAATTTTGGTGGGATACCTTTAGCCCCCCCCCCCCTCCTCCTTCCTGTTGTTATGTCATATAAAAAACATGCAGGGGTTTCAAGAGATAAGACAATGGACAATAAAATTATTTACATCCCCAATGGTGATTATACAGATAAACTTATTAGTTGCCATTGTCACGCCCCTTCCTGCAAATGAGACCATTAAATAGTACATTAAATATGCTTTAAAAAATATTTACATTATATGAAAGACATTACATAAGAATCAGGGCTCGGCAGCTAGGCAACAGCTGTTAGTAAGCCTCAGGAAATTCAACCTTTCAAAATTTTTAAAAATCTCCTATAAGTAAAAAATTAAAAACATCCAAACATGTTTTAACATCCAGCTGATTTTTAAAGTTCTAATGTTCTGATTTTACTCAGTCTTACGCGCGGTTGACGCGCGGTAGACCCGCGGCTGCTGAGCCATGAAAAAAAGTTACATATTTTGGTCATTATTTTTAATTGACACCAAATCAAGACACTATTTCATTTGTGAATATACATTTGTCGCAAGGTTTGTTCTATAAAGTTTAGCCAACCTCCCTTTACTATCGATTATGTCTGGTTTTTAAATGAAATTTTGTAAGTGGTAATATGCCTTAACTTTTTAACATGCTAGCTGAACATTTGAAAAGTTTAACTTTTTCGCAAATTTTATAGAAATTTTCCATCGAAATAGAAAGGGTATTTACATATTTTAAATTTTTTTTTTTTACAATATTCCAATTTTACTTAATGCGCCAAATTAGATATAGTTTGTTTAGTTTGTGCTATTCGAAACAGTTATTTATCGCATCGTATTATAGACAGCTTTCCATGGATATTAAAATGAAAAATTATGAAAAGAATTAAAAGATTGAAACCAGTTTTGTTGGCCTCGAGGCGCCAAAGGCCACGGCTAACAAAACTGGTATTAATTTTGAGATATCAATTTTAATATTAGTGGAAAATTGTCCGTAATACGTAATATTAATCGGTTTCGAAGCCATACTAAAATATATATAAAATATATGTTGTTTTTCTTTTATATAAAAAAAATATTTGATAATTTATTGGGTCAAATGCTGTTTTACAGAGTATTTAAGGCTTTACAGTTAATTTACGAAAACTTAATTTTAAGAAATTGGAATATTACTAACAACGATGATTAGAGTCAAAATAACAATAATTTAATTCAATACAAGTAAGGAAAAATACAAAAATTCTATTCTTTCATGATATTTTTAAAAGAAGTTGTATCAACTTTTTTTTTATAGCTAGCCGGTTCTTTTAGTAAGTAGTAGATGTAAAATTTTTCATAGAATTCAGATATGCAATCGGTTTTTTTGTAGACCTCTTATTTTTTAAGTAATTTAAGTTTAAAAAAAAAAAAAATTAAGTCGATTTTAAGGTACTAAAATGCAACAAAAAAAAGAAAGAAAATGGCCATTATGAACAAAAATAGTAAGATCTTTAATTTGACACCTTACTTTTTCAATTCTGTCAGGTAATTATTGAAAAAATCGATTTTTTTAAACCCACGAGAATAAAAACTTTGAACTCAATTTTATCATTTCACAAGTAAAAAAATATGGGTTCATATATACCTTTAGAATCAGAAAAATATTACGAATCCATTGTAAGCAAAATTGAAAAAAAAAGTTTACAATATAGTATATAAACTACAATAAAAGGAATTATATGAAAATATCATATTATATTGTACAGGCAACGTCTTAACTTTTGAATTGAGTATAAAAATGGGAAGGGGGTATAGAGGGGGTAAAGAGGGGGTAAAAAAGGGAAGACGATAGTGTTGCCAGAACAAAAAATACAATTGGCCATTTTTAAATTTTTTTATTTTTTTACTTTTTTTCAATTTTGCTTACAATGGATTCGTAATATTTTTCTGATTCTAAAGGTATATATGAACCCATGTTTTTTATGTCTGTTTGAGAAAATATTTAGGTCTAAAGTTTTTATTAAACCGAGGTTAAAAAAATAGATTTTTTCAATAATTACTCAACAGAATTTTAAAAGTAAGGTGTCAAATTAAAGATCTTACTATTTTTGTTCTTACTGGCCATTTTCTTCTTTTATTTTGTTGCGTTTTAGTACCTTAAAACCGACTTAATTATTTTTTTAAAAAACTTAAATTACTTAAAAAATAAGAGGTCTACAAAAAAACCGATTGCATATCTGAATTCTATGAAAAAAATTACATCTACTACTTACTAAAAGAACCGGCTAGCTATAAAAAAAAAGTTGATACACCTTCTTTTAAAAAGAATAACAATTGTGCTTTCCTTGAAACACAAACAAACTTTTTGAAGAAAAAATTTTTGGGTTGTTATTTCAGGTTAAGTTAGGTTAAGTAAATTTTATAAAAGTTTCCCATGGCCACACAGGATTTGAAGTCCCCACAAGGGCTAGAAAACCAGAAATAAGTTGAAGTTAATTCAACCATGCAATTCGTGTAATGACAAATCATATGGGCATAATTGCACGTCCAGATTATAGAGGAGCTTCGCTACGATCAACTATCACTACCATATAGCCTATTTCTCTCCTTATTAAAGTTTTACAATCATACAATAGTTATTTATCGCATAGTATTATAGATAGCTTTTCGCAGATATCAAGATGAAAAAATATTTTATTTAACTCAGTTTTGTAAGCCCCTGGGGGCCGAAGTCTCGAATATTTGAAGGAAATTGTCTGTAATACGATACTATACATAATTTTTCAGTTTGGCTGAGAACCTGTTCTAATCCAGCAGATATTGATCGGTTTTGAAGCCATACTAGAATAGTTATTAATCGCATCGTATTATAGACAGCTTTTCGTGGATATTAAAATGAAAAATTATTAGAATAAAACAATTTTTGTTAGTCCCATGAGGCCGAATGCCCGGGATATCAAAACTGGTATTAATTTTGTTATTTTTATTTAAATATTCATGGAAAATTGTCTGTAATACGATGCCATTTATGATTTTTCAGTATGCCTTAGAACCGGTTATCATCCAGCAGATATTAATCGGTTCTTAAGCCATACTGGAAAATAGATTATAAATTATTAAATATGTTCTTAAGGTGTGTATGAAGCTTGGTGTAGATATTGGAGAGAAGATATTCTTCGTAGGGGTATAGCTCCAGTTTGATCCTTAAATATAAATAATTAGGGATAGCTCCAGTTTGATTCTTAAATATAAATAATTAGGGAT
Source organism: Acartia tonsa (assembly GCF_053477335.1). Classification (NCBI taxonomy): domain Eukaryota; kingdom Metazoa; phylum Arthropoda; class Copepoda; order Calanoida; family Acartiidae; genus Acartia; species Acartia tonsa. The sequence goes on along the minus strand of NC_137268.1, from coordinate 37,016,693 downwards.
AGCTCCGGTTTGATCCTTAAATATGAATAATTAGGGATAGCTCCGGTTTGATCCTTAAATATAAGTAATTAGGGATAGCTCAGGTTTGATCCTTAAATATAAATAATTAGGGATAGCTCCGGTTTGATCCTTCATTAATTATTAATAATTAATTTTTTCAATTATTTGAACCTCTTATTTTTATTCTAGTTTTTGGTGTGGAGGTAGTACTTTCCCCTAACATAACTAAATATAATCTTTCCCAGTACCTCTGAAAAGCTACATTGTAAAGGAAAACCGTATCGGTTCAGTGGTTAGCGAGATCCTTCGGTACAAACAGACACAGAGAACCTGTTACTCTTATATAAGGATACCATTTTAGTTTTAAATTAAATAAGATTTTCTTTCGTAGCAAATTTTCTTGGGAGAATAGAGGTACCCTCCGCCAAAATAGATCAAATATCTAACCGACTTAATAATATTTGTTTAATTTAAAAAGTTACCTCTCTGATAGAGTAAACACTTCCATTTCCTGATCCCCTGTCTGGATTGTTCTTCTAGAAAACAATAGAGTAATATTAGAGTAAAACTCTTCTATTTCCTGAACCTCTGTCTGGATTATTCTTCTAGAAATAATAAGTAAACACTTCCATTTCCTGATCCTCTGTCTGGATTATTGATCTAGAAATAATAAGTAAACACTTCCATTTCCTGATCCTCTGTCTGGATTATTGTTCTAGAAATTAATAGAGTAAACACTTCCATTTTCTGATCCCCTGTCTGGATTATTCTTCTAGAAATTAATAGAGTATTAATAAAGTAAACACTTCCATTTCCGGAACCTCTGTCTGGATTATTCTTCTAGAAATTAATAGAGTATTAATAGAGTAAACACTTCCATTTCCGGAACCTCTGTCTGGATTATTCTTCTAGAAATTAATAGAGTAAACACTTCCATTTCCTAAACCTCTGTCTGAATTATTCTTCTAGAAAATAATAGAGTAATATTAGAGTAAACACTTAAATTTCCAGATCCCCTGTCTAGATTATTCTTCTAGAAATTAATAGAGTATTAATAGAGTAAACACTTCCATTTCCCAACCCCCTGTCTGAATAATTCTTCTAGAAAATAATAGAGTATTAATAGAGTAAACACTTCCATTTCTTAAACCTCTGTTTAGATTATTCTTCTAGAAAAAAATAGAGTATTAAGAGAGTAAACACTTCCATTTCTTAAACCTCTGTCTGGATTATTCTTCTAGAAAACAATAGAGTATCAATAGAGTAAACACTTCCGTTTTCTGAACCTCTGTCTGGGAAATTATTTTAGAAATTAATATAGTATTAATATAGTAAACACATTTTTATTTCCTGATCCCCTGTCTGGATTATTCTTCTAGAAAATAATAGAGTAATATTAGAGTAAACACTTAAATTTCCTGATCCCCTGTCTGGATTATTCTTCTACAAAATAATTGTGGGGAAAATTTAGTCAATTTAGCTTGCTAATATAGAACTCATTTATTGGTCAGTTCGTTCTTTAAGTAGGAGGTAAGGGGATGGGATAAAGTGCCAGCCAAGAGCATATTTTTTTCAGAGTACATAAAAATCTGGTGCAACATACAAGTAATAAACCATTGAAATAAACGTCTTTATAAAGAAACTAGTGGCTTTATAAAGAAATATTTTCATCAATCAAATGCCTTTTAAATGTCAAACTGCATGTAATAACATAATAACAATAATATGACCATTGGACCAAATCAATATGTAAGACTTACATTGTAAGTAGCTCTGCAACATCAATTTTAAAAAAAACGTAATAGTTGTTTAATTGTATTATAGACAGCTTTCCGCAGATATAGATATTAAAAATCATAAGATTAAAAACAGTTTTGTTAGCTACGAGGAATATTAGTGGATGATCGTCTGTAGAACATTGCAATGCATGACTTTTCCAGCGGATATTAATCGGTTGCGGAGTCATACTGGAAAGGATATTAAGAATATAAATAGCGTCTTAAATCTAAAACTATATGAAATCAAAATTCTTAAAATTGGCATTAAAAGAAATATGTAGTCAAAATTGACATACTTACAGACCCTAATAATAGAGTATCTGCGCTCCTAAAGATGAAATGTTACCTGTTTATAAGAGTAGATATAATAGTTGACAGAGGAGCTGAACACTGTCAGCAGATGAGATATTGAGGTCAGGTATTGGATCCAGTTGGGCCAGTCGAGCTAAACAATATAATATTTATTTTTAGGGTAACTGGACAAAGTGTCTCAAAAATCAGCCATGTGACGTCATAAAAACGAGGGATTATCCATTTCTTTTTTAAGGGGTCTCTTTTCCACTTCTCCTCTCATGTCCATCATTTTTATGACGTTACATGGCTGTTTTTTGAGACACTTTGTTGAGTTACTTTTTAAGCCTTATGAGGCGCTATAAAAATCTTTGTCTGTTCGTCCGTCATCCCGTAACGCTATGGGAGAAATGTGATTTTATCAGCTGCCATTTAAAATAGAAAGCTGAATTTTTTTGTGAAGATTACACACGCACATCTAATCTTTACTTTGTTTTGTCCGTCTGTCTGTCGGTCGTGTTTCAACGTACCTTATTATTTTTAAAAGTGTCGTGATTTTCTTTGAGGTTTAGCATATTCTCTCTTATTGACGAAGACCAAACTGCATAACTTTTGCACAACTTTTGACGTCATATTCTCCATCTCTTTTTTAGATGTTTTCTTTCCCACTTCTTCTCTTATCTTCCTCATTTTATAACGTCACAGGAATCAAAAGTGACACAAAAGTTATGCAGTTAGGTCTTCGTCTCTCTTATTTTGTCATGAGAACTAAAAATCTGCTCTATAACAAACTTTGTCCGTAAAAGCTCTCAATTGACAAACAAGGATGACAACAACCTATAAGAAGCGTAGCTATCAATTGCAAAATCAAGAAGAACAGCTAAACATATGGTAAGATTATATGCAGCTTAAAAATAGCATGACAGAAAGACAGATATAGTAAAATGTTGAGTAGATGTGGCTTTAACTGCCGATGACATAGAATTTAGCCTACATAAAACGTCAAAGCATAACCGACAGACAGACAGCATGAATTTATTTAGGATGCGCGTTCAGGGAATCATCACAACAAATTTCAACCCTTTATCTTGAATATCAGCAGAGAAATTCACATTTTCCCCATACAGTTCCAGACGGGCGGACATTTAAAATTATAGAGTAGCTTCGCTACTTAAAAACTCGGGAGACGTGCAACTTTTATGAGTTGGTAGACGCCGCCGTAAAAAAGTGTCAGGATATAATAAATTATTCAATATTATATTGATTACGTAGATAAAAACACAAAAAAAGATGGAGGAATTGAAAGGACAATTACATTTAATCTAATCTACAACTCCTACTTCCCCCAAATGTATAACAGCAACTACAAATCAAATTTCACACATATTGGACGTGTGGGAGGGAGATAATAAGTTTTATCTTAAAGGTAGCCGAGAAAATCCCCCGAAACGTTTCAAATGACAGAACTTAAACAGAAGGACATCCGGCGAATTTTTTAAAGATTAAGCCTAGGATTTAAGCTATTTTTAAAATCATACCATTACTATCTATCTCTCTTACGCGTGATCATTTCTAGTTATTCCACTCTTTATCTATTTATTGTTTTTCTAATTAAACAATCAATTAATAGTTATTTCTCGCATCGTATCTTAAAGCTGGATATAATACGATGCTAGACATAGTTTTTTCGTATGGATGAGAACCGGTTCCTATCCACCGGATTCGAATAAATACGAGAAAATATTTTCTATCCCTCTCTCTAGCTACCACACGTGATCATTTCTAGCTATCCCACCTAATTTTCTATCTTTACCTGATTTTTCTATCTTTTTCTAGCTATCTTTATGACCTGATCATTACTTTCTATCCTTCTCTCTAGCTACCACACGTGATCATTTCTAGCTATCCCACTCTCTATCTATCTATATTTTCTAGATATCTTTAATTTCATCATTACTTTCTATCCATCTTTCTAGCTACCACACGTGATCATTTCTAGCTATCCCACTCTCTATCTTTTCTTGCTATCTTTCTGACCTGATCATTACTTTCTATCCTGAGTTCCCAGGCGTTTGGAATCCAACGGGCTGTATGACAGATTATGAAAACTAAAAATATATAAAAACAAGGATGACAACATCCATAAAAGCGGAACTCTGAAACGGTAGGACATATGAGCAATAACACTTGGAGTATGTCAGAACTGAATAAGCAGAAAATTATATAAGTATTAGTCCAAAGAAAATTTAGAGTAAATTTGTTGCACAACTGCTGAAATACAGGATACTATTCAAGGATATACTTAAAATTTTAGAACAAAATATATGCTAACATACAATTATTTACATTTTTTATTTTATTCAATTATCCATTGTCGCTGTAATAATGGTGTAATAATATTGTCTGCAACAGAATCAATTTGTAATAATATACGCTGGTGGAAGATTAATTTAGGGCCCGAATCCGTACAGTACATATTTTTGTTAACACGTTGGTGAGCGGTAAAATCAAGGTCCGAATTTGTAAATGTACAGTACATATTTTTGTAACATTACACACTGGTGAGCGGTTAATTTAGGGTCCGAATCTGTACAGTATATATTTTTGTAACATTACACACTGGTGAGCGGTAAATTTAGGGTCCGAATCTGTGCAGAATATATTTTTGAAACAATACACTATGGTGAGCTGTTAATTTTGGGTCCGAATCTGTACAGTACATGTTTTTGAAACAATACACGCTGGTGAGAGGTTAAACCATGGTCAAATTTTGTACAGTGTATATTTTTGTAACCTTACACTCTGGTGGGGGGTTAAATTAGGGTTCGAATTTATACAGTACATTGCTGTAACATTACATACTGGTGAGCGGTTAATTTAGGGTCCGAATCTGTACAGTATATATTTTTGAAACAATACACTCTGGTGAGCTGTTAATTTAGGGTCCGAATTTGTACAGTACATGTTTTTGAAACAATACACGCTGGTGAGAGGTTAATTTGGGGTCCGCATTTGTACAGTACAGTGCATATGCGATTTTTCTAGGGTTTTTAAAAGGCTTTCTGAAAGTTTTTCCTTATATAAAATTTACAGGGTGTCCAGTCCATCTACATTTTTGTTTATAAAAAGAAGTTTTAAGGACTTTTTTACTTTTAAACTTGCATACAAAAGTGGTCTACTGGATATCAGATACAATACATCAAATTGTTCACCAAATTATCTAGTGGCGTGCACAGGTTAAGTGTTGAGAAGGTGTTTGTCAGGGATAAAACAATGGCAGATAAATTGATGTACGTCCCCAATGATGAAACACAAAAATACCCCTTTTCTGTAGATTACAACTAGTGTAAAGCAGGGAAAAGGGAATGCGATTCTGACAAACAATTCTAAGTGAAATTTTCCCCTCAACCCCCTTCCCTTTTTTCTCCCCTTCTTATCTTCTTCCCTTTCAGTTACACCAAAAAACAAGTTTTACTCCAACTTTACTCCAACAAAATATTTAATTTTCGGCAATTTCAAATGGAATAAATTGGCTAAATAGCAGCCCCTGCATGTGTTTAAAAAGAGACAAAGGTAGATAATCTTTTTAAAGGTGAAGCTTTTCTATAATTATGGTCGGTCCGTAACGGTTAGCTCTTTTAGTTATGTTTATGTTAGAATGTCACATAGATTTCAAACTTTGTACGGTGATTACTATAGGTACGATTAGGGTAGCGTAGAACTCTATAATAGATACCAGCAAGTCCGTAAGTCTAAATCATGCTACTTTTTAACTTTTTTTGACAAAAAATTGTGTAGGATATAATTATCCTATTCATCTAGTATATAAAGTAATGATTCCTTGGACAACAAGGTAAAATATTGTAAGCGAAGCATCTCGATAATTAAATCCTAAAATTAGATTATTTCCTGTTGCAGTATCCTGTATTTTGAATCAACCCTATATATTTGATAGCTACGCTTTTGTGGAAGTTGTCAACCTTGTTTTATTTCATTTACGCAATGACATCAAATTACAAACGTATTTCTGTACTTATAAGTTCTGGAAAACAGAAATAAGACAATGAAGAAAAAATTTACTTTTTTGCAGGTTATAAATTTGGTTTTAAGAGTCACATATTTAAATATTGGCGTGTTGATTAATTTTGCTCCTCTTATCTCTGTCTCCTAGCGCTTCAATAGATGTATGTGTGGTAGTCGGACAGACTGTCGCTTCCTAGAGCATGCTTCGCTCCTAGCCACTCCCGATAAGAAATCAGAGAGGAGTTTTTAAATAGCTTAAAATAAGAATACACGGCCCCCCCCCCAAAAAAAAAGAGTATGGGGGCCCTCATACTCTTTTTTACTCCCCTCAACCCCCCATCTCTTTTTAGAGGCAGAGAATAGGGAAACGGAGAAGGGAGGTGGAGACAAGGAGCAAGGGATTTGAACAGCGAGAAAAGGGATAGTCACACGTGCCGTCTCATATTCTTGTCTGTCTTTAAAAGAGAGGTGGGGGAGTGGGGAGTGAAAAAGAGTATGGGGGGGGGGCCCAATACTCTTTTTTGGGGGAGGCCATGTATTCTCATTTTAAGCTATTTAAAAACTCTCTGATGAGTTTTTAAATAGCTTAAAATGAGAACACACGGCCTCCCTCAAAAAAGAGTATGGGGGCCCCCCCATACTCTTTTTTACTCCCCACTCCCCCACCTCTCTTTTAAAGGCAGACAATAGGGAAATCGAAGAGGGAGGTGTGAACAAGGAGCAAGGGATATGAATAGGGAGAAAAAGGATAAGCATTCAACAGTTGCCAACTAGAAATTACATTTTTCTAATAATGTAAAAGGATGTGGTATTAAAATATTACTCGTAAGATATAATAGTAAAAGAAAGCTAGAAGGATTATAAAAAATATTAGAAATATCATTTTCATTTTTAGTTGGCAACCATTGCTAGTATTAATGACACCTTCCCCTTTTCTCCCTGTGTATATCGCTTGCTCCTTGCATTCATCTCCCTTTTCTCTTTCCCAATCAACATATAATGTGTCCCAGCACGCTTGCCTGCCCGTCGCAAGAAACTGGCCCGACACGCCTGCCTGCTTGGCAAGAATATAAGACGGCACGGTTGACTATCCCTTTTTCTCGCTGTTCAAATCCCTTGCTCCTTGTCTCCACCTCCCTTCTCCGTTTCCCTATTCTCTGCCTCTAAAAAGAGATGGGGGTTGAGGGGAGTAAAAAAGAGTATGGGGGGCCCCATACTCTTTTTTTTTGGGGGGGGGCAGTGTATCATCATTTTAAGCTATTTAAAAACTCCTCTCTGGACAGCATTTCCCAATCATCCATACCCATTTTCTACCTAACCCAATATCTCTTAGGCTCTTTCGCTGGACTTCGCCAAATAGGGCTTGAATTGCTTCACCCCTATTACATATGATATCTATTATTACTTAGATGTTGCACCAGATTTTTATGTACTCTGATAAAGTGATACTAGCCGCTGGCTAAAAAAAGAATACCCCTATGCATTTTTATTTATTTATATTTTGGCATCCTTACTTTTATACATGCACTTATTGGTTGTACTTTTATACATCATTTATTTCAATTACATGTATACTCCATTGTAATTGTGTATATTATAACACATTGGATTTATATAAACATGGATATTATGACTGGGGAAAAATTTTCGTCAATTTAAGTTAATAACTCATTTATTGGTCGGTTCGTTTTTTCAAAAAGAAGAGGGGAAGGAGTGGATAGATTGTTAGCCCGCTGTAAATTTCACTTTATTAGAGAACATGAAAATCTGGTGTAACATCCAAGTAATAATATATCCATTTACTAGAGAACATGAAAATCTGGTGTAATATCCAAGTAATAATATATACATTTACTAGAGAACATGAATATCTGGTGTAACATCCAAGTAATAATATATCCATTAAAAAACAATTATATGATGTACAGTACAACAAGTTACAACAATAAATAAGTTATGCATTTTCTGGGATCTTAAGGGATAAGACAATGGGCGATAAATTGATGTACATCCTCAATGATAATTATAAATGATAAAATTACCCCTTTTGTAGATTGTTGAAAAGTTTGAAAAATGCTAATCTAAACCAACCAACCAAATTTTGATAGTACCCAAAGTTTTATACCAATATAAAGTACAAAGTTTTTTTTAGATTTCCTGATTTCTTTTGCTCTGTACTAAACATAAACGTCCTAAAAAACAGGCACACAATAACTTCCTATTACTATTGATAAGATTAAATTGTACATACCTCCTACAATAACCAAAGTTATTTGGGATAACTTTATTTCTTTTGCTTGGAACTGATCTCCCATATCTTGACGACGCTGGATCTCCATTGATTGGATCTAAAAATTTATATTTATTTAAACTAGCAGTCTCTAGGGGCACTTTAGGGAAGGGGGCAAGTCGACCCTCAACTTTATAGTTTTTAAAAGAATAACATTTATTTCTGGTGGTTATTCTGAAGACACCCTCACCTGGATCTACAACAAACTTCATTGTAAGGGAGAAGCATATCGGTCCAACGGTTAGCGAGATTCTAAGATACAAACTGACACACAAAACAGATAGTAGACATCCTGTTACTTTTATATGAGGTATAATTCGCGAGGATACCCAAGAAGGGTTGAACAACACTTTCTTGTATTCATTCGAATCCGGTGGATAAGAACCGGTTCTCATCGATACGAAAAAACTATGTCTAGCATCGTATTATATCCAGCTTTCTACGAATATAAAAATGTACAATCATAAGATTAAAACCAGTTTTTTAGCCGGTGCCTTCGGCACCTCGGGGCTAAAAAACTGGTTTTAATCTTATAACTGTGCATGTCTGTACATTCTATATCCGCGGAAAGCTGATTATAATACGATGCGATAATAGTTATTTCTCGCATCGTATTATAAACGGCTTTCCCCGGATGTAGAATGTACAATTATAAGATTAAAACAAGTTTTTTAGCCCCGAGGTGTCGAAGACACCGGCTAAAAAAAACTCGTTTTAATCTTATAATTGTACATTTTTATATTCGTAGAAAGCTGGATATAATACGATGCTAGACATAGTTTTTTCGTATGGATGAGAACCGGTTCCTATCCTCCGGATTCGAATGAATACGAGAAATAACTATTACAACATTTGATTTCCATCGCACTGAAGGATAAGTTTAACAAGAATGACAACATCAATAAGTAGCGAAGCACAAAAAATCAAGAAATGTACAATCGCAGCTTATACTAACAATAAAATAGTGTTTTCAGCTGTCGTTGGGGGACAACTCATAGTAGAATTGACGGCCTTTCCATCTGCCCCCCAAATATTATTTTAGGTTTATTTCGCTTGTTGGCACCTTATTCCTAGGACAATTGGACAAAGTAAGTCATAAAGAAGATGTTCAGGTGTCATAATAGAGAAAAGAAAGATAGAGAATATGCGAAGCTCAAATTCAACGTGTAACGTGTAAAATTTAGGTTTTAAAGTCGTCAAAAGCATGACAGACAGACAGACAGACAAACAATTTATAGAATATGTGTACATATGTCATAGGAATCTTCACTGAAAATATGAACTTTGTATCTTCAATAGCAGCAGAGAAAATCAGATTTCGCCAATAGCGTTACGGACGGGCAAAATTACTTATAGAGTAAAATTCATCATGACTTTATCTTAATAACTCGTAATTTTTATCAGTTTATGTTGTTTTAGAAATGAATTTAGTACCTAAGTTTTAAATTAAATGTGAAACATCAAACCTCAAAAATTTTGAAAGAATTGTATTTTACATTTTATCAATGTTCATTTCTGAGTATAAACATAAAATTTTAAATAAATTTTAGTTACTTTTCCTTAAAAATATTTCAATTTTATGTTGACATTTTGATATTTTTTGTTAAGTAATTTTTATTCCAGCATATCTTTGAAACTGATTAATATCCACTGGATTAGAACTAGATCTCAGCCAATGGTGAAAAATCATGTATAGAATCGTATTACAGACAATTTTCCACTAATATTAAGATAAAATCATAAAATTAATACCAGTTTTGTTAGCTGGGTCCTTGGGTTCCCTTGGGGCTAACAATACTTTGTTTTAATATGGTTTAAATTTTTTCAATTTAATTTCCGCGGAAAACTGAATATAATGCGATAACTAACTATTAATTAAAAGATTCATACGTCCAAAGTAAAAGTTATTTTAACATTATTGAAAATTCAAGTAAAATTGCAACGGAAAAAAAAATAATTCTGACATTCCACCAAGAAAGTACTTAAATAAAACTTTACTTTTAAACAAGGATGACAACATCCAAAAGTAGCGAAGCACAAAAATCATTGATGGAAATACAGACAAGAAAATTTAAATAGCCTTTATTAAAATCAAGAATCACGAAACCTTTAATCACATCACGAAACCTTTCTCACATATTTCTATGTTTTCTAATATTTATATTTTATAGCAAGACTGACAGACCAACGGACAAAGTAAATTACAAACTGGATGCTCAATGGATAAAAGAGAATTTGACGAAGCCTAATCTGTCCTGCTTTTGATTCCTGTGACGTCGTAAAAATGAGGGAGATGAGAGGAGAAGTGGGAAAGAAAACTCCTGAAAAAGAGATGGACAATCCCTCATTTTTATGAAGTCACAGGAATCAAAAGTAGGACAGATTGAGTTTTGTCGAGAATTTCTACAAAAACATCAGACGACTATCATAGTTGACAGCTGAGAAAATCACAATACTACAATACAGACTGACGGACAGACAACGTGAATTATAGAGTAGCTTCGCAACTTAAAACTGCACATCAGATAATGGGAAAGTTTTTTTGAGATAGTGCTATATGAATATTGAATTCTTATCCAGTACTTTTAATTTGATTCTTATAAATACACTAAAAAAATATTTCGATATTTAATAAGTCAATCGTTCTCAGTCAAGAAATACAATTTATCGCATTTTCAAAATTCTACAGCCGTAGACAATAAATACCAAAGAAAAACGGCTTAAAGCCACAGATTAAGCAACCATAAATGCTTGAGTATTGGAATAGTTTATATTTATCGCATCTTAATATACAGTATACACAGTCTTCCGCGGATATTACAATAAAAACAAAATTTAGTTAACAAAACTAGTATTAATATTATGTTATAAAAATATTCGTGTAAAATTGTCTGTAATATGATGCTATACATGATTTTTCCGCATGTCTGAAAACCGCTTCTAATCCAATGGATATTAATCGGTTTCGAAGTCATACTGGAAAAGATTACAGCCTGTCAAGCAATACAATTCTAGTGTTTAGCCATAGATAGTTAACCCTTAACGGTCAGGGGGGGGGGGGGCGTTCAACTGTTATTTTCTATAATCTATCTTATTTTCTGTGTGTGAAAGATAAAAAGCCCAAATTGCTTGACTTTTAAGTATGGGCATAAAACATAACTGAGAGTTGGAATTTTTTAAATATCTCCATCCTGGCGGGCATAGGATGCCAGCAACAAACCTGGCAGGGTCATCCAGGTAAAGAGCAAAAATATTTTTTGGGCGTTGAACGTCATAAAAATACGTCTGAAAAGGAATTGAGAGGAGAAGTGGGAAAGGAAACACCCAAAAAGAAATGAATTTTCATGACGTCAAACGTGAAGTAAAAAAGGACCTAAAACAAAGGTTCTTAAATAAAAGGATGAAGGAAGCAAAAAATGACTTTAACTTACTTAAGATCGGAAATTCATTATCAAACAGGGGACTTGCACAAAAAAATTAGCCCTCTAGCTTTAATAGGAACTGAGATAATAGGGTACATCCTTATATTAAATACAGGTGTTCAAGTCAATTTCAGGTTCCAGGTATGATCCTGCAGGTCCTGATCCTCCTGGTCTCCAGAAATCTATAAAAGGCTCCTGTGGCCGCAATTTTTGACTTAGAGACGTCAAATTTTAAACTTAAGCTTTTCTTACATGTCTACATAACGTATTAAAATTTATTACATAAAGATCCGCCGTCGTTTTCCCGCCGACCGCCGACTGCGGCGGCTGGCAGCTGCCAGGTACAGCTGCGGCCGCTGAAATTTATATTTTGATATTTCTAATATAAAATTTACAGGAAGATCAACGTTTTCTGCAAAGAATTGTTCTTCTAGCTTAAAAAAAAAAAGAAAATTACAGCCATTTATCAAACAGGGGACTTCCACAAATTTTTTTTAGCCCTCTAGCTCTAATAGGAACTGAAATAATAGGGGGGGGGGGGGGCGTTCAACCGACCTCTCCGACCGATTAAGGTGCGGCAAGGGGGCCGACTGTTAAGGGTTAAGATAGTTTTTTAAAAATTGAGAAAGCCTAAAATGTCACGTGTGACGTCATAAAAATACATCTGAAAAGGAAGGATGAGAGGAGAAGTGGAAAAGGAAACCCCCAAGAAGAAATGAATTTTCATGACGTCACACGTGACATTTTGGGCGTTCTCAAAATTTTTTGTAATTCTTTGACCATAATTTTTTAATTAAATACATATTAATGCCCTTCACATGAAATATGTGCAACCAGAAAATTGATAATTATTAAAATCGAAGCTTTTCTATTATGGTTGATCTATATGTCTTTGCGTCTGTACATCCGTGAATGTGATATGAGATATCAAACCTTTTACTGTTTAGTAGCGAAGCTACTCTATTTTTTCGTCTGTCAGTTAATATAAGGGAAAAACGTATTTTTCTTGGCTGCTGTTGAAGGTTTTTGTCTAATTCTAATATCAATATGAATTATATCCAGGTTCTTATATATTATTAGCTCTTTTTTAAATTGACATCTTTTTTTACTTAGCTACTCTATAAGAGTTTGTGTTTGTCTGTCCTCCTGTCCATCTGTCTGTGTACTTGCCTGTCTGTCTTTATACAATGTGCTGTTTAGTTTATTACACTTCCCTTAAGTTTTATAATAACGTTATTCTTATTCGTTGGCTTAACAACTTTGGGGACTTTTATTAAATTTTGATTAGCTGGTTCATTAATTTAGGCCTTCAAACGTTTGAACCTTTAAATGTTATATACCGAAAGAGTGAATTTGAGTATCATAATTGGTGATGTACATCAATTTATCAATTTATTGTCTTATCCCTTTAGATCCCAGCTTTCCTCAAACTTTAAATCACTCAAATTTCCCTTTTCTTTCCCTTCCTTTCCTTATTTCTCTATAACTCTCTAAATGTTCAAATGTATATTTTTCGATTAACTTCGCTACTCTTGAACTTAATCGACCTTGTTATTATTATTAATTTATCTTCTGCAGGCAATGATGATATATTTTTTCAGGGAGGGAGGGGACATTTGGCTGTCCCTAAAGTTTTTAATAGCCCTTTCTTATTTGTTAGATTAACAACATTGGGGACATTTATTGAATTTGATTAGTTGGTTCATTAAGTTGAAGGTCCAAACGTTTTAGCCACTAATTGTTATCTACAGAAGGGTGTTTTATTATAGGGGATGAACATCAATTTAACGGCAATTGTCTTATCCCTTTTGATCCCTGATGTTATTTACAATTATGTAACTTATTTTCGTCCAAATATGGACTAGATACTCAAGGATATTGAGAAACAAGGATAACAACATTCATAAAAGCGAAGCACTGAAACGGTAGGACAAACAGACATTAGCACTTGTATAGTGTCAGAACTGAATAATCAAAATATAAATGTATAAGAGTCGAAGCAAAATTGTAAGTAAATTTGTTAAAAAACTGCTTGATACAGGATAATGTGTATGGACATAATTACATTTTTAAGACTTGATTATAGAGTTGCTTCGCTTATAACATTATACTTTGTTGTCCCAGGAATTAATATATCAAAAATCAGATCAAACGGATGATAAGATCACATAAAAATTTGTTGTTAAAAAAGAAAAAAATCAACATGTTTAAAATGGTCGTAAGGACATTCTTGTTATGATTATAGAGTTGCTACGTTTTCTAAATCGTACCTAACTACTAAAGGAATCACCATGCAAAGTTTGAAATCGATAGGACAATTCTAACATGCCTAAATTAAAGAAAAAGGCTATCCGTTTGTGACGGACGGACCGACCCTAATTAAAGAAAAGCTTCGCTTTTAAGAAGGATAGCAACAAGGATAAACATTCATAAAAGCGAAGCTCTAGCATCAGACCAATATTACTACTTTTCAGAATTTAGTAAGAAGAAATATCAATTGATAAGTCTAAACAAAATTGTTATTGTTGCTCCAGAGGGCGATGTTATCCTTTCCCAGAATATATTTATAAACAATGAGAAGCTACACTGTTAACTAGAATCATATATGACTATTAGCGAGATCCTTCGGCACAGACAGAGAGACATAAACACAATGACAACCTACTTCTTTAATATAAGGATCTAGAAATGTATTATGAAATTATATACATATTAAAGTTCACACCACTTATTAAAAAAAAGGTTTTCTATAATTAGGGTCGGTCCATACGTCCGTTTGTACGTCCGTCTTGAACGGATATAGCTTTTGTCGTTCATTTAATGTTAATGTTCAAGTGTCCTACCGTTTTAATGCTTCGCTTTTATGATTTTTTGATTGAGGCTACTCAATTAATTTGTTTGGTAATAAGATTATCATACATGACTCTTTGATCTTTCATAAATATTCTGTTTGAATGGATATATTTTACGTGGATATTGTGTAAAATTCTCGCATACCCTGATAAACTGAATCTTTTTACCTCATCCCCTCCCCTGGCCATGTAGTAATGAATTGACTTATAACTGTGGACTATATTAGCAACCTAAATTGACTATATAAATTATCTCATGTCAATATTGACGTATTCTACATCCATTTGTATTTATGATGATTGGATAATTTAAGGATCAATTTTGTACAGTATATATTAATAAAAATTTTGGTTAACCCGCAGGGGAGGGAATAGACATTTGAGTGTTTATTACACTAGTCCCCTAAGTTTTATAATAACGTTTTCTTATTGGTTGGCTTAACAACTTTAGAGACTTTTTTATTGAATTTTGATTGGTTTTAATTACTAATTAGAATTTAAATAAAGGTTTATTTTGTGTATTATCATCGGGGAATTACACCAATTTATCGGCCATTGTCTTAGGCAAAATTGAATAAAAATGTTACTTTCATATGCAGTACTTTAGTGAAATGGATATAGGACATACGTGGATATTTTGAAAGGGGAAAATTTGTCGTTAATTTAGCTTGCCAATATGGACCTTATTTATTGGTCAGTTTGCTCATCTAATAGGAAGGGAGGGATTGGGTAAAGGGGATGGATGAATGGAGGGATATCGATATTCTAGCCAGCTGCGATCATCACTTTGTCGGAGTACATGAAAATCTGGTGTAACATCCAACTAATAGTATATCGATTTTCTCTCAAAACTTGCGTATATTCTAGGTATACATGATCTGTGTAATCTGTATTTGTATAGAATTATAAATATTCATATATGTACAGTTGTCTGTACATAAATAAGGAAAATAAAATGAAATATTAATTTAAGCTTTGGTGGTCCTGATTAAAGGGGCCAAAGCATCGATTCAACAAAATTTGTATTATTTTTCTGATTTTATTTTATTTTAAATTGCTACGATTCATGACTTTTCAGTATGGGTCACATCCAGTTCTAATTCAGCGGATATTCATCGGCTTCGAAACCGTATGAGAATGCTAATCATGTCAGTCATTTTTACTTTTGATTAAAGCCATATACTACAAATTAAGATTAGGGGTGGGCCGGATATCCGGCCATTCCCAATATCCGACCGTATACCGGATATTGAAACTATCCGGATACCGGATATCAGACTGCTTTCTAATGCGGGATATCCGGTCAAAGAAGTATCCGGCCCAAAAAGTATTTGGCCTAACCCCAATTAAGATCACACCCCTCCCTCCCAGGGAAGACGACTGTAAATTATACTGGTACTCAAAATTTTGTAACCACGTTATCTAATTCGTTGGTTGGTACTTTATTTAATTTTAATTTTAAAGTTCCAACCAATAATTTTAATCTAACAAAGGGGGTAATTTTGTTTATTGTCATTGGGGTTGTATTCGCGACTTGATCCTAATATTGTACTGTAGGTATTTATAAAAAAGAATTGGATATAGAAAAACATTGTACAACTCTATAATGCTTTTATTCAATTACCAACTTTCAAAACCCGTTCCTAGACTCTCTTAAGTCCTTTTTATTTACAATGTGTCTGCATTTTAGAAGCGAAACTACTCTTTGTAATTCATTGTGTACATTCGTCAGCAAGTTTCTCGGCTGCTATCTAAGATTGACAGCTGAAATTTTTAGCGAAGATTCCTTATACCAATGAGCATCCAGTACCTTCTTTAATTGGTCTGTCTGTCGGTCTTGTTTTAGAATACATCAATGCTTTATTTCGTGATTTTCTATGATTTATTTTTTTCTCTATTTTCATTACAGCTAAGCATCTGCTCATTCAACGTGTCTATTTGTCTTTTTGTACGATTTTTTTGTGCTTCGCTACTTATGCATTTTTCCATGAAGAATTATATGTGGTCGTGAGTGTGACTGATATAATGTGCTATTTTAGTAGCGAAGCTACTCTATGATTCACCTTGTCTGTCCGTCAGTCCGTAACGCGACGGGGGAAATGGGATTTACTCAGCTTCTGTAAAAGATAGAAGGCTGAAACTTCTTTTCAACATTTCCATCAATATGGAGCATAATTAAGTATAAAACAACAATAGCAGTCAGACTGCTTTTCAGCAGCTTTTCAGTCGCTTTTATTTTTCGAACCTGATTTTCTCGGCCCCTGTAAAAGATAGAAGACTGAAACTTCTTGTCAACATTCCCATCAATATGGAGCATAATTAAGTATAAAACATCAATAGCGGTCAGACTGCTTTTCAGCAGCTTTTTAGATGTTGTCATCCTTGTTGTATTATCATCTTGTTATTGCTAGGCTGCTCATGGACTTAATTGTTAATGCATATATGATATTAATTAATAGATGTATAAGTATAGATGTGTAACACAGACTACTTGGCCTAATTGATGGGGACTTTTTTTTCTGCTAGCCAATTGGTTTCTGCTCTTTTAAAGCGACTTGGCTGTGTTAATATTTCCGTTTCTATTAGGAATTAATATTTGGAACAATTTCCTAATCCCGTGGGTAGATTAACATATAGCTCGTGTCCCCTCTATTCTTGTAATTTTATTATTAAACTATAAAACTAACCTTTCTATAGACAGTAATGTTTAGAATAACCAGGAGACTCAGGGGTATGATACCATTCACAAGAACAACTTACCTTTCTATAGACAGTAATGTTTAGAATAACCAGGAGACTCAGGGGTATGATACCATTCACAAGAACAACTCACCTTTCTATAGACAGTAATGTTTAGAATAACCAGGAGACTCAGGGGTATGATACCATTCACAAGAACAACTTACCTTTCTATAGACAGTAATGTTTAGAATAACCAGGAGACTCAGGGGTATGATACCATTCACAAGAACAACTCACCTTTCTATAGACAGTAATGTTTAGAATAAGCAGGAGACTCAGGGGTATGATACCATTCACAAGAACAACTCACCTTTCTATAGACAGTAATGTTTAGAATAACCAGGAGACTCAGGGGTATGATATCATTCACAAGAACAACTTACCTTTCTATAGACAGTGATGTTAAGAATAACCAGGAGACTCAGAGGTATGATACCATAAACAAGAACAACTTACCTTTCTATAGACAGTAATGTTAAGAATAACCAGGAGACTCAGAGGTATGATGCCATTCACAAGGACAACTTACCTTTCTATAGACAGTAATGTTAAGAATAACCAGGAGACTCAGAGGTATGATACCATTCACAAGAACAACTTACCTTTCTATAGACAGTAATGTTAAGAATAACCAGGAGACTTAGGGGTATGATACCATTCACAAGAACAACTTACCTTTCTATATACAGTAATGTTAAGAATAACCAGGAGACTCAGAGGTATGGTATCATTTACAAGAACAACTTACCTTTCTATAGACAGTTATGTTAAGAATAACCAGGAGACTCAGGGGTATGATACCATTCACAAGAACATTCAGCACAATCATATAAAACTGAAAAATAAATAATCCTTATATTAAAGTAACAGGATGTCTGTCTGTTTGTCTGTTTGACTGTTTGACTGTCTGTTTGACTGTCTGTTTGACTGTCTGTTTGACTGTCTGTTTGTCTGTCTGTTTGTTTGTACCGAAGGATATCTCTAACCGCTGAACTGATATGGTCCTTTACAATGTAGCTTCTCATATGTCCCGGGAAGGTTTATAACTATTTTCTTGGGGGGTGGGACACCCCCAACCTCCCTAAAAAATGGAAAATACCCCCCCCCCCAAAAAAAAAAAAATTAAGGTCTGTGTGTATCTGTCTGTACTGAGGGATCTCGCTAACCGCTGAACTAATATGTATCTCCTTTACAATGTAGCTTCTCATAGGTCCTGGGAAGGTTTATAACTATTTTCTTGGGGGGTGGGACACCCCCAACCTCCCTAAAAAATGAAAAATACCCCCCCCCCCAAAAAAAAAAAATTAAGGTCTGTGTGTATCTGTCTGTACTGAGGGATCTCGCTAACCGCTGAACTAAAGGGTGTTAAAAAAATAACCGATCGCTCACAATTTGAACCACCACAAGTACTTCAAATTTTGGAGATAGACCCCATAATGTTTAGAGTTTTTGATTGGGCATGTAAAGACCTTTCTTGAGACAACTTAACAAGGTTTTTAACTCAATCTATGCCAATTTGACATAAAAAAGACATTCCCATCCAACTTTGAGGCATGGTGGCTCTGTCTATTCCTAGTTCTTTATGATTGCCAGGTCTTTCTTTTTGATGCCAAATTGGCTAAGATTGTGTTAGAAACCTTGTTAAGGTGTCTAAAGAAAGGTCTTTACATGCCCCATCAAAAACTTCAAACATTATGGGGTCTATCTACAAGATTTTAAGTACTTATGGTGGTTCAAATTGTATGCGATTGGTTTTTAAAAAGACAAATTTGTAATAAAATATGCACTTTCGGCGTAGGGCAAATTTTTCTGCAAGGGCTAGGTCTTAAGCTCTGGGGCTCTGGAAGGGTGAGTAGATTCAAAATTCAATATTGTTTTCTCATTGTCATTGCTTGGGCATGAATTGTATTATTTTTTATTAGATTTGGACCAAAACTGTAAGGTTTATATTGAAAAAAGTGAAGCGATTGGTTTTTATTTTAACACCCTTTAATATGTATCTAATATAAGGGGGAAGAAAATCTCTTCAAAAGAGATGGGGAAAACCCCCTTTTCTCCCGTCTCTTTTTCTTCCCTCCTTCCCTTTTTTTTCTTTCCCCCTTCCCTTTTTCGGGAAAGAAAAATATGACGTAACTGAAGTCGTGTTCCTCAAAATTAATACAAATTCGAGACAGTTTTTATTGTGTCTCCGTACGTCCATTATAAACATGTTGATTTTTTACTTTTAAACAACAAATTTTAATGTGTTACAATTATCCCAGTGGCGTGCGAACCGAAGGGGGCATTTGGGGCAATCGCCCCCCCCTAGCGACCAAAACGCCCCCCTCTGCCCCCCCCCTAGCAACCGCCCCCCTGCCCCCCCCTAAATGTTGAAAATTGCCACATTTTGCCCCCCCCTGGTCAATAAAAATGCCCCTTTTTGCCCCCTACCCTACAAAAAGCAAAACTATCCCAGTTTCAAAAAAAAAATCAAGAAATACTCCAAAAAAAATTTTTGGCGCTTTGCGCCAAACAGACAGTTACTATTCATTTAACCTTACCAAATTTTTTAATTAGTGTAGAAATTAGGTTATAATCTTTTTTCACTGAACATAACAAACCAGGTAATAGGAAGTATTTTATTTTGTATAATATAAACTTTTTACCAAAGAAATTTTGTACATCCCCAATGATGATACACAAAATCACAAACACTTATTTAGATTACAATTAGTGGATGAAATGTATGGAAACTCGACTTAATTAACCAACCAATCAAAATTCCATTAAAGTCCCCAAAGATGTTGAGCCAACGAATAAGAAAATTTTATATGAAATATTGGGGACTAGTGTAATAAATAGCCCAAAAACCCCGCCCTCCCTGCATATTTGAAGAAAAAAATTTGCACTTCGCGCCCTTCCAAACGGTTTCTGCTTTTTATCACATTGCATTGTATATTGTGTTTTTATTTCTTTAAAAACATGTGAAAACAACAAATATTTAATCAAAAAGTTATTTTATATAAAAAAGAAACAGCGTTGATATTTATCTAAGCCTTTTTCTCAACACTGTATGTCTGTCTAAATGAATAACTATATATGATGTCATTTTATTTTCAGGATAAGTTTATCATTTTTTTTGTGTGTGTACATACCCTTACAAAAAGACATGTTTTTTTTATGGCAATTTTCATTAAAAACCATTAAAACTAACTACACTCTATATTCCTAACCTGATCAAATACGCCACTCTTGTTGTCTTTAATTGATTTTAGTTCAAAGGGGGAGTAAATATTTTAGGTGCGCTTCACGCACCGCCCTTATAAATCCTTGGGGAAATAACCTGACCTAACTTAACCTAGAATAACCTTTTAAAAGCTACTATGAAAATACGACAAAATGCCCCTTAAGAGGCGTTGCCACAAAAGAGACTATACCCTATATTTCTAAGAGATTTTTATATCTGTAGATGAAAGGACAAGTAAGGGGGGGGGGGAAGTTTTGCCACTTTCGATAATCCATGATTATTAGGCTAGGTATTGATGTGAGACTATAGGTTATATGGGATAAAAGTTTACTTTTGGGTAGTACTTCACGTATATTTAATTATTTTTTGGATAGGTCTCCAGGTTCATGTGCTGCAGGCTGGAAGGTGGTTTCTGGACAGGTAAAAAAAATTTAAAATTTTTGTTTGAAGAGTTAGAGATCAAATTATTAAACAAAATATGCATCTTTATGGATATTATTGACATATCAGAAGAAAAAATTAAAATCGGCCTCCAGGTTCAGGTGCTGCAGGCCTCCAGGTCCACTCTGGACAGGTAAAAAACCAAGTTTTTTTATTTGAATAGTTAGAGGTCAACTTATAAAACAAAATATGTATATTTTTTGATATTATTGACATATTTGAAGAAAAAATTAAAATCGGCCTCCAGGTTCAGGTGCTGCAGGCCTCCAGGTCCACTCTGGACAGGTAAAAAACCAAGTTTTTTTATTTGAAGAGTTAGAGGTCAACTTATAAAACAGAATATGCATCTTTTTTGATATAATTGACATATTTAAAGAAAAAATTAAAATCGACCTCCAGGTTCAGGTGCTGCAGGCCTCCAGGTCCACTATGGACAGGTAAAAAATCTAATTTTTTATTTGAAGAGTTAGAGGTCAACTTATAAAACAGAATATGTATATTTTTTGATATTATTGACATATTTGAAGAAAAAATTAAAATCGTCCTCCAAATTCCGGTGCTGCAGGCCTCCAGGTCAACTCTGGACAGGTAAAAAAATAAAAAAATTATTTGAAGAGTTAGAGGTCAACTTATAAAACAGAATATGTATCTTGTTATATTATTGACATATTTGAAGAAAAAATTAAAATTGTTCTCCAGGTTCACGTGCTGCAGGCCTCCAGGTGCACTATGGACAGGTAAAAAAATCTAATTTTTTATTTGAAGAGTTAGAGGTCAACTTTTAAAACAGAATATGTTATTTGACATATCTGAAGAAAAAATTAATACCTGCCTCCAGATTCAGGTGCTTCAGGCCTCTAGGTCCACTCTGAACAGGTAAAAAATCAAACTTTTTATTTAAAGAGTTAAAGGTCAACTTATAAAACTGAATATACATTTTTTTTGATGTTATTAACATATTTAAAGAAAGGATTAAAATCGGCCTCCAGGTTCAGGTCCACTCTGGACAGGTAAAAAATTGGAATTTCTTATTTAAAGAGTTAGAGGTCAGTTTTTATAACAACATTAGCATCTTTTTAGATGTTATTTGTATAGGTATTTGAAGAAAAAAATTAAAATCAGCATCCAGGTTCAGGTGCTGCAGGCTTACATGTGAACTTTAGAGGCTATTTTCAGGTATATTTCCTATTTATTTGATTTCCCCCCTACTTTTTTTCTATTCTATATTTATTTAAACCTGGTAGTTTTTAATTTCATTGAAATTTTTTGATAAATCCCAGTGACCGCTGTTGGCCGTTGGCCAGATAAATATCCAGAAAGGTAATTTTTGAGGCCTGCAGGATCTGAACATGGAGTCTGATTTTAATTTTTTCTTCAAAAATGTCAGTAATATAAAAAAGAAGCATATTCTGAAGCACCTGAATCTGGAGGCAGGTATTAATTTTTTCTTCAGATATGTCAAATAACATATTCTGTTTTAAAAGTTGTCCTCTAACTCTTCAAATAAAAAATTTGATTTTTTACATGTCCAGAGTGGACCTGAAGGCCTGCAGCACCTGAACCTGGAGACTGATTTTATGTTTACTTCAAATATGTCAATAATATCAAAAAAGATGCATATTCTGTTTTATAAGTTGACCTCTAACTCTTCAAATAAAAAATTTGATTTTTTACCTTTCCAGAGTTGACCTAGAGGCCTGCAGCACCTGAACCTGGAGGCCGATTTTAATTTTTTCTTCAAATATGTCAATAACATCAAAAAAGTTGAATTTTCTGTTTTGTAAGTTGTTCTCTAACTCTTCAAATAAAAAACTCGATTTTTTACATGTCCAGAGTGGACCTGGAGGCCTGCAGCACCTGAACCTGGAGACTGATTTTATGTTTACTTCAAAAATGTCAATAATATCAAAAAAGATGCATATTCTGTTTCATAAGTTGACCTCTAACTCTTCAAATAAAAAATTGATTTTTTACCTTTCCAGAGTGGACCTAGAGGCCTGCAGCACCTGAACCTGGCGGCCGATTTTAATTTTTTCTTCAAATATTTCAATAACATCAAAAAAGATGCATATTCTGTTTTATAAGTTGACCTCTAACTCTTCAAATAAAAAATTAGATTTTTTACCTGTCCATAGTGGACCTGGAGGCCTGCAGCACCTGAACCTGGAGGTCGATTTTAATTTTTTCTTTAAATATGTCAAAAATATCATAAAAGATGCATATTCTGTTTTATAAGTTGACCTCTAACTCTTCAAATAAAAAACTTGGTTTTTTACCTGTCCAGAGTGGACCTGGAGGCCTGCAGCACCTGAACCTGGAGGCCGATTTTAATTTTTTCTTCAAATATGTCAATAATGTCAAAAAATATATATATTCTGTTTTATAAGTTAACCTCTAACTCTTCAAATAAAAAACTTGGTTTTTTACATGTCCAGAGTGGACCTGGAGGCCTGCAGCACCGGAACCTGGAGGCCGATTTGAATTTTTTCTTTAAAAATGTCAATTTTATAAAAAAAATATGCATATTCTGTTTTAAAAGTTGACCTCTAACTCTTCAAAAAAAAAAAAAAATGATTTTTTTACCTGTCCAGAGTGGACCTGGAGGCCTGCAGCACCTGAACCTGGAGGCTGATTTTAATGTTTTCTTCAAATATGTCAATAATATCAAAAAAGATGCATTTTCTGTTTTATAAGTTAACCTCTAACTCCTCAAATAAAAAACTTGATTTTTTACCTGTCCAGAGTGGACCTGGAGGCCTGCAGCACCTGAACCTGGAGGCCGATTTTAATTATTTCTTCTGATATGTCAATAACATCCATAAAGATGCATATTTTGTTTAATAATTTGATCTCTAACTCTTCAAACAAAAATTTTAAATTTTTTTTACCTGTCCAGAAACCACCTTCCAGCCTGCAGCACCTTAAAAATGATTAAATATACGTGAAATACTACCCAAGAGTAAACTTTTATCCCAAATAACCTATAGTCTCACATCAATACCTAGCCTAATAATCACGGATTACGCGAAAGTGGCAAAACTTTCCCCCCCCCCCTTTTTTTGTGGATTATAATATTTAAAAAAATAAAATTTCTCGCTGATTCGAGCATCCAGTATGTAATTTACTTTGACTGTCATCACACAACATACAGGAAAAAGGATTTGTGACTTTTTCTACCTAAAATATATATTTATTTCAACAGATGCTCTTTAAATTTACTTGTCTGTATTCTTCATGATTTTTTGTGCTTTGCTACTTAAAGATGTTGTCATCCTTGTTGTCATACAATAAATAAATATTTAAAATCAGTTTTACATATTAGGTTAATTTTTGGTAAATTATTTCCAAAATGAGTGTTTTTATCTTCCCCCCCCCCAAAATTTTTTTTTAATGAGGTTATTCATCCTTCCTGCTGAGATTTTATAACATCCCCTTCCACCCATAAAAAATGTTTTGTGGTGGGGGGGGGGTGGGGGAGGTTAAATTATCTTCTGTACTTTTTTTTCAAAGATGCTTTCTAGCTCCCTTCCCTTCGGTCATTGCAGGGTGGGGAGAAGGGATGGGGGAGAAGAGATGGGGGGGGGGGGGGAAATGTGGGATATAAATGGGAAAAAGGGATGGGGGAAGGGATGGGGGAAGGGATGGGGAAGAAGGGATAAGAACTAGAAGGCCCATAATCAAATAATCCCACCCCTTAAAACGCCCTTATTTAAAATTAGTATATATAATCAAAATGCCCCCCCCTAAAGCAAAGTGCCCCCCCGGGGCACTTTGATTTAGGGGGGGGCAAAATTTTACAAAATCTTCAAAATGCCCCCCCCTAGACAAAGTGCTTCGCACGCCACTGAATTATCCGATTGCTCTGTTTTTTTGGAATACTGATTCCTATGACAACGAAGTATAATAAAATAAGCGAAGCATCACTATAAAAATGTAAATATGTCCTTAAACATAATCCTCTTTATAAGCAGTTTTGTAACAAATTTATTTACAATCATGTTTATTATCATACATTTATATTCTGATTATTCAGTTTTGACACTCTACAAGTGTAAATGTTTGTTTGTCCTACCGTTCCAAAGTTTTGCTTTTATGGATGTTGTTATCCTTGTCCTAGAAAATATAAGAAAAACTGCAAAAATGTAAATAGTATAGTAATCGGAAATTCCTTACATTTTTTTTTCATTCTTTCAAAATGTTACTTTTTTTTATTTTAAAGTCATGAAAAAATAATGTTTGTGGCATTATGTACTTTTTGTGTGTATGTCTGTTTGTAGTTTAGAATCTCTTTAACCACTGAACCAATATGGATCTCCATTGAAAAATAAATCCAAACCCCCCCCCCCTCCCCACTAAAAAAGCTTCCCTTAAAATAATATGAAATATAAAGAGTATATTCTATTTTACTTTTGAGCTAAAATAACTCCCCCTGCCCTTTATTTTCTTTTAAATTTATGAAAGGAAGGGGGGGGGGGGTAGTAATTTTGTATCTATTACCACTGCAGAGCTACACAGTATCCAATAGAACCTAACCTAACCTAACCTGACCGAAAGTAATAAACAAATAAAAGAAAAAAAACTAACCCCGGCCTTATTTTCAATGCTATAAAATAAGTTTGGGGGGGGGGGGGGGTATTGTTGCTCAAGGGAGTACTTTGTGTGTTATGGCCAAAAAGTTTAATATTTACTGCATTTCTTATACTAAAAGAAAGGAAATTAAATTTTCAAATTTAATCAAAATTTTACACTTCGACAAATCTTTTCAATTGACAGAAACCCTTGGAGGGAGGGAGGGGACATTGAGCTGTTAATAACACTAGTCCCCAAAGTTTTATAATAATGATTTCTTATTCGTTGACTTAACACTTTTGAGTACTTTTATTAAATTTTTGATTGGTTCGTTCATTAAGTTGGTGTCCGAACGTTTAAACCACTAATTATAATCTACAAAGGGGTAATTTTGTTTATAATCATTGGGGATGTGCATTAATTTATCAACCATTGTCTTATCCCTTCAGATCCCTGCAGAAACCTCAATAATTTAAAATTTTATGAAATCATAAAGTATTTGAATGAATGATACACACTTTTGTATCTTTTTCGTACCCAACAGTAAACAAGAGCTTAGGATTCATTTATCAAACCTTTGAAAAACAAATATTTCATCTGTATTCTTAAAAGCGAGGCTTCTTCTATAATTAGGGTCAGTCCGTCCGTCCGTAACGGATAGCCTAATTTAGGTATGTTAAAATTGTCCTATCGATTTTAAACTTTGCATGATGATTCCTATAGTAGTTAGGTACGATTTAGAAAGCGTAGCAACTCTATAACCATTACCATAATGACCGTACGTCCATGTTGATTTTTAACTTTTTCAACAGCAATTGTTTATGTGAAATAATCATCCGATTGATCTGATTTTTGGAGTACTGATTCCCATAACAATAAGGTACAATATTATAAGCAAAGCATCTTTATAATCAAGTCCTAAAAATGTCAGCATGTCCTTAAACAGAATTCTGTATTTTAAAGTTTTGCAACAAATTTACGTATAATTTTGTCAAAACTTATATATCTATATTTTGTATATTCAGTTCTGACACTCTACAAGAATTAATGTTCGTCTGTCATACCATTTCAGGGCTTTGCTTTTATGGATGTTGTCATCCTTGTTAAAGATAAAGTATCAATGCTAAAAGAACAAACAAATAATAAAGAATTGTTTTAATTTGTCAAACGATAAATGATAAGTTTTCAATGAGAAAAACGTACAAAGCCGATGTTACAAAAATATAAATAAGATATAATATCAAATAACGTTTTCCAAAAGCCAAGCTAATACATAATTTCATAATAAATCCATTCAAGCTTTTTTTCTTTTCTTTGTTTATTAAAGTTTTAATGAAGATTTTAATTGAAATTATCTTATTTAGATAATTCAATGCTTGCACAACTGAATTTATCAATAACTTTATTTCAATTTGAAAAAGTTTTTGAAAAGATTTTCAATAAAATATTGAATAATTAAAATTGGATAAATACTTTTCCATTATGGCTTTGAAACCGATTAGAACCGGTTCTCAGTCATACGGAAAAATCACGTTTAGCATTGTATTACAGACAATTTTCTTTGAA
Source organism: Acartia tonsa (assembly GCF_053477335.1). NCBI lineage: Eukaryota > Metazoa > Arthropoda > Copepoda > Calanoida > Acartiidae > Acartia > Acartia tonsa. The sequence goes on along the minus strand of NC_137268.1, from coordinate 36,989,493 downwards.
TATTAAAATAAAAATCATAGAATTGATACCAGTTTTGTCAACCCGGCCTTCGGTCCCTCGGGGCTAACGAAACTGGTTTTAATTATATATTTATTATTTTTATATCCGCGGAAAACTGTCTATAATACGGTGCAATAAGAAATTATACTTTTTTGATAGATCTGTTTAATTTTTCATAAAGATTTGAATTGGTCAATTCATAAGTGTAAAACACTAGAACTTTAAAGCTTTTAAAAGAGTTAAATTAATGTATCTCCCCATTGCAACCACCTTGTTCAACCTTTCAAGTAGGTCATTGAAAATCAACCAATGGTGTCGCTTATATTAACACAGCCAAGTAGCAAAAAATAATTTAGAATTTAGAATTTAGAAAAAGGTCTTTAAAAAGGGAAGGGAAATAGTTGTCTGTATAGTGTATATGCATCTATACTATAGATCTGTTGAACAATTCAACTCTCATAAAAGAAATAATTGAAATTAGACTAGTTACAATTATTACATATATTTCAATCTATTTTGGGATTTGTTCATTTTATTCTTATTTTTTTTAATTAAAAAAACAATAAAGTATTGTACGTTCTTTGCAAATCATATTTTGGAATTCTTCTATTACTACTGTAGAAATTTTTTTTTCTAAAACGTTGCTTGTTAATGTTGTGCTATACTCTTGAATTGATAGTTATATCCTTATAATTAAGTACAGGATGTGTGTTTGTCTGTTTGTTTGTAACCGCCGCGCTGAACTGATCGGGTTCTCCTTTACAGGGTAGCCTCTCTTAGGTCCCGGGAAGGTTTATAACTATTTTTGGGGAGGGTACCACCACCCTCCCAATAGAAAAAATCCCCCCTTAAAAAAATAAAATATAAAAAGGGGTCTTGGATTCATCTCCCTCCTCCTCAAGTGCCCCTAAAGGCCTCTAGGGGCGTACCTTTATATAGTTTGGATCAGATCTTAGTTGTGTTGGCTCCACTGATATTACCTAAACAAAAAAAAAACATTACAAATTTTTATAAAATTATTACCTTTTATTAATTGTATTATTTATTGGTTGTTTATAAAAAAGGATGACAACATACATAAAAGCGAAGTGTCAGAACTGAATAATCAGAATATAAAGAGTCGAAGCAAAATTTTAAGTTAATTTGTTGAAATACTGCTTGATACAGGATAATGATTATGGACATACTTACATTTTTAGATTTTGATTATAGAGTTGCTTCGATTATAAAAATGTACTTTGTTGTCCCAGGAATCAATATACCAAATATCAGATCAATCGGATAATTAGATCATATAAAAATTTGTTGTTAAAAAGTAAAAAATCAACATGTTTAAAATGAACGTACGGACATTTTGGTAATAATTATAGAGTTGCTACGCTTTCTAAAACGTATCTAACTACTACATAAATACTATGAAATCGATAGGACAATTATAATATGCCTAAATTAACGAAAAAAGCTATCCGTCACGTACGTACGGATGGACGAACAGTAGGACCGACCCTAATTATAGAAAAGCTTCGCTTTTAAAAAAAACCTTCCATTTAATTTTTAACACCCACTTAACAACAAATTTTTAACTAATAAGGGCATAAAAAATAAAATTATCCTCATATTGAATTTGTTATTTTCTTCATATTTATGTGTACCAGATGTAATATGTAAATTGAATCAAAAGCAATTAAATTCATATCTACTTACATTAAATAAACATAAACATAACTTCTTTCTGAAGATAAATTAATATAAATTCGTAAAAAACATTAAGAGTAGAAAATAATAAAAAACAAGTATCTATCTATCTATCTATCTATCTATCTATCTATCTATCTATCCATAGGCGTCCAAGGGGGGGGGTAATGGGCCATTTGGCACCCCCAAACGATTTTGGGGGTGCCGTAGGCAATACCCCCCCCCAAAAAAAATTACCCCTACCTTTTGGGTGCCGTAGGCACCCCCAACGATTTTGGGGGGGGTATTTACCCCCCCCAACGATTTGGGGGGGGGGGGGATAATTACCCCCCCCCAAAATAAATGTTCTTTAAGAAAATTTTTTGGGGGGGGTATTTACCCCCCCCCCCCAAATTGAATGTTCTTAAAAAAAATTTTACTGAAAATTTTTTTTTTGGGGGGGGAGGGAGTAATCCCCGCCTTCCCCCCCCCCCCTAAAAAAAGTCATAGTGTGACTCGAGCCTTGAGGTGTAATATATTTTATGTTCCTCGTTTGGTCTCCTAATAGTTAATGAAAAGTATATCCTAAATGGCTTTTGATAGTTTATTTTAGGATAGGTTTTATTGGTTTAGGTGATTGCCCCACATGGTTAAGCAATTGGCCCCCCGCAGGGGCTAGAAATAGGAGAGAAGCTTGTGTGAAAAAAACGAAGAAACGCCCCTTAAAGAGCGTTGCCACAAAAGGGACTATACCCCAATATAGTCCAACCAGTTAAAACAGTTCTTAACCATGATAACAAAAAATTTAATAGTTTGATCATGTTTTATTTGCTTGGGCCTTTATAAGGGCTAAAACCATCCCGGGGATCTATGATGTAATTGTAAAGCACTGAAGATTCCATAAAATAGATACCTAACTAAATTAAATATTTCATTAAATAATGAAAAAGAATTTCTATAGGCGATTTCTTTTGGGAGGATGTCAGGGTGTCTCAAAACTAGTTATAAAACTTACCAGGACCTATAAGACGCTTCACTTTAAAGTATAATCATATTAGTTCATTGGTTAGTGAGTTAATTATTGTATTTTTATGTTCTAAAGAATGAGATACTACTATATATTTGAATAGTAGTGGCGCCCTTAGCATCTAAGAACTCGTGTTTTCTAAAGGGTAAAAAGGGAGGAGAAAAATAGCCTAAAACCACTCAAAGGATTGACCTATAATAGTGTGGAACCATCATGGGATCTATGTGGAGCTTTCCTAAAAAGGAGAACTCAGTATTAAAAGTAATGAAATCTGAAGCTATAGTCAAATAAACCTTACTTACTACTTTATGTTATAGGATAGTACTTATTAACTTAATAGATTAGGTAGGTGCTTTTTTTACATAATTAAATTACCCCCCCCAAAAATTTTACCCCCGGGGTAAATTAGTTTGGGGGGGGTAATTACCCCCCCCAACAGATTTGGGGGGAGTATTTACCCCCCCCAACAGACTTTAGGGGGGGTAAAAAAAATTTCCCCCCCCAAAAAAAAGCTTGGACGCCCCTGTATCTATCTATCTATCTATCTATCTATCTATCTATCTATCTATCTATCTATCTATCTATCTATCTATCTATCTATCTATCTATCTATCTATCTATCTATCTATATATCTATCTATCAACCTATCTATCTGTCTCTCTATCTATCTATCTATCTATCTATTTATCTATCTATCTATCTATCTATCTATCTATCTATCTATCTATCTATCTATCTATCTATCTATCTATCTATCTATCTATCTATCTATCTATCTATCTATCTATCTATCTATCTATCTATCTATCTATCTATCTATCTATCTATCTATCTATCTATCTATCTATCTATCTATCTATCTATCTATCTATCTATCTATCTATCTATCTATCTATCTATCTATCTATCTATCTATCTATCTATCTATCTATCTATCTATCTATCTATCTATCTATCTATCTATCTATCTATCTATCTATCTATCTATCTATCTATATATCTATCTATCAACCTATCTATCTGTCTCTCTATCTATCTATCTATCTATCTATCTATCTATCTATCTATCTATCTATCTATCTATCTATCTATCTATCTATCTATCTATCTATCTATCTATCTATCTATCTATCTATCTATCTATCTATCTATCTATCTATCTATCTATCTATCTACCTATCTATCTATCTATCTATCTATCTATCTATCTATCTATCTATCTATCTATCTATCTGTATATCTCTTACCGTAATATTAAATTTGTCCTCTCCTAGTTCCACTGTGGAAGTTAAAGCTTGAACGCGCTGCTCAAAAAACTTTGGTATGTTGTATAACACTAAGATAAAATTTTATGAAAAGAATATTAGAATATTATACATTATTGGATTAGATTTATCATCAGAGTAAAACACTAGAGGGAGAAAGGGTTAAATAACTGTATCTCCCCTTCGCAACCACCTTGTGCAACCTTTCTATTGGGTCATTAAAAATCAATCAATGGTGTGGCTTATATCAACACAGCCAAGTAGCAGAAAATAATTTAGAAGCAGACGAAAAAGGTCATTGAAAAAAGAAGGAAGGTAGACGGTAGTTGTCTGTATATACATCTATGTATACTATAGATCTGTTGTTTCAACTTAAGAACTTTGAATATTTGAATCCTATCAAAAACGTCAAAAGAAAGGAGGGGGGGGGGGGGGGGGAGTAAAGTGGTGTAACCCCCTCTCCCCCCTCCAATACAAATTAGTAGGTTTCCGTAAGTTTTTAATTTACCCCCCTTCAAAAATATTATAGATGCTCAAGAATGCCAAAAAATGAACGATAATTCCGAAACTATTTTTTCATCAACTATTTTGTTTAAGTCCAGGTGACACAAATTATAATAAATTTTTATCTGCAAAATGGATATAGCACACATGGATATATTGACAAGGAAAAAATTTGTAGTCAAAATTTGTTGCTAATATGGACCTTATTTATTGGTCAGTTTTGTTCAGAAAGAAGGGGAGGGTATGAGTTAAAGGAGGTGGATTTTTTTTTTAGCCAGTTGTTAGTATTACTTTACTTTATTAAGCCTCTAGAGGCCTCTAGGAACACTTGAGGAGGGGAGGGTCGAATTTGATAACCCAATTTCTTATTTTAGATTTTAAAAGAATCTCCCCCAAAATGATTATGAACCTTCCCGGGACCTATGAGAAGCTACCCTGTTAAGGAGAACCCGATCGGTTCAGCTGTTAGAGAAATCCTTCGGTACAGACAAACAGACAGACAGACAAATATCCTTTTACTTTATTATAAGGATATGAAAATGTGGTGCAACATCCAAATATTCATATATCAACCCGCGATCTTGGCTCAACACGTAGCGAATCCGCTCGTCACCGGGAAGTTGGTAGGTTTGAATCTCGGGACCGACACAGCGTCATAACTAAAGACGTTAAAAATTGTTCCTACTGCTGCTATGTCAGGTGCGCAACATAAATAGTAAGAGTAGGGTTAATGCCTTGGCCCATAAACAGGGGCAACTCATTACCATGCACAGTTAGAACTTCTTAGATAAAGGTCGTGCAATCAAAGGGTTGGTTGTCTCATGTATGTTACTTAACCTAATATCCTTGGGTGTTAGAGTATCGCATCCTATTACACGTGGATGATGCTCTGGATTTTCTAGATGATTATTTAAATCAAAGGAGAATCCAGCCCTTACGAGGTAATGGTAATTACATATGGATTACCTGCGAATATTACAATGGGAATTATGTAAACCAGTGAGGACCAAGAGTGATACAACTAAAATATAAATGAAAGTGTTCGAACTTTTGTGATTTTAAAAAATAGCTAGTCGGTGCTTTTAGTAAGTAGTAGATGTAAAATGATCCATAGATATGCAATCGTTTTTTATGTAGTCCTCTAATTTTTTATGTAATTTAAGCTTTTTAAAATAAAAGTTAAGTTGGTTTTAAGGTACTAAAACGTACAGCAAAAAAGAAGAAAATTGCCACTATAAACAGAAATTGTAAGTAATAGATGGTTTCTTGTAACTTTTGCTTGAAATAAAATTTTTAAATGCACTTTATGCAACTCCATTTTGTAATATAATTTTGTTTATCATAATTGGAGATAATCTTCAATTTATCGCTTATTAATTTCACTAGCTTGATTTCTCTCACTTATCTTAATGTTTAGTATGCTTCGTTAAGATTGGATATACTCGTTTCTGGTTAAATATTTGCACATGAAAATATTTGGCTGTTTCCCTCACAGTGACTAGTGATCATAGACTAACCCCCCCCCCTCATTTTTATCTTAAAATATTAAAAACAAGGGGGGGGGGTTTACCTTTAAAAAACTGGCTTCCTATCTCCTTATCTTCTTATTTTTAATAACATTACAGGATCTGTGTGTGTGTGTGTCAGTACCGAAGTATCTCACAAACTGCTGAACCAATATGGTTCTCCTTTAAAATGTAGCTTCTTATAGATCCTGGGAAGGTTTATACTATATTTGAGGAGGGTACCACCACCATCCCAAGAGAAATAAACCCTCTAAAAAAAGTGCCGCTAGGCCGCGCCACTATTAGAACGTTTTTTTTTGTTACGGAAAAGCACCAAATATTCCACTCCCTATTTGTGTTACCTTGAAGAACGGATGGCACACAGTTATATATCTTTCCACAGAGATTGCAAGAGTTAGATAAATAGAACCTGAACAAATAAATGGATAATTAGAAAATAACTGGGACATCGATGTTTAGAGGTAGCAGGTAATTATCTTTAAGAAGAACAGCTGATTACGACATTTATAGAAGCTAGTAAAAGTGGTGGCACAGATTATGACGTCAAAAAATTAAACCAATGAGAGGCCACTATAAATTTTACCATTGGTCAATTTCAGTTTATGCTGGCCTCTCGTTGGTTAATTTTTTTTACATCATAATCTGTGCCGCCACTTTTACTAGCTTCCATTTATATTTATTTGAAGTACATCTTGAATTTAAAAAAAAAATGTAGCGGGACTAAGTGTCTCAAAATCAGCCATGTGACAAAATGAGGGAGATGAGAGGAGAAGTGGGAAAGAAATCCCCTAAAAAAGCGATCGTAATCATTTTTTATGACGTCATTTGGCTTATTTTTGAGAGACTTTGACCCGCCACAAAAAAATCATCGGATCATGGAAAAAAAGTATCGGGTTTTGTCGTATTTTTACACTTGCTTTTGATAGTTTAATTTGGTTAGATTAGGTAAATGTTTACGATTGCCCTGTATTGATAGAAAATTGGCCCTGCAGGGTTAGGGCCATCCGAAGGGGCTAGAAATAGTAGAAAAGCTACTGTGAAAATACGACAAAGCACGCTACTTCGTTTTCCTTCCATGATCTATATCTTCAAAAGTGATTTTGAAGAATATTTTCGTTTTTATGGACGGTCGGTAAAATTAAGTTAGATTCTTTTAAGATCTATTTAACTAACTAAATGTTTAGTAACTAATTCATAAAAAGATTTTAAATAGAGTGAAAAAAAGAGGAGTTTAATAAACTAAACATATATTATGTCTATTTCACAAACAGATCTTTAATATGGGAGTGGGGACAAAACACCTAATTTAAAAATGCCTAACTAAAAATGCCTAACTAAAAACACCTAAGTTTAAAAATACCTAATATTAAAAACACCTACGTTAAAAACACCTAATTTAAAAACACCTAATTTAAAAATGCCTAATTTAAAAACGCCTAACTAAAAATGCCTAACTAAAAATACCTAATTATAAAAATGTCTAATTTTAAAAATGCCTAATTTAAAAATGCCTAATTTAAAAATATCTAATTTTAAACTATATAAACGCCTAATTTAGAAATGCCTAATTCTAAAATATCAAATATTTTCACTAAAATACCTAAAATTTTGATATATATCATTAATCCAATTGGCTGATTGTTATTGCTTTAGGATCTTGCTAGTCGATAAACCAATATGGTTCATTTTTACATAGACTTTCAAGGGGGGGGTAAAGTGGGGATTACCCCCCCCCCCAAAATAAAAAATCTCTGACAAAAAAATTTTTAATTCCCGTATGTCATGGGATGGTTTATATGTATAAGGTTGGGAAGGTTTTGGGGAGGTTACCAACACCTTCTAATTAGAAATCACCCTTTGAAAAAATCCCCCCCCCCCTCCGTTTTTTAATATTTCTTCAATCTTTCTTTATCAAACTAGAACGAAAATGGGGCATGATTAACTATCACCCCCCCCCCCCCAAAAAAAAGGGATGCTACGGCTACTTAGGTTAGGGAAGAAACCAAAAAAAATAAAATTCATTTGTTTCCTTGTCCTTCAACCTTTGAAATTCTGGAGGGGGGGGGGGGGTCATGAACCCTCAATCCCCCCCCCTCCCCCCCCAACGACTTAATTGAATTCCCCTCCGCACTGCAATCGCCCCTTGAGGCCTCTAGGGGGCTTAGCCGCCGGTTTAATATATTTAACAACAGTTTTAAGATATACTTAAAATTAGGTTTTTTTAGATTAGGTATTTTAAAATTAGGTATTTTTAAACTTAGGTATTTATAGTTAGGTGTTTATAAAATTAGGCATTTTTAAAGTTAGGTGTTTTGTCACATTAGGCATTTTTAAAATTAGGTATTTTTAAATTAGACATTTTTAAATTAGGTATTTATAAATTAGGTGTTTTGTCACATTAGACATTTATAAAATTAGGCATTTTTAAATTAGGTATTTTTAAATTAGGTGTTTTGTCCCCACTCCTTAATATGGATGTATATACAGACAACTACCCCCCTTTATTTTTCATAGTTCTTTTTTGTCTGCTTCTAAATTATTTTCTGCTACTTAATGTGTTAATGTAAGCGACACCATTAGTTGATTTTCAATGACCCAATAGAAAGGTCGCACAATGTTGATGCGATGGGGAGATACAGTTATTTAACCCCTTCTCCCTCTAGTGTTTTACTCTAATATTTCACATAATTAACGGCCAAAACCTAATTGTATGGTAGTTGTTCTATTAATAAAATGTGACATATCAAAAGAAACGTTTATTTTGCAAATATGACAAAATATAATAATGTTGCGTAATAGTTCTTTGCGCATTTTGCAAATTAATTTGTTCACTAAATGAAATTGTAATTAAATATCATAATTTAATTTTCCAGTCTGACTTAAAAACCGATCAATAATTTAATATCCGCTTGATTAGAACCGGTTCTCAACCACACATAAAAACCCCTCATAGCATCGAAACACGGACAATGTTCCACGAATATTAAAATAAAAATCATTTAATTCATACAAGTTTTGTTACCCTAGGCTTTCGGCCTATTGGAGCCAATAAAACTGGTTTTAATCTTGTTATTTTTCATTTTATTAACCACGGACAGCTGTCTATAATACTATGCGGTAAATAGTTATACTTGGTTTTGAAGTCCAAAAAGAATTTTTTAATACAAGGTAAACTTTTTCGTTGAAAAGAGATATTTTTAATGCTAATAAACCGGTTTTTATTTAAAAGAAAAATATTTTTTTTACCTGTAAGGCTTATTTGTGCAAATGGAAGAATGTGTGAAACGAGATGATTGAATTCTTCATATGAGTATATTCTAAATAAAAATATAAATTTACTATCTAAAAATTATAGAAGTTGCTACTATATAATTCTTCTAGAGGCTTCGCCGCTACAGAAAAGGGGAATTCCCCCTCTAGATAGGCCAGTATACATTTTACAATTGGTCAATTACAATGTATACTGGCCTATTATTGGTCATTTGTATTGTATGGCGTCATTTTTTATTAGCTACTATAAATTGACTGGTATCCTATTACTATTTAAACATACTCATGGTTACGCCCCCTCGAAAGGGTTGGTGGCTTCACCAAAATAGCTATAAACCTCCCCAGGACATGTTTGAAACTACACTGTAAAGTAGAACCGCAGCGGTTAGCGAGATCCGTCGATACAGACAGACAGACAGACAAATAAACAGTCATCCTGTTACTTTATTATAAGGATAGACATACCTAGCAAATAAAGAGGGAATACCAAACAGTATAACCGAGAATATGATGTACATCAAATCAAATATGGCCAACGTCAGCATCAGTTGGTGGAAGGATTTCTCCGCCTAAAATTAAAAAAATATCAATATATTTATTTTCTTTGCGGTTCTTAAATTTTTGGTGGATTTTCGTAAAAATATATAGCTAGTATATTTAATTTAGGCATGTCATATCAAATTCAACTTCGCAAGCTTATTTCTTTAACAGTGAGGTACAATTTAGAAAGCGTGACAACTCCATAATTATCACTAGAAAGTCAATATGTCAATTTAACCTTGTATTTAAACAATTTTTTACCTAATTACAAAGAAGTTTCTTTGAATATTCAATGCGCTTTACTCTACATCATCGTTTTTAAAAACATTAACGTCCTACAGCTGTAGGATTAAATTATCGCAGTGAACAAAAACGTAATAAATTTATATAAAATTATTTTTATTTACTTTAGACTTCTTTTGTTTGTAAGTTTTGACGCATTTAAAATTTTATGATTCTATTATTAGTTAAATTAGAAGCTAGACGCTGATTGATTGTTTTATTGAATATACTTTTCATTAATTTATTTTTATTTATCATGCAAGCCTTTCATAATAACAAGGATGTAAAAATTCATAATTATCCAGAGACGGCCACCCAAATGGCAAAATAAAGGGATATGTATATACAATAAAGGTACTAAGAAAGAGAGGGAATGTCTGATTGAGCCAATAGGAGAATCGCATCGGTACATACATTCAATTTCATTGGTTGAAATTTTGTACACATCTTGTTACGAATGCATGTTTTTTTTCATTTCATACATAGATAAAAGTCAGCTGTAAGCAGTATATTTTCTTAGTAGAAAGCTTTGCGGAATCAGAATTAATTGCCCAAAAATTTCGTTTAAATTTGAAAGTAACGAGGTGGATTCTTAAAAAAAAGTTAGGCTGGCTACTCGCCTGTGAGGCAAAAATATTTTTATGAAAAATCCTCAAAAATCAAAAAAAAATTTACAAAAATTAAATAAAATCTTAAAGGGGTTATTAACATATAATTTTGTTTAATTTTTGTAGATTTTTAATGTGTTTTTGGATGAGTCGAAAGTAAACAATACTTTTGTCTGCTAGAAATGTTCCTTCTTAGATTTGACGAAAAAAGGGTTCAGAGTATGCTTCTATTCTTCTATTTCTATTGTATATACCCCCTCCCTCTTCCCCTGTCCACCCCTTACACCAATCTATACACCCCTTAATGAGGGTTTACACTCCCTGATACACCCCAACCCCCCCCCCCCAAAAAAAAAAAAAAAACATTCAAGAGGATGCCAAGGTAAAAGAGCTACACACACCACTTCTAAATATAATTAAATGTAAAAAAAATTGCGCGCTTCGTGAATCAGTTTACCAGGAGGCTTCAGGCCTTTAAGTTGATTATAAGAATTGAACACCAAAGGGATGTAACCATCCCCCTTACAATAAAAATACACCCCGCTTGATGTGTGTAAAAAACGCCCCTAAGGCTCACACCCAACTAGATTATTGCGCACTCCCCTGGTAAAACTGAGGACGCCACTGTACATTACGTTAAAAATATAGAAAAATCACTTGCAAAATTGGAAATTGATAGAACAATTTTAACATCCTTAAATTATATACCCTTCATATTGAAATGTAATTCATATTTTCAATGAACACTTGAAGAAAAAATTTAATGTTTAAAAATTTATGGCAAACAGACAAAAAAAGTCTCTTGAAAATTTCTTCTTTAGACAACTTAATGTATTCTATTTGTTTTAGAACAAAAAGAATATCCACGAACATCTACAATCTATCTACAATAAATCTTCAAAGCTTTTTTTCTGTATATAGTTTGTCTGGTAATTACAGTAAAATAATAGAGGGGGCACGAGCTATATGTAACTCTACCCACTGGCCTGGGACCCTTGTGCAGATTTTGTAATATGTCTTTGAAATAAGCTAATAGCGACGAAAATATAAACATAGCCGAGTCCCTACAAAAAGAACAGACAGCAATTTTTTAACACTAGGGTTGGGCTGGATATCCCGCCGGATACCGGATATTTACACTATCCGGATACGGGATATACAGCTGATTTCTAATGTTGTATATCCGGCGTTGGCCAGATATTCCATCGTATATCGGATATCCGGCATTAGAAATCATCCATATATCCAGTATCTGGCCAAAAAATGTATCCAGCCCAATTCTAGCTAACAGACGAAAAGGGTCTTCGCCAACTTGGATCAGGTAAAGTTATACATTTATTGTCTGCTTACCGTTTTGCTGGCAAACCAAGATATACAGAGAATATTTCCAACTATTCCAAACAGACCAACTCCTATCTATAATTAAATCAATAAGGTTAGAATTAGAGTTGGGCCGGATACCGGATATACGGCTAATTTCTAATGCCGAATATCCGGTATCTGGCAGGATATCTATCTAACGCCGGATATCCGGCAAAATACCGGATATCCAGCCGAATAACCCGATATCAGGCATTAGAAATCAGCAGAATATTTAGTATCCGGATAGTTTCAATATCCGGTATCCGGCCGGATTTTGAAAATTGCCGGCTAGCCGGCCAAACCCTAGTTAGAAGTAATCTATAATACAAAGTAGAACGATGTCTGTCTGTATGTTTGTTTGTTTGTACCAAAGGATCTCGCTAACTGCTAAACCGATCGGATTCTCGTTTACAGAGTGGCTTCTCAAAGGTCCCGGGAAGGTTTTTAACTATTTTTTTGGGGGTTGGGACTAAATTTTAAAAATTTATTTTTCTTTTAAATCTAAAATACGAAAAAACAGGTTGATCAAACACTCTTGGGGCAAAGCCCCTAGAGGCTAGGGGCGAAGCCGCTAGTAAATTAAAAAGCACAAAATGTCTGAGAATGGACAAACGGACAATGCGGGTTATTCAATGCAGATGTTCATTTATCATAACACAGAAAGAAGAGAGAGAAGAAACAAAAACTAAAAGAAAATGACAAAACCTTTAAAAAATAAGTTTTATGCATAAACGACAGACAAACAAACAAAGCAATATATAATTTATATGCGCAGATGTCATATGAATCTTCATTTAAAAATTCAGCTGTCTATCTTCAATATAAGCAGAGAAAATCACATTTGCTCCATAGCATTACAGACTGATAGACGAACAGACAAAGTGGAATATAGAGTAGCTTCGCTACTAAAAATAACAAATCCATCTGTAAAGTATGAAAATTAGAATATTATTTTACCAGAATTATTCCTTCCATGATGAACTCAAAGCTTAGAAATGATTCCATTATCATTTTTTATCTTCTGAATAAAAGAAATATGTAGTCATCTTCTGTGTATGATTTGTAGTATGTATTATAATATACCATTTTCCTATTCATTGGCGGAATCATTTTTTTCTAGTGGCTACGCCCCTAGAGGACCAATTGATGGGGGGGGGGCCCGGGGGGGGGTTCAGTCGGCCCTTTACTTTTATTTTTAGTTTTTAACAGAAAATATAAAAATATATTTTTTTGATGGTGGTTATTTTTTAAATTTTTCTTCAGATGGTGAAAGTGCCATCCCTCAAAATAGTTATAAACTTCCCCAGACTAATAAGAAGTTTCACTTATAAACAATTTTTGATTAAAGAGAGGAAATTTGTCATATGAAAATATATACCAAAAGGAAAATGCCATTTTATTTCCAAGAAAAAAGTGTATAGAGCAGTGTCATATTATCTGGCAAAATGCATCAAGTACATTATAAATTGGGCACCAACAGTTGGCATAGCATTTTGTACATTTTTTTTGCAGAGCAGCTATTCTCCAGCAAGGGTATTACATACCTGACCGTCAACCACGAATAAAAATGACTATAACTGTCTTATTTATTGGTAGATTTTTTAATTATGAATTATGAAAATGGAATTATAAAAGTGTTTATGGTTATCTAAACTAGAAAACTCAAAATGAGAAAGAGAAACACGAAGGGTTCTTAGATTGTTAATTAAACAAATATCACAGTAGAGTTTCTAGACATGAAATGGCATTTTCTTGGAAAAAATATTTGTTAGAACCAACCAAAATAATTTTATACTATATAAATTTTTGGTCTGTGTCGGCTAGAAGTGTATAATTTTTTTTGTCTGCTAGATTTATAACAAATTCAGCGGCAATTGTGCTCTAGTACTCAAAGTCCCCAAATTCAGTCTAAATACTTCATGAACACTTTTTAGAGAAGCTTCTTCAACCTTCCAAGAGAAATAGCCCTTGCAAAGCCTCCAAAAAAAATATTTTTTCCACCTTTTTTAAAACTTAAATTTCAATTGGAGATTAAAGTTATCCCTTCCCCTTTTTAACGCTAGTAATACTATAATTGCCAGTCAATTAAAATAGTTTAATTTTGACTAAGCTGTTTCTATTAAATAAAACAGTACTAATTGTATAAAACATCAATGTAAGTTACTGGTCATCTGAAAATTGTGTTACTTTTTACATTTTCTGAGAAAGATGATACGCTTTTAAGGAATAAAAGATAAAATTATTGTTTTCTACAGAAGTATTTTCTCCCCAAAATCACCAATTTATAAATATTACCTAGTAAATGTAAATAAGCTACGCCCCTAGTATCAAGGGGTTCTGTATTCGAAGGGGCATAAAGGGGATAGTAAATAGCTTAAAACTAATCCAAGACTGTAAATAAAATGGCCCAAAAACATTACAGGACCTTACCTAAAATAGATAAACCAATCGGTTAGTTATTGAGCTCTTAAGCTTAAGATTAAAAACCCTACTACTTTTTTAAAAAAATAAGATAAACAGCAAAAAATATTTTTCTTGCTATTGGGACCTAATTTATTGGTCAGTTCGTTTATCCAGAAGGAGGGAAGGGGAGGGAACAAAGGGGTTATCATTATTTTAGCCTGCTGCAAGCATCTCTTTATCAGAGAACATGAATATCTGGTGTTACATCCAGGAAATAATAAATCCATTGCAACAAAATGTATCCTATTTGTATGCATTAACGGATTTCTTTTGATTTGCGGATTTTAAATTTAGACCCTATTTAGATTATGTACAAAACAAGGATAATTTTGTTATTTCCAGCAGAGCTTCGAAACCAATTAATACACGGTGGATTAGAACTGGTTCTCAGCCATACTGAAAAATTATTTATAACATAATAAGTCAGGCAAAACTAATATTTTCCTTGTTACAAGTACAACGCTCTCAATGCAGCTTATTTTGATACACTCGTACTTTTATTGGTCATAGTCAAACATGCATTTTAAGGAATCTTCATATAGGTCCCAAGACGGTTAAGAAATTTTTTTTGGGGGGGATAGTTCTTCCCATCTTTTAACCTTCAAATACGAAGCCCCTAGATGCTAGGGGCGCTTCCGCTAGCCTGTAACATAAAGTAGTATCTTTTATTTAGTGTATTGAGTTGTATACTGTACTAGCGGCTTCGCCCCCAAGCCTCTAGGGGCATTGCCCCATGGGGTAATTAAAAAAATAATAACTCTGGTGCTGCAACCACTACATTAAGATTAACAGCCTAAACAAGGAAGGAGAATATCCAACCCTCCAAGAAAATTGCTTAAAACCACCACATGATCAGTAGATATATTCCCTGAAGAGTAGAATCCAATCGGTTTAGTGGTTACCGAGATCTTAAGGGAGAGACAGACGGACGGATAGACATCAAGCTACTTTGTATTATATGTAGATAAATAATTCTGTACCTTTTATACTTTACATGTATAAAGCTTGTATATTACACGGTTACATGGATATAGCAATAGATAATAAATGAATCTCCCTCAAAGTTCTCATAGAGTAGTGAAGCCACCACAATTTTCAAACATAAATTGAAACTAGGGGGTGGCTACTGTTTTTTCAAATGTCTAACCCCTGCGGGGAAATCTGACTATATCTGAGGTGCCATAACCTGACTAACATAAAGTAAATAACAAATGCCACCCCCCCCCCCCTCCTTATTTACAATATCTTTTTTAACAGCGAAGCTTTTCTATAATTAGGATCGGCCCATCCGTACGTCTTTAGCACTTTTCGTTAATTTTGGCAAGTTAGAATTGTCCAATAGGTTTCAAATTTTGTATGATGATTCATATAGGAGTTAGGTACGAGTAAGAAAGCGAAGCAACTCTTTAATCGTTACCAGAAAGTCCGTACGCCCATTTTAAACATGTTGCTTTTTAACTTTTTAAATAAAGATTTTTTATGTGTTAACATTATCCGATTGGTCTGATTTTAGATATTCTGATTCTTGGGACAACAAAGTATATTGTTGTCAGTGAAGCATCTCTCTAATCAAGTTTTAAAAATGTAAGTATGTTCTTAAACATTATCTTGTAATTAATCAGTTTAAAAAAAACACTTACAATTTTGTTTTGGCTTATATACATTTATATTCTGATTATTCAGTTCTGACACTATACAAGTGTTAATGTTCATATGTACTACCGTTTCATAGTTTCGCTTTTATTGATGTTGTCATCCTTGTTTTCAATCTATTTTTTTATGGATTGTCAGATGTTCAGAAAATGTATAATCCAAAAGAGTTATAAACTTCTTAATGAGAACATTTGCTAAATCTTTTTAATTTTTCAGAGATTTTATTTTTTTCTGCTCAAAGATTTTTTCGAAAACTCTTTTTAAAAATTGACTCAATCGTATACAGTAATTAACTAATATTTGGAGAGACAAGGATTTAGATTTACTCAAATGCTATTGTCCTTTCTACCCGGCGTTTTTAAAGAAAGAAATAAAGTTTCAAAGTAAATATTGAATATTTATAGAGTAGGACTTCAAACGCTTGAACATTCTTCATATTTTACATTTTAACTCTTTTTCTAAGGGGCGCAGCTACTCGACAAAAAATCAACCAATTTATCAGTCTCCGTAAGTCACAATTTGAACCCGTTTGTGAACTTAAAATTTCTTGAACGGATAGGTTCTATGTTTAGTGAAGGGGGGAGTGTAAAAAAATTTACACGCTTCGCGCGTCCATTTACCCATCAACGCACATTTTATTAAGTATTTCTATAAAGATTAGGTTAGGTTAAGATTTGAAATTATGTAGAAAAAGCCCCCCGCAGGAGTTAGGCATTAAAAAACCTCAAAGATGGTCGAAAATATGTTAGGTTAGGTTAAGTGGGGTATCACAATTTGAGCTTTACATAGCCCCCCCCCCCAGCCAAACTCTGTGCACGTCACATATTAGAGATAAACAAGACAGCCTACTAGTTAAGTAGATAAATTGATATTAACTAGCGGCTACCTATAGAATTTTTTTTTAAAGTAAAAAAAAATTTTTTTTGGAGGGGGAGGGGTGTAATTTTTTCTATGGACGATTTCTCTTGGTGTGGTGGTGGTACCCTCTCCCAAAATAGTTATAAACCTTCCCGGGACCTATGCGAAGCTACCTTGTTAAGGAGAAACCAATCGGTTTATCGGTTAGCGAGATCCTTCGGTACAAACAAACAAATAGACAGACAGACATCGGTTTACTTTGTATTATAGATAACTGCTACGCTACTAATGAAACTATTTTTTCTTGTTCTTAAATTGAATTTTTATGAATATAAGCACAGCACATGTTTGCAAATAAACACACAAATACAAGGATGACAACATCCATAAAAGCAAAGCTCTAAAACAGTAGGACTAAACTTGTAGAGAGTCAGAACTGAAAAATCAGAATATTAATGAACAAAAGTAGAAACAATTAAATTGTTAGTAACTTCGGTCAAAAACTGCTTAAATACAAAAAAAAATTTAAGGACATACTAACACTTTTAAGACTTGATTTTGAGATGCTTCGCCTATAACATTGTACTTATTTGTCCCAGGAATCATTATTCCAAAAATCAGAAAAATCGTATGATTTTATCACATAAACATTAGTTGTTAAAAAAGTTAAATAATAGAAAAGCTTGGCTTTCAAAAACATCTATATATTTTACTATCAAATAAATGTACTTTACAGAATGGCTTCGAAACCGATTAATATCCACTGGATTAGAACCTTTTCGTATTATTAACAGCTAACCGAGTATAGTTAAATAAAAAAAATGTAAGATGAATTTTAGTTTTGATGGCCTTAATGTTCTAAGCCTGGGCTTTTGGCCCCTTCCGGCCTAACAAAACTGGTTTCAATCATTTTTCAGTTTACTATCCTCGGAAAGCTGTCTATAATATGATGCGATAAATTACCGTAATAATTTTTTTATTTGTAGATTATTCATAATTTATATCTGTATGTAAATACTAAGAATTATTTGATTATGATAACCTAGAAAACACAGAATAATATTTAATTGAAAAATGATACTTCTGTTGCAAATTAAGGGACACCTCTGTATAACTTTGATGTTGTACCTATGTCGACATGACCATATAAAGGGTTTTAAGGCTTGATGGGGTCTAATAGCAGCTTGTCGATTAAATGTCAGCCTTTCCCATTTTTTCAATTGCCATAAAGTTGATGTAAACCAGTAATATAGTGTAAAACTGGATATTTGAAAACACGCAGCGGGCTTAAATAACAAATCTCTTAATTCACCCCTTTACCCCCTCCCCTTCTATTGGATGAGTAAACTGACTTATAAGTGAGTTACATGTAATAATATCCACGTATATTTTACATCCATTTGTGCAAATGTAAGTCAATATAAAATCATCGGTTTTGACATTGCATTGATTGAAGTTCGATTGGCGTGAACAGTGATTCATACAGGGGGTATGAAGCCTTTAGGTAGTTAAAAAAGGGGACATGGCAGGCCTTCCATAATTTTCTCGTATTCATTCGAATCCGGTGGATAGGAACCGGTTCTCATCCATACGAAAAAACTATGTCTAGCATCGTATTATATCCAGCTTTCTACGAATCTGCGGAAAGCCGTTTATAATACGATGCGAGAAATAACCATTATCTTTTATCAAGAACGTCACAGTCCTAACTTACCTGTATGTATGAAATCAATTATTTTAAGTTTTTCTAGAATAAAACTTTCTTGCCTATGATTTTATTTCACCCCTTTATGTAAACACTATTTATAAAAAAGCTTAATAATTTTGAAAAAATCTAAATTGTAAAAGTAAAATGAAATAATAGTTATTTCTCGCATCGTATTATAAACAGCTTTCCGCGGATATAAAATTTACATTTATAAGATTAAAACCAGTTTTTTAGCCCCGAGATGCCCAAGACACGGGCTAAAAAAATGGTTTTAATCTTATGATTGTACAACGCTTTATTTGTAGAAAACTGAATATAATACGATGCTAGACATAGTATTTTTTCGTATGGATGAGAACCGGTTCTGCTAGTACATTATACTGTAACTTTTCTGTTGGAATGAGTTAGTTTGAGAAGAAGATACTTATAGAGATGCTACTCACCTGGATATATATGGTAAAAACTGATAGACAGCACACACAAAGTTTATAGATTAATTATCTGGATATAATTAATATAATACAAGAATAATTTTGTAATGAGTAGCACAGCTATGTTAGGAAACTAAAATAATATGTAATTTTAAATTTATAATACAAAATAGAACGATGTCTGTCTGTCTATTTGAAACAAAAGATCTTGCTAACCACTGAACCGATCGGGTTCTCCTTAACAGGGCATTTTCTCATAGGTCCCGGGATAGTTTATAATTATTTTAGGGTAGGGTAACACCATCCTCAAAAGAGAAATCAACTCTAGAAAAAAATTACCTCCCCCCCCCAAAAAAAAATTTATCAATTTAATTTTTTAAACTAAAATTAAAAATGGGAAGGCACCCTCCCCCCCAAAAAAAAATTACCTTCCCCAATTTTTTTTACTTTTTCTTTTAAAATCTAAATTAAGATATTGGGTTACCCAATTCAATTCCCCCCTTCTCAAGTTCCCCCAGAGGACTCTATAGGCGTAACCGCTAGTATTAAAAAAAAATATACCTTGATTAATTCGTTTGTTTCTGTTAATTAGGTTGATTTGTTCATATACCATATGTTAAAAATCTTTGGGACTGACGGACATATGGACATTACTCTATTTATAGAGTAGCTGCGTTTGTAATTTTATGACCCAGACAACATTAATAACTCATTTGTCTCAGGGGATTACAAATATTTACAATAAATACAAAGTAGAACGATGACTGTCTGTCTGTTTGTTTGTTTGTAACAAAGGATCTCGCTAACCACTGAACCTATCGGGTTCTCCTTAACAGTGTATCAGGAAGGTTTATACTATTTTGGGGGAAGGTACCACCACCCTCCTAAAATTTTTTTAACTTAAATTAAAAATTAGAAAAAAAATTCTCCCCCCCCCAATTTTTAAAAAACTTTTTTTTAAAATCTAAAATAATAAATTGGGTTATCAAATTCGACTCTCCCCTCCACAAGTGGAGGCCTCTAGGGGCGTAGTTTATGAATACAGGGGTCCTACCCCAAACGTCGGAGTGGACAAACGCAGGAGTCCCAAATGTCGGAGTGGACAAACATAGGAGTGGGAAAAACGTCGGAGTGGACAAACGTCGGAGTGGACATTGCTTAAGTAAAACGCAGGAGTGTCCGCTATTTTAATAATATGACAATTTTGAAATTTTTTTATATCCCTGTCTACAAAATAATGGTTATGGCTGCAGCGCTCGGCCCCCTAGCCTGCCTAGCCGCAGCGCTCGGCCCCCTGGCCTATAACCTAACCTAACCTAACTAAGAAAAATAAAGGGACCGAGCGAGGGAGGGGGGGGGGGGGGTTGGTGGTTGTATAAAAAAATTCAAAATTGAAAACAAAAATCAAAATTGAAAAAAAAATTCAAAATTGAAAAAAAATTGGGACTCCTGCGTTTGTCCACTCCGACGTTTGTCCCAAAAATCCTGCGTTTGTCCACTACGACGTTTGTCCCACTCCTGCGTTTGTCCACTCCGATGTTTTCCACTCCTACGTTTGTCTTGGAACCAATACATGAACAAGACAATATATTTTTTTTTCTCGTGTGTTTGTAAGTGTTGTTCTTGTGGACAAGAAGATACGCCCTAAGAGAATTCTTGGGGCCCTCGAGTTGGAGGGGTTTTTACGCCACCACCCCCCCCCCCCCCCCCCTTCAAACATTTGAAAATATAAAGTTTCGGCCTTCTTGTACAAAGGAAAATCCAGTAAGTCATACACTGGCGCCCCGTAGAGGGATTATTTTGTATTTTTGAGATATCTCTCGATAGGATACCATAAAACAGCTATTAACCTTCCCAGGACCTAAGAGAAGCTACATTATAAAGGAGAACCACATCGGTTCAGCGGGATCTTTTGGTACAGACAGATACACCCATACAAAGAGATCCTGTTACTTTTAAATAACGTTTTTAGAGATAAATAAAATACAGAATAGTTTTAGAATTAATGTAAAATCAAATCTAAATATACATTTCCATATTATTCTAAAGGTTTTTCTATAGATTTCAATGAATTTCAAAATTGGAAAAATTTTAGAAAACTTAATCAGTATTTCTATTTTAAATCTATCTTTTCATTTATCATGGACGCTAATTAGAATCCTGTTTGGTGAAATTCAATTTTACTTTAATTTTCTTTATGAATAGACCCTATTCTGTGTTTTTTAATCAAATATAATTAGCAAAAAAAATTCTGCTAATGATAAAACATCAATAAGGGGGAAGGGGGATGGAGGTAGCTTTTAATAATTTAGGACAGGTTTGTTTAGGTTGGTTGGTTCACCGCAGGGTTAGAGCCCTACTCATAGGTTAGTCTTAGGAAGAAAACAGCCCATCTACCCCCTTATGTTAATTTTTTAAAAACCAGGAAGGGTGTAGTGCTTTACAAGCACTTTGTGAAAAAGCACTACTTCTATAATTAGGGTCAGTCCGTACGTTCGTCCGTACGTAACGGATAGCTTAATTTTGTTAATTTAGGCATGTTAGAATTGTTCTATCGATTTTAAACTTTGCATGATGATTCCTTTGGTAGTAGTTAGGTACAACTTAAAAAGCGTAGCAACTCTATATTCGTTACCAGAACGTCCCTACGTCCATTTTTAACATATTGATTATTTAACTTTTTTAACAACATTTTTTTATGTGATATAATCATCCGATTGATCTGATTTTTGGAGTACTGATTCCTATTACAATAAGGTACACTATTATTAGCGAAGAATCTCTATAATCAATCCCAAACATGTCAGCATGTCCTTAAACATAATTCTGTAATTAAGAAGTTTTGCAACGTATAATTTTGTAAAAACTTATATATTCATATTTTGTATATTCAGTTCTGTTCTGTTACTCTACAGGAGTTCGTCTGTCAAACTGTTTCAAAGCTTAGCTTTTATGGTTGTTGTCATCCTTATTTTTGTATGTAATTTTACGAAACGCAGAAAACTATATTTAAAGATTTCCTATTGTCTTATTTTTCAGGGCAGGTTTGTCTTTGTTCAAAAGCTTGCAAAGAGATAACTTAATTTGGACTAATGAGGAATTCTTAGGAAAGACCAATAGTTAATATTCAGAAAATAAACTGAATTAATCTGGAAATATAATATTATTTATATACAGTTTTCATATTCACAGTGTTCTTTACATCTTAGCTTCCCTCAGGATGATAATATCTTTTTCTTGTATTCATTCGAAACCGGTGGATATGAACCGGTTCTCATCAATACGAAAAAACTATGTTTAGCATCGTATAAAATATCCAGGTTTTCTACGAATATAAAATATAAAAATCTACAATCATAAGATTAAAACAAGTTTTTTAGCCCCGAGATGCCAAAATATATTTTATATCCGCGGAAAGCTGTTTATAATACGATGCGAGAAATAACTATTAATTGTTTACTTTAATTGGTTAGTATGATCAAGACTGTCAACTGCCCCATAAAATAATAAAATAAAATGGATATAAAGGCCTATCCAATTACAATATCTTGGTCTGACTAAATTAGTTAGAATAAGAAATAGGTTTAAGGTAATATTCAATGTTCTTATTGTCCAGTATTACTTCGAAACTGACTTATGTCCGCTGGATTAGAACCGGTTCTCAGTCATACTGAAAAATAATGCATAAATAATAATTATTAAAACCAAATAAAAACAAAACATTATTGGATGAACTATATACTATCAAATTATTCAATGATGAGCTATTGCTCAATCATTTGCCTGGATATAATTATCCTTTCAATGTAAATATAATGATTTGCTATGAACAAAGGTTTCCTTGTCTATGTAATATAAAATTTATAGTAAAAGAATGAAATGTAATAAGCATATTAATTGGGATCTTAATTAACATATTCCTTTTTATTCTTAGTACTGTCAGTAACAAAGATTTATAAAAATTACTAATTAATACATATAAAATTTTTTGTTTTATTATAGAATGATATTGTTAAATATATTAATTGATAATGATTTGATAGCTTGCCCCCCCCCCCCCCATGACTTTAGGGTTAACTCAAAAACAATGGCGCGCGAAGCGCGGAGCAAATTTTTTTTACCACCCCCAAAATTTTTACCCCGAGGTAAAATTTGTTGGGGGGGTAATTACCCCCCCTGAAATCTGTTGGCAGGGGAAAATTTAGTTTACCCCCCGCAAAATTTACCCCTGGGGTAAATTTTTTCGAGGGGGTAATTCAAATTTTATTAATTATTTAGTATTAAAAATACCCCCTCCTAAATGATTGGGGTAAATTTTAAATGGAGGGGGGGGGGGGGGGTGGGTAAAACGAAACAAATTTTTGGGGGGTAATCCCCACTTTACCCCCTTCCCCCTTGGACGTCTATGCAGATGACGGCATAAAAAAATTGACAGAGGTTCAGATAACTCTCTGTGTCAGTCTGTCTTATTTCTTTGATTTTTTTTATATCATCTCTAATTTTTATTTCTTTTTTAAGAATTTGTATTAATTTTGAGGAACAAGACTCCAGTGACGTCATATTTTTCTTTCCCGAAAAAGGGAAGGGGGGAAGAAAATCTCTTCAAAAGATATGGGGAAAACCCCTTTTTCTCCCATCTCTTTTTTCTTCCCCCCTTCCCTTTTTTTTCTTCCCCCCTTCCCTTTTTTTCTTCCCCTCTTCCCTTTTTTTCTTTCCCCTTCCCTTTTTCGGGAAAGAAAAACATGCCTATTGGAGTCTTGTTCTTCGAAATTAATACAAATTCGGGACAGTTTTCTGTGTGTCCTTTTTTAAAGACAATTAAAAACCTGTTATATAACTCTCTTTTTCCGTTTGTCCATCCATGCTTTTTGAGCTTCGCTACTTTTGTCATCATTGTTTGATTTGCAGATAATTTGTCATGCAACTAGAAAAAGTATAAAAATACACAATACAATTATTGCAAATATTAATCAGAATGTATAATCCAGGTAAGGCTTCAAAACTGATTAATATACGCGGGATTAGAACCGGTTCTCTGTCCTACTGAAAATCATTTATAGCATCGTATTACTGACAATTTTCCACGAATGTTAAAATAAAAATCTTAAAATTAAAACCATTTTTTTAGACCAGGCCTTTGGTCCCTTCGGTCTAACAAATCTGGTTTTTATCTTATTATTTTTCATTCTGATATCCGCGGAAAGCTGTCTATAATACAATGGGATAAATATCTACATATATTAACAAATATTTAATAATAAACAATGGGAGAAAGGGCTATACATTTTTCGGTACCTAGTACCTTGGCTTAAAAACATTGGGTACTGGAAATTTGAAATATTTTAAATCAATCACCTTAGTTGCGCCCGCAGGACGCCAGCAAACATCGACCTTATCAATGCATTTAAGATTTATAAAGTATTGATATGGTTCTCCTTTATAGGTTAAGAGTAAGTTTAGGGGGGGGGGGAGGTATCTCCCTCCTTCCAAGAGTAATCGCCCCTAGATTTTAAAAAAAATCAACTATTTATAGTAAAATTGGTTGGGGGGCGGGTAGACTTCTTCCCCTATTAAAAGAGTCCGTACTACGGCAGCTTATGGCATAGCAATATTAATAGCATAGAATTAAATTAAAAATACACAATGTATTATATTTATATACACCTTATCCTGCAAGTGTAAACCAACTAGAGTAGAACTGTGTAAAATAAAATTGACGGAGAGAAAAATAAATGAGAGTGCCAATGGATATATAGAATACATGGATATATTGACAGGGAAATTTTTTTTGTCCACTTTAGTTGCTAATATGGAGGGTGGTTGATGGTGTAAAGGGAATGTATCGTTTAGCCAGCTGCGAACATCTCTTTTTCAAATCGTCAGAGTACATGAAAATCTGGTGCAACATCCAAGTAATAATATATCAATTATAGTACCGTATATTCCTCTTCCGTAGAGCTCAGGAAAATGGTTGCGAGAAAGAGAATAGTTATTTCTCGCATCGTATCATAAACTGCTTTCCACGGATATAATATGTACAATTATAAGATTAAAACCAGTTTTTTTAGCCCCGAGATGCCGAAGGCGTAGAAAACTGGATAAAATAAGATGCTAGACCTAGTTTTTTTTTCTCGAATGGATGAGAACCGGTTTTAAATCACCGGTTTCGAATGAATACGTAAACAGCTTTATGGTGCATTTTTCTACTTTACCCTGGGGGAGTGTTGGAACTTGGGACACCATATCCCCTCGGTTATTTCTGTCTTAAAGAATAGACACCGCCTAAAGTGTCATGTGTGACGTCATAATAATACGTCTATTATCCATCTCTTTTTTCGGAGTTTCCTATCCCACTTCTCCTCTCATCCTTCTCTTTAGACGTATTTTTATGACGTCACACACGACACTTAAGGCAGTGTCAAAGCAGATTGTAAAATAAATAATTCTTAATGTTTAAGTCAAAAGAAATATTTACCTGAATGTTCTATAATGGACCCTGCTGTTTTCGGCAGCGGCCGCTGTTGTTACAGCCACGGGAACAAGTTTTACACTAAACTTAATGAACCAACCAATCAAAAACTAACAGCCCAATTTCCCTTCCGCCAATGAAGGGTGCCATTTCAGAGGTGTTGGAAAAGCTTAGATTGTGATGGAAAACATATATTTACAAATAACTTCATAAATTTAGAATGCAACTAGCAAACGACGACCTTCAAAATAACAAATTAATAATTTTGCATAATGTTAATACACAGAATATAAAACAAGGATGACAACATCCATAAAAGCGAAGCACTGAAACGGTAGGACAAACGGACATTAACACTTGTACAGTGTCTAAACTGAATAATCAGAATATAAAAGTATAAGAGTCGAAGCAAAATAGTAAATATTTGTTGAAAAACTTGATTCAGGATAATGTTTATGGACATACTTACATTTTTAGGACTTGATTATAGAGTTGCTTCGCTTATAATATTGTTTTTTGTTGTCCCAGGAATTAATATACCAAAAATCAGATCAAACGGATAACTAAATCACATAAAAATTTGTTGTTATAAAAGTAGAAAAATAAACATGTTTAAAATGGACATACGGACATTCTGGTAATGAATATAGAGTTGCTACGCTTTCTAAATCGTACCTAACTACTACAGAAATCATCATGCAAAGTTTGAAATCGATAGGACAATTCTAACATGCCTAAATTAACGAATAAAAGCTATCTATCTCGGACGGACGTACGGACCGACCCTAATTATAGAAAAGCTTCGCTTTTAAAAACATTGCTTTGCATATGTTTCACTCAAAAGCACGGAGACGTGCCGGAGAGGGGTGTTTTGAATATTAAGCCAAAAATTTTTGGGGGGTGCCCCCCTTATCATTTTTATTTCAGTTCAAAATTCCCATCCCCCAAGAAAATAGTTATAAACCTTCCCGGGACCTATGGGAAGCTACCCTGTTAAGGAGAACCCGATCGGTTCATCGGTTAGCGAGATCCTTCGGTACAAACACATAGACAAACAAACAGACAAACATCCTGTGACTTTAGTATAAGGATAGATATTAATTTGGATTTTGTAGCATTTCAGGCTATCAGCTTTTTTTTTGAAAGTTCAATTAGATATGTGGTAGCCGCCTTTTCCCTTTTTTTTTCTTGTCTGGTAAATCTCTTTTCAGTTACCCTTATTTCTTTCCTCTCTCTTCTTTATTTTCTTATTCAATTCCTATCTTTATGTTGAACCTGTTTCATGGCCAATGCATTCCACCAACCCTTGCTATCGATGTTGCGCACCTTACAAGTTACAAATTACGCCACTACCATCCCATTTGGTCATATCTAGGAAATTTCATACATCTATGATCTATTCCTACATCTATAAAAGTAATAGGATGTCTATCCGTTTATCTCTTTGTGTGTACCAAAAGACCTCTGTAACCGCTGAACTGATAAGGTTCTCCTTCACTTTGTTGCTTCTCATTGATGCTAGGAAAGTTTATAACTATTTAGGGGCATGGTACCATCACCCTCCAAATTGAAATCGCTTTTTAGAAAAAATAATCCCCCAAAAACTAAAACTGAATATTGGGGGTGGGGTGGTTGTCAAAGTCAACCCCATACCTCCTAAAGTATCCATATAGGCCTCTAGTGGCGTAACCGCTAATCTCTGATAAGAAAAAATTTGCAAAAAAACGCATTTCCTTATTTATTTGATAACAAGTTTATTTTATTTATATATTTTTACCATTAGTCAGACACAAGAACTAAACAGTGTTACTATGATTCATGCAATAGTAAAGATATTTCTGGATGTATTGCTACCACTACTAGATATATACAAGATATTCATTTCACCATTGAGTTGAAATTGCATAGAGATCCATTGTTTATAGCCTCAGGAAATATTTATTTAATACCTATATTTGCGACAACTTTTACTACACAGAAATTTCCAATTTTCAACAGTTACAAAACATTCCTCCTTCTCTCGGGTGGGTTCCGATCAAGTTCATACGAGTAATGTATCAAACTTTCTATGAGCTATGAAGGACCTATGGCCAAGAGTAGTTGATTATTTCAAACTCATTCAAGACCAACAAAAAAGAAAAATACCCAAGGAAAATAATTAGTTAGAAATTCAAAAAATTAATATTGGTGAATATTGACTGAATCATTCTTTATCTAAAAATATTGTTTATTAAACAGATCTATAGTATAGATGTATATACAATACAGACAACTACCTTCCTTCCTTTTTCAAAGACCTCTTTCGTCTGCTTCTAAATTTTTTTCTGCTATTTGGCACTGTTAATATAAGCGACACCATTGGTTGATTTTCAATGACCCAATAGAAAAGTTGCACAAGGCCGTTGTAATGGTGAGATACAGTTATTTAACCCTTTCTCCCTCTAGTGTTTTACTCTAATGTTTAGTTAATTCTTAAATTCTGATTGGTAATTTCTTTCTTATTCATTGGTGGATTACATATATTTAAGACATAAATCTTATAATTTATTTGCATTGGCTATATGTCAAAATATTGTCTTTGCGTACAAATAGGAATTTTACAAGGTAAAATTCTTATCTAATTGAATTTCCGTAGGAGCATATCTTAGCATTGTTTATACAGTTCTACACTCCCTATCTGGGATGGAAATGTTTAAGAAAGCCTGAAAATACAAAGCTTAGAGATAAGCACTGGCAACTGAAGGTAAATATTTAATTATGCAAAATCACAATTAAAAGTTGAATAGCCTGAAGAAGTGGTGCATCAATGAACCAAATCTGTTTATATGATCACATGCCCATTAGAAAACCAACCCTTTAATTGCACAACATTTGTCTGAAAGTCCTTACTATTCATGATAATTTTTTGGGCCTGTTTTGGGCCCATGCAATTTAACACACTCTAGCATAGCAATAGGAACCCGTTTTAAACATCTTTGGTTTGGACACAGGATGCTGTGAGTATTGGTGCAAAAAATGGGGACATGATTCCAGTGACGTCATATTTTTCTTTCCCGAAAAAGGGAAGGGGGGAAGAAAATCTCTTCAAAAGAGATGGGGAAAACCCCTTTTCTCCCATCTCTTTTTTTCTTCCCCCCTTCCCTTTTGCGGGAAAGAAAAATATGACGTCACTGGAATCATGTCTCCATTTTTTGCACCAATACTCACAGCATCTGGACACAGTGTTGGGCCAAGATTCACCTTCCTGATAACGAGCAGATGTGCTATGTGTTACAGGTTTACAATCAAAACTTATATTAAAAAAATGTTTTTTTTAATACAAAAACAATTATAAAATAATAAAATGTAAAACTTCAGAATAGATTGACAAGTACATACACTACAGTGTATAAAAACATATTTTTGTATAAACAGTCACATGGAATGTATAGGAGTATAGTGAAGACACAACTACCAGGCCAAAGGTTTCCCTCAATGTGGACTGAGTTACATATACCTCATGCCCCCTCTATTATTTTACTTCAATGCGGGTACATCTTAGAAAAGGAACCTAGTAAAAGTGTCTGCCTCTGATTATGACGTAAAAAGAATTAGCTAATGAAAGGCCAGTATAAACTGTGATTGACCAATGGTAAAATTTATAGTGGTCTCTCATTGGCTATTTTTTTACGTCATAATCAGAGTCAGACACTTTTACTAGGTTCTAGAAAAGCTCCAGTACACAAAGCTATAACTGGATGTACATGTTGTTTTTGTTAAAGATGACTGAGATAACATATGAATCCATGGGCCAGGCAAATCTGCAACTCTATATCTGGGTTATTGATGGATTTCCAGGCACCCCCTACAGCAAGTTCTTTAGAATATTCAGGTTACTACTTAACACATCATACCCCATTGAAACATACGCAAACAAGGATGACAACATCCATAAAAGCAAAGCTATGACACGGTAAGACAAACAAACATTGAGTAGATTGTCAGAACTGAATAATCAAAATATAAATGTATAAGAGTTGAAGCGAAATTGTAAATATTTTGAAAAACTGCTTGATATAGGAGAATGTTTATGAACATACTTACATTTTTAGGACTTGATTTTAGAGTTGCTTCGCTTATAACATTATGCTTTGTTGTCCCAGGAATAAATTTACCAAAAATCAGATCAATCGGATGATTAGATAACATGAAAATTTGTTGTTAAAAAAGTAAAAATAAAACAACATGTTTAAAAGGGATTTCAGATTAGGTTGGCTTAAACTTATAATAATATGAATTGACCATTAAAGGTATGGTTTTAAAACTCGATTATACTTTTTATAATTTTGTTATTTTTTAACTTACTTATTGGCAGTAAGCTTGGTCTGCCAGTGACCATTTAGCGGTAATTCTGCGTTAATACTCAAAATTCTAAAAATTATCCAAAATAAGAAAAGTTGCTTTCTTCAAATGTCCAAAGTCAACCAAAATTATGAATTTTAAATCCATATTGTTCTATTATACTGTGCTTTTTTCTGATTTTATACTGTTTTTATTAAAAGCGAAGCTTTTCTATGATTAGGGTCGGTCCGTCCGTTACAGTTAGCTCTTTTCATTAATTTAGGCATGTAAGAATTGTCCTATAGATTTTAAACTTTGCATGATGATTCCTTTAACAATTAGGTACGATTTAGAAAGCGCAGCAACTCTATAATTGTTACCGGAATGTCTGTACGTCCATTTAAAACATGCTGACTTTTTACTTTTTTTTGACAACAAATTTTGAATGTTAAAATTATTCGATTTGTCTGATTTTTGGTATACTGATTCCTATTACAACAAGGTGCAGTGTTATAATCAAAGCATCTCTATAATCAAGCCCTAAAAACGTCAGTATGTCCTAAAACAGTAACATGTATTTAATAAGTTTTGCAACAAATTTACTTATAATTTTGTATAGACATCTGCATTTATATTCAGTGCTGACAATCAACAAGTGTTAATGTCCGTTTGTCCTTACATTTCAGTGCTTCGCTCTTATGGATGTTGTCATCCTTGTTATTATGTGTAATTTGTGTACTATACAAAATTTCAGCCTATCAGTGTCAGTTGTATCAATTGTATACGGAATCTCAAGCTTTTCTCTCAGAAATATTCTTAGAAGGAACAAGAGAAACTATTTGAATAAACCCATTTTTTCTTAATTTTATATCTGAAAACTTCATAATAAAATTAAAAAGTTGACTGTTTTGAAAAACAAATATTAGGAAATCATAGTTATTTCTTTCGTCGTGTTGTAAACGGCTTTCGGCGGATATAGAATGTACAATTATAAATTGTACATTTTTATATTCGTAGAAGGCTGGATATAATACGATGCTAGACATAATTTTTTCGTATGGATGAGAACCGGTTCCTATCCACCGGATTCGAATGAATACGAGAAAAATCTTTACATAAATTTTAATATTGGAGAGCAACCTTAGGCAAAAGTGTCTTTTGCAGCCTTTGTAACCTTTACTATCTATAATACAAAGTACTTGATGTCTGTCTGTCTGTCTGTCTGTCCGTCCGTCCGTCTGTCTGAAGCTTAAGATCTTGGTAACCACTGAACCGATCGGATTCTACTCTTCAGGGTATATACCTATTGGTCCTGTGGTGGTTTTAAGCTATTTTCTCGGGGGGTGGGACACCCCAAAACACCCCCAAAAACAAAAAAAATCCTCCCACCCATTTTTTTTTTACGAATTTTGCAAATTCGTAATTTAACCCATTAGTGCCGAGCGCCACTTTTATGGGCCGATCGAGCTGAAAGTTTCAGGGAAGCTTTATTATATAATGGTCAAAACGGAATTCGTTTTTTTTGTTTTGCTCTAGTGGCGTGCACAGGAAAGTTGAAAAAAAACCCGGTTGGGCTCGGCCATAAATACCAACCAGGCATTATTACCCGTTTTTGGTGCTTTCCCCCAGCGTTAAAACCCGGTTTTCCTGTAAAAGCCCGGTTATTTTGACCAAAAATCGAAAAATGTAATTTTTGAACGCCAAAAGTGAGATGAACACTTTTTAGAACTTTAATACGATCCGTAATTGAAAACTACACAACCTCATGTAATCTATAGAGCTACAAGTATAATATGAAGCAATTTATTTCAAATTTAGTGTTTAGCCGGCGATTTCGGGTAAAAAAACCCTGTTTTGTTGTTGTTGTCAAAAAAAGATCTATTAGTGAAACCGGGTAATAAAAATTTCAGACTCCAAATGGAAATGCCGAACCGGGCTTATATAGGGCGTAAAAAAACGATAAAAAAATCATATAAAAAATAATAATTTAAATAAAATGAATTCACAAATAGATGTACTTGTCAATAAACTTTAGATTTAATGAAAAAAATCAGCGACTTTACTATAAAAACAAAAAAGTTAGATGGGGTATTTTGAATTTTCATGATTTTCAAACTTTGTTGATCTATACCGGCAAACGGAAGTAAGCAAAACTACCTGCTCCAGGGGGAAATGAAAGCCAGGGTAGTAGAGGGGGGATTCATACTGAGAATGATGCAATTATGAAGCCGAAAACCGTTTTTTTTTTACATTTTCTGAAATTTTTTTTTTTTTTTTACGAATTTTGCGAATTCGTTATTTAATTGAGAAAATGTTTTCCTGCTGGGTAGGTGCGAAAATTTGCAATCCGTTCTGCTGGGTAAGTAATAGAAGATGTAATTATACCTCTTGGGGCAAAGCCCCTAGAGGCTAGGGGCGAAGCCACTAGTATCTATAATACAAAGTAGCTTGATGTCTGTCCGTCTGAAGCTTAAGATCTCAGTAACCACTGAACTGAACGGATTCTACTTTTCAGGGTATATACCTATTGGGCATGTGGTGGTTTTAAGCTATTTTTTTGGGGTGTGGGGTGGGACGCACCCACCCCCCCCCAAAAATGAAAATTCCCCCCCCCCAAAAAAGAAAAATTGTTTTCTGGGGAAACTACTTCACATAAAATTAGCAGCACCAGAAACTTTTTTTAAAATTACCTCTCGGGGCAAAGCCCGAAGAGGCTAGGGGCTAAGCCGCTAGTTCTTTACAAACCAACACCTAAAGTTTTCGTTTTTATTAAAATAGCAGTCCGAAATTAAAATTTGGCAATAATGAAAAGTCCATTTTCCTACAGGATAGCCAAGCAGGGGGTAGGTCTTACCACATAGGCAAAGGAAAAAGAAGCCTCCTCCCCCCCCCCCCACCTCCTCCTCATTTTCACAAACAATGGGGCTCGAAAGGTACTATGTATAAATGAAAGCTCTTAATATTAAAAATATTTTCATTGTGACAGAGATCCAACACTTAGTGAACTGTTTAAATTTGTATGTGTGGAGCTAATGACAATCCTAACAATATTCATCAATCTTATCAGTCTATTCTTCATTCTGCCAGGAATGACAAACAACTAAAATCATCTTAATAACAAAGTAGAAGAATGTTTGTTTTTAGCTAAATATCTCGCTAGCCCTCCAAAGAGAAATCTTTCTGAAAAAAAATACAAAAAAAAATTTCAAATTTTTTGTTTTTCAAACTAGAATGCAAAATGTTGGGTCGACTTCCGTTTCCTAAAGTTCTCTTGATAAGTCAATGTTTTTAGACAATTTTTTAAATCCTCCCTCCCTCCACAAACACAATGCTACTTTGGGCTGGGGGCGCAGTTTCTAGTATTATTATAGAACACACAGTCTTTAAAAGCGAAGTTTTTATATAATTAGGGTCGGTCCGTCCGTCCGTCCGTCACAGAAAGATAGCTCATTTGCGATTCATACGATTTAGAAAGCGTAGCAACTCTATAATCATTACCAGAATGTCCGTACGTCATTTTAAACATGTTGATTTTTTTTACTTTTTTCAACAACAAATTTTTATGTGATCTAATTCTTTGATTGATCTGATTTTTGGTATATTGATTCCTGAGATAACAAAGTACAATATTATAAGCAAAGCAACTCTATAATCAATTTCTAAAAATGTAAGTATGTCCATAAATATTATTCTGTATCAAGCAGTTAGCTTCGACTCTTATACATTTACATTCTGATTATTCAGTTCTGACACTATACAAGTGTTAATGTTCGTTTGTCCTTTCATTTCAGAGCTTTGCTTTTATGGATGTTGTCATCCTTGTTACAATAACGTGGACTTGTGTAGATTTCTATTGCAAGATTTGTACACCAACTACATACTGTGTTTATTGTAGGGTTGGGCTGGATATCAGGTTTTGCGGGATATCCAGCTATCTTTAATATCCGGCCGGATACCTGATATTTAAACTATCGGCCGAATATCCGGCAATATAATCTGTTATATTATACTACAAAAATCCCTACTTTTAAAAGGCTGTTCTTTTGATATAGGTAGAAGAAATTTTTTTTCAAACAGTTTTTTTGGGAAAATTTTATATTAGAAATCTCAAAACATGATTTTTGGTGGCAGCAGCTGCAAGCCGCCACAGCCAGCGGTCAGCGGCTAAATGGTAAATGATTTTTATGAAGAATTTTTTTTTGCTACTTCAATATCCGGATATCTGGAATGAAAAATCAGCCAGCCAAAAAAGTATCTGGCTCAACCCTAGTTTATTGTAATTAAAGTTGCATGAAAAGACCCCTTTTTTTGGCCATCCAGCATCCTTGAATCACCCAAACGGGCCGAAATCGGAGAGGTAGTGCAAAAAAGTGGTACACTTGGTAAATAATCCACCACATATTGTTGTCTCAACGCCTACTAGTGACTAAAAAGAACATAGTTCTCTTGGTCCCTGTGACTTCCATCTGCATCATTTCTTTATTTGAAATACCTTATGTGGTGGCAATCAAGGAACATTTTATGGTTCAAACAAGAATAATAACATAAATTAAAGCAAAAATCTAGAACTAGAATAATCAGAAATTTTTTAAAGTCTCTACAAAATTAAAAATATGCAATAATAGATATGCTACAAAATTTATTAATAAGGGTTATACAGGACATACTTACATTTATAGGACAGGATTATAGAGATTCTTTTTCTTAACTTGATGCCATGGGAATCATTATTCAAAAAATTAGATGAAATTCATAAAAAAAGTTGTTGTCAAAAAAAAGTTCAGAATCAACATGTTTTTAATTGATTTACGGACTTTCTAATAACTACTATAGAATTGCTACACTTTCTAAATCTTACCTAACCTTTAAAGGAATTGTCATGCACAGTTTGATATCAATAGGGCAAGTAACATGCCTAAATTAACGAAAATAGCTATCCGTTACGGACGGACCGACCCTAAGATTAGGAAAGCTTTGCTTTAAAAATAATCTCCATCTTTTAAAGAATAAAATGTAAATGTTGCAGTTAGCTGCCTGGGACAAAGACCAATCCTCAGAACTGAGTATAATGTATTTATTTCCTAGTATGTTGTCTATACTCTATAGGTTCACACACATGCATTACACTATCTATAATACAAAGTAGCTTGATGTCTGTCTGTCTGTCCGTCCGTCCCTTAAGATCTCAGTAACCACTGAACCGATAGGATTCTACTCTTCAGTGAATATACCTACTGGTCCTGTGGTGGTTTTAGGCTATTTTCTTGGGGGGTGGGACAACCCCCACAAAAAAAGGAAAAATACCCCCCCCCAAATTTTTTTTTTTGTAGGGGTGGGAGATTTCTCTTGAGTTTTCCCACCCCTAAATAGTTTCAGACCTTCACTGTATCCCCCGGAAAAGCTTCACTGTTCACTTGAACCATATCCGTTTAGGGGGGTCAGCAATATCCTTCCGTACAAACACACAGACAGTTAGACATCCTGTTACTTTTATACAAGGGTGTAATGCTTGTATTTGGGTAGGCATGTTGACTCAATGAGTGGCTTTGTACTGCTGAGAAAACAGTACATAACATTTCTGTTCCTCTCCCCACATGAACTACCAACTCTCTGTATCTGTCTATATATAATTATCAGCAACCAATGCTTTGGAAAAGTCAAAAATGTTGGAGAAGTTTGTAACCATGAGTTTACAGAGAGGTAATCCTCTGTTCTTGAAATCCAAGCTTTGAGATAAATAGGATATTTACGGCAGTACGTCTCAGTCAGCTCTTTTCGTTAATTTAGGTATGTTAAATTGTCCTTTAGATTTCAAACTTTGATTTATGACTCTAGTAACAGTAAGGCAAATGTATTGTAACATCTGCATAATCGTTACCGTTCGTCCAGTTAAAACATGCTTTTCTTTGAACATTGATCCCTATGACAATTAAGTACATATTTTAAACGAAACATCTCTATAATCACACATAATAATGAAATCTGTTTAAAATGTACAAACGTTTTTTTTCAGCTCATGAATATGAATTTGCTACGCTTTCTTAATTTTACTTAACTATTTAATTCAGACTATAAATGTAAATATATATGTAAATTTATAATGTTTTTAAAACTATTTTTAGGTTGGGTTTTTATGCTGTGGCCAAATTGGCTTTAAGGGTAGTTTCTTGTATTCTAAATGGAATAGAACTTCTATGGTTTTACTACAAGGCAAGACTTTTAGTAAAAGGGCTCGGCAGCCGATAATAAATGGCGAATTCCCAAAACAAATTTGAAAAAAATTAAAAAAAAAACAAAAAAAATTGGGGGGGATTTTTGTGTTTTTTAAGGGGGTTCAGGGTGTCCCACCCCCAAGAAAATAGCCTAAAACCACCACAGGACCAGTAGGTATATTCCCTGAAGAGTAGAATTCAATCGGTTCAGTGGTTACCGAGATCTTAAGGGACAGACGGTCGGACAGACAGACATCATTCTACTTTGAATTATATTATATACGACGATTGTATTGAGGCTTAAGGAAGGTTGCCGAGCCTATGCATGAAATATATTAATGCATAGGCGTGTAAGAGGGGGGTGTATGGGGTGGTGTATACAACCTCTGACAAAAATAAGGGGTTGTGGATATACCCCCTTTATCCAGCCAAGGGGGGTGTAAGGGTAAAAATGTCACACACACAAACCTCTTAAATTTTTAGGTGGTAAAAGTTATTTCTCGCATTGTATTAAAAACAGCTTTCCGCGGATAAAAAATCTACAATTATAGGATTTAAAAAACTGGTTTTAATCTTATGTTTGTACATTTTTATATTCGTAGAAAACTGGATATAATACGATGCCAGACCTAGTTCTTTCGTATTGGCGAGAACCGGTTCTAATCATTCGGATATTAATCGGTTTCGAATGAATATGAGAAAAAAAATTCTAGTCAATTTATCAATTCAGGGACGCCCTTTAAACCTTTCAAAGGTGTGGTGGATCAACTACCCTAAAATACACCTCACATATTGTCCGGCCATGTTCTCCTCGATTTTAGATTAAAAGGGGGGTAAAAAAAACAAGGATGAAAACATCCATAAAAGCGAAGCTCTGAAATGGAAGGACAACGAACATTAATACTTGTAGATTTTTAGAACTGAATATTAATGCAGTACAAACAATATTTAAGTAAATTTGCAAAACTGCATAAATATATGATCATGTTTAAGGACATACTCACATTTTTGGGTCTTATTTATAGAAATGCTTCGCTTATAACATTGTACCATGTTGTAATAGGAATCAGTTTGAAAAAAATCAAAAGAATCGGATAATTTTAACATACAAAAATTAGTTGTCAAAAAAGTAAAAAAATTGACATGTTTAAAATGGACGTACGGACATTCTGATTTTGATTATAGAGTTGCTACGCTTTCTAATTTGTACCTAACTACTAAAGAAATCATCAGGCAAAGTTTGGAATCGATAGGACAATTCTAACCTGTTTAAATTAACGAAAAAAGCTAACTGTGACGGACGGACGGACCTACCTAATTGTAGAAAAGCTTAGCTTTTAATAAAGGAGGTATCAAAATTGGCACAATCCTTTGCACGCCACTATATTGATATATCATTTTTTTAAAGGGATCAACATTTTTGGATGGTGTGTTTAGAAAATCTGTGAAAGCAAATGTGTTCATTGAAATTGATAATTTCAAGCCTTAAGTTCATAGATAAAGATTTATAATACTGTATTTTAATGAATATGTTATTTGAATTATAAATTATACGATTTATAAAATTATTTCTTTGTTAAATTGAAAGTCGTCTTTTGCTAATAATAAGATGAGACGCGCGGCTTAGAGGAAACTTTTGGTCGTAAATTCGATAAGCTTCAGCTGCAGCCTTCAAATTCTAATAGATCCAGACGCAGCCCGGGCAATAAATACATTATTACTTGGCTTTTACACCAATTTTTATGTACTCTGATAATAATGTTAATACTAGCAGCTAGCTAAAATAAGGATAACTCAATCCACCCCCTTTATTCCACCCTCTGCTACTGGATGAAGGAACTGACCAATCTATGAGATTTATACTAGAAATCTAAATTGTCGAGAAATTTTCCCCTGTCAATATATCCACGCATAAACAAGGTAATACGTGGACCCTAACTCTTCCTATAGTTCGCAAAGCAAATATTTTCTTCTAAGTTAGTCTAAATTCAATAAAAAGAACCTCTTATATACTATTTTCTGTTTATTTTATGGATTTTTCATTATTATTCCATGAAACTTTCAGTAGAAGGCTGCCAAATACTTTTATTTTACTAAGATAGCTCAGATAATAATGGAGTTGTAAAACAAGGATGACAACATCCATAAAAGCGAAGCTCTGAAACGGTAGGACAAACGAACATTAACACTTTAACACATTAACTAAATAATCAGAATATAAATGTATAAAATTAAAAGCAAAATTGTTGAAAAACTGCGCTAATACAGGTTAATGTTTAAGAACATACGTACATTTTTATGACTTGAGTATAGAGATGTTTTGCTTATAACATTGTACTTTGTTGTCCTAGGAATCAGTATTCCAAAGATCAGATCAATCAAATGATCCTATCATATAAAAATTTGTTGTTAAAAATATTAAAAACCAACATGTTCAAAATGGACGTACGGACATTCTAATAACTACTATAGAGTTGCTACGCTTTCTACATTTTACCTAACTACTACAGGAATCAACATGCAAAGTTTGAAATCGATAGGACAACTCTAACATGTCTAAATTAACGAAAAGAGCTAACCGTTACGGGCTGACGGACGGACGGACTGACGAACTTACTAACCCTTATTATAGAAATCTTCGTTTTTTAAAACAGTTTCCGACTTATGGTGTTCAATTCTTCTCAGGGAGGGAAAGGACAATAAAAAAATATTTCTACCATAAACTTACACATTTTTTTTTTTTGGGGGGGGGGGTGCAATGTTGTCAAAACTAGAATGTCTTAACCTTTCCGCCAATTAATTATTTTTATTCTACACAAGCTGAGAGGGACAGGGGAAGTCGAACAACTACCCACCCCCATTTTAAATTATGGTTTCAAAACAAAAAAAAACAAGCTAAGAAAAGATTGGAGAAAGGGTCAGTTTTACTCTCAAAATATTTATAAATCTTCCTAGGACCTGAGAAGGTACATTGTAAAAGGGAACCATATTGGTTCAGCGGTTGGCAGGATCAATCGAACAAACAGACAGACAGACATTATCATAGACATCATGTTACTTTTATATAAGGATTGTTTTATCCCTTACTTTTGTGATTAAAAGCTTTTTTTGGGTGAAAGGTTATAATTACTGATGTTAATCAAAAGTGCAATTTTAAAATTGTTTAATAGTTATAATAACAAGGCTGACAACATCCATAAAAGCGAAGCTCTGAAACGGTAGGACAAACGAACATTAACACTTGCTGAGTGTCAGAACTGAATAAACCGAATATTAATGCACATGTCTATACAAAATTATAAGTAAATTTGTTGCAAAACTGATTAAATACATGTTACTGTTTAAGGAAATACTGACGTTTTTAGGACTTGATTATTGAGATGCTTCGCTTATAACACTATACCTTGTTGTAATAGGAATCAGTTTTCCAAAAATCAGACCATTCTATTCGGATAATTTTATCACATAAAAATTTGATGTTAAAAAAGCAAAATGTTTAAATTGGACGTATGGCCTTCTGGTAACGATAATAGAGTTGCTTCGCTTTCTCGTACCTAACTCCTATAGGTATCATCATGCAAAGTTTTAAATCGATAGATCAATTCTAACATGCACAAATTAACGAAAAGAGCTATCCGTTACGTACGGACGGACGTACGGACCTACCCTAATTATAGAAAAGCTTCGCTTTTAAAAAGGCCAGGGGTGATAACATCCATAAAAACGAAGCATACAAATATGTTACAGAGTAAAGACAAGTGTACATATCTATATTACAAAGTAGAACGAAGACTGTCTGTTTGTTTGTGGCGAAGGATCTAACCGCTGAAAATTTTATATAGGAGGGTTGACTTCCCCTTACCTCATAGGGCGAAGCTCCTAGAGGCTAGGGGCGAAACCGCTAGTTCAAGTATAGAGTAACAACTTATCTAATCCTTATATAAAAGTAACAGGATTTCAGTCTGCGTATGTATCGTGTCTAACTTTCTTTACCAAAGAGTATCGCTGACAACTTAGATGTTTTTATTTATTATTTATTGTTTTATTGTTGTAGTACTCTGTAGAGTCCAGGTAGGACCATTGTCAGAGGTTTACAGAATCATCTGTTCAAATAAATATCTAGTCTTTTCTTAAAAATGTTCAAATTCACTGCAGTTTTCACATTATTTGGAAGTGAATTCCATGACTTTGCTGCTCTGGTACTAAAAAAGTTTTTGGTAATTTCTGTACGTTTGAAATCAATCTGTAATGAATTTTCACTATTAGTGTTTCTTGTAGCTGGCCTTCCCTGCTCAACTCTTGTAAACCAAGTGTCAGTATTAACTGAATCTAATCCATTTAGTATTTTAAATGTTTGGATCAGGTCTGCTCTTGTCCTTCTAGTTTCTAGTGACATCAGATTTCTTTCTTTCAACTTAGCTTCGTAGGTTTCTCCTTTTAGGCCAGATATCATAGAAACAGCCTTCCTTTGCACTTTTTCAAGAACTTCAATATCTCCACTTTGCCAAGGGTTCCAAGCTGGTGAGGCAAATTCAAGGTGTACTCTAACATATCTTTTGTACAGGTTTAGAAAGGTAAATCTGTCTCTATAGTGGAACGCACGAGTAAGCTGATTAAGCATAGCTAAAGCAATTCTGGAGGACTCTTTACACTGCAGGCTAGGTTTGAGGTTTTTATTAATTCTGACACCAACATCTTTCTCAAATTCAACTTTTTTCAGTGCTTTTCCATCCATAAAGTAATCAAAGTTATGGTTTCTTGCTCCAACATGGACTTAGACATCGGCTGAGTGGTATATTCTTCTCTAAAGTATGAATGTTCATACGCTTTATCTAATAGAATTTTCCTCCCCATTATCCGCCTAGGGGATAATATAATTGTTGAGGTGTTTCAACCCTGTGGGGCTTCAATGTACCCAATGCGACCTAACCTATATAAATGCACATATTTGTCCACTATATCAAATTAGGAGAATTTCTGTTCTATTCTGATAGGAAAAATGACGAATTTCTTGTAATGATTGTTATGAACAAGCAACTATTCTGAAAAACATTTTGATCCTCAAGGAGGAGGGAGGGGACATTTGACTGTTAATTACACTAGTACCCAAAGTTTTATAACAACGTTTTCTTATTCGTTGGCTTAAAAACTTTGGGGTCTTTAAATGAATTGGATGGTTCATTAAGCTAGATGAGGGTTTAAAACGTTTCAACCAATAATTGTAATCTACAAAAGGGTGAATTTTTTTGTACCTAGAATCTTTTTAGTTTTCTTTTCAAAACCAAAATTAGAAATTAACCCTTCCCCCACTAAAGCCTAAAACATAGGAAGTCCAATATGGACATACTTACCTTTAAGAAAATATTATACAGATGCTTCTCTTGCAACGTGTTACCTTATTGTCCTTGAAATCTATATTAAAAAAAAGAATAAGAAGATTATTATATATAATTATTGTTAGAAAACAAGGATGACAACATCCATTAAAGCGAATCACTGAAACGGTAGGACAAACGTACAATAACACTTGTATAGTGTCAGAACTAAATAATCAGAATATAAATGAATAAGAATCAAAGCAAAATTGTGAGTAAATTTGTTAAAAAACTTCTTGATACAGGATAATGTTTACGGACATACTTACATTTTAGGAATTGGTTATAGAGTTGCTTTGCTTATAATATTGTACTTTGTTGTCCCTGGAATCAATATACCAAAAATCAGAGAAATCGGATAATTAGATCACTTAAAAATTTGTTGTTAAAAAAGTAAAAAATCAACATGTTTAGAATGGACGTACGGACATTCCAATTATGATTCCGTTAATGATTATAGAGTTGCTACGCTTTCTAAATCGTACCTATCTACCACAGGAATCACCATGCAAAGTTTGAAATCGATAGGACAATTTAAACATGCCTAAATTATCGAAAAAAGCTATCTGTGTCGGACGGACGGAACAACACTACTTATAGAAAAGCTTCGCCTTTAAAAAAAATATATCGACTTACTGATATTAATTTTAGGGTTGCTGTGCTTAATAAATTTGAAACCAGTATGACAATTTTATCATGACAATGAGATCCTTCGCTACAGACAAAAAAAGCTTATTACTTTATATAATAGAACTCCGCCCCTAGCCTCTAGGGGCTTTGCCCCAAGAGGTCTAATCAAACCAATTTTTCGTATTTTAGATTTAAAAGAAAAATTTTAAGAAAAAATTCATTTTTTTCGGAGGGGGGGGATTTTTCATTTTTTTGGGGGGTTTGGGGGGGGGGCCCACCCCCTAAGAAAATAGTTATATATATTAAATACCTTCCCGGGACCTATGAGAAGCTACCCTGTAAAGGAGAACCCGATCGGTTCAGCGGTTAGCAAGATCCTTCGCTACAAACAGACAGACAAACAGACAGACAAACAAACAAACAGACATCGTTCTACTTTGTATTATAAATAACAGTAGAAAAAAAATTGTATATAAATTTGTTGAAAAAATTCTTAAATACAGTATGTTGTTTAAGGACAAACTTCGCTGCTTCGCTTATAACAATGTAATTTGTTCTCCTTGGAATCAGTTTTCCAAATATCAGATCAATCGAATTATTATATCACATAAAAATTAGTTGTTTAAAATTAAAAAAAAACATTATGTTTAAAATAGAAGTATGGACATTCTGTTTACGTTTATAGAGTTGCAACGATCTCTAAATCGTACATAACTTCTACAGGTATCACCATTCAAAGTTTAAAGTCGATAGGTTAATTCTAACATGCCTAAATTAACGAAAAAAGACAGACCGTCCCTAATTATAGAAAAGCTTCGCTTTTAAAATGTACTTTTTATAAATAGAATTAGAAGAAATATTATCTCAAAAATAATGTTTAAATTTGAGGTTTATTCTTCACCAAAAAATATCTTCAAAGTGAAGTAAGGTTTCAAATTAATAGGTCGATTCAATGACTGTTGACAAACTCTTGTTATAGAAAAGATTTACTTTGTCAATTTCAAAAATATATAATTAGCGCAACCATTAAGTGCAATGGATATATTATTACTTGGATGTTGCATAAGAATTTCATGTACTCTGATATATTGCTACTCGCAGCTGGCTAACATAACGTTACCCCCATTCCCTCCCCTCATAATGGATAAACGAATGAAAAATAAATGAGATTCATATTAGCAAGCTAAATTGAGGGCAAATTTTTCCCTGTCAATATATATCCATGTAGATTTTATATCCATTAAAAATGCATTAGGGTATGTCATACTTAAATGTGGTCAACGGCCGATAAATTTACCTTCTTCAAAATTAATTAATAAAATTGTACATTATAACAAGGATGACAACATCCATAAAAGCGAAGTTCTGAAACGGTAGTACAAAAGGGCATTAACACTAGTAGAGTGTCAGAACTGAATAATCAGAATATAAATCTATATGAGTCGAAGCACACTTGTAAGTAAATTTGTTGAAAAATTGCTTGATGCAGGATGTTTAAGGACATACTTACATTTTTAGAACTTGACTATAGAGTTTGCTTTGCTTACAATATTTTACTTTGTTGTCCCAGGAATCAGCATACCAAAAACCAGATCAATCGGATAATTAGATCATATAAAAATTAGTTGTTAAAAAAGTGAAAAAATCAACATGTTGAAAATGGACGTACGGACCTTTTGGTAACGATTATAGAGTTGCTACGCTTTCTAAATTGTACCTAACTACCACAGGGATCACCATACAAAATTTTAAATCGATAGGAAAATTCTAACGTGCCTAAATTAACGAAAAAAGCTATCCGTCACGGACGGACGTACGGATCGACCCTAATTATAGAAAAGCCTCGCTTTTAATTATTGATGGGAAAGTAAGGACAGTTAAGATTTCTTTGGGAGGGAGGGGACATTGGACTGTAAATTATTCTTGTTCCCACAGTTTTATAAATTCGATCTTTCATAGGTTTTCAAATTCTCTGCATAAACTCTTGCCAAGGGGTAATTTTGTTTATCAATTGATCACCGATCTTAAAATTCCTTAAACTGTTTTTAACCTATTTTTAAAACATATATAAAAAATATACTATGACACCAGTAAAACCAGACTGCAGAGCCTAAATTTGAATTAAGTCCCCAATAAACTTTTTTGGGGGGATTTAAATATTAATTTTTACTGTTGCCGTGGTCATTTTGACCAAAGC
The DNA here is from genome assembly GCF_053477335.1 of Acartia tonsa. Classification (NCBI taxonomy): domain Eukaryota; kingdom Metazoa; phylum Arthropoda; class Copepoda; order Calanoida; family Acartiidae; genus Acartia; species Acartia tonsa. The sequence goes on along the minus strand of NC_137268.1, from coordinate 36,945,118 downwards.
AAAAGGTCTTTTTTTTATTTGGGTAAAATTCGTAGCTTTTAGAGTGTTTTGCTTCATAAATATTGTATTCTGGTATAGAGTAAAATTAGGCCTTATGATTTTACTATAAAAATTCACTAAAAAGTTAAATCTTTACAATATACCAATGAATTAACATTAACATGTTTGTGTTCGTTCACCTATTTTAAAGTCACATAAAAATTGGCTGTAAAGGGTTTAATTTGATGACAAGATGATATGATGTCAACAAATGTTTATGCAATACAACAAAATTATTTTGGACACATATACAAATATGATATAAAATAAGATTAATCAAACTTTATTTTTGAAAATATTTTTAAAAAGTATGTATCTTTTACGTGTATAGTTTTCATTCTTTTCATTTTAATTAAATAAAAATTATTTAACTACATTGTAAATAAGTCACTTTCTGAAAACACTCTTTCGGAAATTATGAATAGTTGAAATGAAACAAGAAATCTTATTGGTTTAACTTTAGCATTATGTGTTTTATTGTATTATGTTAATTTTTTTACTGAAATTGATTGTTTTAGAAAAAAAATTATTTCCATCGAACAGAGTAGAGTTTTTTTTTATTATTGTATTGATATAAACTGAATCATATAAAATTGTTCTGTAAGAAACAATTTAATCCCAAACTAAAAATTGCTTTTGCTCCCGTCAAAATGATCACAGCAACATATAAAATTAATTCTTAAATCCCCCCAAAAAAGTTTATTGGGGCCTTAATTCAAATTTGGGCTCTGCAGTCTGATTCTACTGGTGTCATAGTATATTTTTGATATATGATTAAAAAATAGGTAAAAAACAGTTTAAGATCTGTAAGGCTCGTCATAACCATTTTCATAAAACGAATGAAAAATTGCGTTTAGAAAAATCTTGGGTAACGATATAATTTGCATTCCAGTATCCTCCCTTATATTGGTTTCCTTGTCCTATAAAATAAAGGGATCATTTGCAATTCACGGTAAAATATTCCCGGTTGTTTCGGTACAACGGCATTTGGCTGGCCGTTTACCAGATCTTTACGTACAAACGTACGAAACCTGCTACTTCCCACAAGAATCAAAACCAGCATAGTTACTAATACAATTTATTGTATGAAAACGGTCATGCTGAAATAAAAAATAACAAAATTAATAATCAAATATTAAAATGTTAAATACATTATAAGAAATAAATCTTGTAAAAGAAAATAAGTCTTTTTTATTTGGGAACAATCGTCTTTTCCTTATGAAAGGTTTCGTGACTTCGAAATTATGTTTCAAAATGTATAAAAGAAGCTAGGGTTATTTTTTGCTTAAGATTAATCAAAACTAAATGCGAGTTTGTAATTCATAAATAAAATCATCATAGACTACTATTAAAATATTCTGGTACAAAAATAAATTAATTACTTGGTCTAATTTTAATAAAATGAGAAGATTAATTTGCCATCTTTAAGAAAATCATTCCACTCTATTATAAATGCTTAAGGAAAGAATTCTTACCGAGGTCATTGAACTTGTCAAGCCGGGAAGCACTCAAAGGTATTTTTCAGTACGGATAACACCACATTTTTGACTATACATGGTTTTTTTATCACACAGATATTCCGCACATCTTGAAAGAAAGATTAAAGATGGCTACGCTAGCTTTGTTTTGTTTGGTTGCGCAAGCGTTGTTTTGAATGCTGTGTTCAATTATGAACTTTTTGAAAATAGGCGCTTTCTAAACTGCCAATAATGATAAGGAAAACAAAAAGGATAAAGGTTCGAGTTCACAAACGCATCACACTATTATACTTCCAATACACACCCGCCTGAAAGTGGGGAATCGAACATAACACCATTCAGATTTTCAACTTTGTGCGCAGACAGTGTCCACAAAAGTCACAATTCAAAACCACTTAAATTACATGAGTTTTAAAATTTGGCCTTCTGGCCTCAAATTTGCTAGTAATAATATTCACGAATACTCGTACTAACACAAAATGACACAATTCCACAAATATGTAGGAATAAAGGAATAGGATATAAAACATTCTTCATTGAAAGCTTACACATTCACTACTCACTCATAACACTTATTCTCATGGCCTCACAAATTTTCAAAATAAATAAATAGTTATTTGAATTTGTTAGACCATGTAATGCGATACATAATAATAACTTAAAATAAGTACCCAAACTTTATATTAGGTACCTAATCATTAATAATGATAATATAATATTCTAATGTTAGAATAAACCTTAATGCTAAATATAATCTGCATTAATCATCAAATAATTCATTCAAATCTTTTTAATAAAAGAAAGAATAATTACTAAAAAAATTCTTTTCAAACAAATCTTTTTTGCTAAAGAAAAGTGAAAATGCATACGTAAAATCTTTCTTCGATCAAATCTTTATATAAAAGATAGACAAGAAAATAATCCTTAATTCTAGATAAACAGAATAATCAAATAAAGTAGAATTATCCTTAATCTAAACATATCATCAAAAATAAAATATCCTTAAATCTAAGAACATAAAAAAGGACTGTATTAATTCATCAATAGAACATCAAAATGAAATTAAAATTGCATTTTTGCATATGCGAATCTTAAATTAAGCTCAAAGTAAAAGAAAAGTCTCAAAAAGTGTTTATTTGGCAATTTCTCTTTGGCTGAATAGATAATAAGCTTTTTCGGCGTTTTCCTGTTACAAAATTTTTTATCAATTTGAAAATTTGAGTAGCCCCCCCCCCCCCCCCCCCCCCCCCCCCCGACAGTCTGGATAGTCTGCGGGAGGAGGAAAAGATTTGGACACAGGAAAAAGGCAAGCTTCAATTTAATTCAATAACGTGTCCGTGCTGTGTGGGGAAGCGAGCGAAGCGAGGCTTCTCCACACAGCACGGACACATTATTGAATTAAATTGAAGCTTGCCTTTTTCCTGTGTCCACAACTTGATGTCGGGGTACTCTAATTTTCTAAATTTCAAAAACTATTTTAGGTTAGGTTAGGTTAGGTTATAGGCTAGGGAGCCGAGCGCTGCGGCCACGGATGTTCGTTGTCTGGGGTACTTTAATTTTCTAAATTTCAAAAAACTATTTTAGGTTAGGTTAGGTTAGGTTATAGGCTAGGGAGCCGAGCGCTGCGGCCACGGATGTTCGTTGTCTGGGGTACTTTAATTTTCTAAATTTTAAAAAACTATTTTAGGTTAGGTTAGGTTAGGTTATAGGCTAGGGAGCCGAGCGCTGCGGCCACGGATGTTCGTTGTCTGGGGTACTTTAATTTTCTAAATTTCAAAAAACTATTTTAGGTTAGGTTAGGTTAGGTTATAGGCTAGGGAGCCGAGCGCTGCGGCCACAGATGTTCGTTGTCGGCTATTTCTTTTAAATATTGCTACGCAACCCACAAATAAAATTGTTCTTGCTAAAAAAACGCGGACGAGAGGGAGAACATAAAGGGGACTGGGAAAAGGGGGTTGTTGGTCAGATGGGAGAGGAAAGGGGTAAACAATACAGTAAAAAAACGCGGACACGTAGCGGACGAGAGGGAGAACATAAAGGGGGCGGGGATAAGGGGGTTGTTGGTCAGATGGGAGAGGAAAGGGGTAAACAATACAGTAAAAAAACCCGGACACGTAGCGGACGAGAGGGAGAACATAAAGGGGGCGGGGATAAGGGGGTTGTATATAAATAGACTGAAAGCTTGAAGTTGTGTGCTAGTCGACTGCCTTGTAGCGAGGGACTGCGATCCTAGACTGGTTGGCATGGTTGACTATGGAGGCAAGGCAAGGCTCGTGTCTCGCCTTATATACCCTCCCTCCCTTCCTCCTGTCCAACCTAATAATAGTTTACTTAAATTATTATTTTGTTGTCGGGGGGGGGGGGGGGGGGGTACTCAAATTTTCGAAATCGCTAAAAATAATACTAAGAGGAATCTACCGCTTTTTCTTGTACTTATTTATACAGTCTTTAAAATTAAGAGCAATTGGGGCCTCAGTTCAACCTGAACCTCGAAAGATTGCAGATCAAACCGACGCACTACAATTATATTAATGCCTCGTGCTACGAGTCCTGTTTATGGTTATGTCTTGTTTCTTTTTGTGTAACCGTGAACAGGATTCCTGGCGCGGGGCTCAATTCACGAACATTTCTGAAATAAATAGAATGAAAAATGTTCTAAAGTTAAAATCATCAATAAAAAAACATCAAAGAAACTACAAAAGAATCTTTAAATATCAAACATTATTTAAGCTTTAGTTTTGCTGCTATACAGGTTGTTCGGCCGAGGAAACACAGCTGGAACACCCTGGATAGCAGCCTCATTGGGCTTTACTCTTCGAAATAAAATCAAACAAATCAAAGTACATCTGCTGTGTTCATGAAAATTACTGCTTTTTTGTTTTTAGGTAAATCTTCAGAACAAAAATATAATAATCTTAATATACAGGGTGCGCCACATATCCTCGGACATTCTTTAAACGGCCATAGCGTCAAAACTACTTGACCAATCAGGACGTTTGACCCCACTATAAAAAGCTTAGGTAATGACCTTTAAGCACAAAAAATCTTTGGACGAAGATGGGCTCGTACTCCGAGCTGGCCGCGCTTATGTTCAACAAGGCAGATTCGAGTTGCGCCAGTGGTATAATCTGGATTCTCGACTAGGGCCCAATAAATCGGACCTCAGCCCATCTGTAGATGAGGTAGAGTTATGCAACTTGCTGGGGATACTGTTATATACATAAGTAAGACACTAGAAAAGACTAGAGCTCTCTATCTAAAATGGCTTGGCTGTAGTACTCCGGCAAAGTGAAACGTGACAGATTTAGAGATGTCAAAAATCGTGTAAAATCGTGAAAATTTCTCGGTTCTCGACTTTAGAGACCCATATGGAACTTAAAAACTCATATTTCAGACTATGGATTGCGCTGACAACCCTATTTGAATCTTCATGCCATTTCTAAAAAGGTATAGAACGTCATTCTAGCTCAACTGTGGTCTAAATAAAGGACTCTGTGTCAAATGGTAGCTTGAAAGTTAGGTGAATTAGGATCCTGCGGTTACTCACATTCCTAAGGAAATGGGGCCTCCCAGCAGCCCGATCTTAATTCAATGGACTTTTGGACCTAGGGCTACTTTGAAGCATGCACCAATAGATGTGCCCATGCCTCAAAGACCTCCCTCATTGCCACTATCAAGGAGAACTTTGCCATCTTGGACAGGTACATTTTGACCTGGGCCTGCCGGCGGTTGAGGAGGCGGGTAAAGGCAGTGATTGATGCTGGCGGCGATTTTAATCAATGATCTAATAGTCATATACCTATTTTGCTTCCCAGTTTTTAAAATTTAAAAAAATCTTTAAAATTGACGATTTTATGATCATTTGTTTACAATTTACAAAAAGGCCGAGGATATGTGGTGCACCCTGTATAGTAATATTAAATTATTTTGTAATGCATGTGAATATAAAAAGATATTTTAAAATGATCAAATGTGTTTCATTTCTTATTCTTATCTATATATATCATATTTCATGTTTGTTAAACAAGGAACGACAATAATGCTTCGCATCTAAAATTTAAAAAAATACGTACCTAAGATTTTTTACGCAAAAAAATCCCAGGTCCCGATCAAATAAAATCCGTAAAGAAAACTTGTGTATTCGAATAGAAAACTTTAGTTTTATGCGTTAGAAATAAAATCTTGAGCTCATTTATAAGTTTAAACGAAATTGTAAGAAATTTGCATCAAATTATAAATCTAAAAAAATATGCAATTGTTGAAAGTCGAAAAAAATACGCGAAAAGAACGATACTAATAAAATACTTAATCGTCTTGGGATTCATCTTGGGGTAGATTTACTTTCAACAATCGTCTTGCAGAAATCTCGTTATCTGTGGCATCGACATCATCGGACAATTTAAAACGGGCAACAACTGTATGGCCACCACCACGTACATCTTGAACTCTACCGAGGCGATACTTCTTAACCAAGTTGTTGCACCCGTCAACAAGAACAACATCTCCAACGCTTAGCGGAACCTGATTGCATCTCCACTTTACAGTGCGCAATAACTTAGGCAGCAGCTGCTGCTTGTAAACTTCATGGAACTGTCTAGTTAGCTCCTCCAAATGGTTCAAACGACGTGTGATTCTATCTCTGGAACCTGTTTCGAACGAGCAAATCCCGTCGTTAGCTCTGCCACCCAACAGATCAGCAGGAGATATGATTCTCCATGTGTTAACATCGTTCCCTTGTGTAGCATAACTCAAGGGTTTAGAATTTAAAATTCTAGCAGTTTCAGCCGTCAGCAACAACAACTCATTGTGGTTAACAACTGCTCCACACAACTTCTTATTGAGGACACGCTTGACCATGGCGACCTGGCGCTCAACGCTTCCAACATACGAATGAGCGCCAGTCGGCACAAGGTGCCACTCAAAGCTCACACCAGACTTCTTCATAACTTCATCAAGGATTCTCTTCGTGCCAAGGAAGTTCGTGCCGCGATCCGTAGTAACAACTCTGGGCATATTGTAAAATTCTTGAAGCTTTCTGAGGCCAATAATGACAGCCTCAGTACTGTAATCCAGCAGAACATCAATAAACACTGCTTGTGTAAAGCGACAACAAGCAATCAACAACCATACCTTGTACTTGGCTGGATTCTTCCTGGTGCGGACTCCAGGCCTTGTAACTTCCATCGGACCCGCGAGGTCAAGGTGGACATGGTAGAATGGAACCGAAGATTCTAACCTGTCGGGCAGGACGTCTGCCATAGTTGGGGCTGAACGACATGCATACTCTAAACAACAACTGGAACATGACTTAACAACCTTCATAGCTTCTTGGCAGCCACGTGAAATCCAAGCATACCTGCGACTTTGAGCTAAAGTCTTTCTGTGACCGGCGTGGCCAAGTTCATCGTGGGCTTGCTGTAGGAACAGTCTGGCCAAATTATTGTGACGATCAATCAAAATAAGGCCAGGGGAATCCTTGAACAGCTTCTTCTTTCCCTCAGCTGCTGCCTACAAGGCCTCGTCCCCACGGGACTTCATCTTGAGGACTCAAAACTTACGAACAGGATAGTAACCGTTATTACCAACGATAGGCCAGTACACCTCTGTCTCGTGATAATAAGGTTGCAGACTATCAAATCTGCCTTCAGCATCCATAATCATCTCTCTCTCCTGGTTGTATGATGCCAGGAATAAATCACATACAACATCTAGGTATGTAATTGAAAAAGTGTGGCTGTCATAAAACTTAGAATCATCTGTCGGCTCTTGTCCGGCCGGAACCAAAACTCCCGTCGACTCTTGTCCGGCTGGAACCGAACTTCTTATCGGCTCTTGTCCAGCTGGAACCGAAACTCCCGTCGGCTCTTGTCCAGCTGGAACCGAAACTCTGATCGGCTCTTGTCCAGCCGGAACCGAAACTCCCGTCGGCTCTTGTCCGGCTGGAACCGAATCATTCATCGGCTCTTGCCTGGCCGGAACTCGTTTCTTAACAAGCAACAATTTAAAACAATTGGCAGCCTTGAACACTGCCTGCATGGTTCTGCGAGCCTGCCTGTAGGTACGACGTGCTAAAGTTCTCCAGAAATCAGTATCTACTACCTGGATAGCCATGCACTTCAATCTGACCATCCGTTGATTCATTTCAGCTTCCGGGATGGGGTGATTTACTTCACCCGTCGTCTTTACAGGCCACTGGTCCTGCTCCAAGCGTAGCCATCCAGGTCCATCCTGGTACCTGGATCCTGGTGAAACATCTTGAATAGTACAGGCACCTCTGGTGGCAAGATCTGCCACGTTCTCATCAGTAGGAAGCCAGCGCCAATCCTCTGGGCGGGTCAGCTGCTGGATCTCACTCACACGATGACTGTTAAATATGTTTAACATTACAGATTCACTTACAATCTGCGATATTGCGCAGGTGCTGTCACTAAAAAACATCTTGCCTGCCACGCCAAACGGCAGGGCTCGGACAATTGCGTCCGCCAATCTTGCCATAAGTAAGCATGACAATAACTCTAGTCTTGGGATAGACTCAATCTTAACAGGAGCCACTCGACTTTTGCCACTACACAAAATCACTTCATAGCCTCTGGCCGTTGGCCAACATAGGTAGACGATGGCTGCGTAGGCTGAACTTGAAACGTCAGAAAAACCTATGATGGTTGGGAGCCCCAATGGCTCATCAGGAACTAAAGAACGTTGAAATGGCACTTCTCCAAGTTTAGCCCTGTCTGCCAAACTGTCAACAAAATCATCTCTCAGCTTTGCAGGTACATGCTCATCCCAGGACACTCCACTTATACAAACCTCCCGAAGAATAAGCTTAGACTTCAGGAGTAGCGGACACATGAGGCCACAGGGGTCGTACAACTGTTGTACGACCCGCCAAATCTCTCTCTTCGTTACACATTCTAACATGGCTCTCCATAAGTCCAACAAGTCCAGGTCCTCCAGCAATTTTCGGCCCTTTACCTTGGCGCCATGATTCACCCGAGCAGGTAAAGTCAGAACATCTTCTCTGGGGGCCCATTGAATGCCCAGTACCTTAACAGGATCAATATCATCTCCAGAATAAATAACTGATTTAAAGCTGAAGTTTCCAGGTTCAATCATTTCCTTCAACTCTTTGACCATTTTGACAGCTTCTGGCTTGCTATTGTGGCCGCCAGTATGGTCGTCAATGTACGTGCACTGCTCCAGCTTGATAGCTGGAGCATCCTGGTGCAGCACAAACTTGAATCCGGTAGGTTGTTGCTCACTTCTCCACAGGTCCTGCTTCGCAACTACCTCTGCTCCCTTCACGTATTCAGATCCATAAACATCATGAACATCTTGGCGGCTGCACCCTCCAAAAATCTGTGCTGTAAGTCTCAGGGCTGTGACGGCGAAATCGCCGGCCAATTTTTCCCCGAAGTTAATTTTTTTGGTCAAATAAACTTCGGGGTTGGCATGTTCATCCTCTGCAAACCATACTCTCTTCAGCTGCGAATCTTCATATGTGGCCGCCAAAGAATTGTAAAATTTACACACATCACAAACACAGGCACACTTGTAACTTCTGAACCGAATAAGATTGTGAAACAATGTGTAGATTCTCAACGGGGTAGAAATGCTATCCTTGAAGGCCGTCACCAAAGAATTAAAGTAGACTGGACCTTCAAAAGCTAAGTCTTGTGGCGTTGCTTTGATGTATACACCTCGGGACACCGCTTCTTTGAACACCTTGCAGAATACGTCATATTCGCCGTTTTTTATCCTGCGCCGGCGATCATGTAGTGCTATATTATACGCCTGCCGCGAATTGTTCGGCAGCGTATTTGTTAGCAGCCGGTATGGGTAAGCTGCCGTCCACTCCTTCTTCACAAGATCCAATGTTAAGCCTTCTTTGATTAGATCCTTGTTTCGCTGATCAACGGCTGAATTGCCTGACGCAAGTGCCAGGCAGTGCCTGCAGCCTGTGCAACCATTGCACAGCCGCGGCGGCTGCACGCCTAACAACTCCGACGATAGGAAGTCCATCGCTGCAACTTCCAACTTAGTAACTTTACAAATAACAGGCTTACTAACAGGCTTTCCATCAGCAGAAACAACAAGGAAACCTGTGCCAAAAATGCTTCGGTATAATCTTGACTCGCCGATGAGTTTATCCGCCGCCGGAAACGTCGTGGGCGTGACATGCCCAAGGAGAATATCCAATGGACCATTCACCAATGAAAAGTCCTGTGGCTTCATATCAAACAGAGCAGCTGCGGCGACTGGGTCCATGCTGCGCAGCCCGTCTGTGTGTCCAATTGTGTGAACAACAGCTGCCTCTATAACATGCTTGTTCTTGTTACGGTCAACCAGGCAGAGCTTAACTGTTGGACATGACTGAACTTTGCCATCAGCCATTGAAATAGTAGCTACACGTCCAGTAGAGGGCAACTGCAACTTCTTGGCAATAGACTGTGTAACCATGGTGAGGTTGGCACCTGTGTCCCACATCCCGGACACAGGCACCTTCCTCTTGTAGACATCCAGGGCGTCCAGCTTCTGGAGCATCAACATGTAATTGTTTTCACCCAAAAACGGCACTTCATAAACAGCTGAAACCTGGGCGATGGACTCGTGAAGTAACGAGTTGTGTTTCTGTCCACAATTGTTGATCCTGCAGCCTCCAAGCTTCTCAGCACGCGGACATTCTGAGGCGCGGTGCCCCTTGTTAAGACACAAGAGGCACCCGCCGATTTTCATCACAAACTCTTTCCGTTCTGGAACAGACATGGTTGTAAACTTTGAACATTTAAACAAAAAATGTTCGCCACTGCAGCCATCTGAAGGGCAAGGCTGCTTCTTCTTAAACTTGCTAGGTGTACCAGGTTTAACTACGGCGGCCGCAGCTGCGGCAGGATTACCTTTCTTCTTGGACGGCGTGTCCAAGCCGTGACTGCTGCGCATTAATAAGGCGCCACGTTGTTGCTCTAATATATCCAGCAACTTAGGCACGTCGGGGACGTCCATGCTCCCGAGTGCAAGGTCAAGCTTATCTTGAAACTCTTTCGGCAGTTTCTTAGACAGCATCTCCAACAATAAAACCGTGAGCCATTGGCTTGTAGAAACTGTGTCTTTACCATCAGCCTTGGTTATCTGCTCGAGCTGGTTGATGGCACCTGAGAACTCGGCGAGAGCGCTGACAATCTGGCCGCTCTTGGACAATTTACCTTTCTTGTCCCAGTTGTTGTAAATACACAACATCTGTCTGGTTCTAGATTTGAACAGCTGGTCCAAATACGTCCATTGCGCTGCATGCGGGGCAATCTGTTGCAATTGCAGCCTCAACGGTTTATCCTTCATTACTCGTTCACAACTTAATACCATTTGAAGGTAGCTGGGCTCATATCCAGTAGTAAGCTTCTGGAAATTCTCCTTAAATTGCGCATAAGAAGATTCTTGCCCGTCGAAGCTGAGAAGAAGTTTCTTGTCGATACGTGGCATGTATCCATGAGGCGAGAACATCGGACTGGCAGCAAACGATTGAGCACCAAATGACGGCAGCATAAGATCTGCCGAGGCACCCAAGACTGGCGTAACAGGCTCTTGCTTAGCCTTTGCCAGTGTCTCCATCAGTTTAGTCATATCACTGATAATTTTAGTTGGTAGAGGTATGTAATCACCTTTTATAACTTTCACTATCTGCATACAACGTTGTTGTAAACTGTTTTTGTGAGCTGCGAGATCATCACCAAGAACTAACACTTCATTGCTTATCGCTCTAAGCTCATCTATGGCATTTAATGTAAGCTTTAACTCGCTATAGTTCTTTCGTGCCATGATAACGTCACTATAAAAATCCTTTAGGTTATTATCATCTTGGATTAACACATCCAGCTGTTGAAAACCGCTCATGGTACGTTCAAGATTTAAGTTCGCATCATGAACAAGGATGCATTCCTTGCTGAGATAAACATTGATGTCTGCGGTATCTGAGACTACCTGCATCACTCTGTCTAACTCTTCGGTTATCACCTCAACTGCCGTAGGCAATCTGTCCGACAATAATTCATACCTAGTCTTTTTAGGTGCCATTTTCACTTTTGTTAACACTGATTACAACTATAGTCACGTGTAGAATTTATTCACATTCAACACATACGGTAACTGTCACTGGCTTTGTCTGGCTGACTGGACTTCATACCGTTTTCATTGTTTCGGTACAATGGCATTTGGCTGGCCGTTTACCAGATCTTTACGTACAAACGTACGAAACCTGCTACTTACTAATACAATTTATTGTATGAAAACGGTCATGCTGAAATAAAAAATAACAAAATTAATAATCAAATATTAAAATGTTAAATACATTATAAGAAATAAATCATGTAAAAGAAAATAAGTCTTTTTTTATATTTGGGAACAATCGTCTTTTCCTTATGAAAGGTTTCGTGACTTCGAAATTATGTTTCAAAATGTATAAAAGAAGCTAGGGTTATTTTTTGCTTAATATTAATCAAAACTAAATGCGAGTTTGTAATTCATAAATAAAATCATCATAGACTACTATTAAAATATTCTGGTACAAAAATAAATTAATTACTTGGTCTAATTTTAATAAAATGAGAAGATTAATTTGCCGTCTTTAAGAAAATCATTCCACTCTATTATAAATGCTTAAGGAAAGAATTCTTACCGAGGTCATTGAACTTGTCAAGCCGGGAAGCACTCAAAGGTATTTTTCAGTACGGATAACACCACATTTTTGACTATACATGGTTTTTTTATCATACAGATATTCCGCACATCTTGAAAGAAAGATTAAAGATGGCTACGCTAGCTTTGTTTTGTTTGGTTGCGCAAGCGTTGTTTTGAATGCCGTGTTCAATTATGAACTTTTTGAAAATAGGCGCTTTCTAAACTGCCAATAATGATAAGGAAAACAAAAAGGATAAAGGTTCGAGTTCACAAACGCATCACACTATTATACTTCCAATACACCGGTAACGAATATTTCCATAAAATTATGAATTTTAAAGGCTGCTAGCTGCCAAACGGCTGAATGCACAGATCATGCCCGCACATCATTTTAAGCGGTATAAGAAGGCCTACAAGTAATCTGGAAAAGCCAAGATCCAATGATGCACAGGGAAAGCATCACTGAAGAAAAAACGCGTAAAATAGGTCTGATTTATGCCATTTTTAAAAAGGGTAGTGAAAAACTTATTGTCAGTTTTCTTGATTTTCCAGATTTTTTTACTAAATTTTTTCAAAGCAAAAAAATACATTTATGTTCATCTTATGAAAATATTTTTTGGTTGAGGTACTTTTCAGATACCTGCACAAATATCTAAAAGAAAAATTTTACAAAAATTTTTTTGGGGGTGTAAATTGACATTTTGTGAGAAAATTTCACCAAAAATATAAAGATTTTTAACCCCAAAAAATCAGTTTTTTCCATTTTATCCAAAAACGGCCAGGAGGGCGCAGATTTGGCAATAATAATATCAATATACAACATGTATTGTGTATAAAACATTTTTCCCTATGTGCGCCCTCCCGGCCGTTTTTGAGTAATTGAGCATTTTACATTGCATGGTTTGAACAATTTCGTTCTTGTTTTATTTCAATTTTTCCTTCATTAGAGGGGGAAGGAGTCATTTTAGAGCCCAAAGTCATCTCTGCAATATTTTCAAACTTTTTAAGGCGGATCTTTCTTGACTTATGCATCATTTGCCTCTGGCGAACCGTTTCGCCGTTATTTGCCGCCGTTGGCGTGATTTTTAACGATTTTTGCCGTTCACGCGGTTTCAATGGACATTAAAGGGATAAAGGAGTCGTTAAATAAAGATGACTTATAAATACTTTTATTTTAGCAATTAAATTTGCTAAATTTCATGTGTTCTAAAAAAAATTGTATTTGGTTTTGGTCCAGCAGAAATTCAAATTTGGGGATTAATTATAATATTGCAAAAACATTATATATGCATTAGAGAGAGAGAGAGAAATTACATTTAAGAGAGAATATAATATAAGTAATTATGTTTATATTCTTATACAAACTTTAAATGAAGATAGCTGGACTTAGAATGTAGGTATTAACACAAAATCAAAAGTGTTTTGAAAATGTTTTGAAAAAGCAAAAAAAAATTACATCATTTCTTCAAATACAAGCTTGTTTATTGAAGTTTACTTATAGTTTTGTCTACTCTTAATGTCCTGTTTTTTGGCAAAAGATCCCACTGTGAAAACTTGTAAAGAATTATTTTTTAATGAATTTTGATAGATGAAATCAAAAGAACTTATTTTACTCTACACTAGATTACAATATTTATAAAGCAAAACACTCTAAAAGCTAATTTTACTCTTTAAAATAGGTTAAAAACAGTTTAAGACAAAGTTGAGAGTCATCCTCCAGCAATAGAATTATTAGATCATGGATATTGCACCAGATTTTGGCCTACTCTGATAAAATGATTGTTCCAGCTGGCTAATACAACGATACCCCACCCCCTCCCCCTCTTATGAATTCACCTCATGATTTCCTTGACCATGGAATAATACATTGACCAATAGCCGATGACTATATTAGCAACCTAAAACGATATGAAATTACCCTGTCACAATATCTATCCATGTTTAATATATCGTTTGTTACATGAGAATTATATGTACTCATTTCACCTTGCGTACTGGAAAGTTAGTATTGTCAAAGCTACTATATGAGTCTATCCATAATACAAAGTAGTACGATGTCTGTCTGTGTGTCTGTCTGAAGCTTAAGATCTCAGTAACCACTGAACCGATTGGGCTCTACTCTTCAGGGAATATACCTACTGGTCCCATGATAGTTTTAAGCTATTTTCTTGGGGGGTAGGACACCCCCAACCCCACAAAAAAATGAAAAATCCCCCCCCCCAATTTTTTTTTAAAAACTAAAATTAAAAAAGGGGGGTCGACTACCCCCCCCCCCCCCCCCCCCGAACCTAAAAAAAATGCATTCCCCAAATTTTTATTTTATTTTATTTTTCTTTTTAAATTTAAATAACACAAAGGCTAGGAGCAAAACCGCTAGTAATAATATAAATTGTGTAACCACTCAAGGACGTCCAAGCTTTTTTGGGGGGGATGGAGTCAAAAATAAAAAAATTAAATGGGGGGGAGGGGGGGGGTTAAATTTTATATCATTTTAAGTAAGGTCGTAAAAGGTTTTTACTTTGGTGGGGGGATGAAAATTAAAAATTGAAAATTATTTTTTTGGGGGGTGGGGGGGGGGGGCATGGTATCCACCCTTTTACTTCCCCGCCCCCCTGGAAGTCTCTGTAACCACTTTGTGCTATTTTTTAGGTGCTATCGAAGATAGATGTCCAAGTATATCAATGAATATAAATTAATGTATGCTCATCTAGCGAATTCGTCCCTAGATGCCTCTAGGTGCACTTTAGATAGAGAGGGGTGGAGGAAGTTGATACCTTCTTCTTACTTTAAATTTTGTAAAAATCAAATACTTTTTTTCTAGAGAGATTTTTTTTGGAGGGTTTTCGTACCCTCCCCCAAAATTGTTAGAAATCTTCCCATGAGAGGCATTGGTGTATTCTTGTTTTAATGGAAATTTCCTCTGTACATATATAAGTAACAGGTTGACTTTATGTAAAATTTTGTCTGTGTATTTGTACTTAAATATCTCACTAACTACTCAACTAATAAGGCTCTCTTGTTGAACGATACTCCTTATAGATCCTGTAACGTTTTTTTGAGGGAGGGGGTTGATGGTACATACAACCTTTAAAGAGAAATCATCACAAGAATATCAAACAAGACTTTGATTTTTCATTAAAAAAAAGATTGGTTAACAAAAAAGTAACGCCCTAGGACCATTTACATTTCATACTCTAGACTTAGAGTAGCTGCGCCACGGAAAAAGAAATTTAGCCTTGAGAAAAAAATGTTTTTTAAACACATGTAAATTAGAAAGTTTAAAACCTGGCATGACAAGAACTGTTTTGAGAAAAAAATGTTTTTTTAAACACATGTAAAATTAGAAAGTTGATAACCTGGCATGATAAGAAACAAACTTGGCAAACTGGTTGCGACGTAGAATCCAATTTTTTGCCGCTGACTTAAACCACTGAAAAACAATAGATCTTTTTTCGTGAAATAAAATTACCGATGCGTAAATAAGTAATACCCCTCCATCACTAGATTTTTAAAAAGAACAATATTTAAGTTCATTGACTTTTAATAAGTCATTTGTTATTGCTGATATCTATAATACAAAGTAGAATGATGTATGGCTGTCTGTCCGTCCGTCTAAAGCTTAAGATCTCGGTAACTGCTGAACTGATTGGATTCTACTCTTCAGGGAAAATACCTACTGGTCCTGTGGTGGTTTTAGGCTATTTCTTGGGGGATGGGACACCCACCACCCCCCCCCCTCCTCAAAAAATCCTCCTCAATTAAAATTTTTTTTAGGAAGTTAATTTAATATTGTGGATACAGCACCAGAGGTACTTATTTTTTTTTTAAATTACCTCTCGGGGCAAAGCCCCTAGAGGCTAGGGGCGAATCCGCTAATTTACAATAAAAGTAACAGGATGTTTATCTTTGTGTATATAATCGCTGAACCAATATGGTTCTCTTTTTTTCAGTAAAGTTTATATAAGGTGTATAATTTTATTTTTAAAAAGAAAAAGTAAAAAGTTAGATTTTTTTTATTTATTTATGCATGCTATTTATTCTATTTTAATTCATACCGCTTTCAGTCTTGTTTGAAATTATACTTTAGAGTCCTCTAGGGGCATTTTAGGGGGGTGGACAACCCCCAAACTTCAAATGTCAGTTTAAAAAAGTGGGGTTGTCATTTTGTTTCTCTTGGGAGGATTGTGGTATCCTTCTAAAAAATTATAAACTCTGTAAAGCATAATTGTCGAACGGATAGCGAGTTCCTTTGGTAAAAAAGACAGAGATAGAGTTCTTTCTCTCTTTCTTTCTCTCTCTCTTTCTCTCTCTCTCTCTCTCTCTCTCTCTCTCTTTCTCTCTTTCTTTCTTTCGGATATAGAATGTTCAATATAAGATTAAAACCAGTTTTTTTTAGCCACGAGGTGCCGAAGGCACCGGCTAAAAAAACTGGTTTTAATCCGAAGGCACCGGCTAAAAAAAACTGGTTTTAATCTTATGATTGTACATTTTTATATTTGTAGAAAGCTGGATATAATACGATGCTAGACATAGTTTTTTCGTATGGATAAGAACCGGTTCCTATCCACCGGATTCGAATTAATACGAGAAATTACTTTACTCGATTTCTTGTTTTCTCTCTCTCTTTCTTTCTTGTTCTTAATCTCTCTTTCCCTCTCTCTCTCTCTCTCTCTCTCTCTCTCTCTCTCTCTCTCTTTCCTCTCTCTCTCTTTCCCACTCTTTTCTCTCTCTCTCTCTCTCTCTTTCCTCTCTCTCTCTTTCTCTCTCTCTCTCTTTCTCTCTCTCTCTCTCTCTCTCTCTCTCTCTCTCTCTCTCTCTCTCTTTCTCTCTTTCTCTCTTTCTTTCTGTCTCTCTCTCTCTCTCTCTCTCTCTCTCACTCTCTCTCTCTCTCTCTCTCTCTCTCTCTCTCTCTCAAAATTGTGAGTACTTGCGCATGAAGTGGAAACTGTATAGAATGACCGACACCCAGAAGTCCAGAAATGTAAACAAGTGAGAGAAAAAAATACAAAGTCAAATAAAATCATGCAGTCCCAAAGGCTAAATTGATATCATGTTTTCAAACTTTTGAATTTTAAATAAAGTGTACAAAATTGGGCCTTGAACTAGACTGTCATTAAACCTTTTGCTTCTTCTGTCTGTCCAATATAAGATAGGGGACAAAATAATGCCATTTCTTCCGGTCTTTTGCTGTCATGCGTCATGTTGAAAGGGTGACGCAGATTTCATATACCAGATTTCACGATTTGAGAAAAAATTATCTTCTATAATACAAAGTAGAATGATGTCTCTCTGTCTGTCTGTCCGTCCGTCTGTTTGTCTGTCCCTTAAGATCTCGGTAACTACTGAACCGATCGGATTCTACTCTTCAGGGTATATACCTATTGGTCCTTTGGTGGTTTTAAGCTATTTTCTTTGGGGGTGGGACACCCCCAACCATCCCAAAAATAAAATTCCCCCACCCCCAAAAAAATGTATTCTGGGGAACATTAAACTACGGGCGGGCAGCACCAGTGGTACTAGAGGCTAGAGGCTAGGAGCGAAGCCGCTAGTTATTATAGCGAATTAAATAATCTTGCAAGCATCGCTTTTATCTTATAGAGGAAAATAGTAAATCAATTGCGAAAACTGAGATCTGAAATTTGTGTCACCCTTCCAACGTGACGCTTATGACCGGAAAAAATGGCATTATTTTGTCCCCTATCTTATATTGGACAGACAGAAGAAGCACAAGGTTTAATGACAGTCTAGTTCAAGGCCCAATTTTGTACACTTTATTTAAAATTCAAAAGTTTGAAAACATGATATCAATTTAGCCTTTGGGACTGCATGATTTTATTTGACTTTGTACTTTTTTTTCTCACTTGTTTACATTTCTGGACTTCTGGGTGTCGGTCATTCTATACAGTTTCCACTTCATTGCGCACGTACTCACAATTTTGGCTGTAAAACAGGGGGAGGGGGGGGGGGAAACATAGGCCATATTTCCAGTCCTCCTCCTTGCAAATTTTCCTTAGGGGTAAACCAGCTATAAAAATTCCTCCCCCCTTCCTCGCTTTGATGAATTTTGGTAACATGTTTTTACTTTTTCATGAAAGTTAATAAATGTATCTAGTTGTATATACTATCAAAAATACTCACTGTCCAAATGTAGTATCTCATAAAAAGTTCTTTTGGATTTGCTCTTTTGCACTTTTAAAATCTAAAAAGAATAGCGAAATTGATTAAAGTCTTTCCACAGATTATGACGTCATACGATAGAATAACCAATGAGAGGCCAGCATACACTGTAATTGACCAATGGTAAAATTTATGCTGGCCTCTCATTGGTTATTTTATAGTATGACGTCATAATCTGTTGAGGGACTTAAATCATCTTCAAGAATTTACTAGAGCAATCACAACAGAAATTGCCACCAGAAAAAAACCGTAAAATATTTTTTTCTTCCAAAACAAAAAATGAAATGTAGGGACAACAGATCTATAGTATAGATGTATATACAGACAACTACCTCCCTTCCTTTTTCAAAAACCTCTGCTTCCAAATTATTTTCTGCTACTTGGCTGTGTTAATATAAGCGACACCAATGGTTGATTTTAAATGAACCAATAGAAAGGTTGCACAAGGCGGCTGCAATGGGGATACACAGTTATTTAACCCTTTCTCCCTCTAGTGTTTTACTCTAATGTAGGTACCTTACCACAAATTAGTAATTATCCTTTTTGGGTCTTTGATGGGAAGAACCATATCAGCGGGTGGCAAGATCCTTCAGTACACACAGACAGCAAACAGCAAGAACTAACATCAATAAATACTTTTCTATCTTACATATTTGACGATGAAAGTGGTAAAAATTATTTATTTCGACTCCATGGCTTTCCATAGTTGACTATCTACCGACACAATGAAAATGTTATCACAAAATTCGTTTAAGTTAACAAAACGAATTTTGATCAGTCTAATCATTATTTAGTTTGTCTATTAATATCTCGGTAGAAATTTGAGGAAATTTTTATATTGATCCTAGGATGGTTTTCATCTATTTTATATTAAATTCACATCAGGATGGTTTTAATTTTTTTTCTGCTACTTGGCTGTGTTAATATAAGCGACACCATTGGTTGATTTTCAAAGAACCAATAGAAAGGTTGCACAAGGCGGTTGCGATGGGGAGATACAGTTATTTAACCCTTTCTCCCTCTAGTGTTTTACTCTAATGTTCTGTATTTAATAAGTTTATATCTACATAAAAAATTCTAGTCTAGTAAAGAAATTTCTCTTCACTTTGAGCTTTATTGTAAATTTGAATTGTTAAAATCACCAAATAGACTTAAAACCTGATATTTTTTGTTTTAAATTCTATAATCATTTAAAGAAAAATTAACTTGATTTTAATATAAAGAGTGAGTAACCTTTAATTTTAGTTCTGCATAAAGAATTTAATGAATGCTTTATAACTACAGAAAAAAATGCTTATCATTCTAGTCAAGTAAAGAAATTTTTCTACGCCTGGGGCTTTATTATAAACTAGCGGCTACGCCCTCTAGTGGCACTTTTAATGTTTTTTATTTAAAATATCTAATTAGAGAAATAATTGGTTTATGTTTCGTTCAGGTCTCTTTTTCGGGAGGGGTAATTTTTTTCTAGGGGCGATTTCTCTTGGGAGGGTGGTGGTACCCTCCCCCAAAATAGTTATAAACCTTCCCGGGACATATGAGAAGCTACCCTGTTCAGGAGAACCCGATCGATTCAGCGGTTAGCGAGATCCTTCGGTACAAACACACAAACACACAGACAAACACACAGACATCCTGTTACTTTAGTATAAGGATTTGAATTGTTAAGATCATCAAATAGATTTAAAACCTGCGTTTCTAAAAAAATTTTATTTGTTGATGCTTTTTTAACCCACTTTGTACAGGCTTCCAATGTGTATTAACGCTTGTATTGATGTTATCATCCTTGTTTAAGAGAAAATCTAAAATCTAAACTACTGGTTTTTTTTCCAGTTGGATGAAATAAAACTCATGGAGAAAGGAAACGTTGAAATGTAACGTATTTTTAAAATTTTAAGATGATATAAAATTTTTAAAAATCATTCACCTAAATTATTGAAGACGAAGAAAGTCCCTCAATGACGTCATAAACATGAGGGATGAGGAGAGGAGGAGTGGGAAAGAAAACCCCTAAAAAAGAGATGGATAATACTTCGTTTTTATGACGTAACATGCTGATTTTTTTGAGGGACTTTCTTAGTCTTCAAATTATCTAACATTAATTTTGAAATGAAGAAAAAGTTTCAACGATAAAAAAGTGCATAAATACTGCCACAAGAAGACCTAATATCCAAAAAAGTTACAGGTATTCTAAAATGACATTCTAGAAGCAAAATTAAAACCTAATTTTAATCAGAAAGTTAGGTTGCCTGCATCTGATTTAACATCATTTTACCATCCAATTTTCTTATTCCCTGTTGTCCCTGAAGAAATTCATAAAATAATACAGCGCAATAAACCAGCTCATAAACCTTGTGTGGTAAGCCGAACGTTTCAGCTCACAGGGTTGCGAGTTCGAGTCCAACGAGCCTTAGCCTTGAATTATTCTACCAAAACAAACTAGCAGGATTTAGTCATACAGAAATTATATATTTAACTGAATAATATTTACAATGAATGTTTACTATATATATACAACAGATTATAACAATGGTTAGGTTTGAAGGGGGTGTGGGACGCAAGGGCTTAGCTCCCGGCGGTAGACAGGCTGTGGGGGCAGCTGTGGTAAAAGGGGAGGCAGCGCCTCCCGGTTGTATAATCGCGTGAGGGGCGCGTGATAGCTGCGTGTTTGAGCCCCTCCCCACATTTAGGCAGGCCAGTTTGACCGCTGGATAGCGGGGTCAACATCGGTCATGAGATAAATGGTGATATAATAAGATTAGTGCAGAGGGTTTGTTATGATAAGTCACAGCGTAGCAATTCTGTAAACTGCCTGTCCGTCTGGTTGTCGTATTACTACACTTGCAATACAGTGTACACATTGGCTATTGCATTGGTTTTTGCATATTATCTGCTCTTCACAGTACACCATTTTTGCACAAATATACCCTAGCTCGCTCGTCGTCGGGAAGGTGATAGGTTCGAATCTTGGGCCGACACCGCGTCATAACTAAAGACGTTAAAATGGTTCCTACTGCTGCTATGTCAGTTGCGCGACATAAATAGTTAGAGTAGGGGGAATGCCTTGGCCCAAAACAGGCGCAACTCACTACCATGCACAGTTAGAACTTCTCAGACAAAGGTCGTGCAATCAAAGGGTTGGTTGACTGATGGGCAAATGGACGCTTTACACCGCAATCATAGGGCTTAGGGCTGACAACCCTATCCCATATCCATAAAAAGTGACATTGTTACAGAAACACTGACAAATTGTCAGCGGTCTATGCTCCCCCTGTGGAGTCGTGGAGTAAAAAGGGCTTGTTACTGTTTCATACCCGGGTATGCCCTAGCTATAACAGATTGTGTGGTTTTAATAAAAAGAAAAGGTACAGATTGTGCTATTGTACTACTTTATGCAGGTTAATTATCTTGCGGAAGTTGATGAACACCAACAAGTTGTAAAAGTGATGGTCTGGACATTTAACTATTAATATTTGTAAAAGTGAGGGTCTGGACATTTAACTATAAATGTTAATGATAACTAAAGTTTTATAACTTCGAAAAACTGGTTTTAATCTAATAAATTTTCATTTTAATATCTGTGGAAAACTGACTATTATACAATGCGATAAATAACTATCACTGGCCTAAAAAATGTAAGAACTTAAATGTTGATTGTTTTATCTTGTCTTATCTCCTAAGATCCATGTGACTAGACCATTTCTTTGGATGGCCACATCCATCTATAATACAAAGTAGAATGATGTCTTTCTGTCTGTCCGTCTGAAGCTTAAGATCTCGGTAATCACTGAACTGATCGGATTCTACTCTTCAGGGAATATACCTACTGGTCCTGTGGTGGTTTTAGGCTATTTTCTTTGGGGGGGGGGACACCCCCAACCCCCCTTAAAAACAAAAAAATCCCCCCCCCATTTTTTTTGCTGAATATTTCCTAGGTCCTTATTTTACTGAAGATTTCCTTGGTCCTTTTACGAATTTTGCCTGATTATTTTTTTTTGATTGCCTCTTGGTGCAAAGCCCCTAGAGGCTAGGGGCGAAGTCGCTAGTAAGTATAAAAGCAAATAAGAAGAGGTTTATCTGGAAAATATCTTATAAATTTATATTTCTTTCCCCTAAACCGTTTCTAAATATAAAAAATGTATGTCTAAAAGTAAATATCTGTTGAGTGAAAAAAAATTTCCTTTATAAGACCGAAAATTTTTTTTTTTTTATTTGAAATATATGTTTAATATTTTTATCTTGGGGGGTATGGAATCATTTATTTTGTTTCCCTTCCTCAAAATTACCCCCCCCCCCCCCCCCAACCTTTAGACTAAGTAAGCCTGTCTGTTTGTCTTGTATTATCTCCCAAACGGATTGTCACAAATTTTCAATACAGTTTACTATTTGCTATGGTGGACAGGTTTAAGGCTATTTTTCAAGCGGTTTATATCAACTCCCAGAAGAGATATGGCCCTTTCCTTCTCTCCCTATTTTCTTTAAGGTGGGGAGGTTAGCCCATGTGGGGTAAAGTTTCTCGGGACTACTACAAACCCAAATTAAGTTTAATCTGTAGATATTTGTCAAATACAAATACATATATTTATTGGGACAAAACAAAATATACATTTAATATCAACATTTACAAATGATAATTACATTGTAATAAAATTTAATAATAAACTGTTTTTAGTAAACAATGAATACTAAAGGTTTAGCACAGAATCCAAGGGCTGAAATCGCCTGAGGGCGGTGTTGACATTGTGTACAATTGTTTCCCATAAGGTAAACTATACACTAACATTGATCTAGAAAGGTTTTCCCCACCCAGCATGACAATATTGAGAAAATTTTATATTTCATAAACGCACCTATTCGAAAGTTTAACGCTGTTTGAAAGTGATTCTAGTTATATCTGGGAGAGTGCCTTAGTGATACTCAAACGGCAAGTCTTTTTCATATTTAATTAAATTTTGTAGGGTTGTTCCTCGCTAAGAAAGTCCAAAGTGTGTTATGTGACGTCATAAAAATATGCCTACAAAGGAGGGATGAGAGGAGAAGTGGGAAAGGACACCCCTAAAAAAGAGATGGATTTTTGTGACGTTACAAAAAACACTTTGGGCTTTCTCTCCTCGTGGATTTTTTTTATATGTTTGAATTGTCTTCTTGATTTAAACCTGTTTTGAGGATTTTTAGTAAAATACATTTAATATTGTTAATGTTATTTTTAATTACGATTGCGATTTCTAAGAAATCTGGTACAGTTTTTTGTTGATATAAAATTATTCACAGTTACAGAACTTTTGATAATATAGTTTGTCACCTTTGTTTCATACTAGCGGATACGCCCCTAGAGGCCTCTAGTGGCACTTTAAATGTTTTCTTTTTACTTAAAACGATATTATACATGTTGACAAATTTTGTCAGATTTTTTTCTATGTTGCGTTAAAGTCTCTAGAAAAATATTTTTAAAAATTTAATTTTTGTGATTTCTCTTGGGAGGATGCATGGTAGTACCGTCCCCCAAACATACAGACAGAAAGACAGACATCGTTCTACTTCGCCCCTAGCATCTATGGGCTTTGCCCCAAGAGGTTTAATCAAACCGATTTTTCGTATTTTAAATTTGAAAGAAAAATTTAAAAATTAAAAGAAAATTTTTTGCAGGGGAAATTTTCTTTTTTTTTTTTTTGGGGGGGGGTAGTCGATCTAACTATTTTAATTTTAGTTTTAAAAAGAATTTTTTTTTGGGAGGGGTATTTTTCTTTTTTTGAGGGGGGGTGGAGTTGGGGGTGTCCCACCCCCCAAGAAAATAGTTATAAACCTTCCCGGGACATATGAGAAGCTACCCTGTTAACGAGAACTCAATCAGTTTTGCGGTTAGCGAGATTCTTTGGTACAGACAGTCATCGTTCTACTTTGTATTATAGATGGATATAGGATAAGTGGATATATTGACAGGGGAAAATTTGTCGTCGATTTAGTTTGCCAATATTTATTATTTACTTCGTTCATCCAGTAGGAGGAAAGGGGATGGGGTTAAGGGAGGTGGTTGGGGGTATCGTTATTTTAACCAGCTGCGAGTATGACAATATTGGAATGCATGAAAATCTGGTGCAACATCCAAGTAATAATATATCAATTTTTAGTCATGAGTGGAACAATTTGTGTCGTGTGTGAAAAACAACTTGATTCTCAAGTCAGCACCTATGGAGGTAAATATTATTGCCGATTATATATTATTAATTTTCATATGAAAATTTTAGGTGAAGCCTCGGATGAAGCCCAATCTGTCCTACTTTTGATTCCCGTGACGTCATAAAAACGAGGGAGATGAGAGGAGAAGTGGAAAAGAAAACCTCTAAAAAAGAGATGGATTATTCCGAATTTTTATGACGTCACAGGATTCAGAAGTAGGGCAGATTGGGCTTCGTCAAGCCTGGGCGAGAGAGAGGGAGGGGACATAGGACTTAAAATTACACTGGCACTTAAAGTTTTATAACCAAGTTATCTTACTTAAGTACCAGGGAAATCTTCAGCAAATTCTTTTAAAAAGAAATGAAAAAAAATGGGGTTTTTTTTATGTTTTTTTGGTGGGTTGGAGGTATCCAACCTCCAAGAAAATAGCTTAAAACTACCACAGGACCAATAGGTATATACCCTGAAGAATACAATCCGATTGGTTCGGTGGTTAACGAGATCTTAAGGGACAGACGGACAGACGGACAGACAGATGGACAGACATGGACAGACAAACAGACAGAAATCGTTCTACTTTGTATTATAGATAATTTTTTGGTTCCAAACTTGTATTGTCTTTTAAACCAAAAATTATAAAATACAAAAAGGATGATTTTGTCTATCATTACTGTTAGTGTGGATGTATATTACTTTATCGTTCATTGTCTTATACCTGACTCCCCCCAAATTAATACCAGTGTGGTAGGCCTGAGACATCGGTCCCTCGGGGCTAACAAAATAGGTATTAATCTTACAATTTTAATTTTAATATCAACGGAAAACTGTCTATAATATGATGCGTTAAATAGGGTTGGGCCAAATACCCGGCATTTTAAATTAGCCGGATATTTGGTACCCGGATAGTTTCAATATCGGCTATCCGGTCGAATATCAGGCCGGGTATCCGACCAATGCCGAATATCCGGCATCATGAATTAGTCGGATTTTCGGTATCAGGATAGTTTCAATATCCGGTATCCGGATATCTGGCCCAACCCTAGCGTTAGATAACTATTACAATGTCAGGTGTTTGTTGCTCCTCGTGCCGGTCCTTCTTCCGGCGTACAGTTGTGTCCGGCATGAACAAGTGGTGCAAGGCCAAGGGAAACTGTGATATCACATTCACCAAACTCAACGAGTAAGTGGTTCTATATATACTACTATTAAAGTAATGGGATGGCTGTCTGTATAACAGATCTATAGTATAGATAATAAAGGTACTTAGAAAGAGAGGGAATGTCTGATTGAGCCAATAGGAGAATCGCATCGGTACATACATTTAATTTAATTGGTTGAAATTTTGTACACATCTTGTTACGAATGCATGTTTTTTTTCATTTCATACATAGATAAAAGTCAGCTGTAAACAGTATATTTTCTTAGTAGAAAGCTTTGCGGAATCAGAATTAATTGCCCAAAAATTTCGTTTAAATTTGAAAGCTTATTAACGAAGTGGATTCTTTAAAAAAAAGTTAGGCTGGCTACTCGCTTGTGAGGCAAAATTATTTTTGTGAAAAATCCTCCAAAATCGGATAAAAAAATTTACAAAAATTAAATAAAATCTTAAAAGGGATATTAACATTTGATTTTGTTTAATTTTTGTAGATTTTTAATGTGCTTTTGGATAATTTTTCACAAAGATAATTTTGCCTCACTCTCGAGTAGCAAATCTAAAATTTCTTAAGAATCCACATCAGCTTGAGTCGAAAGTAAACAATACTTTTGTCTGCTAGAAATGTTTCTTCTTAGATTTGACAAAAAAAGGGTTCAGAATATGCTTCTATTCTTCTATTTCTATTGTACAGATGTATAAACAGACAACTACCTCCCCTCCTTTTTCAATGACCTCTTTCATCTGCTTCTACATTATTTTCTGCTACTTGACTGTGTTAATATAAGCGACACTAACGGTTGATTTTCAATGAACCAATAGAAAGGTTGCACAAGGCGGCTGCAATGGGGAGATACAGTGATTTAACCCTTTCTCCCTCTAGTGTTTCACTCTAATGTCTGTATGTTTGTCTGTTTTGTAAGATCTCGTAAACAATTATGTTCAGCATGATCTGAACAAGTGGTGCTATTATTAGAGTAAGAGGTTCTATAATTAGAGTAAGTGGTTATATAATTAGAGCAAGTGGTTCAATAATTAGAGCAAGTGGTTCTATAATTAGAGTAAAACACTAGAGGGAGAAAGGGTTAAATAACTGTATCTACCCATCGCAACCACCTTGTGCAATATTTGAATGAATTTATTATGTTCAGTGATGAACAAATGAACACAAACAACAACATGAACGTGTTTCTTTCAGGGAAAAGGGAATGTGATTCTGACAAACAATTCTAATGAAAATTTCCCCACAACCCCCTTCCCTTTTTTCTCTCCCTTCTTCTCTTTCAGTTACACTCTCTCTTTTTTATCTGAATAGCACATCAGATTATTTTGTCTGAAAATTTTTGCTGTTTCAAACCAACACAATAAACGATCGCTTACAAAATTTACGCAAATTTCTGATCAATTTTTGTTTTTTTTTTTAATTGCAACATATAATAATAATAGCTTTTAAAACAATTTTCAAGCATAACTTTTATCTTACTAGGATAACAATATAATAAGAAAAATATTTTTACCATATGCAATTCGTGATCAAACACCTAATTGAAATAAATGCAAGTTATAGCTTTTATTTTAAGATAGACTAGGGGCAACGCCCCCTAGAAGCCTCTAGGTATTTAAGGTGGGAGGGGGATAAGTAAACCGCCCTTCTACTTTTTAATTTAAGAAATATTTTTAAAAAATTGGGGGCGGGGGGGATTTTAAATCGGCGCATTTGTATAAACACCAGTTAATAAAACAAACAGGTTTGAAAAATTCCGTGAACCCAAACTTCTTTCATCACAATAAACTGTCTTTTTTAATTTTTTTTTATTTTATTCTTAATTATATAATAGGATAATATCTTCTATGCTAATGTCCTTCCATCTCTTTGTTTTCATTTTGTATGTTTGTCGTCTATCCATATTTTTTTTATGCTACGCTTCTTATTGTTGTTGTTTAATGTTCAGATTAAAGTGCATACCTTGCCGCTACCACAAATGTATTGCCAATGGTCTGGACCCAAAACTTGTGAAATTTAAGGTAACTAGCGGCTTCGCCCCTAGCCTCTAGGGGCTTTGCCCCAAGAGGTTTTATCAAACTAATTTTTCGTGTTTTAGATTTTAAAGAAAATTAAACAAAAATTTTTTTTGGGGGGAGGGTATTTTTCATTTTTTGGGGGGGTTAAGGGTGTCCCACCCCTCAAGAAAATAGTTATAAACCTTCCCGGGACCTATGAGAAGCTACCCTGTAAAGGAGAACCCGATCGGTTCAGCGGTTAGCGAGATCCTTCGCTTCAAACAAACAGACAGACAGACAGACAAACAAACAATAAGACATCGTCCTACTTTGTATTATAGATTATTGAAGAAGGGGTAAGCAAGTTGTGCTCAAATTTCGTAAAGGTGTGAGTTATAACGCTTAAAAACAGTAGTAGAACGATAAAATCTATGTTAACTTAAAAAAAATTTGTCTATGGTTCTTTTCAATAAGGAATACACATATTTAGTGAATGTTATCGTACTGTTTTTAAGCATTGAAACTCACTCTACGGAAATTTAGCATAACTTACTTCCCCATTTGATAAATATTAAATTGTGGAAAGGAATAATTTAATTGCCTTTTCTTAACTCCATATGGGAACCATGCAGGGCGGCTTCCCTAACCAAAGATCACCTAACTATGATCTAAAGGAGGGAATGAAATGTAACACATGAAAAACTACTAACCTCCCCCTTACACATATTTTATACTTCTAAATAGGTGAGGAGGGGACGGAGGGGGGGGGGGGCAAAATATCAATTTAATCACAATCAATCAAAGATCTTAACACTCACCATTTGTTTTAAATGAAAGAGAAAAGAAAAAAATCCCAAATCTCCAATTAAGGAATTAATCTGCTTAAAACCAAAATATGTTACATTTAACATAATTTTCTATCTGCAGGATGGAAAACTGATTCAACATTCAGAATTGAATACTGATAAAATCCAATCAACACAGCCTCAACAAAGCGTATCAGGTTTGTTTGTTTTTTGAAAGCAAAACTTTTCTATAAAATTTGGTTTAGTGTTCCAATTTTGAACAGAAAAACTTGGTTAGTTCATTAAGTTGGGTGTTAATTGTAATCTACATCAGGGGTAGTTTTGTGTATCATCATTGGGGATATATGTCAATTTATCGGCTATTGTCTTATCCCTTTAGATCCCTGAAAATCATAGCCACAAACACCTTTAACAAATAAAAATATCAAAATGGTTCTAATAATCAAATATTTTTCAGTAACACTAAGTCCAACACCAGCTCCAACTCCATCTCCATTACCAGCACCAGCACCAACACCAGCACCAACACTAGCACCAACACTACCGCCAACACCAGCACCAACACTAGCACCAACACCAGCACCAACTTTTATTGTGAGACAACAAGTAATAGAACTAATAACTCTGGATGACGTAATGGAAGATACTGATTCTGATAATTTTATTAATAATTATCAAACTTTTCAACCTCAGAGACAATCTGTAATTCAACTAAACCCAATGTTTTCCCATCCAACCCTAAGAACACATCAATAAAAGAGAAGATTGACAAATTATAAACCAAAATAATCAACAATTTTTTTTTCAAGTACAAATTATATATGAAAAGCTTCATGTCAATAGGGGCTTTAAAAATGCTTAAAGAATTCCCACTTCCCATATTGTACCTAATTGTAATAAAAACCTTAATGTATATTACAGAATCGTAAGGATATCTTAACATCAACTAATCAAGCATGACAAAAAAAGGCGTTGCTTTTAGAAAACAATTTACACTTTTGATTAATGAAACTGGTGATTCCTAGGACAACTATAAAAAATTTGTCTCTTAATTTTTACTTTTTTGACAACAAATTTTTTTATGTTAAAATTATCTGATTCATCTTTTTTTTGGTACACTGATTCCTATTACAATAAGGTGCAATGTTAATAGCGATGCATCTCTATAATCAAGTTCTACAAATGTAAGTATGTCCTCAAACAGTATTTTTTATTTAAACAGTTTTGCAACAAATTTACTTACAATTTTGTTTATACTTTTATATTCTGATCTACAAGTGTTAATGTTAGTCTGTCCTACCGTTTCAGAGCTTCGCTTTTATAAATGTTGTCATTCTTGTTTGCATAGTGTAAGATAAATTGATAAAGTAAACAACAAATAATGCAATTTTAAGTGTATATCAACCAATGCTATTAAACTTCTAAACAATGTATAAAATAATATAAAAATGTGATTTTTTCCATGAAAAAACATTTATATATATAAGAATTTAATATTATATGATTATTCAAATAAATTTATTTTAAAATCTTTTTTTTTATTTCTATTATTAGTCTCGTATTCTTTCGTAACCGGCGGCTCTCATCCATACGATAAAACTATGTCTAGCATAGTATTAAAACCAGATTTCTACGAATATAAAAATGTACAATCATAAGATTAAAACCATTTTTTTGCCTCTGCCTTCATCATCTCAAAAAAACCTGTTTTTTTATCTTATCTATAATACAAAGTAGAACGATGTCTGTCTGTCCGTCTGTCTGTCTGTCCCTTAAGATCTCGGTAACCACTGAACCGATCGGATTCTACTCTTCAGGGTATCTACCTATTGGTCCTGTGGTGGTTTTAAGCTATTTTCTTGGGGGGTGGGACACCCCCAACCCCCCCAAAAAAACAAAAAATCCCCCCCCCATTTTTTTTTCTTTTTGTTTGAAGGAGATTTCCATGGTCCTTTACGATTTTCGCCATAATTTTTTTTATCACCTCTTGGGGCAAAGCCCCTAGAGGCTAGGGGCGAAGCCGCTAGTAACTGTACATTTTATATCCATGGAAAGCTGTTAATAATACGATGCGAGAAATAACTATTACTATATATTGATGAGAAATAATTAGGGAGAGAGAGAATGCTGTAAATTATACTGGTCCCCAAAGTATTTGTGTTTTTTTATTATTTAATTTCAATTAAGGTTTTACTTTTCTGAATGGGTTTATTAGAACAAGTTTAATTTGCATTTTACAAAGGATTTCCAATATTTTAATATACAAAGAAGCTTCACTGTAAAAGAGAACCATATTGGTTCAACGGTTAGCGATATCCTTTGCGACAGACCAAAAAACTATACTACTTTATAAAATAGGATAGCTAACCAAAGATATAGCTTTGAAAATTATTAAAGAATTAATCAAAGCTAAAGAGTGAGAGAGAAAACAAACTTCCCCTACAGACGGACAGTTACAACCAATTATTTGTACGTATATTATTTAAATGGTTTTTACAAGAATCTAAAAAATAATAAAAAGTGATTTATTGTTGCAGAAGGGAAAAATAATAGAAAACGAAAGAACTTCATTTATTTTTAGAAGCAATGCTATTATTAAATTTGAAGTGTCTGTATTTCTGAAACATTTTGGGCCAAACGTGATTTTCTCGGCTCCTATTAAAGATAGACGGCTGAAATTTTTCAGGGATTAAATAAGTTCACATTCTTCTTTTAAGTTTGCTTTGCTACTTATGGATGTTGTCATCCTTGTCATTTATCTTCTGTTAGGCTTCCAAATTATATTTCTCAAGGAGGGAAAGAACATTGCAATCCTTATAATAAAGTAACAGGATGTTTGTTTGTCTGTTTGTACCGAAGGATCCAGCTAACCGCTGAATCGATGTGGTTCTCCTTAACAGGGTTGCTTCTCGGGAAGGTTTATAACTATTTTGAGGGAGGGTACCGCCACCCTCCCCAGAGAAATCGACAAAAATAAAGTGAATAAAAAAACGTCACCCTGTGGATATTTTTGCAATTAGCTAAAAACATAATTGGCGAAAAAAATATTTTTTTGTAAAATAGCTGATTTAAAATAGATTGAAAAGAAACAATTTTACGTGTCCCTAGAGGCCTCTAGGGGCGTAGTCGCTAATGTAAAATTAAGAGGTGGTGGTACTAAAATTTTTATTAACACATTCCAAAGACGTCAACCAAAACACTTTCTATAATTTCATCTCTCCTTCATTGCTGGTGTCAAACATTTTCATAATTTCTAAACCTCGGATAGTTTTGGATGTAAACATAAATTTATCTTTCATTGTCTTATCCCTTAAGATCCCTGAATTTGTACTGTATGTTAAGAACTTCTAAATTGCAAATTTATAGTTTAATTAATAAGGATGACAACATCCAAAAAAGCGAAGCCTTGTAATGGTATGACAGACGAACATTAACTTTTGTAGAGTGTAAGAACTGAATATACAAAATATATGTAAATGTATAAGTTTTGACAAAATTATACGAAAATTTGTTGCAAAATTTCTTAAATACAGAATACTGTTTAAAGAAATACTGACATTTTTAGGACTTGATTAAAGAGATGCTTCGCTTATAATATTGTAACTTTTTGATATAGGAATCAGTACTCCAAAAATCAGACAAATCGGACGATTATATCACATAAAAACTTTTTGTTAAAAAAGTTAAAAGATAATATGTTTAAAATGAACGCACGGCCATTCTGGTAACGATTATAGAGTTGCTACGCTTTCTAAATCGTACCTAACTACTACAGGAATCACCATACAAAGTTTGAAATCGATAGGACAATTCTAACATGCCTAAATAAACGAAAAAAGCTATCCGTTACGGACGTTAGGACGGACCGACCCTAATTATAGAGGTGCTTCGCTTTAAAAGATAACAGACGCATAAAAATTTTTTATAACTCATTATAATTGGTGAACCACAGAAAACTATTTCTCCCCCCAGGGAGGAAAGGGATATTGGCTGTTTATTTTTACAATAGTCCCCAAAGTTTTATAACAACCTTTTCTTATTCGGTGGATCTACAACTTTGTGTACAATATTGAATTTGATTTGTTGGTTCATTTAGTTGAGTGTTAAAACGTTTCAACCATTTGTTATTCAATACTTTCGAATCATAAACATAATTTTATTAATACTATTGGCTGTGCCCTTAGCCTGTAAGGGCTCTACATTCAATGGGGAGGGGTCAGTAGAAAATTGCCGAAACCCAACTCAAGACTTGAGTCTAAAATCTAAACAGCCTGTAAGAATCCTCCATAAAATGGAGAACTCAATCGGTTCAGAATTTAAAGAATCTTAAGCTACAGACAAAAAAGCCTTACTGCTACATAACTAGCAGCTTCGCCTATAACCATAAGGGGCTTTGCCCCAAGAGGTAATTCAAAAATAAAATTAAGTACTTCTTGTGCTGCGACCACAACATTTTAGATTTTAAAAAAAATCGGGGGGATGGGCGTGTTCCACGCCCCAAGAAAATAGCCTTAAACCACTACAGGACCAGTAGGTATATTCCCTGAAGAGTAGAATCCGATCGGTTCAGTGGTTACCGAGATCTTAATGGATGGACGGACGGACGGACGGACAGACATCAAGCTACTTTGTATTATCTGTAGGATAGGATATTATTGGATTAGTCATATAATTTTTTTTTGAATTGGAAGGATTTTTGTGTCTTAATGACCATCTAGGGTAATAAATCTCATATCTATAATACAAAGTAGAATGATGTCTGTCCGTCCGTCTGTCTGTCCGTCTGTCCAAACCCTTAAGATTTCGGTAACCATTGAACCGATCGGATTCTACTCTTCAGGGAATATACCTACTGGTCCTGTGGTGGTTTTAGGCTATTTTCTTGGGGGGGGTGGGACACCCCCAACCCCCCCCAAAACAAAAAAAATCCCCCTCCCCTTTTTTTTACTGAAGATTTCCTTGGTCCTTTTACGAGTTTCGCCAAAAAAAAATTTTGATCACCTCTTGGGGCACAGCCCCTAGAGGCTAGGGGCGAAGCCGCTAGTAAATAAAAAGGCACAAGAATGAAAACATCCATAAGTAGCAAAACATAAAAAATTCAAGGAAGGACAAACAGACAAAATTATTTATAGAGAAGACGTTCAGCTAATTAATCCTTATACTTAAGTAACAGGATGTTTGTTTGTTTGTCTGTCTGTTTTTAGCAAAGGATCTCGCTAACCACTGAACCGATCGGGTTCTCCTTAACAGGGTAGCTTCCCATAGGTCCCGGGAAGGTTTATAACTATTTTGGGGGAGGGTACCACCATCCTCCCAAGAGAAATCGCCCCTAGAAAAAATTTCCTGACGGACAGACAAACGGACTGATAGATGGACGGACGGACTGACAGACAGACAAAGTGAATTATAGAGTAGCTTTGCTTATACAGATTCATTTAGAAAAAAATTATTATTGTCAGGAAGGCAGGGGACATTGGACTGTAAATTATGCTGGTACCTAATGTTTTATACCCACATCTTATTTGTTGGTTCTGTATTTCATTGGTTTGTTTCAAACTAGCAGTAATTAAACTTTTAAACAAATTATTTTAATCTATATAAGGTGTAGTTTTGTTTTTAATAAATTGGATTGTATGTTAATTCATTATCCATTGTCTTATCCCTAAATATTATTTTGCAAATTACGTAAACATATATTCTTAACATTGCATTGCATTCTTTTAAGACCATATGACAGCTTTCATTGTTCATTTTTCTTAACTCTTGTGATTATTGATATTTTCATAAACAATTTAAAGAACATGTCCTAACTTTTGTGATTTTTGTTAACCCATTCGTGCGAGCTTCCAAAGTTCAAAGTTTTGATTTACAGGCCTTTAACAAAATATATTTTTTTAATAATTACTCAACAGAATTTAAAAAGGTGTCAAATTAAAGATCTCAAAAATAAGAGGTCTTCAAAAAAACGATGGCATATCTAAATTCTATGGATCATTTTACATATACTACTTACTAAACCACCGACTAGTATTTTTTAAAAATCACATAAGTTAGGACACCTTCTTTAAGATATAATAAAAAATATCGAAAAAAGTATAGTAACATAGGTTTTAAGGCTTTGGATTAGAACGCTATGTTTAGGCAGTGTAATTGCTTTAATGGTGAACTTTGAAAATATAAAACAAATGTCATATTTTGCTTTATTTAACAACCTTTGTTTCAGTTCCATTTATTTAGGTGGAAACTTTTCTTCATAAATTGTATATAAAATTATATACAAAATTAAAACATCAATATCGGCGGCGGCGGTGCTCCTTGGCAGCAAATTTTAATAATCATTATTTTTTTACTTAGAAAGAGAATACAAAATTTTTAAAAACATTTTAACCTATAATTGTGATCTACAGAAAAGGTAATTTTGTGTATTATCATTTAAGATGTACATCAATTTATTGGCCATTGTCTATCCCTTTAGATCCCTGAGAAGTCCATAACATAAAATCAACTCTTAATGCTTTACATCACATTAAAAGCATTCCTTATAATAAAGTAACAGGATGTTTGTCTGTCCGTTTGTTTGTACAGAAGGATCTCGATAGCCGCTGAACCGATATGGTTCTCCCTTACAGGGTAGTTTCTCATAATTAAAAAAAACTGAAATGGGAAGGGGATTGCTTTTTCTTTATCTTTTGAATTTAAAATAAAAAAATGGTTGTCATATTCAACTCCCCCCTCCTCAAGTGTCCCTAAGGCTAATTTAGGTTATTGTGATACAATTTCAAACTCAAAAAGTTCAAAAAGAAGCAAATTGTGTATCTATAGATTAGTTTATACGTAAATGTTTCTTTCTTTTGTTATTTTATCGAGCCAAATGACATTTCTTACGTATATTATTTAACCACTTGTGAATGTTGATATTTTTCTAAAATTATTGCAAAAAGAATATATTTTAGCACTAATTAATATTAGATAATATCCTTAAGTTAAGTAACAGGATGTCTGACTGTCTGTACCTAAAGATCTTGATAACCGCTGAACCGGTATGGTTCTTTCAATACAGGGTAGCTTCTCGTAAGCCCTGGGAAGTTTTGTAATTATTTTGGGTGAGGGGACCACCACCCTTTCAAAAGAAATCGTAAATTTAAAAAAACATTTTACGTTCTTCTAGGTGCCTCTAGGAGCAAAGCCGCTAATATCTGAATAAAGTAAAGGTAATCTCAAAGTATTACATAAACTTTGAGCATTGACAGAAATATACAGTTTCACTTCTTTTTCTGTAACTTTGTAAATTTGGCTGCTTTTAAGAATAGGAGAATGAACTTTTAAAAGAAATTTCTTGATTGCAGCATAACTTACAAATGAAATGAAAATATCGTCTTCTAAAGAAACTAAATAATGTTGCTGTTCAAATTTAATTTTAAAGATATTTTTGGTAAATAAATGCTCTTATTGTTTTTTAATCTTTCTAAAGATTGCAAAATCATGAGGATAAACAATTTTGAAATAAAAAAACTACATTTTATATATCTGTCTGTCTATCCATCTGTCTGTCTATCCATCTGTCTGTCTATCCATCTGTCTGTCTATCCATCTGTCTGTCTATCCATCTGTCTGTCTATCCATCTGTCTGTCTATCCATCTGTCTGTATGTCCATCTGTTTGAGGGAATGTCTGTCGGACTCTCCTTCTGCATGTCTGAAATATGATTTTCTTGGTTGATATTTAAGATATATAGCTGATTTCTTTTAGCTGATTTTACAATGTCTGTCTTTTTTCCAGGGTTCGGAAGCCGCAGCCTCAGCCGAAATCAGCCATGTGGCTCAGAGAAGCCTCAAAAACAGCCGCGCGGCTTTCTCAGCCACCAATAAGCCTCAGCCTTCGTCGCAGCCGCACGGCTTATAGAAAACTTAAGCCACTGTAAGCCTCAGCCGCATTCAGCCACTGTAAGCCTCAGCCACAAAACTTCAATTCAGCCACATTAAGCCTCAGCCACACTAAGCCTCATTCAGCCAACGTTACTCTAAGCCTCAGCCGCAATCAGCCGCGCGGCTTATAGTTGGGGAAGTCTCAGCCACACTTAGCCGCGCGGCTTTTAATGATTTGAAGCCGCAGCCGCACTCAGCCGCTCGGCTTCAAGAAAGCCTCAGCCGCAGCTAGCTTTGACGCAGCTGTGCGGCTGAGATCTTGTAAGCCCCAACCGCAGCTTCTAAATTTAGTACAAGCCTCAGCCGTCAATTCAGCAGCGGGGCTTAATTTTCCATGGGTTAAATCTATTAAAACCTCATTAAGGGCCCACTAATTTAAAAAGCATTAGATAATCTTAATGTACCTTTAAACTAAAAATTATTGTTTTTTTCTAATTGTTATGTAAGATTTTTTAACACTTGTATCTTTATTTAAATATTGATGATTTTTACATTATCAATTAGTTGATATTCAATATACAACTTCTAAGGTAAAATAAACATTTTAGAAGCTATCTATAAACCTAAATGTTTCTATAATTTATTTTTGTTGTAGAATGAAAATATTTGTTCTTGTTGCAATTTTCTTGGTGTTGGCAATGTAATGCAAGGTAATGTTTTTTTTTTGGTTTGTCAGATAACTTTACTTTTTTATTGTTTTCAATTGAAAGATTAAGCAAGGTGTTTTGGTAGAAAAAAAATAATTTGACTGTTTCATTAAAATAAATTTTTTTCAAGGACATGGCAATAGAAAAGGAAAACTGGTTCTAAACTATTAATAAATTAGATAAATTTGATGAGTGCTGTATCTACACCAACAAACTGTTCTCTAAATAAATTTAACATTTAGAAGAAAACCAGAAGCCTACAGTTAAAAATGAGGTTATGCAAGGACTGTCAGAGGATGAATGTGAAAACAAATGTGCTGGAATGACGAACTGTTTGATTTGGGAGTATAAAAAGAATCCTGGCTGGTGCAAGATTTCCTATATTGAAGGTATTTGAAATGATTTGTACCCGCGATCGACCGTGGCTCAACACATTGCACATTCGCTCATCGTCAGGAAGGTGATAGGTTCTAATCTTGGTTCGACACCGCGTCATAACTAAAGACGTTAAAAATGGTTCCCACTGCTACTCTGTCAGTTAGAGTGGGGGGAATGCCTTGGTCCAAAACTGTCGCAACTCATCCAGAGAGTTGGTTGTCTGATAGGTGAATGGATGCGTTACACCGCAGTCATAAGCGGAGTATGTTTCAAAGTGCGTGGAGAGAGGTCTAGTACCCGAAGCTACACCAACCCCCCTAGAGTCTTAACTTAACTCTTATCTAATAAGATACATTCTTTGCAGAACAAAATTGTCCTGTTCATAATCTTGCATGTACTAAAGTTTTAATTCATATTATTTTAGAAAAGGAAGACAAGATGTATTCATATGGCAAAGCTTGTTCTGGAAAACCTGTGGCAAACAACTGTTGTGCGTAAGTAACAAGAATTGTTATTTATCATATTGTATTATAGACAGATTTCACCAGAAAATAAAATGAAAAATTATATTATTGAAACCAATTTATTAGCCCCATTGGCCAAAGGCCCATGGTAACACAACTGATTAATTTTATGATTTTTATTATGTTTGTGAAAAATTGTATGTAATACGATGACATACTTGATTTCTTCAGTATGGCTGAGAACCTGTTCTAATCCAGCGGATATCAATCATTTTTTTTCTGACATACTGGAAAACCAAATTAAGTCAAATCATTTAAATTTTAAAAAGAAAGATTAAAATAAGGTTTCTCTAGAAATTTCACAAAAAGATATATCTTTCCTTTACAGAAGAAATGAGTTTTCAGCATCTGTTTTACTTTCAGGAAAGCAGTAACTCCAGTTTGTGATGATCTAAGCAAGCTTGTTAACAATTGTGAAGACAAAGGAAATCTTTACTGTTTGGATGCCCAGGATGGAGAAAAACCTTGCATGTAAGCTTTTATACAAATAAATACTTGTTTGGAAATAATTTTACAGCAATAATGACAAAAATCTGAAATGGAAAATAATTTTGTAAGAATTCTTTTGTTTTTACTTTGAAAATCTTGCTTTAAAGTTTTTTTTTATTACCAGATATTTCTCAAATACTAATTAATCAAAATATTTTATCAAGTTTTTTGCACTAATTGAATTAATTTTTGTATATAAGGATATTAATGTAATAATAATTTCTTTTTTTATAGTTTAGAATTAAGAATTCTATGCGCCAACCTTCCAAAAGATGCAAGAGATAGTTGCTATGAAACGGTGTCTGCAAGATGTTATGAAGCATGCAATAATAAGAAGCAATAGGATTTTTAACTGGAATCATGTGATTTTTTTCAGAATCTTTTTTAATGACACATAATTACTTTTATTGTGAGTCTATTTTTTTTATTTTGAAAAAAAATTATTACAATTTGTTTAAAATTTTGAAATAAATATTTTTGAATTTAATCTCAAATTAATAACTATAAAAACTACAATCCATTTATTATAGTAACAGGATGGTTTTATGTCGGTTCTAAAAATCTTGCTAACCAATAAGGCTCCTACAAAGAAGCTTCTCATAGCCCCTGGGAGAATTAAACTATTTTGAAGGTTACACCAACCCTGCAATTACTCCTTGAAAAAATATCACATATTCTTTAATTAATTGGGGAATGGATTAAAAATCTTAAAACTGTAAAAGTATACAATCTAATAACAAGGGTGACAACATCCATAAAAGCAAATCTTTAAAATCCGAAGGAAGGTCAAATGACCAATAACTCTTGTAGAGTGTCAGTGCTTAATTGGCAGAACATTAATTTCTAAGTCTTTATGAAATTTTAAATAATTTTTTGTCAATATGCGTAAATATAGGATACAGTAAAAGGACATACTTTCATTGTAGGATTTGATTTACCTTGTTGTCCTAAGAATTTTTATTCTAAAAAAAACCAAGTGAATAGGATAATCTTATCATACAATAAATATTACAAAATGTTAGCATGTTTTAAATTGACATACAGAGTTTCTGGTAATGATTATAGAGTTGCTACGCTCTTAAACTGTACCTTAATGTTATAGGAATCATCATGTAAAGTTTGAAATCATTTAACTTTTCTATTATTGAAGCTCAATGTTTCAAATTAAGGTTTTAGGTCTTCTTGTTGCTGTGTTTCAGCAGTTAGAGCGGTGCATTTCTTGTAGATTTCCTTTAAACCAAGTATTTTAAATGTTACAAAGTAAAATTTAGTAGTACAAAATATAAAACAGAAATTTCAAAGTCAATTTCATGTATGATCCTCCAGGTTTCCAGCTAACTCTATTTATAAAAAAAATTTCCATCTATTTTTGTTGTTGATATTAATTAGTGCAGAATTATTAAAATCTTATTATTTGCACAAATTTTTCTATAAATTGGAAAAATCCAAGCAATCACAAGTGGTTAAATATTATATGTAAGAGCTGTCATTTGGCTTGAAAAGATTACAAAAGATGGTGACATTTACGTAAATACTAAATATCTGAATGGTAACAATAGATCTTTATATAAAAATACATTTGTTACAATATCTAGTTACATAATTGGCTTTTTTTTTCAATTATTTGAGAAATATGTTTATAATTCAATAAAAATAATTAACTTTTATCTCTTTTTCTACAGTAGTCATGTATTATTTATAACTCATTTCTATTAAGCGACCTTTGGGTGATAAATTTAAAATTTGAAGTCTCTAAGTAAAAATAGGTTACAAACAACACACTGTGTTCCAAAAATCCCGAAAAATGACAAAAAATCATAGAGAGTGTATATTTGAAAATTTTGATGAAATTTTATTTAAATAACAATAAGTATACATATATCTTTTAAAATAATGGTGAAAAATACTTATAATAGGGGTTTTACACAAGGGGCGTCAAGGGGGCGTGTAAATAAAGTCTAATAAGCACATTTAAGAAGCTGTAAATTCCATTGTTTTTGAGCTACATTGGCGGGAATCATATCAAAAGATATTGCACAACCCAATTAACAATGTTTGTTAACCCTTAACAGTCTGGGGGGAGGGCACCCCCCCCCCTTCTGTTATTTTCTATCTCATTTTTTGTGTGTGAAAGATAAAGAGCTATAACTGAGTGACTTGTTTCAAATGAGTACGACACATAACTGAGAGTTGAATATCTCCATCCTGACGGGCACAGGATGCCAGGATACCTGGCAGGATCATACAGGTAAAGAGCAAAAATATTTTTTATGGCTTAAAATTAGCATTGAACACAGTAATAGTGTATGACTGATTATGACGTAACAAAAACAATTAGCCAATGAGAGGCCACTATAAATTTTACCATTGGTCAATAACGGCCTCTCATTGGCTATTTTTTTTTGTTACGTCATAATCAGTCAGACACTATTACTGTGTTCATTAGCATTTCATCTTACCAAAATAATAAAATATCCTATATTACTACAATCCAATATGAAGTACAGGTGTTCAAGTCAATTTTCGGTTCCAGGTATGATCCTGGAGGTCCTGATCCTGCAGGTCTCCAGAAATCTTTAATCAGCTCAATTTTTGACCTAGAGACTTCAAATTTTAAACTTAAGCTATTCTAACAATAATACAGGACCAACTAAAATTTCATGAAAATCTGCCGCCGTTTTCCCGCCAACCGCCGCCGCTGAAATTTATATTTTGAGATTTCTAATACAAAGTTTACATACAGATGAACAATTTCTTACTCATTTTCTGTGTGTACATATATTTAAGCAGGAAAGAAGGGAACAATGGGCTGATTATTATGCTAGTCCACAAAGTTTTATAATAGTGTTTTCTTAATCAACTTTTGGGACTTTTATTGAATTTGATTGGTTGAATTATTAGTTGAGTGTCCAAACAACTAATTGTAATCTATAGAAGGGGCAATTTTGTGTATTATCATTGGGGATGTACATTAATTTATCAGCCATTGTATTATCCCTTTAGATCATAGATATGTAAGACTTTAATTTTTATTTTCATTTTACTTTAAATGGAAACAGATTCTATCTTAATCGACATATATTCTACTCTTCTTTATTAATAAGTATGAAAGAACCTTTTGTGAAAGGTTACTCAATAAAAGGGTAAAGAGAGCAGATAATGTTAAACATATAAAATCAGAATATTTTTTGTTGATCAAGGAAGACACATACTAATTTTTAGACTTCTAGCTTTAATTGGATCCAAGATTGATATAAATCGAGTAACCCCCCCCCCCAATTAAAAAGTTATGATAGTTCAAATAAGAGCTAAGATATTAATGGATAATCTTTTATTCGATTTTAAACCTTTTCTTTACTTTAAGTTTAATTGAATAGGGGTTTTAAATAATAAGAAATATAAATAACTTTTATGTCTTAAAAAATTGTTATTTTTTTGGTAGACCCTAGTTACTTAAGAGCTTAAAAAAGCAAACTTCGCGAGATTTCGGGAGATTAGGCTAAGGTTCTATGATATTATACATAGTTCTAATTTACTCATACGAGAGGATTTTATTGCCATCCTTTGCCATTTTTAGTTCTGGACCCAAACGTAAAATTTTCATTTCAAGAAAATTGTTTATCTTACAAGTATTGGGTATGTCTAGAAAAGTACCTACAATTACAACCAAAAATGGAGATTTGACTTCTTTTAAAGGCTAAACGTATAAATTATTATATACTGATTCCAAAAATATATAATACTCAAAAATAGCTTTAAAAATAAAGGGTCCACACTGATTTGAAATGTAGTTTAGTTGACCGAAAAAATAGTTGTTTACTATGATGAAAATGAACTTAATTCCAAACCTCTGGTGTAATTACACATAAAATTCTTATTTTTCATAGTAAAGAGCTAATTCTTTCGGCTTTATTTCCAAAAACTTGTGTATATTACTAAACAATTGTTTAAAAGTGTATTTTCCAAAATGTAAAAATCGATTTTTTGTCACTGTCAGGAACATAGTGCAACATACTCAAAATTTTCTGAAGACCTGGAGGAGGATCAGGTTTGATAGACAAATAGATTTTCATTGTATGTCTTTTTTTAAAGTTAAAGGAGAAAATTTGTTTTATTTTTCTATTTTAAGATTTTATGACACATTTTATAAAATAATTTGCCCTTAAAGTAATTTAGCTCATCCACTCTCAGCAACTGGAAGCATATCTATCATATATTTTTTATAATGAGGCATACTAAACAAGTATGGGTAAATATATCATGCACTTTATGTTCATACTAATTTTCGCTCCTAGTAAAAAAATTGGGGGTGAATTTTTTGTTTTTGTTGGGGTGGTGGTTGTTGGTGTCCCACCCCCCAAGAAAATAGCCTAAAACCACCACAGGACCAGTAGGTATATTCCCTGAAGAATAGAATCCAATCGGTTCAATGGTTACCAAGATCTTAAGGGAGAGACAGACAGACGGACAGACATTAAGCTACTTTGTATTATAGACTAGCGGCTTCGCCCCAAGAGGTAATTAAAAAAAAAATTAGAGCTGCCCCAGCATCAATTTCAAAATTTTCAACAAAAAAAATATATAAAAAATTGGGGGGGGGGGATTTTTTATTTTTGGGGGAGTTGTTGGTGTCCCACCCCCCAAAAAAATAGCCTAAAACCACCACAGGACCAGTAGGTATATTCCCTGAAGCGTAGAATCCAATCGGTTTAATGGTTACCAAGATCTTAAGGGACAGACAGACGGACGGACAGACATTAAGCTACTTTGTATTATAGCTAGGTGAATCTATGTGGCTAATAAGAGAGAAAAAGAACACATTAAGGTAGAAATTTGACATCAGTGAAAAGTGACTAAATTGCTATGACTCATGGATATCTATAGTACAAAGTAGAATGATGTCTGTCCGTCCGTCTGTCTGTCCCTTAAGATCTCGGTAACCACTGAACCTATCGGATTCTACTCTTCAGGGTATATACCTACTGGTCCTGTGGTAGTTTTCAGGCTATTTTCTTGGGGGTCCTTTTACGAATTTCGCCAAATTTTTCTTTTGATCACCTCTTGGGGCAAAGCCCCTAGAGGCTAGGGGCGAAGCCGCTAGTATAGACATAAGATGATAATACAAAGTAGAATGATGTCTGTCCGTCCGTCTGTCTGTCCCTTAAGATCTCGGTAACCACTGAACCTATCGGATTCTACTCTTCAAAGAATATACCTACTGGTCCTGTGGTGGTTTTAGGCTTTTTTCTTGAGGGGGTCCTTTTACGAATTTCGCCAATTTTTTTTTGTCACCTCTTGGGGCAAAGCCCCTAGAGGCTAGATGCAGAAGGATAACAATAGTTCTTTATATCTAAATGCATCTGTGGCAGGGATCTCAAGGAATAAGACAACTAATGATTTAACATGATGTATTGCACATCCTCAATGATGATAAACAAAAAAAATTTTTTTAGTATAACCAAGTCAAAATGTAATTATAGTACTCAAAGATGGTAAGCCATCAAAAGAGAATGCATGTTAATAAAAATTTTGGAATGAGAATAATTTACAGTCCAATGTTCTTTCCTTCTCTGACAATAGTACTTTATCTGCATCTGTATAACTACTTTTACTTATTTTCTTTATTATTTTTTTCCCCTTAACTTTTGTATGGAAATAAAATCCAATGAAAAAGATGACAATATAAACAAGTAGCAAGTCCAGATATCCTTTTATATACAGTTGTCCTAGATCAATTCCTAGATTTTCAAGCTTTTGCGATTTTATTAATTCCTAGTCAAGATAAAAAGCTGAAACTTTCATCAAGTTGTTTAAGATTTGTCTATTAATTGCAGTGCTAGATCGATTCCTAGATTTTAAGTTTCCGTGATTCAAAGGTTGCATGATTTTAAAGGCTTTGTAATTTCCCTATTGCATCAGGTTTAATGTGGAGATGCGATCCCCAAATTTAAAAATTCTTTGAACGTACGAACAAGACTTTCACAGAAATGCTTCGCATCTAGTCCACTTACCTATGTTTACTATAAATTTTACACCATATAAAACTTGGACTTAAATATTTGATTGACATGCCATGGTAATTATCGCGCGTAACTCAGGCACGAGATACAATTACTCTAGCTAGCCCTAAGGCACTTTTTATATGTTTTTACGTATTTATTAGCCTATCCTTGGGATGGGAGACCAGTTACGTGCACGCCGTCCATCCTGCACCGTGCATCAATGATCCTAGGAGCTACACCAGAAGAGTCCTACTGTGCTGGAAAGGTCCTAGGGTAGATGCCAGACTGAATTCTGGTCACTTCCCCCAGTTCAGGGGGTTTGGGTGGGGCTAACAATCCTTCCCTAGAAAAA
This sequence comes from Acartia tonsa, assembly GCF_053477335.1. Classification (NCBI taxonomy): domain Eukaryota; kingdom Metazoa; phylum Arthropoda; class Copepoda; order Calanoida; family Acartiidae; genus Acartia; species Acartia tonsa. The sequence goes on along the minus strand of NC_137268.1, from coordinate 36,900,305 downwards.
ACCTGCTCACGTTCAATCTGCACAAAGTAAAGACCAATTTAACTTTGGGCTCGGGAACGAAGTAGAGGTTGGAAACAACAATATGATGTTTGGCTGGGAAACCGCTAAAGGACCAGTCAGGCGGATGATTCTGAATTCCCGCAGACCAGCAAAAATTTGCACCTGGAATGTTCAGACAATGTTTCAGTCAGGCCAGACAGAAAACATTTGCCGAGAAATGCTTAAAGCCAAGGTTGATATCCTGGCTATCACCGAATCAAGGTGGACAAATAATGGAGAGTTTAAACATCATTCTGGCTTGAAAATACTTTACTCAGGCCATATGAATGAGGATCTAGGACATAACCAAGGGGTGGCTCTTATGCTGACCAAGCAAGCAGAGCAGGCCATGATCAGTTGGCAACCCCATGGTTCAAGAATCATGGAGGCTTACTTCAAATCCTCAGATAAAAACATTAATCTGAGAATAATAGTAGCATATGCTCCTACAGAACAAGCAGATACAGAGGTCAAAAACGAATTTTATGACCAGCTTGACTCTGTATTTAAGAATGGTCATAAAGAAAAGGACCTGACCATGCTCCTAGGAGATTTTAATGCTCAAGTGGGGAGTAATAATGAGAATTTAGAAGAAGTCATGGGCAGATATGGCCTAGGCTTAAGTAATGGCAAGGAAAATGACAATGGTGATAGACTTGTAAGTTTTTGTACTGAAAACAAACTTGTCATTGGTGGAACCATCTTTAAACACAAGAAGATTCATACTGCCACCTGGAGATCACCAGATCAAAGAACCTTTAATCAGATAGATCACATCTGTATATCTAGACGTTTTAAAGGTTCTCTCCTTGATGTCAGGGTTGAAAGAGGACCTGATGTTAATTCAGACCATTATCTTCTATCTTCTAAAGTTCGGCTTAGATTTAAAAAGCAGGACACAAAGCCTAACCCCAGGAAAAAGTATAATTTAACAACCCTTCAAAACTCTGAAAAGCTACAAGAGTTTAAGCTCACTCTAACGAACAGATTTGAGTTGTTGACTCTTCAAGAGGATGATGGAGTTGAAGATATTTGGCAAGGTATCAAAAAAGTTTATAATGATACTAGCCAAGAAAAATTAGGTTCCAAAAAGGCTAACCAAAAGCCATGGATCACTCACAGATCCATTGATCTCATGGATCAAAGAAGAGAGGTAAGACAAAAGACACTCTCCAGAAACTCTCCAGAAGATAAAGACCTGTATAAGATGCTCAGCAGGGAAATCCAAAGAAGTGTCAGAATTGACAAAAAAGAACACTTGGAAAACCTTGCTATGCAAGCAGAAAATGCTGCTAATCAAAATAGAATGAAAGATGTCTATGAGATTACTAAGAGCATTGCAGGTAAAGTACACAAATCAGGATCACACATCAGGGACAAGGATGGTTCACTCCTTAAAACTGATGAAGATATTCTAAATAGATGGGCAGAGCACTTCACTGAACTGCTGAATCTTCCAGTTCCAGAGGAAGAAACTGAGATTTCACCCTCAGATGCACTTGACATTGACTGTTGAGCGCCAAATCTATTGGAAATCAAGGAGGCCATTAAAAGTTTGAAAAATAACAAGGCCGCTGGACCTGATAACATCCCAGCTGAGGTCATAAAAGCAGACCTAGATACATCTGCTGAGGCATTCTTACCTTTGATCACAAAGATATGGAATGATGAGTTATGCCCAGAGGACTGGAAGAATGGACATATCTCAATACTAGCCAAAAAAGGAGACTTGACCCAATGTGGAAACTACAGAGGGATAATGCTCCTTTCAGTACCTGGCCGTATCCTTAGTAAAATTCTTCTTAATAGAATAAAAAAGAAGGTTAATGAAAAGCTAAGACCTAATCAGGCTGGATTTAGACCAAACCGTTCCACTATTGATCAGATAACCTCTCTAAGAATCATCATAGAGCAATCCAAGGAATGGAATTCTGAGCTTTTTGTAAACTTCATTGACTACAAAAAAGCATTTGATTCTTTAGACAGAAGATCTCTCTGGAAAATCTGCCGACACTATGGCATTCCAGAAAAGATAATCAATATCATTAAAGCTATCTATCATAAAGGAGGTGGAAACGTAATGTATAAAGGTAAACTATCTACCTTTTTTGAGATTGTAACAGGCGTCAGACAAGGATGCCTTCTTTCTCCCTTCCTTTTCCTCCTTGCCATTGACTGGATCATGAAGAACTGTGAAAGTAATGATGGCATTCGCTGGGAGCTATTTGGCAATCCCAAATATTTAGGAGATCTGGACTTTGCTGATGATATCGCTTTGTTAACAAGCAATAGAAGTCAAATGCAAAGAAGGACTAACAGGATAGCTGAAACCTCCAAGAAAATTGGACTAGAAATAAATGTTCCTAAAACCAAAATACTCAGATTAAATGCAAATTCCCAAGAACCAATTACTATTGGAGACCAAATTCTTGAGGATGTAGATTGTTTTGAGTATCTTGGAAGTAAAATTGATGAAGCTGGAGGCACTTTAACAGATGTTAAAGCTAGAATTAACAAATCTAGGACAGCCTTTGCCAGCCTGAACAAAATTTGGAATTCCAACAACATCTCCATAAAGACCAAGTTAAGACTGTTCAAGTCAAATGTTCTCTCTGTTTTGCTGTATGGGGCTGAAACTTGGTTCCTAAACACAGCAGTGGTCTCCAAGCTACAGACATATGTCAATAAATGTCTAAGGAGAATCCACAAGATCTTTTGGCCAAATAAGATCACAAATGCTGAGCTTTTAGAGCGCAGTGATATGTCAGACATTAAACTGACAATAAAACAGAGAAAATGGAGATGGCTGGGGCACACTCTAAGGAAAGGGCATGATGATATAACCAATCAAGCCTTGACTTGGAACCCCCACGTAGGAAAGAGGAAACCAGGTAGACCAAAAACAACCTGGGGAGGGAACTCTTAAGTGAACTGAAAGAAAAGAAAATTCCATCTTTTAGCAATGCCTCAAAACGTGCCCAAAAAAAGGAAGATTGGAGAACCATTGTGTATGGCCTACGTTCTGCCGAGAACTAAAAGGCAATGATGGTGATTAGCCTATCCTTACCAATATAATACCTTATATGGGTAACACTAGCCTAATCATGGTAAACTGTATGTGATTGAATATTGTTATATGCTTATTAAAACATTATGTTTATTGTTAAAAGTAACCATGTAACCATTTTGTACTATTATGTATGCCTACAACCATAGTTTGATTTACGTCACAAGTTTAACATACAAACACTTTATTAAACAGACAAGGGCTTAGATCCTTATTAATAGTTGTTGTTATAACTTGCACTTCTTAAAATATCTCAGTTATTCATTGACTCTCAAACCATCAAGTTCTTCTGGCTTAAAGGTAATGACTTAGTTGTTTGGCATGCATTGTAGTTTAAATTTAGGTCCCTCAGTACTTAGCATGAATTGAGCTTGGGTCTTATGTTAGAGATCTAACACTTAGCACAATTCAATGCTTTGGACTTAGGGCATTTTCTGTCCTACTCTACTTATGTTTATTATCACTTATCCTGTAAATACTTTCATACTTAACTTATTCACTTGTAATGTAAATACACTTTATAAAACCATCTTCCTTCTTAAGTGCTTGATATACTTATATGATATAGATTGAACACCATAACCAGCCATTTATTCTTAGTTTAAAGCAATATAATACCTCTCGTGGGTCTTTGTTGAGCTACCACGGGCTCAACCAAATTCGTATTATACTTGTGGGAGTAAAGGGAAAAGCATTCTAAACTGACGAACCGACTATGAGAATGTCTATGTGTATTGCAGTAAAAGTAGGATTTTTAGTAGTACTCATAGAAGAGCGATCTCCATACCATAATATTGGACAAGCGCCCCATTCGTACTACCAAATGATTATTGTATGACACTGCTATATTTCCTGATATGCATTCAAAATTTTGGAGCTTCGCTACGTATGGATGTTGTCATTTCTGTTTTGTTTATGAATAATTGATTTAATTTTTGCTAACATTGTTGAATAGCTGTTATTTTGGCTAAAAGAAGCCTGCACACCTACCTGGACCATCCAGGTACATATAAAAATTGAGAATAATCTAAATTACAAATAAAATTTTCTAAATTTCAAGAATATTTGTATATAAATTTAATTTTAATCAGTTGCTTTGCTAAGGTCATTAAAATTCAGCCTTAAATAAATTATATATAGAGAGGTTTAATGAAAGACTTCATAAAAGCAAACTTGTTCAAAGTTCTAAATAAATAATCTTTGCTTTTCTTGTCATGATTATGCGGTAACTCCTAGGGGATGAAAATTGAACTTGAAATTTTTAAATATAATTTTCTCAAAAACGGCTGCATTTTAGATTTTATTGAAAAGGGAAATGAAGTTACCTAATTTAGGGTAATAAAATGCACTATGTCCCAATCTAGGTTCTGATACAAAAGTGGCGTTGATGATATCATCACCAAGAGAGGGGAAAGTGGAATGGTAGATTACGTTTTTTAAAGGGTCAAAACAGTAATCATAGATTATATTTCTGCTTCTATAAAAATGTCAGTATGTCCTTAAACAGTATTCTGTATTCAAGAAGTTTTACAACTAATATACGTATAAATTTGTCAAAACCTTATATATCTATATTTTGTATATTCAGTTCTGACACTCTACAAGAAATAATGCTCGTCTGTCATACCGTTTCAGAGCTTCGCTTTTATGGATTTTGTCATCCTTTTGTTTTTTTTTTACAATATTGTATTAAGACGATGAGAATATTAACAAGTGTCTAAACTAAATATAAAATATGTAAGCTGTCGTCACTAGATTTGAAAGAAAACAATGCTTTAGTAATATTGACGTGGGTTGCTTTTTGTATCCAACAAGGATGGCAGCATACACAACAAGGGATTACCCTTATAGCAAAAAACAGGATCTGTGTCTGTCTGTCTATCTGTACCGAAGGATGTTGTTCACCGTTGAACTGATATGATTGTACATTACAGTGTAACTTCTTAGGTCCTGAGAAGGTCTATAACTATTTTGGAAAACCATTTACATTAGTTTAGGTATAGTGAGTGAGAGGTTTTTGAAAGGTTGACAAAAGTAGCATTGCTCACCAAAGCAACAGTGTAACCAATCATCAGATAGACAGGATCAATGCTATTTTACACTCTAAAAGCACATGTATAATTTAGATCTTTTAATACACACATAAAACTCAAAACCCCAGAAATCTCCTTATTCTGGAATTGCTTAAATGCAGGATGATAAATTATATAAAGAATCAAATGATAAAATAAAACGTATTAAACAAAGCATAAAATGTAATGATCAGTGGCGTGCGAACCGAAGGGGGCATTTGGGGCAATCGCCCCCCCCCTAGCGACCAAAACGCCCCCCCCTGCCCCCCCCCCTAAATGTTGAAAAATGCCCCATTTTGCCCCCCCCTGGTCAACAAAAATGCCCCTTTTTGCCCCCTACCCTACAAAAAGCAAAACTATCCCAGTTTCCAAAAAAAAAGATCAAGAAATACTCAAAAAAAAAAAAAATGATGATACACAAAATTACCTCTTATATAGATTACAATTAGTGGATGAAATGTATGGAAACTCGTCTTAATTAACCAACCAATCAAAATTCCATTAAAGTCCCCAAAGTTGTTGAGCCAACGAATAAGAAAATTTTATATGAAATATTGGGGACTAGTGAAATAAATAGCCCAAAAAAACCTCCCTCCCTGCATATTTGAAGAAAAATTTGTGCTTCGCGCCCTTCCAAATGGTTTCTGCTTTTATCACAATTGTATATTTGGTTTTATTTCTATAAAAACATGTGTAAACAACAAATATTTTATCAAAAAGTTATTTTATATAAAAAAGAAACAGCGTTGATATTTATCTAAGCCTTTTTCTCAACACTGTATGTCTGTCTAAATGAATAACTATATATGATGTCATATTATTTTCAGGATAAGTTTATCATTTTTTTGTGTACATACCCTTACAAAAAGACATGTTATTTTTGGCAATTTTCATTAAAAACCCTTAAAACTAACTACACTCTATATTCCTAACTTGATAAAATACACCACTCTTGTTGTCTTTAATTGATTTTAGTTCAAAGGGGGAGTAAATATTTTAGGTGCGCTTCACGCACCGCCCTTATAAATCATTGGAAACACCACTTAATCAAAAATTAACAGAGTTTTAAAGTGCCATTTAAAGAGGGTAGGATATGTTGATATAACTTTTTAGCTTCTCTATAATTCACTATGGCTGTCAGTACGTAATGCTAAGGGGGAAATGTGATTTTTTCAACTGCAATTGAAGATAGAAGGCTAAAACTTAATGTTAACATTCCCATCATTATGGAGTATAATTAACTATTAAAAATTCATGGAGGGCAGACTGCTTTTCAGGACGTTTTTGGCTATTTTTGTATCTTTTAAATTTCAAGTATAGTCCCTTTTGTGACATTGCCTCTTAAGGTGTATTTCGTCGTATTTTCAAAGTAGCTTTTTACCTATTTATAGCTCCTGCGGGGCCAATTGCCTAACCCTGCGGGAAATCACCTGACCTAACTTAACCTAGAATAACTTATTAAAAGCTACTATGAAAATACGACAAAATGCCCCTTAAGAGGCGTTGCTACAAAAGAGACTATACCCCAAAGTTTTCCATATTTCTAATAGATTTTTATATCTGTAGATAAAAGGACAAGTAATTTTTTAAATTTTTTTCATAGTTCTTTATATCTTTGGTTTTTATGGTACAATAAATTTTTTTGTGGATTATAAGATTTAAAAAAAAAAATTTCTTGCTGTTTCGGGCATCCAGTATGTAATTTTCTTTGACTGTCATCACACAACATACAGGAAAAAGGATTTGTGACTTTTTCTATCTAAAATATATATTTATTTCAACAGGTTAAATTATCTTCTGTACTTTTTTTCGGAGATGCTTTCTAGCTCCCTTCCCTTCGGTCATTGCAGGGTGGGGAGAAGGGATGGAGGAGAAGGAATGGGGGAGAAGAGATGGGGGATATAAATGGGAAATAGGGATGGGGGAAGGGATGGGGAAGAAGGGATAAGGACTAGAAGGCCCATAATCAAATAATCCCACCCCTTAAAACGCCCTTATTTAAAATTAGTATATAAAATCAAAATGCCCCCCCCTAAAGCAAAGTGCCCCCCCCGGGGCACTTTGATTTAGGGGGGGGGGGGCAAAATTTTACAAAATCTTCAAAATGCCCCCCCCTAGACAAAGTGCTTCGCACCCCACTGGTAATGATTTATTTTTGGTCTTTTTATTTCCAATCAAAATACAAAGAGGAGTCCTCCTTCAATAACACGTCGGCCTCTTCATACTGGAGATTCTTCCTTAGGTAGCTATCATTGGTCTTTTAAACACACATCCAGATACATCTAGAATATACATGAAATTACATATTCTCACAGTTTTTACAGCACCTATAATTTAACATCACAATTTAAAGAGAAATCAATACTTTCGTGCTATTATTTATACATTACATACTTTGAAATCAGAGCTCAATGAATAGATTTACTTAACTAGATGGCCATATATATATAACTAGCGGCTACGCCCCATGAGGCCTCTAGGACACGTAAAATTGTCAATCTATGTTTAAATCAGCTATTTACCAACAAAAAAAAATATTCTCCGCTGGTACCAAATTTTTTTTGTGATTTCTCTTGGTAGGGTGGTGGTACCCTCCCCCAAAATAGCTATAAACCTTCCCATAACCTAATAGAAGTCACTCTGTAAAGGAAAACCATATCGGTTCAACGGTTAGCAAGATCACAGACACACAGACAAACAAACATCGGCCGTTTCTATATATTATAGGGATAATCATAAATAATAGTTCAACTTAAAAAGGAATTTTTAGCGGATATTGATCTTTACTTCTTTTTTTTGTCAGAAATGATTCTAAATTATATAATACAAAAAACAAATTTGTCCATTAAATCAAACCTTATGAAATAAAATTCAAATATTTAGAGTTGACTAAGTAATTATATGAATGAAGTGAAAATAGTGCTCTTGCAATAAAATATTGACACTTTTTAAAAGCGAAGATTTTCTATAATTAGGGTCGGACAGTTCGTCCGTAATTTTTTTCGATAATTTAGGCATGTAAGAATTGTCGTATCGATTTCAAACCTTGCATGATGATTCCTGTAGTAGTTAGGTACGATTTAGAAAGCGTAGCAACTCTATAATCGTTACCAGAATGTCCGTACGTCCATTTTAAGCATGTTGTTTTTTAAACTTTTTAACATTAATTTTTTGTGTGATAAAATCATCCGATTGAACTTATTTTTGGTTACTGATAATTACAATAAGGTACAATATTATGAGCGAAGCATATCTTTCATCAAGTCCTAAAAATGTCAGTATGTCTCCTGAATCCTGTATTTAAGAAATTTTGCAACAAATTTACGTATAATTTTGTCTAAACTTATATATTCTTATTTTGTAAATTCAGTTCTGACTCTCTACAAAAGTTAATGTTCGTCTGTCATACATCTGTTTCAGAGCTTTGTTTTTATGGATGTTGTCGTCCTTGTTTATTACATAATGGATCGTTAATAGACTGTGTTCCCTTTGATACAAATAAATTATTATGGATTTATTTTTTAAAGTGTATTGGCAGATTAGAGAAAACAAGGATGACAACATCCATAAAAGCGAAGCACTGAAACGGTAGGACAAACGGACATTAACACTTATATAGTGTCAGAACTGAATAATCAGAATATAAATGTATAAGAGTCGAAGCAAACTTGTAAGTAAATTTGTTTTAAAACAGGATAATGTTTATGGACATACTTACATTTTCAGGACTTGATTATAGAGTTGCGTCGCTTGTAATATTATACTGTGTTGTCCCAGGAATCAATATACCAAAAATCAGATCAATCGGATGATTAGATCATATAAAAATTTGTTGTTAAACAAGGATGACAACATCCATAAAAGCGAAGCACTGAAACGGTAGGACAAACGGACATTAACACTTACATAGTGTCAGAACTAAATAATCAGAATATAAATATATAAGAGTCGAAGTAAAATTCTAAGTAAATTTGTTGAAAAACTGTTATATACAGGATAATGTTTATGGTCATACCTACATTTTTAGGACTTGATTATAGAGTTGCTTCGCTTATAACATTATACTTTGTTCTCTCAGGAATCAATATACCAAAAATCAGATCAATCGGATGATTTGATCACATAAAAATTTGTTGTTAAAAAAGTAAAAAAATCAACATGTTTAAAACGGACGTACGGACATTTTGGTAATGATTAAATAGTTGCTACGCTTTCTAAATCGTACCTAACTATTAAAGGAATCACCATGCAAAATTTGAAATCGATATAGAACCCTAACCAATTAGCAAATCCTGATGAAACTTTGTTGGAATATGTAAAATGTATATTTAATTAATCCCTAAAAATTTCAACAGTGTACCTTGAATAGGAGTAAATTTATACCATAAAAACTTAAAAATCTAGGATTCGAACTTGCACCCCAACCAATGAGCAAATCTCGATGAAACTTGATAAAAGTATGCAGAATTTAAAATCATTAAAACCCTGAAAATTTCAGCCGTCTATCTTGAATAGAAGTTGATAAAATCATGAAAACTTAAAAATGTAGGAATCGATCTAGCACCCCAAAAAATTGACAAATCTTAATGAAACTTGGTGAAAATATGAAAATTTATTCAATCCCTAAAAAATTCAGGCGTCTATCTTGAAAAGGAGCCGAGAAAATCACGTTTCCCCCAAAACGTTTCTGACGGACATAGAACAGACGGGCATTTCAAGTGATAGAGTAGCTTCGCTTCGCTACTAAGTCTAACAAAGCGGTTAAGTTGGTTTGGAGTATGGGTCATAAAAAGGGTTGGGTGGAAGAGTTTGAGTTGGTGGGGGAAGGGAGAACAGTTTTGAGTGTTAGTGTGTGTTTTTTATATAGGAGTGGGACTGTGTCGTGCGTGTGTGTGTGTTGTGTATGAACAGCTGACTTTTGTTCGCGGATTTTTCAAAGAGAAGCAAGGCGCATTTTTCTTCCAATCCAACCGTCCACACTCTTCAAGTTGGGGGGTTTATTGAGTTACTGAATAGAAAGGGGAAAGGCTTGAGTGAGAGGTAGCAGAATTCGGTGGAGGAGAGAGCTTGGACGGAGAGTAGGGAAGATATGGGGAGAGAGAAAGGGGCAAATTTAATGGGGGGAAATGGTAAAAACTGGAAGGGTGTTGAGGATCCTAGCGGGCTGTGTAGGCTAGGACAGAGGTAGAGACACAGCAAGTTCCATGTACATACACAATTATAAGGTAAAGGAAGAGGCGGACTGCTTGGCTTGTGTGTGTGTGTGGTGTGCACCAGGCAGGCTTTAACTTATTTACACTACACACACCAAAACACGACAACTGAGATAGTGAATTTTTAACAGAATTAAAGAAAAATTAGAAGAAATTACCTAATGTACATGGTACATGTAAAAAAAAAATAATTTGAAATTTATAGTTGTTAATATGAAATAAAAAGTTATCGTTTCTGTGAAAAATAAATAACAAAGTGACATTTGAAAAAATGAAGTTGTAATTGAATAAGTATATATCAACAGAGTAGCTGCGCTAATTCAAAAAGTATAAAATTGTTATGGTTTAATGTTTAAGGCGCCAACATGGAACATACAGGAAAAAAGTGTATTTTTATTTCTCTTTCTGTCTGTCTTACCGTCCGCCTGTCAGTCCGTAACGCTATTAGGGGATGTGGATTTCTCGACTGCAAAATAGGATACTAGCGGCTTCGCCCTTAGCCTCTAGGTTCAGTGGTTACTGAGATCTTAAGCTTCAGACGGACAGACAGACATCGTTCTACTTTGTCTTATTGATTTAATTAAAAATATTCTCTTTATCAATGAACGTCCAGTACCTTAGTCCAATTTTACTTAGTCCTTCAAAATATGAACATTCAAGCACAGAAAAAAAACACTAAACATCTGCTCTACAACTCCCTTTGTTCGCTTGTCCTGTAATTTTGTGCATGCTATAATTATGGATATTGTCATCCTTGTTTAAATACATTCTGGGAGGAAGCGGACATTGGGTTGTTTATAACACTAGTCCCCAAAGTCTTACAACAATATTTTTTTTATTCGTTAGCTTGGGTAATTTTACCTATCGAAATTTCATTTATTGGTTCATTAAGTTGAGTGTCCAAACTTTTCAACTTACTAATTGTAATCTACAGCAGGGGTGAATTTGATTATCACCAATGGGGATGAACATCAATTTATCGGCCATTGCCTTATCCCTTTAGATCCGTAAATTACTTCTCCTAATAGACCAATCACCTGTAGTTCCAAGTAATTCTGGCAGGGATCTTAAGGGATAAGACAATAAATTGATTTACAACCGATCCAAATAATGATAAACAAAATTATCCCTTCTGTAGATTTAAATTATTGGTAAATAAGTTTTCAGACTGAAGTTTGTACAACATTATTGAGTTTTAATAACAAATTTTATGCCGACGAAAATGAGAGATTTGGCTTAATAGAAATGTTGACTAGTATAATTTACACTCCATTATCCCCTCCCTCCCTGTATTAACCAAAATTTATATAAACATGTTTTCTCATTCCTTGGATCAATACTTTAGGGATTGGCTGGTACAAAATAGCAGTGTATAAACTCTTCAACCATTAAAATTAATCTTTAGAAGATGTAGGTTATTTTTTTATAATTATTGGGGGATCGAGCATCAATTTGTTGCCTATTGTCTTATCCCTTAAAATCACTGTTAAAAAACAGTAACAAGCCATTTTCACTCCACAGGGTTGTCAGCCCTAAGCCCTATGATTGCGATGTAAAGCGTCCATTTCCCCATCAGACAACCAACCCTTTGAGTGCACGACCTTTGTCTGAGAAGTCCTAACTGTGCATGGTAGTGAGTTGCGCCTGTTTTGGGCCAAGGCATTCCCCCTACTCTAACTATTTATGTCGCGCACCTGACATAGTAGAAGTAGGAATTATTTTTAACGTCTTTAGTTATGACGTGGTGTCGAACCGAGATTCGAACCTGACACCTTCCCGACGCTCGCGGGTTTAAAAACCCTGTAAATAACACGTAAAAATATGCACAAAACCTTTACAGACATGGTGACTGATATGAAACAGGAAGATGATGACCTAGAAGTAGTGGATCCTCTTGCTGAGAATGATTCTGACAACTGCTCTATGATGATTGTACGCAAGTCTACCAACTCTCTTGCTGATCATAATAGAAGTTCTCTTGATGATGATCAGTTTGATAGTATCACTGAAATAGGCATGCAATTCAAATTATTAAAGCTATTTGACGTTCTAATGATTGAAACTTTGAAAAAAAACAACATTTAAATAATAAAATTCTTCCATTAAAATGCATGTTTGGAATGATACAATAATAGTTATCGCATCGTATCATAGAAAGCTTTCCGTGGGTATAAGGATAAAAAAATAAAATTAAATCAAGTTTTGTTAGCCCCGAGAGGCCGAATGCTCGGGCTACATGATTTTATGATTTTTACTTTAATATTTGTGGAAAATTGTCTGTAGTGCTATGCTATAAATGATCTTTTATTAAGATTGAGAACCGGGTCTAATCCAGCGGTTATTAATCGATTTGAAGTTATAGAAACAGAAAAAAACATGGACGATTTTTATGTAAAACAAGGATGACAACATCCATAAAAGCGAAGCTCTGAAACGGTAGGACAAACGGACATTAACACTTGTATAATGTCAGAACTGAATAATCAGAATGCGAATGTATAAGAGTCAAAGCAAAATTGTAAGTAAATTTGTTGAAAAACTGCTTGATACAGGATAATGATTATGGACATACTTACATTTTTAGGACTTGATCATAGAGTTGCTTCGCTTATAATATTGTACTTTGTTGTCTCAGGAATCAGTATACTAAAAATCAGACCAATCGGATAATTAGGTCACATACAAATTTGTTGTTAAAAATGTAAAAAAAAATCAACATGTTTAAAATGGACGTACGGACATTCTGGTAATGATTATAGAGTTGCTACGCTTTTTAAATCGTACCTAACTATTACAGGAATCACCATGCAAAATTTGAAATCGATAGGACAATTCTAACATGCCTAAATTAACGAAAAAAGCAATTTTAAAAAGTAAAAAAATCAACATGTTTAAAAAGGACTTACGGACATTTTGGTAGGTATTGCTACGCTTTCTAAATCGTACCTAACAACAATTCTAGGACAATTCTAACATGTCTAAATTAACGAAAAAAGCTATCCGTGACGGACGGACGGACCGACCCTAATTATAGAAAAGCTTCGCTTTTAAAAATGATACAAGAAAATTCAACTACCCCTTATGTATTTTTTTTTTAGCTTTTTCGCATGTTTCTCAATGTAAAAAACACCTTTTTTGTAATCTCCTATCCACCCTTTATATTTGAATTGTTATCACTAAACTAGATGGAACTCATTACAATGATGTTGATATTGTAGAAGAAGCTGACAACAGCCATATCAATGATGTTGATACCAACAACCATATTAATGATGTTGATATTGTAGAAGAAACAGACAACAACCACATCATAGTTCTCAATCAACAACCAGTGACTCAACCTGTCACTCAAGAGGTAATGCAACTTTTGGTGCTTTCCCCCAAAGTAATTAGCGATCAAAGAACCCCCCTTTTAAAATTATTGTATTTTTCTAAATTCTGGAAGATTTTTAGTAGCAAAGCTACTTTATAACTTCAAAACGACTAACTCTAGATGGTAATATGATTTTCTTTGCTGATATTCAAGAAAAATAGCTGAATTTTTGGTTAAATAGAACTTGGTAATTACATTCTTACATTTGTAAATTTGTTATTTCTATAAGTAACAGGATGTCTATGTGTGTGTGTGTGTGTGTGTGTGTGTGTTTGTACTGAAAAATCTTGCAGACCGCTGAACCAATATGGCATGCCTTTACTGTGTAGCTTCTCAAAGGACCAAAGATCTTTAATTACTAAATAAAGATAAAGATAAAACCCTTGAAAATAAAATTGAGTTTTGACTCCTCCCCCCTCAAGTGCCCCTAGAATTATCTGGGGGCGTAGCCATTACCTAGTTTGTTTAAAAAGTTAATTTTAATTATTTTTAATTTTGCAGGATAATCTGGGAGAGGGCGGAACCTTTATTCAAGGAACTTTATCACTAAGGTAAAACTTTTAAAAAAAATACAGTGTTTTTTTTATGAGAACTTTTTGAAAGCAATTTTACCCCACTTATAGTTATTAGAATTTAATGTCACTGTGCCATCCATAGAATCAGTTCTAGACGTTCATAACCACTTCCAAAGGTGTTTTTGTCCTCAAACAAGTAAATGCGGAGGTGTCATTCTTAGTCGTAATAGATATTTAAGCTTTTTTAGTGGGCCCAGGTAAAAATATTAATAGTGGTAGGGTTAACTCAACCCAATGTATCAACCTTCCCCCCCCCCCCTCTAAAAAATTGGATTTTCAGTAGTCGAATTTGGGGGGCCAGTACTCCCTCCCTGGTTAAGACATAGCCTTCAAACTTTAAAATGCTCTATTACATGTCTCCAATCGTATCTGTAACAGTTTTTAACTCTGTATCTCAACTTTGAAGCGTTTTGCAGCCATTCTTGCAAAATGTAGAAGATTTGAGCATAAGAAAAATTAGCTAAAACCCTTTTTAGATGTTGACACCTAAAATTTGAATTTTTGATTTTACTGTAGGTACTTTTTAAATAAAAACTTATTTTTTTTGATGTTCTATAAATGGTTATAAAAACGAAGAAAATAAGTTATTAATCATTAAATTCTGATAACTATAAATGGGGTAAAATTGCATTTAAAAAAATCTCATAAAAAACACTGTATACCTATTAAGTTTTTTTTTCTCTAAAAATCACACCTAAAACTACCATTAGATTAATAAGTCGGTATAGTTTATACACAAGGTTTTTATTTAGCTAATTTAAGTATATAACCTGCCATAATGATTAAATCTACCAAAGGGATAACTTTGTTTATTGTAATGTATATTAATTTATCGGCCATTGTCTTATCAATGGAAATTA
Source organism: Acartia tonsa (assembly GCF_053477335.1). Classification (NCBI taxonomy): domain Eukaryota; kingdom Metazoa; phylum Arthropoda; class Copepoda; order Calanoida; family Acartiidae; genus Acartia; species Acartia tonsa. The sequence goes on along the minus strand of NC_137268.1, from coordinate 36,885,106 downwards.
TTCAATACATATATGGATTTATTATTACTTGGATCTTACACCAGATTTTCATGTTATTTAATAAAGTGAAACACACAGCGCGCCACAATAACGACCTCCTCCCTCCTCACCCTTTACCCCATCCCCTGCCCTTCTACTGGATGAACAAAGTGACTAATAAATATTAGGGGATATTGATGACAATTTTTCCACTATTTCAAATATTTTTTAGTTCAACAGTAAGAAGTGCCTTGTTCAGTCATCAACTTGATTCTTTGATATCAGAAATTACTTGTAGGTAAAACATTCGTTAGTCAGATCATTATGGACTGATTAAAAAACTACTTTTAAAAAGCGAAGCTTTTCTACAATAAGGGTCGGTCCGTACGTCCGTCCGTCAGTACGTCCTTATTTACATATACATAATACATTATACATAATTATATTTTGTTATTAAAAAATGTACTACAACTCTACATTTTTGGGGGGGATGGGGGGGGGGGGGCAGATTTTTCTCGATTTTGAATATCCAAGGAGGTATGTCGTATTCCCCCCTACAAATACCCTAGAACCTTCCCTGAACCAAAGCAAAACTTCTTGAAAATTGTTGAACTGACAAAAAAAAACTGTTTATGAAATCTTAAAGTACATCTATAATACAAAGTAGCTTGTACATATATATAGACAGACACTTTGTTACTTCAAGATTTATCAATAAAAAATCTTTTTTAAAAGCGAAGCTTTTCTATAATTAGGGTCGGTCCGTAACGGATAGCTTTTTTCGTTAATTTAGGCATGTTAGAATTGTCCTATCGATTTCAAATTTTGCATGGTGATTCCTGTAGTAGTTAGGTACGATTTAGAAAGCGTAGCAACTCTATAATCATTACCAAAATGTCCGTACGTCTATTTTAAACATGTGGATTTTTTTTACTTTTTTAACAACAAATTTTTATGTAATCTAATCATCCGATTGATCTGATTTTTGGTATATTAATTCCTGGGACAACAAAGTATAATGTTGTAAGCGAAGCAACTCTATAATTAAGTCCTAAATATGTAAGTATGTCCATGAACATTATCCTGTATAAAGCAGTTTTCAACAAATTTACTTACAGTTTTGCTTCGACTCTTATACATTTATATTTTGATTATTCAGTTCTGACACTACATAAGTGTTCATGTCCGTTTGTCCTACCGTTTCAGTGCTTCGCTTTTATGGATGTTGTCATCCTTGTTTTATAGCATTTTATTATTTCAGTGCATGTGACGAAGTTGTGAAAAGTTTCACAAGTTGGAGAGTGCATTGTCAAACTAAACATGCTTTATTACATGGTTAGTACTCTATAATAAACTAGCGGCTACGCCCCTAGAGGCCTCTAGGGGGCACTTGAGGAGGGGGGGGAGTCGAATTTGATAACTAAATTTTTTATTTTAGATTTTAAAAGAAAAATTTTAAAAAATATTTGGGGAGTTGAAATTTTTTTTTTGGGGGGTATTTTTCATTTTTTGTGGGGGGGGTTGGGGGTGTCCCACCCCCCAAGAAAATAGTTATAAACCTTCCCGTGACTTATGAGAAGCTACCCTGTTAAGGAGAACCCGATCGGTTCAGCGGTTAGCGAGATCCTTCGGTACAGACACACAGACAGATACACAGACAAACATCCTGTTACTTTAGTATAAGGATAATAAGTTTATTAGTTGTAGGGTGCATTGTCAAAATACATACACTCTAATACATGGTTAGTACTCTATAATAATAAGTCTATTAGTTGGAGAGTGCATTGTCAAACTAAACATGCTCTATTACATGGTTAGTACTCTATAATATTAAGTATATTAGTTGGAGGGTGCACTGTCAAACTAAATATGCTTTATTACATGGTTAGTTCTCTATATTATTAAGTCTATTAGTTGGAGAGTGCACTGTCAAATTAAACATACTTTTTTATATGGTTAGTACTCTATAATATTGAGTCTATTAGTTGGAGGGTGCATTGTCAAACTAAACATGCTTTTTTACATGGTTAGTACTCTATAATATTAAGTCTATTAGTTGGAAGATGCATTGTCAAACTAAACATGCTCTATTACATGGTTAGTACTCTATAATATTAAGTCTATTAGTTGGAGGGTGGTCTCTGGACAGGTAAAAACAATTTAGTTTGAAGAGTTTTGAAGAGGTCAACTTATAAAACAAAACTTGCATCTTTTTGAATGTTACTTATATATTAACATATATATTACATATATAAAAAAGATGCATATTTTGTTTATGTTTACCTCTTAATTCTTCAAACATAGGGGTTGGTAGGTTGTGCTAAAATTCCGTAAAGGTGTGAGTTTTAAAGCTTAAAAACAGTAGTAGAACGATAAAATTTATGTTAATTTTAAATTTTTTTTGTGTCCATAGTTCTTTTCAATAAGAAATACACATACTTAGTGAACATTATAGTTCTACTACTGTTTTTAAGCCTTAAAACTCACACCTTTAGGGAATTTCAGCACAACCTACCTCCCCCTTTTTTACCTGTCCAGGGACCACCTGGAAGCGTGCAACACCTTAAGCTTGGAGGTTAAAAGCAAATTTTAAAAAAAGTATAGGCAAACTCCATCCCAAAATGAATATTTTTTGTTAAATAACCTATCCTCTCACTCCTAAGACAATACCTGTGCTCCCTGTTTACGCAAAAGTGTCAGAACTTCCCTACCCCCCACCCTGATTAAAATTTGTGCATTTTTAGGTTATACAATGTCCTTGGTACCAACACCTGAATCAGGAAACCATTTTATTTCAACATTTTAATTGAATTTTCCCCTAGCCTTTAGTAGATTTTAGGGTTGGGCCGTATATCCGATTTGGCCGGATATCCGGCCATTTACATTATTTAGCCGGATACCGGATACTATTGCAACTATCCGGCTCAGCTGATTTCTAATGCCGGATATCCGGTATCCGGCCCAACCCTAGTAAAAATCACTTAAAATTAATCATTTCAGATTTTAAGAGATAAGACAATGAATGATAATTTTTATTTCTCCTTAAATTACCATTTCCCTTTATGAAACTATTGGTGGAAAAGTTAAGACACCATAATCAAGATACCTTAAAAGTCCTCAAATATTTTTATGCCAACAAATGAGAGATTGCGTTCATAAAACTTTGGGTACCAGTATAGCTTACAGTCCCCTTTCTTCACTGGCTTAAATGATCTAAAAATGTTGACCGTCCGCAGAGCGCAGCAATGTTGGAGATTACCCATGTCCACTCTGCAGCCTCTCCTTCCCCTCACCTGAGGCTAGGAATGAACATATCACCAGGATTGTCAGAACAGTCAGGTACTACAGGGCAGGCGGGGATTGCCTCTCGGGGGCTAACAAAACAGGGTGTTATTTTATTGTACAGAACATCACCAATATTGTCAGAACAGTCAGGTACTACAGGGCAGGCGGGGATAGCCTCTTTGGGCCAACAAAACAAGTTTTACAGGGCAGGTGGGGATAGCCTCTCGGGGCTAACAAAACAGGTTTTGATTTTACTTAATCTCCACAGAAAGCTGTCTATAATACTATGCGATTATAGTTGAAAAAGGTGAAATAGGAGGGTGGGGGGGGGGGGGGACCGGGGTTGATATTTTGTTGTACATAACACCACCAAGATTGTTAGAACTGTCCGGTACAGGGCAAGCGGGGCTAAAAAAACTGGTTTTAATCGTAAAATTTATCATTTAGACAGGTCATAAGTAGAGAGAGAGGGGGGAGGGGGGTGTTAGTATTTTGTTGTACCTAACTATATATCATTGGGGACCAACTATTCTTGGAGAAAGGAAAATCTTGTTTCTTAGGGAGGGTTAGAGATTACCCAGGGATTTTAAGGGATAAGCCAACGGATAATGAATTAAAGTACATCCCCATAATAATAATAAACAAAATTACCTTTCTGTAGATTAGGAATCGGAAATTGATAAGTTTAAGACTGAATCAAGATTTGATGAAAGTCCCTTAAGTTTTAAATCCAAAAAAAGACAGAACCTGTTTAATTTCAGGTTGGTTTGTCCGCAGTGCCAAGGGCAGTACAGTGACCTTGAAACACATGTTAAGGTAACATTCTTAGTAGCGAAGCTACTCTACAATTTAATTTGTCTGTCTGTCCGTAAGTCTGTCTGTAAAGGTATGGATAAAATGTGATTTTCTTATCTGCTATTCATGACAGACAATTGATTTTTGAAAAAAAAGATTTCATATTCCAATGGTCGTCTTTTTTATGATTTACTAGGTCCGTCAGTCTGCCAGTCATGCTGTAAAAATGTAGAAATTATAACTCAAAAACATGTGATTTATTTTGATTTTTGAAGAAGTAAAGTAAAGGTTCTAGATAAAGTTGAGGCTTTTGTGGACTTGATACTAAACAATTAATATTATTTAGGAAGCACATAGTGGGGTATAGAGTTGTGTCTTTTGTGGACTTGAGACTAAACAATTAATATTATTTAGGAAGCTCATAGTGGGGTATAGAGTTGTGTCTTTTGTGGACTTGAGACTAAACAATTAATATTATTTAGGAAGCTCATAGTGGGGTAAAGAGTTGAGGCTTTTGTGGACTTGATACTAAACAATTAATATTATTTAGGAAGCACATAGTGGGGTAGAGAGTTGTGGCTTTTGTGGACTTGATACTAAACAATTAATATTATTTAGGAAGCACATAGTGGGGTAAAGAGTTGAGGCTTTTGTGGACTTGAGACTAAACAATTAATATTATTTAGGAAGCACATAGTGGGGTATAGAGTTGTGTCTTTTGTGGACTTGAGACTAAACAATTAATATTATTTAGGAAGCACATAGTGGGGTATAGAGTTGTGTCTTTTGTGGACTTGAGACTAAACAATTAATATTATTTAGGAAGCACATAGTGGGGTATAGAGTTGTGTCTTTTGTGGACTTGAGACTAAACAATTAATATTATTTAGGAATTACATAGTGGGGTAAAGAGTTGTGGCTTTTGTGGACTTGAGACTAAACAATTAATATTATTTAGGAAGCTCATAGTGGGGTGGAGAGTTGTGGCTTTTGTGGACTTGAGACCAAACAACTAATAGGTAAATAAAAAGATAGGATTTTTACTAATATTATAATTGTTGTCTGTAGCTTAAAATCTCGTCAAATGCTAGACCGATGCAATGTGGTCTATCTTGGATACTTAACAGCTGATTAAAAGAAAAATTTTAATTTATAAATAGCAGTACCGATTAACCGGCGGCCCAAGTGAATTGTATAACCCTTAGCATATAGGGACTTTTTTTAGGGTAAGTTAATTTTAAGACCGACAGACAGATGTACAAACATCAATATTGGCATTTCTTAGGTATTATAGAGTAGCTTCAATACTTTGAAAATTACAATTTTTCCTGTATTCGTTGGATTAGAACCGGTTCTCAGCTATACCGAAAATTTATGAAAAATTAATCTTACATTTTTATATCCGCGAAAAGCTGTTTATAATACGTTGCTATAAATAACTACATTATATTTTCTTTTAGTACATTGCCATACTCTGCACAGTGGTTTTGCCAGCGTGTTGTCTGAGGTGACAGTATCATGCTATGGGGACAAACAGACCCTCGAAAGTTTTGAATCAGTTTTCAGCACGCCTTCTAAATTTTTAGCAACTGAGGTAAAGTTTAATTGGGGTTGATTTTCGGGTGGGAGGGGACATTGGACATTTTTTTCTGGTCCTCTAAAGTTTTTTTAGAAACGCTTTAATTCATTCTTTGGTTTAAATAAGTTTTTTTTTATTGGGTCCAACAAAACAGGGAATTAGTGCTGTGATTTTTATTCAATTTTTTCATGGAAAATTTTCTATAATACGATAGGGTAAAGCGGGGCGAACTCTGTGTTTTTTTCGGTTTTTTGAACCTGCAAATCGTAAAAATTATTTTTTTTAAATGGGACCAAGACCAGTAGAAAGATCTCGGAAAAGTCGATCAGGTCCTAAAAGGACGTAAACCTAGGACTTTGGGAAGTTTGTCAAAATTGATCTCTAAAACGGCACCGACTTCGCCCCGCCTTGAGGCGAAGTCGGTAGGGCATTTTCAAGCTTCGAAAAATCGATGACGTATTGATTTTATTACAGCATGCCCAAAAGGTAAAACTTGCTAAATGTAATAAAGAGTATGCACCAAAATTTTTATTAATATAGGTCAATTTTTTCTACCAAAAAAATAATTTTTCCGAAGTACGCGAAATTTGACTTTTTTTTTCGAAAATTTTTTTGATAAACATAAAAATACTACTAGAAAAAATAACTTTTTATGACTTTAAAGGCCTGATCCTTAAAATTTAGACAATTTTGAATAGATTTGGCCAAAAAAAATTAGTTCTATTAGCAAAATTTCCTAAAAAAAAATCAAGTTGAAAAAAAAGAAAAGTTTGGCAAAATCTGTGGTCGATTTTCCAGCTTCAAAAAACCTATGACATATGATATTGATTTAATTACAGCATGCCCTAAAGGTTAAAGTTGCTAAATGTAATAAAGAGCATTCACAAAAAAAATTATGAAGATCGGACAATTTTTTCTACAAAAAAAAATAAATTTTTTCAAAGTACGAGAAATTTGACTTTTTTTCTCGAAAATTTCACTTTTTTATATAAAATTTAAAAAGTTAGTATAAAAAGTGAAAAAACCGAATTCGCCCCGCTTCACTTTTAGTCGATTTAAGAAAAAACTATACAAGCTTTTTTAAAGTTTTAAACGGAAATGGATAGCCCATTAGATTCTTATTAAGTCCCCTGAAGACGTCTAAGCTCTAGCTCTTACCAGTTTTTGTCCAAATGACCGTTTTTCCGACCGAAGCAAAAAAATCGAAAAAAAAAATTTTTGTCGTCCGACTTTAAGACCCAATAAGTACCCTAAAAATTCATCTCACAAAAATTTTATTTTATACTTTTTTGTAGGCAATTTAATAAGAAACAAATTTGATTTTATGTTTTTTTCTGTCAGTCGATTAGAACATGGAGAAAAATGTCATTTAATGAAGGTGGTCAAAAAAATACCGACTTCACCTCAAAACCGAGATCGCCCCGCTTTACCCTAGGTATATTACACGAATTTTCGTTATGGCTTATAAGCGTTATGCTTAATTTAGGTAAAACCAAGCGTTTCAACAAGTGATCCTGAACTCTGCCCCTCGCCGCCAAAACCGCCATCCCAACCTGTGGGGGATATCAGTATGGTGCCCCTGGCTATGGTGGGCTCCCCACAAATCCTCCAAACCTCGGAGGGTGCCAAGCAAGCGCCCCCACAAAATATAACCATGGAAAAATTATCTCAACCCCTCAGATTGATTGCCCCGAAATTAGTTTCTGGTATTTCATTGTCATCAGCAGTATCTTCAGCAGGAGTACCCGTTTCAGTTGTAATGGCACCTTCGGCCACTTCACCATTAACTCTACCAGGCAACTAAGAAAATATTATTAAAAAAATATGAATGTATTACCCAGACAACTTACTTTACTCTGTGTTGGGGACCATTTTCGTCTGCTAGCAAATTGCTTTCTGCTCTTGGCTTTCTTAATATTCCCGACGCTATTGGCTGAAATTTAAAGATCCAATTGAAATTCTGTACAGGGTCCACGTGGCGGGGACACGTACAGTTTTTAACCTCTTCCCCCTCTATTGTTTTACTTTAATGGGGTGCATTTTTCATTATGTTGAATGCTTTTTGAAAATATTTTCTTTGCAAAAAGGAAACATTGTTAATCCGACAACCTTGCGAATAATCCGTCCTAAATATTTAGCAAGCTCTTCAATAACCAACTCTACAGAAGCAGGCATATAAACTATACAATAACAAGCACGATAAACCAACGTATCATGTGAATTTATACTGACTAGCGGCTACGACCCTAGAGGCTTCTAGGGGCACTTTAATTTAAAAAAAAAATAACACGTAACCTCTCTGTGTTGCATTCAAGTCTCTGCGTAAATTTTTTAAGGATATTTTTTGTGATTTTTCTTGCGAGGGTTATAAACTTTCCCGGAACCTATGAGAAGCTACCCTGTTAAGGAGAATCCGATCGGTTCAGTGGTTAGCGAGATCCTTCGGTACAAACAGACAGACTAATAGACAAACACACATCCTGTTACTTTATTATATACTGATTTCTGATGAGTATAGAGAAACGTAACAAAAAAAAATCAGTTGTCCGACTTGAATAGTAGTAGTGAAAACTAAGTTTCCTACTAAACGTAGCGGACTGAAGAACAAACGAACTTCTCGAATTATAGAGCAGCTTCGCTACTACTAATGTAAAATCTTGATGTTCCCTATCCTATGGGGCAATTTAACCTAACCTTATTAAACAAAACAAAGACATCGTTTTACAAAAAGTAGTAAGGTTTTTTTTCTGAGTCCGTTTAGGACACGCTAACCACTAACAGGCTCAGTCAATTTAATAAAGGCTCACATATCCTAGGATGGTTTTAGGCTATTTTCCTGCCCCCTCCATAAATTTTTTTTTATATAAGAAAAATATTACATGTTTTAAGCATCAGTCATTCTTACTTTTGCCTTCCAATTGCCTGGTTGTTTTTCTTACGTTTATATTTTTATGAAATTACCTAATATATCATCCTTTTTAAAACTTTGCATGTAGATTTCTATAACAATTAGGTACTATTTAGAGAGCGTAGCAACTCTATAAGTATACCCAGCTAGAAACGTCGTAAGGAAACTCGCATCCGATTTGTGGTGTATTATCGCCAAAATCTTATTTAAGATTTTATAGCAAAAATCGAAAAAAATCGCTAGGGATTAATTCGATTTTGTAGTAAAAATCGCGGCAACTACGATTTCCCTAAGAAATCGTAAACAATAGCATTTTATGTGTGTCAACACACACTTACAAACAGACACACAACCAACATATAATCAACATCATTCTGTGAGAAATATAGTTTAGAAATTGGCTGCTAGAAGTTCACATTATTTTTAAAAAAAATATTGCATTTTTTCTGTTGTCAAACAAAATAAATATAAAACTGATAACTAAAATTGTTATAATGTGTTTATGTTTAATATTACAAATAAAAGTATTTTTAAAAAGTTTTTTTTCTAAATGGCAACATTTTTAAATGTGTGTCTTAATATTCCTTAAATCATTGCCAGTCAGGATGATTAACATAAAAATACCAAAGTATTGAAAACTTTTGTGAGTACACATAAGTAGAAGGGCACAGAGAATGGTTTCTCTTTACACCATGTCTCTCTCTGTCTCTCACTCTCTCTTTCCCTCTCTGCATGCTCATTATGAAATGGATTCTTTATGCAATCTCTTACTTACATACAATATTTACAAAATAAACTACATGATGTTAAATTTTTTTTTAATGTACTTTTTATTCACGATTATGGCACGATATCGCTTACGAGCCTTACGATATCGCTAACGATTTCGTGGGTGTATCGCGCAGCTCTAAGTACCTTTTCGACCATTTATCGTAACATATCGTCGATGTGCATTGGACGACTATTTAGCGATATCGTAAGAACTCGTGCTCGTTTGCTACACGATATCGTGCGCTATAGTAGCGCGATAGTGACGCTACTTTCTGGCTGGGATACGTCCATTTAAAACATGTTGATTTTTAACATTTTTGACAACATTTTTTATATGACATGATTTTCCTACACAGTTCACTCGAAGCGACAGTACGAGAAAAAAAATTTCCCAGGCATAAGACTAACTGCTTCTAAAACATCCCAATGAATGTATCAATTTAGTGGAAAAACGAAAATCTAGAAATGAGGACTTTTCGAGAAAAAGCCAAAAACACATTCTTGTGATATATGTGAAAAAAAACAGTCACTCATTCATACTAAAAGTATGCTATTAGTCGCCATAGTTTCATATTTCTGAAACTGCAACAGTTTATAATTAGGTCAGAATGAAATATATAGTTGTAGTTCAAAATTCTGCCACTAGATGTTTCAATCTAGGTTTGATTTAGTTCGATTGAGTTACAGACAACGATTTGGAACTTCTTTTATGCAGGTTTTTTCAACATCTAATAATCTAGCAATTCTGATATGAATTTCATTGAAAAAAAATTCTAAATTATAAAAACAATTTTATAATGTAAAAATTGCCCAATTGTTTTTAAATTGCTTACTATTAAACTTTAAATCAGGTATTAAATCCAATCTACATCAGTCATTTCAGCATCTTTAATGTCATTATTAAAAAACATTTCAGTTTAATTATTGAAATCTTACAGGCTTCCAGAAAATGTCTAAGGCAGCTAAAACACAGCACATAATTATGCATGTATTTGTCTGGTATGTCTGAAAGGTTCTGATATAAGAAAATTTACTGAAATCAATATCGATAGGGTTAGAGAGTTTGTTTTAGATGCTTTTGACCCCTGAAATTACAAACAACTAGTTTATTGTAACTGATGTATTTGTTTGATAGCATAAACTCCATTAGGAACAACTTATAAAAAGAAGAGTCATTACAAGGCAGGTAAACCTGAAACATATATACCAAGTCTACCTGTTCTTAAGCCCGTCAAGTGTTGTCAATGATTTGTTATGGTTGAAACCATCTACAACCTTGTTGTTTAAAAGCAGAAGAAAAAAATATTGGTGTAATTTTGGAAGAAGATCAAAGGGTGTTAGTAATTATGACTTCTAATGTAGTTAAAGATAATCTTAAAACTGCAAAGTAGAAAACATCAGGCTAGCAACACTGTAAATCAATAACTTTATCAGTAAAAAAACAACAGGAAGAGTAATAGCTTTGTGTAGTGATAAACTAATACCAGCTAGGGAACTTAAGAGGATGATACAGTTTAATAACATCTACTCAAATCAAGTAAAAAAGCAAAGCTTTATTATAAGAACTTTGCAAGGAATAAAATCTATTGAACCTAAAACTGTAAATGCATTAGTTAAAATGGACAGATCATTGCAGCCTTTTAAAATCTCAAGTTGTAGAACTTGAGAGTCATAAGAAAACAATTGTTAAAAGAAGTATTACTTATTGCCATGGTGTAAATGGTATAATAGAACATATAGAAGAAACAAGGACTTATTCTTCTGATTATACATTGAGATCAGAAGTTGGTATCAATAAGGAAAGGGACTTTTTAAAGGTTTGCTTAAACTTAGATGAAGTAGACAATGACGGGATGCTATAAAAGATCACTAGATCATGATCAATATGAAAACAAACTAATTATGTGTGTCATAACATAAGACAATGACCGATAAATTGATGTACATCCCCAATGATGATACACAAAATTACCCGTTCTGTAGATTAAAATTAGTGTTTAAACATTTGAACACTCAACTTATTGAAACAACCAATCAAAAAGCAAGAAATAAGAAAGTAATAATACCCCATTGTCCTATTGTTCTCTGGTCATAACATACAATTCTAGGCTAATGTACAGTATGACCCTCGAAAAAGTATTTTTAAGCATCTGCAGCCCTTATTTCTTAAAGAATTATTAAAAAATGTATATGTCCTTGTTCTCTATAGATTTCCACATAAGTAGATATAAAAATTTTAATTTTACCTCCATTAACTCCGGAGATTTTTAGAGCTAAAGTTTTGAAAAAGTGACTGAGAAAAAGAATTTTTTTTTGTTTCTCATAATTTTTGGATGGTTATATTATGTTTTTCTGGCAACTGAATAATAATACACAAAGAAAAACAAGTTAACTAATTATTTCTTTTTTATACCACCCAAAAATATCAATTTTATATGGCAAAAAATACTTCTGAATGAATTGATTATTTGCAAATTTTAGGTTATTTATTTGCCCTTATTTATGAAAAGGGTTAATTATGACAGTTGCTCCGCCCCCTTTTCTGACATCTCAATCATTTAATATGGGGTTAATTAAGTTTTTTAGACTAAAAAATCATTATGTTCTAATTTTATTTTATTTATAACTTTTTTGTTATTAAAGTTAGGATTATGAAACAAAAACAATTTTCCTGCTATATTCATAAAGATTTATTTGGTTTTTTAATCTAAAACAAATTTGCCTAATAAGTAAGTTTTTCAAAATATCATCAAACTAAAAAGACTCAAAAAATATGTGTAAAAAAATGCTTTTTACTCAAAGCCTAAATTTTTTATTTCATTTTTGTATAAAGTTTCTGCTAGTAACAAAAATAAAAGGACTTCTACCTTAATTTTGTTTAAAAAGTCATTTCATGTTAAAAGTTACTTTTTCCTCAGTCACTTTTTCAAAACTTTAGCTCTAAAAATCTCCGGTGTTAATGGAGGTAAAATTTTTTTTTTTATATCTACTTGTGTGGAAATCTATAGAGAACAAGGACATATACATTTTTTAATAATTCATTGAGAAATAAGGGCTGCAGATGCTTAAAAATACTTTTTCGAGGGTCATACTGTATAATAACATAAACCATTACCTTTAGAAATTTAAATTGCACTTACAATTTTTATTTTTGACTTAATTTTAGTATCATTAAATAAAAATGAAATGACTAATAGCATAAATTTAGTGTGAATGATTGACTGTTTTTTTTACATATATCACAAGAATGTGTTTTTGTCTTTTTCTCGAAAAGCCCTGATTTCCAGATTTTCGTTTTTCCACTAAATTTATACATTCATTGGGATGTTTTAGAAGCAGTTAGTCTTATGCCTGGGAAATTTTTTTTCTCTTACTGCCGCTTCGAGTGAACTGTGCCTATTCATCTGATTTTTGGATTACTGATTACTATTACAACAAGGTACACAGATATAAGCGAAGCATCTCTATAATCTAGTCTTCAAAATGTAATTATGTCCTTAAGCAGTATCCTGTTATTCAGTTTTGCAACAAATTCACTTACAATTTTGTTTCGACTTATACATTTATATTTAGCTTATTCAGTTCTGACACTTTACAATTGTTAATGTTCGTTTGTCCTTTCAATTTTGAGTTTCGCTTTAATTGATGTTGTTATCCTTGTTATTTATAGTTTTTATAACTTGTAGGCTTACCAGTTATTACGTCTGTTAGCCATAATCAATCCTATGTTAACAGACTTGAAGGTAAAGGGCGTGCAATAAAATGCTTCCTTTTTTTCAAAAAATAGTTTTTAATTCTACCACAAATTTATGATATTTTTAATGTTTATCGACTTTTGTATACTCCTTGGGACCGCCAAAATAGTAGTCGCCAAAATTTGTCTGTATGTCACAGATTCGGGTGTCTCAGGGATGTCACAGGGATGTCTCTTTGGACCCATTGTAATTGACGTATTTTTAGCAGTTTTGCAAGTAACTTTATTAATAGGGTTGCTCCGTCCTTTCAAGAAGGGTTGGAAAAATGAACATTTCTTTATATTTTACTAAGTTTAACCTTAGAGGCATAAGGACGCATTTTTTTGACACACCCTTTATTTCTCAAGATAACAGAACTGAAGTGAGTAGACAAGATTGGAAGAAGGGCTGGGGTCCTGTGGGGCTCAGCAGGGGAGATATACCCACCTCTGAAACTTTAGCAGGTACTAGTTCCAAGGATGGGGTCCTGTGGGGCTTAGCAGGGGAGATATACCTACCTCAGAAACTTTAGTAGGTACTAGTACTAGGGCTGGGGTCCTGTGGGGCTCAGCAGGGGAGATATACCCACCTCTGAAACTTTAGCAGGTACTAGTACTAGGACTAGGGTTCTGTGGGGCTCAGTAGGGGAGATATACCTACCTCAGAAACTTTAGCAGGTACTAGTACTAGGGCTGGGGTCCCGTGGGGCTCAGCAGAGGAGATATACCCACCTCAGAAACTTTAGTAGGTACTAGTACTAGGGCTAGGGTCCTGTGGGGCTCAGCAGGGGAGATATACCCACCTCAGAAACTTTAGCAGGTACTAGTACTAGGGCTGGGGTCCTGTGGGGCTCAGCAGGGGAGATATACCTACCTCAGAAACTTTAGCAGGTACTAGTACTAAGGCTGGGGTCCTGTGGGGATCATCAGGGGAGGTATACCTACCTCAGAAACTTTAGCAGGTACTAGTACTAAGGATGAGGTCCTGTGGGGCTCAGTAGGGGAGATATACCCACATCAGAAACTTTAGCAGGTACTAGTACTAGGGCTGGGGTCCTGTGGGGCTCAGCAGGGGAGATATACCCACCTCAGAAACTTTAGCAGGTACTAGTACTAAGGATAGGGTCCTGTGGGGCTCAGCAGGGGAGATATACCCACCTCAGAAACTTTAGCAGGTGCTAGTAGGTACTTAAGAAGATAGTAGCTTTGACTTTAATCTTAAGCGGCTTTTATCAGGTCTCCCCCATTTAAAAAAACTAATTGGCCCAAACTTTTCGATCTATTCGTTAAAATTTTAAAGCTAGATAAAACTTATGCTATGTTAAAGTTAACAATGTAAATATTCTATTTCATTAGTAAAATTTTGGATCATGTGAAGAAAACGAAGTAGCGGGTTTCGACTTATTTTTACAGTAGCTTTTCTTCTATTTCTAGCCCATTACCCTGCGGAAAGTTTTCCTAACCAACCTAATCTAAGATAACCCATCAAAAGCTACTGTGAAAACCCGACGAAACAATAATTTATTGTTGTTTATTTTTAGAGAATAGAAAAATCAGGGAAAGAAATAACGAAGAAGATTTTAAACGGTAACAAGGCATTTTTGATATATTTATTTTTTGTATTAAAAAATTTAGTTGAGTGATATTAGACAGGGAAGGGACAAGGAAATGTAAAATATAATGGTCTCCAAGGTTTTATAAATACGTTCTAGCATACGCTGGCTTAACCTTCTAATTCTAAATAGGTAGATTTATGTGAAATTTTTTTAATTATGTTGAATTTCAAATTAGTTGTTACCCTATATATGTTAACTAGCGGCTACGCCCCTAGAGGCCTTTAGTGGCACTTTAATATTTTTTTTAGATAATACGTAACTGACGTATAACTCGTCCAAAATAGTTATAAATCTTACCAGGACCTATGAGAAGCTACCCTGTTCAGGAGAACCCAATCGGTACAGCGGTTAGCGAGATCCTTCGGTACAAACAAACAGACAGACAAATAGACAAACACACATCCTGTTACTTTATTATAAGGTTGTTCATTTATCTGACTTCTTGACTTTATGGATGTTGTCATTCCCCTGTTTTAGGTTTATGAAGTCTGGTGGTAGGCCTAGCAGTCATGACTGCGAGATTTGTGGATTTCAACCTTATACCAAGAATAAATACAGAGAGAGGCAGGATCATCTGGTTAGGGTAAGTGTGACTGCAGGCATCTAAAGGGAAAGGCAATGGCTGATTAATTGATGTACATCCCCAATGATGTTTACAATTAGTGCTTAGAAAGTTGGATATTCAACTCAATGAACCAACCAATCATAATACAATTAAGATCCCCAAGTTGTTTAGCTAACGAATAAGAAAATTTCATTATAAAACTTTGGGGACTAGTGTAATAAGCAACCCAATGCCCCCTTTCTCTCTGGTAAGTGTCAGAAAGGGATATAAAGGGATAGGACAATGGAAAATGAAAAAGTAATCTTATACCAAGAGTAAATATAGAAAGAGGCAAGATCACAAGTCGAAAAGGCAACTTATTTCCTTTTAATTTCCAGTTAGAACACCCTAAAGTCAATAAGGTCGTACAATCAATGGTTTGATTTTAAAAACTTTAATAGCAAGTTAATTTTTAAATTATAATGATTTTTTTATTATGTTTAGACACATTTTAGAGAGAGGATGGATCAAATTATTCCTATTCAAAGGTACATTTTATCATTATGGCTTCGAAACCGATTAATATCTGCTGGATTAGAACCAGTTCCTAACATACTGAAAATTCACTTTAAGCATCGTATTACAGACAATATTCCACGAATTAATAATAAAATAAAAATCATAAAATTAATACCCGTTTTAATAGCCCAGGATTTGGACACCTCGGAGCTTGATTTTAATCTTATAATTTTTTCTTTTGATATCTGCGGAAAGCTGTCTATAA
Organism: Acartia tonsa; assembly: GCF_053477335.1. Lineage (NCBI taxonomy): Eukaryota > Metazoa > Arthropoda > Copepoda > Calanoida > Acartiidae > Acartia > Acartia tonsa. The sequence continues at coordinate 36,869,112 of NC_137268.1, read as the reverse complement.
TACGATGCGATAAATAAATACTAGTCTTTTATATGTTCTCATTTTCGTTAATTTAGAATTGTCCTATCGATTTCAAACTTTGCATGATGATTCCTGTAGTTTTGTAGTAGTTGGGTACGATTTTGAAAGCTTGGCAACTCTATAATCGTTAGCAGAATGTCCGTACGTCCATTTTAAAGATGTTTAAAGATTTTTAACTTTTTTAACAACATTTTTTTTATGTGATATAATCACCAGATTGCTCTTATTATTTAGAGTACTAATTCCTATAACAATAAGGTACAATATTATAAGCGAAGTAACTATATAATCAAGCTATAAAAATGTAAGTATGTCCATAAACATTATCATGTATCAAGCAGTTTTTCAACATATTTAATTACAACTTTGCTTCGACTCATATACATTTATATTCTGATTATTCAGTTCTGACACTATATACACAAGTGTTAATGTCCGTTTTTCCTACCTTTTCAGAGCTTCGCTTTTATTGGTGTTGTCATCCTTGTTTTATTTAGGAATTACTACTGTCCGTTTGGCGGGTGTGATTATGAGGGTAAAGACCGACAAGACATATTAAGGTAATCATTAAGCTATATAAGTTGGAATGAATTTTAAAGTATATAATAGATTTGAAATCTGCATAAAATTTTAAGGATTTTTTTTATAAAATTCGTTTTTTATGTAATTCTTTTTTTAAAAGCGCAAATACAATTTAAGATAATTAATTTTGACCAATAGGATAGGTGGATGTGAAACTACCTGAGCTCTAATTGGTTGAATGATGTACGTCACTTAAGCTTCTCCAATCAGAGCGCAGATTGTTTTCAACCCATCAATCACAGATGTCAAAATTGATTAACTTAAATTGTATTTGCGCTTTTAGATAAAGAATTATACAAAAAACGAATTTTATAAAAAAAAATCCTTAAAATTTTATACAGATTTGACAAATCTATCATATACATTAAAATTCTTTCCAACTTATATAGCTTAGTAATCATTGCTTTATTTAGTAAGGGTTACCCGCGACGGTGGCTCAACACGTAGCGCATCCGCTCGTCGCCGGGGAGATGATAGTTTCGAATCTCGGGCAGACACCATGTCATAACTAAAGACGTTAAAAATGGTTCCTACTGCTACTATGTCACGTGCGCGACATTAATAGTTAGAGCAGATGTGACACCAAGCCCCCTAAAGTCATCATCATTATTTAGTAAGGGTTAAATAAATGTTAAAATCTTACACCTAAAGAAAATTTAAGCGAAGGTACTCTATAATTCACTGTGTCTGAACGCCTGCCAGTAGCGGATTTTTGTGTGTAAAGATGCCCTATTCGTGATTGTTTCTCCAATAAATCTATAAAACAAATGCTCTTTTAATCTACTTGTCCCTATTCCCTTCCACGATTTTTTTGTGTTATGGCATCTTAATACAGACAAATATAATTAAATGAAATAAAAATCTTAAGAATACCAGTATTTCTAGCCCTGTCCCTCGGGTCCAGCAAAACTGGTTTTAGTCTTATTATTTTTTATTTTAATATCCTCGGAAAGCTGTCTTTAATACGATTACCACATTAATTTAGGCATTACACTGGGAAGCACAATATTTTGAAGATTTGGGTGATGGAGTTCATCAATGAACAAATGAACAAGAACAAACATATTATACAGGACGCAGATAAGGTAATCTTTTAGTAACAAGGATCACAACATCCATTAAAACCAGGGATCAAGGGGGGTTATTAAAGGAAGCATGCAAGAAATACCACGCTTTAACTGCTGAAAGACTGCCACAAGTAGACCAAATACCCCAAATTTGAAGCCTTCAGCTTCTATAACAAAAAAGTTCTAGGCATTTTAAAATGACATTTTATGTACAATGGAAATTTTGAAAGAATTGCAATGCTCATGTTGAAAACTTTATAATTAAACTACGTGGCCTAGAAACAAAATTATAAGCTTATTTTTGTCATAAATTTAGGTTTCCAGTAACTAATTATATTTTTACAATAAAAATACCCATTTTTATAGTCAAAATCATTAAAAAAAATTAGGTTTTACTTGCGTTGTACCGAATGTACTGTAGCCAATCAGAAGGCTGAATCAGCTTAACAACCATTCACAGCTAAGCTTGTATTAGTTTACCCCTTTGTTTCCGCTATGATTTTCGTTTAAAAATGCAATTTAAATCGAATTTTTTTTATAGATTTTGTCTATGAAATGTGGTGTTTTTATTGTAAAAATGTAATCAGTTACAGGCAATCTAAGTTTCTGACAAAGATAAGGTTATAATTTTATGTCTAGGCAACGTAATTTAATATTGTTTTTTCTTTTATGAGCATTGGAAATCTTTCAAAAATTCCATTGTACATAAAATGCTATTTTGAAATGCTTAGAACTTTTTTGTTATTGAAGCTGAAGGCTTATAATTTGGGGTATTGGGTCTTCTTGTGGCAGTCTTTCAGCAGTTAAAGCGTGTTATTTCTTGCAGGCGTCCTTTAAGGTTGAGAATCCGTCCAAAAATTGGACCGGATTCGGATTCTTACAAAAATCCGCCCAAAAATGAAACAGATTAATCCGTGGATTCCGGATTCTTATCTTTATTTTTCGAATTCCGAATTTTCGGATTCAGAATGGTGGATTCTATGTAGCAATATTTTAAAAGGCCCTTTTTAGAATAAATTAAGAGATCAAATTTTATTAGGTACTGGGAAGAATCTAAAGCTGCGTTTTTTTCATATTTTCACATGAGCTTTTCTCCTATTTTTAGACCCTACAAAGGCCATTTTCTAACTCTTAATCAACCTAACCTAACTTTGTCAAAAAATTAAAATATATTTGAACCAAAAAACTCAAGACGCTGATTTTAGCCTAACAATTAACAATCCAAATCCGCTATTAAAATAACGGATTAGGGATTCGGATTCTGGATTCTAAAATTGTCCAAAAATTGGACGGATTCCGGATTTGGATTTGAATTGTCAAAACTAGGGGTTATATATATATAATGGCAGATGAATTGATGTACATCCCCAAAAATACCCCTTCTGTAGATTACAATATTAGGCGCTAAAACGTTTGGCCACTTAATGTAATAAACTAACCAATAAAAATTAAATAAAAGTCCCAAAAGTTGTTATGCTATCTGAATCTTTGGGGATTAGTGTGATAAACAGCCTAATGTCCCCTTCCTTCCTGTTAAAAGTAAGGCACAGGAAATCAATAGTATATAACATCATTTAAAACGGTGAACAAAAATTCGAATAACGGTGAACAAAAATTCGAATAACCCTATCCTAAAATTACTTTAAGGACGCCAGCAAGAAATACCACGCTTTAACTGCTGAAAGACTGCCACAAGTAGACCTAATACCCCAAATTTAAAGCCTTTAGCTTCAATAACAAAAAAGTTCTAGGCATTTCAAAATCGCATTTTATGTACAATCAAATTTTTGAAAGATTTCCAATGCTCATAAAAGAAAAAACAATATTAAATTACGTCGCCTAGACACAAAATTATAACTATATCTTTGTCAGAAACTTAGATTACATTTTTACAATAAAAACACCACATTTCATAGTCAAAATCTATGAAAAAAAATTGTTTTAAATTGCATTTTTAAACGAAAATCATAGCGGAAACAAAGGGGGAAACTAATACAATCTCAGCTGTGATTGGTTGTTAAGCTGATTCAGCCTTCTGATTGCCTACAGTACACTCGGTACAACACAACTTGAACTTAATTTTTTTAATGATTTTGACTATAAAAATGGGTATTTTTATTGTAAAAATATGATCAGTTACTGGAAACCTAAAATTATGACAAAAAAAGCTTATAATTTTGTTTCTAGGCTACGTAGTTTAATTTCAAACTTTTCAACATGAGCATTGCAATTCTTTCAAAATTTTCATTGTACATAAAATGTCATTTTAAAATGCCTAGAACTTTTTTGTTATAGAAGCTGAAGGCTTCATATTTGGGGTATTGGGTCTACTTGTGGCAGTCTTTCAGCAGTTAAAGCGTGGTATTTCTTGCAGTCTTCCTTTAAATACAGGATGATTACTGAAATTCAGAATGCTGTACATATGTACATGTAGCATCGTACTACAGACAATTTTCCACAAATACAAAAATAAAAATATTAATACTAGTCTTACTAGCACGGGACTTTGGCCCCTTTGGAGCTAATAAACTGGTTTTGATATTTTTATTTTTATTTAATATCTGCGGAAAGCTGTCTATAATACGGAGGATAATTCATCTTTCTGTTAAGGATAAGTTGGTGACCCTGTGCGTGTCTCAAGAGAAAAATAATTGCATATTAAGCAAGGAGCAAGGACTTACCTTTGCAGAGATGCAAGCTAAAGCCAATGGTAAGTGTATAGATCTCATTTATTGGTCAGTTGTTCTTTTATCTAGTAGAAGGGGAGGGGATGGAGTAAAAGGAGGTGCATGGGGGGTGTCGTTATTTTAGCCAGCTGTTGGTATCACTTTATTTAATACATAAAAATCTTGTACAAGTTGTTAAATAATATATCGATAAACCATATAGTCAATCAGACACAATTAACCGTCTACTTCATTAAAAAAAAATTTTTAGCTGACAAAGATTTTGTGATGATATGGCTGTTTATATGGATGGAATTAAAAACAAGAATGACAACATCCATAAAAGCGAAGCACTGAAACGGTAGGACAAACGGACATTAAAACTTGTATAGTTTCAGAACTGAATAATCATAATATAAATGTATAAGAGTCAAAGCAAAATTGTAAGTAAATTTGTTGAAAAACTGCCTGATTAAGGATAATGTTTATGGACATACTTACATTGTTAGAACTTGATTATAGAGTTGCTTCGCTTATTACATTATAGTTTGTTGTCCCAGGAATCAATATACCAAAAATCATATCAATCGGATGATTAGATCACATAAAAATTAGTTGTTAAAAAAGTAAAAAAATCAACATGTTTAAAATGGACGTACGGACATTTTGGTGATGATTATAGAGTTGCTACGCTTTCTAAATCGTACCTAACTATTAAAGGAATCACCATGCAAAATTTGAAATCGATAGGACAATTCTAACATGCCTAAATTAACGAAAAAAAGCTATCCGTTACGGACGGACCGGCCCTAATTATAGAAAAGCTTCGCTTTTAAAAACCGGAATTTAGTTCCATAATGTATCTAGGCTTCTATAAAAGGGTAGTTTTATTTATCATGATTTGGGTATACATGAATTCATTTATATTTAAACGTCTTATCCCTTTAAATCCTTGCTAATCGTCGTCAGAAGCATTTGTATAATTAGGGGCAGTCCGTCTGTCCGTAACAGTCAATTTCAAACTTTGCATTATGATTCCTGTAATAGTTTGGCTTGACTTTAAAAGCGTAGCAACTCTGAAATGGTTACGACCATGCTGATTTTAAAAACTTTTTTGAACAATTTTTTTTGTATGGTGCAATTATCCTATTCATTTGATTTTTGAAATAATGATTCCTAGGGCAACAAAGTATAATAATATTATTTTATTACAGCTGAACGTCAGCTGACTGAGCAGCAAAGATTGGACAACCAGGGGTGGAGGAGATCCAGTAAAATGACGGGGGCGGAACAACTCCAACAAGCCTTGTATGAAAGGTAGTTGTTTTACAGCGTGTTTTACAGTGCTTTCCTTTTAAAGTGTCTGTCAATCACTGAAACCCAGCCCCTTATTTTCTTTTGTTTAACCTCTGCGGAGGGTCTTAACCCTGCGGGTCCTTATACCTGCGTTGACCGTACCAATTATAAATTAAACTTACCTGACCTAATGTAACAAATAAAAACTTTCCTTCACCCCTACTAGTTCATAAAAATTTACAGTAATAAACATTTATGTAAAGGCATTAAAATTCCTCAAGGGATAGTTGCATGAAGTGCATTTAACGAGTAGGGGTTTTTTGCAGAAGTAAACTATTAAATGTGTTGGTAGAAAATGATATAAATAAAGATTTGCTATGAATATTATATATAAAATAAAAATAAACTTTTACCAGGTAGTTTTTGAGTACTGTCCAACAATGTCTAACTTGTGTAGGTAAAAGTCACTATTTCAGTCTTGACATTTTTAAAACTATGTGGTAAAAAATTAAATTTTTTCAAATATATGCCCAATTAGCATAGTTTAAACCATTAAACAGGAAAAAAATATGTGGTTCACTAAATTTAAGTTCAAATGTATTTGGTGCAACTACCCCTTTTATAAATAAATTTTATTCTAACATTTCCCCCCTTAAAAATTTATGAGGGATACTACGTCCCCGCCCCCAACCCCAAAAAACCTCTATCTATCATCATTCACTTTTGGATGTTGATTTATTTCAGAGTTGTGGATAAAAGCCCTAAAACTACAATTACTAGGGTCGATGACGAGATTAGAGTTATTGAGACAATTGATGACACTGAAGTTCAAGAAGATGAAGGCTGGACATCATTTATTATATTAATTAAGTGATCTGAAGAGAAAGGCAATAAATGAGAGATTAATATACATCTCAATTTTTAAAGAACGTGTCCTAACTTTTGTGATTTTAAAAAATAGATAGTCGGCACAGTGCAAATGAAGGAGCTTTGACTTTTGTGTCAGAACCTAAATTGGGACATAGTGCATTTCATTACCCTAGGTTAGGTAACTTTATTTCACTTTTCAATAAAATCTAAAATGCAGCGGTTTTTCAGAAAATTAAATTTGAAAATATCAAGTTCAATTTTCACCCACTAGGAGTTACCGCATAATCATAACAAGAAAAGCAAAGATTGTTTATTTAAAATTTTGAACAACTTTGCTTTTATAAAGTTCTTCAAAAAACCACTCCTGAAGTGAGTTAATTAATGGTCATTTTTATCAATTGCTTTGCTAAGGTCACGGAAATTCAGCCTTAAATAAATCATATATAGAGAGGTTTTATGACTGACTTTATAAAAGCAAAGTTGTTAAAAATTTTAAATAAATAATCTTTGCTTTTCTTGTCATGTTTATGCGGTAACTCCTAGTGGGTGAAAATTGAACTTGAAATTTTTAAATCTAATTTTCTCAAAAACCGCTGCATTTTAGATTTTATTGAAAAGTGAAATGAAGTTACCTAACCTAGGGTAATGAAATGCACTATGTCCCAATTTAGGTAATGACACTAAAGTCAAAGCACCTTCGAATGCACTGTGTCGGTTCTTTTTGTAAGTAGTAGATCTAAAATGTTCCATAGAATTTAGATATGCAATCGGTTTTTTTTGTAGACCTCTTTTTTTAAAAGTAATTTAAGTTTTTTTTTTTTAATTAAGTTGGTTTTAAGCTACTAAAATGCAACAAAAAAAAGAAGAAAATTGCCATTATGAACAAAAATAGTAAGGTCATTAATTTGACATCTTACTTCTTTGAATTCTGTTGAGTAATTATTGAAAAAAATCTATTTTGTTGAAGCCCGGTGAATCAAAACTTTGATTTTTGGGAGCTCGTCACGAATGGGTTAAAACAAAACCACAAAAGTTAGGACACTTTCTTGGTAAAATTATTTGAAAATATTCCTTTTTAAATTTTGTGGACTTTTCCTAAGTAATAGGCTTTTTTAGCTCCACTAATTTTTAAATCTCATGTGTTAAATGGAATAAAAAGATTATAGTTATTAATCTCATCGTATTATTGACAGCTTTCCGTGTATACTTGTATTCTTGGAAAATTGTCTGTAAAACAATGCTATAAACATGATTTTTTAGTATGGTCTTGAAAAAATCCTTATAAATGATATAAAACAGGGGTAGATCCATTGGAGAACAGTGCAAGCCACATTCCTCCAACTTTTATCAACAGCCTTGAGGTTAACCCGCCAAACGGCAACGCTCTAGTGTACATCTGCCCCAACTGTAGTATGCGGTTTGACTCTTCAAACGCCCTGTCTCTACACACTGGCATTTGCAGGTTTGTTTAGTTTATTAATTAAAGTAAAATAATAGAGGGGTTATCCTTATACTAAAGTAACAGGATGTTTGTGTGTCAGTGTCTGTACCGAAGGGTCTCGCCAACCGCTGAACCGATCGGGTTCTCCTTAACAGGGTAGATTCTCATGAGTCCCGGGAAGGTTTATAGCTATTTTGGGGGAGGGTACCACCACCCTCCCAAGAGAAATGACAAAAAAAATCGTAGAGACTTTAACAAACAAAAACATTTAAAGTGCCACTAGAGGCCTCTAGGGGCATAGCCGTTAGTAAAGTATAAGCTATATGCGACCCTACCCAAACGGTGGGAAACTTGTCCCAATTTTGTATTGTGTTTTTGAAATTAGCTAATAGCGTCGGAAATATAAACACGGACAAGTCCCTTGAAAAGAACAGAAAGCAATTTGCTAGCAAACGAAAATTGACTCCACTTTGACCAGTTGTCTGGATTATACATCTATATTTGTACATTTATTGTTTATTACTACAGCTACATATATTTATTGCCCCACTACACTGGACAGAGAGGGAGGAGACAATGGACTGCGAAGTATATCACTTTAGTGTCTCTTTTTTTTATTAAATATTGCTTTTTCGGTACAAAATTTTGACCAATAGTTTTTTTTTATCTACGCAAACGGTATTTTTGATTGGGGTAACTAAAGTTTTAACCTTTCGTAGTAACAATTTTGCTCCTTTATGTATAACTTTGGAAGGGCTTTGGAGGTCAGGAAAATAGCATAAAACCATCCTAAGACAATTGCGCAGCTTTCCTGAAAAGTACAACCATTTTGTAGTCGTATATTCAGAGATTTTTATCCGTAACTTCACACAAAAAGTAGCTTTGCCCCAAGAGGTGATTTTAAAAAAAGATGGAGATGCAACCACTAATTTCAAACTGATTAAATAAAATGTATTGGGATTTTTGGCACACCTCCAAGAAAATAGCCTAAAACCACCACAGGACCGGTAGGTGTATTCCCTAAACAGTAGAATCCAATCGGTTCAGTGATTTCTGAGATCTTAAGGGACAGACAGACGGACGGACCTACATCATTCTACTTTATATATGTATATTATAGATAATAATTTCTTCCTTGTAATAAATAAGAACGAAATGTACTTTAATTTTATGAATGTTTTATTTTCTAGGACGGCTCCTTCAACAATTCGAGAAATTATGAAACGGAAAGAAACATCTTCTGATAGAACCTCTTCACCAGGTAAAAATATGGGATGGATTCTTTAAAAAATTAAAGTCGCTGCTCGCTGGTAAGGCAAAATTTTTTTTTGTAAAAAATCCTCCAAAATCACATTAAAATCTACAAAAATTAAACAAAATCTCATGCTAACAATCCTTTTATGATTTTATTTAATTTTTATACATTTTTATGCGATTTTGGAGGATTTTTCACAAAAATAATTTTGCCTAACCAGCGAGCAGCGACTCTTAATTTTTTAAAAAGAATCTACCAATGCAATGGATAGATTTATAAAGACAAGGGAGGGAAGGGACATTGGACTGTAAATTATTCTTATCCCCAAAGTTCTATGAGCACATTTTCTGGTCCTAGGACAAACGCAGGAGTCCCAAACGTGGGAGTGAATAAACGTCGGAGTGGACACTTAACCTAACCTATTTTAGACTATCCTATAGGTTTTTTCAATGCCTTACCCCTGCGGGGGGCTTATTTGTTCATTTATATCTTAACCTAACCTAATCTGTATAGAAATACTCAAATGAATTAATATTTTACCACTCTGACGTTTTGGACCCCTGCGTTTGTCCTGGAACCCATTTTCTCGTATTCATTCGAATCCGGTGGATAGGAACCGGTTCTCATCCATACGAAAAAACTATGTCTAGCATCGTATTATATCCAGCTTTCTATAAATATAAAAATGTACATTCTATATCCGCGGAAAGCTGTTTATAATACGATACGAGAAATAACTATTCTCATTCTTGGCTTACTAAACTTTCACATGTTGTTTTCAACTAGTAGTGTCTAATTTTTACTCTGGGGCTATTTGTCTTCGGAGGGTGGTGGTATCCTCCCCCAAAATAGTCATAAACCTTTCTAGGACCTCTGACAACCCACATTGTAAAGGAGAACCATATTGGTTCAGCGGTAAGCAATTTTATTCGGCACAGACAGACAGGCATCCAGTTACTTATATGTAACTAGCGGCTACGCTCCTAGCATCTAGGAACTCTCTATTCGGAGGAGTAAGGAAAATAGCCTTAAACCAAACTTAGACATAAAAATCAATTAGCCTAAAACCATCCCGAGACCTATAAGAAGCTTTACTGTAAAGGAGAACCATATCGGTTCAGCGGTTACTATATAAAATAGGATAATTAAACATAACTTTTGTTTCAGAAATATCAATAGTGAACCCTGATCCCCCAAAAAAGAAGGCCAAACGTCCACCGCCCCCCTTAATGAAAATTAGCTAAAAAAACAAAAAATAATATATTTTCTGCTGTAAATTTTTTCCAGAGCTTATAAAGATAAAACATGGAATTAAACAATTTATAATTTGCCGCTAAAATGAACCAATGACGTGTCTCCTTATAAAAATACATCCAATGACATGCTGGCATTTTGTCAAGGAGAAACGTGATTGGTTTATTTTTAGAGCCAAATTCAGAAATTGAGACATCTAAAATTACTTGCATTTAAATGAATATTAATTTTTAATGTAAATATGAATTTTTATATTTCTATAACCAGTGTCATATTTAAAGTAAATTAATTATCATGTATATTTTTTGACATTTTTATTTTTGTTGAAAAATAAAAATGAATTACCTATTGTTTTTATGGCGTTATTTTATACATATTTTCTAAGTAGGAGTTAGTTTTGAATTTTAGAAAGTTCTTTTTCCAGTACGGATTCGAAACCGATTGATATCCGCTGGATTAGAACCGATTCTTATCCTTACTGAAAAATTATATGTAGCATCATATTATAGACAATTTTCCTCGAATGCTAAGATAAAAATCTTAATATTAATACCAGTTTTGTTAAAATTTAATTTTTTTATCTTAATATCTACGGAAACCTGTCTGTTTGATAGGAAAGTTTTCATTTATTTAATCCTTATAATAATTTTATCAAAATATCCATTAATACCAAACTTAAGATGGAACAAACACCTTACTAAGATCAGAACAAAATCTGATTGTAAAGACAAGATTGACAACATCCATAAGGTAGGTTGTGCTAAAATTCCGTAAAAGTGTGAGTTTTAAGGCTTTTTTCTCCCCTTCTAGATTTATGTCCCCAAGTAAAATCCTATGCGCGCCATTATCTTTAATGATTGCTTGTTTGTTGCGGGGCTACTCTATAATGGGCAGAAAGAAAAAGCGGGATATTGAACTGGTAATTTTATTTATAATTATAAGTTTTAAATGGCACTATCTTCCATTCGTTGGCTTTTAAACTTTGGGGAATTGTGTTAAATCATGATTGAGTAGTACAAACAACCAAAAATTGTAATCTACAAAAGGGGTTATTTTGTTCATCATTATTAGGAGTGTAGATAAATCTATCGGCCATTGTCTTATCCCTTCTCACTTAGAGATAACATAAAAATGAACTGGACGCTATACGTACGTACATTTTAACCCTCGTACAGAATACAGAGTTCTCGTAAAAACAGCAAACAAAAAGACCTCATTAAAAGCTGATTATTATTAAAACTGGTTTTAATCCGCGGAAATTAACAGATAAAGAGGCCATACTATAATATTACAAAATCAAGTATAGATAACGCATTAGACGATTTAATGTCAGCCATGGCCACTTTTTATTCAGGCTTATAAAATCGACATAATAATTATGAAAATAAAAACTTGGTCATGGAAAGAAAACGAAGTTGCGGGTACGTTTCATCGTATGTTCACAGTAGCATTTGAAAGATTATTTTAGGTTAGATTAGGTTAAGTAAATGTTAATGATTGTCCCGCAGGATCAGAAAATATGCTCTCAGGGCTAGAGCCCCCCGCAGGGACTAGAAATAGAAAAAAAGCTACTGTGAAAGCACGACTAAACCCGCAACTTGGTTTTCTTTCCATCATAATCATAAAAACTATGTAACTCATGGCAGCTACGTTCACTTTTTTTAGTAAAACTACTAAAATTACATATAAAAATTTGAAAATTAGCTATTACAATACTTTTTACTGTTTAACTAAAGCGTCTCCAAGCCCAGGCTTTGATGTATAGAGAAACTCATGTACGCATGTACACTGCCTGAGGGCCTTGCTAGGTGCGTAGCATATCTATAATACTACTTCCAGAATAAGGCTTCAAATTTCAAAACCTATTAATATCCGATTGATTAGAACCGGTTTTGAGCAATATTAAAAACTATGTATCGTATCGTATTACATACGATTTACATGATTTACAAAAAAAAACTATAAAATTAATACCAGTTACATCGTCCAGGGCCTTCGCCAACAAAAGTGGAATTAATCTTATGATATTTATTTATATGTACTTAAACTTTAAAAGTTGCTTCTAATGACTGATGAATGACGAACGATTATACGCCAAATTACCCCTTCTGAAGATTATAATTAGTGGTTGAAACGTTTGAACACTCATTCTCAATGAACCAACCAATCAAAATTCATTAAGCTCCCTAAAGTTGTTAAGAAAACGATCAAATTATGATTTCTGTTATAATACATTTATTTTGATTAGATGGTTTCATATATCAACGCATCTATGGACGAAGGTTGTCTTGCTATCTGCCTTATTCTGCCTAACAACTACAGATTATACAAACGTTGCTTCTATATCGCATAATATCAGGTTTTTAAAAGTAGCATAAGATTTTTTGTAACTTTTATCCTATATATGTATAAAGAAGCTTTTTTTAGGGTGGATTTTCTAAAATCCCCTGCTAAATTTCTATAAATTAGGCTAAAAGTTAAGTGTCTAGTTAAATGTACAAAGTAGTAAAGTTTTTGTTTGTTTGTCTGGTGAGATCTCGCTAAGGGAAACATCGTTTAGGATTCCGGGATATTTTTAGGCTATTTTTTTATCACTAGCAGATACGCCCATAAAGTTCTCTTGTGGCACTTTTGTTATTTGTTTGAATAACACATTACCTATCTATGTTGCGTTAAAGTTTCTACGATACCTATCTGTGTTGCGTTAAAGTCTCTACATAAAAAATCGATTTTTTTGTGATTTCTCTTAGGAGGGTGGTGTTACCTTCCCCCAAAATAGTTATAAACCTTCCCGGGACCTATAAGAAGTTACCCTGCTAAGGAAAACCCGATCGGTTTGGCGGTTAGCGAGAACCTTTGGCACAGACAGACAGACACCAAGACAAACACACATCCTGTTACTATATTATAAGGATTTAAAATGATATTTAGAGACTTTAACATGTATATTGTATAATATCGTTTGAAATAAAAAAAATATTTCAAATGCCACTAGAGGCCCCAAGGGGGTGAAGCCGCTGCCCGCTTGTCCTTTTATATAAAGTAGTAAGGTTATTTGTCTGTCCATTTTTATCTCAAAAACCCCTGAACCGACTGATTTTTCTATTTACAGGAAGCACATCATAGCTATCAGGATGGTTTTAGGCTGTTCTATTTGAAGAGGAGTATTCGGGAAAATACCCTTTAAGAATTTAATACTATAAAAAAAACATCCCCCCCCCATCAAAAAAAATCTTGGACGTCTCTGGCTATATTTTTATTTTTGCTGGTTTGTCTAATATCAGTAATTTTTTCCTTTAGGATGAACTAGAAGAACTACTACGATCAAAATTGTTTGAAAACAAGTTTGTATGATATTGTGTATATTCTAAACTAGTAAACGTTATCATTTGAGTGTAGTCCTTCACACAGGATTCATTACATAGTTTCCTAAGCCTTACAACTTTGTAGATTTGTGTTATATGTAGCGACGCTACTCTTTTTATATTAGGGACGTCCAAGCTTTTTATTTTTTGGAAGGGTTTTCAATTTTTGAGGGGAGGGGGGGGGGTAATATTATTTGTTAGTGATTTTGAAAATTAAAACATATCTATAGTTAAAAATTATAAAATATTCAGTGATTTATTGCCAAACGTTAAAGTAGTAATACTTTGTCTGACCTTTCAGTCCGTAATTCTATGGTGAAAATAAAGTAGTTTTTTTTTAGCTGATATTCAAGATAGATGGCTGAATTTTTTCGTAATATTTTCCTATACCAATGAACATCTAGTCAAGGACGTCCAAGCTTTTTTTTCTTTTTTTTTGGGGGGGGGGGATATTGAAAAATAAAATTTAAATTAATCTTTTAAATCCGCATTAGTCATGCTACAAAAATATAATTATTGAAACATGAAAAACACATAAGAAAGGTTTTGTGATTAAAATAAATAAATTCTTTCCTGATTTATGACTAAAGAACGTTTGCTTTTTAAAAAACTTTGTCCGTTTTTCAATTCATGAAAATGTGCTTCGCTACTAATAGATGTTGTCATCCTCGTCTAATTGCAGTTTTTTTTTTTAATTTTTGTGCACTCTTGATTTTCAAACTAGCAGTTACGCCCCTAGCAACTAGGGACTCTGTGTTCGAAGGAATGGGGAATAACTGAAAAATAACCTAAAATCGTCCTAAGACTTAAATCTAATAACCAACAGGAGACCAATGTGAAGCTTCCCTGAAATGGAGAACTCAATAGGTTCAGTAGTTATCGAAATCTTAAGGTACGGACTAAAGATATGTACTACTTTATATAAAAGGATTTATTGATGTATTATGCTTTCTTAATTCGATCGGGTTAATCAAATAGTGTTGGATTGTTAACTTTTTCTTTTGGTTTGTTGCTACGCCGCTACTTTGTGTCATACTAACCCCTGTTAAAACGATCATTCGCATTTTAAACAAATAATAATGTTTTCTGCATTAAGAAGCACTTAAAATGTTTTCTTAAAATATGTTTTCTCACTATTTATTGCAAAAGACTTTCATTTGTTTATTTTAAATTTTTAGTAGCGAATTCACTGTAGAATACTATTTGTATTTTAGTCCGTGTAGAGCTATGGGATTTTTGGATAGATAGCTTTAATTTTCAGTGAAGATTCTTATGGCCTGTGCGTATCTACTTTTTACATTGTTCTGTTCGTCTATCTGTCGTTAAAATCATAATTTTTTTTAAAATTTATAAAAGTTTGTGTTTTCCTTTTAATTTTTTAATGTTTAGAATGTGTTTTTGTTCCTTATTTAACTTTGAGGTTAGGTTAGTTTACGTTGGGATTTGAGAAGTACAATGAAAGCTTAATAGTTTTATTTTCATTTTAAAGTAAAAAAAGTTAAGTAATAAGTATTTTTATCTTTATTAATTTGTTTGCTTTTCTTATCACTTTTAAAATTAATATTTTATTTTAATCTTATGTATGATAATTTGAAGAAAAATATTTAGTTACTAAATATTTTTTTTTCTCCGTCAAGAAAAAGTTCCTTTAAACATTGTAAAACAAGTTTAAAAAGTAAAAGTATATGTATATGTAAGTACAGCGGATATTAACTGAGTTTGAAGCCGAACCTCGTAAAAGTGTCTGACTATGACGTCAGAAAAAATTAACAATTAACCAATGAGAAGCCAGTATTCACTGTAATTGACCGATGGTAAAATATATAGCGATCTCTCATTGGTTAAAAGGACTCTCCACAGAAAAATCAACTTCGGATTTTTGAAAATCTAACCTGAAACTATTATTCTCTATTCAATGTTAGGCATTTTTTGTTTTTGTGGCATCGCGATCGAAACCCTTTGAAAATTTTGTCCGCCGCCTATTTGTACTGCAGCTATAACAATATATACTACACTTTCCTCCACTCAATATATGTTTGCCGCTAAAGAACATTTGCTCCATTGCAACCGGCCGCTCTACGATTTATCCTCTTCCTTGACTGGACAATCCTGCCGCCTCCATTTTGTGTTCGCCTCTGCCAAATATAACCATCTTTTGCTGCAGTTGCCGCATTCATCGCCCTTCTCCGCCGCTACTCCGCTATACATTGCGTACGTCGCTATACACAACACCCCCAGCCTCCATTTAATTTCTGAACAAGGGAGAGGGGAGCATGTATTGAAACGCGACGTACAGCAATAAATAGCGGAGTAGCGGCGGAGAAGGGCGATGAATGCGGCAACATAGAAGCTTAAAATCACTAAAGCAGCACAAATTGAATGGCGGGAGGATTCACTTAAAGGAGGTAAAAAATTTCAAAGGGCTTCGATCGCGATGCCACAAAAACAAAAAATGCTTAAAATTGAACAGAGAATAATAATTTCAGGTTAGATTTTCAAAAATCCAAAGTTGATTTTTCTGTGGAGAGTCCTTTTAATTGTTAATTTTTTCTGACGTCATAGTCAGACACTTTTACGAGGTTCTTTGAAGCCATACTGGAAAAATTATATTTATCGCCTTTTCAGAAAAGTGGTAAAAATGAATGTTAACACTGAGCTTTTTGGCGCGTTTGCGTTTCACGCAGGTCTCATGGCGGTCAACACGCTGACCAAGTCCTTTCTAACTGCCAGGTAATAATTGGTATAGAATATACTTGCATATTATAACAGGGGAAAAATTTTTCGTCAATTTTGGTTGCTAACGTGGACATCGTTTCTTTGTCAGTTCTATCATCCAATAGAAATTGAGGGTATGGGGTGAAGCGGGTGGATTGGGGGGTCGTTATTTTGGCCAGCTACAAGTTAACTTTCTTAGAGTACATGATAATCTGGTGTAAGATCCAAATAATAATAATTTTTCATTTAGTAAGATCATGACATTGGACTTTAAAACTTCTTTTATTCTTGTGCTTATATTTTTAAATATCGTACTAAACATAAGTGTTCAAAATTATCAACCAATAATTGCAATTTAAAGATAGGGTAACTTTGTTTATGATCGTTTATTTTTGGTTCCCTATACCCTGTTAGGCATATATCAGTGGTGTCCTAACCCTGTGGGGCTACTTATAGTTCCAATATAACCTTACCTAACCTGACTGAAAGTTATATACAATCCCCTACCCCTCATTTTGACATAAAAATAAAGGGGGGAAGGGGAGTCGATTCAAGGGAAAAGTCTGCTTGATTTTACATTACTACATATGGACTTTATTCTCCTCGACAACAACTACCTGGCCCTAGTGGTGGAGACCCTTTTCGTCTGCTAGCAAATTGCTTTCTGTTCTTTTGTAGGGACTATAGCTGTGTTTATATTTCCAACGCTATTAGCTGATTTTAAAGACACCCTGTGGGCAAAGTTACATACATAGCACATGTCCTTTCTATTCTTTAACTTTAATGTAGGTTTGTGCCGAATTCTTTTATGGCCGGATACCAGATATCTGGCTGATTTCTAATGCCGGATATCCGGTATACGCACGGATATTTGGCCAACGCCTGATATCCAGCAAATTACCGGATATCCGGTATTTAGGCGGATATTCAAAATGGCTGGATATCCGGCTAAACCGGATATCCGGAACAACAATACTTTAATGTTTAGACAAAGATTCCGCAAGGGAAACTTTATATCTCGCGAGGATGGAGCTCACAAGCCATCACTCAAGGTAATTATTCATTATTTAGACAAAGGTTCCGCAAGAAAAACTTTATCACTCGCGAGGATGGAGGATGGAAACCAGCAGTCAAGGTGAATATATGTATATATGTATATATATACATAAGTAACAGTATGTCTAAGTGTTTGTCTGTAGCGTAAGATCTCGCTAACCACTTAACCGATATGGATCTTTTCTTTACACTGAAGCTTTGCATAGGTATCTATCAAATTATCCATCTTACTATCAACATATAAATCTAAGCTTTCCAATTATCTTCTATTTAAATTTTTATCTATACAATTAGTGGCCACGCCCCTAGAGGCCTCTAGTGGCACTTTAAATATTTTTTTTAAAAAGTAATACGATACCTAGCTATGTTGCGTTCAAATCTCTGTACGTAAAATTTTACAAAAATTTTATGATTTCTCTTGGGAGGTCGGTGGTACCCTCCCCCAAAATAGTTAAAAACCTTCACGGGACCTATGATAAGCTACCCTGTTAAGGAGATCCTGATCGGTTCAGCGGTTTGCGAGATCCTTCGGTACTAACAAACAGACAAATCCTGTTACTTTATTATAAGGATTAATTTCTATCTATACAATTATATAACAATCTCACTATCTATCTAATTATCTATCAAATTCTATCTTATAATCTATCCTAGATTGGAGTTGGCATTGATGACGACGTAGAAAGAGTGAGACGTGCCCACCAGAATGATATTGGTAATTATTCTATCCTCTATAGGGTAAAATTCCTGCGGGGCTCTTTTAACCTTTACTTAACCTAACCTAGAATAAGTATCAAAACTACGTTTTAACCGTTTTTGTTTCCCAGCTTCCATATATTATGATAAATGGTTCTTAATGAATTGGTACAAAAACGTTAAAAGTCTCTTACTATAAGCTTTATCTGATAATGTTATAAAATTTTCTTTGAAGTCAATAATCTTTTGTTGTCCATTTGGAACAAATAAATTGTCAGAAAGGAGAAATGGATTGTCTCATTGCCAAACAAAATTTTGGGCCTTGTCTCAAAAATTTTGTTGTCCAAATAGAAAAAATTGTCAGTATAGACAGCGAAATATTTTTTGTTAAATTAAATTAAATTAACGTTCTCTATTATTAGAAATGTAGTAACTCTTTTTTTTTGTAAATGTTTGTTTGCATGTCTGATAATTGTTCATTTAAGGTTTGCTTTTATAAATACATTATTGTTTTTTTTATAGAAAATATCTTCCCGTTTTTGACTCTTGGACTTTTGTATTTGTTTACCAATCCAGAGGTTTCTTGTGCTCAGCTATGCTTCAGGTACCAGTTTTGTTAGCCTTGACCTGGTTTTAATCCTTTAATTTTTTTATTAATATCTGCGTAAAGCTGTCTGTAATACGATGCAATAAATAACCATTATATTTAAGAAAAGTTATATATTTTTTATTTTAGAATCTTCTCTGGAGCAAGACTTCTGCACAGTTTCGGTATGTCCTTTTACTATTAAGTAGCGCAGCTACTCTTTATAACTAAATAGGATAATGGATTTGTTATCTTAAATTGCAAATCAAACACAATAAACTTAAATAGAATTTCTTACAGAACAAGATATTTGTTTATATTTAGTCACAAATGATATAATTCCATAGTATAAGCGATCAAAGGAAACTATCCACAAACGAGAGCAAGTGATTCTAAGCAACTTCCAGCATTGATCCATATTGTTTTTTTAGGGAATATACTAGGTTTATGTTTAATATTTGGTTTGTCGACTAAAAAGTTAGGTTTCACCATGGTTTTATATAAAAATACTTTGAAAAGTAAAGCATTTTTTGGTGCAATATCATCAAATGTTTTGATGAGTTCAAACTGTTTTTAAAAGCTTTGACACAAAAGTATATTATTTTGATTAAAAATGTACATATATCAAGAAAAAGGGTTGGTAATTTGTAATAATGTAAACAGTTTAATTAAAGTACTTTTGAATTTTACAGCATTTAATGCTTTTCTGCCGTGTTATTTCATTTTGTCCTTTGAACTCAACAAAGCATTTGATGATATTGCATCAAAAAAGATTTACATTTCAAAGTTTTTTTTCATTTAAAACTATGGTAAAACTCAACATTTTAGTTGATAAACTAAATATTAAACATAAAACTAGTATATTCACTAAAAATACTATGGATCAATTAATACCAAATTGTTACCCAGGCCTTTGGCCCCTTGGGTCTAACAAAACAGGTTCTAATATTAAAATTCTTTTTTTAATATTTGCAGATAGTTGTGTAATACGATGCGATAAATAACTATTTATTATTTTATTTTCAGTGTATCTGTGGGAGATACCCCAACCCTCAAGAGCTTTGGCATTTTTCGCCGGTAAAAATATTTTTTTAGTATCGAAAACTCTTTATCCTTTACTTTGTTTGTCCGTCTTTCAATCTGTAACGCTATGTGGGAAATGTAATTTTCTCGGCAGTGAAGATTTCTATGATCGATATATGCACATAAGGATATAAAAGTTGGAAGTAATTTCAATGTTAGAGGGAGATTTGAAATCTGCATCAAATTTTAAGGATTTTTTATTAAATTAATTTTTTGTATAATTTTTTATCTAAAAGCGGAAATACAATTTAAGTTACTTAATTTTGAATTCTGTGATTGGTGGATTGAAAACTATCTGCGCTCTGATTGGAGAAGCTTAAGTGTCGTACATCATTCAACCAATTAGAGCGCAGGTAGTTTCCAATCCACCTAACCTATTGGTCAAAATTTATGAACTTAAATTGTATTTCCTCTTTTAGATAAAGAATTATACAAAAAACGAATTTTATAAAAAAAATTCTTAGAATTTAATGCAGATTTCAAATCTTCCCCTAACATTAAAATTCTTTCCAACTTATACACATATCTTAATATGCACATCTAGTCTATACATTATTTTTTCCGTCTGACTGTCGGGTCATGATTCAAAAGTCATAAAACAGCTTGCCAGATAACTGACCGGAACCGGATACCCGGCATTAGAAATTCCCCGAATATCTGATATCCGGCCACAAAAGTATCCGGTCCAACCCTATTATCGGTTATCAGAATATAGCAGGCCTCAGGAACTTGGGCGGCTTCGCCATCTTGTCCAAGGCAGGGACCAAACTTATGCTACGCACTTGTCCACAGACCCATCTGCTTTGTTACCACTGTTCTTGGCTAGCAAACCTAAATAGTATATGTTAGCCTTCTCTTGTTGTGACATGGTGTCCCATGTCCGCCTATAATATATGTTTCTCTAAACTTGTGGTTTTAAACTCTAAATTTTCCTGTTTTTTTAATAAATTTCAATATGTGCTTAAGACTCAAGGTATGGAAGTCTTTGGTCCAGATGGTGTTGTTACCAAATAGCTCCAGCCTGAGCTTGTTGTATCTGGGGCAGTAGCCGATGAGGTGTTCGTTGGTTTCCTCATGGAATCCACACTGTTGACAGCCTGGGTTGTCTGCCAGGTTCATTCTAAATAAGTGTTTATTAGTGTTAGCATGGCCAGTCAGGATCTGGCATGCATACATGACATAGGTCCTGTTTTTGTTCTGGATGAGTTTCCAGACATTGTTTCTGGCTTCTTTCAGAAACATTCGTATTTGTCTGCAGAATCTTGGGTCAGCAGGACTCATCCACTTCTGTTGATGAGCCCTGTCGGCCCATTCTTTGATTATACCATTGATGTATGATGTAGGAATGGGTGCATGTGGTTCTGGATAGATTACCTGTTTGTTGTTCATTGCGGAGCCAAGCTTGGCGAGGCGGTCCACAATTTCATTACCTTTGTGACCTACATGTGCTGGAATCCAGATAAGTTCCACCATATTTTTCTTACCTAATCTGTTTAGTGCCTGTTTGGCTCTCGCCACGCAGGTGCTGTCCACTATATACTTACTTGCAGCTTTGATAGCTGCCTGGCTGTCAATATGTACTTTAATATTTTTACCTATGGGGTTGATTTCTAGTAGATGTTGTGCCGCAGCTTCCATTGCCAGGATTTCCGCTTGGAACACTGTGGCAATCTTACCTAGGTGCCTGTATCCCTGTTGTTTGATATTGATACCTTTGGTTGTGTAGCCAAAACCACTACCTGATTTGGTTTTTGACCCGTCTGTGTAGACATGAATGGTGCTGTCATTTGATGGAGTGAGCTTAAACTGATATTTGTTCAGCTCATCTTTTGTTTTTATGATACTAATAAAATTACACTCACCCCTTTGCTTGTTGATGAGCTTGTCTGTTGGCAGTGATAGTTCTGGGAGTTCTTTTGCCAATTTTAGAACTCTGTTGGTGTGGTTTTCAGGTTTTGTGACCTCTTCTTCCTTGTGTGACCAGTTACCATTCCTCGTAACTTTTCAGTGATAGAGCCTTAATATGAATTTCTATAGGATGTAGATCTAAAATAATTTCCATGGCCTGTGTGGCTGTGGTTTTCATTGCATTAAGAGAGGCAAGGCACCCCCTGCGCTGGACCTTTTCTAGTTTTTTAATGTGTGTGGTTTTGTAGGCACTGTTTAGCCAAACTAGACATCCATATGTAAGGATGGGTCTGACTAGACTAGTGTACATCCACCTACACACTTTGGGTCTTAGCCCCCAATTTTTCCCAAGCATTTTACGACATTGGTTCATAACAATGTTGGCTCTCCTGGTGATGTTATCTACATGTTTGGTCCAGGTGAGTTTGGAGTCTAGAGTGATCCCCAAGTACTTAAAGGTTTTAACAACTTCGACTAACTCACCATTTACCTTGACTATGGGGTTTCTGATGTTGCGTTTGCGGGTGAAAACCATGATTTTGGTTTTTGAGGCCACAGTCTTTGGCCCAGGTTTCCATTACCTTTGCATCCTGGTTTAGGCGATCCTCTATGGTTGATATATCTATACCTGTGACTAAGTCCACTAAGTCATCGGCAAAGGCATTTATCATGCTGGGGTGTACATCTGGGAACCTATCTAAGAGGTCATCTGGTTCTAAGTTCCAGAAGATGATGGACATAATGCCACCTTGTGGTGTCCCCCTGGTGGGGATCTTTGTGACACACTCACCGTTTAGCGTGGCTTCGGCTATTCTGTTGGTGAGCAGGTGTTCTGACCATTTTATAATAGCTGGATCTATACCTTTCCTTACCAAGTTGTTGATAATGCTGCTTATGATGGCTTTAGAGAATGCTGCAACAATGTCTAAAAAGAGGGCACCTGTGATCTCTTTCTTTTCGAGTGATTTTTCAACCTTGTGTACTAACCTATGGAGAGCATCTTCTGTAGATATACTTGCCCTGTAGCTGAACAAGTTCTTATGAAGCATCATTTTAATGTCCATTGCCTTATCCCTTAAGATCCCTTGGAAGACCTGAATTGTTAATCTTGAATTCTTTTAGGCATTGGAGTGAATTTTTACATGGGCTACAAGGTTCTCTGCCATTTTGCTGGAAGTATTTAAATTCAACAACAGAGGATGCTGCCAAATATACAACTAGCAAAGTACAATCACTGTGTTTATGACAGTAGATTGTTAAATTGACAGTAGATTGTCAAAGTTACAGTAGATTGTCAAAGTGACAGTAGATTGTCAAAATGACAGTAAATTGTTACATTGACAGTAGATTGTTAAATTGACAGTAAATTGTCAAATGGAAAGTAGATTATTATATTGACAACAGATTGTTATATTTACAGTAGATTGTTAAATTGACATTGATTGTTAAATTGACACTAGATTGTTAAAATGACAGTAGATTGTTAAATTAACAGTAGATTGTTAAATTGACAGTAGATTGTTAAATTGACAGTAGATTGTTAAAAAATACAATAATTGTCAGATGACAGTAACATTTTAAAGGGGGACGTAACTGAAGCTTTTTTGATGCAGGGGGGGGGTTTTCTCAGGAACCACTTGATGAACCGTGTAAATTTTTTGGACTTAAGCTTTTATGGGTATGAACATCTTATGGTTTCAAAGTCAACCCCCTACCCCCACCTCCTAGCCCCACGGGGCTCAAAAACTAGTAAAAATGAACCTAACCTTAATTTTCTCAGAAACCATTTGACCAATAGGGATGATTTCTTGAACCTAAGCTTTAATGGTTATTACCTAAATTTTGGTTTAGAAGTCACCCCCCTGCCCACAACTCCTAGCCCTCCGGGGCTCCTAAAAACCCTAAAAATGAACCTAACCTTAATTTTCTCAGAAACCATTCGACTAATAGAGATGATTTCTTAAACTTAAGCTTTTATGGTTATAACCAAACTTCTAGTTTAAAAGTTACTCTCATGCCGCCAACCCCTAGCCCTCCAGGGCTCAAAAAACCCTAAAAATGAACCTAACCTTAATTTGCTCAGAAACCATTCGACCAATATAGATGATTTCTTGAACCTAAGCTTTAATGGTTATTACCTAAATTTTGGTTTAGAAGTCACCCCCCTGCCCCCAACTCCTAGCCCTCCGGGGCTCCTAAAAACCCTAAAAATGAACCTAACCTTAATTTTCTCAGAAACCATTCGACTAATAGAGATGATTTCTTAAACTCAAACTTTTATAGTAATAAACTAAATTTTGGTTTAGAATTCACCCCCCTGCCGCCAACCCCTATCCCTCCGGGGCTCCAAAAAACCCTAAAAATTGACCTAACCTTTATTTTCTCAGAAACCATTTGAACAATATAGATGATTTCTTAAACTTAAGCTTTTATGGTTTTAAACTAACTTCTATTTTAGAAGTTACTCCCCTGCCGCCAACCCCTAGCCCTCCGGGGCTCCAAAAAACCCTAAAAATGAACCTAACCTTTATTATCTCAGAAACCATTTGACCAATAGAGATTATTTTTTAAACTTAAGCTTTTATGGTTATAAACTAACTTTTAGTTTAGAAGTTACTCCCCTGCCGCCAATCCCTAGCCCTCCAGGGCTCAAAAAAAAAACCTAAAAAGTGAAGCTAACCTTAATTTTCTCAGAAACCATTCGACCAATAGAGATGATGTCTTAAACCTAAGCTTTAATGGTTATAAACTAAATTTTGGTTTATAAGTCACCCCCCTGCCGCCAACTCCTAGCGCTCCGGGGCTCCAAAAAACCCTAAAAATGAACCTAACCTTTATTTTCTCAGAAACCATTTGACCAATAAAGATGATTTCTTAAACTTAAGCTTTTATGCTTTTAATCTAACTTCTAGTTTTGTAGTTACCCCCCTGCCGCCAACCACTAGGCCTCCCGGGCTCAAAAAACCCCAAAAATAAACCTAACGTTAATTTGCTCAGAAACCATTTAATCAATAAAGATGATTTCTTAAACTTAAGCTTTTATGCTTATAAACTAACTTTTAGTATAAAAGTCACCCCCCCCCCCCCTGCCGCCAACCCCTAGCCCTCCAGGGCTCAAAAAACCCTAAAAATTGACCTAACCTTATTTTTTTCAGAAACTATTTAATCAAGAGAGATGATTTCTTAAACTTAAGCTTTTATGCTTATAAACTAACTTATAGTTTAGAAGTCACTCCCCTGCCGCAAACCCCTAGCCCTCCGGGGCTCAAATAACCCTACAAATGAACCTAACCTTAATTTTCTCAGAAACTATTTGATCAATAGAGATGATTTCTTATACTTAATCTATTATGCTTATAACCTTACTTTTAGTTTAGAAGTCACCTCCCTGCCGCAAACCCCTAGCCCTCAGAGGCTCAAAAAACCTTTAGAAATGAAACTAACCTTAATTTTAAAAATCAGCATGTTTTAAATGGGCATTTGGACTTTCTGTTAATAATTATATAGAGTAGCTACGTTTTTAAAATTGTACCTAAATGATATAGAAATTATCATGCAAAGTTGAAAATCAATAGGACAATTATAATATGTCTAAAATAACGAAAAAAAGCTAACCCTCACAGACCAAACCTTGTAAAAGAAAAGCTTTGCTTTAGCAAAATTTTTAATTAAAAAAGTATAGAGTCCCAACTCTTTTCCCATAACAGATGAAGTCCAAAATATCTTCTAAACTGAAATTTAATTTATAAGCATAAAAGCTTAAGTTTAAGAAATCATATCTATTGATCAAATGGTTTCTGAGAAAATTAAGGTTAGGTTCATTTTTAGGTTTTTTTGAGCCCTGGAGGGCTAGGAATTGGCGGCAGGGAGGTGACAACTAAACTAGAAGTTAATTTATTAGCATTATAGCTTAAGTTTAAGCAATTATCTCTATTGATCAAATGGTTTCTGAGAAAATTAAGATTAGGTTCATTTTAGGGTTTTTTGAGCCCCATAGGGCTAGGGGTTGGAGGCAGGCTGGTGACTTCTTAACTGTAAGTTAGTTTATAAGCATAAAAGTTTTAGTTTAAGAAATCATCTCTATTGGTCAAATGGTTTCTGAGAAAATAAAGGTTGATCCCCGGAGGGCTAGGGGTTTGCGGCAGGGGGGGGGGGGTGACTTCTAAACCAAAAGTTAGGTTATAACCATAAAAGCTTAAGTTTGAAAAATCATCTCTATTGATCAAATGGTTTCTGAGAAATTTAAGGTTAGGTTCATTTGTAGGGTTTTTTTTGGAGCCCCGGAGGGCTAGGGGTTGGCGGCAGTGGGGTGACTTATAAACTAGAAGTTAGTTTATTAGCATTATAGATTAAGTTTAAGCAATTATCTCTATTGATCAAATGGTTTCTGAGAAAATTAAGGTTAGGTTCATTTTAGGGTTTTTTGGAGCCCCGGAGGGCTAGTGGTTGGAGGCAGGGGAGTGACTTCTAAACTATAAATAGTTTATAAGAAGCTTAAGTTTAAGAAATCATCTCTATTGAACAAATAGTTTCTGAGAAAATAAAGGTTAGGTTCATTTATGTTTTTTTTTGATCCCCGGAGGGCTAGGGGTTGGCAGCAGGGGGGTAACTTCTAAACCAAAATTTATTTTATAACCATAAAAGCTTAAGTTTAAGAAATCATCTCTATTGGTCGAATGGTTTCTGAGAAAATTAAGGTTAGGTTCATTTTTAGGGTTTTTTGGAGCCCCGGAGGGCTAGGGGTTGGCGGCAGGGGGGTGACTTCTAGACCAAAAGCTAGTTTATAACCATAAAAGCTTAAGTTAAAGAAATCATCTCTATTGGTCGAATGGTTTCTGAGAAAATTAAGGTTAGATTCATTTTTAGGTATTTTTTTGAGCCCTGGAGGGCTAGGGGTTGGCGGCAGGGGAGTAACTTCTAGACTAGAAGTTAGTTTATAACCATAAAAGCTTAAGTTTAAGAAATAATCTCTATTGGTCAAATGGTTTCTGAGATTATGGTTAGGTTCATTTTTAGGGTTTTTTGGAGCCCCGGAGGGCTAGGGGTTGGCGGCAGGGGAGTAACTTCTAAAATAGAAGTTAGTTTAAAACCATAAAAGCTTAAGTTTAAGAAATCATCTCTATTGTTCAAATGGTTTCTGAGAAAATAAAGGTTAGGTTCATTTTTAGGGTTTTTTGGAGCCCCGGAGGGCTAGGGGTTGGCGGCAGGGGGGTGACTTCTAAACCAAAATTTAGTTTAATACTATAAAAGTTTGAGTTTAAGAAATCATCTCTATTAGTCGAATGGTTTCTAAGAAAATTAAGGTTAGGTTCATTTTTAGGGTTTTTAGGAGCCCCAGAGGGCTAGGAGTTGGGGGCAGGGGGGTGACTTCTAAACCAAAATTTAGGTAATAACCATTAAAGCTCAGGTTCAAGAAATCATCCCTATTGGTCAAATGGTTTCTGAGAAAATTAAGGTTAGGTTCATTTTTAGGGTTTTTTGAGCCCCGGAGGGCTAGGGGTTGGCGGCATGAGAGTAACTTTTAAACTAGAAGTTAGGTTATAACCATAAAAGCTTAAGTTTAAGAAATCATCTCTATTAGTCGAATGGTTTCTGAGAAAATTAAGGTTAGGTTCATTTTTAGGGTTTTTAGGAGCCCCGGAGGGCTAAGAGTTGGGGGCAGGGGGGTGACTTCTAAACCAAAATTTAGGTAAAAACCATTAAAGCTCAGGTTCAAGAAATCATCCCTATTGGTCAAATGGTTTCTGAGAAAATTAAGGTTAGGTTCATTTTTAGGGGGTTTTTGAGCCCTGTGGGGCTAGGGGGTGGGGGTAGGGGGTTGACTTTGAAACCATAAGATGTTCATACCCATAAAAGCTTAAGTCCAAAAAATTTACACGGTTCATCAAGTGGTTCCTGAGAAAACCCCCCCCCTGCATCAAAAAAGCTTCAGTTACGTCCCCCTTTACAGTAGATTTTTATATTGACAGTTGATTTTTAAATTGACAGTAGATTGTTAAAGTGACAGTAGATTGTTAAATTGACAGCAGATTGTTAAATTGACAGCAGATTGTTAAATTGACAGCAGATTGTTAAATTGACAGCAGATTGTTAAATTGACAGTATATTGTCAAAATGACAGTAGATTGTTATATTGACAGTAGATTGTCAAATTGACATTGATTTTTATATTGACAGTAGATTATCAAAATGACAGTAGATTGTTTAATTGACGTAGATTGTCAAATTGACAGTAGATTGTTAAATTGACAGTAGATTGTTAAATTAACAATAGATTGTCAAAGTGCTAGTAGATTGTTATATTGACAGTAAATTGTCAAATTGACAGTTACAAAACCTTACTGACAAAAACACAGTATAAATAACTTTGCTAGTTGTAAATTTTCAATGTGCCCCAACCTAACTTATGTTTTAAAATGTGCCTTAAAATACCAATTTTATAATAATTGATTTTTTATATGTATTACTAACATTAAACATAAAATACCTAGGGTAAATCATATTCAAGGATAAAACAGCTTTAAAAAAGAAAATTTAGCCTTAAATTTTCCAAAAAGAAACCAATACATTTTGTTTCAATAACAATAATTTTTGATTGGCAGAAAAGGCTAAATATATTATACTTGTTGCCATATTTCTTGTTAATTTTTTTCTTGTTTTTTTTTCTTTCAAGTTTGAAAGGAACAAGATATAAGACAATGGACGATAAATGGACATACATCCCTAATTATGACAAACTAATTTACCTCTTCTGGTAATTAAATTATTGGTCCAAAAGTGTAGAACCAGCCAAGTAGAATTCAATAAAAGTAACCAATTTTTTATCTAACTTATGAGATAAAGTGGTCAACAACTTTGGGTACCAGTGTAATTTACAGTCCAATGTTCCATGGAAATTACATACATATATTTTATTATATCTTTATCTTAAAGCAGTCAAATAATAGTTTACATTTTCAGAGTAAAAATGAACGTAGACTCGGAGTTATTCGGATGCTTTGCTTTTCACGCAGGCCTTATGACCATCAAAACACTGGCTATGGCTGGCTGGACAGTTAGGTAGATAGAAGGATAGATAATGCTAGTAGGGGGAATGGTTTGGCTCTAAGTCAGGCGTATTTCAAAGTTAAAACGTAATAAAAATTGGACAGATAAAAATGTATTATAGATAGGTAGATGGATGGATAGATAGACAGGTTAATTCACAAAAAGATGGAAAATTATATAGGTTAGTAATTAGATAGGTGTATAGATGGATAAGTTAACAGAACCAGACTGACCAATCAAGTTAAAGAATAGACCTATATGTTTTTGAGGATCTGTTGTAAAACTTTAGCAGTCTTTCTTAAAAAGCAGCCGAAAAATATATAGTGTTTCTCTCTAATAGAAATCACCCAACCTCTTAAAACAAAAAATAAAACACACAACCTCTCATCTCAAAAATCGAATAAATTTATTTGATTAAATTTTTAAAGATGGAGAATGAAGAAAAGGAACCCTATTTCAAGAGAGGATGCAGCTCTGAGAAAGGCCGATAAGGTATAATTAAGCCATACCACCAATTATTACAAACTCAATCCCCTTCGCCCTTTTTTTTAAAAATAAAATGAAAATAAAAGGGGTAGGACACCACATTCTTTCATTTGTCAGCTTAATACTTGAAATCTTTATTTGGTTTTACAAACTAGCAATTCTATGTACGTACAGTACATCAACTTATCATACATTGTCTTATCCGGATGAAGACACCTGACCAATAAGTAATCTTCATTTAAATTTGGACTAATAATTATAATTATTTCTGAAGCTTTTTATAGTGCCTATAAAAAAATAACGTCAGACTGGCCTGCCATTGGTTGATTAAAATGTATACTAGCCGGCCATTGTTAGTTTAGTCTGTGTATTGGCCTATCATTGGTCATTTGTATTGTATGACGTCATTTTTATAAGCACTATAAAGAGCTTTTTATTTGTAGATAGGAAACAATCAAGATGAAGATGTGGAGAGGATAAGAAGGGCCCATCAAAATGATATTGGTATGAAAGAATTGTCCTATTAAGTTAAAACTTTAATAGTTATTTCTCGCATCGTATTATAAACGGCTTTCCGTGGATATAGAATGTACGTACAATAAGATATATAAGTTTTCCGGAATTTTAAAGTTAGAGGATTTTTTTTTATAAAATTCGTTTTTTCTATAATTCTTTATCTAAAAGCGGAAATGCAATTTAAGTTAATTAATTTTGGCATCTGTGATTGGTGGATTTAAAAAATCTGCGCTCTGATTAGATGGCGTACATCATTCAACCAATTAGAGCGCAGGTAGTTTAAAATCCACCTATCCTATTGGTCAAAATTAATTAACTTTGCATTTCCGCTTTTAGATAAAAAATTAATTAACTTTGCATTTCCGCTTTTAGATAAAGAATTATACAAAAAACGAATTTTATAAAAAACCCTTAAAATTTGATGCAGATTTCAAATCTCCCCCTAACATTAAAATTCCGGAAAACTTATAATCTTAATGTACAATTATGA
Source organism: Acartia tonsa (assembly GCF_053477335.1). Taxonomy (NCBI): domain Eukaryota; kingdom Metazoa; phylum Arthropoda; class Copepoda; order Calanoida; family Acartiidae; genus Acartia; species Acartia tonsa. The sequence continues at coordinate 36,838,712 of NC_137268.1, read as the reverse complement.
GATTAAAACTAGTTTTTTTAGCCCCGAGGTGCCGAAGGCACCGGCTAAAAAAACTGGTTTTAATCTTATGATTGTACATTTTTATATTCGTAGAAAGTCGGATATAATATGATGCTAGACATAGTTTTTTCGTATGGATGAGAACCGGTTCCTATCCACCGGATTCGAATAAATACGAGAAAGCATTTAAATTTTGCAATTTCACTTTTAGAAACAGCTTATAGTGTCCAATAAATAATGACGTCATACAATACAAATGACCAATGATAGGCCAGTATACAATTTACTATTGGTTCATTGCAATGTATACTGTCCTATCATTGGTCATTTGTATTGTATGACGGCCTTTTTTATTGGACATTATACGCTGTTTCTAACTTTAACTGAAAATGAACCATAAGCTATGCTGCTATATAACATTCTTGATAATTCTTTATGATTGATTAGACTTTGGGGACTAGTTAAATGAGAACAGCATTTAATTTTTCTATTTTTAGAGAATATCTTCCCCTTCCTGTCTCTGGGCTTATTGTACCTGTTTACCAACCCCGCTCTGGGTACTGCCAAGATGCTTTTCAGGTACCAGAGCTGGATCTTTAAATCATTTTAGTTGTCAGCCAGATCGGGGTGAGCCAACTTTCCACCAATGAGAGCACAGCATTTTATGAAATGCTGCGCTGTGACTGGCTAAAATTTGGCTCACCCCGATCTGGCTCACCACTAAAATGATTTAAAGATCCAGCTCAGTTTTCATACATTTTTTTGGCGAGTGGGAACAAACCCTTAATTTGAAAATATCTAATTTAAGAATGCTTAAGTTTATAAATGTCTAAAGCAACAAAACAACTAATTTAAAAATATCCAATTAAAAAAAGCCTAATTTAAAAATACCTAATTTTAAAAAAGGCTAATGTGACAAAACACCTAACTTTATAAATGCCTAACTTTTTACTCCTTTTTTTTGTGTGTGAGCTATCTTTGTATGTCTTTGTGTTTTGTTAGCCCGGGACTTGTGCCCCTAGGGGAGAAAAAATGACTATATTATTATCACGCTTGATCGAGGATTTAAGGCTATTCTAAAGTTGGTAATTGAACAACTTTAATTTATTGATTTGTGATTTCTTTGATTTTCTTTATGGATTTTATTGATACATATATTGAACAATTTATTTTTTAAGGATTTTTTCAGCAGCTAGAATTGTACACACGTTGGGTAAGTTTTTTTTTAAATGGATGGTTTTTTTACAATAATAATAAAGATTCTTTATGACTACTTACTGACTAAGGTACTTTATTAACATTTTACCTTTATTTACCTTTTGAAAAACCTTTGCAACTACCAAAAAAAAATATGTAACTTCCTCATGAAAGGACATACATACATATACCCAGAGGACAAGGGAATGATATTCTGACAAACAATATTAATGGAATATTTCCCCACAACCCCCTTTCCCTTTTCTTCCCCTTCTTACCCACCCCTCTTCAGTTAAATGAAACACTTTAAAAGTTTTAAAAGGTTTCGTGATTTTTGTGTGTGAAACTTTAAAAGGTTTCGTGATTTTTTGTAGAATTTATTGTTAGAAAAGATACCCCTGACATATACCAAAGACTGACACGACGTAAAGAAAGACATCCGGCTACTTTGACATATAAAATTTTGACGTAGAATCATTTAATGGATGATATTTTTAGCGTATGTGAATGAAGTGCCCCAGCCTACACGAGGCCTAGCCTTCTTTGCAGGTATTATTATAAACTAGTGGCTCTAGGGATCTAAAGGAATGGGACAATGGTCCATAAGTTGTTGTACAACCCCAATGATGATACAAAAATAACCCATTACTTATATTACAATTGGTGGTTGAAACATTTCGACACTCAACTTAATGAGCCATCCAATCAAAATTCAACGAAATTCCCCAAAGTTGTTCAGCCAAAAAAAAAATAAGAAAACATTGTCATAAAACTTTGAGGACCAGTGTTATAAACAGCCCAATGTCCCCTCCCTCACTAGGCTAAGTCCCTAGAAACACTTCACTTTACATTTCTGCTTTCAAAAAAAATATTTGAGGGGTTCATATTAGCAAGATAAATTGACGACATATTTTTAACTGTCTATATATTATGAAACAATTAAAACATTATGAAATAATCACAAGTATCTAAAGGGATAAGACAATAAGCGATAAATTGATGTACATTGTACAACATCCCCGATGATACACAAAATTACCCCTTCTGTAGATTAAAATTAGTTATTGAAACATTTGAACACTCAACTTAATGAACCATCCAATCAAAATTCAACGAAAGTCCCCAAAAGTTGCAAAGCCATCGAATAAGAAAACGCTATAATAAAACTTTGGGGACTTGTGTAATAAACAGCCGATTGTCCCCCCCCTCTCTCTCTCTCTCTCTCTCTCTCTTATTCTTTCTCTCTCTCTCTCTCTCTCTCTCTCTCTCTTACTCTTTCTCTCTCTCTCTCTCTTTCTCTCTCTCTTTCTCTCTCTCTCTCTCTCTCTCTCTCTCTCTCTCTCTCTCTCTCTCTCTCTCTCTCTCTCTCTCTCTCTCTCTCTCTCTCTCTCTCTCTCTCTCTCTCTCTCTTTCTCTCTCTCTCTCTCTCTCTTTCTCTCTAAATAATCGTATTTATAGGTATGGGAGTGAACATGTATCTCGGATATAGCATCATCTCTCACTTTGCTGCTAGCTGGTAACCACAGGCACAGACAAACAACAAACACACAGACCGGATGATTTGTGGATTAACTTTGCTACAAAAAATGATCTTTTCAACTAAACTTAGATAACAAATAATTTCTAGTACCCCAATAGTCCAAGCTTTTTCATTTAGGGGAAGGTGGTAAAAATTCAAATTCAAAATTTTGGTTGCGCCTTTTTTTGGGGGGAGGGGGTAATCTTTATATCATATAGGCAAGGAAGTCTAAGCTTTTTTGGGGGGGAGGGAAAGGGGTAATCACCCCTTTATCCCCCCATTCCATTAGACGTCATTGCCAATAGTGTTATTAAAAAGAATATACCATTGTTTTAAATTCTGTAATTCATAATGATCTATTTTGTATTCAAATATTGCGTCAAAACCGACTTTTTTCCGCTGGATTTAAACCGGTTTTCAGCCAAAACTGAAAAATCATGTATATTAGTGTATTACAGACAATTTTCCATGAATACTAAAATAACAACCATTAAAATATTCAAGTTTATAATTATTCATTTTAATATCCGCGGAAAGCAGTCTATATTATTATTATTAGTATTATTTAATCTACCTCTTGTATTAAGCAATAGATGTACTATCAAAATAAATAAAGATTACTTTTAAAGTTTTATAGTATATATATTTTATAAATCATAAGATCTTCTAAACAGCTAGCCACCAAATATAAAAGTAACAGGGTGTTCGTGTGTCTATCTGGCTGTATGTGCGAGTGTAACCACTGAACCGTTATGGTTCTCCTTTAAAATGAATCTCCTTATAGGTCTAGGAAGCAGGTACTTTCACCATCCTATGAGAAATCGCCCCTAGAAAAATCTCTCACCGCAAAAATAAATTCTTCTTTAAAAATCTTTAATATAAAGAACAGATCTATAGTATAGATGTATATACAGACATCTACCTCCTTTCCTTTTTCAAAGACCTCTTTTGTCTGCTTCTAAATTATTTTCTGCTACTTGGCCCTGTTGATATAAGCGACACGACACCATATTGGTTGATTTTCAATGACCCAATAGAAAGATTGTGCAAGGCCGTTGTAATTAACACTTTCTCCTTCTAGTGTTTTACTCTAATATATAAACTTAAACGCTCCTAGAGGCCTCTAGGGGCGTAACCGCTAGTATATATTTCTAGAGGTAGTACTCTGCTAAAAATCCTCGTGAAACAGCAAATTTGTATTCCAAACAGGATTTGTTCGCATATGTGTGGTTAAACAAGGATGACAACATCCATAAAAGCGAAGCTCTAAAACAGTTGGACAAACGGACATTAACACATGTAGAGTCTGAGTGTCAGAACTGAAAAATCAGAATATAAATGAACAAAAGTAGAAACAAAATTGTTAGTAAATTTGGTCAAAAACTGCTTAAATACAGGATGATTTTTAAGGACATACTAACACTTTTTGGGTTTGATTATAGAGTTGCTTCGCGTATAACATTGTACTTTGTTGTCCCAGGAATTGTTATTCCAAAAATCAGAAAAATCGGATAATTTTATCTCATAAAAAATTGTAATTAAAAAAGTTAAAAATCAACATGTTTAATATGGACGTACGGATATTCTGGTAACGATTATAGAGTTGCTCCGCTTTCTAAACGGTACCTAACTACCACAAGAATCATTATGCAAAGTTTTAAATCGATAGGACAATTATAACAGTTCGTAAGTTATTAAAGGTGCCACCAACTCAAAACAGTTAAGAAAAAGACGAAAAAATATAAACATTTTGAATTATAGAGTAGGCTCGCAAGTGAAACAAGAATAACAACATTCCATACTTAGCGAAGCACAAATATTGTCTTAAAACTATCATAAAAAATTCGGGAATAGTCCCTTTCGTGGTAACGCACCTTAAGAAGCGATTCTTTGTATTTTTCACAGTAGCTTTTCTCCTATTTCTAGCCCCTGCGGTAGGCTTTAACCCTGCGGGGCCATTTGCCTAACCCCGTGGGGCAATCACCTAATCCAATATAATATTATAACCTAACCCAACCTAAAATAAACTATAAAAAATCCATTTTAAAAATACGACAAATCGCTCCTTAAGGGGCGTTGCCACGAAAGGGACAATTCCCAAAAATTCTCCTGCATATAAACCCCGAACAAACATATTATGCAAATCTGAATTTTCAAAATAGCAGCTTTATTATTCATTTAGGATGATTTTACAATAAATATGAAATGTAGATGCCTCTTTTGGTTACAAAATTCCACTGTTATTTTTTGATTAATCAGCACCAATAAAGCACAAGATCTCAAAAACAGCATTTGGGGGTAATACTGGTGAACAAATATATTATGCAAATCCAAAACAAAGCAACAAAAAAAGGTTTTTTGGCACTTTTCTCCTCTTTTAAAGATTGATTATGATAAAATAATATTTTTTTAAGGGATTTATGCATTAATTATTATGAAATATAGCATAAGGTAGAAATTAATGATTTTTCTAAATAAGAAATGATTGAAAAAAATAAATTCGATCCCTATCACTTTAGAGGACAGCTGCTGACCCCCAGTCTTATGGATGAACCTAAATACATGTTAAAGATAAAAATTACCCTGAAAATTATACAAAAATGTTTTTTTATGTGGTAAAAAAATTCATTTTAAAATCTTGATTTTGAGGATGATGACCTTTCAGATGCTCCTGTTGGTGGTGATGGTGAGCCAAATGTTACCTAAGTACATGCCCATTACAACAACTTGTCTATTAACCTATGTACCATTTTTTGTAGTCATAGCAGCCTCCAATGGAGCCTTCCGACAAGAAATATAACCATCTTCTAAAAACTACAGTATTCACCTTATGAATTGAAGTAAATAAAATTGCAATTCTTTTCTTTTTTAATAATGCTGGGCTGGAGGATGCTATAACTATAAAAATTGGATCATAGTTTAATATATAAGTTGTCATCATGGACATGCACTTTGATAACATTTGGCTCACCATCACCACCAATAGGGGCATCTTAAAGGTCATCATCCTCAAAATCAAGATTTTAAAATAGATTTTTTCAACACACCAAAAAACATTTTTGTATAATTTTCAGGGTAATTTTTATCTTTAACATGTTAACATGTATTTAGGTTCATCCATAAGACTAGGGGTCAGCAGCTATCCTCTAAAGTGATAGGGATCGAATTTATTTTTTTCATACATTTATTATTTAGAAAAATCATTAATTTCTACTTTATACTATATTTCATAATAATTAATGCATAAATCCCTTAAAAAAATATTATTTTATCATAATCAATCTTTAAAAGAGGAGAAAAGTGCCAAAAAACCTTTTTTTTTGTTGCTTTGTTTTGGATTTGCATAATATATTTGTTCACCAGTATTACCCCCAAATGCTGTTTTTGAGATCTTGTGCTTTATTGGTGCTGACTAATTAAAAAATAACAGTGGAATTTTGTAACCAAAAGAGGCATCTACATTTCATATTTATTGTAAAATCATTCTAAATGAATAATAAAGCTGCTATTTTGAAAATTCAGTATTGCATAATATGTTTGTTCGGGGTTTAATATATATATTGGTCTTTTGTAGCATGACCGACGGACCAAGTAAGTTATACACTTGATGCTCATTAGTATAGGGAATCTTACAAAGATTTCAGTCGTGTATCTTGAATAGCAGCCAAGAAATTCACATTTCCCCCTACAGACAAAAAAAACGGACATTTCGAATTACAGAGTAGCTTCGCTACTAAAAAAAAGTTTCCACACACAGAAAGAGTTGAAATTCAATTATGCACTCGCAGCACGACATCTCAGGGATCTTAAGGGATAAGACAAAGGACTATAAATTTATTCCCCTCTCAAATGATGATAAACTACATTACCCCTAGATTAAAATTGTTAGAAAACTGCTAGTTTGTAAAACCTAACCATGCAAGGTTTCTTAAAAGTGCCCAATGTTTTTAGGGCAACGAATGAGAGAATGTATATTTTTTTTATATATTCCTTTATCCTTGTGGTAGCACAATATAACATTCTACTATACACAGATAATAAAAAGAAATATTACCCACATAGCCATATTATTTCTATACATACACCAATAGAGTTACATTAGAGTTGCCAAGCTTAGAATATTATTTCTATACATACACCAATAGCGTTACTTTAGAGTTGACAAGCTTAGAATATTATTTTCATACATCAATAGTGTTACTTTAGAATACAAAGCTTACAATATTATTTCTTACATGCACCAATAGAGTTAATTTAGATGAGCAAGCTTACAATATTATTTAAGCACTAGAGTTAGTTTAGAGTTGAACAGCTTATTATATATCTACATACACAAATGGAGTTGGTTTAAAGTTGCTTAGCTTACAATATAATTTATATATATACACTAATAGAGTTAGTTTAGAGTTGCCAATCTTACAATATTATTTCTGTACATACACTAATAGAGTTACTTTAGAGTTGCCAAGCTCAGAATATTATTTCTATACATACACCAATAGAGTTGCCAAGCTTAGAATATTATTTCTATACATACACTAATAGAGTTACTTTAGAATCGCCAAGCTCACTTTAGAGTTGCTAAGCTTACAAAATTATTTATATACATACACCAATATAGTTAGTCTAGAGTTCAAGCTTATAATATTATTTCTATACATACACTAATAGAGTTACTTTAGAATCGCCAAGCTCACTTTAGAGTTGCTAAGCTTACAAAATTATTTATATACATACACCAATATAGTTAGTCTAGAGTTCAAGCTTATAATATTATTTCTATACATACATCAATAGAGTTAGAGTAGAGTTGCCAAGCTTACATTATTATTTCTATACATACACCAATAGAGTTAGTCTAGAGTTGCTAAGCTTATAATATCATAGATATTATAATTTCTTTTCATACAGCAATACAGTTAATTCAGAGTTTGTAAATTCTGAAGAGCTAATTTACATTTGGATTGGGTTATAATTTCTGCGCTTGATATCAAGCTAGAAAAGGTTTAAGGTTACTCTTAAACTATTTTGTCTTATAAAAGCATATAAAGAAGAATTATATTCAATACTTCAAAACTCCTTCATTCCAAATTTCGACCAATCAGCGATGCCCATTAACCGATTCGACCAATAGCGTCAGTCAATGAGGGTTGTGCTCCTCCCATTGGTTAAAATCGCGCGGCCACCCACAAAAAACGCGGGAATAATGAGTGAGCATGTACGTGCGCCAACCATGGTATGCGGAAATTCTTGCGCGCACTTCTCCTAAATGTCATTCCATTGTTAATTCTTTTGGATAGGTTATCTGTTGGGGTTATTTTATTTTATTGTATTCATGTTGAAAAATGTTAAAAATGTATGAATATATTTAAATTATATTTTCAATTACAACTACTATATAACATAGAAAGTAGCTTTGTATACAATTTGGGGTGGTTTTAGGCTATTTTAGAATACTAAATTTCCATTTAAATACAGTCCAAAGAGCTATACTAGCAAGTACCATTTTTAAGGGTGGTTTAAGGCTATTATCAAGACCTAACTCTCCATAAGATAAGTAACAGCTTTGGAGATTGTTTAGAAGTTGAAAGAAAAAAATATGATTTTAAAGCTTATAGGTTATAATTCAAAATATCCGTCTTAAACGTTTTGGGATAAACGGCTCCGATAAAAGATAGATAGTTGAATCAATCCCATCAATATGGAGAATAATCCTTATAATAAAGTAACAGGATGACTATGTGTTTGTATGTTTGTACCGAAGGATCTCGCTAACCGCTGAACCGAAATTGTGTTTACGTAGATAATTGACATTTTTTCTTCTCAAAAACATTTAAAGTGCCACTAGAGGCCTCTAGGGGCGTAGTCGCTAGTTAAATATAAAACATTCATGGCGGTCGGACTGCTTTTAGGCAGGTATTTACTTATTACTTACTTTTTAAAAGCGAAGCTTTTCTATAATTAGGGTCGGTCGGTCCGTCCGTCCGAGATAGATAGCTTTTATTCGTTAATTTAGGCATGTTAGAATTGTCCTATCGATTTCAAACTTTGCATGGTGATTCCGTTAGTAGTTAGGTACGATTTAGAAAGCGTTGCAACTCTATAATCGTTACCAGAATGTCCGTAGGTCCACTTAAACATGTTGATTTTTTTTTAACTTTTTTAATAACAATTTTTTATGTGATAAAATCATCCGATTGATCTGATTTTTTTATTACTGATTCCTATTACAATAACGTACAATATTATGAGCGCAGCATCTCTATAATCAAGTATTAAAATGTCAGTATGTCCATAAACAGAATTCTGTATTTAGGAAGTTTTGCAACAAATTTACGTATAATTTTGTCAAACCTTATATTTTCATTTTTTGCATATTCAGTTCTGACACTCAACAAAAGTTAATGTTCGTCTGTCATATCGTTTCAGAGCTTCGCTTTTATGGATGTTGTCATCCTTGTTTTCACACATTTCCTTTACCTTTTTCAACAAAAATTTTAATCCTCAGAAGATGGTGATTTTATTTTTCACCATTGGAGATGCACATCAATTAAGCATCTCTTAATTAAGACCCCTTTTATACAAAGTTATTAAATAACCCTCAACCTACCATTTTAAATTTCTATCAACATTGAATGTGATTATAATGGCATTATAGATCACTTTTGTTAATTGTCGACACAATCAATGTAACTATTTTGTGATCTTTGACTGTAGGCAACATTCTATATTTTTCTCGATGGTATTATAGATATTTATCGCAAGGTATTATAGGCAGCTTTCCGAGGATATTAAAATGAAAAAATTATTAGATAAAACCAGTTTTGTTTACGATTTATTTTGATATTGACGGAAAATTGTCTGTTATACGATGCTTTACATACTTATTAGTAAGGCTAGATCTAGTCCAAGGATAGATATCGGTTTAGAAGCCATACTGGAAAGAAATTAATTTAATAAAATGTAAAAAAAAAAGAAATTCTTACAACCAAATGTCAATTAACCAGGACTCGGCATCCGTGTTTCAGCCGGCTGTACGCCTCTGGGAAATCAACATTATACAATTTTTAAATAAGCAGAAAATCTTAACCCAACAATCCCGCTTTTGATTTTTTTTTCATTGCATTTATATGGTTTTTAGAGTTTTAGTCGCAGCTGATGCGCGGCTGTCAAGCCCCAAATCAAACTTCTAAAAGCAGTAATTTAGATGTTATTATTCCTTATAGTTGGGTACATTTTAGGTATTCTGGGTGTTTGTCTTCGTTTTATGTACCTAATTACAGGGATCTTAAGGGATAAGACAATTGCTGATAAATTTAAAAACATCCCCAATGATACTAAATATTACTAACCCTTCGGAAAAGTATCTGTTGAAAGGTTTGGACACATATTGTCTGAAACAAACCAATTAAAATTCAATAAAAAGTATAAAAAAAAACTTTTGAGCCAACGAATAAGATAATGGGTAATAAAACTTATGGTACCAGTGTAAATTACAATCCAATGTCCCCTCCCTCCCTCATTACATGACCTAATTACCAATGCATAGTTGGGAATAATCAATCTATCGCGCGCGGCACCCCACCAGGTTACCCAGTACAGAGCAGTGTAGAGGGATCAGTTGCAGTTCACGGTAAAAGGTTCCTGGGGTCGATTATCTCCAAATATCTATGAGAAAGCCTAAAGTGTCATGTGTTGCGTTAAAAAATACGTCTATGTAAAAAGGAAGGATGAGAGAAGAAGTGGAAAAGGAAAATTCCAAAAAAAGAGATGGATTTTTATGACGCCACACATGAAACTTTAGGCTTTCTCATACGCTGATAGCTGCAAAAACGGCTGAACGTACATGGCATGCCTGCACATCGTTATAAATGATTTAAGAAGGCCTATAAATAATCTGGAAGGGTTAAGATCTAATGATTCATAGGGAATGAAAACACGAGTAAATTATGTCTTTTTCGCGCATTATTTTGTGCTGTGAATTATTGGGTAATAGCTATTCTCAAATATTTGTAGGCCTTATTTTGTTGGTTAAAATTATATGCGAAAATAATATATACGTTTAGCCGTTCGGCCGCTAGCAACCTTTAAAGTTCGTAAATTTTTGGGAGATATTGGATTCCAGGATTATTCTAGCGTGATCTGCACTTGATCCGAGTAGAGTGACAAAGACATAGTTATCTGTCAACAGTTAAGATTGGTGTACCTCAGAATTGGATTCTTAAAAAACTTTTTTACTCACTTGCTCACTAAAATCAGTGAGGCTCGTTAAACATTTTTGTGAAAAATCAACCAAAATCGCATAAAAAATCTACGAAAATAAAATAAAATCTTATGTTAATAACCCTTTAATGATTTTATTCAATTTTTGTATATTTTTTATGCGATTATAGAGAATTTTTCACAATTTTTTTAGCGAGCCTTACTGATTTTAGTGAGCAAAAAAGTTTTTTAAGAATCCACCTCAGGCAGGGAGGGGACAGTGGACTTTAAATTGCATTGGTACCCAAAGTTCTATAAAACTATATAAAACTTTGGGTACTTTAATTAATTATTAATAAATTGATTGGTTCAAAACTTGTAAAGTCCACACTTTTCAACCAATATTTCTAATCTACATAAAGGCTATATTTGTTTATTATCATTGGAGATATAAATTCATCGTCCATTGTCTTATCCCTTAGGATGCATGGTTTGCATTGACAGAGATAGAGAATCATAAAAATAATTTAATTCCCAATTGATTAACAAAATTACCCCTTTAACACTGTAATTTAAACAAACCAATCATAATTTAAGCAGTTCAAGAAATGGTTATCCTTATAATAAAGTAACAAGATGTCTGTGTGTCTGTCTGTCTGTACTTATCGGGCTTCTCCTTAGACGACAGCTACTCATAGGTTCTGGGAAGGTTTATAACTATTTTAGGGGAGGGTAGCAATACCCTCCCAAGTGAAATCTCCCCTAAGACATATCCCCCCCCTCCGAAAACAAAACAAAAAACAGAACAAAATTCTATTTTTTTTCGCTATTTTTGTATAATTTTGCAGAAAATATTGAACAACCCTCTCTAACATGAACTAAATGTCATCAAATTCAGATTGAATATTTTGCCAAGGATAATTTTATGTTCAATGGTAGCGCAGCCTTTTAAAGATCATTTACACTCCCTCCCTTAATAAAATGTTATTATTTAAAATTCTATATAATGTTGAACTTAAATTAACAGATCTATAGTATAGATGTACAAATATACAGACAACTATCTCCCTTCCTTTTTAAAAGAACTCTTTCGTCTGCTTCCAAATAATTTTCTGCTACTTGGCTGTGTTAATATAAACGACACCATTGGTTGATTTTCAATTACCCAATAGAAAGGATGCACAAGGTGGTTGCGAATGGGAGATACAGTAATTTAACCCTTTCTTCCTCTAGTGTTTTACTCTAATCTTACATTTGAGACAAACCAACCAACACAGTAGATCATAAAGAGTAGAATTGCTTTTAAAAATTATTCATTTATGCTTATGAAATTCTATAATGTAAAAGTAGAATAATCATTATTCAAAGAAATACAATTAGAATTTAGAAAATTTAAATTTTAGGCAAAAGTTATTTGAATTGAGGGAGGAGACATTGGGTTTTAAATTCAATTGGTATCCAAAGTTTTGTAATATCCTCTTAGAATTTTTTAATTTAGAAAATTTGAGTATCCCCCCTTCCGCCTCTGACAGAACTATGTACTCTGCCCGCAGCGCTCGGCTCCCCTTGCCTGCCTAGCCGCAGCGCTCGGCCCTCTTGCATGCCTAGCCGCATCGCTCGGCCCTCTTGCCTGCCTAGCCGCAGCGCTCGGCTCCCTAGCCTATAACCTAACCTATCCTATAATAGTTGTTCTCTGTTGGGGAGGGGGGGGGGGGGGGGAACAAAAATTTTCAAAATTGAAAAAAAAATTCTAAGAGGATAACAGCCAAAGTTTTGAAACCACTATCTTATTCGTTCGCTTAAAAACTTTTGATACTTTTGTCAAATTTTATTCATTGGTTTCCAAACCAGTAGTGTCCAAAATGTTTAACCAATTGTATAAATCTACATTTTTTGTCATCATTGGTAATGTCCATTTATCATACATTGCCTTATCCCTTAGAAAAGCAAGAAATAAAAAAACATTTTTATCTAAAATTGTCCTAAAACAGTAAGGTTCTTTTATTTGTTTTTTAACCCTTACAGATCGGCGGGGGGGGGTCCAAGAGCCCCCCCCCCTCTAGTTTTTTCAATCTCATTTTTTTGTAGGTAAGATGGAGAGCTGTAACTTCATGACTTTTTAAGTTTAGTAATTATACGTAGGCAAGAGTTGATTTTATTAGGATATCTGGTCTGTGTCGGTCGTGGTGTCCGGTCAAAGTCGGTTGGGTAGCAAAAAAAATTAGAAAAAATTCTAAATAAATCTTAATTTCTACATTATACTTTTGTGTATAAGGTAGAAACCTAAATTTTTTTTTGGTGAATACTTAGATATCAATGACCTTCTGAGAAAAGTGGCGTTATGACCGTTTGACCGCTCCCTGACCGACTTTATGACCGATTTTTGTCCGGCTTTTACTACAAACATATATCATGAATATCGTGGCTTCTATTACTGCTAGAGACCTATAATTTTTTTTGGTAAATCCTTGAGCAATAATAAAAAGATAAAAATATTAATTTGCGCCGCCAACCGCCGTTTTACCGCCGTAACCGCCGAAAATGGCGGTTTCCGTTATTTGCCGTTTTTTGGCGATGATCAGAAAAAGAAATTTTTTTGTCATGAAAAATAAAAGTTCGTCATAAAATTTGGTCATCCTAGCTGCAAAATTGGCCGCTCTACAGCTGTTTTAAAATTTAGCGGCTGGCCGCTAAAAAGCGACTAAGGAGGGGTCTGTCCGCTATGACTAGAAAAAGTAATTTTCTCTAAAAATACACATGAACCACCAGAAAAACATTTTACGTCTTTATCTGTACCAGGAGCCGAGATAGAGGGAAGGGCTCTTGGAGCCCCCCCCCCCCCGCGGGCCGCCCCCCCCCCGATCTATTAAGGTGGGAATTGGGGCCCGATCTGTAAGGGTTAAGATCTCAATAGCTACTGAACCAATTGAGTTTTTCATTTTAGTGCAGCTTTACAAAGGTCCCAAAATGGTTTTAAACTATTTTATCATTATATTTTAAGTCCTTTGATGGCTCTAAGCTTATTTTCAATCTTTTAATGCTATGGACACAAATACTAGTATCAATAATGGAATAAGACAATGGCTAAATAATGGATGTTTATCCATAATAATGATACACAAAAATAACCCCTCTGTAGATTACAATTATTGGTTAAAACGTTTGGACACTGAACTTAATGAACTAACCAAACAAAATTCAATAAAAGTCCCCCAAGTTGATAAGCCAACGAATAAAAAAACGTGGTATTATCCTGTTACAATTTTTTTTTTAATTTTGAAAATTTTAATAAAATTTTTTAATACATACAAATAAGAAAATTGTAAGGTTTTTTTGGTAGGTCTCCTACCCAATAATAGTTATAAGCCGCCCTTACTCAATTAATTTATCAATTTTTCAACATTTTTATGATATTTATTTTTGTTAAACATTTTGTAATATTTTTTCTCTCAATTTCTATGATTTTTAAATAAAAATATATACAACAAGGATGACAACAGCTATAAAAACGAAGCTCTAAAACGGAGAGACAAACGGACATTAACACTTGTTTAGTGTCAGAACTGAATTATCAGAATATAAATGTATAAAAGTTTCTACAAAATTGTAAGTAAATTTGTTAAAAAACTCCGTAAACTTAGGATAATGTTAAAGGACATACTTACATTTTTGGGACTTGATTGTAGAGATACTTACAACATTGTATTTTGTTGTGCTAGGAATCAGTGTTCCAAAAATCAGATCAACTACTACAGGAATCATCATGCAAAGTTTGAAATCGATAGGACAATTATAACATGTATAAATTAACGAAAAAAGTTATCCGTTACGTACGTACGGAACGACCCTAATTATAGAAAAGCTTCGCCTTTAAAAATATTTATCCGTAAGTAGTGCAGCAACAAAGCTAAAATATTTCTTTAAAACCGATTAATATCCTCTTGATTGGAACAGGTTCTCCTCCATACTAAAAACTCATTTAAAGCATCGTGATATTGACAATTTTCCATAAATATTTAAATAAATAGAATTAATACAAGTTTTGTCATTTTTTATAACTATTTCTACAATTACAATCCAGAAGTTTATCAAAGTACTTAATTAATTTTCAAGTAGATGTTCTGAATCAATATGTAAAATTCATATTTTGTTTGTGAGTCTAGTGAAACTAGTCTCCTATTATTAATAGTTGAGACCTCTGATCAAAATTGAATCAATACTCTTAAATACTTAAATAACTATATTAAGTCAAGAGGCTTTTAAAAGCGAAGCTTCTCTATAATTAGGGTCTGTCTGTATGTCTGTACGTAACGGATAGCTCTTTTTGTTAATCACGGCATGTTAGAAATATCCTATCGATTTCAAACTTTGCATGGTGATTCCTGTAGTAGTTAGGTACGATTTAGAAACGTAGCAACTCTATAATCGTTACCATAATGTCCGTACGTCCATTTTAAATATGCTCATTTTTTACTTTTTTTTGACAACAAATTTTTGTATCTTTTAATTATCCGATTCATCTGCTTTTTTAAATACTAATTTCTATTACAGCAAGGTGCAGTTTTGTAAGTGATGCATCTCTATAATCAAGTCCTAAAAATGTAAGTATGTCCTAATATATCATATTTGTAAGTTGCTTTGCAACAAATTACCTTACAATTTTATTTAGTCTCATGTATTAATATTCTGTTTATTCAGTTCTCTCACTCTACATACAAGTCTTATTGTTCGTTTATCCTTCCATTCCGAGCTTCGCTTTTATGGATGTTGTCATCCTTGTTTTATTTTGTTTGTTAAGATCTCTCTTTAACTCTTTAACCACTGAACCAATTAACTTCTCCACTTTAGGAAAGCTTGATAGATAGGTCCGAAAATGGTTTTGGACGATTTTATTTTTTGATTTTAGTCATGGGATGATTTTAGTATTTTTTTTGTCATCTCACACCTAATACTTTAATGAATTACTAGCGGCTACGCCCCTAGAGGCCTCTAGTGGCACTTTAAATGTTTTTTTTTTATTTCGTGTCTATGTTTCGTTAAAATCTCTAGAATATTTTTTAAAAATTCGTTTTTTTGTGATTTCTCTTAGGAGGGTGGTGGTACCCTCCCTAAAAATAGTTATAAACCTTCCCTGGACCTACCTGAGAAGCTATATAATAGGATGATTGGGTGTTCCCATACTTTCCAACCATTAATTTAAATAATTTGGAATGTATCTCAATTTATCGTCCATTGTCTTATCCCTAGAGATTCCTGTTAGAATGTTAAATGTTCGCCACCATATAGAGAATGGAACCATAATTCTCAAAAAATACAATACCTACAGAAATATAGTTCTAGAACAGCTTTGCTCAATAACATAACAATTAAATTTTAGCCTAGGCAAGCTTTCTAACTTTAATGTGACATTACATTAGACTAGACCTTAGAATTAATTCTAGATATATTAGAATACTTTTGCAGGGAGAGAGGTGACATTGGGATGTTTATTACGCTGGTACACAAAGTTTTATCATTTTTTCTCTCCAAAACTAGTCGTGTCCAACATTTCTACCAATAGTTTTAATCTACAGAAGGGGTAATTTTGTTTATTATCATTGGGGATGTTAATAAATTTATCGTCCATTGTCTTATCCCTTAAGATCCCTGAAATATAATACAATACTAGCTAAAATATATGGACAAATTATTCTAATACCAGGTTTATTACTATTAAATAGCACCCCCCCTGGGGGCACGGGCAATCTTAAACATTTTTAAAAGCGAAGCTTTTCTATAATTAGAGTCGGTCCGCCCGTCCGCCCGTCCGGAAAGAAAAGCTTTTGTTAATTTAGGCATATTAGAATTGTCCTATCTATTTCCAACTTGGTGATTCCTTTAAAGTTAGCTACGATTAGTAGTAGAAAGCGTAGCAACTCTATAATCATTACCAGAATGTCCGTCCGTCCATTTTAAACTTTTTAACAACAATTTCTTATATCCGATTGATCTGATTTTTGGAATACTGATTCCTTAAACAACAAAGTACAATGTTATAAGCGAATCATCTCTATAATCCAGGCCTAAAAATGTAAGCATGACCTTAAACATTATTTATTCAGTTTTTCAACAAATTTACTTACACTTTTATTTCGACTTTTATACATTTATGTTCTGATTATTTAGTTCTGACACTCAACAGTTGTTAATGTTCGTTTGTCCTACAGTTTCAGAGATTTGCTTTTATGGATGTTGTAATCCTTGCTTTATTGGGGGTGGGGTTGGAAGAGGAGGGGGGGGGGGTGTATCTTTTTCTTACCCCATTAAAAAGACGCCCAGAATTTTTTATCCTTAATTTTTTTCTTAATTTAAAATACTTTTTGGAGAATTAAAAAAATAATATAATGATTGTTTTAATTGAAAAAGTGGATGTAGAATCGAAAAGGGAGGGTACATTAGACTTTAAATTATACATATTTTATAAAATATTAGAGTAAAACACTAGAGGGAGAAAGGGTTTAATAACTGTATATCTCCATCGAAACCGTCTTGTGCAACCTTTCTATTGGGTCATTGAAAATCAACCAAAATGGTGTTTCTTATATTTCACAGCCAAGAAGCAGAAAACAATTTAGAAGCAGACGAAAGAGGTCTTTGAAAAATAAAGGGAGGTAGTTGTCTGTATATACAATACATCTATGCTGTAGATCTGTTTATAAAATATTCTCTCATTTGTTGGCTCAAATTTTTGGTAATTTATTAAATCTCGATTAGATGATTCAAACCAGCTGTGTCAAACTTATCAACTAACGAATAACGGGTAATTTTGTTTATCATCACGGAGAATCTTCATAAAATTTTAATCGTTTGTCTTATTTCTTAAGAGTCCTGAAGCTTAATAAGTAAAATATATATAAGAGTTTTTATATTAATAATTGATAAATTTAAACCATTTTAGATTAAAAAAGTTGGATGACAATTGAAAGTCTTTAACATAGTCAAGAAGAAAAAAAAGATGATAAGAATAAAAAAGGAGAGAGATATATCTTCTAAAAAACATATGGCATAGGAGGAAAAAATTTGTCCGGTGAAAATGAATATAAAATATAAGTGGATATTATGACAAGGGAAAAATTGTCGTTAATTTAGGTTGTTAACATGTACATCCGTTGTTGGTCAGTTCGTTCAACCAGTATGAGGGAAGGGAAGGGGATGGGGGAAATGGGGTACAGGGAAAGAAGTCGTTATTTTAGCAAGCTACACTTTTTGGGTATAGTCCCTTTCGTAACATCTCAACTTATGGGGCGATTGTTCGTATTTTTCACAGTAGCTTTTCTCCTATTTCTACCCCCTGCGGGGCCAATTACCTAACCCTGTCGGGCAATCACCTAACCTAATCTAAAAAAACATATAAAAAGCCATTTTAAAAATACGACTAATCGCCCCTTATAGGGCGATGTTACGAAAGGGAATATTCCCCAATTTATACTTCATTAAAGCACATGATAACTTGGTGAAAGATCCAAGTAATAATATATCCATTCCGGTCAGGTTTCAAACTAATTTTTGGACTGTTAGTAAATCTTGTACAACATCCTTGTGTGTCTAAACTTTTCTATCAATAATTTTATTCATGTTTATTTATACAGCGTCAATAATGTCTTATCCCTTAAGATACCTGATTGATCTGATACTAGCAGCTACGCCCCTAGAAGCCTCTAGTGACACTTTAAATGTTTAGTTTTTTTTGTGGCGTTCAAGGTTGCGTAGGAGTCTTTTTCTACGATACCTCGCAATGTTACGTAGGAGTCTCTATACTTAAAATAAAAATTTCGATTTATTGTGATTGATATTGGGGTGGTACCCTCCCACAAAATAGTTATAAACCTTTCCAGGATCTATGAGAATCTACCCTGTTAAGGAGAACCCGATCGGTTGAGCGGTTAGCGAGATCCTTCGGTACAAACACACAGACAAACAGACAAACATCCTGTTATTTTAGTACAAGGATTTCATTAGAATCTCATTCCCTCATCCTGTTATAAAACGATCATTTAAAATTTAGGAGTTTAGCTTCCAGAATTTAAGGCATATGGAACTTTAGAAGGAAAAAAGCGTCCATGCCATTTGAAAAATTTTGGGATAGTTATTTATCGCACCGTGTTATAGACAGCTTTCCGCGGATATTGAAATGAAAAATCATAAGGTTAAAACCAGTTGTGTTAGTTCCGAGATCCCCGACATACCAATAATGGCATGAATTTTATATTCGTTGAAATTGTCTGATTTACGATGCTATATATGATTTTTCAGTATGTTTGAGAACCGGTTCTAATCCAGTGGATATTGACCGGTTTCAAAGCCATACTGGAAAGATTCTGCTAACAGTTTCTCAGAAGAACTACTAATAGTTATTTCTCGCATCGTATCATAAATAGCTTTCCGCGGAAATAAAATGTGGCGTGCAGAGTGATTCACCAGAGGGGGTGAAACCATATGAAAAAAGATCAAATTAGGCCTTACCAATTTCATTGGGGTGTTGGCACCCTTCTACACCCCCATACTGTAAGCAAATAATTATATATGTATACCAAATGATAAACAAAATTACCCCTTCTGGCGATAAAACTGATTAGTTGAAAATTTTTGACTGCTAGTTTGAACCTACCAACCAAGATTAAAGTACGTGAAGAAATTTGCTCAAAAAATCAGCATGTGACGTCATAAAAATGAGGGAGATGAGAGGAGAAGTGGGAAAGAAACCCCTAAAAAAAAAGATGCATAATCCCTCATTTTTTGCTGATTTTTTGAGCGCCTTTCTTTACGTACAAGATTAAGTAAAAGTACCTAAATCTATGAAGCCAACGAATAAGATAACTTGTTTATTAACACATTGGGTTTTAGTATAATCTGAAGTCCATTGTCCACTCCCCCCCCCCCATCCCCTGTGGGGCTACCAATTTACAAATACAACCTAAACTATAAAACATGGCACATATTTTAAACTAGCGGCTACGCCCCCTAGAGGCCTTTAGTGGCACTTTAAACATTATTTTTTTCGTGTCTATAAGGCGCTAAAATTTTTTGATTTTTGTGATTTCTCTTGTGAGGGTGGGTTCGGCGGTTAGCGAGATCCTTCGGTACAAACATACAAACACACAGATAAACAGACATCCTGTTACTTTATTATAAGGATAAAATACCATTTAAAAATACCTTCTATCCGTGGGCAACTGGTTAAAACGCCATAAAGTTTAATCTTGTCATTTAAACTGTTAAAATTAGAATTATGTATTAGGTAGCCGGAGATTTTTTCCAAACCTTGAAATAAAATATACATATTTTAAAAATTTACATTATTTTTCGCGCTTTTTTTGGTCCCATAGCCAAGGTCATAAATTAAAAAAAAGAATTTTAAACTCTTTTCTCGTATTCATTCGAATCCGGTGGATCGGAACCGGTTCTCATCCATGCGAAAGAACTATGTCTAGCATCGTATTATATACAGCTTTCATAAATATAATCGGCACCTCGGGGCTAAAAAACTGGTTTTAATCTTATAATTGTACATTTCATATCTGCGGAAAACTGTTTATAATACGATGCGAGAAATAACTATAAATGCCATTAAAACTAAACTTTTTAAGACAAAAATAAATAAAAATCTAATGCTAATAATCTATATATGGCTAAATAAAATTGCTTATATCTAAAAATAGAATAGCCCAAAACCATCAAAGGTGAAAGGACCTATGTTAAGCTTACCTAAAATTTTAACAGGACTAGCGGGGCATCGGCCTTAGATGACTCTAGGGACATTTTAGGTGAAACCCTCCAATAAAATAGTTCCCAGGGCCTATGAGAAGGTAATCTGTTAGCGAGATTCTTTGGTACAAACAGACAGACAGACTCAAAAACTTTTATATAAAGGAGGGGTAAAACATTGAAATTTTAAATTTTGTGGCGGAAATCACCTCTTTACCCCCCCCCCCCTTTGGACGTTTCTGAGAGGAATGTCCTTAAATTGAAAGTATATCCTTTTACTGTATCCTAATTTATGAACTTTTGTAACAAATTTATGTACAATTTTGTTTAGACTTTCAAATTTTGCTGGTATATTCCTTTTTGTGGCAGCGCCCCTTAAGGGGCGTTTCATCTTATTTTCACAGTAGCTTTTCACTTATTTCTAGCCCAAGCGGGGGACTCTAAGCCTGCGGGGACAATTGCCTAACCCTACGGGGCAATCACCTAACCCAATGTAACCTAACCTAAAATAACCTATCAAAATCCATTTTAACAATACGACGAATCGCCCCTTAAGGGGCATTACCACGAATGGGACTATACCCAGTTTGGCTTATTTACATAAAAACATACACACGAGTTATTGTTCGTTTGTCCTTCCAATTTACACACATAAGTTACTCTCTAGATAGATGGACGCACTGACGATCAAACACATAGAGTTGCTACTTGCTTGTTAAAACAAGGATGACAACAACCATAAAAGCGAAGCTCTAAAACGGAAGACCAAACGAACATTAACAGTAAGAACTGAATAGTCAGAATATAAATGCAGAAAAGTCAAAACAAAATTGTAAGTACATTTGTTGAAAAACTGCTTAAATACAGGATAATGTTCAAGGACATACTTACATTTTAGGACTTGATTATAGAGATGTTCCTCGTATAACATTGTACTTTGTTGTTATAGGAATCAGTATTCCAAAAATCAGATCAATCGGATAGTAATAATGGTTAGAAATAATTGTTAAAAAGTTAAAATTTAACATGTTTAAAATGTACGTACGGACATTCTGGTAATTATAATAGAGTTACTACAGAAATCACCATGCAAAGTTTGAAATCGATAGGGCATTTCTAACATGCCTAAATTAACAAAAAAGCTTTCCGTAACGGACGTACGGACTGACCCTAATTATAGAAAAGCTTCGCTTTTAAAAAATGAATAGGAATTTTTATAATTTACAGGTGTTTACTGTTAAATAAACTTCATGAACAGAAGCTTAGAGTTTTTTTTTAAGTCAGAAACTTAAGGGATAAGACATTGGACGATAAATTTATGTACCCCCCCACTCCCCTATCACCTAATGATTAAAATTAATGGTTGAAAAGTTTGGATACTCTAAGTTTTAACCAACCAATAAACATTTAATAAATAATCCCACGATTTTAAGCCAACAAAGGAGATATCTTAAAACTTTGGGTACCAGTGTAATTTACAATAAAATGTCCCATCCCTCCCTGGCAAAAGTAGTACAAGACTGACAAAGATTCAGGGAAAGTACAATGATAAAACTAGGGGTGGGCTGGATATCCGGCCTTATACCGGAAATTAAAACTATCCGGCCGGATATCCGGCAATATAATCCTATCTATAATACAAAGTAGAACGATGTTTGTCCGTCTGTCTGTCCGTCTGTCCGTCTGTCTGTCCGTCTGAAGCTTAAGATCTCAGTAACCACTGAACCGATTGGGCTCTACTCTTCAGGGAATATACCTACTGGTCCTGTGATGGTTTTAAGCTATTTTTTGGGGGGTGGGACACCCCCAACCCCCCCAAAAAATGAAAAATGCCCCCCCCCCAAAAAAAAATTTTTTTTTACTTTTTCTTTTTAAATCTAAAATACATAAAATTAGGTTGATCAAACCTCTTAGGGCAAAGTCCCTAGAGGCTAGGGGCGAAGCCGCTAGTTATATATAAAGTAGTAAGCGTTTTTTGTCTGTCCCGAAGGATCTCGCTAACCGCTGAACCGATATGGTTCTCTCTTACAATGAAGCTTCTTATAGGCCCTGGGAAGGTTTTAAACTATTTTTGGGGAGGGTGTCTTCACCCATTCCCCCCCCAAACATATTTTTTTACTCTTTGAAACTCAAATTTAAAATGGGATGAGGTCGACTTTTCCCCCTGCTACCTTAAGTGCCACTAGAGGCTTCTTGGGGGCGTAGCCGCTAGTCTTTTATATTTTACTAAAAGATTCTTACTTTTTAAATTTTAAATGGCTGTAAATTTCTTATTTTTGAAGGCAGAAGAAAATTAAAAAAAAAATTAATATTAAAAATCTCAAAACATGATTTTGGGCGGCGGCAGCTGTACTTGGCAGCTGCCAGCCGCCACAACCGGCAGTATGCGGCAAACGGCAGCTAATTTTTATGGAGACATTTTATACTACTTAAATATCGGGTTATCTTGCCGGATATCCGGCATTAAAAGTCAGCCGGATATCCGGTATCTGACTAAAAAAGTATCCGGCCCAACCCTAGATAAAACCCAAGGATTTTAAGGGCTAAGAAATGAATTTTGAATTGACATACATTCCGATTGACGATAAACTAAATTACCCCTGCTGTAGATTTAAATTATTGGTTGAAAAAGTTTGGACAATACATGATGGGGAAAAAAATTATAAAATTTTTTATTTTGGGTGCTAATGTAATTTACAGTCAAATGTCCTCTCCTTCCCTGGTATACTTATAACAAAGTAACAGGATGTCTGTTTGTCTAACTGTTTGTGTGTACCGAAGGATCTCCTTTACAGGGTAGCTTCTCAGGTTCAGGGAAGGTTTATAACTATTTTGGGGGAGGGTACCACCGCCCTCCCAAAAGAAATCACAAAAAAATGAATTTTTACGCAGAGATATTTCAACGCAACATAGATAGGTATCGTAGAGACTTGAACAAAAAAAAACAAAACATTTAAAGTGCGTGTAGCGGCCTCTAGGGGCGTAGGCGCTCGTAATGATAAAACCAGTGACCCTAGCGCAAACCCATGGAGGGGAGGGACAATGGCCTGTAAATTTTACTGGTACTTAAACTGGTTGTTAAAACTAGCAGTTACCAAACATTTCAACCAATGCAATGATTTGAATCTGCAGAATGAATATTTTTGTTTTTCATAAAGTTGGAGTAAACATATTTTTTTTTAGTTGCAAAGCCCTATTTCTGTGCAAGAAGCCTACTGTGAAAAAAAGATAAATACCAAAACGTAAATGCTCTTAGCATTTTTAACTAAATACTAATAAATGTTATGACCTTACTACATTCATTCAGATGCGTGCACAGGTATTTACAGAGGTTTGTCTAATTGATGTATCCTTATAATAAAGTAACAGGATGTGTGTTTGTCTGTCTGTTTGTTTGTGCCGAAGGATCTCGCCAACCGCTGAACCGATCGGGTTCTCCTTAACAGGGTAGGTCCCGGGAAGGTTTATAACTAATTTGGGGGAGGGTACCACCACCCTCCCAAGAGAAATAACAAAAAAATTGAATTTTTTTACTTGGAGAACTGAACGCAACATAGAAAGGTTACGTATTATCTAAAAAAAAACATTTAAAGTGTTTCTAGAGGCCTCTAGGGGCGTAGCCGCTAGTATAAATAAAAGTAACAGGATATCTGTCAGTATGTCTGTATGTGTACTTGTAGCGAAGGATCTCTGGAAAGACATGATTTTCTGTTACAGTCAAGATTCTTAGGGAAGGTTTATAAGTGCAACAACAGATCTATAGTATAGATGTATATACAAACAACTATCTCCTTTCCTTTTTAAAAGACCTCTTTCTACTGCTTCTAAATAATTTTCTGCTACTTGGCCGTGTTAATATAAGCAACACCATTGCATTGGTTGATTTTCAATGACCCAATAGAAAGGTTGCACAAAGGGGGTTGCGATGGGGAGATACAGTTATTTAACCCTTTCTACCTCTAATGTTTTACAAATTGAAATTGAAATTGGAGGGTCGACATCCCCTCACCCCTTACCCCTATGTGCTATAGAGACCTCTAGGGGCATAAAAAAAAACAATAAAGTAATTTATGGACTCTTAGGCGTACGATAAACAAAATTACCCCTTTTGTAGAATAAAATTAATAATGGAAAAGTTATTATACTGAAGAATTGGCACATCAACCAAGCAAGCCAACGTATACAGGGAAAAGACAATGGACAGTAATTGATTAATACACCCCGAGTACGATAAACAAAATTACCCCTTCTGTAGATTAAAATTACTAGTGGAAAATTTTAACCAGCGAATGGGTTAACGTATTTTCAGCAAAAAAATCTTAGTTTAATTTGATGTCCAATATCATCTCCCTCTTTGAATATTCTATTAATCTTGTATTGACCTGTCTCAACCCAATTCTTTATCATGTACATAAATTCTTTCCTCATAAGCCAACACATTCTAAACCATATTATAAAAATGAATTGTCTTATCCCTTAAGATCCCTGCACCTGTCTTTATCTTGTATTGACCTGTCCCTACCCTACCCTTTAACCCAATTCTTTATCATGTAAATTCTTCCCTCATAAGCCAACACATTCTAAACCATTTTTATAGTGAATTGTCTTATCCCTTAAGATCCCTGCACCTGTCTTTATCTTGTATTGACCTATCTCTTCCCTACCCTTTAAACCCAATTCTTTATTATGTAAATTCCTCCCTCATAACCCAACACATTTTAAAACTATTTTTCAACCCTTTCTTGACGAAAACGATTTCTTCAGAATTTATTTTTTTGTCACCTACTAAAAAAGTAATCTTATATAAACGAATGTTTTTGCTTAACAAAGAATATCGCAAACCACCTGACAGATATGGCTCATATAGGTCAAATGAATTTTTTTCTATTTTTGTGGAAGATTATTTTACTTAATTTTGAAAAAAAACATAACGGCTAAACTTTAACTTTCTCATTTTGAGCTACAACTCTAAGCTTCCTATATTATACCTTATTAATACAGGAATCTTCACGACAGGTTTAACCTTCAATAATAGACATAAAATGTAAGTTAAAATTGTTGAATTTTGTTCTGTTCGACTGCAAAGGGTTAAACGTTGAAAATCAGTTTTGGTGCGAATTTCCTGCGGTTTTTAGTATCACATTCGAATATCTTTTAGTAGCACACATTACAATATAATTCAATTTCCTTGGAAATTTAAAGATTTGGGGGAGCTTCAACCACCCTCCCCCCCCCTACCATCTTATACAAAAAAAGATTATTGTTCCTTGTCTTGTAGAAGCACAAATTTTAAAAAATATATAAGGGAAAAGACAATGGACGATAAATGAAGATAATCACAAATAGTGACAAACAAATTTAACCCTTACAGATCGGGCCCCAATTCCCACCTTAAAAGATCGGGGGGGGGGGGGGGGGGGCTCTAAGAGCCCCCCCCTCTATCTCGGCTCCTGGTACAGATAAAGACGTAAAATTTTTTTCTGGTGGTTCATGTGAATTTTTAGAGAAAATTACTTTTTCTTGTCATAGCAGTCAGACCGCTCCTTGGCCGCTTTTTAGCGGCCATACGCTAAATTTTAAAACAGCTGTAGAGCAGTAAATTTTGTAGCTAGGATGACCAAATTTTAGGACGAACTTTTATTTTTCATAACAAAAAAATTACTTTTTCTGATCATCGCCGAAAAACGGCAAATAACGGAAACCGCCATTTTCGGCGTTTACGGCGGTAAAACGGCGGTTGGCGGCGCAAATTAATAATTTTATCTGTTTATTATTGCTCAAGGATTTACCAAAAAAAAATTATAGGTCTCTAGCTGTAATAGAAGCCACGATATTCATGATATATGTCTGTAGTAAAAGCTGGACAAAAATCGGTCATAAAGTCGGTCAGGGAGCGGTCAAACGGTCATAACACCACTTTTCTCAGATGGTCATTGATATCTAAGTATTCACCAAAAAAATTTTAGGTTTCTACCTTATACACAAAAGTCATAATGTAGAAATTAAGATTTATTTAGAATTTTTTCTAATTTTTTTTGCTACCCAACCGACTTTGACCGGACACCACGACCGACACAGACCAGATATCCTAATAAAATCAACTCTTGCCGACGTATAATTACTAAACTTAAAAAGTCATGAAGTTACAGCTCTCCATCTTACCTACAAAAAAATGAGATTGAAAAATCTAGCGGGGGGGGGGGGTGCTCTTTGAGCCCCCCCCCCCCCGATCTGTAAGGGTTAACACTTCTGCAGATAAAAATTATTGGTGAAAAAGTCTAAACACTTCAAGTTTGGTACAAACTAATCAAGAAAGTTTTGGAACCCGATATCAATGTAAGGATTCACAGGGGCGTCCAAGCCTTTATTTTGGGGGGTAATTTGCTTTTTTTTGGGGGGTATTTCCCCCCCTAAAATTGTTCAGTGGGGGTAAAAAGCCTAAGGTAGGGGTAAATTTTAAATGGGGGAGGGGAAGGGGATAAATTAAAAAATTCGTTGGGGGGGGGGGGTTGATCACCCCATACTCCCCCCACTTGGACGTCCTTTAAGGAAGAATATAATATACCCTTCATCCCTGCTTGAATGTGCTGACCTGTTGGCGGATGGGTGACGCTTCGGGTTCAAGTCCTTGAAACAACACCATCTTGAAATAACAATCGCCAACAATATTAAGTAAGGCAACCCCTAACAGACAACCAACACTTTGATGAGACGACCCTTGTCTAGAAGTCCTATCTTTGCATGGTTTTGGATTGTGCCTGTTTAAGGATGAAGGCATTCACTTGAAGTTAAATATCGCTTCTTACATTAGGTACCATTTTTAACGTCTCTAGTATGACGCGGAGTTGAGCCAAGTATCGAACTTTTCACCTGTCGGACGACGATCAGATGCACTAGGTGTTGAGCCACGGCCGTGATTTGTTACTTGAATGGGATACTGTAGACCAGAATGTGTTAGTAGCACATTGGAATGATATCTACAGGAATGCTAAAATGGTTTCAAAAGAGTTTTTACAAAAACACGGAGTACTCATCAATTTTAGCAATAATAGATATATTATGACTTGGAAGTTGCGGCAGATTTTCATATACTCTACTAAAGGGATGCCCGTAGCTGGCTAAAATAATGATACCCCCCATCAACCCCTTTACGAACTGACAAACAAATGATGTCCATATGTTAGCAACCTCAATTAACGTCAGATTTTTCCATGTCAATATAACCACGTATTCTATATCCATTAAAGCAATGTTTTTTTTAGAAATCGTAGCAACTCTATAGATATCCCCTTTCCTCACTGACTGACTTACTTGTATGTTGTATATCATGCAGTATTAGAGTAAATGCTATAAGAGTGTCACTTATAGAGTCAAATCTATTAGAGTATTTTAGTATTCATGTTAGAACATGTATTAAAATATTTTTTTCCCTAACTGGGGTAGACTAACATTGGGATGCAATCAAAGTAAAAAAAAAGAGGTTCATTAAATTTAACGAAATCT
Source organism: Acartia tonsa (assembly GCF_053477335.1). Lineage (NCBI taxonomy): Eukaryota > Metazoa > Arthropoda > Copepoda > Calanoida > Acartiidae > Acartia > Acartia tonsa. The sequence continues at coordinate 36,810,547 of NC_137268.1, read as the reverse complement.
TAATCGTCTGGTACAAACTAACAGTGTCTAAACTTTTCCACCAATAATTTTAAAGGATAATTTTGTTTATCATAATTGGGTGTTAACATCAATTTGTATTATACCTAGCGATCCAAATATAATAAATTTAGCAAAAATGGTTGAACACCACTAACCATATTAGCAATCTTAAAAGGTTGTATTTCAAATTAAATACTGAATAATTTTACATTGATTTCATAAGAAGTTTGAAGAAAAATAAATAAAAAAAACCTGTGACGTTTTATTTTTGAAATGAAAAAAGAAAGGGAGGGCACTATGTTCCTGACAGGGACAATAAATCGATTTTTACATTTTGGAAAATACACTTGTTTAGTAATATACACAAGTTTTTTGAAATAAAACCAAAAGAATTAGCTCTTTACTATGAAAAATAAGAATTTTATGTCTATTCATACCAGAGGTTTGGAATGAAGTTCCTTTTCATCATAGTAGACAACTATTTTTTCGGTCAACTAAACTACATTTTAAATCAGTGTGGACTGCTTATTTTTCAAGCTATTGTTAAGTATTATATATTTTTGGATTCAATATGTAATAATTTATACGTTTAGCTATTAAAAGAAGTCAAATTTGATCAAAATTTGAAAATGTACACTCTCTATGATTTTTTGTCATTTTTTGGCTTTTCTGGAACACGGTGGAGGGTGGAGACACTGGCCAGTAAAATAAAGTTGTACCCTAATGCTTTCGGTTAAAACTTTTCATAAATACTGATTGGATTGTACAAAATCTCAGTGTCTAAGGTTTTCCACCAATAAATGTAATCTACAGAGTGGGTAATTGTATTTGTACATCAATTTATTGTCCATTGTCTTATCCCATTAGATCCATGTTAAAATATTTCTTTAAAATTATTTAGCTGTTTTGCTATGATGTAATTATCGAATATTTTTAGCAACGAAGCTATTCTTTATGATTTTCCATAGCAATAAATCTATTTAATTTACAATTTTTCAAACTTAAGAGTATAAAAAAACAAAAAATTTATATTGAAAGTCATTTCTGAGATCTGAATGACAAATAAACAATTTCAATATTTTGATTTAAATATGCGCAACACAAAACCATATACATACTTGTTAAACCAAGGAGGGGAGGGGATATAAGACTGTTAACATCTTCTGCCATTCGTTTGCTTAGATAGAACACTTTAGGACTTTTACTAAATCTACATAGTCCATACATTAGAGTAAAACACTAGAGGGAGAAAGGGTTAAATAACTGTATCTCCCCATCGTAACCGCCTTGCGCAATATTACTATTAGATCATTGAAAATCAACCAATGGTGTCGCTTATATTGAACACAGCCAAGTAGCAGAAATAATTTAGAAGCAGACGAAAAAGGTCTTTGAAAAAAGAAAGGGAGGTAGTTGTCTGTTTATACATTTTTTATTCTATACTATAGATCTGTTATCCATACCTTTCCATCAATAATTTTCACCTACAGAAGGGGTAATTTTGTTCATTCTAATTGTGAATATACATTAATTTATCATCCATTGTCTTATCCCTGAATATTCCTGAGTTGAACAGATTATTATTAGCATAAACACCTACAGTGCTTCTGTTAGATTCTTCTCTACAATCATCAGGAATTAGGGGAAATTGAAATTTGTGATAGGTTATTTTAGGTTAGGTAAATGTTAATGGTTGCCCCGAAGGATTAGGAAATAGGACCCGCAGGGAAAGAGATTGTGTTAGGTTAGGTAAATGTGAGAAAGCCCAATCTGTCCCGATTTTGTATCACTTTTAAGTGCGATTCCAGTTACGTCATATACGTTTTGGGAAAGAAAAAGGGAAGGGGGGAAGAAAATCTCTTCAAAAGAGATGGGAGAAAAGGGAAGAGATTTCCTTCCCCTTTTCCCTTTTTATATGACGTCACAGGAATCGCACTTTTCAAAAGTGATACAAAATCGGGACAGATTGGGCTTTATCGGTAAATGTTAATGGTTGCCCCGAAGGATTAGGAAATAGGACCCGCAGAGTAAGAGCCCCACCACGCAGGAGGTAAAAATAGGAGGAAAGTTACTGTGAAAATATGACGAAACCACCTCCTTTGTTTTCTTTACATGATTCCAATTTTTTTTCACTTTTAAACAAAGTACTTTGTTAAGAATTAAACACCCTTCCCCCCCCCCCACCCCCCCTTCTAATAATTTGTAAATATAGGACGAAGACCAAACTGCATTACTTTTGCACCAATTTTGACGTCATATTATCCTTCTCTTTTTTAGGGGTTTTCTTTCCCACTTCTCCTCTCATCTTCCTCACTTTATGACGTCACAGGAATCAAAAGTGACACAAAAGTAATGGAGTTTGGTCTTCGTCAAGTTGAGTTTTTACATTTGTTTATTACTTCAGGTAAGGTTATAATGTGTACTGAGTATAGGCTCCGCAGGGTTTGGTATCCCCTCTGGAATTAGGCACAGGAAAAAACTACATCACTATAATTAGGGTAGGGCGGAGTTTCAATTTTTGTGGGAGATTCTTTTGCATTATTATAGAGCCGATCTTTTCTATATTAAGAGAAATGTCATACAAACGTCTGTACAATGAAAGACATGTAAAAAATTGTGTTCTTTATTTAAAACGTTGTTAATTTCAAGCTATTTTTACACAGAAATTCGAAATCATAAAAAATTTTTAAATTTAATTAGAATGGGGATTCATATTTTGATTAATGTCTTAATCTAATTCTAATGTCCTATCTATTTATCCCTAGCAATACTTTATTTTATTGCTGGTTATTCATTCTTCAAACTATTTTGCCCACCCAAAATTTATTTGCTTTGAAAAAACAAGGATGACAGCATCCATAAAAGCAAAGCTCTGAAACGGTATGACAGACGAACATTAACTCGTTCCTGTAGAGTGTAGAACTGAATATTTTGACAAAACTTCATAAATACAAAATACTGTTTGAGGACATACTGACATTTTTAAGACTCGATTATAGAGATGCTTAGCTTATAACATTGTACCTTATAGTAATAGAAATAATTTCTTATAAATATTGACTTAAATTATTTTACCTTAAAGTTTAAAGTTACAGGATGCGTATCCACTCATCGTTGGGAAGGTGATGGGTTCGAAGCTCAACCCAAAAACCGCGGTGAAACAAAAAACATAAAAATTGTTTCTATGATGAAGACCATGGCCCCAAACTGTCGTAACTTATCACCATGCACAATTAGGACTTCCAGGCCAGTTAAAGTTTAACAATCATTATTTTTCTCAGTATATTAAGAAGGACAATAAAATGTAAATGAATGAAAATTAAAGCTAATTTAAAAATCCTTCATAGGTTTTTTTTCATTCTATACGGTGTTCATAAGTTGTGATAGTTTAAGGCTATTTTTGCCCCCCCCCCCCTCTATCTTGTTTTTTTGTTTGTACCTTAAGAGTTCGATAACTACTGAACCGATTGAGTTTTGTTATTTGATGTTTAGTCTATTTTTCTGCTTTTTCTATGGGAACAGCAGCAGCTAGTAATATAGTGTAAGATTAAATCTTTATTCTATTTAAAATAAAGGATCTCTAAAATTAATGTTTAGTTAAGTTGTGCCTTTAGCGAAGGGTTGTATATAAGCATCCCATAACCTATTAAATATGCCCTTGAATCTTTAAAAGTGCTAGATATTATTGATTTTATTCAGGCACTAATTATTATAAATTAAAAATTATTATTAAATACTTCTGTAGTTGTTGTGTTGGAACACTTTGATTCACACCATATTGTAAACCCACAAGCAATAAAACTAGCTAAAGTGTTCAAACATACCTCTGAAATTAACCTTCTCCCTCCAAAAAGTATATAATCTAAGAACTAATTGAAAGCAGTAATTTATCGATCACTGGTTAATTTATTTAAATTTTGAATAGTTAATGGTTAAAAGTTTTTAATTCATATTTAAAATCTTAATATTTAATATGCAATTAATATTATTGGTTTGCTGTTTAAGAACATACTGACATTTTTAGGACTTGGTTATAGAGATGCTTCGCTTAAAATATATTTCTTTATTGTAATAGGAATAGGTGCTCCAAAAATCAGATAAATCAGATGATTGTATCATATAAAAAATTAGCGTTAAAAAATTAAAAGCAACATGTTTAAAATGAACGTACGGACATTCTGGTAACGATTATAGAGTTTCTACGCTTTCTAAATTGTACCTAACTACTACAGGGATCACTATGCAAAATTTGAAATCGATAGAACAATTCTAACGTGCCTAAATTAACGAAAAAAGCTATCCGTTACGGACGGACGGACCCTAATTATAGAAAAGCTTCGCTTTTATAAATATTTTTACAGTTTTGTATAAACTTTTCTACCCAATGTCAATAAACAGTGATTAATTCTTTAATTATAAAATCACTCAATCTTGATTAGTTCAGATCAACTGAAAATTAATTGACTATTTCTTTCCTAATTTCCGAAGTTTCACAGCAGATAACCCAAATATTGCAAAACCTATTTTCAGCTACTCCTAAAGCGATTTAATGTATTAACGATTTATACATTATACGTCCAAAATTAAAATTTTTCAAGTTTTGATATTTTTTTTTTTAAGTTCTAAACTTTTTTAGCTAGTAGAAAATATTGAGATAGAATAAGGAAACTATGTACACAAACGGAAACTCAAATTCAGCTGACCCTCAATCTTGATTAGTTCATTATACACAGGGAGAGAAGGGACATTTGACAGTAAATTTTAATGGAACCCAAAGTTTTATGAACACGTTTTCTCAAATAATTTGAGCTTTTTTCATATTGATTGGTTGATTCAAACTAGAAGTGACAAATTTTTTCAACCAGAAATAAACAGTAATTGTTTGGCATCAATTTATTATCCAGTGTCTTATCCCTTTAAATCCCTGCTTAGACCCTTTGCTCTTAATTAATGAAAACTTTTTTCCTCTCTCGCTAAAAGCTAGACAGTTTAAGCTCTGTATTTAAGGGAAACTTCCCATTGGTCCAAGGATGGTTTAGATTCTTTTATTTTAGAACATTTGTCGCGAAATGAATTAAGAATTTTTTCATGCCCCTAAATGCAAGAGGCGAATCCTCTACATTTTGTTAAATCTTGGTATAGTTTTAGGCTTTTTTGTCCATCCCTCTTCGAATAAAAGACCCTTAGATGCTAGGGGTCCAGCCGTTAGTACCATATGTTATACTAGCGGCTTCGCCCCTAGCCTCTAGGGGCTTCGCCCTATATAGTTTTGGGAAGTCAACCCTCCTTAATAGAAATATTCAAAAAAATATTCTTTGTTTAGTTACTCTGTGGTAAAATTAAACCCAGGTTGTGCGCTTTATGCACAAAAATTTTAATTTGTACAAATTAAACCCAGGTTGTTTGCCGTATACACAAAAATTTCAATTCATAAAAATTAGACCTAGGTTGTTCACATGCACAAAAATTGAAATTTAAAAAAAATATTTTGATTTTTTTTTTGGGGGGGGGGTATTCATGGGGGCTTCGCCCCATGTTGCAGTGGGGTTCCCCAACCCCAATTACTGGTTTTTGTTTTAAAAAAATAAAAAAAAATAAAAATTTGGAAGTGGGGATTTTTTTTTTTTGGGGGTGGTTGGGGTGTCCCACCCCCCAAGAAAATAGCTTAAAACCACCAGATTACCAGTAGGTATATTCCTAGAAGGGTAGAGCCCAATTTGATCAGCAGTTACTGAGATTTTACAAAAAATGTGAGAAAAAAAAATTTGGGGGTTGGATTTTTTTAATTTTTGGGGGATTGGGGGTGTCCCACCCCCCAAGAAAATAGCCTAAAACCACCACAGGACCAGTAGGTATATTCCCTGAAGAGTAGAATCCGATCGGTTCAGTGGTTACCGACGGACAGACATCAAGCTACTTTGTATTATAGATTGTTTCTTGTTCGCTGGTATCAAAACAATTAAATAACAAACAACATAGAAATTTAATATTTTGATATAAATCATAAAATTTTAATGGTAATATTCTTTATATTGAGACTAGCAGCTACGCCACTAGAAACCTCTAGGGGCATCTGAGGTAATAGGGTATATTAATTTGCTATTGTTGTTTTCTCTTTAGAAGGGGGAGTTAACCTCCCTTAAAATAGTTATAAATATAAGAAGCTTATCTATAAAGGAAAATAATATTGGCCCAAGGGTTAAAGAGATCCTTCAGTTTTAAAACGATAGAGCAATTCAACAACAGGCTTAAAAAAACATAAGACATATCCATCACAGAAAACTATAGATGGAAAAGCTTCGCTTAAAAATTATGAATTTTTGCCATGGTGGGGTGGAGGTATTCCTAAGTAGTCCACTGATTGTTTATTGGGATTCTACCAATTTAATTGCCTCAGCCCCCCCACAAGAGTTAAAATTGTTAAGTGTAAATATTAGACACTGCTTAGCTTAGACTCATAGACGTCCAAGCTATTTTTTTTTGGGGGGGGGGGGGGGAAGGGTAAAAGAATTTAAGGGCGGGGTAATTCGTATTTGGGGGTGGTAAAATTTTTTTTACTCCCCCCAAAATTTTTACCCCGGGGGTAAAATTTGATTGGGGGGGGGGGGTAATTACCCCCCCTGAAGTCTGTTGGGGGGGGGGGTAAATTTAATTTAAATTTTATTAAATATTTAGTATTAAAAATGCGCGCGAAGCGCACAAAAAAAATTTTTATTAGACATTTTTTAATTTGGGGGGGCAAATACCCCCTCCTAAATGGATGGGGGTGCCTACGGCACCCCCAGGCCCAGGGTAGGGGTAAATTTCAAATGGGTGGGGTAATCGCCCCATTACCCCCCCCCCCTTGGACGTCTATGCTTAGACAAATCAGTTTTTCAGCCCCCTTCCCCCTCCTTAATAGTGTTTTAAAAGATCTTAAATTAAAAAGAGATGGTTTGATATTTCAATAAATTTTACCTTATATGTTTAGATACTGTGTTTGCTATAAAGAAGAACAATTTCATTTTCGGTTAAGTGGTTGTTATAGAGATTTCCACGGATATTAAAATGAAAAACTATTAGATTAAAACCAGTTTTGTTAGCTCCGAGTGGGAACAAAAATGGGATTTCTTTTATTTTTATATTCGAGGAAAATTGTCTGTGATAAGATGTTATACATGATTTTTCAATATGGCTGAAACCCACTTCTATTCCGGCGGATATTAAACGGTTTTAATGCATACTTATATTGATTTCTTTGGTTTTTAGGGCTAGCCTAACTCTAATGTCAAATGGCTACCTACATAAAATAAATTTAAAACAGCATATATCATTTTTATACCATATATATTTATATACAATTTAGATAGTATAAATTTTTATTATCGTGTATACTCTATAATTATAACATACGTCGGGCAGTCAAAGTTTGCTGGAAATGTTTCTACAACTAAATCATAATTTTAAAAAATTCCAAAGTTCTTATAAAACTTTGGGTACCAGCATAATTTATAGTCCAATGTCCCCTCCCTTTCTAAATGAATTAGATTTATATTTGGAAATAAATTTTACTTGGACTGAGGCTTCTGAATTTTTTTGTGAAGATTCTCCAGGCTATAAGTAATAACGTTATAAAGATAATGCAATGGGCTTCTGAAAGATCATTTGTAGATTTAAAAATCTTATCAACAGATCTATATTATAGATGTACATACAGACAACTGCCTCCCTTCCTATTTCAACGACCCTTTTCGTCTGCTTATATTTTTTTTTCTGCTACTTGGCTAAGCTAATATAAGCGATACCATTGGTTGATTTTTAATGACCCAATAGAAAGGTTGTACAAGGTTGATGCGATGGGGAGATACCTTTATTTAACCCTTTCTTTCTCTAGTGTTTTACTCTTATATCTAATCAATAACTTTTTTGTCCGCCTGTTTGTTCTGCCTTGTGTTATATTCTATACTAGCGGCTAGGCCCCTAGAGGCCTCTAGTGGCACTTTTTTATTCTAAATAATACGTAATATTTTTATGTTGCGTTCAAGTCTCTACGTAAAATGTTTTAATTTTTTATGATTTTTCTTGGTATGGTGTTGGTACCCTCCCCCAAAATAGTTATAAACCTTCCCGGGACCTATGAGAAGCTACCCTGTTAAGGAGAACCCGATCGGTTCAGTTGTTAGCAAAATCCTTTGGCACAGACAAACAAACAAATAGACATCCTGTTACTTTATTATAAGGATATTCTAGTTGTATTCTAGATCAAAACTTTCGGTACTTTTAATGAAGTTTGATTATTTGCATTCAAACTATGAATTAGTTTCCAAACTTTTAAACCAATAATTCTCATCTACAAGAAGGGGTTAACTTTTTTATCATCATTGGAAATTTACATCAATTGCTCCTCCGATGTATTATCCCTATAAATCACTGATTATATTGATATTCAGTGAATGGTTATTAAATTACATTTTGCGAATCAATTTTAGTTGATCGAATAATATATCGATATAACCATGCTATAAAATTCGTAGGCTTAAAAACAATTCAGACAAATAAAAGACACATGTATATAAAGCTTTGAGGACCAATATGATCCACAGTCTATTGCCCTTTCTCCATGAGGACTTAGTGAGAATAGTTATTTCTCGCATCGTATTATAAACGGTTTTCCGCGGATATAGAATGTACAATTAAAAGATTGAACTAGTTTTTTTAGTCCCGAGGTGCCAAAAGCACTAGCCAAAAAAACTGGTTTTAATCTTTTGATTGTACATTTTTATATTCGTAGAAAGCTGGATATAATACGATGCTAGACATAGTTTTTTCGTATGGATGTGAACCGGTTCCTATCCACCGGATTCGAATGAATACGAGAATATAAATTATATAGTAGCTTTACTACTAAAAAGGAAAAGATGAATAATAAAAGGAGAAAAATAGAGAAAAGGGGGAGAGAAATCTCATAAAAAGCGCGCCTAACTCCCCCATATAAATTTCCGTGCTTCCTATTGGTCGGTCTGTTTCGTGTCTTAGCCAATCATATTGCTGGCGGCAAATTAAGGTAAGTGGGTGATTAAGGAGGAAAGGGGGGAGGGGGAGAAAGTAAGACGGGCAAGGGGTGCGCTTCTCAAAATCTCTTTTTTTTTGGCTTAGTTCTTATAAATATGTAATGTCTTCAAGATATATTCAAATGATATTCTTGAAATTGTGATTTGATAAATTTTGTGATTTTGATTAAAGTTATGCAATAAAATGTCGTCAAACGAACAAGAAATTTCGCCAGCTCTAGATTTAAGGAAGATTTTCTTTTCAAAAACTTAATATGTATGAAATGATAAATAAAGTAAATAGCCAAAATCCTATCCTAAACACGATAGTTAGCCTAAGAAATTGATAAAAAAATATGTCACATTTACCTAACTTTAGCTTAACCTAATGATAATATTTAAAATAATAATGTTTTATAACATAATTCTAGATTTTCTTAAATTTTCATTTAGATATACAATCTTGCAATTGTACAAATTTTTATACCAATAATTAAAATCTACAGAAGGGGTAGTTTTGTTTAGCATCAATTTATCTTTCACCCTATTTATCCCTTTAGATATTTAAAAACAAAATTCTTTGATTCTACATCTCTTAGAAAGAATTAAAAGTGTTAAAAGTGTTACTCAGTGTGTCTGTCTGTAGATTAAGATCTACAACCCATGAACCGTTATAGTTCTCCTTAACTGTAAAGCTTCCAGGAAAATTTTATAACTTTTTTGGAAGTTAAAAAAATACTTTTTCTCCAAATATGTATTTAAAACAGATCTATAGTATTGATGTATTTATACAAAGACAACTACCTCCCTTCCTTTTTTAAAGACCTCTTTCGTCTGCTTCTAAATTATTTTTTGCTACTTTGAGCTGTGTTGATATAAGCGACACCATTGGTTGTTTTTCAATGACCCAATAGAAAGGTTGCGCAAGACGGTTGCGATGTGGAGATACAGTTATTTAACCCTTTCTCCCTCTAGTTTTTTACTCTAATTTAAATTTCAAAGGAACAGTTCTAAAAACTTTTCAAAATGATGTCTCCATGGATAATGAGGGAGGAGACAGTTGAAAATAAATTGATGTACTGTGGACGGGGCCTATTATGACAAACATATTTCTTTTTTTGGACATATATCAAAATTGATTGTGTAAAACTTTAGATATTGCTATAAGGAATTAATAAAACGTATGAGAGGAAGTGTTGTAAAAACTTTCAATCATCTAAAGCCACCTCCCTCCTATGATTAATGCCTTCAGTGATTAGGTTAGGTTTTAGGTTATTATTATGGTTATTAAAACTAAAATAAAACAAGGATGACAACATCCTTAAAAGCGTAGCTCTGAGACGGTATGACAACGAACATTAACTTTTGTAGAGTGTCAGAGCTGAATATACAAAATGTAAATATATAAGTTTTGACAAAATTTGTTGCAAAACTTCTTAATACAGAATACTGTTTAAGGACAAACTGACATTTTTAGGGCTTAATTATAGAGATGCTTCGCTTATAATATTTTACCTTATTGTTATAGAAATCAGTACTCCAAAAATTAGATCAATCAGATCATGATATCACATAAAAAAAAAGTTTTATTAAAAATCAACATAATTAAATGGACGTACGGATATTCTGGTAACGATTATAGAATTGCTACGCTTTTTAAAGCTTACCTAATTACTACAGGTATCATCATGCAAAGTTTGAAATCGATAGGATAGGACAATTCTAACATGCTTAAATTAACGAAAAAACTATCCGTTACGGAAGGACGTACGGACCGATCCCAATTATAGAAAAGCTTCGCTTTCAAAAATCAAAGAACAGAGAGGGCATAAGCTAATAATTAATCTCCCCTCTGGGCAGAAACCATGTCCTAATTTTGAATCGGATCTTTAAAATCAGACGAGTTCCTACAAGAGAACCAAAAAAAATTGTTCTCTACCATTTGGAACAGAAGTACTTAAATATCTATTATATAAATCAAAAAAGAAAATTTAAATTAAAGTCATAGAGGAGTACAATCGATGAAGAAGTTAAACTTTGGAGTTGACCGTTTGCTCTTCAACAGCACCACTATACAGCCAGTAAAAACCGGTTTGGAACCAGCCAAAACCAGTTTACTGCCTGTGAAAACCGGTTTAGACCAATCAATCAATAACAGAAATGAAGATAATAATAGGAGAGATATTGATGCCTTAATTAGGTTAATAATGACTAAGAATGACTAAGAATGTAAGTGGATATATTGAAAGGGAAAAATTTGTCATCAATCTAGGTTGCTAACGTAGACCTTATTCGTTAGTCAGTTTGTACATTCAGTAGGAGGGGAAGGGATGGAGGGAATATAGTTATTTTAGCCAGCTGTGAGAATCACTTTATTAGAGTTCATGAAAATCTGGTGCAACATCCAAGTAATTAAATATCGATTTGACTATGCAATTATTATTTATTTAATTTTCGGATTATTTGCCGGTTTTTCCCAGAAAATAACAGTACATCCCTAATGATGATACACAAAATTACCCCTTCCGTAGATTACAATTAGTGGTTGAACACTCAACTTGAACCAACTTCCCCAAAGTTGTTAAATTATAATGAAACTTTGTAGACTAGTGTAATAAACATCCCAATGTCCCCTCCCTCCTTTCCTGAGAAACTTCATTGGAATAGGGTAAAAGTTCCATATGAGACGCTTCTAAGGGGGCAGCCGATACAGACATTTACAAACACACAGACAGACCAACAGACATAAAGACAGACAAACATCAGAGAAGGACGGGACAATGGGCTGTCTATTACATTAGTCCCCAAAGTTTTATGATAAAGTTTTCTTATTCGTTGGCATACCAACTTCTGGGATTTTAGTGAATTTTAATTGGTTGATTCATTAAGATAAGTGTTCAAACGTTTCAACCAATAATTTTAATATACAAAAGGATTAATTTTGTGTATCATCATTGGGGATGCACATCAATTTATCGGCCATTGTCTTATCCCTGGACAAACACCCTCTTACTTTGAATGCTTAGTTATTATTTATTGTATATGCAAAGGTCAGGGAATCTGTTTATAAAATCTGAACCAGACACAACTGACAGCATAACCAGTAGGGAGGTTGCAAACAAATTCAAACGCTCACTCCAGTATGGATCCAAATTTGGACGAAGCCCAATCTGTCCTACTTTTGATTCCTGTGACGTAATAAAAATGAGGGAGATGAGAGGCGAAGTAGGAAAGAAAATCCATAAAAAAGAGGTGGATAATCCCTCATTTTTGTAACGTCACAGGAATCAAAAGTAGGACAGATTGGGCTTCGCCCAAATTCGATTCATTAACACTATATTTAGTTCTGAATTAGTCATATTTTTTTTTTACATTCGTTTGTCTGTAATACGATGGGATAAATTACAATTTTCTGTGCACTTATTCCTTACTAGCGGCTTCGCCCCTAGCCTCTAGGGGCTGTGCTCCAAGAGGTGATTTAAAAAATTAGGGCGAAATTCGTAAAAGGACCAGGAAAATCTTAAGCAAAGTCTATCCTGAAGAGTAGAATCCGATCGGTTCAGTGGTTACCGAGATCTTAAGGACAGACAGACATCGTTCTACTTTGTATTATAGATATGAAGAATATGCTAATTTCGTGACCCGCAACCGCCGCTGAACATGTAGCGCATCCACTCGTCGTTGGGGAGGTGATGAATTCAAATCCTTGCTCAATACTGCTTTATAACTAACTAGCAGCTTCGCCCCTAGCCTCTAGGGGCTTTGCCCCAAGAGATAATATTCGTAAAAAAAAAATAAGGACCAAGGAAATCTTCTACAAAAAAAGGATCAAGGATATCTCCTAGGTACAAAAAAGACCAAGGATATCTCCTACAAAAAAAAATTGGGGGAGGGATTTTTTTGTTTTTTTGGGGGGTTCGGGGTGTCCTACCTCCCAAGAAAATAGTCTAAAACCACCACAGGACCAGTAGGTATATTCCCTGAAGAGTAGAATCTGATCGGTTCATTGGTTACCGAGATCTTAAGCTTCAGGCGGACGGACGGACGGACGAACAGATGGATTGACAAAGGTATTGCAATCAAACAGCTGGCTGTCTGTTGAGTTTTACTTAATCGAAAACCCGGGTGTTTGGTCAGAAAGGAGATATCTGGGTCCCCGTTTATAAGGACTGTAATACAATAATACAGTATTGAATTTATATGTTTATCTTTTAGATAGATTACATTAAATTTAATGAAATATTAACCAATATGATTGAAGCAAAGCGTATGATATACATATATAGAGTTAAAATAGTCCATTTCCTCTCAAGTGTCTAGTCGAGCACACAGCTCCTCCCCATAATTAGAAAAACTAAAAAAAGGGGTAATAATAATATCTTTCGTGTGTTATCGTTTTAAAGAAAATATTTTGAATCTGACCTAAAATTTTGAAGCACCTTTATAAGTTCTATGTTATGATTTTCTAAATTCACAGAAAATTCTAAAATTTGAAAAATTTGCAACCTCTTATATACTCAGTACAAGCTCACAGTCCTTATCAGCTGATTTTCCCGCCTCCAGTACGTCAGCTGTTCCACCTAGTCTCAAACCGGTTTTGTCGCATTTACGCGGGAAACCAGTTGTTCTCTTCAGTGATAGTATTTCTCATTCTTCCCAATCAGGTATCTAGATAGATATCTAGTTATCTCTCTATATATCTAACTATCTATCTTTCTATATATATCTTTTACATGTGTATCTATCTATCCATCTAGCAAGAATCGTTTTATGTATCTAATGAATCTAGTTATCTCTATATATATCTAACTATCTATCTTTCTATATATATCTTTTACATGTGTATCTATCTATCCATCTAGCAAGAATCGTTTTATGTATCTAATGACTTCGTATTTGGAGGGGGGTAAAATGGCTAGAATATTTCCCCCCCCCAAAAAAAATTTATTTGATATCAAGTAGTAAAAATACGCGCGAAGCGCGCAAAATTTTGTTTTGTTAGAGATTTTTTATTTTATATTATTTTTTTTTTTTTTGGGGGGGGGTGTTGTTATTTACCCTCCAGGGTAAATACCCCCTCAAAAAACCCAATCAGTTCAGTAATTATTTAGATCTGTGTTTATATTCTTGTATCTATTTAATTTTGTTCAGTATGGAAATTCTTTCATACCTATCCATCTATATTCAGTATCCCATCTAGTCAGACCAACCCTACCAAGTACAACCACCTCCTCTGTATCTATCTATCTATATTTAGTATCCCATCTAGTCAGACCAACACTACCAAGTACAACCACCTCCCATGAATCAGTATTATCCAGGTAATGATAATTTCATAATTTATTTTTTTTCATAAGAATTAAAATCACTAAATTTTTAAGACAAAGCCCATATTATCCTGTTATGACGTCATAGATTTCAGAAAATGGAAAGGAAAAGGGAAGACATTATCTTTCCCCCTTCCCTTCTCCTATTCCGAAATTTATTACGTCACAATAGGACAATATTGGCTTTGTCAATTTTTAACTATTCCCATAGGGTTTTACTAAAAATATTTAGCATAGCAGTTACCTCTCCAACGAAAGCATTATTAATTGGCAGAATAAAAAATTATAAAACAACAATCGGGTGATGTTTAGACAATGAATAAGCTGTCAAATTAAAATTTTATTTGAAATAAGGATGACAACATCCATAAGTTGCAAAGCTAAAAAAAAAGAAAATAGCCTAAAACCACCATAAGACCAGTAGGTATATTCTCTGAAGAGTAGAATTCGATGGGTTCAGTAGTTACCGAGATCTTAAGGAACAGACGGACGGACAGACATCAAGCCACTTTGTATTATATATATTTTTTATTTAGGTTAATTCATAACAGTCAAGCAAACAACATTCCAACATCTGTAACCTCTAGCTGGTAAGTTTCAGGGATCTTAGGGGATAAGACAATGGACTATAATTTGGTGTACACCACCAATAATGATTTTAAAATTTGTAGGCCTCTAGGGGCACTTGAGGGACCTGGCAATTCGATCCTCCTCTTTTATCTTTAGTTTTGAAGATAAAAAGTAGAATAAATATCTTTTTTGGGGAGATGGTCATCCTATAATATAAAGTAATAATCTTTATTTGTCTGTAGCGAAGGATCTCGCTAACCGCTGAACTGATCGGGTTATCCTTAACAGAGTAGCTTCTCATGGATCCGAGGAATGTTTATAACTATTTTGGGAGAGGGTACAACCACCCTCCCAAGAGTAATCGCCCCTAGAAAAAGATCAAAAAAATAAAATAAATTTTCAAAAAAAATTTTTGTAAACTAAATTTTAAAAATGTTTTTTGGGATTCAACTCCCCCCCCCCCCTTAAGTGCCCCTAGAGGTCTCTAGAGGACGTAGCCGCTAGTTTATTTAAAAAGAAGAACAATATTAGTTTAGTTTTGTTAGCAAGATTCCAGTATGGCTTCGAATCCACTGGATTTAAACCGGTTCTCGGCCACAATGAAAAATCATGTATAGCATCGTAATTAAAGAAAATTTTCTACGAATAATAACATAAATATCCTAAAAATAATCGGCCCCTCAGGGCTAGAAAAACTGGTTTTAATCTTATACTTTTATATCTGCGGAAAGCTGTCTATAATACGTCATTTTAGGTTGCAAAATAGTTTGAGAAATGAAGATGAAATTTTGAATATTAAGCAAGATCAAGGAAATTAATATCAATTTTGTGATACCTATACACCCAGTAGACAGAAAATGTATGCAAGTTTTAAAAGTACAGATGCAATTAACCGCTAAATTACTAATGGATATAATATTACTTGGATCTTAAAACAGATTTTCATGTTTTCTAATAATGTAAAACACTCAGCGGGCCAGAATAAAACAATATGTACAATAATACTGTACAAAATTAAAAACATCAAATAACCACCCATTTAACTTCATATGTGCATCTATAATACAAAGTAGCTTGATGTCTGTCTGTCTGTCCGTCCGTCCGTCCATCTGAAGCTTAAGATCTCGGTAACCACTGAACCGATTAGATTATACTCTTCAAGGTATATACCATCGGTCCTGTGG
The DNA here is from genome assembly GCF_053477335.1 of Acartia tonsa. Classification (NCBI taxonomy): domain Eukaryota; kingdom Metazoa; phylum Arthropoda; class Copepoda; order Calanoida; family Acartiidae; genus Acartia; species Acartia tonsa. Next base: position 36,794,437 of record NC_137268.1, on the reverse strand, counting down.
TGGTTTTAAGCTATTTTCTTGGGGGGTGGGACACCCCCAACCCCCCCACAAATGAAAATTTACCCCTCATTTTTTTTTTGATGATGTATAATTATACTATGATGAAGATGAAGATCCACCACATGTACTACATTTTTTTTAATTATCTCTTGGGGCAAAGCCCCTAGAGCCTAGGGGCAAAGCCGCTAGTTTTTAAAAAAAGGAAGAGAGGTGAAATTGGGCTGTTTATTACCCTAGTCCCAAAAGTTTTTATGATTATATTTTCTTATTCGTTGGCTTTACAACTTAGGGGACCTTTAATGAATTTTGATTGGTTGGTTTAAGTGTTTAAACGTTTCAATTGCTTGTAATCTACATAAGGGATAATTTTGTGTATCATCATCGGATATATACATCAATTTATCAGCCATTGAATCTCTGAGAATTATTATGATCTTAAAGGAGAAGACAATGAAGTAACCCAATCATGATGAATAAAATTAACCCTTGTGTAGAATAGAATCACCAATCAATCAATACATAAAAAAGATCGAGTTTTTAAATGTTTGGGTACCTCTAAATTTTACAAGCTAATGACCTCTCCCTCCCTGATAATCATTCTTTTTAAACAAGGATGACAACATTCATAAAAGCGAAGCTCTGGAACGGTAGGACAAACTTGTATAGTGTCAGAACTGAATAACTAGACTATATATAAATAACTAAGAATCAAAACAAAATTGTGAGTAAATTTGTTAAAAAACTTCTTGATGCAAGATAATGTTTATGGACATTAGGGTGGGTCGATTTTGGAAATTCACATTAGTAGACATTGGCAAGGGTTACTGGGCCAATATAGAGTTGCTTTGCTTATGATAATGTACTTTGTTGTCCCAGAAATCAGTATACCAAAAATCAGACCAATCGGATAATTAGATCACATAAAAATTTGTTGTTAAAAAAGTAAGTAATCAATATGTTTAAAATGGACGTACGGACATTCTGGTAATGATTATAGAGTTGCTACACTTTCTAAATCGTACCTAACTAGTACAGGAATCACCTTGCAAAGTTTGAAATCGATAGGAAAATTCTAACATGCCTAAATTAACGAAAAAAGCTATCCGTCTCGGACGGACGGACGTACGGACGGACCGACCCTAATTATAGAAAAGCTTCGCTTTTAAAAATTGATAATAACTGTTTGGTGCGTGTAGATGATTGCTCACCCCCCTCCTCTCCTTCCCCCTCACCACCCCCTTCATCAGCACATCACTTTTTAAGGTAAGAATTTGTTAGAATTATCCTATTGCTTTGAAACAATACTAATTTTGAACCCATTTCAAAATACAACAAAAATAAAAAGTTCTTTCAATCAAAATGTTTCCAAAATTTGAAACATTTTGGTAGCAAATCTGCTCTTTATATCTAACGTTAGTTTGTCTAATAATTGAACTATTGTTATTTGATATGCCAAATATTAGGCTAGCCTTAGTGTTAGGGTTTCCTAAGCCTCACATATTCCTTTATATATATGTAAGTCTAATGAAACACCTAAGCTAGCCTTTTTATCATTTTATGATAGTTTGTTTTGCACACTAAGATCTTTAAAGGGCGCAGCCGCTGATACATTGGAATGAGAATCACACTGGAACCCAATTTTAAAATTACGTTATCCTATTCGTAGGCTCACAAAACTTTAGCTGGGTTGGTCGGTTCCAAACTATTAGGGTCCACACTTTGAAACCAATTTTAATCAACAGAAAGGATGATTTTGTTTATCCTTATTGGGGATGTACATCAATCTATCATCTATTGGCTCATGCCTGAAAACCCCTGGTACTATACTAAACCTTAAATAACTATTATTTTTTTTTAAGTGATTCTGGTTTTCCATTCCCGTATTTGCTGCCACCAGCTGGAGATGCGGGTCCTTCCTCCAGTAATCCAGGTAAATATTTATGGAAATATGCCAGGTATATAAAGCAGGGAGGGATTGGACAGTAATTTATTCTAGTACCTAAAATGTTATGAACATAATATATGTATAAGTGTAGATTTATAACCCAGACAGCTACCTGGTTCCAGTGGTGTGGACCTCTTTTGTCTGCTAAGCGACTTGGCGCTTTTAATATTTCAGACCCTATTAGCTGATATATTTAAAAGTCCAATGGAAAGTAGGCACAGGGTCCCAATCCCGTTAACATAAAGTTATTTCTCGTATTCATTCGAATCCGGTGGATAAGAACCGGTTCTCATCCATACGAAAAAACTATGTCTAGCATCGTATTATATCCAGCTTTCTACGAATATAAAAATGTACAATCATAAGATTAAAACCAGTTTTTTAGCCGGTGCTTTCGGAACCTCGGGGCTTAAAAAACTGATTTTAATCTCATAATTGTACATTCTATATTCGCGGAAAGCTGTTTATAATACGATGCGAGAAATAACTATTAAAATATTTGTTTACCATAACATATGGGTTGTGCTTTAATTGCCTTATCCTGTAAGACCTTAGATACAAAAATAACTATTATTATCCCCTGGATTAGAACGGGTCATATAGAAAAATCGTGTATAGCGTCATATTTCATACAATTTTCCACGAATATTAACATAAAAATCATTATACCAGTTTTGTTACCCGATTTTAATCTTATTATTATTTTAATATACGCGGCAAGCTGTCTAGAATACGATTCGATGAATAACTATTCTTTGCTTAGGACTTTTCCGACCGTTACTGGAGGGCGGGCATCCAGGTTTGCGGCACCCGCTGGATCCAGCCGCAGCTCTGCGGCCCCACCATCCTTTACATCACATGCTTAATCCAGGAAAGGATCATTCATTTATTTAATAAATGTATAAGTATAGATGTATAATACAGAGTTTTTGCTCTTTTGTGTCCCTATATGAGTGTTATATAGCTCATACCCCCTCTATTATTTTACTTTAATATTAATCTATTTGCTTATCATTTATAATCAAGGAGGTATTCAGAAGATGGATTAAAAATTATACTTATCCTAATCAGGAAGAGTGGGGACATTGGGCTGTGTATTACACTAGTCCCTAAAGTTTCATGATGACGTTTTCTTTTTCGTTGGCTTAACAATTTTGGAGATTTTAGTGAATTCTGATCTATTGGTTCATTAAGTTGAGTGTCCAAACGTTTCAACCACTAATACTAATGTATGGAAGTAATAATTTTGTGTGATCCATCTTGATTGGTCCATTTTGGCGTCTCATTTATAATATTTTTAAAAATCGCTATAATCAGTTTTTGTTGAAAACATTAATGATTGAAACTAAACTGCAGGTTTGTTGGCAAATCATCCAGGTCTAGCTCATTCCTGGCTTCCAGGTATACTTACTTTATATACCTATTATTGGAGCAACATTACAATATTCCTTGATTCTAGGTATACTTATTTTATATTCCTGGCTTCCAGGTATACTTATTATATTCCTTGATTCTTGGTAAACTTATTTTATATTCCTGGCTTAAATGTATACTTATCTTATATTCCCGTTATTGGAGCAACATCACAATATTCCTGGTTTCCAGGTATACTTATTTTATATTCCTAGTATTGCAGCATCATCACAATATTCCTGGCTTCTAGGTAAACTTATTGTATATTTCTGGCTTCCAGGTATACCTATCTTATATTCCTAGGATTATGTTCCTAGCTTCTAGGTATAATTATTTTATATTCCTGGCTTCCAGGTATACTTACTTTATCCTTCTAGAAGCGCAGCAACAGCAAATTGTTTTTGCCGCTCACCTTAAGCAAAAATCAATGGAGATTTGCATTTTAGAGGGGGGTTATTTTAAATTCAGAGGGGGTGGATACACTCCACTAAAGTCCACGCCTACATAATAAACAATCTTAAGAGTAATAAAAGCATTCTTTAACAAGTAAATTGACACGCGAAGTGCATTTTTTTAAAAATCCCCCATGACTGTTATAGAGGCCTTGTAGATACTTTTACAGGGGGTGTATTACTATTAGCCCCCCCCCCTGAATTCTGAATGCCAGGATGATGGATATACCCCGTTTGTCACGCCTCTGCATACACAAAAAATGAATGAGCCATATCTACTTTATTTTATTTTTCTACTTTTTAGTGCGTGGTGGTTATCATCCATCTATGGGGTTACTGGCCATTCCAGGTATTTTATTTACTTAAGTTAAAGGTATCTGGTTTTTTTTTACAACCAGAAGAAATACAGTGGATGTTTTTTGTCGGATTTTGTAGGTATACTGACAAATATATGTACATCATCATATACCCCCCCCCCCCACACTCTCATTAAACAAAATAAAAAAAATATAGCTGGACCCTATTGAAAGAAGAAGCCTAAATCATATGTTGTATTGGAAGGCAGGGACAATAAATGTATATGTAATGTATAGATCTATAACCCTGACAACTACCTGGCCCAAGTGGCGTGGACCCCTTTTGTCTACTAGCAAATCGCTTTCTGCTCTTGGCTTTGTTAATACTTCCGATGCTATTGGCTGATATTCAAAACCAAATTGAAACTCGGCATAGGGTCCCAACTCAGTGAGTATCATAAAGCTCGTGCTCTCTCTATACTTTTACCTTTATGCCGAATAAATTGAAAGTTTTATCAAATGTTTTTGTTTCTTAGAAAGATTATTTGAACTTGAACTAATTTTTTGATGCAAGTTTATCTACTAGATGTTAAAAAAATAGTTATCGACTTATCTTTTAGAATGTTTACTATTTTTAGCATCATATTGAAACCTTTGTTAGTTTTAAAAGAGGGAGGGGACATTGGACTGTAAATTACACAAAGAAGATTATATGAAACTACACTGGTACCCAAAAGTTTTATAATCATTAATTTTAAAACTTTTGGGTACTTTTTTAAAATTTGATTGGGTTGCTCATAAAGATGAGTGTCCAATCGTTTTAACCAATAGTTTGAAACTACAGAAGGGGTAACTTTGTTTATCATCAATTTATCGTTCATCTTCAAAAAGACAATGGCCAATAAATTGATGTTCATCCCCAATGATGATACACACAATTACCCCTTCACTAGATTAGAATTATTGGTTGAAACGTTTAAAGACTCAACAAATCGAAATTAACAAAAGTCCCCAAAGTTGTTGAGCCAACGAATAAGATCCCTGCAAAAAATATATACAATGCCTAGTTGGATAAAACAATAACAAGGATGACAACATCCATAAAAGCGAAGCACTGAAACGGTAGGACAAATGGACATTAACACTTTTATAGCGCCAGAACTGAATATAAATGAATAAGAGTCGAAGCGAAATTGTAAGTAAATTTTTTGAAAAACTGCTTGATACAGGATAATGTTTTTGGACATACCTACATTTCTAGGACTTGATTAAAGAGTTTCTTCGCTTATAATTTTGAAATTTGTTGTCCCAGGTATCATTATACCGAAAATCAGATCAATCGGAAAATTATACCATATAAAACTTGTTGTTAAAAAAAGTTAAAAAATCGTCATGTTTAAAATGGACGTACGAACATTCTGGTAATGATTATAGAGTTGCTACGCTTTCTAAATCGTACCTAACTACTACAGGAATCACCATGCAAATACGACAATTCTAACATGCCTAAATTAACAAAAAAAAACCTATCCATTTCGGACGGACGTACGGATAAACCCTAATTATAGAAAAGCTTCGCTTTTAAAAAGAGACATTGAGCAATATAACCTCACTTTTATAATATTTATTAGTCTAATCTGTAAATCTATTACACCATATATGTTCTAATCAATTAGAAAACATAATATCTGTCAGTATTAAACATAAGCTACTGATAAAAATATAAAATAGAACAAAATTTGGGAACGCCCCTTAAGGGGCGATTCGTCGTATTTTTAAAATGGCTTTTGATAGGTTATTTTAGGTTAGGCTAGGTTATATTGGGTTAGGTGATTGCCCCACAGGGTTAGGCAATTGGCCCCGCAGGGTTAAAGCCCCCCGCAGTGGCTAAAAATAGGAGAAATAGCTACTGTGAAAAAAAACGAAAAATCGCCCCTTTAGGAGCGTTGCCACGAAAGGGACTATACCCCAAAATTTTTAAAAGGATGATAACATCCATAAGTATTAAGTAACAACCCTTACAGATGGACTGACGTTCCATGTATGTTATAGAGTAGTTGCTCATCTTCAAAATCTTTACTAAGAAATCAGCCATCTACCTTAAATAGCGGCAAAGAAAATCACGGTTTCCATATTCGTAGCTAAACGGACAGACTGGCATTTAGGATTATAGGTTATTAAGAGTTTGTAAAAAATCTGAAAAATTAATCAAATGCACTTCCTGAGCCAATTCTGAGGTCTTACTAAGCAAACTTACCAGATATACTTTTAGGACTTGGTTTCGGAAATGGAAAACGGAAAAAATCTTGGACGAGAGCAGTTTTTTCTAACCTTCAACGCAAAGGAATTTATTTTCAACATCTAATTTTTAACATATTATAGTAGTGGATTTATTATCATTTGGATATTGCACCAGAATTTTATGTTCTCTAATAAATAATAACTTGCAGTAGGCTAAAACAATGATTCTCCCTTTATCCCAGTATCTCCCCTCTAATAGATGAACGAAGTGACCAATATATAAGCAAAATTTCTGACGATTTTTCCCCTGCCGTAATATCCATGTATATTCTACATCCATTTTTATAGCATTATTTATACTAGCGGGTGAGCATCTAGGCTATATCTAGAAGGGTTAGATATAGCCTAAAACCATTTCAATAGCCATAGTCTCTTAGGGTTTGGACCTAAGTAGTCATGGAGTAGGCTGAGACACTTTTGTATAGCCACTAGGGCTGTCAAGCTCCACGTTCAAGCACATTATGACTTGACCTGCAATCTCATGAGAGCTACTCATTATTACCTCACCCTCGCCGAGTATGGCAGGTGTCCCAAATTAAGTCACTGTAATGAATGACGCTCACCGCAGAGGAGCTTGGGATAAGAGTAGTACTGATATTATGTACGTGACTATTAAGTATCCAAACTTTCTCAATAATCCCCTTCTTACACAATCAGGGGAAGTTGCGTGAATGTATTCAACTGAGAAATTCGAGTTGCCACATGGGGACTAGAACTCGAACTCTCAGTGCGTTACCACTGAGCTACGACGCCCCTTGTTTGAAACCGATTGACATCCGTTGGATTAGAACCGTATTTCATGAGAAAAATAATATATTCATAATTTTGTCAACTCGGGGCTATCAAAACTGGTTTTAAACTTATAATTTTTCATTTTGATATCCGCGGAAAGCTGTCTATATTACGTTGCTATAAATAACTATTCTACTTTACACAATATGGATTGTAAAAGCGATAATATTCTACAATTAAGGTATGTCTATCAGCAATGGATAGCTCTGATCTCAAATTCAAGAATGTTAGAATCATCCTGTCGACGTTAAACTTTATTTGAATTTTTTTTTTTTTGGGGGGGGGGGTTCATCCACCCACCTGAATGAAATCTCCCCTGGAACAAATCCCAGTTTCCACCCTCAAGTGCACCTAGAGACCGCTACTGGCGTAGCCGCTAGTAAGCTAATATAGCAACAGTTAAAATATAGAAATCTGATTCTTTTTAAATAAAATTAATGTTAAACTGATAATTGTTATCATTAATAATACAAATAAAATTTTTCATCGCTTCTTTTATCCAGCGAATATGGAAAGGTTTTCAGATATTTAAAACGAATCTTGCTTGGTTGGCTTAATTTTCTAATAATTCCTAGTATTGTATTTAAAAGAAAGATTATTTTTTTATCATCTGTAGGGATTTACTTCAATTTATCGTCCATTGTCTTATCCTTTTGTTATTAATATTTTTTAAGAGCAAAGCTTTTCTATAATTAGAATCACTAAATCAGTTCGTCATAGCGCTACTACTATAAAGACAATTAGGTACATTGTAATTTTAGTCATGGAAGCATTATCTAATCCTGCTAAAACTTGTTTAACCATATTTTATATGAACATTTTTCTGAATTGGTTACATTCTTTAGGAATAGTGGATTCGCCTCTAAAAATTAGAGCTATATCGGTAAACCTTCCAAGGACCTATAAAGCTACATTGCGTAAAGAAGAACAATAATGGTTTATCGGTCAGCGAGATCCTTCATTACACACAGAAAAACATCCTTTTACCTTCATATAAGTTTTGATTTTCATGTAGAAAAATATTTTTTTTCTGATTCTTTTCTTTCCTCGATCTTATCTTAACATATATCAGCAAAATATAAAAGTATATTAGTTTGTAGAATTTAGGGGTAAAAATTATGATTTAAATCAATTTTTCCTTAGGTCAAATCTTTTATGGTTACGTTTACTTTGAAGAAAAAAACACCATACTTAAAATTTATTTCCAAATTTCGGTGCTTGATATGCACTTTGCGAGAAAGTTATCCGCTCACATAAAAATGTTGTCATCCTTGATTTTGTTTTAAATTGATGAAAATAAACCTGTGACCAGGACTTGAAAAAAGGTTTCAACTACAGAAATACATTACAAAGGTAAATATATTTTTTTCTGTCCGTCCGAAATTTGGTGGAGGGGGGGGGGGGAAGTGGGGTTACAATTTATTTTGGTGGGGTTTCGTGTTTTACTTTTTTTAGTAAAACGCCCCAATCTTCTTATTTGTCCAGTTGTTTATTCAATATTAGCAAAGTACCTTCAAACGCTTGACAAACAGTTAACACACTCTGTTGGCCAAAAAATGAACGAAAATTAAACCCTATTTTGTTTTAGCCTGACCGACGTCAACTCGCTGCAAGCCTGGGTCTTACAGATGCACAGGTAGCATATTAAAGTAAAAGAATAGAGAGGTCATGGGCTATATGTAACTCTGCCAACGGGGTGGGGGCCCTGCCTGGTTTTGTAATGCGTCTTTAAAATCAGCTAATAGCGTCGGAATTATTAACAAAGCAAAGTACCTACAAAAGAAATAAAGCAATTTGTTATCAGGCAAAAGGGTCTTCAATTACCACTTGGGCCAGTTAGTTAAATGAATTATACACTATATTATAAATTTTTGGTAGAATAGGTTGTGCAGTTACACTTTTTTATTTAAGATTTACTAAACATCGTCTGGTTAGAGTCGAGCACTTCGTTTATATAAAAGTAACTAAATAGAAGCCTCTAGGGGCACTTTTATGATTGAAAGTGTGGTAACAAAAGTTATAAAATTAATTCTTGCTTAAGAAAAAATTACTACTCTAAATCGTAATATATTGGTGCAAACTAACAGAGTTTAAACAATGTCACAAATGAATTTGATTAATAGGGGGTATATTTAAATTTTTGGTTCTTTGTCTTATCCCTTAAATCCTGAATTTAGGTGAAAGTATGGTTCCAGAACCGGAGGATGAAATGGCGACACCAGGAGAGCAAACAAAGAAGGGAACAAAATCGTTCAGGTATAACTTCACAATAAGGAAGGCGAATTGGGAAAATTTTATAAAGAACGTGTCCTAACTTTTGTGATTTAAAAAAAAAATAGCTAGTCGGTGCTTTAAGTGATTAGTAGATGTAAAATGATTCATGGAATTTAGATATGCAATCGGATTTTTGTAGACCTTTTATTTTTTTTAAAATTAAGTTGGTTTTAAGGTACTAAAACGCAACAAAGAAAGAAGCCAATTGCCATTAAGAACAAAACGAGTAAGATCTTTAATTTGACACCTTACTTTTTAAATTCTGTTGAGTAATTATTGAAAAAATCTATTTTGTTGAACCCCGGTGAATCAAAAATCACAAAAGTAAGGACACGTTCTTTAAGAATTAAAGTCTTATTCATGAAATAACCATTAAATGTTTAAATTAAAAGTAATTTTGTAAATCATATATCAGACCTTTAAGATAGTTATTTACAGGTAATGCTACCAATTGTCAGCTGACGGCTGGGGCGGACATGTTGGATTGTGACGTCACCAGTGTGAATGATCACGTGACCCCTCAACGTGTGTGTGAAGAATACAGCAGTGCTGTGGCTGATTCTACCGTGGATAGAGATTATTGATTGATTGGTGATCATTATCAAAATGTTAAAATGGCGGCCATTTTGAAATTAACTACGATGCAATGTAATGGCAGCCATTTTGAATTAAACTACAACTTAATGGCAGACATTTTGAAATAGACTACAATGTAAAAGCAGCCATCTTGAAATAAACTACAATGTAATGGCATCTTTTATTAAAAAACTGTTACAAATATTAACTTAGTTATCAATTATTAAAATAAAAATACAAAAGTCAAGCAAAGTTTTCAAATTTGCTCAAAAATTTGGCATTTTCCCCGAAAGTACTTTTGGAGCACAGAAACCCCACTCTCTATCTTTAATAAATTGAAAATAAGGGGAAAGGTTATCGTCTATTTGTTAATTATTATAAGTAGGGTTAGGGTAGGTTAAATTTGGAACCGGGTAGCCCGGCAGACAAAAAATAGTACCCTCCCCCCTGGAAAGGCACTTTAAGGGAAGTACCAAAACCTGTTGCATTATCCTTTTTAGCAATTTTTTTCAATTTTGAAAATTTTGGTACCCCACCGTCCCTAACAAAACTCATAAACCTGGTATATTACATTAGGTTAGGATGGTTAGGTTAAAGGCTAGGGTCCCTGATTAGGCAGGCTAGGGGGCCGAGCATTGCGGCTAGGTTTCATAGTTTCGTCATGGGGTACTCAAATTTTCAAAATTAAAAAAAATTCCTAAGGGGATAATACCAAACTTAATATACATTTAAATTTTAAACCAGATGCGTTTGACGTACCCCTCCCCCTTTGCCAAAAATTATCCAACTACACCATCTAAAACATACATACACCTACACCCAACTTCAACTCCTTGATATAATATTTTTGGGGGAGTGTCTAAAACCCTCCGGGAAATGAAAAATTTCTCTCTCCCTCCCCTGCCCCTGGAAAAATCCTTCTCATGCGCCTGATTAAAACACTGTGATTTATATAAAAATGTGCTATTTTAATAATGTATATATTTATGTATTTACTATTAGCTCTTCAGGGCTCAGCAGCCGCGACTGAGCCTCAACTTTAAGTCAGTTCGGGTGCTTAAAAATTATCTTTAATGAAAAGCAGGGTTGGCCATATTTTGGTCATATTTAGACTTCAAGCTGATTTTTAAAAGTCTACAAGGTGTTTCAAGAGAAACGCTCTTTTTAAAATCTTAGTTATGCATAGAAAATGAAACGGTATGCAGTTTTTTACAATTAATACAAGCCGCGCAATTTAAATTTTAAAAATGTACGCATTTGTGCACAACCTTAAAATCCTTAAAAGTCTTTAAAAATAAGGCCTTTGAAAAAACCGGTTTTTAAGGCATAATTTGTTGAAAAAATATTTTTAATTATTTGAAACATAAATGTCCCACAACAGGCTTTCCAAATATTAAAAGCGTTTTATATAATTGTTTTTTTTCTATGCATAATTAAGTTTTGAAAAAAGTTTCTCTTGAAACACCCTGTATAATAAGGTTGATTTCCCTGAGGCTAACAGGCGGCTGCCGAAACCTGGCTTATATAAGTATTAGTTGCTAAAAAGCACAGCTTTTCTACATACATTTAGGGACAGTCGGTCTTTAACGCTTAGATCAATTTTAGATAATTGATTGTTAGAACTATTGGACAAAATCTTATTTGAAAGCATTTCAATGACTAAGTCTTAAATTGTAAGTATATATATGTCCATATTTAAGTAATTTGGGGATAAATTAGGTTCAGATTTCTATATAATGTTAGATAATAGTTGTTACTGGATTATGGACAAAGTAGCCTCAGACAAAGTAGCCTCGGACAAAGTAGCCTCCGGCCAAAGTAGCACCCGGACTAAGTAGCCTCGGGACATTTACTAAAGAAAAGTAGCCTCCTAAGGAAAGTAGTCTCCACTGTTAATAAAGGTCATGGCCTGCCTAGTCGCGGGCGCTCGGCCCCCTAGCCTATAACCTAACCTAACCTAACCTATGTTATCCTCAGGACATTTATTTAAGAAAAATATCTTCAACTGTTAATACATAGATGGTTTAGAATTTCGTGGATTTCACAAAAAGTGGTTGGTAGATTTTTACTAGTTTTACCAATGCACATAGGGGCAACAAGGGGCAACAATTCACCACCCCCAAATCAAGTTTTAAACATTCTATGAGTATTATCATACCCAATGTACATCAGATTTCAAAGGAATCGTAAAACTACGCTTTTTAAGTAAGCATTCTTATGCATGGAAGTCAAGAAATGCAAAAATTTTCTTACAGAAAAAGGCATACTTTTTGTGTTTCACCAACTATTTTAAAAGTATTATAAAATCTCTTAGAATTAACGTAATTAGACAAAATAACTTCTGATGAGTCATGCATTACATATATTTTGACAGTATAAAAGAAAAAAACACAAATTGAAGAAATTAGTCTTAAATAGTTCTAGTTGAAGTCAAGATTTTAGTTTTTATTTGTTTGTTTTTTAATCAACATTTAAGAAGACAGTAAGAGAAAACATGTTTTCACTGGTTGCCACCGACTAAAAATACGATATTTGATTACCCAAAGACATATCATAATCGCCTGTACTGGTCTCATTTACCCCCCCGCGCCCCCGTAGGGGTTTTTAGCCCGTTTTCTGAACGTGGGTGCACGAAAAGCTTGTAAGAAAAGGCGTTTAAATGCGCTTTTAAAGTCAAAACTTAAAATATAATTCAAATAAATAAAAGACACAGAAACATAGACATATTGGGAAATATTTATTCTGACTTAGAATTAAAGTTAATAATAAATATTTTCAAGTTCTATTGCACTAAAAGATGGGGAGGAGAGGGGGGGGGGGCTAAACCTAAATCTAAACCTCTTTATGTTTGATGTTTTAATGTAACTAAATAATCGTTTCTATATATTATTACAAATATCAGGGATCTAAAGGGATAAGACAAAGGTCAATAAATTGTTGTACATCCCCAATGATAATACACAAAATTACCCCTTTTGTAGATTAAAGTTAGTAGTTAAAACGTTTGAACACACAACTGTAAAACTTTGGGGACTAGTGTTATAAACAGCCCAATGTCCCCTACCTAACTGCGAAAAGGTAAAGTTAATATGCAAATAACGTGAGGTTCTTAAAATCATTCTAAATTTGAATTAGCAAGTAGTCTATCTGTCTGTCTATTGGTAATGCTTTGTTTTTAAATAATGTAGTTACAGGGTATTCATGTTTAAAGTCAGCAGTTTTATTTAGAAAGGGAGGGGACTGTTAATTACACTAGTCCCCAAACTTCAAAGTTTTATAATAACGTTTTTATATTCATTAGCATAAGAACTTCAGGAAATTTAATTGATTTTTTATTGGTTGGTTCATTAAGTGTTGTTGATGAGTGTCAAAACTTTTCAACCACTAATTGTCATCTACAGACAAATAATTTTGTAATATAATTTATTAAATATGTATCAATATTGGGGATGTACATATTAATCGGTTATTGTTTTGTTCCTTAGATCCCTAGGTGTTAATATATAATACAAAGTAGCTTGATGTCTGTTTGTCTGTCCGCCCATCCCTTAAGATCTCGCTAACCACTAAACCGATTGAATTCTACTCTTCAGGGAATATATCTACTGGTCCTGTGGTTGTTTAAAGATCTTTTTCAAAAATAAAAATCCCCCTAAATTTTTTCATATTTCTATAATTAGGGTCGGTCCTTCCGTACGTCTGGTACAGTTAGCTTTTTTACTTAACTTAAACAGGCTAGAATTGTCCTATCGATCTCAAACTTTTCATGCTGATTTCTACAACAGTTAGGTACGACTTAGAAAGCACAGCAACTCTATAATCGTTACCAGAAAGTCCGTACATCCATTTATAACAAGCTGATTTTTACTTTTTTGACAACAAATAATGGTTTTGAATGTTAAAAATATCCTATTCATCTGATTTTTTGAATACTGATTCCTATTTCAATAACGTCTATTGTTATAAGCGAAGCATCTCTATAATCAAGCCCTAAAAACGTCAGTATGTACTTAAACAGTAACATGTATTTAATCAGTTTTAATTACAATTTTGTATAGACATGCATTAATATTCAGTTCTGACACTTCACAAGTGTCAATGTTCGTTTGTCCTTCCATTTCAGAGCTTCGCTTCTTTCATGGATGTTGTCATCCTTGTTTAATTACCTCTTGGGCGAATCCCCTAGAGGCTAGGGGCGAAGCCGCTAGTATACATATAAACAGTAAACAAGAATCATAATATTATTATAAAATAGATATTAGTTAATAAAAATTTATGTTAATCATGCCCACATTTATAATGGATTTATTAAACATAAAAATAAAGTGAAACTTGTAGCTTGCTAAAATAAGGATCCCCATCCACCCCCATTTACACCATCCCCTCCCCTCCTACTGAAATGAATCCCATGACCCCAAATTTGACACTTTGAACACTAAAATCGGACTACAATTAACCTAGTTACACTTAAAGGGCCCAAAAAGCTAGTGATAGGGTAGCTGCGCTACTAAAAAATTCTCATATTGCTCTGATAACCAAAACCCCTAATTAGACATTTTAAACACGAAATTCAAGATAGTTGATGGATAGATAGATGGATAGGTAGATGGATAGATATATGGATAGATAGATGGATAAGTAAATGGATAGACAGATGGATAGATGGATGGATAGATAGAGGGATAGATTGATGGATGGATAAATTGATAGTTGATGGATAAAGAGATGAATAGTTGATGGATAGATAGATGGATCGATATATATGTAGATGGATAGAGAGATGGATAGAGAGATGGATAGATAGATGGATAGATAAATGGATAAATAGATGGATAGATAGATGGATAGATAGATGGATAGATAGATGGATAGATAGATGGATAGATAGATGGATATATAGATGGATAGACAGATGGATAGATATATGGATAGATAGATGGATAGATTGATGGATAGATAGATGGATAGATTGATGGATAGATAGATGGATAGGGTAAGGGGGGACTATTTTCGGGAGGGGTTAATCTGGTAATTTTCTATCTACCTTCATAATAATAGGTAGATGAATAGATATATGGATAGATAGATGGATAAGTAAATGGATAGACAGATAGATAAATGGATGGGTAGATAGAGGGATAGATTGATGGATGGATAAATTGATAGTTGATGGATAAAGAGATGAATAGTTGATGGATAGATAGATGGATCGATATATAGAAGGATAGACAGATGGATAGATAGATGGATAGATAGATAGATGGATAGATAGATAGATGGATAGATAGATGAATAGATAGATGGATAGATAGATGGATAGATAGATGGCTAGATAGATGGATAGATATATGAATAGATAGATGGATAGATTGATGGATAGATAGATGGATAGGGTAAGGGAGGGGCTATTTTCGGGAGGGGTTAATCTGGTAATTCTCTATCTACCTTCATAAAATGACCTTTATCTCCATGTTCCTTTTAAATGACAGAAAAAAACATAAAAGCAAATTTGTTTGTTGTTAAATTACCTACAAAAAAGTATAAAATAAAATTTTTGTGAGATGAATTTTAAGGGTACTAAATAATTAAATCCCCTTTTTGGTTGATTTGCCCCAATGTGCAATGTTTTTAAAATTTTTAACATTGTTTTTGCAATTTTTAGGTTGGGTTAGGTTAGGTTATAGGCAAAGGGGCTGAGCGCCCTCGGCTAGGCAGGCCAGGGGGCCGAGCGCTGCGGCCATGACCTTTATTAACAGTGGAGGCTACTTTCCTTAGGAGGCTACTTTGTCCGGGTGCTACTTTGTCCGAGGCTACTTTGTCCAAGATCCGTTGTTACTCTATAATTGATAATTTTGTCTCATCTTTTAAAATATTAAGCTTTGCGTGTATAGATGTTGTCATCCTTGTTTTTTTTAACATCATTTAGTTAGAATAAAATATAATTTTAGATTTTGTTGGCTTTTTAGTTTATTTAACTCAAGTAGTTGGATGTCGTTTTTACATTGGTATGTTTAGTAAGATATCTTAAAGTGATCTAAAAGGATAAAGCAATTGACGATAGATTGATGTACATTCAAAATGATGATAAACAAAATTACCCCTTCTTTAGATTTTAACTAGTGGTTAAAACGTTAAAACAGTCAACTTAATTAATCAACAAATCAAAATTCACTAAAGTCCCCAAAGTTGTTAATTCAACGAATAAGAAAACGTTATTATAGGACTCCTGTAATAAACTCTGACTTTCTGACTCTAAGTCATGTTCAAAGCTATTTTTTACTGTTAGAATTTGTAATTAAATAAATTTTCTATCTTAAACAAACAATTTAAAAGTAACATTTGCCTTTTTATTGAGTTGTAATTTTACCCCATAAAAATTTCATTAGCATAGGGGGAAAACAAGAATGATCACATGACCATAAGTAGCGCAGCAAAATATCCAGGGATCTCAAGGGATAAGACAATGAATGATACAGCCCCGAAGATGATAAACAAATTTCTGTAGATTAAATTATTGGTTGAACAGTTAGGACACTATTGATTTGGAAACAACCAATGAAAATTCAATAAAAGTACCTTCAGTCTTTAAGACAACTAATGAGAAAGTTTTTTAATAAAACTTTGGGGACTCATATAATTTACGGTCCAATCACCTCCCCCCCCCCCCCCTCTTCCTTTTAAAGAATAGCGTTAAAATTAATATAAAAGTTAGTATAACGAACGAATTCATCTATACTACAATGTAGAACGATGTCTGTCTGTCTGTTTGTCTGTTGGTTTATATGTCTGCTTGTTTGTAGCGAAGGATCTCGCTAACCGCTGAACTGATCTGGTTCTCCTTTACAGGGTAGCTTCTCATAGGTCCCGGGAAGGTTTATAACTATTTTCTTGGGGTATAGGACACCGCACCCCTAACCCCCCCCCCAAAAAAAAAAAATATTAAAAAAAAAAAATTTCTTTAAAATCTAAAACACGAAAAATTTGTTTCATCAAACCTCTTGGGGCAAAGCCCCTAGAATCTAGGGCTGAAGCCGCTAGTAATATATAGAGTGGCTACTCTGTTAGAAATATAAACATCAATTTAAGTTTTAATTATACTCAGACACACTGAACTTAATTCTCAAGAAAAAAAATATATTAATAAACGTTAGGAATTTAGGAGATGAGACAAAGGAAGATATATTTATATGTGTATATCCCATGAGACCTATGAGAAGCTACCCTGTCAAGGAGAACCCGATCGGTTCAGCGGTTAGCGAGATCCTTCGGTACAAACACACAGACAAACAGACATCCTGTTACTTTAGTATAAGGGTTAGTATTATCGTTTGAAAAGTTTTATTTTTGCTAGTTTAGACCAACCAATTATGATTTAATAAAGGTAACTTCAGTCTTCAATTAAAAAATGAGATAACCTGTTGATAAGTTTAAGTTACAGGAGGGGTTATTTTGTTTATTGTCAGATTATCATTAATATTCTCGTATTCATTCCAATCCGGTGGATAGAAACCGGTTCTTTATCCATACGAAAACTAATATTCCAGAATCCGAATCCGTGTTTCTAAGCTACTGTAAGGATAAACTGAAAATTGATTTCCCATTTGTTCCCAAATTTCCGAAGTTATACGACAGATAAACCAACTATTGCAAAAGCTATTTTCAGCTACATCATCATTAATTTAGAAATAAATGATAAGACGATTTATTATACATTCAAAATTTTATTTTTTCAAATTTTGATTTTTAAAATAAAGTTTGAAGCTTTTTTAGCTTTTTAGCTAGTAGTAAATATTGAGATAGGATGAGGGTGATATGTACAAAATCGGAAACTAAGATTCAGCTGACCATATTGTAAGATGCATGTGAGACATTCACCCAAAATAAATAGAAATTATATGGTGGTTGGGATACGAAAAATCCACCAATTAAGTTTCCATAAATACGCCACAATAAAATAAAGTATAATTATTAATAAAACTATTCAGAGTTGGATCTTTAAATGTGTAGCCATGATCGTAGCCGTAGCCGTAGCCGTCGCCACTGCCAGTGCTGCCAATAAAATACTTATTTTTAAATGTTTGAAGTGTTAGTATTTTAATTTTATTTTATATTTTTACTTCAAATTCAAAAAGTGGTTGTGATTTAAAGATCGCATATAGCCGTGGCCACGTGTAGCCAATTTGATTTAAAGATCACTTTTAGGTTAGTGGCTTTACCTCTGGCAGCGGCAACGGCAACGGCCACACATTTAACTTAATGCAGATAACTACCTGCAACCCTTTTCCAAGGACCTTTTTCGTCTGCTAGCAAATTGTTTTCTGCTACCTGGCCGTGTTATTATTCCAGACACTATTGGTTTATTTTCAAAGACCCAATTGAGAGTCGACACAATGTCCTTGGGATGGGGACATACATTTTTTTAACCCTTTCCCCCTCTAGCGTTTTACTCTTATTCGCCATATAACTATTTTCAAATCTTGATTGGTTGGGACAAACAAGAAGTGTCCAAACATTACCACCAATAAATTGAATCTTATTTGAGGTAAAAATAAATTTATCTACCATTGTCTTATCCCCTTAGATGACTGGTGCGTATAGGTACTACCTTGAAATAATTAAAGTTTATTGCACTGCTATAATTATACCACAAAGGCCCTAGTGTTTTAGTATAATACTAGCGACTTCGCCCCTAGAAGCCTCTAGAGAAGGGGGGAGTTGAATCCCAAAACCTTTTTTTTATTTTAGTTTAATTTTTTTGAGGTGGGAGAGATAATTTTTTTCTAGGGGTGATTTCTCCTAGGAGGGTGGTGGTACCCTTCCTCCAAAATAGTTATAAACCTTCCCGGGACCTATGAGAAGCTGACCTGTTAAGGAGAAACCGATCAGTGCACGGGTTAGCAAGATCGTTCTGTACAAACAGATAGACAGACATACAGATAGACATCGTTGTACTTTGTATTATGGATAGTAGCGAATCTACGCGATAGCTTAACCCTTTACAGTCGGGCCCCTAGCCGCACCTTCAACGCCCCCCCTTATTATCTCAGTTCCTATTGGAGCTAGACGCCTAAATTTTTTTGTGCAAGCCCCTTGTTTGATAATGAATTTCCGACCTTTTATAAGTCTAAGTCAATTTTCGCTTCCTTCACCCTTTTATTTAACAACCTTTGTTTTTAGGGCTTTTTTTACTTAAAAATTTCAAACGGCTGTAATTTTCTTATTTTTGAAGCTAGAAGAAAAATTTTTTTCCAGAAAATGTTTAACTTTATGTAAATTTTACATTTGAAATATCAAAATATAAATTTCAGCGGCCGCAGCTGTACTTGGCAGCTGCCAGCCGCCGCAGTCGGCGGTCGGCGGGAAAACGGCGGCGGATCTTCATGAAATTTTAATACGTTATGTAGACATGTCAGAAAAGCTTAAGTTTAAAATTTGAAGTCTCTAAGTCAAAGATTGCGGCCACAGGAGACTTTTAAAGATTTCTGGAGACCTGGAGGATCAGGACCTGCAGGATCATACCTGGAACCTGAAAGTGACTTGAACACCTGTATTTCATATGTACTACTAGAGGATTTTTTAGTATTTTGGTATGATAAAATGCTTTGTTTTAGTCAAAAAAATATTTTTGCTCTTTACCTGGATGACCCTGCCAGGTTTGCTGGCATCCTGTGCCCGCCAGGATGGAGATATTCAAAAAATTCCAACTCTCAGTTATGTGTCATACCCATACTTAAAAAGTCAAGCAGTTTGGGCTCTTTATCTTTCACACACAGAAAATGAGATAGAAAAAACCGGATGGGGGGGCGTTCAACCCCCCCCCCCCCCCCGACCGTTAAGGGTTAATTTGTTGCAGAATTCATTTCCAGTATGGCTTCCAAACCGATTTATATTCATTAGATTAGAACCGGTTCTCAGGCATACTAAAAAAATCATATATAGAATCACTTTGTTAGCTCAGACCTTCGGGCCTTTTCCTTTTCAGGATGGCTTAGCATTGGTACAAGGCAGATTTTAGGCTATTGTTGGAAAGATAGCTGTAAGCAAAAATTAACTAAATTAATTGAAACGTTTGGCGAAATGTTAAATTCTGAGGGTTAAGCCAAAAGTAATAATAAATAAGGATAACAAAATCCATAAAAGCGATGCTCTGAAACGGTAGGTCAAACGGACATTAACACTTGCATAGTGTCAGAACTGAATAATCAGAATATAAATGAATAAGAGTAAAAAAAAATTGAGTAAATTTGTTAAAAAACTTCTTGATACTGTTTACAGACATACCTACATTTTTAGAGTTGCGTTGCTTATAATATTGTACTTTGTTGTCCCAGGAATCAATATACCAAAAATCATAACAATAATTTGATCATTGTTGTTAAAAAGTAAAAATTCAACATGTTTAAAATGGACATTCTGATAATGATTATAGAGTTGCTACGCTTTCTAAATCGTACCTAACTACTACAGGAATTCCCATTAAAAATTTGAAATCGATAGAACATATCTAACATGCCTTAATTAACGAATAAAGCTATCCGTTACGTACGGACTGGCCCTAATTATAGATAAGTTTCCATCTGACGTTATTTATAACATATCCTTTTATACAGGGTGTTTTTTTTTAATGGAACAAAAGTATTGCTTAATATAACCCACTTGCCATTGACAGAAATTAATAATCTATATCTTAATTTCTTCATTGGGTTGGGGAGTTTTGTATAAGAAAAAAATATTTAGCGATTTTCAACAAATTATGCCGTAAAAACCGGTTTTTCAAAAGTACCTATTTTTGGAAGATTTTTGGATCATGACCAATTTAAAGAGAATGCAAAAATGCGTACATTTTTAAAAATCAAATTGTGCGGCTTGTGTTAATAGTAGAAAAATGTTACACATACCGTTAGATTTGTCATAAATTCTAGTTTTTGGAAATATATTTATCATATTCATGCTATTTGTAGTATAGAAGCTACGTTGGAAAATGTGAGAAAGGTTGAAAAGTTTTAATTAAGTTGGGACATTTTACCACGTAGCTCCTAAACTATATGTAGCACAGGAATAGTTCTTAAACATCCAAAAACTAGAGTTTATGACGATTCCAATGATATGCATAAGCTTTTTCTACTATTAACACAAGCAGAGCAATTTGAATTTTTAAAATGTATGCCTTGTTGCACCCTCTTTAAATTGGTCGTGATTAAAAAATCTTCAAAAAATATGTACTTTGGAAAAACCGGTTTTTAAGGCATAATTTGTTGAAAATCGACAAGTATTTTTTTCTTATACAAAACTCCCCAACCCAATGAAGAAATTAAGATATAGATTATTAATTTCTGTCAATGGCAAATGGGTTATATTAAGCAATACTTTTGTTCCATTAAAAAAAAACACCCTGTATAAAAGTATTAAGTTTATATAAAATAATAAAGTTATCTGTAAATCTTCTCTAGATCTGTTCCATTTTAGAGAAGCTTCATATAGGTCATTGGATAAATTAAGCTGTTTTGTTTTGATTTTTTGTTTTGGAGTGGTTTTCAGAGCCCGTAGTTGAAAGAGCCAGCAGCAGCTAGCTATGATATTAGAGTAAAACACTAGAGGGAGAAAGGGTTAAATAACTGTATATATCTCCCCATCGCAACCGCCTTGTGCAACCTTTCTATTGGGTTATTGAAAATCAATTAATGGTGTCGCTTATATTAACACAGCCATGTAGCAGAAAATAATTTAGAAGTAGACGAAAGATGTCCTTGAAAAAGGTAGGGAGGTAGTTGTCTGTATATACATCTATACTATAGATCTGTTGTTATGATCACTTTAATAACAGATAAGAAACATTTCAATCTTGAGGTGCCGCAACCCTGTCCCTGTAAGAAGACCTAAATAAACATGAAATTAAATCTAATCAAAAGATAGGGGTGTAAAAGAGCCGACTATTGGACTAAGGATAAAGGGGAGGTTTGTCTTTAAAAATATTTTTATAATTCAAAAACTTTTTATAATATGTATCTTGGACAAAATAGCCTCGTACAAAATAGCCCCTAGGGCAAAATAGCCTCTAGAACAAAAAAGCCTAAGGACATTTACTTAAGAAAAATAGCCTCAACTGTAAATAATACATAGGTGGTTCAGAATTTCGTGGATTTTACAACAAGTGGTTGGAAGATTTTTAATATTATTTTTATAATATTTAGGTGAGGTTAGGTTAGATATTATTGCTTGGGAGCCGAGCGCCTGCAGCTAGGCAGGTCATGGGGCCGAACATTGCGGCCATGATTATTATTATCAGTTTAGGCTAATTTCTTCAACAGGCTATTTTGTCCTAAATACTATTTTTTTAAAGGAAACATTATCTATTTAATCTATTGGTACCTAAAACTATTTACATAAGAAATAAAGACAATTTTGTTCAGATACTTAAGCAGGAACAGCGATAAATATTAAGAAAAAGTATTGTTAATTGAAAAATGATACCAATACCATGAAATATATAATATATTTTACAAAAGAATAAGTTTTAATATTGATGGTAATGGTATCTTAATCAAGAAAGAGGAGACATTGGGCTGTTTATTATAACAACTTTGGTGACTTATATTGAACTTTGATTGTTTGGTTTATTTAGTTATTTGTCTTAAAATTTAAGCCACTAATTGTAATCTACAGAAGGGATAATCACCATTGAGAAGGTACATCAATTAATCGGCCTTTGTCTTATCCCTTTAAGCCCCTGTATCTCAATGATAATTATTTTTTAGAAAACTTTTCCTATTTCGATGTATTTTAGTGTAAATATTAATCTAAATTATTCTCATCTAGCAGCCAGGGAGGGAGGGGACATTAGACTGTAAATTACACTGGTACCCAAAGTTTTATAACGACGTATTCTTATTTGTTGGCTCAAAAACGTAAAGTACGTCAATTGAATTTTGTTTCCAAACTTTTCAATAAATTATCTAAATCTATAGAAGGGGTAATTTTGTTCAATATCATTGGGAATAGGGATGTTTATAAATGTCCATTTCCTTATCCCTGAAGATCCCTGCCTCTAGTAGTAAACTGGGTCAGCTGAATTTGAGTTTCCGATTGTGTACATAGCTAAAAGCTTCAAACTTCCAAAAAAAATCAAAATTTTAAAAACTGAAATTTTGAATGTATAATATATAATTCGTTTATACATTATATCGCTTTTCCCTTTGACCGGAGTAGCTGAAAATAGGTTTTGCAATATTTGGGTTATATGAGGTACAACTTCGGAAATTAGGGAAGAAATAGGCAATCAATTTTCAGTTGATCGCTAACTGTGTTATTTAGTTTCATTTACATCTTCTAGTCAGGGTGAAGGGGATGGGTAATGAGTAAAAAAAGAACAATTATATCTCCCAAATAGCGCAGCATTTTTTTTGGGGGGGGGGGGCGGGGGGGTTAACATTACCTTAGATAACAAATTTCCGAATTTCTAGATTTACCGCTAAAATTTACCAAAATGTATCCAATATATGCTTGTGATTTTACTTTATGTATCCTTTGATGTAGTCTTTGTATTAAGAATAGTTTATTGCATCGTATTATAAACAGCTTTCTGCGGATATTGAAATAAAAAAACCTGTATTTAAAAACAGTTTTGTTAGCTTAGCAGATATTAAAATTCAAAACTAGGATTAATTTTATGATTTCTATTTTATTATTCATAGAAAATTGTCTGTAATACGATGTTTTATATGATTTTCCAGTTCTAACCGGTTCTAATCCAGCGGATATTAATCGGTTTCGCAGCCATATAACTGTTCCTTTCCCAAAGAATTAAATAACAGGTGGCTGAATCTTTTTAAAAGCGTAGCTTTACTATACTGTACGTCCGTAACGGATAGCTTTTTTCGTTAATTTAGGCATGTTAGAATTGTCCTATCGTTTTGAAACTTTGCATGGTGATTCCTTTAGTAGTTAGGTATGATTTAGAAAGCGTAGCAACTCTATAATCATTACCAAAATGTCCGTACGTCCATTTTAAACATTTTTTCATTGGTTATTTTAAATATACACTCCAATTCTGGGATCTTAAGTGATAAGACTATTAAGGGTTAAATTAATTTCTCGTATTCATTCGAAACCGGTGGTTTAGAACCGGTTCTCATCAATACATAAGAACTATGTCTAGCGACGTATTATATCCAGTTTTCTACGTATATAAAAATGTACAATAATAAGATTAAAACCAGTTTTCTAGCCTGTGCCTTCGGCATCTCGGGGCTAAAAAACATATTTTAATCTTATAATTGTGCATTTTATATGCGCGGAAAGCTGTTAATAATATGATGCGAGAAATAACTATTACACTTTATTAGCAGGTTAAAATTGTTTGTGTGAAAATTTTGACACTGCCAGTATTTGATTAAAGTGTCAAATCTGCTTAAGCCAACGAATAAGATAATGTAATTTTAAATCTTAACTGTCAGTTCAAATGTCCTCTTGATTCATTAATTAGATAACAAACGTTATCTGCATTCTTAAGTAATAAGTTTGTAATGTGTTTGTCTGTTTAATAAGACCTCATAAACTATTTAGTATAGAATTGTATAGGAATCTTTAAAAGTTTCAGGTTCGATTTTTTCTATTTTCAAATAAAAACTCAAGAAATCATAGACGTTTAAGATATGATTATCTTAGAGGTTAGGGGAAAGGTACAAGTTTTTTTTCTTCTTAAACAAAAACAAAAGTCGTATAATCAGAGATATTAATAGGCGATAATTTGTTAAACATTTCCTATGCTAATAAACAATTTTCTCGTATTCATTCGAATCCGGTGGATAAGAACCGGTTCTCATCCATACGAAAAAACTATGTCTAGCATCGTGTTATATCCAGCTTTCTACAAATATAAAAATGTACAATCATAAGATTAAAACCAGCTTTTTAGACCGTGCCTTCGGCATCTCGGGGCTAAAAAAACTGGTTTTAATCTTATAATTGTACATTTTATATCCGCGGAAAGCTTTTTTTAATACGATGCGAGAAATAACTATTCCCTTCTATAGATTACACTTATTAGTGGATAAGTTTGAACACTGCTTGTTGAACCAACCAATCATGGTTTACAAATATGAGACCTTCTAATACTTGTTGTTACACCACCAGATTATCATTTACTCTAATATAGTGAAACTCGCAGAATAACAATACCCCCCATCAAATCACCTTTACCCCATCACCTCCACTCATACTGGATGAACAAATTGACCAATAAATTAGGTCCATATTAGCAACCTAAATTAACAACAATTTTTCCCCTGTTATTATATCCACGTATATTTTTTATTCATTAACAAATACATTTCAATAAATCTAACTATACGAGTCTACCTTTGACGTTGATAAACTAATGTTTAGCAATAACTCTCTGTTTAATATAAACATTCTGTTTAAAAAACTTGTAAATATTAGGAGTATAGTCTATCATCCTATACATACACATTTATTCAAATCAATTTCCCTTCGATTACGTTTAGACCTACATTAGAGTAAAACACTAGAGGGAGAAAGGGTTAAATAACTGTATCTCCCCATCACAACCGCCTTGTGCAACCTTTCTATTGGATCATTGAAAATCAACTAATGGTGTCGCTTATATTAACACAGCCAAGTAACATAAAATAATTTTGACGCAGACGAAAAAGGTCATTGAAAAAGAAGGGAGGTAGTTGTCTGTATATACATCTATACTATAGATCTGTTAGACCTACAATTCAACTAAAGTGTAGGGAATTTATTGTCAAGCATTGATTGTGTTGTAAAAAACTAAATAGGAAGACGAAGAAAGTCCCTAAAAAATCAGCATGTTACGTCATAAAAACGAGGGATTATCCATCTCTTTTTTAGGGGTTTTCTTTCTTCTCCTCCTCTCCTCATCCCTCAATTTTATGACGCCTTAAAGGTCCTGGCTTCGTTTTAGTCTTTTTTATTTTTAGATTTAAGCCTTGGGATGGTTTTGGGCTACTTTCTGCCCCCTCCTAATCCCGTTAAAGACATATAACATTCTTATAATAAGTAGGGATGTCCGTATGTCTGTTTGTCTGTACTTAAGGATCTTGCTTACCACTAAACCGATGTGATAAAAATTGGGTTATCGAATTTAACTCCTAGAGGCTTATAGAGACGTAGCCGCTAGTATAATAAAAAGTGGTCCAAATCCAACTAACTGGGCCAACGGATTTTATTCTTTCGTGTATATATGTTTATATCCTAGGTATGAAATCAATTGATTTAAATAAAACTACAAATAGCTGTATTACACTAGATGGATACTTAGATACAAACTTTTGAAAAAATATAATTCAAAAGTTTTATTTATTGAATGTCTATAAAGACAGCTGACTTATTGTATAGATAGATACAATATATAATTTAAAATAATTTTGGTCAAATAAGTTTTTATAAATCAACGTGTTTGAAATGGATATGCGGATTTTCTTATCTTAGAGTTGCTACGATTTACTATTAATGACTGTTATAGGAAATAAAGTTTAAAATTAATAGGACAATTATAAAATTAATTACTTGATTATGGAAATAAGTTATTCGTTACAAATGAATGAACTGGCCACAATAATTGAACAAGGATGACAGCATCCATGAACGTGAAGCTCTGAAACACTATGCACAGTGCGTATGAAGGTGCTTTGACTTTTGTGTCAGAACCTAAATTGGGACATAGTGCATTTCATTACCCTAGGTAACGTAACTTCATTTTACTTTTCAATAAAATCTAAAATGTAGCCGTTTTTGAGAAAATTAGATTTGAAAATTTCAAGTTCAATTTTCATCCACTAGGAGTTACTGCATAATCATGACAAGAAAAGCAAAGATTAATTATTTAAAATTTTGAACAGGTTTGCTTTTATAAAGTTCTTCATAAAAACCCTTCTGAAGTGAGTTAATTAATGTCTTTTTTATCAGTTGCTTTGCTAAGGTCACGGAAATTCAGCCTTAAATAAATCATATATAGAGAGGTTTTATGACAGACTTTATAAAAGCAAAGTTGTTCAAAAATTTAAATAAATAACCTTTGATTTTCTTGTCATGATTATGCGGTAACTCCTATGGGATGAAAATTGAACTTGAAATTTTCAAATCTAATTTTCTCAAAAACGGCTGCATTTTAGATTTTATTGAAAAGTAAAATGAAGTTACCTAATTTAGGGTAATGAAATGCACTATGTCCCAATTTAGGTTCTGACACAAAAGTCAAAGCACCTTATTACGCACTGTGTATGACAGACGAACATTAACATTAATTTGTTTAAGTACAAACTGACATTGATTATAGAGATTATAATATTGTACCTTATTGTAATAGCAATCAGTACTCCAAAAATCAGAACAATCGAATGATCACATAAAAAACTGTGGTTATGAAAGTAAAAAATCAAAATGTTTTAAATTGACGTACGGACATTCTGTTAATGATTATAGAGTTGCTACGCTTTCTAATTAGTAACTAACTACTGCAGGAATCATCATGCAAAGTTTGAAATCGATAGGACAATTCTAACTTGCCTAAATTAACAAAAATAAACGGACGAACGGACGAGCCGACCTTAATTATAGAAAAGCTTCGCTTTTAAAACCTTGCATTTAAAAATACTAATTTATCATTGTTATGTAAATATGTTGGATATACGAGTATATATTGACAGAAGAAAATTGCTAATATGGACCTCAGTTATTGGTCAGTTCGTTCATCAAGTAAGCTTGGTAAGGATGGAGTAAAGAGGGTGGATGGGTCTTATCGTTATTTTGGCCAGCTACAAGCATCATGAAAATCTGGTGCAACATCAAAGTAATGATGTATCAATTTTTACTTCTCCCATCTGTTTTCTAATTAATTTATGTAAAACTTTGTATTAGTAATCCCTAATCTCTATATACTAGTGATATACTCAATCTGGAAGCAGATATAAAACTCAAAACAAACATTGATTTTGCTCAGAGATAAAGGAATCTAATAATGTAACATAAAATTAATCAGCGCTTGTTAAGCTGCACTGCCCCGCCCCCTACCCTATTAGTTTTGAAATAATTAAACACAAGGGATTATTTAGTTTTTTTTCCTGGGAGGGAGGGATTATTGGACTGTTTATTACACTAGTCCCCAAAGATTTTTTTAATAACGTTGCCATTATAACTTTGGGGTCTTTCATGGAATTTTGATTGGAGGATGATTAAAAAAGTCCCTCATCAGATTATGACGTCATACGATAAATTAACCACTGAGAGGCCACCATAATTGGTCAATTATAGTGTATATTGGCCTATCATTGGCTATTCTATCGTATGACGTCATAATCTGTGGAGGGACTTTAATCATCTTCTTTTGATTTGGAGGTTCATAGAATTGAGTGTCTAAACGATTCAACCACTAATTGTAATCTACAGAAGGGGTTATTTTGTGCTTTATCAATGGGGATGTACATCAATTTATTGGCCATTGTCTTATTCCTTTAGATCCCAGTTTTGATCCTTTGCCTAACCCCAACGGGGCTACCCAGAACCCAAAATAACCCGACCTAAAGTAATCTGTTCAGATATAGCAAGATCCCTCTGTACAGACAGACAAACACACAGACAGAAAGATATCCAGTTACTTTTATATACGGAATACATTTCTAATTCTCTCTGATGTTGATATGTTATTGAAATATTTTGTATAAATCAAAATTGAAAGGTCAAATATAAACAGATACTCAGCTCAATGAAAGAATAAATACAGTTGAAACAGTTTTTGAAATGATGAAAAAAATTCAATGATTACCCCAGTTAGCATTAAATGATACTTGATAAGAAAATCAGTTTTGGCTTACATAGAATAAAAGAAAGAAAATAGTCTTTTATTTATATATATTTTTTGTTTACATAGCACTCCTAAAAATACCCTAAAAAAACAAGCAATATTTAAAACTAGCTTCTCTGAAAAACGCTTTTACTGTAAGTTTATGCTTAATTTCACATGTAATAGGTTTGGTGATTATATATGATCTTCATAATATCGGGGATTAGACAATGGACGCTAAATTAATCGTACCACCAAAGTCTATGGGTGAAATTCTGGTTTTTGTAGATGGCAAATTCAATCTTCTCTTTTTCCAACTTATCCAAAAAAGAAAAAAAACATAGAAATTAAATATTAAAATTGATTTAAAGTATAAGCGTTAAGCTCTGAAACGGTAGAACAAACAAATATTAACACTTGAAGAGTGTCAGAACTGAATAATCAGAATATAAATTTATAAAATCGAAACAAAATTGTTAGTAAATTTGTTAAAACTGTTTAAATACAGGATAATGTTTAAGGACATACTTACATTTTTAGGACTTATTTATAGAGTACCTTCGGTTATAAGATTGTACTTTGTTGTCCTAGGAATCAGTAATCAAAAAATCAGATCCATCGGATAAATATATCATATAAAAATTTGTTGTTGAAAAAGTTAAAAAAAACAACATGTTTAAAATGGACATACGGACATTCTGGTAATGATTATAGAGTTGCTACGCTTTCTAAATCATACCTAACTACTACAGAAATCACCATGCAATGTTTGAAATCGATAAGACAATTCTAACATGTCTAAATTAACGAAAAAAAGCTATCCGTTTCAGACGGACGGACGGATGGACGGACCGACCCTAATTATAGAAAAGCTTCGCTTAAAAAAAATGTTTTACAATTATTATTAATGTACTAAATAATTATGACATTGAATATAAAAGCTTTCATATTATTATTGAACTACAATTTAAATAAAAATTCACTAAACTTGGAAACAAGTATTATTCACGAAACCTAGTGACCCCTGGTTGGGCCTATACCTTCGGTGCTTTAAACATGCGGGGCTACTTCATTAATAAATCTAGCGGTTGCGCCTGCCTCTTATCTCTAATTGCGCAGTTTCCTGAAATATATTTTGTTTTTAAAACAAAAGTAAATGCCTTAACACTTCCTTTAATTAGTTGAAACCTTACCTTATAATTGATCAAGTCGTTTACGAGATCTTAGCCAATATTCATACTTGTAGACATCCAGTAAATATAATTAATTTTTTTTCTTCAGATTTAGAAAAAAGATAACTGTTATTGCTGCGCCTTTTATGCATAATACACCTTTTCATAGAATAAAATGCATTCTTAGTAGCGAAGCTACTAAATAAATTAATTTGTTTGTCTATCAGTCAATATTTTGATTCAATTTGATTCATGAAATTTGATAATTTCTTTTCTAATATATTTTTTTAATATCCGGCCGGATACCGGATACTAAAACTATCAAGATACCGGATATCCGGCGTATTTATAATGCCGGATATCCGGTTATCCAAACAAATAGCCAGTAATTTGCCGGATATCCAGTGTTGGCCAGATATCGGGAGGGTATCGGATATCCAGCATTAGAAATCAGTCGGATATCCGGTATCCGTTCCAACACTACTAATAAGTAAGTTCCGAAGGCTAAGGCAGACGGGGTCAGTTCAGAAGTTACTTGGGATTGTATAATAGACAAAGACCAAATTGTGTCAAAAATGATCTATGTGACGTCATTAAAATGATGGAGATGGGAGGAGAAGTGGGAAAGTAAACCCCTTAAAAAGAGATAGATAATCCCTCTTTTTTATGAAGTCACATGGATCCTTTTTGTCACAATTTGGTCTTTGTCGTATAATAAATTGCTGCGCTTACTATTGAGATATCAAACCTTGTTTGAATATATATTTTTTAATTGGCGTGATTCGTAAGAATACCTATCTTTAAAACTGCAGTGTATAGCCAGGGAGGGAGGAGTCATTGGATGGTAAATTTTACTGGTTCCCAAGCATGTCATTCGTTTGCTTTGGGGACTTTTATGAATCCTTGATTAGTTTGTGCAAACTAGCATTGTTCAAACTTTTCCACCACTCATATCAATCTTCAGAATGGGTTATTTTGTTTATCATAAGTGGAGTTGTGCACAAATTTATGTATCATGAAAGCAAAAGAGGTCACCACTACTTGGGGCAGGTAGTTGTTTGGGTTATACATTTATGTTTATTGTCAATTCTAAATTAAGTTTGTGTACGAAAACAATTGACTTGGTGGTACTATCTTTGATGCGTGACTTAATTTTGTGTCATGAAAGCAAAAAAGCAGAATACTCAACACATCCTTATTATACTTGGGCGTTGTTATTGTATCAACAAAGTAAAATATTCGTATCATTAACATTACTTTTAGAATGTTGGATGTATTACAGTTAGGGAGTTGAATCCATTTTTATAGAAGCAGAAATATAATCTATGATTATGGTTTGGACCCTCTAAAACTGTAATCTACCCTTCTACTTTCCCCTCTCTTGGTGAAGATATCTTCACCAATAGAGGGGAAAGTGGAATCTTACATTTCAAAAATCGTATCGGCGTTGAAGATATCTTCACCAAGAGAGGCAAAAGTGGAATCTTAAATTTCAAAAATCGTATCGGCGTTGAAGATATCTTCACCAAGAGAGGGGAGAGTGGAAAGGTAGATTACAGTTTTAGAGGGTCCAAACCATAATCATAGATTATATTTCTGCTTTTATAAAAATGGATTCAACTCCCTAACTGTATTATAGACGCTAATATCAAGTTAATTAGCTAGGTTAAATAATAATATCCAATAGTAAAAGAATTTAAGGTTTTTGTTTGTTGTGCTTTAAGATCTTACTACGTTTTATAGGCACCTCACACAGGGTTTGTAATGATTTTAGGCTATAAATTTGTTTAGAACATACGGTTTGGGTTGGTTTTAGGCTATTCGAATATCCCATCACCAGCTTAAGATGAATCAAGCAAAGTTTAAACTGTTTTTAAACTATTTTTGAATGGGGGGTCAAAAATATACTAGGACACCTATAGAATCAGACTGCAGAGCCCAAATTTGAATTAAGTCCCCAATAAACTTTTTTTGGGGGATTTAAAAATTAATTTTTACTGTTGCTCTGGTCATTTTTACCAGATCAAAGGGTCTTTTTTTACTTCGTGTAATATTGTAACTTAGTGAACAATTTTATATAATTCACTTTATACTGATACAATAAAAAAAACATTACTCTGTTCAATGGAAATAATTTTTTTTCTAAAACAATTAATTTCATTGAAAAATCTGACATAATACAATAAAAAACATAATGCTGAATTTAAACCAATTAGAAATTAGAATTTCCGAAAGAGTGTTTTCACAAAGTGACTTATTTCAAACGCAGTTAAATAATTTTATTTAATAAAAATGAAAAGAATGAAAACCCTACTCATAAAAGATACATACTTTTTAAAAATATTTTTAAAAATATGTTTGAATAATCTTATTTTATATCATATTTGTATATGTGACAAAAATAAATTTGTTGTATTGCATAAACATTTGTTGTCATCTTAATTTATTTAACCCTTTACAGCCAATTTTTATGTGTTTTAACGTATAATAAACATGAAACATTTTTATGTTAATTCATTGATATATTGTAAAGAATTAATTTTTAATTAGTATTGATAGATAAAATCAAAAGACCTAACTTTACTGTATACTAGCATACAATATTTACGAAGCAAGACACTCTAAAAGCTGAGTATTTTACCTACAAAGGGAAGAAACATCACGATTCAGTAAAATTATTTAATCCATAGTAAAAAATAAACTTTAAAATCCTAATAAAAATTGATGTGGGCAATTGTTCTCATTTTTGGCTTTGTAGTATGATTCTACAGATGTCAAAGTATATTTTTAATATACCTTTTAAAAATAGTTTAAAAACAGTTTAAAGTTTTAATTGTTTATTATTTGTGATAAAAATATCAAGTAACATTAGAGTTATCTTGTTATTTTTTTACATCTCAATATTCTCTCTTATATTTCTCTATAAAATGGTGTAAAATGCACGCATGGGTGATATTCTAAAAATATTTAGTATGAAACTAAAGAAACGGGATGTTTATTTGATTTTTTGTCTGTCTGTCTGTGAGTCTGCCTTTATTTTTTAATAAATTAACCCGCAACTGTGGCTCGTCTTCGGGAAGGTGATAGGTTCGAATCTCGGCCCGACACCGCGTTATAACTTAAGACGTTAGCAATTGTTAATACTGCTGCTATGTCAGATTTACGACATAAATAGTTAGAGTAGGGGGAATGCTTTAGCCCAAAACAGGCGCAACTCACTACCATGCACAGTTAGGACTTTTAGCCCCCTAGAGTCATCATCATAATTTTTGAATAAAAAGTATGGTCAGCTTCTAGACGGAAATAGCTCTTTTTAGTAAATTCCTAGGTCTAAAGAAGTTTTTTTTTCTGGACCCTCCACAAAATGGACAAACAATTGTCAACGATTTTTATTCAAAATATTCAAGGATGTACCCCCTCGAATGCTTTGAATGCTATTTTTCTAAACAGGTGCCATGCACTGATACACAATCAAAACATTACAAAATATGAACGCCATAAACTGTTACTTTGATTAAAACTAGCGGCTACGCCCCTAGAGGCCTCTAGTGGCTTTATTTTTTTTATATTTAAAATATTCTGTGCTAGGTTGACGTTTAAGTTGCGTTAGAATCTCTTTGTAAAATCGAGAAACGTAAAAATAATTTAGATTTTTTATTTCTCTTGGGAGGGTGGTGGTACCCATCCCTAAAATAGTTATAAACCTTCCCAGAACCTTTAAGAAGCTTCCCTGTTAAGGAGAACCCGATCGGTTAGGCGGTGAGCGAGATCTTTCGGTACAAACACACTCAAATTTCCTACAGAAACAAAGATAACAAAATCCATTGAAAGCTCAAAAATATAATATTATGAAATATTTAGTTAGATTGTTCATGGTAATCTGTACATGAAATCTAAGAAAACTGAGAAAAATAATTTTCTTCCAAACTCAAACAATTATAACAGACAGACAAACGAACATGGGAAGTTATAGAGTAGATGCTCATTTACAATAGCAGCTTTTATCTTTGATAACAGCTGAGAAAAATACATATTAGAAATTTTATATATTTTAGATCAATTTACACAGAATGACAGAAAGAGTTTTTTATTATACAGTATATACAAAGAGAGAAAATATTTCCCCTTATATTTATAAAAGAAATAACAAATAGGTCTTTGTGGGTGGCACTAACCTAACGGAGCTACCCAGTAACCAATATAACCTAACCTAACCTAAACTGACATAACGTAATAAACAAACTAATAACTATCTGCCCCCTTCCTGTATTTTTTAAAATTTATTTATTTGGGGAGGGTTATCAAAAAGGCCCCTTGAGTGAAAGTCCCAATTTAAAATCTTATAATAGTTATTTATCGCATCGTATTATAAACGGCTTTCCGCGGATATAGAATGTACAATTATGAGATTAAAACTAGTTTTTTTAGTCCCGAGGTGCCGGAGGCACCGGCTAAAAAAACTGGTTTTAATCTTAGGATTGTACATTTTTATATTCGTAGAAAGCTGGATATAATACGATGATATACATATTTTTTTTTGTATGGATGAGAACCGGTTCCTATCCACCGGATTCGAATGAATACGAGAAACCAGATTACCACGTCTTAATTTATTACGGGTATAATAGCTTAAATCACATATTCAATTTTTCTTCGCTTGTGTGTTTGTTTCTTTTTTCTATTGTGTAATACATATCATATCATGGTGTTTTTATAACACAACCAATTTTAGTTAGTTCAGTTACTTCATAATTATGCCAAAGTTAATTTCTTTACTTATATTTTTCTATTAGTTATTATAACTACGCTTTCCAAATTGTATCTGATTGTTGCAAGAATCATAATATAAAGTTTTAATTCAATAGGATAATTCTATCATCAAAGTGATGAACTAACCTTAAATCATGAAAATCTAAACAGTATTTTTATAGGTTTGGTTATTGCCTATTGGTCGATGAAATATAAGGGGGGGGGGGGGCGGGGCACTTTCATAGAAAGTACCATAAGAAGTGCTGATAACACCTCCCCTACAAAATTATTTGAAATTAATTGAAACTAGGGGGGGGGGGGGAGGGTGGAGTGATTGTGATTGTTTGTCAGGTCTGGTTAATTCAGAATTTTCAGATAGATTATATTAGCTACTGGGAAGCCACGCAGGGTTAGTGGACTAAAGGTATAGGCCCTCCGCATGGGTTAGGAAAAAACTCACTCCCCCCTTATTTTCAATTTATTAAAAATATACGGGGGGTGGAGTGGAATGGTGCTCAACTAGCACATTGCGTGACAGCACCGAAGAAGGGACATTGCTATTTAATTTAATGTTGAAAATCAGCAGTTTTGTATGAAGTATATCTAAAAATACCATGTATGAAGAAAAAAACGTAAGTGCACATCTTTTTCATTGTCTTTTTCTTCTTCTAGGTTACAACATCTACATTTTTTTCATTTCGCTGAATTTTATTAATTTTTTGTTATGTGAAAAAGTGTAAATTTGGCTAAAATAATTGCAAATGATTTTTAAATGTGATCTTCAGTAGCGTAGCTACTGTACAATTAGATTAGTATGTCATTCTGCACTTTGTGATTTTCTCAACTTCTATTCAAGACAGACAGCTAATTTTTTTGTGTAAAGATCTTTATCAATGAGGATGTTATTATCATTGCCTTCAATATTATGAAGGAGGAAGTGAACATTTGACTGTAAATTGTAAATGGTAAATCACCCAAAGTTTTATAACCACGTTAACGTTTTCGTTGGCCTAAAAGCATTGAATACTATATAATTTTGATTAGTTGTTACAACATTTTCAAACTATTTTTTAATCTACAAAATTGGTAATTTTGTTTTTAATCTTGGGGGATGTGTATATGTAAATTTATCGTCCATTATCTTATTTTTATATTATGTCTTATTATGTTAGAATGAATTGATAAAAATGTATGACATGATGAAAAAATTGTTCTTTAACTGGATTTTAATAATCTATTTACAGATTCATTTTGTAGCAGGTATTTTAATTTTATTCTTTTATAATTATTGTTAAAAAAATAATTTTCAAGAATGGCAACATCTACAAAAGTGAAGCTTTTAAATGAGAAGAAAGGGCAAACGAACAGTCACAATTGTAGAGTGCCAAAACTTAACGGGCAGAACATTCATTTGTAAGTAAACAAATTGTACATAAATTTGTTGCAAAATTGCATAAACAAAGAATAATCATTTTTCGAATTTGAGTAAAGATTTGACTTGCTTACCTCGCTTTATAAATACAATTATTGGTTGAAAATTTTGGACACTAAATGATTTGAATTAATCAAAAAAAAACTTTAGGTATACACTTCAATTGTAATTTACAGTCCAATGTCCCTTCCCTCCTTGCATGATTTCAAAATAATATATTGAAAAAAATGTATTAAAAAGTTTTAATAGATGTAGCTATGTATCATGAGATAATTTAAGACGGACAATTCTTTTTAGCTTTTTTGATAAATAAGACGACATTTTTGAAAGATTTTTATTTAAAAACATTCATATTTTGAGACAAAAAGAAATAGATGTAACACTTTCATCTGTACCATTTCCAAGCGGCTAAACAGCTGCAAGTTTGCAGCTTATTAAGCGGCTAGATAGTGGATGTAAAATCCTGGTAAATTATATTTTTTTCCAAGAATGGATGTAGAATATTATGACAGGGAAAAAAATGTCGTCAATTTAGGTTGCTAACAATGGAACTCAATTATTGGTCAGTTCATTCGTCCAGTAGGTGGGGAGGGGATGGGGTAAAGAGGGTGGATAGTTGATATCGTTATTTTAGCCCGCTGCGAGTTCCACTTTATTAGAGAACATGGTAATCTGTAAGTATATTTTGCAGGTGGCTGTTACCTGGAGAATCCGTTCTGGAACCTCCAGTTTCTATCAGCTCCAGATTTAAAGGTATTCCATTTTCTAAATCTAAATACAACCTTTCTTTCTCTCCGATATATATGTCAGATTTCAAAGACTTAGTATCCAGGTAGAAGAAAGGACAACGGACGATAGACAATTGGACCCAATTTTAGTGACAACGGTTCAATTACTCTACACCCCTTTTCCCCCCAATATTCAGCCAACAAAAGACACAATATCCAAAGTTATAAAGGGATAAGACGATGGCCAATAAATTGATGTACAATCTTATAGTACATTAGTAATAGAGTAGAATAAAATACCTGTTATATAAGTTTACTAGCGGTTTCGCCCCTAGCCTCTAGGGGCTATGCCCCAAGAGGTATAATTACATCTTTTATTACCTGGAGATCCCCCACTCCATCACTATTTTAAATAATTAAAAAAACGGAGGATTTTTTTTGTTTTTTGGGAATTGGGAGTTTCCCAACCCCCAAGAAAATAGCCCAAAACCACCACAGGACCAGTAGGTATATTTCCTGAAGAGTAGAATCCGATCGGTTCAGTGGTTACCGAGATTTTAAGGGACGGTGATACAGACAGACATCATTCTACTTTGTATCTATAATACAAAGTAGCTTTCCGTTCTTGGGGCCGGGTGGGACACTCATAATACTCGAATGACCAAAAAATCCCAACCCCCATTTTAAAAAAAATGTGGTTGTTACAGCACCATAGGTACTTTTTTAATTGCCTCTTGTGGCAAAGCACCTAGAGGCTAGGGGCGAAGCCGCTAGTTGTTTTTAAACTGCTAGTTTGAACCATATATCTAAAAGACTTTTCTAATAAATTTTAAATTTTTTTTATATCACTAATTTTATTCCTATGTTTAGGTAATAATTGTATAATAATAAAGTCTAGAGTATAATCCAGACAACTACCTGGCCCAAGAGGTGGACACCCTTTTCGTCTGCTAGCAAATTCCTTTCTATTCATTTGTAGGGACTCGGCAATGTTTATATTTCCGACAGTATTAACTAATTTCAAAGATCTAATATAAAATCTGGACAGGGTCCCCGCCCTGTGGACAAAGTTACATATAGCTCATGCCCCATCTAATCTTATACTTTAATGTTTAGATAACATCAAACGGAATTGTCACAATATCTTGGAATAGTGAT
This sequence comes from Acartia tonsa, assembly GCF_053477335.1. Lineage (NCBI taxonomy): Eukaryota > Metazoa > Arthropoda > Copepoda > Calanoida > Acartiidae > Acartia > Acartia tonsa. The sequence goes on along the minus strand of NC_137268.1, from coordinate 36,756,326 downwards.
CAGGATTCGTTTTATTTATCTTTTTAAAAAATAATCAAAACCTTAAAAAAACGAAAACGAAATCACGCAACCTTGGGATTATATTACTTTAATAAATCTTAAGGGTATAACATCCAAAATGATACATCTTCCGATTCTGTAAAATCAATTTGGGAAATGATTTTGAACTGCTATTTGGTATCAAACAATTAAGATTTATTAAAATATCCCAAAAGTATTTAGATCAAAGAATGCAAGAACGTGTTTTTAAAAACTTCCCTGGTGAAGCTTAGTTTCTACATAGTTTTCTTGGCTGAAAACGTTTTTTTTAGCTACTTAACTTTTTACCTTTATTATACATATTTATTATTCATTGCAATGTTCAGGAAAAATTGCTGTTTTATGTACAGTTTTACGATTTAGGACTATTAGATAATATTTCTATTATTTTAATTAGAGTTAGTAAATTAAAACAATACTTTAAAAGATAAATAAAATAAACAAAAATTTAATAGTTTTTGGAGAATTATCTTTGTGTTGATAAATTTGATGTAGGAAAGGAATAATTCAATTAAAAACAAGAATAAAAACATTCATAAAAAAAAGCTCTGAAATCAAACGGTAGAACAAACAAACCTGATCAATTGAAGGACATACTAACATTTTCTGGAATTATATTATAGAGATGCTTCACTTAAAATATTGCACCTGGTTGTCCCAGAAATCATTGTTCTAAAAATCTGATGAATAGGATAATTATGTCATACAAAACAATGTTGTGAAATAAGTTTAAAAAATCACGTTTAAAATCGACGTAGGGACTTTCTGGTAATGATTATGTAGAGTTGCTCCACCTTAAAATCGTACCTAACTGTTACAAGAATCACCCTCAAAGTTTAAAATCGTTAGAACAATTCTAACATGCCTAATTACGTGTGGATGGAAGGACAAACGGAGGAACTGTTCCTTATTATAGAAATGCCTCGCTTCTAACAATCATAACAACATCCATAAAAGCAAGGTTTCTAATTTCTGACAGTCGAAAATTATCAAATATAGATTAACAGCAGCATTTTCAAACAAAAAAGCTTCATGTTAATATGTCACAAAATCTTTAAAATAAAAGAGGTTTATAAAGTTTTCAATTTCTAAGATAAATTTTTTCTTATTGTTACAGGAATTCTCATGTAAGATTTGAATTCTGCAGTTCTAACCTTCCAGCTTTTAAAAGTAATTATTCCTTTTGTATAGGAGTTGCTTATGAACATAAAATAAATACGCCCTGCACTGTAGCTAAAAATAAATCACCAGGCTACTGCGCTAAAACTTCAAGGTAATAAAATTGGTCAATTTTTTTTCACCATTATCTTTTAACTTTGTTTAAATGCCATGGAGGGAGAGGACATTGGCTTGGGAATTTAATTGGTTGGCACCCAAAGTTTTATAACCTCAATTGATCAAAACATTAGTTATTTTAAAGTTATTATCTTATTCTTGATCAACCTATTTATTTTTAAAAAGATATACTATCTTAAGACATAATTATATTTTTCGCTTTTAGCATTCATTTTCAATTTATTTTGTCTCTTGTAGAAGTAAATCAAGCAATATTTAACTATTTACTTTTTAATAAATCGATTACAAAATTATAATGTCAAAATTGCATCAGTCTGACATATAGTTTTAAGTCGATAGAAAGTCAACAATTATGACAGGATCTCTACAGGGCTCGGCATTTATAACCACATTTAAGTTCATAATCGAATGCCTAAAATCATATATTTTAGGATAGAAAAGAAGGCATGTTCTCTAACTTCCGTAGCTTCCAGAGCAACTTATTCCTGTAAACTTGATCTAAGGTAAATATTTTCGGGTGCTTTCCCACCTACGATCCATATCATACATTTAAATAAATTAAAACTTAAATTTAAAAATAAAATAGTCTTACAAAACTAGCCATAAACTTATGTAAAGCTTCTCTATAATGGAAAACTTAATCGGTATTATATTTATCAAAATCGTAAGCATTAGAGTAAAACACCAGAGGGGGAAGGGGTGAAATAACTAAATCTCCCCATCGCAGGGTCCTTGTGCCGACTTATTGTGTTATTGATTAATGTTGCAGAAAACAATTTGGTAGCAGACGAATAAGGTAATTAAAAATGGGAGGGAGGTAGTTATTTATATATACATTCCTTTTATCAATAATGTAAAAATATTAGCTGTAAATCAGAGTTTCGGAGCCGGAGCCGAGAGCAGCAACATTTTTGGTGGAGCCGGAGCCGTATTTTTCGTTAAAAACGGCTCCGGCCCCAGATTAGCTAAAAATGATTTTTAAAGTAATATTATAATTTGGCAACGGTCTATTTCCATATAATAAACTGAAAAACTATTGTTACTTAACAAATAGACACACATCCTTCAACTTTTATATAGCTTTAATCAAATAAAAGCAAAATATTTTATATTATTTATTTTATTTTATCAAATTCGATAATGAACAAAAATTGATATATTAATTTTAAGGAAGGAGCCGGAGCAGAAGCCGGAGCCGCATCAAAATTAAACGGCTCCGACACGCTGCTGTAAATGCCACTTTGTCACTGTAATTCATACATGTGGTGCTTTACCTCAAATTGTCTATCGAACACTGAAACCCCTTCCTTCTTAATTCTAAAATAAATTGAAAATGAGGGGAAAGGGCAGTTATTTTCCTATGCATAAACCTTGCAGGGGGCTTAACCCTACTGAGCCTATTCTGCAGTGTTCTAACCATGCGGGGCTACCCAGTACTCAATATAACCTAACCTAACCTAACCTGGCCTTAAGTAATAAACAAACCCACTTATTTATAATTTACCAGCGGCTACGCCCCTAGAGGCATCTAGAGGCACTTGAGGAGGGGGGAGTCGAATTTGATAACTCAATTTCATATTTTAGATTTTAAAAGAAAAAGTGAAAAAAAATATTTTGGGGGGTGGACAATTTTTTTTTTTTTTTGGGGGGGGGGGTATTTTTCATTTTTTGGGGGGTTGGGGGTATCCCACCCCCCAAGAAAATAGTTTAAAACCTTCCCGGGACCTATGAGAAGCTACCCTGTTAAGGAGAACCTGATCGGTTCAGCGGTTAGCGAGATCCTTTGGTACAGAAACACAGATACATAGACACATAAACAGACAAACATCCTGTTATATTGAAAAATAAGGAGGGGGGGTTCTTTTCTCGACTAGGTAATTTAAGGGAAACTTACATTTTATACAAATACAAGAGAAGCTCCGCTTCTTTCATTTGTGACAAGGAAAATTAAGTAAAAATATTTTTGGCTTTAGAAATGATTATGAACTTTTTAAAAAATATGCATCATGTGTAAACCCCCCTCACACCCAGTATAAGGTATAACCAACAAGAGAAAAAATCTAAAATAATATATGGGAGACAAATGGAGAGGTCGTCAATTTTACGATGTGTTGCCCCCCAACGACAGCTGAAAAACATGCATAGGTATCGTAAATTTTATCCCCAATTTATTTCGTTATTGGTATAAGCTGCCTCAAACCCCTTTTTTTTCTATCTCATTTTCTTTGTGTAAAATTAGAGTAAAACACTAAAGAGACAAAGGGTTAAATAATCTCCCCATCGCAACCACCTTGTGCAACCTTACTATTGGGTCATTGAAAATTAACCAATGGTGTCGCATATATTAACACAGCCAAGTAGCAGAAAATAATTTAGAAGCAGACGAAAGAGGTCTTTGACAAATAAAGGGAGGTAGTTGTCTGTATACATATACGTACATCTATACTATAGATCTGTTTATGTAAAGTAAGATGTTTACAATTAACTGACTTCTTAAATATGGGTATGACACATAACTAATAGTTGAATTTTTTTGAATATCTTTATCCTGACTAGCACAAGATGCCAGCAAACCTGGCAGGATCATCCAGGTAAAGATAAAGTTTAATCTTCTTTAGAAACAAAAAGAGTGTCCATTTAAATTTTACACTTTAAAACTTGCAGGATCTGCATCATTTTTCTGCATACAATAAACTTTGCTCAACATTTTTTTGTATGCAATATTACAACAAGGATAACAACATCCATTAGTAGCGAAGTAAAAACATTTAGGTATAGACAGACGGACAAAGTGAGTTATAGAGCAGATTTACAGTGGTCATAGAAAGAAAGCGAGAACAGAAAGATAATAAATAATCACGAAACCCTTATATTTTTTTCTTCTATATCATGAACGATAGACTGACGGACCAAGTTAATTGTATAGTTTATGCTCTTGTAAAAAGAGAATTTTCATAAAAAAAACAAGGATGACAACATCTATAAAGATAAAAAGACATAAAGACAAACGAACATTAGCACGTGTAGAGTGTCAGAACTAAATAATTAGAATGTAAATGTATAAAAATCGAAAAAATTGTAAGTAAATCTGTTGAAAAACTGCTAAAATACAGGATATTGTAGCAATCAGTATTCCAAAAATCAGATCAATAGGATAATTTTATCACATAAAATATTGTCGTTAATTCTGGTAACGATTATAGAATTGCTACGCTTTCTAAATCGTACCTAGCTACTACAGAAATCACCATGCAAAGTTTGGAATCGATAGGACAATTCTAACCTGCTTAAATTAACGAAAAGAGCTAACTGTCTGTGATATGATAGTCCATCAGCTGTAGAATTAACATTTTCTCCATTGCGTTAGGACGGACAAACAGAGATAAAAAACGTTTATTATATAATAGCTTCTCTTCTTAAAATAATTACAATACTGTGATCCAGATGGTGGAGCAATAATAATCGCTAAAAAAATAAAAAGATCTCTAGGGACGCAGCCGCTAGTCTACGATAAAAGAAGCAATCTTGGGATATAATTAAGTGACTCTATTTTAATTTATGTTTGTTTGCCTTGTCTGTCTGTCTGGCTATATTGTTGATCTCCACTTTAAAGATGTTATCATCCTTGTTTAAATGTATTCAAAGAATAAAAACTGATAGTATTTTTTAAAAGTTGTGAATTTGTTTTTGCTATGCTACTTGAAATTGTATCTCTCCTTGTTTTTAATATAAAGTTATTAGTTTGATAAAATTGCAGCAAGAAACTTGGAATTGCAATGTTAATGGCACGCGCTTTGTGCACTAATAGCATAATTTAACCAGGAATCGTAAGGGATAAGACGTTGAATGATAAATTGATGTACATTCCTAAATTTGAGAAACATAATATTCTTTGTGTAGATTAGAATTATTGTTAAACAAGGATGACAACATCCATAAAAGCGAAACACTAAAACGGTAGGACAAACGGACATTAACACTTGTATAGTGTCAGAACTGAAAATAAATTTATACTTTGTTGTCCCAGGAATCAGTATACCAAAAATCAGATCAATCGGATTATTAGATCACATAAAAATTTGTTATTTAAAAGTTAAAAAATTTAACATGTTTAAAATGAACGTACGGACATTCTGGTATTGATTATAGAGTAGCTACGCTTTCTAAATCGTTTCTAAAGTTTGAAATCAATAGGACAATTATAACATGCCTAAATTAACGAAAAAAAAGCTATCCGTTACGGACGTACGGACGGACCGACCCTAATTATAGAAAAGCTTCGCTTTTAAAAGTATAGACTCTGCAAATTTGAATCAAACAATCGAGAGATAAATAAAAGTCAATTTAAAGCCAACTAATGATAGAGCATGTTTATAATTTAAACTTTGAAAACCATTATAATTTATAATCTAATGTCCCCTCCCTCCCTGACTAATAGCCCAATTTAACAGAATAAATACAAATAATAGAATATATTATACTCAGGAATAAAGGGAAAGGGAATAAGTTTCTATTAAATTTTTTGAAAAGGGCAATAAGCATAGATGTTTAATTTACAAACAAACTTTCAGAGATATAGGTTAGGTTAGGAGAGCTTATAAGCCCCCATTCCCAAGAAAAGAAAATCGACTATAGAACTCCTTATTTTGTCTAAAATATTTTTTATGTATTAATTGAAAATTAATGGGGTTATTTAGTGGTTTTCTTTCCCAATTCTCCTCTCATCTCCCTCACTTTTTTTATGACGTCACAAGAATCAAAAATGAAAAATATAAAATATTAAAACCAAATCTTGTGGTCCCGGCTAATATGTCTGGCATTAATTTATTATTTTTATTTTATTATTTGTGGAAAATCGTCTTTAATACGATACTATACAGGATTTTTCAGATTTGACTGAAAATCGGTTCTAATTCGGCAGGTATTAATCGGTTTTAAAGCCATACTGGAAATTCCCTTTTCCTAATATTAAAAAGTTTAACTACATCTCACTTCTACACAAAGACAACACATTTATGGTAATGAATAAAATTTATGGCAATTGTTTAGCCAACAACCGAGGTTTTCCCTCAGAGTGCCATGTTGAGCATCAAACAACCCCCCCCCTTTTTTTTTAAACAAAATTGAAAATAAATTGAGGGTTGGATAGTTTTTTGGTAGTTTGTTATATACTTTTAGTCAGACTAGGTTGTATTTGGTACTGGGTAGTCCAATTATGGCAATTGTTTATCCAACAACCGAGGTTTTCCCTCAGAGTGCCATGTTGAGCAATACCCTAACCCCCCTACCCTCTAGTGAAACATAAGAAGGTGGGGGGGTGTAGTTTTTCGGTAGTTTGTTTTATATACTTTAGATTAGGTTAGGTTATATTTGGTACAGGGTAGTCCATTTATGGCAATTGCTTAGCCAACAACCGGGGTTTTCCCTCAGACTGCAATGTTGAGCATTAAACAAACCCCTCCTTTTTTTTTGAAACAAAACATTTATGGCAATTGCTTAGCCAACAACCGGGTTTTTGCCATGTTGAGAATCAAACAACCCCCCGCCCCCTTCCTTTTTTATGAAACGAAGTTGAAAATAAATGGAGGGGGGGATTGATAGTTTTTCGGTAGTTTGTTTTATATACTTTTGGTCTGGTTAGGTTATATTTGGTACTGGGTAGTCCAATTATGGCAAATGCGAAGCCAACAACCGAGGTTTTCCCTTAGAGTGCCTTTTTGAGCATTAAACACTTCCCCCCTCCCTTTTTTTGAAACAAAATTGAAAATAAGAGGGTTGGATAGTGTTTAGTATGTTAGTTTTCCTCTTAAAGTGCCTTTTTGAGCTTTACCCACCCCCCATCCATTTGACACAAAATTGAAAGTAATTGAAGGGGAGTTTTACTTTATATCGATTAAGTTATATTTGGTACTGGGTAGCGAAGATGTCACAACAGAGATTATGACGTCATACGATAAAATAACCAATGAGAGGCCAGCAAAAATTTTACCAGTGGTCAATTACAGTGTATACTGGCCTCTCATTGGCTATTCTATCGTATGACGTCATAATATGTGGAGGGACTTTTATCATCTTTCTGGGTAGCAGTAGGAATAAAACTGGAAGGGTTAGTTCTCCCGCAAGGTATGACATAAAAAAAACTTTAGAATCGATAGGAGTGGGGGGGGGGGGTTCAGTGTTCTCCAGTCACTTTGTGAGAAAGCACGCTATAACCCTGGCAAGAGTTTAGCCCAACAATTTTGGACACAATGAAAGAGCAATAAATTTCTGCTTTGTGTATATGCATGTCAGGGAACTAAAGGGATAAGACAATGGACAATAAATTGATGTTTGACCCCAATGATGACAAACAAAATTAAAGAGACTTTGATAGTTTGGAACTAACCAATCAAATTCAATAAAGTACCCAAAGTTTTTAGGCCAACAAATAAGATAACGAGGTTATAAAACTTTGGTTACCAATATTGAATAATGAACTGGCTTAAGTAATTTCCTGGAAACGGGAAACTGAAATATTTATTTCTGCAAACTATAAACAATTAAAGCTATTTGTATGTAAAATATCTTTACTTACCCAATAAATAATAAAACAAGAATGATAACATCCATAAAAGCGAAGCTCTGAAACGGCAGGACAAACAAACATCTTCACTTGTAGATTGCCAGGCCAATCAAAATTGAAAATAAATTTAATACAGAATACTGTTTAAGGACATACCTACATTTTTAGGACTTGATTTTATAAATGCTTCGCTTATAACATTCTACTTTTTTTGTCCTAGGAATCAGTAATCCATAAATCAGATAAATATGATAATTATATCACATGGTATTGTTTTATTGATTTTAAACTGCTTTAAGAATTTAAATAAGCATAAAACAAATTCCAAAATTATTATTTTGACTTATTTATTTCTATTTAGTGATCCGAAGCATTGTGGAAAAGTGTTCAGTTTCTGGGTGACTGCCATTAATGATGACCACTCAGAGGGTCAACAAAGAATAAAAACTCCAGGTATCAACAAGGATGGGTGGCGCATTTGAGTGTGTGTGTAGCCATAGTTTCTTAGTGTTTGGACCTAAGTAGTCATGGAGTAGTCACCGTAATGAATGACGCTCTCCAAAGAGGAGCTTGGGTAAGGGTTGAACTGTTATTATGTACTTAGCTGGATCTTTAAATCATTTCAATGGTGCGCCAAATCGGGGTGAGCCAACTTTCCACAATGAGAGCACAGCATTTTACGAAATGCCGCGCTGTGATTGGCTGAAATTCGGCGCACTATTAAAATGATTTAAAGATCCAGCTCTTGACTATTGAGTATACAAACTACCCAATTATCACCCTTCCTACACAACCAAGGGTAAATAAGACTGGTACTCAATGTTTTATAAATATGCTCTGATCATCCGTTGGCTTTAGTACTTTGGGGACTCTTAATAGATCTGTAAAAATTTTCTCATAGTGGGGGAAGGGGGTGGGGGGGAAGAATCCCCCCAAACTCCTTCTAAACATAGTATACATACTGTAAAAAAATTTGTAAAAAACTTTTTAATATAAAATCAAAATTGTAATTTATATTTTTTGGACTTTCAAATTTAAATTTTGATTATAGGAGAGTCAAGAGTAACAATTGGATGCTATGAACCTTCCATTATAAAGAAGGTAATAATTATTTTATATTATATAACCCTCCCTCCCTTCCTCAACCTTCTACATAGCTTAAAACCTGCCCTGGACCATAACCTAATTTTTTCTGATACCCATCATTTACTTGACATTATCTGACATAATGATAGAAACAAACAGATATCCTATAACTTCGGTACATTGGATAACAATACTTATCTTAAAATGTACATTTTACTTGTCAATATTATGTTTATCTCAGATTTAGCAATATTATTATATTAATTATTTTATTTATCTTAGAATAAAAAATTATAAGAATAAAAGTTAAAACAAGTTAAATAGCAGCGAATGGCCGAAGGCCCGGGCGAGCAAACATGGTTTAAAATTGACTGTAATACGATGATATACATAAGTTTTCTTTAGGTACCGGTTCTAATTTATCAAATATTAATCGAATTATACTGGAAAAAAGTATGATAATTTCACTGCGCTTTACTTGTTAACATAAATACTAATTGGCAAATACAGGGTCTATCAATCTAATTGATTTGATTTAAGGAGTTGACAGAATTTTCGCCACCTTATGGCAAAGCCCTGTGCACGCCACGGTGAACAATGATAAAAAATCATTAAAAATAACGTCAATTTACAGAATCATCATTAGCTTCATTCTGCATAAAAAAAATATGTGCAAAATATGGCATTTTTGCTCCAACATGAAAAAAAAATGTTTAGGTAGTATCTGCCCAGTGCAAAAAGACTAATCTAAGTTGGAACACTGAGCCATTTCTCACACAAGTTAGGCCAAATGCAATCAGGTAAAATCAGGGGGAAGAGGTCATTGGGTACTGGTACCCAAAGTTTTATAACAAAGTTATTACTCAACAGGTTAAAAACTTTGGGTACTTTTATTAAATCTTGATAAATTGGTTTCAAATCATAAGTGCTCAAACTTTTCAATCAATAATCTAATCTACAGGAGGGGTAATTTTGTTTAGCATTATTGGATATTGTATATCAATTGATCTTCCTTTGTCATATATCTTTAAATTCCTGGTTAAAATTGTATTTTCATTTGTAAGGTAAATACTTTTAGGTCTTTTCATAGTTCAGTGGTAAAAAATGATCAACTGAAAATTGATTGCCTATTTCTTTCCTAATTTCCGAATTTGTACAGCAGTTAATCCAAATATTGCAAAACCTATTTTCAGCTACTCTGGTCAAAGGGAAAAGCGATATGATGTATAAACGATTTATACATTAGACATTCAAAATCATTTTTTTTTGAAGTTTGAAGCTTTTTTAGCTAGTAGTAAATATTGAGATAGAATGAGGAAACTATGTACACAATCGGAAACTCAAATTCAGCTGACCTGAAAATATATCTTCTATGAACGTTGACTTTAAAACTTTAATTTTATTAATTCGGAAGGGAAAAATATTAAAACAATCTTCGAGAGGTTATCAAGAAAACTATAAATTAAAATGATTTAGGTGTTATTTGGAATGGACGTAAGTTGGAAACTTCTAAAGTTACAAAGCAAACGAATGAGAAAAACTCTAAAATGTATAATTCATAGTCCAATATTTATTACCTCCTTTCCTGCCTTTTTTCTTTAAATCTATTTTCTAAGTTGGGATAGACTATAAGGTGACATTAAAATAATTGTGGTATTCAAAGTTTTAAATTTCCCTCTCTGTCTCTCTCTCTCTTTGTATTTCTCTCTCTCTCTCTCTCTCTCTCTCTGTCTCTCTTTGTCTCTGTCTCTCTTTGTCTATCTCTGTCTCTGTCTCTGTCTCTGTCTCTCTCTCTCTCTCTGTCTCTGTCTCTCTCTCTGTCTCTCCATCCATCTCTCTCTCTCTTTCTTATCTTATCCTTCAAAAACGGTGTCTTTCCCTTAAAAGCAAATGAACCCAAGTAAACAAACCTCTAATTTTCATATCCTGCAACTTTTACCCTTTCTAATTAAAGATAAACTTTAATTGTTCTAGTGGATATAGTATACGTGGATATATTGACAGGGAAAAAATTTCGTCAATCTAGATTGCTAATATGGTCAGTTCGTTCAATCAGTAGTAGGTTAGGGTAAATGCGGTGGAAGGGGGGTATAGATATTTTAATCGTCTGAATATATTAAAATCTGGTGTAACATCCAAGCAATAATATATCGAATATTGTTCTTTTTCCACGGAATTTTTTATCAAAATATTTTACAGCTCAATCATACTGTGCTTGAACATTGGACTGTTAATTACATCGGTACCCAAGGTTTTAAACTGTTTCGTTGGCTCAAAAACTTTAGGCACTTAGTGTCCAATTGTTTGAACCAATAATTAGACACTCAGCTTATTGAACCGACCAATCAAAATTTAATACAGGTCACCAATAAGAAATCGTTATTATAAAACTTTGGGATAAGTAAACCTAAATTTTAATTTTATTATTTTAGTTTAGAATAGTATTGGAACATATTTCAAAAAAATGTTACGGGTTCCAAATTATTCTTTTTTGGGGAGGGGAGGGGTCCCTTTCACAAGATTTGTATAACTAAATACATATTGTATAATTTCAGTCTAGAATGGTATTTGAACCAGTTGAATACTCCAAACTGTGTCCAATCATTTGAGCTTTACTTTTGGAATCAGATGAAACACAATCAAACCTATTATAAGGTATATATTATTATAGAATGTATGTATATAGGGGGGGGGGGGACTCCTTTTTAGTAGCGAAAACTCTATAATCCACTTTGTCTGTCCGTCAGTCAGTCCGTAACGCTGTAGGGGACATTAGATTTTCTTGGCTGCTATTAAAGAGAGACAGCAGAAGTCTTAGTAAAGATTCCTATGATATATGCGCATCAAGCCTATACATTGTTTTGTCCGTCGGTTCTAAATCTCACATTTTTCCTTCACGACTTTTAGATATTATCATCCTTGTTATGTTTAATTAACAAAAGTGTTATTTTAAAAATTTTAAGATTTGAATTATTTTCATGCTAAAAAAATTCTTTTCACTATTACTTCGAAACCTATAGGCATCCACGGGACTTGAACCGGATCTTAGCCATACTAAAAAATATTTTTAAAAATCACAAACTTAATAACAATTTTGTTAACCCTGGACTTCTTTAGCAGTATTTGAATGCAATGATTTAAAGCAAAAGTATATCAAAGAGAATATTTATAAAGCTTTAAATTTTATATTCCATTATTAGTCCCCTCCCTGCATTTGATCTAAAATTTGATGTTGACTCTTTTTAAATTTGACCCTTTGTTTGTCCAAATTTTAAGAGGCTACTTACTGTAACTAAAAATAACTATAACTTCAAAAATGTTATTGTTTGTAGTTTGAATAGATTCTTTGTTAATGAAGTACCTCTACTTTAAAACAAAATTTGGCAATTTTCCTCAACATGGCTTGTTGAGCATGATCCACCCCTCTAATCCTAATTATTGACATATAGAATGTTGGTTGGTTTTTCATTATTTCTTGCTTTATATCAGGTTAATTTAAGTTATATTGGGTTCTTTATTATCCTACAGGGTTGGGAAGCTTAGGTAAAAGCCCCGCAAAAGTTAAACATAGGAAAGAAATCTACCCCTCTTATTTTCCCTTACAAGTAAGCACTTTGTGGATAAGCACCAAAAACTTGCAGCTTCTATACAATTTATCATGTCTGTATATCTGTAATAAGACCGTCATGTATTACGCTGACAACTGCCAAACTCCACGGAGACCAAGATACTTCCTTGTAAGGGAGAAGATATTTGACTGTAAATTGTACTGGTAACCAAAGTTTTTTTTAACACTGGTTCTCTCTTTTATCAACTGAACATTTTATCTATAAATATTTTTGACTGTTTGTCCTTATGGATGTTGTAATCCTTGTTATAGTATGAAAATTCTGGAACTCGAAGCAAGTTTGGGAGACAATTTCAAGTGGAGCCTTGTAAGAGTTACAAGTACACAATACTGGCGCTCTCAATTACAGGTCTATCTATCTATCTATCTATCTATCTATATATCTATCTATCTATCTAACTATCTATCTATCTATCTATCTATCTATCTATCTATCTATCTATCTATCTATCTATCTATCTATCTATCTATCTATCTATCTATCTATCTGTCTATCTATCTAACTATCTATCTATCTATCTATCTATCTATCTATCTATCTATCTATCTATCTATCTATCTATCTATCTATCTATCTATCTATCTATCTATCTATCTATCTATCTATCTATCTATCTATCTATCTATCTATCTATCTACCTAGGAGAAAGCACCCGCCTCCTGGGGTGTGTGAAGATAGACTGCGTAGGAAGAATAAATCTGGAAAATATTTCCTGTGAAGATTCGAATAATCAAACTATGGATGTGCGTTTCAGGTAATTTTCTATTATATTTGGTTAGGGAGATGACTCTACAGGGTACCCAAAGTTTTATAAACGCATTCTTATATTCGTTTGGGGACTTTTATTTAAACTTTGAGATAGCATTGTCCAAATTTTGTCCACCAAAAACATTGGACTACAATTTGTCCCGATAAATTTGTGTGTTCCAACAATGATAATACACAAAATTACACCTTCTGTAGATTATTATTACTGGTTAAAACCACACTCAACTTAATGAACCAACCAATCAAAATTAAATTAAAGTTGTTGGGCAAACGTATAAGAAAACAAAAGGGTTCATATTGTTTATCATCATCGAGGTTATACAGATTTATATCGTCAATTTTCTAATCCCTTCAAATCCTTCCTAATCAAATATGCTTTATATTTATATCCCAATTGTTTTTTATCTTTGATGATGATCTTCTTATTTTATTTCCTAATTTATTATAGGTTATCTAGTTCAGCGGTTAGCGATATCCTTCGCTGCAAACAAACAGACAGACAGACAAACAAACATCGTTCTACTTTGTATTATAGATAGGTCTTTCAAGTATCTTTTTTACAAAAAAATAATATATCTATAATACAAAGTAGAACGATGTCTGTCTGTCTGTTTGTTTGTCTGTCTGTTTGTCTGTCTGTTTGTTTGTAGCGAAGGATCTCAATAACCGCTAAACCGATCAGGTTCTCCTTTACAGGGTAGCTTCTCATAGGTCCCGGGAAGGTTTATAACTATTTTTGGGGGGTGGGACACCCCCAACCCCGCAAAAAAATGAAAAATTCCCCCCCCCCCCCCGAAAAAAAACCCTTTTGGGGCACAGCCCCTAGAGGCTAGGGACGAAGCCGCTAGTATTGTAAATAGGGTTAAATAAGTTTTACTACATCCCAGTTCAAAATTTCAAATATGTGGCCCAATAAAACAATATTATATGTCCCAATGGTGTCTTTTAAACTAGATTGGAATTTAAAACAAGGATGACAACATCCAAAAAAGCGAAGCTAAAGGGAAAATTAAAATCTCGATAATTTTCAAATAATATTTTTTTTAAACAGGAAGGGTAAGTTTAATAATTATTTAACCACTAGGTATTAAGTAATTTTTTTGTTTTAGTATTTTTTTTGAGATCTTTTAAAATGAACAGGATGATTATTGTTTGTCCTTATGTCTGTATCAAAGGATCTTGATAACCGCTGGGACTATTTTGTATTGCTTTAAGTGAAGGTTTTTATAGTTCCAGGGAATGTTTATAACTATTTTAGGGCCAGGTAACTTCACTCTCCTAAGATACGCCCTGAAAAAAATATCCATCCATACGGATCCTAGAGGCCTAAAGGGGCGTAGCGGCTAGTATTGAGTAAAGTAAAGTTTAGTTGTTTTCTATTCCCACCACGATAAATGTTTAGACTTCAATATTGAAGATGTGACAATCAATCTGAAATTCAGATACACATATTTTAATATCGATCCAAGTAGCACAGATAAATATTAACTACGGTATGTCGGTACGTCCGTCCGTTCTTTACACAAAAGTTCCGTATTTGTGCTATTTAAAGAGACAGCGTAAAGTGGCACCAAAAAAATTGACGTCAAACAAAAAAGTTGACCAATAAGAGGCCAGTATACACTGTAATTGACCAATAGTAAAATTTATACTGGCCTCTCATTGGTTATTTAATCGTATGACGTCATTTTTTGGTGCAACATTGAGCTGTCTTCTATTTGAAAAGAGACAAAAAAAGCTTGGAAAGGCTGGTTTCTTTTTCAACCTCCCCCCCTTATTAGTACAGCCCCAGTAATAATAAAAATAATCCCTTTCTAAAAAAAATACACTGCTAGATCGCAGGGAGTAAGGGAGGGGACAATGGATCGAATATTCAACTTTTAGGAGTCTCAGACTTTGGGGACTGGCTTAAAGGGAATGTGCAAGAATTTAGCAGTTTCTGACTGAGTTTGGGGACTTGCGCATAGAATGCCGCTACTCGTTATGTATGTTTTGAATATTGCAGACGGGGAGACGGGATAAGGGAAGTGGGGGGAAGGGAAATAAACACTCGTTGTGCTAGTTTGGAATGTAGCAGACGGGGAGAAGGGAGAAGGGAGGTGGGGGAAAGGGGCAAGGGAAATAAACAGAATAAAAAGGGGCAGTCATATTCTTGCGAGCAGCTGGCCGGGTCCAATAATCTTTTAATATAAAAATCACACCAAAAAAACCTCAATATATTCCATCAAAAACAAGTTGTGATTTAACTTTACATGACGCTATGGAAATCTATTATTCAATTAACAATCCCTTTATAATTTCATACAAATTTATTGGATTAAACTGGATTTCATGCCCTTTCTTTGATAACTCTTATATTGAATTAATTGCCCATTGTCCCCTCCCTTACTCCCTGGCTAGATCGAATGCTTAACAAGGATGACAACATCTATAAAAGCGAAGCTCTGAAACGTTAAGACAAACTAACATTAACACTTGTATAGTGTCAGAACTGATAATCAGAATATAAATGTATAAAAGTCGAACAAAACAAAATTGTAAGTAAATCTGCTGAAAAACTGCTTAAATACAGGATATTTTTTAAGGATATACTTACATTTTTAGGACTTGAGTATAGAGATGCTTCGTTTATACCAATGCACTTTGTTGTCCTAGGAAACAGTATTCCAAAAAATAGACCAATCGTATAATTATATCACATAAAAATTTGATGTTAAAAAAGTTAAAAAGCATTATGTTTAAAATGGACGTACAGACTTTCTGGTGACGATTATAGAGTTGCTTTGCTTTCTAACTCGTACCTAACTCGTATAGGAATCATCATGCAAAGTCTGAAATTAAATGGACAATTCTAACATGCCTAAATTAACGAAAAGAGCTATCCGTTACGTACGGACGGACGGACGGACCGACCCTAATTATAGAAAAGCTTCGCTTAAAAAACAACAACATTGTCCTTAAATAAAAGTAAAGTGATCACACCCCTCCTCAACCGAACTTTATATTAAAAAAATGTCCCAAACATTCGGACAATTGGGCGTTCAAATAGGACCTAGTGGTAGTTAGAATCAGTTGAGAACAAAATCCTAGCCGTTCCTTCTTGCCAGATATGGCTATTTTAAGATTTTAGTCAAATTACACTAAATAACCTAATACAAACTTCACTCTTCTTTGAATATTTTAGTGTAATTGTAGTGGGACAGCCCCAAAATAGAGAAGCTTTGCTCCTCTGACCAAACTGACTGCCAGGAGTTCCTAACAAGAATTGCCTTATTGTGTTTACACATGTTGGGATTCGAACCCATTTCCAAAACTCTCCAACATTTAATAGCTGTACATTACAGCAAGACAACATAATTTGTCTATAAGGCTTAAGGAATGGATGCCCCTCTGGATACCCTCTGCTAATCCTGGCTGTTGTTGGTGATCAGCAGGGTCAGCTCCTTGTTGGACTTTTACCTGGGGTTCCCCACAGCCAGGCCTCTGCGCAGGAAGTTTGGCCTAGTATTGACCACCATCTCTGTCCTTGGGGTTAGTTTGATGTGTCTGGGCCTTCCCCGGGCTTGGCAGGGCTGGGGCCACTGGCTTAATGGGAGTGGGGACAACCATGGCTACTCTCCCGACTGATCCAAACCATCAGCTAAGGTCCATCCAACAGTAACTGTGTCCCCCAACTCCATCAGAAAGAACCCTCCCAGGTTCAGGGTATGTTTCAGAATGCACACCAGCATCCCAAGCCTAGGTATGCAGCCCACCACCTGCAGCTATCATTCCGTGGCAGCTTTGCCGATTTGGGATTGGCAGGGAAGCATCTCATCTTAGCTCTACCCTGATATTGATCCTCCAGGAGATCAAGGTGGTGTGCATCTTGAACTGTGCCCTAAACCTGGGAGGGTTCTTTCTGAGGGAGTTGGGGGACACAGTTACTGTTTGATGGACCCAAGCTGATGGTATGGATCAGTTGGGAGGGTAGCCATGGTTGCCCCCAATCCCATTAAGCCAGTGGCCCCAGCCCTGCCAAGCCTGGGGAAGGCCCAGACACATTAAACTAACGCCAAGGACAGACATGGTGGTCAAAACTAGGCCAAACTTCCAGCGCAGAGGCCTGGGAAAGGCCCAGAGCCCCTCCCACCACCAGCAACTCAAGGCAAGATTAGCTCTGGCTGTACAATCAACTGTCTGGCCAAGGCAGCTCTCATGAGGCCACTGTGAGCCACAGCCATTGTCCCAATTTGTTCAGAGCTGACCGATAACGAGGATATGGGTAGCATGGAGTTAAAGGTGAAACTGGAAAACTGGACAGTGGCTATTGTAAGTTGTACATCCCCATTTTGTTCAAGGTGCCTCAAGAAGGCACAAACTGGATAGGGCTGGGTTTACACATCAAACTGCCCCCCAGGACAGAGATTGTGGTCAAAGTCAAGACAAGGCTGTATTTCCAGCGAAAAGGGACTGACTGTGGGAAACCAAGGTACAAGTCCAACAAGGAGCTGACCCTGCTGATCACAAACAACAGCCAGTATTAGCAGAGGGTATCCAAAGGGGCATCCATTGCCCAAGCTCAATATACATTTTACTGTTGTCATGCAGTAATATACAGCTATTCCATTTTGGATAGTTTTGGGAATGGGTTCGAATCCCCACTTGTGTTAATACATTAAGGCACTTCCTATTAGGAACTCCAGGCAGTCAGTTTGGTCAGAGGAGCAAAGCTACTCTATTTTGAGGCTCTACCATTACAATTACACTAAAATATTCAAAGAAGAGTGAAGTTTGTATCAGGTTATTTAGTGTTATTTGACTAAAATCTTAAAATGGCCATATCTGGCAAGAAGGAACGGCTAGGATTTTGTTCTTAACTGATTCTAACTACCACTAGGTCCTATTTGAACGCCCAATTGTCCGAATGTTTGGGACATTTTTTTAATATAAAGTTTGGTTGAGGAGGGGTGTGTGATGTCTATCTGATTTTTTTTCCTGTGTATGTGTCTGTATCAGACGATCTTGCTAACCGCTGGTTCGACATGGTTCTTCTTTACAATGAGTCTTTTATTTATCCAGAGTATATACCGTATACTGTCTGTCAGTTCGTAACGGTTAGCTCTTTTCGTTAATTTAAGTATGTTAAAGTTGTCCTATCGATTTCAAACTTTGCGTGGTGACTCCTGTAGTAGTTAGGTACAATTTAGAAAGCGTCACATTTCTATAATCGTTACCAGAATCGTTAACAGTTTTGACTTGCCGTCCCTCTCCCCTCCCTGGGTTCTCTTCCTTAAGTACCATTACATTGCACACTGGTCCGAAAACGGAGATTTGGGTCAACAATTCGTTTTTAGCCGTTTTTTGGCCGATTTTGATGCCCAATACGGCAAATTGGGGGTTTTAGGGGTCAGGGAGTCCATTTATGAGAAAAAAATATATGACCTCGAAGGTCAAAGACCTTTAAAATGACCTTTAAAGTCTGATTTTGCCGTTCTCGTGGTTTTATTGGACATTTAGGGGGGGAAGGAGGTGTCCAATCAAGGCGACACTGAAATACGTTTTTATAGGGGATTGCATTAGCTAAATTTCATGTGAAGTAAAAATTTTTGTAAAATAAACTGGTTTTGCACCAGCTGAATTTCAAATTTTCGCCTTTATTTAAAGTTTTACCCCATTTATATAAATATATATAAATATATATATATATATATTATATTATTAAGACATACTTTTAAAAAAGAATTTATTTGATACTTTAAAGTCTTGCAAATTGTAATTTTTAATTAATGAAATATTTAAAATTATTAAAGCCCAAAAAATGTGTTTATGTTTAAATAGAAGCAGACGAACACACACACGAACGCACACACACTAACGCAGACACACGAACACATAGTTTCGACCAATCAGAGGCAAGAGAATTTTCTTAATTGTCCAATGACAACTCAGTATTTTGGCTTCGACCAATAAGAGACAAGGACCTTTGTTTCGACCAATCAGAGGCGAGATTGGCTACGCTAGATTGAGTAGGCAGAAGATTGTATAAATATATGTATGTTTTACGACACGTATATTATTTTTTTTTATAATGCACAAAACGAACAAAATCGGATGCCATATATATTGTGAAATATGAAGCTAATTGCAATACCAACAAATTCTCTTTAATAAACATGCGAAAAACTCAGAGAGTACTCAATAAGAAAATTTTGCCAAACTTACCCTTATCTTAAAAACTGAGAAAAAAAACCACATTTTTGCATTTTGTACCATTTTTTGTGTTATAAATAATTTTTGAACTTATACAGGACTTATTTTAGTTGGACAATTTCCAACATGTGGATATTTGATTTTATCAGATTTAAGCAAGTATAGCCAATTTAACAATGTCAATAATACGTTCTTAGATTTTAGAGTTCTGCAGCTTTGGCCCCAAATTATTTCAAAAAACATATTATCAACATGGGTTGATATTTAAAATATAGGTGGCCCAGGATGTCTTTGAAGGCTGGCAGGTCAACTTTTGTCTAAATTGATGGGTAGGAAAAATTGAATTGTTGACCCCTCCGGACCAGTGTGCATTGTAAGGAAGAACCAGATCGGTTCAGCAGTTAATATCTAGTATCCGACCGGATATTGAAAATGACCCGATATCCGGCCCAACCCTATTACAAACACTGATAGATAAACCTCCTGTTACTCTATATTCAGTATGAAAGTGCCCCCCGAAGAGTATATTTACAACGAGGAATATCATGATTATGGTTATGTATCTGGTTCAGGTTTGCTTTTTAGTAGCGAAGCTTCTTTATACTTCACCTTGTCTGTCCGTCTATAATGGGAAAATTTGGTTTTCTCATTTAGCCCTTAACGGTCGGGTGGGGTTTCTATCTCATTTTCTGTGTGTGAAAGATAAAGAGCCCAAACTGCGTGACTTTTTAAGTATGTGTATGACACATAACTGATAGTTGGAGTTTTTAATATCTCCATCCTGGCGGGCACAGGATGCCAGCAAACCTGGCAGGGTCATCCAGGTAAAGAGCAAAAATATTTTTTTGTTTTAAACAAAGCATTTTATCTTGCCAAAATACTAAAACTTTCTCTAGTAGTACATCCTCATATGAAATACAGGTGTTGAAGTCAATTTCAGGTTCCAGGTATGATCCTGCAGGTCCTGATCCTCCAGGTCCCTAGAAATCTTTAAAAGGCTTCTGTGGCCGCAATTTTTGACTCAGAGACTTCAAATTTTAAGTTTAAGCTGTTCTTACATGTCTGCATAACGTATTAAAATTTCATACCGATCATCGAGTGCGGCGGCTGGCATTCTCCAAATACAGCTGCAGCAGCTGAAATTTATGTTTTGATATTTCTAATATAAAATTTACTGCAAAAAAAATTTCTTCTAGCGACTTTGACTCACTTAAGGTCGGAAATTCATTATCAAACAGGGTACTTGATTATTACTATCTTGATTCAAGCACAGAGAAAGTATATAAAGATAAATTTAGAGAAATACTAATTATATTTAGATTATTACTATCTTGATTCAAGCTTAGAGGAAGTATATAAAGATACATATAGAGAAATACTAATTATATTTAGATTATTACTATCTTG
Organism: Acartia tonsa; assembly: GCF_053477335.1. Classification (NCBI taxonomy): domain Eukaryota; kingdom Metazoa; phylum Arthropoda; class Copepoda; order Calanoida; family Acartiidae; genus Acartia; species Acartia tonsa. The sequence continues at coordinate 36,735,347 of NC_137268.1, read as the reverse complement.
ATTCAAGCACAGAGAAAGTATTTAAAGATACATAGAGAAATACTTATTATATTTAGATTATTACTATCTTGATTCAAGCACAGAGAAAGTATTTAAAGATACATAGAAAAATACTAATTATATTTAGATTATTACTATCTTGATTCAAGCACAGAGAAAGTATTTAAAGATACATAGAGAAATACTAATTATATTTAGATTATTACTATCTTGATTCAAGCACAGAGGAACTATATAAAGATACATATAGAGAAATACTAATTATATTTAGATTATTACTATCTTGATTCAAGCACAGAGAAAGTATTTAAAGATACATAGAGAAATACTAATTATATTTAGATTATTACTATCTTGATTCAAGCACAGAGGAAGTATATAAAGATACATATAGAGAAATACTAATTATATTTAGATTATTACTATCTTGATTCAAGCATAGAGAAAGTATTTAAAGATACATAGAGAAATACTAATTATATTTAGATTATTACTATCTTGATTCAAGCACAGAGAAAGTATTTAAAGATACATAGAGAAATATGTACTTATTATATTTAGATTATTACTATCTTGATTCAAGCACAGAGGAACTATATAAAGATACATATAGAGAAATACTAATTATATTTAGATTATTACTATCTTGATTCAAGCACAGAGAAAGTATTTAAAGATACATAGAGAAATACTAATTATATTTAGATTATTACTATCTTGATTCAAGCACAGAGGAAGTATATAAAGATACATATAGAGAAATACTAATTATATTTAGATTATTACTATCTTGATTCAAGCATAGAGAAAGTATTTAAAGATACATAGAGAAATACTAATTATATTTAGATTATTACTATCTTGATTCAAGCACAGAGAAAGTATTTAAAGATACATAGAGAAATATGTACTTATTATATTTAGATTATTACTATCTTGATTCAAGCACAGAGAAAGTATTTAAAGATACATAGAGAAATACTTATTATATTTAGATTATTACTATCTTGATTCAAGCACAGAGGAAGTATTTAAAGATATATAGAGAAATACTTATTATATTTAGATTATTACTATCTTGATTCAAGCACAGAGAAAGTATATAAAGATACATAGAGAAATACTAATTATATTTAGATTATTACTATCTTGATTCAAGCACAGAGGAAGTATATAAAGATACATACGGTGAAGTACAAGTGGAGAATCCTATCATGCAAAATATAGATAACCTAGAATATATTTATGAAGATTTGCCCAAGGAAAAAGAGATCAAATGAAATAGTAATAAAGGCTTTTTATTATAGTTAACTAGTGGCTATGCTCCTAGAGGAATCTAGCATGGCACGAAAGGTAAAGGGGGCAAGGAAGTTGATCCTTAAGTTTCTATTTAGAAGGGAAGGGGGGTGATTGATATTTTTTAAGGGGCGTTAGCTCTTGGGGGGGTGGAAGTTCTCTCCAAAAGATAGATACAAACCTTCCCTGGACCTTAAAGTTTTGGAACCTTAACTGTAGAGGAGAACCATTTAGGTTCAACAATTTTTGAGATCCTTCGGTTCTGACAGTCATATAATAATTAGGACTTCCAGACAAATATCATTGAATTAAGAGGTTAATAGACAAAAATTACTTAATAAAATCTCTCTTATGACAGTACAACAAAAGTAACCCTATCCAAAACTTAAAGAATGAGAGATCCAACTCTACTGATAAAGTGTCCTATGAAGGAGAAGCTATTAATACAAGAATTGAAGGAGAAGCAATAAATGCTGAAAATATTATGGATATTCTAGGCAAGGTTATAAGACAAAATTTCCTGATGACCACCAAAGGCATGGGCCCTGCATTGTCAGAGCCCCGCAGGTATTAGGCATAATGAGAAAAAAAATATTATTTAAAGAAAATATTATTGAGTTTTGATATTGGTAAATTATTCATAATTTAAAAATTGTCTCTATAATAGCGCCTGAAAATGTATGTCTAAATTAATCATTCGAAATGGGATTTCAATTCATTTTTTTGAAGTATTGTAAAAATGGTCTAAATAATATTTCAACTATCTAATCATATAAAGTAGTGAGGCTTGTGTCCATCCAGCTTAAGATCTCGATAACTGATAAGAAAAATGAATTTTGTATTTTAGAAAAGCTTCACATTGGTCTTAAAGTGGTTTTAGACGACTTTTCTGCTTTCGGTATCCCTTCTAGTACAGTATAACTAGATGCTACTGGCTCAGCTCCTATTTAATATATACTAAGACTTTTTATGTTCTGAAACATTTTTTTACATGTCTTATAATGATCTTTTAGCACAAAGCCCCCTGGTGAACAACAAAGAGACATCAAAAGATACTCTTTTTACAATTAAAGAAGATTTAAAAACAAGCAACAAGAACCTGACACAAAATCTTGTAAAAGAAAATGATGTTTTGGAGGGAACTTTTTCTAATCTAAGGATTACTGTTGGAGGTAACTTTATTTTTTGTACCCAAACATTATTCAGCTGTTTTCCTCAAAATGCTTAGTTGAGCATAGAATCCCTCTCTGTTTATTTTTAAAAAGTCAGGTGAGGTTAGGTTTTATTGGGTACAAGGTAGGTAGCTTGCAGCTTGAATGCATAGGCCTCTACGGGTTAGGATTAAGGATAAATACACATCTCCCCCTTATACTCAATATATCCTTTAAATAAGATGAGGAAGGGGTTGTTGTGCTTGCTACGCGCTTTGAGGGAAAAGAACAAAATCTATACTTTTATGTACAATGATTCTACAAAACTGTTCTATTACATTGTTAGTTTGTTATTACTGCGCTACTTATAACTATAATTGTCCGGTATTTTTTTCCATTTTGAAAATTTTGGTACAACCTCACCCCCCTGACAAACTATGGCGCTGGCCGAGGCGCTCCGCCCCCTAGGCTGTCTAGCCGCAGTGCTCAGTCCCCTAGCCTATAACATAACTTAACCTAAAGGGTGAGCAAAAAAAAATGCGTAGATTTTTAAAATTCAAATTACGCGGCTTGTGTTAATAGTAGAAAAAAATTGAAGAGGATAACAGAAATTATTCTTGTTTATTTTAGGAAATCCAAAACCGAAAACACTGAATTCCGAGAATAGTTCACAAGTAAAGGAGAATATTCAAGTATTGAAGTTAAATTACACAGAATCCACTAGAGTTAGAAACTTTACAGGAATATTCATTATTTTTTAATTTGTGGTGCTTTTTTCTTAAAAGTGCATGTCGGGCTGTTAATTAAACTGGTCTCCAAAGTTTTATTTACATAAACTTACAATCTATGGCTTGGAACTTTGTGAACTTTTTATCAAATATTGATCTATAGTATAGATGTATATATATGTTTATATAAGCGACACCATTGGTTGATTTTCGATGACCCAATGTAAAGGTTACACTTGGTGATTGCGATGAGGAGATACAGTTATTTAACCCTTATTACCTTTAGTGCTTTACTCTTATGTCCAAACAATAATTCATTCTTTAGATCAATCAGAATAGAGAGTCTACATCAATTTATCATTTATTGTCTTAACCCTTTAAAACCCTGTGTTTACACAATAAACAAGGATGACAGCATCCCTAAAAGAACTAAATAAGCAGAAGGTTAATTTCTAAATTGAATTCTAAAAAAATTTGTTGCAAAACGGCTTAAATACAGGATACAGTAAAGACGGTTTTTTCATCTTTACGATTTAATTATAGAGATGCCTCGCTTATGATATTGTACCTTATTTTCCCTAAGAATCATGATTCAAAAAATTCAATAAATGGGATAATTAATCATACATTTAACTATGTTGTTAAAAAGAAAAAAATCTGCATGTTTTAAGTGGAAGTACAGACTTTCTGTTACCTAACTGTCATAGGAATCATCATGATAAGTTTGAAATTGATAGGACAATTGTAACATATATAAATTAACGAAAAGAGCTAACCATTACGAAGGGACGGACCGGCTTTAATTATAATATTTAAAATATCTTGGCTTTAATAAAATATATTTTGTTTTAAATAATGAATCTTTAAAAGAATTGTCAAGATCATTAAACATAAGCAGCCTGGCCAAGGACCCAGACTACGTAGCACAACTAACTACTGAGGTTGGCGCAATTTATGATGACAATACAGGAAATATGGCATTAAAATTTTATTTGTTATTGAAAGTAGTAGGTTTTTTTTATTTGTTTATTATGATCTCACAAACAACTAACACAGAGATATTGCGGTAATGTACTTACAAAACGATGATATACAAATTATCCCATCCGTAGATGAAAATTATTGGTTGATAAGTTTAGACACTACTATTTAGGAATCAACCAATAAAATTTAATAATAGTACCCAAGGTTATTGGCCAATGAAAAAGATAATGTTGTTTGAAACTTTGGGAACTGGTGAATTTTAAAGTTCACTCTCCACTGTGGTTGAAGGGAGTATTGTTTTTTAGAGAACTATGATTTTCACTTTATAAAAGGACACAAAATCTGGTGTAAGGTCCAAGTAATAATATATCCATTTTTTAATGCCATGAACCTTATATTATATCAGACCAAACAGATTTCAACAACGAAACATTTACAGAAAATTATGATAATGAAGAAAATGATACTATCCAGGGTGATTCAATTATTTTTTTCCTTATCCTTAGATTAAAAATAAACTTTAAAATAAAGTGACTAAATATAAAACATTTAAAAATTTACATGTAAAATTATTATATGATTATATTAATAAAAAGCTCAAAAGTAATACAAAAAAACATTTATATATAGCTTTTTTGCAAATATTTTGTTCTACTCTTCATCTTTCTGCATAGATATAAAATTATAACCTCTACCCCTTCTATTTTATAAGAATGTATTTTTACCCTTATTAGTTATTACCTTCCTTTACCGAAAAAAGTTTTAGAAAGTAGGATGGTGGGGACTAAATAACTCCCAAAATAACATTAAAACAGCTCCATCAATAAAAAACACAACTTTAAATTCTAAGAAATGTTTGAATCATACTTTAAAAGAAAATGATAATACAAAAGACTCATATAACTCTACTGTAGAAGATGCTCTTACTGATTATAACAATACAGCAGAAGATATTCATGCTGAATATAAAGCAGACTCTCTTATTGCTGATGATGATAATCAAACTAATATTAAAGGAATATTCTTTATTTTATAGATAATTATCTATCTTTCAATCTATCTATCGATCCATCTAGCTATCAATCTATTTATCTATCGATCCATCCAGCTTTCAATCTATCTATCTATCGATCAATCTATCAATCTATAGACATATATATCAATAGATCTATCTATCTATAGATCTATCAATCTATCTATCAATCTATTTATCGATCGATCTATCTATTGATCTATCTATAAACCTATGTATTATCTTTCAATCTATTTGTCTATCAATATTTTTATCTATCAATATGTCAATATATTAATCTATTAATCTATAAATATATCAATATATCTATCTTTCTTTTCATCTATCGATCGATCTATCTATGGATCTATACTATCTATCTATCTATCAATAAAAAATATACCGTTCAGGAAGAAATGGATCATCAATAATAGTTGAACAAAGACATGGCAAGGGTTTACAAAATATATTCTCAAGGTATAACAAATTATAGTTTAGCCAGCAAGAATGAAAGGATATGAAAAGTAACATTACGTTGCCTGCATGTCTTTTCATAGCTTATTTTCTTGCTGGTCAGATATGGTTATTCTTTACAGAAAGGTTTTTATAGGTTACTATTAAGTAAAATTTTAAAAAGTGGAGGGTCAACTACCTTTCTTGACAATTGTCTGTTTGTCTTTCACTCTTACTGTATTACTGTTATGTAAAATCAGTTAAACAGTACATTACTTAATCTTTAAACTAAACAAGAACAATTTTTTTATTTTAGCTCTATAAAGATTTATAGATTATCATTCTTGCTTGGATTTGTATCTTGTATAAAAACTTGTTTATACATTTAAAACGTTTCAAAAAGAACTTCTAGGTCATTGAACTACTTTCAGGAATAATCATTTTTCGTATTACTATTTATCTCTCTTTAATTCGTTGTATTTTTTTACTGCCGGCTTCGCCCCTAGCCTCTAGGGGCTTTGCCTCAAGAGGTTAGTAATTAAAAAAAACATTAGATACGTGACTAAAAAAATTATGTGAGAATGGGAATCATTACATCTTACATTAACCTGCCGAAAAATTTGCGAATGGGTCTCAAATTTTCACGAATAAAAGGGGAAATCGCATTATATATGCGAAAAAATTGGGGGAGATTATTTTTTGTTTTTGGGTTGGTTTGGGGTGACCCCCCCCCCCCCCCCCAAGAAAATAGCCTTAAGCCACCACAGGACCAGTACGTATACATATATCCTGAAGAGTATAATTCAATCGGTTTAGTGGTTAACGAGATCTTAAGGGACGGACAGACGGTTGGACAGACATCATTCTACTTTGTATTATAGATAGTATTTTTAAATAGTGGTTGCACCCCTAATAAAATTTCAAAAAAATCCATAATGATGATAAACAATGTTGCCCCTTCTATCCATTAAAATCATTATAGTTGAACTAATTAGAACAAACTAATCAAAATTTATCAAAAGGGTCAAAAGTTTTGGAGTGCAAAGTACCCTCCCTCCTTGAAAAAAAATACTTAAATTTAACCAGTCAAATGTTTTACTAAAGTCAAACTGATTGAAATAGTAGATGTATAATATACAGACAAATGTCTACCTTTCTTTTTCAAAGACCTCTTTCGTCTACTTCTAAATTATTTTCTGCTACTTGGCTGTGTTAATATAAGCGACACTGTTGGTTGATTTTCAATGACCCAATAGAAGGGATGCACAAGGTGGTTGCGATGGGGAGATACAGTTATTTAACCCTATCTTCCTCTAGTGTTTTAGTCTAATAAAAAATTACATCCTTCAAAGGTTCTTTCATCCTTTTTTTGAAACATCATTCTAATCAATACGTCACCTCCCCCTCTTTTAAATGTCCCAGCAGTGTTTTATTGATTAAAAGGAAAATAAAAAAGTACACCCCCCCCAAATTATGATTTGCATTCAACGCATACACCGCTAAAATATATATCTATAATACAAAGTAGAACGATGTCTGTCTGTCCGTCTGTCCGTCTGACCGTCTGTCCGTCCGTCTGTCTGTCTGTCCCTTAAGATCTCGGTAACCACTGAACCGATCGGATTCTACTCTTCAGGGTATCTACCTATTGGTCCTGTGGTGGTTTTAAGCTATTTTCTCGGGGGGTGGGACACCCCCAACCCCCCCAAAAACCAAAAAATCCCCCCCCATTTTTTTTTTTTTTTTTTTTTTTTTTTTTTTTGAAGGAGTTTCCATGGTCCTTTATGGTCTCTCGCAATAATTTTTTTTATCACCTCTTGGGCAAAGCCCCTAGAGGCTAGGGGCGAAGCCGCTAGTAAAATATAAATAGTATAATTTCTTGTTGATAATAGAGTTGCTCTAGAATAAACGAATTTACCTACATTCTTAAATAGTTTTGTTTTGGAGGGGATGGAGATTTTTTTCTAGGGACGATGGGTGGTGGTACCCTCTCCCAAAATAATTATAGACCTTCTCAGGGCCTATAAGAAGCTACACTGCAAAAAGAAACCAAATTGGTTCAGTGGTTAGCGAGATCCTTAAGTACACACCAACAAAGAGACAGACAGACAGAGATCCTGCTACTTTATCGTAAGGATATTATAAGAGTAATAAAGGGGATGGGAAGCCGATATACACCTTAAGATAAAAACTTTTTTAAAAATATTTAGAAACAACTTTTTGTTGCTCTGCAATTTTAAAGGGTGTATGTAAGTACAATGCGTCTTTTTAAGTTTAGATTTGAATCAATTAAAACTTCGTTGAATGTAACGCTGCAGTCATTTAAAGCGTGTTTGATAGATCTATTCAACTCTATTGGAAACTACAATTTATTTTTCATCGGTTTTTCTTCGATATAAAACCCCCCCCCTCACATAACTGGTACCTTTTTACACTTTTTCTCAGTTGTAGGCTTAAAATCTTTTATCTAAACTAGCGGCTACGCCCCCTACCTAATCTTTAATTTTAATTTAAAAAAATAAAAAATAAAAATTTTGGGGAGGTTGGGGTGTCCCACCACCCAAGAAAACCTTCCCGGGACCTATGAGAAGCTACCCTGTTAAGGAGAACCCGATCGGTTCAGCGGTTGGTGAGATCCTTCGTAACAAACAAACACACAAACATCCTGTTACTTTAGTTGACTGGTTGGTTAAAACTAGCATATCTAAATTTTTTTCCAATAGCTAAATTTATTATCATCTGGGATGTCCATCAATGTATCGTCCTTTAAGATCTCTGAATTATTTCTGTTTCTTTAATACATAGGATGTTTTGAAAAAAAGGAGGGGGAGGTTGGGGGGTATATTTTTGGGCTCCCAAAAAACATAAAAAGGAAAATACCCCTTTTATTTGTTGATGTATTTTTTTATTATTATTCCCCACATCTGTTACTGGAGATCAATCATATCAAATATATTTATAGGTTATAGATATACCTTTATATCTATCTATCTATCTGTCTATCTATCTAGATATCTCGATATAATTCTATTTTACAGTGAAACTTAGGTCTAGGGAAGGTTTATAACTATTTTCGGTAGGGTAACCCAACCCTCTCAAATGAAATAGAAAAAAAAATATCATACCCCATTCTTTCAAGTGCCTCTAGAGACTTCTAAGGGTTAGGGGGTAGCTACTAGTCTAGTCCGATTGGGTATTTTAAGAATACCACTTTGAAAATTTAAGTTTTTAAGGCATATTTTTTCCATACAAGTATTTATCTGTATATTTATCCATAAATCATGAAATCATCTACCAAAAAATAATTTATTCATCTTTTCTTTATTAATTTATCTCAAATCAATTTATCTTTTTTCTATTTCAAATTTTATTATACGTTTTTTAGTACATCAGTGAAGCCGTTTGTAGCAAATTCATCAAACCACAGAGGAAATATTTATACATGGGACGAAGATTCAGGTAAATGTTACTTTCTCTGAAAATGCCTATCGAGCACTGAACCCCCTCCCCTAATTTGTGATGCCTAACCCTGTGGGATCCCCCTAACCATGCGGGGTTATTCAGTACTCAATATATCCTAACCTAACCTGACCTAAACTAAAAACAAACAATCTCCCCCCCCCCCCCCCCCAACCTTAATTTATATTTATTTCAAAATTGGAATGAGGGGTTCAACAGATCTACAGTATATATGTATATACAGACATCTACCTCCCTTCCTTTTTCAAAGACCTCTTTCATCTGCTTCTAAATTATTTTCTGCTACTTGGCTGTGTTGATACCATTGGTTGATTTTCAATGACCCAATAGAAAGGTTGCACAAGGCGGTTGCGATAGGGAGATACAGTTATTTAACCCTTTCTCCCTCTTGTGTTTTACTCTAATAGGGGTTCTGTACTCGACTTGTTAATATGAGGAAAACTCCTGTTTATTTTAGTGTAGCTACTCTACAAATTTAGAGATAGGTTTGTTTGTCTGTTTTTAACCGGGGGTAGGGCGGGGACATTGGACTGTAAATTATACAGGTACCCAAAGTTTTAGAAGTACTCCCTCTTATGAGTCGACTTTAAAAATCGTGGTATGTATTCAATATTGATTTATTGATTCAAACTAACAGTGTTCTAACTTTTCCGCCATTAGTTTAATAAAAATAGGAGTAATCATGGTTGTTTTAATTGGGAGGCGTACATAAAATTTATCGTCCATTGACTTATCACTGAAGATTAAGAACCCTGAATATTTATAAATATTGATAGTTATTTATTGCATCGTATTATAGACAGTTTTCCGCGGATAGTAGGATTAAAAATTATATTATCAATTCCAGTTTTGTTATACCCGAGGAGCCGTTGACTCGGGGTAACAAAACTGGTATTAATTTTATGATTTTTTAAAGTATGCGTGGAAAATTTCTGAAATACGATACGATACATGATTTTAAAGTATGGCTAAAAACTGGTTCTAATCCAGCGGATATTAATCGGTTACGAAGCCATACTGGAATATACATTTCTAGAATCAGATGAAGAAGACAAATTATTGAAACCAATGGCTGAACATAATAACGTGGAGGAAAAAGATCATTTTTTATATCAGGTTTCATTAGCTCATCATTTATCATTTAATATCATTGTCATAGATATTTTTATCATTTATTTTATATTGTAATTCTACCAGTTTTATAGGGATAGGGCATTAATATATTTTTTTTCCCTATAATATTGAATTTTTATATGAAATTATGATCATTAATTAAATAAAATGTATTGTTTATATGAAAAAAAAATAGATATATTTTTATTTGTGTTTTTTTCTTTAACATCCAGGAATAATACTATCTATAATACAAAGTAGCTTGATGTCTGTCAGTCCGTCTGTCTGTCCGTCCGTCCGTCCCTCAAGATTTCGGTATCCACTTAACCGATCGGATTCTACTCTTCAGGGTATATACCTATTGGTCCTGTGGTGGTTTTAAGCTATTTTCTTAGGGTGTGGGACACCCCCCCCCCAAAAAAAATGAAAATTTCTTTTCCTTCCAAAAAAACTGTTTTAGGCAGTTACTTCACAATAAATGGCAGCACCAGAATTACTTATTTTTTCTCTTGGGGCAAAGCCCCTAGAAGCTAGGGGCGAAGCCGCTAGTGATATATAATTTAATGCAATATGATTATGAACTAAAATTACTCCTTCTGTAGATTGAACTTATTGGTTGTAAAGTTTGAACACTTATAGATTGGAATCAACCAATCGATTATTTCATTGAAAGTTTTTGAGCCAACAAATAAGATATACAACTTTGCAAATAATTATCCAATGTCCCCTCACTCCCCTTTTAACATCCTTTTTTTGTGGATACAGGGATCTATTATTAGAAGAAAAATATTTCAATAATATTTTACACAAAGATGAAAGAGTGTATTGATATAAGATAAAACATTATTCATCGTCTATTGCACTAACCCTATGTACTACAAACAATGTCTGATCTTCTAAATTTACCGCCAAATTTAACTAATCATATGTCTTCTTGCGTATTAATGGATTATCTTTCTACAAAGGAGAAACTTGATTGGTTCTTTTGCCGGCAAATTTAAATTTAGAAATTAAGAGTTGTGTCATCTTCTAAAAAGAACTTATTTCTGTCTATTTGCTGCTTAAGACCTATCGCATAATTTTTTTTACAGACCCTTTCTTTTTTGTTTTTACACAGTTGAATCCTAAAACCCAAATTTTATTTTAGATTTTTGGAAAGATATTGTTTTTTTGAGGGGGAGGGGGGTAATTTTTTTCTAGAGGCGATTTCTCTTGGGAGGGGGGTGGTACCCTCCCCGAAAATAGTTATAAACTTTCCCTGGACCTATTACAAGCTACCCTGTTAAGGAGAATCCGATCAGTTATAGCATTATTTATAATATTACATTTTTCTTATCTTGTACCTTGTTAATGTTAATGCAGATATGGCTCAGTGGTTTAACGTCCGCTTATCTGTTGGAGAGGTGTCGGGTTCGAGTCCCCAGACCGCATCAATACTAAAGATGTAAAATTTAGTACCTACTGCTGCTCTTTCAGGCGTTAGAGATTTGAAGTAAGAGTAGGGGGGAAGCCTTAGCCCTAAATCAGGTATACATGGGTGGTCCTTGGTATGGTACACTAGTGATCGAAAAACTTTGCTCAGTCATAGGTTGACTGAAAAGTTCCTGTGGACTAGCATTGCGTAGTAGCTAGTTAGTGTGTTAGTGGCGTTTGTTAGTTCATCTAATGGAAGTCACCCTTAAATACTAGGTTGACTGAAAAGTCTCTAGGATTTGATGTGACTTCATTGTGTCGTTGTCGAAACAGCGCTAAGTCCTGTGCCTTGGTTGCATTAAAAGTCGCAATAATATCGTGACAAAAATCACTAAACCTTAACTCACCATCTATAAGGTTGAAGTGTAAATGGCCCCCAAGCCCTAATTAAAGTGTCAAGGGAAATGATGGGAAGGATGCAAACTCGAATCCGCGTCATACCAAAGACGTTAAAAATAGTACCTACCTGCTCTGTTCGGCACAGGACATCAAAGAGTTTGAGTAGGGGGAATGCCTTGGCCCCAAACAGGCGCAACTCACTACCATGCACAGTTAGGATCTCCAGACATAGATCGTGCAATCAAAGGGTTGGTTGTCTGCAATGTACTGTACCACGGGTATGAGGTGAAGGACCAAGAGTCTGGCCTTGAGATGACAAGTTGACTGTTCAGTCCAGGTGCAACTCACCCACACGACATTAACATTATCTTGTACCTTACTTATTTCTTTCTTACGTGAAATTAATGTATCACAAAAATAAGAATATATCATTTTATAATAATAATAATAATAATAATGCTTTTGTTCATATTATTTATCATATTTGGTAGGAAGACTTTTTTGTGACCAGAAAATATCCATTTGTCAGTTAATCTGAAGGGATAAGACAATGGACAATAAATTCAAAATCCCAAATACCATAAACAAAATTACCCCCTCCATGGATCAAAATTATTGTTGGAAAAATGAAGTTTAATTTAAGCCATGTGACGCCAAAAAAATAGGGATTATACTAATATACATCTCTTTTATTATACATCTCTTGCCTACTTCTTCTTTTATCTCCTCATTTCTATGACGTCTAATGGCTGATTTTGAGACACTTTGTAAAGTTACACTGAAGTTTGTACAACTAAATCATGATTTGATAAAAGTTCCCAAAGTTTTTGAGCCAATGACTGAGAGATCGTGCTTAAAATTTACAGAGGAATGTACGTCCCCTCCCCCTTAACTACTATTTTTTATGATTTAATGCTTTTGCATAGATTCATTTAACTAAATTTTATGGCTGAACTTGATAACTATGCATATTTATTAGTGTCCTTAAATAGGTGTTTTCACATTGTGTAAGTTTTATCTCAGTGGCGAAAGATGGAGGGGACATTGGACTGTAAATTATGCTGGAACCTTATCTTATTCGTTGGCTTACAATGATTTAGGGTTCTTTTATCAAATCCTAATGGTTGGTTTAAAATAAAGTGTCCAATGTTTTTAACCAATAATCTAGGGAAGAAGCAATAATTTTACATTTACATAAATTCTTAAGATAATTGTTATATTTTTATCTTCTTAGACCCATTAGATTTAACAGTTTTGTAATCTTTACTGTACATAAATGAAGATGTGCTGAAAATGAATTGCCTATTTCTTCACTAATTTCCAAAGTTGTACAGCATATAACCCAATTATTGCAAACGCAAATATCAGCTACTCCGATCAAAGAGAAACGCGATATAATGTATAGACGATTTATACATTATACATTATGCATTTCAAAATTTTAATTTTTTAAATTTTATTTTTTTCTTGAAAGTTTGAAGCTTTTTTAGCTAGTTGCAAATATAGAGATAGGACGCGGAGGCTAGGCTAGGTAAACTTTCGGAAACTAAAATTCAATACATCTAAATAAAAACATATTGTGTTTAAACAAACTTTCAAACCTTCCGATGGGGTGTCAACTTTTTGAGAGGGTAAATGTTACCTAACAATTTTATTATTAGAATACCTCTTTGTACCTCTGTTTATATACTACTTTAACGGCATCTTTCAAAGTATGTAATTGTTTTAACCTTTGTATCTAGAGACACATAAAACTTGTGACGGCAGCTTAAAAAGTAATTATTTTACTTTAATACCTACACACATATAACGCCGTTGACGGCAGCTTTGAAAGTAATTGTTTTACCTTTAATACGTAGATAGGCAGCTTTCAAGGTTTCTAGTTTACTTTAAATACCTCATATACAAAACCTCTGACGGAAGTTTTAATTATACAAACCTTGCACAGTGCCTTCGAAGGTGCTTTGACTTTAGTGTCAGAACCTAAATTGGGACATAGTGCATTTCATTACCCTAGGTTAGGTAACTTCATTTCACTTTTCAATAAAATCTAAAATGCAGCGGTTTTTGAGAAAATTATAATAATCATGACAAGAAAAGCAAAGATTATTTATTTAAAATTTTGAACAACTTTGCTTTTATAAAGTCAGTCATAAAACCTCTCTATATATGATTTATTTAAGGCTGAATTTCCGTGACCTTAGCAAAGCAATTGATAAAAATGGCCATTAATTAACTCACTTCAGGAGTGGTTTTATGAAGAACTTTATAAAAGCAAAGCTGTTCAAAATTTTAAATAAATAATCTTTGCTTTTCTTGTCATGATTATGCGGTAACTCCTAGTGGGTGAAAATTGAACTTGAAATTTTCACATTTAATTTTCTCAAAAACCGCTGCATTTTAGATTTTATTGAAAAGTGAAATGAAGTTACCTAACCTAGGGTAATGAAATGCACTTTGTCCCAATTTATGTTCTGACACTAAAGTCAAAGCACCTTCGAAGGCACTGTGCTTGATAACTTCACACAAATTGCACCCATATGACGGCAGCTTTGAAAGTTTCGATTCTATAAAGTTTAAACATCAAGAACCTTTTGTACCCCCTGGTTTAGATTATGAATATTTGATTGCACTATAGTCCAAGTCACAAACAAATCAAAACCCAAACACATAATGTACATACAGTAAACCTAAGTTTAAACAAGGATGACAACATCCATGAGACCGAAGCTCTGAAACGGTATGAAAGGCGAACATTAACTCTTGTAGAGTGTCAGAACTGAATATAAAATATTTAAATATATTTATAGTTTTGACAAAATTATACGAAAATATGTTGCAAAACTTCTTGAATACAGAATTCTGTTTAAGGACATACTGAATTTTTTAGGAATTGATTATAGAGATGCTTTGCTAATAAAATTGTACCTTATTTTAATAGGAATTATTACTTTAAAAATCAGATCAATCACATAAAATTTGTTGTTAAAAAAGTTAAAAATTAACATGTTTAAAATGGACGTACGGACATTCTGGTAACGATTATAGAGTTGCTACGCTTTCTAAATCGTAACCAACTACTACAGGAATCATCATGCAATTTTTGAAATCAATGGGACAATTCAAACATTCCTAAGTTAAAGAAAAAAGCTATCCGTTACGTACGGACGGACCGACCCTAATTATAGACATAACGAAACCCATCCAGCGGTGAAAAATTACTTTTTTTGTATATAGATGATATTAACATAAATTGAAAAGAAAAAACATTTTACCTGCCCCTAGATGCCTCTAGGGGGCACAGCTGCTAGTCCTTGTTTGAAGTATCTGGATGTTTGCCTCTGTGTGCAGCTTAAGAGCTCTCTAACCGCTGGACTATGGTTTTCCGTTACAGTGAAGCTTCTCATTGGTCCAGAGCAGGTTTTTAAATATTTAAAAAATCGCCCCTACTTTTTTTACTTTTACTAAAACAACAATTAATTATAAAATTATATTGTCTTTTCTCTAATAAGAAGTCTATAATGAAAGTACATGCGGACACTTTAAACTATTTTGAGCTGCTGTGCTTCTAAAAAAATTCTTTTAAATTAGCAAAGCAAATATTTGGTAAGAACAAGGATGACAACATTAATAAAAGCGAAGCTCAGAAACGGTGGGACAAACGAACATTTTATAGAGTGTCAAAACTTAACAATTAGAATATAAATGTATAAAAGTAAAAAAAAATTTAAGTAAATTTGTTAAAAAAGTGCTTAAATACAGGAAATAATAACATTATTGGAATTGATTATAGAGATGCTTCGCCTTTGATATTGTACTTTGTTGTTCTTAGGAATCAATATTCCAAAATATCAGGGTAATCGGATTATCATATCACATAAAAATTTGTTGTTAAGATAGTTAAAAATGTTAAAAAAATGGACGTACGGCCATTCTGGTAAGGATTATAGAGTTGTTACGCTTTCATAACCGTACCTAACTACTACATAAAGCCCAAATCAAAGTTTGAAATCGATAGGACAATTCTAGCATGCCTTAGTTTACAAAAAAAAAGCTATTCGTTCCAGACAGACGGACGTACGGACTGACCCTAATTATAGAAAAGCTTGTCTTTGTAAAAATAAATAGCTCTACCTCTTGGGTAAATTATATTTGTTTGCTAACATTAAACTAAGGTATATTACTACGGACTATAATTAATTCTTATACTAAAGTAACAGGATGTCTGTTTGTTTGTGTGTTTGTACCAAAGGATCTCGTTAACCGCTGAGCCGATCGGGTTCTCCTTAACAGGGTAGCTTCTCATAGGTCCCGGGAAGGTTTATAACTATTTTCTTGGGGGGTGGGACATCCCAACCCCCCCCCATAAAATGAAAAATACCCCCCCCCCCAAAAAAAAAATAATAAAAATTTTTTCACTAAAATTAAAATGAGGTGGGGGGGACACCCCCCCAAAAATTTTTTTTACTTTAAAAAAAATCTAAAATAAGAAATTGGGTTATCAATTTCGACTTCCCCCTCCTCAAGTGCCCCTAGAGGCCTCTAGGGGGCGTAGCAGCTAGTGTACTATATACATCACCAATTACACCTACTGTAGTTTATTGGTTGAAAAGTTTGGACACTGATAGTCTGAACCAAAAAATTAAGATTAAATAAAAGTACCCCAACTTTTTAAGACAACAAATGAGAGAATGTGCTTATTCAACTTTTGGTATCGTTAAAATTTTGACAATTTTTTATGGAAAAAAAAACTATATTTCATCACTAGGTACAAGTTTTAACGTCTTTTGTCATGACTTCATAGTTTGACTGAGATTCAAACCCATCGCCGAAAGCGCTATGTGTTATTCTACCGATCCCCCCTACAAATAGATTATCAAAGCATCCAATTGGGATAAAATTTGAGGCTATGTCGCGGCTGCCGAGCCCTACTTTATAATTGAGTTAGTGATGTAAGCATAATATTGCTAAAAGATGTCTGATTTTAGTACATCCTTACGTCAGCTAATAACGGATATTTCAATTTATGCATGTCTGAATGGTTCTATTGTTTTCAAACTTTTTTCGATGTATCCTAGTATGTGTAAACAAAGCTTGAAGTTGAATTATGTCAATGTTTACACTGTTTTTCTTCAGTGAAAATATTGCCAGTTTTCGTAGCATTGTTACTCTATAGCAAGATTATGTCTGTACATCAGCCTCTAACCATTACATAACAAGAATTCATAGTTCATTAGACCAAAAATAAGCTTTTTAAAATATTGTCTTTGTCTTAAAATTAAAAAGGATTTTCTTTTTTTTTACCTTTTTTTATATAGAATATACGTTGATATTATCAAAGGAAAAAATTATCGTCATGCTAGGTTGCTAACATGAACTTATTGGCCAGTTCGTTCATCAAGATGTTGTAAAAGGGTGAATAGGGGGAGGGTGATTGATATTTAAGCCAGTACAAGTTTTAAATTGATAGAGAACATGATAATCTGGTGTAAGATCTAAGTATGTAATAATTAAGTATGAAATAATCCAATTTAAATTCATTTATTAATTTAACAACAATTTAACATTAGTAAAGCATTTGATATATAACATTTATTTAATATTTGTAAACAAACTTAGCTTTACCAATGGTCCGTTAGTCGGTATGTGTGTCACTAAACAAAATTAGAGAATATGACTGCTATATAATTATACTAGCAGCTACTTCCCTGAGGCCTCAAGGGGAACTTGAGGGAAAAAGGGGGGGGGGTGGAAACCACCCTCCAATTTCAAGTTGCTTCGCTTATAATATTGTACTTTGTTGTCCAAGGAATCAATATACAAAAAATCAGACCAATCGGATAATTAGATCACATAACATTTTTTTGTTAAAAAAGTAAAAAATCAACATGTTTAAAATGGACGTACGGACATTCTGGTAATGATTATAGATTTGCTACGCTTTCTAAATCGTACCTAAAAACTAAAGGAATCACCATGCAAAGTTTGAAATCGATAATACAATTATAACATGCCTAAATTAACGAAAAAATCTATCCGTTCCAGGCGGACATACGGACGGACGGACCGACCCTAATTATAGAAAAGCTTCGCCTTTAAAAATATTACTTGCAAAATACTAAAAATAATTTTTATTTTCCCTATATTTATTTTTGAAGATGCATAGCTGGTGTGAGATAAGGTAAATTATTCTCAGATAACCTAATAGGATTCAAACAAAACAGCTAAAAACTAAAAATATCTTGAAGATCCTAATTATTCTATATTAAAGATTTGTTGAGTTTTAGAATAATAATATTTATTTCATATTTACTAAACAATCTTAAAGATATTCTACATATTTACTTTATACCGATTTACTGTTATATTGCATTTCATAATTAGCTTATCAGATAATCAGTGTAATTGATCAGTTCAAATATTAGCCCTAAAGATGTTGCTATGTCAGATTCGCGGCGTTTATAACATTATTTTTTGAATACCTTGACTTAAAACATATTGTATATGCAGCAATCAAAGAGTTGTTTGTCTGGATTGATGTACTTATTTAAAAGCTATAGCTTAATCCCTATAGGTTCTAACCTGTTATACCCTGTTTAACTGTGTTACTTATTAACATAATAATTTCATCATTGTGTAAACACTATTTAGACTACTTGAGAACTAGGACTAACCAGGCACATAAACTATATAATAAGTTCCTAGTTGGTTTTCCTCAAAGAGAATAGTAGTCGATCCAAATATTCCCTTCCTATATTTTGTAAAACGGTGGAAGGTCATGTCTTCTTATATGTGGTACAGAGTAGTCCTGCAGGGTAAGGGTGTGCCAGCAGAGGATAGGTATGATAATAAAAACATTTCCTATTAATTTTCAATTTATGATTGAAAAATGCGGGTAGAGTCAAGTTCTTTGCTCGCTAGGCACTTAGAGGAAAAACACCGATTCCTATATGTACTATCCTTATTTTTTTTCGACGTCCCGTTAGTTATGCTACAGAGGAAATTTGAATTATGTGTGGAGATAATGTAAATATCATAAATATCTGGCTGATAATTTTGTGTGTTGATCATCTAATCTAAAGTGTGTTACCTTTTTTTATGTTTCATTATTATTTGGCCACAACTTGGTAAAAAATGCTCACAAATCAGACCTTTTTCGACCAAAGATACTCAAACGGTTCCTTTACAAGCCCAATCAATTAGTTTTAAGATATCTTTATATTTCAAGAAAAATTTATGAAAATACTAAAAAACGGCAAATTTGGGTGTTACCTTTTATATTCACAGATACCATAAAATCAACAGAAAAAATACTTATTTTTACTTTTCTGTCATTTTTAAAGTTTGATTCTGTTATATTGGCTATTCTTGAAGGGATTTATGCATTAAAATATACTGAAACATAATATTGGGCAGAAATTAATGTATTTCAAAGAAAGAAAATTTTGAAAATAAGAAATTCGATCTCTATCACTTCAGAGGACAGCTGCCAACCTCCAGTTGACAGGATATAGTTAAATACTTGTTAGCAATAATAATTAGCCAAAGAAGTAAAACAAAAAGTTTTTTAATATGGTAAAATAATGATAATCTAAATCTTAATTTTGGGGATGATGATCTGAAGGACGCTCTTACTGGTGGTGATGATGACCCAGATGGTATCCAAGTACATGAGCATTATGACAACTCATCTATTGAACTATGGTCCAATTTTTGTATTTGTGGCAGCCTCCAATCAAAAGTTGTAACAAGAAATATAACCATCTTTTAAAAACTACTATATTTACCTTATGAAATGGAAAATTTAAAAACCATGATTGTATGTTTTATGATTTCTCTTGATTGGAGAATGCTTACCATCTGGGTCATCATCACCAACAGCAAAAGCATCTTTAAGATCATCATCCCCAAAATTAAGATTTAGATCATCATTAATTTACCATATTAAAAAACTTTTAGTTTTACTTTTTTTGCTAATTATTATTGCTAACAAGTATTTAACTATATCCTGTCAACTGGAGGTTGGCAGCTGTCCTCTGAAGTGTTAGAGGTCGAATTTCTTATCTTCCAAAATTTCTTACTTTAAAATACATTAATTTCTGTCCAATATTATGTTTCGTTATAATCAATGCATAAATCCCTTCAAGAATAGCCATTTTAACAGAATCAAACTTTAAAAATGACAGAAAAGTAAAAACAAGTATATTTTCTGTTGATTTTATGGTATCTGTGCATATAAAAGGTAACACCCAAATTTGCCGTTTTTTAGTATTTTCATCAATTTTCCTTGAAAAATATAAAGATTATTATCAATTCTGACGAAACCTATTGAAATAATATGAAATTATCATTATTCATGATAATAATATATTGAGTTTAAAGTTTTATTTCTGAATAGATCAGTATTTTACAAATTTGTTTTAAAAATATTTATTAGTACACAAAATGTTTTCAAATTTTATTCAATATAATTCTTTTCTTATAACTTCAAAAGCATTTAAAGAGGTCTTGACGATTCAATAAAAGTAAATCTTTTCATTTTGAAACAATTGAAAATTTAATATTTTAAACTATTCACTTTCAAGCACTTTTAATATTGTTTCTTTAAAAAATATTTTGATTCTTTCACACAAAGTTTCATTGTGGGCACTAATCCCCCCCCCCCCCTCTATTTTGAAAAAAAAATGAAAGAATGGGCGTTGGTAGTTTTTGCTTGTTTGTCTGTTGTTTTATCTTGAGGCCTCTAAGGGGAAGGTTAATTCGATTACCCAAATTTTATATTAGATTTTTTTTAAAGTAAAAAAAAAAAATTTGGGGGAGTTTTTTTCAGTATTGGTGGGCGATCCCCTCTCCCCATTTTTTCATTGTTTATCTAAATTTAATCATTTTTATCTAACGTTATGTATTTTTTTCTAGTGGCGATTTCCCTTGAGAGGGTGGTGGTACTCTATCCAAAATAGATATAAACCTTCCCGGGACCTAAACATGAGAAGTTACCCTGCAAACGAGACAAACTGACATCCTGTTACTTAATTATAGGGATTATTAGGTTAAATTATAAATATAAATCGGGTACTTGCTGGCCAGCTTTGTTAGCCCCCACCCCCATTTTAAATTTATTATAAGATAAGGGGGTGAAGGGGGTATATCAATACACTTTGAGTGAAAGAACACTTCTTTGTTCTTTAAAAGAAGAAAAGAACAATTCTTTTGAGAATCAGTTTATGAAGTTTAAAGTGCTCTTTAAATATTTTTTTTATATTAACAGTCATGTCCATTCGTTGATTCATATAAATTCAGCAGCCATTCAGACAATTTAAACTCAGTATTTTCGATTCCTAAACAATAACCTGTATTCAAGCATTATTACATCAAATTTATTTGCAATTTTGTTTCAACTTAACATTGAATATTCTGCCACTTTACAAGTGTTTAGGTTTGTTTTAAAGTTAGACTAAACAATTAGACCCTATTTATAGGAAAACTTCGCTTTTAAAAAGTATTTTAGAAAGAAAGGGGGGTCACCAAACGTCGCGCCATGAAACATAGGGAGCGTTGAAAAAAAATGAAGGGAGGTTAAATTATGAGTGGCTTAGGTGATCAAGAAATAGGTTTGAGTGAAATGACCGCTTATTTGAAACAAAAGCAAAATAAATAAAAAAAATATCTAGAAAATAATGTATTAATGTCATCACTAAAAAAGTTTAAGAAACATTAAAACTTGAAGTGTTTCATTAAAACCACTTATTGGTATGTTTTCGTCTGATCACTTGGTGGGTGAATTCTATGTAACTTCCCCTCCCCCCTCAAAAAAATTGTTTGATTATAACGATTTTAATAATGATTACTGCTGTTGCCGCCAGGATAAATGGGTCTCAAAAAATTGCATATGTGTGCTATTTGAGAAGTCAGACAGTTTTGTAACTGTATCTTTCACACAATTAAATTAATTGATGAAATACCTGAATGAATACTGAAAGGCTCCAATGCCCCCCCCCCCCCCTCCATATAAATAGGGTTAAATACCACCTCTATCGATTTTTTTGACAAAATGATTTTGCCAGAAAGCATAAATACTGGCGCCATGACACTTGTCAAAAATGTTGGCAAATTTCTGGTAAAGTTTCTCTTATTTCATATCAAATCTTTCATAGTTTGTTTCCAGGGATCACAAGTGATAAGACAATGGCTGATAAATTATGTTCCTCCCAGTGATGATGAGCAAAATTACCCATTAAAGTTATAAGTTACAATGTTTGGACACTCAACTAAATGAATAAAACTATAAAAATCAATAAAGGTATCCAAAGTTTTTGATTCAACAAATAAGATAACGTTGTGTTAAAACTTTGGGTACTAGTATAATTTACAGACCGTTCCCTCTCTTCTTCCATAATTCAAATATATAAATACAATTCTATAGACATATAAAATCATGGATATATTGATGGATATTATATCATAATTATAGAGAAGCTTCTCTTTTGAAATTTGGTGATTGAGATAATACGCTATTTTCAAAGGCGAAGCTTTTCTATAATAAGGGTCTGTCCGTCTGTGCGTCCGGAACGAATATGATTTCTGGAATAGTGATTCCTAGTATAACAAAGTCCAATGTTATAAGCGACGCCTCTCTATAATCCCATCAAATGAAACTATGTCATCTAAGCAGCTTTTCAAGAAATTTACTTACAATTTTGTTTTAACTTCTATACATTTATATTAGAATCATTCACTTCTGACACTCTACAGGTGTTAAGATAAGATAAGTGGTAAGATTTATTTTCCACAATAGGTACAACATATTATTAATTTAATAAGCTGATATATTCATAATTTCTATAGGTTACTAGGCGTTTTCTTTGATTCTTGATGGTGTAGATTTCTTAAATTGTTTGCGATGCATAATATTAATAGGTACCTAGCACAGGATTGACCGAACTACATCTCCTCCTAGTTCGCTGTCAAGTATTAATATAGTTAGATGATATTTTAAAATAGAATCCCATGCGACACTGTACCAGATGGATGGCGTTCATGTACGTTTGTCCTACCGTTTCAGAGCTTCGCTTTTAAGGATGTTGTCATCCTTGTTAAAAGAAATGCTATACTGGATATTCAAATTAAAACTTAAAACTTATACAGTAGCTTTGCAATATGCTACTGCTAAAATAAAAATATATGTTCAACGCATAGCTAAGCTTGCTGATTAAATTATAAATGCATTAGATTTTATACCAAACAGTTCAAAGCTGGGTTGGCCTTTTTAACAACTGATAAAAGTTTATTTTTGTGAAAATGACAATAAAGTAAAGTGAATAAGAACAGATCCAAAAACATAAGAAGAAAAACTTTACAACAAATAAATGATGCCCCATATTGCCCCTTAACCCCCCCCCCCCCCCCCTATAAAGAAACCTATTTAGATTGAGTAGATAATTAAGGACTTTTTATGATAAAACAGTAGAAAAAAATAATGATTTAAAAACAACAACAACATTTAATTTTTGTAAATTCGTACATTTTCTTTGATTTTAATTCAACTGCTAAAACTAATTTTTTGTGGCGGTTTCTCTCATAATGTATCTGGACCACAAACCTTTGATGCTTATTTTTAGGTTATGTAATTTTAATAAAGGTCATGTAAGCTTCGCAGGATCAGGGTTTCGGTGGTCAATAATGGATAAAATCACCATTTTTATAAAGCAAACATTTACTCTGTCAAAAATGCAAAAATGGAACTTTGGTTTGTTGTTCGTTTGGAAGATTTGTTTATATTAGGCTGAATGGTTGCATTGAATTTTATTGAAATACACGCATTCTGCATTCTAAAATTCTTAGCATTCTGTAGATGAAATTCATCCCTGAGCAAACATTAAAGTAAAAAAAAAGATAGTTGCATGATGTGCATTTTTAGAAAAATGACTTGAAGCAAAAGTTAAAAGTATATCATCTATCATATATAATTTTGTATTACAATAGATAATAGATCAATTAGGCACCACTAAAAACGTCATCGTGCTGGTTTTTTTTGTGAAAACAGGACAGCTATTTATGTTGCATATATCAAAAATATGATTTTCAAGTCTTGATATTTTAAAAACTACCTGGTAAAATTCTTTCAAATATATGTCCTTATAGATGTAATTTAAACTATTGAACAGAAAAAAATATGGAGTTTACTAAATTAAAGTTTAAATGCACTTCGTTCAACTAAACCTTAGAGGAAGCACAAACTTTACCCACGGGGTGGGGACCCTGTGCTGACTTACAATTGTATCTTTGATTATCAGCCAATAGCGTCTGAAATATTGATACAGACAAGTCACTACAAAATAACAGAAAGGAACTTGCTAGCAGACGAATAGGGTTCCCAGCACCGGGACCAGGTAGTTGTCTGGGTTATACATCTATATTTATACATTTATTGTACATCTCCTAAAGTAGAATGAAAAGTTTATAACTGCAATCTATTTGTACCAAGCAATCAATCCTTATAATAAAGTAACAGGATGTGTGTTTGTCTGTATGTTTGTTTGTATTGAAGAATCTTGCTAACCTCTGAACCGATCGGGTTTTCATTTACAGTGTAGCTTCTCATAGGTCCCGGGAAGGTTTATAACTATTTTGGGGGAGGGTATCTCCACTCTCCTAAAAGAAATAACAATTTTTTTTACGTAGAGACTTGACCGCAACATACATACATAGATATGTTACGTATTATACATGTAATTTCTTTCAAACCCGCATTCGTGGCTCGTGGCTCGTCGCTGGGGAGGTGATAGGTTCGAATCTTGGACTGACACTGCGTCATAACTAAAGACGTTAAATATGGTTCCTACTGTTGCTATGTAAGGTGCGCTACATAAATAGTAAAAGTAGAGGGAATGCCTTGGCCCATAAACAGGTGCAACTCATTACCATGCACAGTTTAGACTTCTCAGACAAAGGTCGTGCAATCAAAGGGTTGGTTGTCTTATGGATGTTACTTAACCTAATATCCTTGGGTGATATAGTATCGCATCCCATTACACGCGGATGATGCTATGAATTCTCTAGATAATTACTTAAAATCGAAGGAGAATTCCGCCCTTTCGAGGTAATGGTAAAAAAATTCTTTCCAACATGCCCTTCCTCTCTGACTAAGATTTCTAAATAGCAGAATCTATTTTCTCAGAATCATGTATTGATAATTATTTGATGTGAAGATACTCTATAACTAAATGATAAAAAGTATGCACCTAAAGTTTAAAAAAAAACGTTCTAACATTAGTTTGCCTTAAAACTTTCAATCAAAGTTTTTGATCTATAAATGGGTAATTTTGTTTATAATCATGTTTTATGTGACATTTATTCAATGGATCACTGGTATTTTAAATCTATGAACATCCCTAATGATAATAAACAGAATTAACCCATTTTTAAAAGCGAAGCTTTTCTATGAATAAGGTCAGTCCGTACGTCCGTCTGGAACAGATAGCTTTATACGTTAATTTAGAATTGTCCTATCGATTTCAAACTTTGCATGGTGATTCCTGTAGTAGGTAGGTACGATTAAGAAAGCATAGGAACTCAATAATCGTAACTAGAATGCCCGTACGTCCATATTAAACATGTTGATTTTTAACTTTTTTAACAACATATCTTTATGTGATAAAATAATCCGATTGATCTGATTTTATGAATGCTGATTCCTATGAAAACAAAGTACAATGTTATAAGCGAAGCATCTCTATAATCAAGTAGTAAACCTATAAGTATGTCCTTAAACATTATCCTGTAGTTAAGCAGTTTTTCAACAAATTTACTTATCATTTTGCTTTATATTCTGATTGTTCAGTTTTAATATTATGCAAGTGTTAACCCTTTACAGTCGGGCCCCTTGCCGCACCTTAATCGGTCGGGGGGGGGGGGGGCGTTCAACGCCCCCCCTTATTATCTCAGTTCCTATTAGAGCTAGAGGGCTAAATTTTTTTGTGCAAGTCTCCTGTTTGATAATGAATTTCCGACCTTTTATAAGTCTAAGTCAATTTTCGCTTCCTTCACCCTTTTATTTAACAACCTTTGTTTTTAGGTCTTTTTTTACTTAAAAATTTCAAACGGCTGTAATTTTCTTATTTTTGAAGCTAGAAGAAAATTTTTTTTCCAGAAAATGTTTATCTTTATGTAAATTTTACATTAGAAATATCAAAATATAAATTTCAGCGGCCGCAGCTGTACTTGGCAGCTGCCAGCTTCCGCAGTCGGCGGTCGGCGGGAAAACGGCGGCGGATCTTCATGAAATTTTAATACGTTATGTAGACATGTAAGAAAAGCTTAAGTTTAAAATTTGAAGTCTCTAAGTCAAAAATTGCGGCCACAGGAGCCTTTTAAAGATTTCTGGAGACCTGGAGGATCAGGACCTGCAGGATCATACCTGGAACCTGAAAGTGACTTGAACACCTGTATTTTATATAAGGATGTACTACTAGAGGATTTTTTTAGTATTTTGGTATGATAAAATGCTTTTTTTTAGTCAAAAAAATATTTTTGCTCTTTACCTGGATGACCCTGCCAGGTTTGCTGGCATCCTGTGCCCGCCAGGATGGAGATATTCAAAAAATTCCAACTCTCAGTTATGTGTCATACCCATACTAAAAAAGTCAAGCAGTTTGGGCTCTTTATCTTTCACACACAGAAAATGAGATACAAAAAACCGGATAGGGGGGCGTTCAACGCCCCCCCCCCCCCCGACCGTTAAGGGTTAATGTTCGTTTGTCCTACCGTTTCAGAGCTTCGCTTTTATAGATGTTGTCATTATTACCTTATATTTTTAGTTTTAATTTTGTGGATAAGTTCTTTCTTGCAATTATAGAAATGAAGAAAGAAAAAACAATACTGTAGGATAACTTTATTAGTTTTGATTGGATAAAAAACTTTCATCAGCTTCCTATTCAACTAATCAGAAATTAATACAATTATTTGATTAAGTCAAAGATGGTAAGGAGGGCCAAACGGCACGCTACCTATTAAACCCCTAATAAAAAAATTGCGGTGAATATAATCTTTAAAATACCTATATTTTGGATTGTGTTGTACTGCTATAGGATATTTTAGTATTTTTTCCACATAAAAAGTCAAAACATAATTTTCTCTTTACCTGAATGACCCTGCCAGGTTTGCTGGCATCCTGTGCCCACCAGTACGGAGAAATTCCAAAACTTTCAACTCTCGTTTGAAAGATTTAGGACACTTAGTAAAATTATGCACCTTATTATTTTTCTACTTTTATCGCAATTGGCACTTTCCCTTAAGGTAAATAACGAGCACTGAACCCCATCCGTAAGGCAATTTAGTAAGTTTACTCGCTGTTTGTAACGGTAAATAAATAACGGCGCTCCTTAGTTTGTCTAAGAAAAGGAAGATTTTCAGGAGCGCCTTTCCCTCGTTATAATAGGTTTTGATTTGTAAATTTATTATTTTTTTTTATCGCATTACAGACAGATTCAATCCAGTTTTGTAGTCCCTTATGCTCAGAATAATTAAACAACCTACATCCCCCTTTCTCTTGTTTTCAATTAAATTTAAATTTAGTTTAGGTCTTCTGTTAGTCTTTTTTTGTAATAAAAATGCATCTTCGTCTTTATGTATGTTGTCATTCTTGTTTTTACCAATTTTCCATTCCAGCCTAATAAAATGTCCAGAAAATTTGGTCTAATTTTTAATTTTCTATATTTGGTTTAGTTTATTTTTCTCAAGTGGGCCATAATTTTTATAAACAATTCAGGGAGGGAGGGTACATTTGTCTGCAAATTATACTGTTAACCATAGTTTTAAAGACATGGTATTTTAAGATTTTAATGAATCACTAGCGGGTTCGCCTCTAGAGGACTCTAAAAAATTATATTTTTTGTTCCTCCATTTTTAATTTTAATAAACTTTCCATTGGCGATTTTTCTTGAGAGGGTGGTGGTACCCTACCCCCCAAAAAATCATAAACTTTCCCAGGTCCAATGAGAAGTTACCTTATAAATGAAAACCCGATCGGTTCATCGATAAACAAACAGACAGACATTGCTCCACTTTGTATCCTTATACTAAAGTAACAGGATGTTTGTCTGTTCGTTTGTCTGTGTATCTGTGTGTCTGTACCGAAGGATCTCGCTAACCACTGAACCGATTGGGTTCTCCTTAACAGGGAAGAAATTTTTTTACGTACTCAATTTTAGAAAGAGAGTTCAACGCCAACATAAACGTCAAACGCAAAATAGACATATTTTAAATATAAAAAAACATTTAAAGTGCCACTAGAGGCCTCTAAGGGCGTAGCCGCTAGTTATAGATAGTTAAGTTGCTCAAACTAGCAGTTTCCACCCTTATCCACAAAGTTTTTTTAGCCTTATTAGGAATGTATATCATTTTATCGACCATTGTCTTATCCCTTAAGATCCCTGCAAACAATTAGAAAATGAGCAACTATAGTTTTCTTTTATTTTGTAACTAGCGGCTTCGTCCTTTGCCTCTAGGGGCTTTGCCCTAAGAAGTTTAATGAACCTATTTTTGTGTTATTTAGATTTTAAATGAAAAAGTAAAAAACTATTTTTTTTTTTGGGGGGGGGGGGGGATTTTTGTTTTGGGGGAGGGGGTATATTCCCTGAAGAGAAGAGCCCAATCGGTTCAGTGGTTATTGAGATCTTAAGCTTCAGACAGACAGACACCGTGCTACTTTGTATTATAGATATATAAAAGTAACATGATCTGTGTGTACCGAAGGTTATGCTAACCACTGAACCGATATGGTTCTATTTTTCAATATAGCTTCTCATAGGTCATTGAAAGGTTTTGAAATATTTTTTGGTAGGGTGAAATACCTCTTACCGCCTCTCACCACCCCCCCCCCCCCACCCAACCTTTAACTTTTTTCCCTTAGAATAAAATTGGAATTTGAGGATTGACTTATCCCCCCCCCCCCCACCCCCCTATGATCTCAAAAGTGCTTCTAGAGGCCTATACGGGCGAAGCTGCTCGCATTACATATCATGAGATATTTTTTTCCAAACTTAATTAATTAAAATCACGGAATCAGATTAAAACATAAATCCAAATTTCCAGTGCGAATAAATTAATTCCTGGTAGGTTTATAATTAAATTAATTACAGTTTTAGAAATATTACAATTAATGATAAGTACCTTATAAACTTATTTGGTAAAGCTTTTATATTATTAACATATGCATGTTAGAATTGTCCTATTGATTTCAAACTTTGCCTGATCTTTCATATTCTTTATACTTGCTGATCTTGAACTTCTTTGACAACAGTTCTGATATGCCTAAATTAACGGTAGAGCTATCCCTTCCAAATGAAAAAACCTTAAATTATTAATAACAAACTTACATGACTTGTAGAGTAGATTTGCTTGTATGTAAAAATGCAAGCAAAAACTTTTTAACATTTAATGATGTTCACTACAAATTTTAGAAAAGATTTATCATAAAAAGAAGAAAAAAGTGTCATTTATCATAAAGCTAAAGTTGGTTAAGGGGATGGGGGATGGAGGAAATAAAAATATGACTATAATAAAAATCATATATTATATACTATACTAGCGGCTAAGCCCCTAGAGGCATTTGATGGCACTTTAAATATTTGTTTTTTTTCAATCATTTCTCTTGGGAGGGTGGTGGTACCCTCGCCCAAAATAGTTATAAACTTTCCAAGGGCCTAGGAGAATCTACCCTGTAAAGGAAAACCTACACAACACACAAACACACACATATTATAAGGACATTTGCTGTGCAATTATCATCTAGGTGTTCTGTATTTATAGATAATATTAAAAATTTATTTTATAGATTCAAATTATTGGTTGAGAACTTTTGACATTTGTGGTTTTGGACTAACCAACAAAAATTTATTAAAAGTATCCAAAATTTTGTGTACCAACGAATAGGGTAATGAGCTGTGAAACTTTGGGTACCGGTGTGATTTTTCTCCACCCTTTTTCTATGTATTCAACACATAATGTAAATGACATCTTTACATGATATATTAAAATTTGTTTTCATGTAGAATATTTACTACAGCATCCAGTTATTTTGGTAGGTTGAAGTAAAGAGACTTATCTATGATACAAAGTAGAATAATAAAGATTAAACTAAAAGTTTTTAAATGCCAACAAACAGAAAAATGGGGTCATAAAACTTTGTCTACCAGTGTAATTTTTGTCCAACGTTCTCTCCTTCTTCCCTATGTATTCAACACAAGTAACTTTTACATATGATAGATTAAACTTGGTTTTTATCTGAAAATTTTTCTGTCAATTTGGTAAAATTAGTAGTACCCAAAGTTTTATAACCACGGTTTCTTATATACTTCTTGTATACTCTAATTGAATTGTGATTGGTTTGTTTTGAACTGTTAAAAATCACAAACCTTAGCTAAAAATATACATTTACTTCTAAATATAACTAGCGGCGTCGCCCCTATAGGCATCTAGGGGCACTCGAGGAGGGGTATGTTGAATCCCAAAACCCATTTTTTAAATTAAGATTTATAAAAAATACTTTTTTTAAAGGGGGCGGGTGGGTAATTTTTTTTCTAGGGGCGGTTTCTCTTGGGCGAGTGGTTGTACCCTCCCCTTAAATAGTTATAAACCTTCCCGGATGAGAAGCTACCCTGTTAAGGAGAACCCGATCGGTTCAGCGGCTAGTAAGATCCTTCCCTTTTAACAAACAGACAGACAGACATCGTTCTACTTTGTATTATAGATGACGTGCGGACCTGGAAAAATGTAAAGAAGTTACGCTAATAAAAATAGTTGTATGAACTATACAGACAGAGAAAGTAACGTATTGGATTTAAATTAAATTACAAACCAAAACCAGCGGATTGTGACAGATATTATGCGATTTTATTTGATTTTTATAACATAACATTTACATGGGTTTCAGAGAACTTTGGGGACAATATAGCGTTAATCTAGTGTAAACACCAATTATAAAAAAAAAGTTGTTCCTCCTGTAATTTAAAATTTTGGTTTGGGATCAACAAATCAAAATTAAATAAAAGTGCCAA
The DNA here is from genome assembly GCF_053477335.1 of Acartia tonsa. NCBI lineage: Eukaryota > Metazoa > Arthropoda > Copepoda > Calanoida > Acartiidae > Acartia > Acartia tonsa. The sequence goes on along the minus strand of NC_137268.1, from coordinate 36,704,263 downwards.
CTAAGAAGTTATAGTGCTTGTAAATTACGTCCAATGTCCCCTCCATAAATGGTTCTAGTATTTTTTTAGATCTCTAGAATTTCTTTCTTTTTTTTTTGGGGGGGGGAGGGGGAATCGATTCAATTTTTTATTTATGTTTTAAAAGAAAAATTAATTTTTTTGAGGGGGGGGGGTGTTTTTTTTCTTGGGGTCGATTTCTCTAGGGCAGGTGGATGTACCCTCCCCCAAAATAGATATAAACCTTCCTTAGAACTATGAGAAGCTAACCTGCAAAGGAGAATCATATCGGTTCAGTGGTTAGCAATTGATCCTTTGGTACAAACAGACAATCAAACATCCTGTTACTTTATTATAAGGATTGACCTCAAAGTAAATATGACAAACAAATCTACCCCTTTTGTAGATAAGAATTATTTTAGAAAAGGTTGGAAACCACCCAATCAAGATTCAATTAGTTTACACTTGAACAAAACTTTGGGTACTAGTATAGTTTACACTTGAACAAAACTTTGGGTACTAGTATAATTTACACTTGAACAAAACTTTGGTTACTAGTATAATTTACACTTGAACAAAACTTTGGGTACTAGTATAATTTACACTTGAACAAAACTTTGGTTACTAGTATAATTTACACTTGAACAAAACTTTGGTTACTAGTATAATTTACACTTGAACAAAACTTTGGGTACTAGTATAATTTACACTTGAACAAAACTTTGGGTACTAGTATAATTTACACTGCAACAAAACTTTGGGTACTAGTATAATTTACACTTGAACAAAACTTTGGGTACTAGTATAATTTACACTTGAACAAAACTTTGGTTACTAGTATAATTTACACTTGAACAAAACTTTGGGTACTAGTATAATTTACACTGCAACAAAACTTTGGGTACTAGTATAATTTACACTTGAACAAAACTTTGGGTACTAGTATAATTTACACTTGAACAAAACTTTGGTTACTAGTATAATTTACACTTGAACAAAACTTTGGGTACTAGTATAATTTACACTGCAACAAAACTTTGGGTACTAGTATAATTTACACTTGAACAAAACTTTGGGTACTAGTATAATTTACACTTGAACAAAACTTTGGGTACTAGTATAATTTACACTTGAACAAAACTTTGGTTACTAGTATAATTTACACTTGAACAAAACTTTGGGTACTAGTATAATTTACACTTGAACAAAACTTTGGGTACTAGTATAATTTACACTTGAACAAAACAGATTTTTTCATAATTAAAATCAATTAAAATTGAGGATCATCTATTCCTAACCAGTTCTAACCAAAACCAAAGTATTTAATTAAATAACTTATAACCATATACATATATATTTGATACTGAGAGAGAGAGAGAGAGACAGAGACTTATTAGTAGAAAAATGTACAACAGATATTAGAGTAAAACACTAGAGGGAGAAAGGGTTAAATAACTGTTTCTCCCCATCGCTATTGCCTTGTGCAACCTTTCTATTGGGTCATTAAAAATCAACTAATGGTGTCGCTTATATTAACACAGTCAAGTAGCAGAAAATAAGAGGTCATTGAAAAAGTAAGGGAGGTAGTTGTCTGTATATACATCTATACTATAGATGAAGGTTGAAATAATAAATGTATAAATATAGATATGTAATCCAGATAAATGCCTTAATCCAGTGATAAATAAAAATAAATGAAGAAAATGGCCAGTATGAACAAAAATAGTAAGATCTTTATTTTGACACCTTACTTTTGAATTCTGTTAAGTAATTATTGAAAAAATCTATTTTGTTAACCTCGGATTAATCAAAACTTTGAAATTAAAAATATCCTCTCACAGGCATAAAAAGTATGTGTTCATATATACTTTTAGAATGAGAAAAATAATACGAATCCAGTCTAAGCAAAATTGAAAAACTTTTATAAAACTAAAATAAAAAATATAAGTTTATTTTAAGAATCATAACTTTCGGCTTTAAAGGGTTAGCTTGAATAAAACCTGAACAAAACCTAAACAAAAGACAATGCAATGTAGCAGATATTTTTTAAACACAAGAAACAATAATGTATTTTTAACTGCATTGTTTTGAAGTTTATAAACAGACTGATGCATATTTGTTCTGTAATATCACTATATTTATTGTAGTATCTATTGTATATATTGTATGAACGTTCTCCTTTTTTTTTGGCAATTCTATTGGTTAACTTTATAGGTTAAGCTTCGCGATTTGTCAATTTTCGCGATTTGTGATTGGCTACTTTAGTAGTTACAATTCTTAAAATAAACTTTTTATTTTTTTTATTTTTTATTACAATTCTTTAACCCTTACAGCTCGGGCCCCAATTCCCACCTTAATAGATCGGGGGGGGGGGCTCCAAGAGCCCCCCCCTCTATCTCGGCTCCTGTTACAGATAAAGACGTAAAATTTTTTTCTGGTGGTTCATGTGTATTTTTAGAGAAAATTACTTTTTCTAATCATAGCAGCCAGGCCGCTCCTTAGCCGCTTTTTAGCGGCCAGCCGCTAAATTTTAAAACAGCTGTAGAGCGGCCAATTTTGCAGCTAGGATGACCAAATTTTAGGACGAACTTTTATTTTTCATAACAAAAAAATTACTTTTTCTGATCATCGCCAAAAAACGGCAAATAACGGAAACCGCCATTTTCGGCGGTTACGGCGGTAAAACGGCGGTTGGCGTCGCCGATTAATATTTTAATCTGTTTGATGTTGCTCAAGGATTTACCAAAAAAATTTATAGGACTCTAGCTGTAATAGAAGCCACGATATTCATGATATATGTCTGTAGTAAAAGCCGGACAAAAATCGGTCATAAATTTTGGTGCTACCCAACCGACTTTGACCGGACACCACGACCGACACAGACCAGATATCCTAATAAAATCAACTCTTGCCGACGTATAATTACTAAACTTAAAAAGTCATGAAGTCACAGCACTCCATCTTACCTACAAAAAAAATGAGATTGAAAAAACTAGAGGGGGGGGCTCTTGGAGCCCCCCCCCCGATCTGTAAGGGTTAAAACTTTTTCAATTTTGCTTAGAATGGATTCGTAATATTTTTCTGATTCTAAAGGTATATATGAACCCATATTTTTTATGTCTGTTTGATAAAATATTTAGGTTTAAAGTTTTTATTAAACCGAGATTAAAAAAATTGATTTTTTCAATAATTACTCAACAGAATTTTAAAAGTAAGGTGTCAAATTAAAGATCTTACTATTTTTGTTCATACTGGCCATTTTCTTCTTTTATTTTGTTGCGTTTTAGTACCTTAAAACCGACTTAATTATTTTTTTTTAAAACCTAAATTACTTAAAAAATAAGAGGTCTACAAAAAAAACCGATTGCATATCTGAATTCTATGAAAAATTTTACATCTACTACTTACTAAAAGAGCCGGCTAGCTATCTTAAATAAAAAGTGAAAAAGTTGATACAACTTCTTTGAGAAACAAATTTTTAGAAAATAATTCTTTTTTTCTCAAATTTTTTTATAAAGCATATTTTATAAAAAAAATTCTACAATAAAAAAAAAATTACATAAACTTTTTTCAAAACTTTTTTTTAAAAATTTCTTTAAATTTGTTAAAATCCTCTCATTTATTTCAGGAAAAAAGACTTGTTATCATAAAATAAATTACTTTAAAAGACAAATTACTAAAAATACTAAAATTACTAAAATACACTAAAAAAAAAACTAAACAAATACCTAAACTATAAAAAATGACAAACACAAAAATAAACACTAAAAAAATACTTTACAAAAAAAAATTACACTTTAAAAATACACTATAAAATAATACACTTTTAAAGTAAAAAATATGCAAAAATATAGACCTACATCAAAAAAACTTGACTTAATTAAAAAATACTCTAACACAATAAAAAAAATGAAATTATCAGCAAAAGTAGGTTTATATCAGCCTTCCTTTTCTCATCTCATTGGAAGCCTGCTGGTTTTCTTAAGCTTGGTGTAGCTTTAAAGCACTTTAAACTGTAGCCCTGTAAATTTGAACCTGGTCAACTGTAAGACTCCACTGATTGAAGCATATCATAGGAGGGTGTAATCAGGGGCGTCCAAGCTTTTTATTTTGGGGGGGGTAAAATTTTTTTAAGGGGGGGGTAATTTGGTTGTGGGGGGGGTATAAAAATTTATAATTTATATTACATGCAGACCATGGTCAACACCCACATAGGCGTCCAAGGGGGGGGGGTAATGGGCCATTTGGCACCCCCAACGATTTTGAGGGGGGGTTTTTACCCCCCCAAAAATAGAAAATCTCTAACAAAAAAAATTTTTGCGCGCTTCGCGCGCATTTTTAATACTAAATTTTTCATAAAATTTAAATTACCCCCCCCAAAAATTTTACCCTGGGGGTAAATTTTGGGGGGGGCAAATTTTTTTTACCCCCCCCAAAATTTTTACCCCGGGGGTAAAATTTGCTTGGGGGGGGTAATTACCCCCCCTGAAATCTGTTGGCAGGGGTAAAATTTGTTTACCCCCCCCAAAATTTACCCCCAGGGTAAAATTTTTGGGGGGGGTAATTTAAATTTTATGAAAAATTTAGTATTAAAAATGCGCGCGAAGCGCGCAAAAATTTTTTTTGTTAGAGATTTTCTATTTTTGGGGGGGTAAAAACCCCCCCTCAAAATCGTTGGGGGTGCCAAATGGCCCATTACCCCCCCCCCTTGGACGCCTATGTGGGTGTTGACCATGGTCTGCATGTAATATAAATTATAAATTTTTATAAAATTGTAATCTTATCAAATGTAGATTCGAAAGAATCCCGTGTGGACTGAATTCCATGGGTTGAGTCCCGTATGGACTGAATTCCGTGGGTTGAGTCCCATATGGACTGAATTCCGTGGGTTGAGTCCCGTATGGACTGAATTCCGTGGGTTGAGTCCCATGTGGGTTGAGTCCCGCTGGGCTGAATTCCGTGGGTTGAATCCCGTGTGGACTGAATTCCAATGGAACCGTTCAAAATTGATTCAGAAGAACAATAGCTAGACTAACCAAACTTTGAAATATCTTTAAGTAGAAATAGTTAGAACAAGTTTTTCATTCTTTATTTCTTTTCAGGAATAAACAGGGACAGAATAAAACAAAATTAGATTAAAATTAAAGATTAAAATTATGAGCAGTTTGAACACTGCTAATTTGTGCATACCAATCTACATATACTAAATATTCCCAAATCATTAGGGCCAGCGAATGAGTACATTCCTAATGATGATACACAAAATTATCCCTTCTGTAGATTACAATTTGTGGTGGAAACGTTTTGACACTCTTATTCAATTTTATCTAATATTTTGGATACTTAAATTAATCTTCTCTTTAAATAATTTAATAGTGTCTAAACTTTTCAAACAATAATTTGAGGGATAATGTAATACTGTACAGTTGGATGTGCAGGATACATGTGGACGCCTTACTTCTGTTTTTTTCTGTTGGATAGGAGGCTGCAATCTGGCTATCAGAACCTCATTTTTCTTTTCAGTATCATGGAAATGGAATAATACACAGCAACGTTGTTGAAAAGAGACTATCCAAGGAAAAACACACAGCTCAATTTGTAGAATATATTTCGATTAAATCACATCTAGTCCTTGTCAACCTGCACAAAATTAACCATATTTCATATATTTATAGTAAAATCAGATACATGTTTTTAAAAAATATAGGTTATTTTAAAGTGAAGAAATAACAAAATAATGAAAAAGTGCTCAAAAATACAAAGAAAAAGTTAAATGTATTATAATGAATATGGTTATCCCTTCTTTATCATAGTTCTTTACTGTACAAAGGTTTGTTGTGTACTATATAACTTTTGTTTTTAATACAATAATTTAATATAGAGAAGGGGCAGTTTTGTGCATCATCATTGAGGAAATATACTAGTTATTCTTATAACATTGTCTTATCCCTTCATATGCCTGAGTATTACTACTAATGTGTGTAAACTAAACTCTCCGAGTGGTTAAACTTGGGATTAGATTGATCAACTTTACAATTTGAGTAGTTGAAAATGATATATAATTTATTGAGTAAGGGTTTATGTTTTATAATTAGTGGTTGAAGTGTTAGGACACTCAACTAAATGAACCAACAACCAGTCAAAATTAAGTAATAGTCCCCAAATTTGTTGAGACAACGGAAAAACAAAACGTTATTTATATAAAGGTTTGCGGACTTGTGTAATAAACAGCTAAATTTCCCCAAATCAAGGCCAAATTTAAGAAACTTTCCAGTATGGCTTCGAAACCGAATAATATCCGCTGGATTAGAACCGTTCCTAAGCCCTTCTGAAAATTCATATATAGCTTCGTATAACTGTCAATTTTCCACGAATCTTAAAATACATAAATGTAATACCAGTTTTGTTAGCCCCGAGGGGCCGAAGCTGTATATAATATATTGCGATAAATAACTATTATTTACAACTTTTTATCAGATCTACAACTAATTAGATTTGTGTATTTAATTACAGTACATATATTGTTGTAACTTCAAATTAACAAAATTCAATCTAAATTAGTACATAATTAAGTCCTTTTTAGACTATTTATTTACATTTATACTTTTAACTATATAAATAAACGCATATACAAAAAAAAATGAAGATATAAATGCTCGTTCAGCCAGGTATTAGTATTACGCTGAACTAGAGCACTCTCAGGGGAATGAAAAACCGTACTAATTAGCCATTTGTGCAAGGCCCACAACTTATCATAAGTTGGTCGAAATTTATTCCTTACTCGTCATGGGTTAATGGCGCAATGGGTAGGGTGTTGGCCCCCGGTTCAAGCCCCGCCACGTGCAAAATTAACTCTGATTAATTGAGCCATATTGATGAGCCCTAAAAGGGCGAAATACTGTGTCTATGGATGTTAATTACAATTAGAAATTAAAAAAAATAATGGTAAAGGACTGTCTAATTTTATCAACTCGTTCTTAAATTGTTGGCTTAAAGACTAAAGGAACTTGAATTAAATCTTTATTGTAAGGCATAAACTAGCATTGTCCAAACTGTCCCACCAATAGTTTTAATACATAGAAGGGAAAGGGATGAGTAGGAAATATGATTTTAATTAAATGAAAAAAATTTTTCAAATTATATTTTTCTAGGGCGATTTCATTATTAGAGCTAGACACCAAATACGTCCCATATTGACTTAAAGTATTCACATTGACTAAATGGATAAGACAATTGCCAATAAATTGATGCACATTGGGGCGGGTTCATATCGAAATTAGACAAAGAGGGGATATGCAACAGATAAAATTAACCTTAAAAACATTTCTGACCAAAAAAGAATTTTAAAAAACTGAGTTTTAGAACGCGACCACTAAAAAATATATTTCATTACTTATTAATATGCAAAGACGACATTCAATTTTTTTTAAATCAGAACTATGGCTTCATGGTGCTCCCTGGAAAGGCCTTGAGGAGCTGAATCAGGAACTTTTGTCCGTTTCAAAATATCTCGTTCCTAGCCTTAGAAATCACTAAAAAAGCACAATTTTTTAAGGTTTATTGAGAATTGTCTAATTTGTAGAGGTTTTTTAGATTTGCTCAGGCTACGAACGAGATTTTTTGAAACGGTCAAAAGTTCCTGATTCTACTCCTCAATGCCTTTCCTGGGAGCACCATGAAGCCATAGTTCTGATTAAAAAAAAATTGACTCCCATTTACAAATAGCTGTACAATTAAATGTCTGGTCATCAGTGGTTTTAAGACTTAGGATAAATTTTAAATCATCCAGAAGTGTATTATACTCATACAAATCATTTGCAGATCCCAGCTTTAGCCTCAGAAAAAAAATGTCCAAAATCGACCCACCCTAATGTACATCCCCAATCATGATACTCAAATTACCCCTTCTGTAGATTAAAATTAGTGGTTGAAATGTTTGAACAATTTACTTATTGAACCAATCAATCGGAATTTAATAAAGTCCCCAAAGTTGTTAAGCCAACGAATAAGAAAAATTTATTATAGAACTTATAGTGCAATAAAGAGCCCATAGAATGAAAGGGGGTGAGTAGGAAATATGATTTTATTAGATAAAAAAATATTTTGAAATTATATTTTTCCATGGCGATTTTTAATTTGAGCTAGACACCACATCATTTTCATATGGACATAAAGTATTCATATTTAGGGATCAAAAGGGATAAGACAATGGCAAATAATTTGATGTGCATCCCTGATAGTGACACTCAAAATTACCCCTTCTGTAGATTTAAATTAGTGGTTGAAACGTTTAAACATTCTACTTAATGAAAAAAATCTAAACTCATCAAAGTCCTAAAGTTGTTAAGCCAATGAATAAGAAAACGATATTATAAAACTTTAGGGACTAGTGCAATAAACAGCCCATTATCACCTCTCATTCTCTCTCTTTGAAGTATTCATGTTCCAAATTTGACTAATAAGATCATATGAAATACATACTTTTAGAAAATGTAATGTTTAACATGTACAACATAAATTTACAGTAAACACTTTACAATATTTATGTTTTATCAAAAATATTTACAATATTTATCAAGTTAGGGTCTTTAAAGACAAAAAGCTTTAAGTACCAGAGGCTACGATCCAAAAAACCTTTAGGGGCACTTGGGGTGAGAGGGGAAGTCAACCCTTGCTCATTGAAATTTTAGTTTTTAAAAGAAAAAGTATGGGGGCCATTTTCTCTTGAATAGAAATTAGAATAGTTTATGTGAGACTAGCGGCTGCGCCCCTAGCATCTAGGGGTTCTATGTTTGAAGGTGCATGGATGGGCATACAACAATACCCAGACTTATTTATAAAAAAATGAAATAGCCTAAAACTTTCTCAGGACCTATATGAATTTCTACTCATTAAAGGAGAACCATAATAGTTCAGTGGTTAGCGAGATCCTTCGTTACAGACAAAAAAAGCTTTATATAATAGGATGTCAAATACTAGCGTTAAGTCTTTAAAAACACTCACTGAATTGATAGCATAATGTACTTCCATAAATTATGTTCCAGTGGACATTATTCTTTGTTTACTCAGCTAATAATTCATACTATATCTATCTATCTATCTATATTTATACCTAGGTATATATCTAGAGTGGACATTATTCTTTGTTTACTCAGCTAATAATTCATACTATATCTATCTATCTATCTATAATACCTAGGTATATATCTAGAGGGGACATTATTCTTTGTTAATTGTTTACTCAGCTAATAATTCATACTATATCTATCTATCTATCTATCTATCTTTATACCTAGGTATTTATCTAGAGTGGACATTATTCTTTGTTTACTCAGCTAATAATTCATACTATATCTATCTATCTATCTATAATACCTAAGTATATATCTAGAGTGGACATTATTATTTGTTTACTCAGCTAATATTCATACCTAAGGCGTGCACAAGGTGGTGGGGGGGGGGGCGGATTAGTGGTACATACCCTTAAGAATCCACCCTTCTACATCCCCTCATTACACCCTCCTGAAACAGTCAAAAGGGGTGTCTAGGTAAAAGTCACAACTCTTTTAAATTTTAAGAGGGGTATGAAAAAATATATGTGTGCTTCGCGCGTCAATTTACCATTCAAAAGTACACCTGGGAAGTGTAACCAACCCCTTGATAAATCAAATCTATCTTGTTGTCTGGTGTTTACATCATCATTGATTTGGGTTTAAAGGGGATGTCAAAAATCGGAAGGAGAGTGTAAAAAGTTTAGGGAAGGCTTTGCGAACCCCCCTGGCAAAACCCTGTGCATGCCATTGATCTATACTCTGTCTATAAATCGTTATTTTTATTCATTATACTTTTATTAATCTATTTTTTTATCCTTATTTTAATTAACATATTATTACTTGGATGTTGCACCAGATTTTCATGTACTCTAATAAAGTTTTAATCGCATCTGGCTAAAATCACGATAAATTAGTTTTGGCAGCCTAAATTGACGACCAATTCTCCCCAGTCAATATATTTATAAATGTATAATTTTTGTCTACCTCTTTATTGTATATTTATGAAAAAATAATGAAAAGCAAACAAAGTTGTATATTTAGGTATTTAATAAGCAATATTGACAAAATATAAAAGTCAACAACTTATTTATAAATGTTTAAAACTAAATTTAAAAATTAATTTCATGAATTTCAGTATTTCATTGCTACACAGAAAGAAGAGCAAAACAACAGCCTAAAACCATCATGGGATCTTTCAACCTGAAGCTCACCCTATTTCGGTGCAGTAAGATCTTAACGAACAAACAAACCAAAAACTTTACTACTTTATGTAATAAAATTGTTTTCTATATAAATTGAAGTGCAAAAAATTACATTTTATCTAACTCACAACCAAAATATGAATTTTACATATTTATTCGGACATTACATATTGCTTGGAACATGAAATGTAAAACTAAAGTTTAAAATTAGAATAAAATTTAAAGGATTTTTACAAATATTTAAAAAAAAATGTTTTACTTAAAAATATTTAAAGATATCCATATACAGCAGCACCAGCATTTCCGTCTAGGTTGAGTTAAATTACTTCTTGATATTGTAAGCCATGACAGGGCCTGTTTTGTTAGTATATCCGGTTTAAATACAGCAGAAAACTTATTCTTAACCGTAAAGAAAAAATATCATAATAAGATTTAAAATAGTTTTTTTTATAAAATTCGAGTACTTCATAAAATCATAAAAGTGAGTTTGCTATTAAACAAAAATATAACATAGCAAACGGGTCTTTTAGTTGTTCTAGCTCTAATAGGAGCTGAGATAACAAGGGGGCATTTAACCCCCCCCCCCCAAAAAAAAAAAAAAAAAAATAACTGGAAAAGTAAAAGTCCGGAATGGGGCCAGACTGTTAAGGATTAAAAAAATTGTCATGGCAATGGATGTAGAATTTACATGGATATTAATTTCAAAGTTTGTTTTCTTTGATTACTTTAGGGGAATTTTTTTTAAATTCTGGTTGCTAACATAGAACTCGATCATCGGTCAGTTCGTTCATCCAGAAGAAAGGGAGGGGTAGGGGCTATCGTTATTTTAGCCCGCCGCATGTTTCACTTTATTAGAGATTAATGACTTGTGACTACACAAAATTAAATTAAGAAAATTTTTTAATTACTATCAGATAAAAAGCCGTGCAATAAATATTAGAGTAAAACACTAGAGGGAGAAAGAGTCAACTGCCTTGTGCAACCTTTCTATTGGGTCATTGAAAATCAACCAATGGTGTCGCTTATATTAACACAGCCAAGTAGCAGAAAATAATTTAGAAGCAGACGAAAGAGGTCTTTGAAAAAGAAATGGAGGTAGTTGTCTGTATATACATATATACTGTAGATCTGTTCAATAAACAAAACTATTGTCTAAAAATGAATTGATGAATTATTATTTAAAATTTGTTGAATTCTATTAACACTGTACTAGTGAATAAACATAAATCTTAGTAGCAACTTTTTTGACACATTAATGTGGTTGTGGGGAATCTGGTAGGTCCACGCATTACCTGCATGATCAAATATCTCATGATTTTTAGTTCTTAATTTCTGACGACTTTTTATACAGTTTTGTACTGTGGGAGGCGTAATGAAACAAGTAAGTTTGGGGGGAAAGTACCAATTAAACGGTGTGCGGTCATTTCCGCATATTATCACATCAGCATATTGTTTCATCAATACACAAAAGCAAATTATATTAGAAGGGGTATACAGTAGTGGATCTAAAGGGATACTACAATGGCCGATAAAATAATATACATCCCCGGCCCTATGATGATACTTAGAATAACCCCTTCTGTAGATTAAAATTTGTGGTTGAAAAGTGTGAACACTCAACCTAATAACTTTGGGGACTATTGTCATTGCCCACTCTTTCTCTGCTGTACAAAGTTTCTACTGTGTTAACAAGGACAAAAGGGATGAAAAGTAGAAAATATTTTTTTCATGAAATAAAAGAAATATATTTTTTTTCATTAAATAAAACAAATATATTTTGTATCTTGTATATCAAAATTGTAGATCCTAAATAAATTTTGTTGAGTAATTTACCACATCGTATTATAGACATCTTTCCGTGGATAATTAGTAAAAACAAGGTTCCGAATGCCTGAGCTAACAAAACTGGTGCTAATCTTATGATATTTACTTTAATTCTCATGTAAAATTTCTGTAATATGTAATAGAGTAGCCCCGCTACTCTAAATTATTTTGTTTTATACCAACTAAGAACTAACGGCAAATTTTCAGATATTTAAATTAATTTTTTTTTAAAGAATTAATTAATGATTATTAAAATCTCAAAAGCTTTTTTTCTAAGTTTGTTTCAAAAACTAATTTAAATACTATGAAGAAAAAAATACTTTATCGATGTACTTAATAGCTTAATGTACTTTTCTTCAATTTATACATGGAAACGTTTTATGGGGGTGTTGTTCAAAAAAGTGGTTTAAACACCACCAATAATTAAAATTTAAACAAAAATAAAAATCTGTATATTAATGTATTTTATATACATAGATATATTTAAATCTTTTATTACAAGCGACTTTAGATAAAGTATCAATTAATTCACATGCGTCGCATGTGTTTGAATGTATTCGCATCAATGTAAATTATGTTTGCAGGGATAAATGGAGTTGAAATATGGATCTTGAAATTGTTGGCGAATTTTATCTATAATTTAGATGTCTGTCAGCTTGTCATTGTAACTTTTTTTCTGCTTTTGTAAAGAATATTGGAAAACGAATCAGTTTTTTACTGTCAGTGAGTAAATACATATTAGTTTTTTTAAAAGCAATTATGGTCTGTCCGTCTGTATGTGAGTTTATTTTATTCTGGGACAGTTAGCTATTCCGGTTAATTTAAACAGGTTAGAATTGTCCTATCAATTTCAAACTTTACATGTTGATTCCTATAAAAATTAGGTATAATTTAGAAAGTGTAACAACTTTTTATTGACTTATGTTTAAAATTCTGCTTATTAAGTTCTGACACTCTACAAGTGTTAATGTTCGTTTGTCCTACCATTTAAGAGCTTTGCTTATATGGATGTTGGCTTCCATGTTTGGTTGTTGTTAAAATGAGGAGTTATGTTATAAGATATGTGCCAGAGGGCAATTCTAGGTGAATTTTGTTAAGGGGGGCAGCAGTTCTGACACTTTTGCGTAAACAGGGAGCATAGGCTTTGTCTTTGGAGTGAGAGGATAGATTATTCAATAAAAAAAGTTTAGTTTTGGGGTGTATTTTCCTTATATCTATTTTTTTGATAGGTCTCCAGGTTCAGGTGCTGCAGGCTGGAAGGTCACTTCTGGACAGGTATAAATGAAAAAAAAATTTGTTTGAAATCTGGCTCCAGGTTTAGGTACTGCAGGCCTCCAGGTGGATCCTGGACAGGTAAAACAAAAAATTTTCAGTTTTAAAGTTAGAGAATAACTTATTTAACAAAAGTTGCTACTTTATGGATAGTACTAGCGGCTACGCCCCTAGAGGCCTCTAATGGCACTTTAAATGTTTTTTTTTATATTTAAAATATGTCTATGTTGCTTTTGACATTTATATTTGCGTTTAACTCTCTTTCTAAAATTAAGAAACGTAAAAAAAATTTCAATTTTTTGTGATTTCTCTTGGGAGGGTGGTGGTACCCTCCCCCAAAATAGTTAAAAACCTTCCCGGGACCTATGAGAATATACCCTTTTAAGAAGAACCCGATCAGTTCAGTGGTTAGCGAGATCCTTAGGTACAGACAAACAGACAAACACCCTGTTACTTTAGTATAAAATTAACCAATTTGAAGATAAATTTGAAATCGGGCTCCAGGTTTAGGTACTGCAGGCCTCCAGCTGGATCCTGGACAGGTTAAAAACTAAAAATTTTTACTTTTGACTTATAACTTATTTAACAAAATTTGCTACTTTATGGATAGTATTAACCAATTTGAAGATAAATTTGAAATCGGGCTCTAGGTTCAGGTACTGCAGGCCTCCATGTGAATTCTGGACAGGTAAAAACTGAAAAATTTTACTTTTGAAGTTAGAGCATAACTTATTTAACAAAAGTTGCTACTTTATGGATATTATTAACTCATTAGAAGAAGAATTTTAAATCGGGCTCCAGGTTCTTGCGGGCCCCCAGGTGGATTCTGGACAGGTAAAAACTAAAAAAAATACCTTTGAAGTTTAAACAAAACTTATTTAACAAAAGTTACTACTTTATGTATAGTATTAAATAATTTAAAGAAAAATTTGTAATTGATTTCAAATTTTTCTTCAAATGAGTTAATACCTATTATCCATAAAGTAACTTTTGTTTAAGAAGTTATGCTCTAACTTTAAAAGTAAAAACAAGTAAATACTGTCCATAAAGTAGCAACTTTTGTTAAGTTTGTTTTGTTCTAACTTCAAAAGTTTTACCTGTCCAGGATCCACCTGGAGGCCTGCAGTACCTGAACCTGAAGCCCGATTTCAAATTTTTCTTCACATGAGTTAATACTATCCATAAAGTAGCAACTTTTGTTAAAAAACTTATGCTCTAATTTTAAAACTCAAATTTTTCAGTTTTTACCTGTCCAGAATTTACCTGGAGGCCTGCACTACCTGAACCTGGAGCCTGATTTCAAATTTTTCATCAAATTAGTTCATACCATCCATAAAGTAGCAACTATTGTTTAATGAGTTTTGTTCTAACTTCAAAATTAAAAATTTTTAGTTTTTACCTGTCCAGAATTCACCTGGAGGCCTGCAGGACCTGAACCGGGAGGCTGTTTTTTTATTTTTTCTTCATATATGCTCATAAAATCCCAAAAGATGAATATTTGGTTTAATAAGTTGATCTCTAACTCTTCAAACAATTTTTTTTTTCATTTACACCTGTCCAGAAGTGACCTTCCAGCCTGCAGCACCTGAACCTGGAGACCTATCAAAAAAATTTAAATATAAGGAAAATACACCCCAAAACTAAACTTTTTTTTTTAATAACCCATCCTCTCACTCCTAAGATAAAGCCTATGCTCCCTGTTTACGCAAAAGTGTCAGAACTGCTGCCCCCCTAATTAGTAAGTAGCGAAGCTACTCTATAATTTGAAATGTCTGTCCGTCTATCTGAGAAAGAATAGGGGAAACGATTTTCTCGGCTCCTGTTTAAGATAGAAGGATGAAATTTCTTGTCAACAATCTTTTTAATATGGAGTATAATCAAGTATAAAACATGGATGCCAGTCGGACTCCTTTTTAGCAGGTTTTAGGCTATTTTTAAATTTTTCTATTTTTTCTCCATATCTTTGGTGTTTATGGTCCGATTTTCAAAATTTTTTCATTTACAGATATCAAAATTAAATTTCCCGTCAATTAAAGATAACAACCATGATGGTCCGACTGCCTTTTTGTAGGTTTTAGGCTATTTCTATTTTTCACATTTTTCTCCATATCTTTGGTGTTTATTGTCCGATTTTCAAAACTTTTTCAGTTCTAGATATCAAAATTAAATATTCTGTCGTTTTAAGAAAACAAACATAGCAGTAAGACTGCCTTTTAGCAGGTTTTTGGCTATTTTTATATGTTTTATATGTTTCCCCATTTCTTTGGTGTCCAATTTTCAAACTTTTTTTTGAATATCAGAATCAAAATAATTTTTCCCAATGTTATGAGCATCTTTTATGTCGTCATTGTACAAAATAAAACAAGGGTTCGTGTTTATTTTCTCCAAAAAATCTATTCTTCATTTTAAAAATACACCTTAAATCTACTTGTACACATTCCCCTCTACGATTTTTTTGTGCTTCGCTACTTATGGATGTTGTCATCCTTGTTTTATTATCATTAATAAATTTATTTGATGAAACCATATCCCTATTTCATAAAATAATTCAATAACCCCTTAACATTTGGGGGGGGGGGGAGAGACTTAAATGCCACCTCCCCCCTTCTGGTTTTTAGTAGCGAAGCTACTCTATAATTCGAAATGTCCGTCCGTCCGTCTGCCCGTCCGTCTGTTTGTCCGTCTGTCAGTCCGTCTGTCCGTCCGTCTATCTGTCCGTCTGTCCATCCGTCTCTCCGCCCGTCTGTCCGCCCGTATGTCCGCCCACCTGTCCGTCCGTCTGTTCTTCCGTCCGTCTTTCCGTCCGTCTCTCCGTCCGCTTGTCCGTCCGTCCGTCCGTCTGTCCGTCCGCCTGTCCGTCCGTCTGTCTGTCCTTCTGTCTGTCCATCCGTCCCTCTGTCCGTCTACTCTATAATTCGAAATGTCCGTCCGTCTGTCTGCCCGTCCATCTGTCTGTCTGTCCGTCTACTCTATAATTCGAAATGTCCGTCTGTCTGCCCGTCCGTCTGTCTGTCTGTCTGTCTGTCTGTCCGTCCGTCTGTCCGTCCTTCTGTCTGTCTGTACGTCCGTCCGTCCGTCTGTCCGTCCGTCCGTCCGACTGCCCGTTCGTCCGTCTGTCCATCCGTCCGGAAGGGTACTGACCGTTTAGGGTTAAACATAGAGTAAATTCGCTACTAAAAACTTAAACTCTAAAGTCATCAAAGTGTAACACGAATTTTATTTAGTTTCCTGCGAAGTTGTCTCCGATACCATCGCTAATTTTTAAAATCAAATTAACTGTACAAAATGAAATATTTTAATAATTTTTAGTGCATTTTAATATGGAATGTAAATATTCTAAATAGAAAAAATTTATTTTTTATTAAGGCGTTGCAAAGTTTTAAGTTCGCCAAATTTGAGATATGCCTGAGAGCCGGACCTACCATTTAAACTACAACCATTAATGTAACATCGTAAATCATATAGAAAATATACTGAAATCACAAATTTTATATATAAATTTCACTTACTTATCCGTATATAAAAACACGGATGACAACATCCATAAAAGCGAAGCTCTGAAACGGTAGGACAAATGTACGTTAACACATGTAGTAAAGTTTCAGAACTGAATAATCAGAAAAAAATTATAAAACTTGTTAGTAAATTTTTTGAAAACTGCGTAAATACAGGATACTGTTCAAGGACATACTTAAAGTTTTAGGAACTTAAAGTTTTGTTATCCTAGGAATCAGTATTCCAAAAATCAGACCAATCAGATTATTAGAAAATATAAAAATTTGTTGTTAAAAAAAGTTAAAAAATCAACATGTTTAAAATGGACATACTGACATTCTGATAACGAATATAGAGTTCCAATTAAAACTTAAATATTATTAAAATTTTGACATTAATTGAGATAAAGATATCTTTTCATCACTCAAAACTTTTTAAAATCTTTCATCACAAACTAACTTTGAAACAAGAACAAAAATATTCTTATTTTCAAATGTAGCGAAGATCGTTATGAAAGATTACTCTGTATGGTGGTTTAACAGTATCGCTTAGTCAAGCTAAATGTAATCTATATCACAATAAGAAAAATTATCAAGTTTTAAACTTATCAGATAACTCTTTCACTAATCTATTCATAGTTTACCCTCGATTTCCTAAATATATGCCCCCCTGACAAAATTATGGAGGATGGATACATCCAAACCCCTACACCCCTCTAAACCCCCCTTTGACAAGAGTCTACACCCCCCCCCCTCCATAAATTAAGCAAAAGGGGATTTCTAGGTAAAAAAAATCTTAAATTTAAGGTGTATACTGGCCTCTCATTGGTTATTCTATCATATAACATCGTACTCTCTGTGAAGGGGGTTTAATCATCTTCGTTAAGACTTGAATTCTAGAAATGCTATGCATTCAAAAAAAGTTTATTAAAGTTTTAAAAAACTAATCTTCTCTTTATTAGACTTGGTTAGTAAGATAAAATCATAGCCAACGAAAATAAATTCTGTCTAACCCAGGGGGTTTTTAGGGTTAAGATGTTAGAAGTAAACTGGTTTTTGCCTCAAATTATGATAAACAAAATCACCAGTTCGGTAGTTTAAAATAACCAAACAAGATTTAATAAAAGTGCTAAATGAGTTTTTTTTTGTAAAAATAATTTTTCCTAATCTTGCTGTTAAGACTTAAATTATAGAAAAGCCATGGTTAGAAAAATAATCTTTATTAGACTTGCTTGGGAAGATAAAAGCATAGCCAACAAAAATAAATTCTGTCTCACCACATAAACTTGTAAAAAACAAGGATCACAAAATCCTTAAAACACAAGATTTTCAAATAGGAAAGTCAACCAAACGAACATTAACATTCAATATCCAATATTGTTAAACAATCTAACATTAAAAATCATGTAAATCTTACTAGAAATTGCTGAAATACAGATTGATATATTTCGTATTACTTACATTTTTTTAATTCAAAAATGTTTGAAATAGACGTTTTGACTTTAGGATCCTGACTATAGAGTTTTTCTGTTGAGTAGCTTTGCAGTTGAAAATATAAACTTGTTATCTTTTTGGCCCATGTTACTAAATGAAATGAAAACAAATTGGACATGTTAATTAAAAACAGGGAGGGGAAAATATTTTTCAAAAAAATCTTCTTAAATCTGCAGTAATGGCTCGCCACGTGATCTTATTTTTAGTGCATCTATGAACCTTGTTTATTTCTGTGCATGGTTATATATTTATACGTCCTTCAGCCAACCAATCCTTTGATTGCATGATCTTTGTCTTAGAAGTCCTAACTGTGCAAGGTATTGTGTTTTACCTGTTTTGGGTCAAGGCATTCCCCCTACTCTAACTGTTTATGTCGCCCACCTGACATAGCAGCAGCAGGAACCATTTTAACGTCAGGCCAAGATTCGAAACAATTATCTTCCCTACAATGAGCGTATGCGCTACGCGTTATGCCAGTTCTCAGCCATACTAAAAATCATGTATAGCATCTTATTAGAGACAATTTTCTACAAATATTAAAATTAAAAATAAAAGAATTAATACTTGTTATGTTAGCTCGGCCCTTCGGTCCCTCAGATCAAACAAAATTGGTTTTAATTTAATCTTATATTTTTTATTTTAATACCCGCGGAAAGCTATCTTCATAACGATGGGATGAATAACTATTAAATCTTTCATTGGCCTTCTCTTTATTTTCGAGTCTAATTCAGTCTTCTGAAATAAGGTCACCTTTTTAAAATTCTAATTCAATTTCAATTAATATTTAATTAGACACGTACGTTTTATGTTCATTTGCTAGAAGCAAAGCTACTAATTAGTAACTTTTATAAGTATGTATGAAATTTTAAAGAACGTACATATGGTTTTTTTCAACGATTTAAAAATGAAATAAAAATTAATTAAAAATTGTTTTTTCCATTAAAGTGACAATAAATTAAAAATGGGGTCAGTTTTACGTTAATTGTTCATCACTTTAGTTAAGCTTTGGTCAGGTTTTATTGGTTACAAGGTAGCCCCGCAGTCTTAGGTCACCGCAGGTGTAGGCCCCCAGAGCAGGGGTTATACATAAGGGGGGAAACTCCCTCCTCTTTTAATTCTAATCTATTTTTAAAAATAAGTGTGGAATATCTGACATAGTGCCTTCAAAGGTGCTTTGACTTTAGTGTCAGAACCTAAATTGGGACATAGTGCATTTCGTTACCCTAGGTTAGGTAACTTTATTTCACTTTTCAATAAAATCTAAAATGCAGTGGTTTTTGATAAAATTAGAGTTAAAAATTTCAAGATAAATTTTCACCCACTAGGAGTTACCGCATAATCATGACAAAAAAAAGCAAAGATTATTTATTTAAAATTTTGAACAACTTTGCTTTTATAAAGTCAGTCATAAAACCTCTCTATATATGATTTATTTAACCCTTAACGGTTGGGGGGGGGGGGGGGGGGGGGCGTTGAACGCCCCCCTATCCGGTTTTTTCTATCTCATTTTCTGTGTGTGGAAGATAAAGAGCCCAAGCTGCTTGACTTTTTAAGTATGGGTATGACACATAACTGAGAGTTGGAATTTTTTGAATATCTCCATCCTGGCGGGCACAGGATGCCAGCAAACCTGGCAGGGTCATCCAGGTAAAGAGCAAAAATATTTTTTGACTAAAACAAAGCATTTTATCATACCATTATACTAAAAAAATCCTCTAGTAGTACATCCTTATATGAAATACAGGTGTTCAAGTCACTTTCAGGTTCCAGGTATGATCCTGCAGGTCCTTATCCTCCAGGTCTCCAGAAATCTTTAAAAGTCTCCTGTGGCCGCAATTTTTGACTTAGAGACTTCAAATTTTAAACTTAAGCTTTTCTGACATGTCTACATAACGTATTAAAATCCGCCGCCGTTTTCCCGCCGACCGCCGACTGCGGCGGCTGGCAGCTGCCAAGTACAGCTGCGGCCGCTGAAATTTATATTTTGATATTTCAAATGTAAAATTTACATAAAGTTAAACATTTTCTGGAAAAAAATTTTTCTTCTAGCTTCAAAAATAAGAAAATTATAGCCGTTTGAAATTTTTAAGTAAAAAAAGACCTAAAAACAAAGGTTGTTAAATAAAATGGTGAAGAAAGCGAAAATTGACTTAGACTTATAAAAGGTCGGAAATTCATTATCAAACAAGGGACTTGCACAAAAAAATTTAGCCCTCTAGCTCTAATAGGAACTGAGATAATTAGGGGGGGCGTTGAACGCCCCCCCCCCCCCCGACCAATTAAGGTGCGGCTATCTATCTATCTATAATACCTAGGTATATATCTAGAGTGGACATTATTCTTTGTTTACTCAGCTAATAATTCATACTATATCTATCTATGTATCTTTATACCTAGGTATATATCTAGAGTGGACATTATTCTTTGTTTACTCAGCTAATAATTCATACTATATCTATCTATCTATCTATCTATAATACCTAGGTATATATCTAGAGTGGACATTATTCTTTGTTTACTCAGCTAATAATTCATACTATATCTATCTATGTATCTTTATACCTAGGTATATATCTAGAGTGGACATTATTCTTTGTTTACTCAGCTAATAATTCATACTATATCTATCTATCTATCAATAATACCTAGGTATATCTAGAGTGGACATTATTCTTTGTTTACTCAGCTAATAATTCATACTATATCTATCCATCTATCTATCTATCTATAATACCTAGGTATATATCTAGAGTGGACATTATTCTTTGTTTACTCAGCTAATAATTCATACTATATCTATCTATCTATCTATCTATCTATAATACCTAGGTATATATCTAGAGTGGACATTATTCTTTGTTTACTCAGCTAATAATTCATACTATATCTATCTATCTATCTATCTATCTATAATACCTAGGTATATATCTAGAGTGGACATTATTCTTTGTTTACTCAGCTAATAACTCATACTATATCTATCTATCTATCTTTATACCTAGGTATATATCTAGAGTGGACATTATTCTTTGTTTACTCAGCTAATAATTCATACTATATCTATCTATCTATCTATAATACCTAGGTATATATCTAGAGTGGACATTATTCTTTGTTTACTCAGCTAATAATTCATACTATATCTATCTATCTATCTATCTTTATACCTAGGTATATATCTAGATTGGACATTATTCTTTGTTTACTCAGCTAATAATTCATACTATATCTATCTATCTATCTTTATACCTAGGTATATATCTAGAGTGGACATTATTCTTTGTTTACTCAGCTAATAATTTATACTATATCTATCTATCTATCTTTATACCTAGGTATATATCTAGAGTGGACATTATTCTATGTTTACTCAGCTAATAATTCATACTATATCTATCTATCTATAATACCTAGGTATATATCTAGAGTGGACATTATTCTTTGTTTACTCAGCTAATAATTCATACTATATCTATCTATCTATCTATAATACATAGGTATATATCTAGAGTGGACGTTATTCTTTGTTTAATCAGCTAATAATTCATACTATATCTATCTATCTATCTATCTATAATACCTAGGTATATATCTAGAGTGGACATTATTCTTTGTTTACTCAGCTAATAATTCATACTATATCTATCTATCTATCTATAATACCTAGGTATATATCTAGAGTGGACATTATTCTTTGTTTACTCAGCTAATAATTCATACTATATCTATCTATCTATCAATAATACCTAGGTATATATCTAGAGTGGACATTATTCTTTGTTTACTCAGCTAATAATGTATACTATATCTATCTATCTATCTTTATACCTAGGTATATATCTAGAGTGAACATTATTCTTTGTTTACTCAGCTAATAATTCATACTATATCTATCTATCTATCTATCTTTATACCTAGGTATATATCTAGAGTGGACATTATTCTTTGTTTACTCAGCTAATAATTCATACTATATCTATCTATCTATCAATAATACCTAGGTATATATCTAGAGTGGACATTATTCTTTGTTTACTCAGCTAATAATTTATACTATATCTATCTATCTATCTTTATACCTAGGTATATATCTAGAGTGGACATTATTCTTTGTTTACTCAGCTAATAATTCATACTATATCTATCTATCTATAATACCTAGGTATATATCTAGAGTGGACATTATTCTTTGTTTACTCAGCTAATAATTCATACTATATCTATCTATCTATCTATAATACATAGGTATATATCTAGAGTGGACGTTATTCTTTGTTTACTCAGCTAATAATTCATACTATATCTATCTATCTATCTATCTATAATACCTAGGTATATATCTAGAGTGGACATTATTCTTTGTTTACTCAGCTAATAATTCATACTATATCTATCTATCTATCTATAATACCTAGGTATATATCTAGAGTGGACATTATTCTTTGTTTACTCAGCTAATAATTCATACTATATCTATCTATCTATCAATAATACCTAGGTATATATCTAGAGTGGACATTATTCTTTGTTTACTCAGCTAATAATTTATACTATATCTATCTATCTATCTTTATACCTAGGTATATATCTAGAGTGGACATTATTCTTTGTTTACTCAGCTAATAATTCATATTATATCTATCTATCTATCTATCTATCTATAATACCTAGGTATATATCTAGAGGGGACATTATTCTTTGTTAATTGTTTACTCAGCTAATAATTCATACTATATCTATCTATCTATCTTTATACCTAGGTATTTATCTAGAGTGGACATTATTCTTTGTTTACTCAGCTAATAATTCATACTATATCTATCTATAATACCTAAGTATATATCTAGAGTGGACATTATTATTTGTTTACTCAGCTAATATTCATACCTAAGGCGTGCACAAGGTGGTGGGGGGGGGGGCGGATTAGTGGTACATACCCTTAAGAATCCACCCTTCTACATCCCCTCATTACACCCTCCTGAAACAGTCAAAAGGGGTGTCTAGGTAAAAGTCACAACTCTTTTAAATTTTAAGAGGGGTATGAAAAAATATATGTGTGCTTCGCGCGTCAATTTACCATTCAAAAGTACACCTGGGAAGTGTAACCAACCCCTTGATAAATCAAATCTATCTTGTTGTCTGGTGTTTACATCATCATTGATTTGGGTTTAAAGGGGATGTCAAAAATCGGAAGGAGAGTGTAAAAAGTTTAGGGAAGGCTTTGCGAACCCCCCTGGCAAAACCCTGTGCATGCCATTGATCTATACTCTGTCTATAAATCGTTATTTTTATTCATTATACTTTTATTAATCTATTTTTTTATCCTTATTTTAATTAACATATTATTACTTGGATGTTGCACCAGATTTTCATGTACTCTAATAAAGTTTTAATCGCATCTGGCTAAAATCACGATAAATTAGTTTTGGCAGCCTAAATTGACGACCAATTCTCCCCAGTCAATATATTTATAAATGTATAATTTTTGTCTACCTCTTTATTGTATATTTATGAAAAAATAATGAAAAGCAAACAAAGTTGTATATTTAGGTATTTAATAAGCAATATTGACAAAATATAAAAGTCAACAACTTATTTATAAATGTTTAAAACTAAATTTAAAAATTAATTTCATGAATTTCAGTATTTCATTGCTACACAGAAAGAAGAGCAAAACAACAGCCTAAAACCATCATGGGATCTTTCAACCTGAAGCTCACCCTATTTCGGTGCAGTAAGATCTTAACGAACAAACAAACCAAAAACTTTACTACTTTATGTAATAAAATTGTTTTCTATATAAATTGAAGTGCAAAAAATTACATTTTATCTAACTCACAACCAAAATATGAATTTTACATATTTATTCGGACATTACATATTGCTTGGAACATGAAATGTAAAACTAAAGTTTAAAATTAGAATAAAATTTAAAGGATTTTTACAAATATTTAAAAAAAAATGTTTTACTTAAAAATATTTAAAGATATCCATATACAGCAGCACCAGCATTTCCGTCTAGGTTGAGTTAAATTACTTCTTGATATTGTAAGCCATGACAGGGCCTGTTTTGTTAGTATATCCGGTTTAAATACAGCAGAAAACTTATTCTTAACCGTAAAGAAAAAATATCATAATAAGATTTAAAATAGTTTTTTTTATAAAATTCGAGTACTTCATAAAATCATAAAAGTGAGTTTGCTATTAAACAAAAATATAACATAGCAAACGGGTCTTTTAGTTGTTCTAGCTCTAATAGGAGCTGAGATAACAAGGGGGCATTTAACCCCCCCCCCCCAAAAAAAAAAAAAAAAAAATAACTGGAAAAGTAAAAGTCCGGAATGGGGCCAGACTGTTAAGGATTAAAAAAATTGTCATGGCAATGGATGTAGAATTTACATGGATATTAATTTCAAAGTTTGTTTTCTTTGATTACTTTAGGGGAATTTTTTTTAAATTCTGGTTGCTAACATAGAACTCGATCATCGGTCAGTTCGTTCATCCAGAAGAAAGGGAGGGGTAGGGGCTATCGTTATTTTAGCCCGCCGCATGTTTCACTTTATTAGAGATTAATGACTTGTGACTACACAAAATTAAATTAAGAAAATTTTTTAATTACTATCAGATAAAAAGCCGTGCAATAAATATTAGAGTAAAACACTAGAGGGAGAAAGAGTCAACTGCCTTGTGCAACCTTTCTATTGGGTCATTGAAAATCAACCAATGGTGTCGCTTATATTAACACAGCCAAGTAGCAGAAAATAATTTAGAAGCAGACGAAAGAGGTCTTTGAAAAAGAAATGGAGGTAGTTGTCTGTATATACATATATACTGTAGATCTGTTCAATAAACAAAACTATTGTCTAAAAATGAATTGATGAATTATTATTTAAAATTTGTTGAATTCTATTAACACTGTACTAGTGAATAAACATAAATCTTAGTAGCAACTTTTTTGACACATTAATGTAACATCGTAAATCATATAGAAAATATACTGAAATCACAAATTTTATATATAAATTTCACTTACTTATCCGTATATAAAAACACGGATGACAACATCCATAAAAGCGAAGCTCTGAAACGGTAAGACAAATGCACGTTAACACGTGTAGTAGAGTGTGAGAACTGAATAATCAGAATAAAATTTTACAAAAATTGTTAGTAAATTTTTTGAAAACTGCGTAAATACAGGATACTTTTTTAAGGACATACTTAAAGTTTTAGGAACTTACAGTTTTGTTATCCTAGGAATCAGTATTCCAAAAATCAGACCAATCAGATTATTATAAAATATAAAAATTTGTTGTTAAAAAAAAGTTAAAAAATCAACATGTTTAAAATGGACATACTGACATTCTGATAACGAATATACAGTTCCAATTAAAACTTAAATATTATTAAAATTTTGACATTAATTGAGATAAAGATATCTTTTCATCACTCAAAACTTTTTAAAATCTTTCATCAATCACAAACTAACTTTAAAACAAGAACAAAAATATTCTTATTTTCAAATGTAGCGAAGATAGTTATGAAAGATTACTCTGTAAGGTGGTTTAACAGATTTGCTAAGTCAAGCAAAATGTAATCTATATCACAATAAGAAAAATTATCAAGTTTTAAACTAATCGGATAACTCTTTTACTAACCTATTCATAGTTTACCCTCGATTTCCTAAATATATGCCTAGGGACAAAGATGTGCAGAAGGGGTGTATCCACCGCCTGACAAAATTATGGAGGATGGATACATCCAAACCCCTACACCCCTCTAAACCCCCCTTGACAAAAGTCTACATCCCCCCCCTCCCTAAATTCGTCAAAAGGGGATGTCTAGGTAAAAAAATCTTAAATTTAAGGTGTATACTGGCCTCTCATTGGGTATTCTATCGTATAACATCATACTCTGTGAAGGGGGTTTAATCATCTTCATTAAGACCTGAATTCTAGAAATGCTATGCATTTGAAAAAGTTTAATAAGTTTTAAAAAACTAATCTCCTCTTTATTAGACTTGGTTAATAAGATAAAAATATAGCCAACAAAAAAAAATTCTGTCTAACGCAGGGGTTTTAAGAGATAAGATGTTAGAAGTAAACTGGTTTTTGCCTCAAATTATGATAAACAAAATCACCAGTTCGGTAGTTTGAAATAACTAAACAAGATTTAATAAAAGGGGTAAATAAATTATTTTTTATAAAACGTATTTCCCTAATCTTGCTGTTAAGACTTGAATTATAGAAAAGCCATGGTTAGAAAAATAATCTTTATTAGACTTGCTTAGGAAGATAAAAGCATAGCCAACAAAAATAAATTCTGTCTCACCACATAAACTTGTAAAAAACAAGGATCACATCATCCATAAAACACAAGATTTCAAATAGGAAAGTCCACCAAACAAACATTAACATTCAATATCCAATTTTGTTAAAAAATCTAACATTAAAAATCATGTAAATCTTACTAGAAATTGCTGAAATACAGATTGCTATATTTTGTATTACTTACATTTTTTTTAAATCCAAAAATGTTTGAAATTGACGTTTTGACTTTAAGATCCTGACTATAGAGTTTTTCTGTTGAGTAGCTTTGCAGTTGAAAATATAAACTTTTTATCTTTTTGGCCCATGTTACTAAATGAAATGAAAACAAATTGGACATTTTAATTAAAAACAGGGAGTGGAAAATATTTATCAAAAAAAATCTTCTAAAATCTGCAGTAATGGCTCGCCAAGTGATCTTAGTTTTAGTGCATCTCTGAACCAAACCTTGTTTAATTATGTGCATGTTTATATATTCATACGTCCTTCAGCCAACCAATCCTTTGATTGCATGATCTTTGTCATAGAAGTCCTAACTGTGCAAGGTATTGTGTTTTACCTGTTTTGGGTCAAGGCATTCCCCCTACTCTAACTGTTTATGTCGCCCACCTGACATAGCAGCAGCAGGAACCATTTAACTGATTAGTTAAGACGCGGTGTCAGGCCGAGATTGGAAACTATTACCTTCCCAACAACGAGCGGATGCGCTACGCGTTATGCCACTTCTCAGCCATACTAAAAATCATGTATAGCATCGTATTAGAGACAATTTTCTACAAATATTAAAATGAAAAATAAAAGAATTAATACTTGTTTTGTTATCTCGGCCCTTCGGCCCCTCAGATCAAACAAAACTGGTTTTAATTTAATCTTATATTTTTTTTATTTTAATACGCGGGGAAAGCTAACTTCAATACGATGGGATGAATAACTATTAAATCTTTCATTGGCCTTTTCTTTATTCTTGAGTCTAATTTAGATTTTTGAAATAAGGTCACCTTTTTAAAATTCTATTTCAATTTCAATTAATATTTAATTAGACACGTACATTTTATGTTCATTTGCTAGAAGCAAAGCTACTAATTAGTAACTTTAATAAGTATGTATGAAATTTTAAAGAACGTAATATGGTTTTTTTCAACGGCTTAAAAATGAAATAAAAATCATTTTTGTTTTTTCCTTCAAAGTGGCCTAGTCGAGCATATAACTAACAGTAAATTAAAAATGGGGTTAGTTTTACGTTAATTGTTCATCACTTTAGTTAAGATTTGGTTAGGTTTTATTGGTTACAAGGTAGCTCCGCAGTCTTAGGTCACCGCAGGTGTAGGCTCACAGGGGTTAGACATAAGGGGGAAAACTCCCTCCTCTTTGAATTCTAATCAATTTTTATAAATAAGTGTGGAATATCTGAGTTGTTTTAGTGGCTATTTGCAGGGATCTAAAGGGATAAGACAATGGTCAATAAATAGATGTACA
Source organism: Acartia tonsa (assembly GCF_053477335.1). Classification (NCBI taxonomy): domain Eukaryota; kingdom Metazoa; phylum Arthropoda; class Copepoda; order Calanoida; family Acartiidae; genus Acartia; species Acartia tonsa. Next base: position 36,676,127 of record NC_137268.1, on the reverse strand, counting down.
TACCCAATGATGATCAAAAAAATTGATTAAACAACCAATCAAACTTCACTAAAGTCTTCAAAGTTGTTAAGCCAACGAATAAGAAAATGTTATTATAAATCTTTGGGGACTAGTGTAATAAGCATCCCATTGTCCCCTCTCTCTCTCTCTCTCTCTCTCTCTCTCTCTCTCTGGGTTATTTGTCCACATACTTAAAATTTGTGTACATTCTCATTCTACTCGTTATCTGTAATCATTATTAAAAGTCCGAGATAGATAGCTTTTATTCGTTAATTTAAGCATGTTAGAATTGTCCTATCGATTTCAAACTTTGCATGGTAATTCCTGTTGTAGTAAGGTACGATTTAGAAAGCGTAGCAACTCTATAATCATTACCAGAATGTCCGTACGTCCATTTTGAACATGTTGATTTTTCTACTTTTTTAAAAACAAATTTTTATGTGATCTAATTATCCGTTTTATCTGATTTTTGGTATATTGATTCCTGGGACAACAAAGAACAATATTTAAGCAAAGCAATTCTATAATCAAGTCTTAAAAATGTAAGTACGTCCATACACATTATCCTGTTTCAAGCAATTTTCAACAAATTTACTTACAATTTTGCTTTGACTCATATACTTTTATATTACATTAACATTAACATTATTATACTTTTATATTCTGATTATTCAGTTCAGACACTATACAAGTGTCAATGTCCGTTTGTCCTACCGTTTCAGTGCTTCTCTTTTATGGATGTTGTCATCCTTGTTATTTTAATCTTGGGAGTAAAGTTATACATTACTTTGTAATATTCCAGCAGAAAACAAGAGAAATATGGATCAGAAAATTGGTCTAAAAATTAGGTTGGAATTCTTTGTCCATAATTAAACATCACATAGGGATCTTAAGGAGTAAAATGATATACGATAATAGCTATGTATTAAAGACAGCTTCCCGCGGATATTAAAATGAAAAATTATAGAATTAAAACTAGTTTTATGATTTTTACTAAAAGTATGGAATATAATTTAACAAGGATGACAACATCCATAAAAGCGAAGCACTGAAACGGTAGGAAAAACGGACATTAACACTTGTATAGTGTCAGAACTTAATAATCAGAATATAAATGTATAAGATTTAAAGCAAAATTGTGAGTAAATTTGTTGAAAAACTGCTTGATACAGGATAATATTTATGGACATACTTACATTTTTAGGACTTAATTATAGAGTTGCTTCGCTTATAACAGTATACTTTTTTGTTCCAGGAGTTAATATGCAAAAAATCTGATAAATCGGATAATTAAATCCCATTTAAATTTGTTGTTAAAAAATTTTAAAAATCAACATGTTTAAAATGGAAGTACGGACATTCTGGTAATGATTATAGAGTTGCTACGCTTTCTAAATCATACCAAACTACTAAAGGAATCACCATGCAAAGTTTGAAATTGATAGGACAATACTAACATGCCTAAATTAACGAAAAAAGCTATCCGTTACGGACGTACGGACGGACCGACCCTAATTATAGAAAAGCTTCGCTTTTAAAAATAGATTTTTGGGAGTGCTTTTTCCCAGAAACAGGCCTATTAATACTTTAATATGGGATCTTCAGAGATAAGACAATACATGATAAATTGATGCAGATCACCGATAGTGATGATAAACACAATTACCCCTTCTGTAGATGAGTAAAAGTTTTGATACTGATAGTATGTACCATACCAACCCATATCAAGTAATAATAATCCACATTTTGTAAAAATAAAAGATAAAAAAACATAATTTGCTTTAAATCGAATTTACTTTTTCCTTTAAATAAAAACCAGATTAACGTATTTTTTGTATTTTGTTACTGTTCTACTAAAGAAGAATCAGGGAGCTTTAGGGATAGACAATAAATTAATGTATAGTACACCCTCAAGAATTACCTTGATGTAAATCAAAATTATTAGAGGGAAAGTTAGTTAGTGCAATCCAATCTAGATTTAACAATAAACCGCAAAAGTTTTATATTCTGCTTATTCAGTTCTGACACTCTACAAGTGTTAATGTTTGTTAATCCTATCGTTTCAATGGAAAGCTTAAAATATTTTATGTACTTAAAATGTCATTTTTTTGTTATTGAAGCTAAAGGCTTCAAATTTTGGGTATTGGTTCTACTTGTGGCAGTCTTTCAGCAGATCGGTGTATTTCTTGCAGACTTCTTTTTTCTTGCAATTTTTGCTAAACTCCCACAATTACAGTCCAGCCAGCAGCGGCTCTGCCTCACCTGGGCCGCCAAAGAGAAATCACCTAGTTCACCTAAATTAATCAGCAATGTTCACCCGTAATAATTAAAACATTATAATTATTAGATAAATATGAATATATTGATATATTAATATGATTACCATGTAATAATGTAATAATTAAATGTCTATGTGATTATCTCATAACAGGGTTGAAAGAGTTATTGAATAAAAGTTCTTATTATTATTATTAATTAAGTCTTAGAATATAATTATATCCGTTTAAGCATTCTGTATGTAATCTTGTGATATATTATGCACAGATATATTTACTGAATTTTACGCTAAAAATTTTCGTTTGTATGTCTTTATGATATGTTGAGCTGCGATTTTAAAGATGGTGTCATCCTTGTACACTTATAGTTATTACCTCTATAAAGGCATAACAACTAAATAAATCATTTTTTATCTGTCTGACTGTCCATCCGTCCGTCTGTTACATTAGGTTATTAGACATTTATCTTTATTTTAAGTGAATAATGTTTACAATAAAACAAGGATGACAGCATACATAGAAATGTATATTAAATAATACAAACGATAAACAAACATCAATACTCAAAGAGAAGTAAACCTATCAGTAAATCACATGAAAAAGTACATACATAATCTTTTTAGATTTAATTAAAGAGATGCTTTGCATATAGCATGGTGTCTAATTATCATCAATTTAAAATTTAATAACATCATGTATAAATAAAATGAAAGTATATAATTTCTGGTAATGTTATACTCTGGCGTATTCCCTCAAAGTGAACCCCCCCCCCCCTCCCTCCTATTTTTGAAAAAAAATTGAAAATAAATGGGATTTCGCTTTTTTCGTATTCCTGTGGGGCAGGATTGGTGTTAGGGTGCATGGGGAAAAATTAGGCTTTGAAACTGCAATAAAGCATTGGAATCATGGAAGATGGGTACATTGGTATCCTACATTTTATAAACATGTTTTTTTTTATTTGCTTACCTAAAAACTTTGATCAATTTTAATAATTCTTTATTGATTGGTTCTAACTAATAGTGTCCAAAGTATCATACAAACAATTTTGATGTATATTGATTGTAGAGGTAATTTTGTTATCAACATTGGGGGGAATGCAAGTTAATTTATCGTCCATTGTCTTTTCCCTTAATATCCCTGGGTGAAATAAAGTTTGCCAAGAATTTGTATTGATTATGAAATATGGAGGCAAATAAATTTATATTTCATTTAGAAAACAAGGAAAAAACAAAATCCATAAATGTAAACTAAAATTTATGTAAATATGTCTTGTTAAATAGCTGATATGGACAAACCAACTTTTTAAAAAACTTGCTTATGACATTGTACCTTATTTTTCCAGGATTGCCCAGTTAAAAAATTATGATAAAGCGTAGAAAACAAAGTAAAGTTTTTTTTTAAACCAACGCGTTTAAAGCATACAGACTTTTAGAGTTACTACATTTTCTAAATTGTACCCTACTACTGAGTTGATGAATCATCATGCAAATTTTGAATATTCTTATAGATTAGCTTTGCTCTAAAGTATGTTTTTGATCTATATAAATAATTATAAATGTATTGGTAACATATCAGTTGAAAAAAATTAGTGCATTACTGCTTTTATTGGCTTTTAAATGCATTTTGGCAAAATTCCATATTTTGCTAAGAGCAATGATTTACCCTTTTATAAATACGATCCTTCATTTGTTGGCTTCAATAACAAACCTTTAGTGTCTAAATTTTAATGTACAGATATTTATTTCATCATTATGAATATACATCAAAGCTACAAAAACATCACTCATCAAATTTGTCATATCATAAAGTAACAGGATCCTTGTGTGATTGTCTGTCTGTGCTAAAGGATCTTGATAACCGGTGAACTAATATGGTTCTCTTTTACAATGTAGCTTCTCATAGGTCCAGGACAGTTTTAAAACTATTTCAAGGGAGGGTACCACCACCCCCCTACCATGAGAAATCACCGCTAGAGAAGATATACCAAAGAATATTTTTAAGGGCCGCTAAACGGCGCCACTGCACTGGTGTACAAACAAAACTGCTGATCTTAACATAGACAAATTGTTTCTCAAATTAGATATTTAAAAAAAAATGTAGGTGATGCCAGGGGCATCAAGGGGCGTAACCACTAGTACCAAACTAAAACACTAACTTTATATTAAGGCGTACTATAGTTTGAATTTTATTCATAAATGATAAATTCTTCTTTTTAGGACTTCACTTTCCCCCTCTATCGTTCTTGCGAAGTTTTTTCCCCCAGCTAGATCGACTTACTTTAGTTTCAATAATTGTACCAATGTACACTGAACAAAAAACGCCACTATAAGGTTAGATTTTTCATTTTGCGTCAAAACGTAAATAAATAAGTTTGTCCATAGACTGGCATCTGATTGTTGATTACAATGAAGGATAAAATAATCTACACCCTCTATTACGATAAACCAAATTACGCCTATTTTAGTTATAAATTATAGCATGACCCAATTTCTATACGTCAAAAAAAGTATAAACTGTATAAATACAATAAATAATATTTGTTGAATATCTTTTAGTGTTGAGAGATGTGAAAATGATTTATGTAATAGCATGCAAGAAAATAGAATAGATTAAATTTTTTTAATCATTTCAATTGGACCATAACTTTACCCCCCCCCCCCCCTCCCATCTATTACGTACTTACACTATCTATAAAATAAGTAGAACGATGTATGTCCGTCTGAAGGCTAAGATCTCAGTAACCACTGAAACCAATTGGACATATTCTTCAGGGAATATAGATACTGGTCCTACGGTGGTTTTAAGCTACTTTTTTTAGGAATAGGAAACCCCCACCCCTCAAGAAAGACAAACTACAACCCAAATATTTTATTTATTTTTATCAAATTTATATTTTTAAAAAGTTTTTCCTTTTAAAGTTTTTTATAAATGTAAAAATTTAAAAATAATATCTTCTTAACCTATAGGGAATAGCTGCTGGTATTATATAGAGCAGTAACATTTCCATGTTTACAGCTCAAGATCTCGATATCCACTGAACCAATTTATTTTCGATTTTAGAGAAGCTTCACCCTAGTCCTTAACAAAAGAACGTTCTTAATCAATAGAGTTATTTCCTCCCATTTGAAATTCATGATAAATATTGTTACATATTTTTAGAAGAAGAGGGTATTAATTTAAGGGCGTAGGAAAATGTTTATTTTCAACATGTATGATAATGGTAATCCAGTTAGAAATATAATTTTTGTTCTATTACATTATAATGTACTAGTGGCTACGCCCCTTATCTATTTTTTGAGTTGTTAAGCTCTTTGTATTATCATACTGTCAGTATATAAAAGTTTACACCTTTCCCCACCCCCTCCCCTCCACTTTTAAAAATGGTATAAGATATTTTTTTTTTATTGTGTACTATCCCCTTCTCTTTCCAAGAAAAAAAAATTAAAAAAATAATATTAAGTATCCAATAGAGGGGGGGGGGCTGCCTCTCCCTCCACGCCCTTCTTGAGGCAAAACCTCCTTTGTAAATGAGTAGTTACAAGACTTAAGCTACCCCAAAGTTAAAGTTTGCTTATTTAGTGCAGTATTGAGAAAAATTAAAACTTTCAATTATTTCAAAGATTTTTTGCACAAACTTTTTAAAGCGAAGCTTTCTGTAATAAGGGTAGGTTTGTAGGTGCGTATGTCCATCGGTATGTCCATCCATACGTAACAGATAGCTCTTATCGTTATTTAAGGCATGTAAGAATTGTTTTATCTATTCAAAACCGTAGCTCCAGTAAAAATTCATTTTTTAAAAACTTGAATGTAAATTTTGTGAAATTTTTAATGCTTTAAATTTATTAATGTTCGTTTGTTTGTCTGATTTGTTGGGCTTCGCTTTTATGGATGTTGTCATCCTTGTTTTATAAAAGTGTTTCGTAGAAATTTTATAAAAATAAGGTACAAAATAAATTCACTCGAATGAAAAACAAATCTTTTCTTTATAGTATTTATTAAAAAAACTAGCGGCTACGACCCTAGAGGCATCTAGGGGTACTTGGGGTGATGATTGTATGAATTCGAACCCTCCTCCATTTTCATTTTAGTTTCAAAAAGAAAAAGGAAAAAGGTGCTGGGGTTCAAGTACCTTCCCTTAAAATAGCTATAAACCTTCCAAGGACCTATTAGAAGCTACACAGTAAAGAGGAACCGTATCAGTTTTGTGGTTAGCGAGATCCTTCGCTTCACACAAAAACACCTCACTACTTTATATTATAGGATATATTTTGGTGACCATGGCTACCTTTTCAGTATAAATGATAAAAAACAGTTATAAAAAAAGAAACTGACTAAATCAACAATACTAGAGGAATCTCAACTAAAATAAACAGACATCTATCTTTCTTCAAGTAAATCTAATTTTATGTTCTTTTTACTTTTAAAGAAAAACGTACGTAACAGTCCTAGTTATTGAGTAATTGCACTACTAAAATAAAGTTGCTTTAAATAGTATATTAAATATTACGAACTTTTTGTCTTCCTATGAGAGAGAGTTAGACATCCTAATGCTTTTATTATTTACTTGCGACTTCGCCCCTAGAGGCCTCTAGATTTAGGCAACCCTCTTAGGAGTGTGGGGGGAACAATTCCCCAAAATAGTTATAAATCTTCCCTGGTTCTCTGAGAAGCTTTATTGTAAAGGAGAATCATATCGGTTCAGTGGTTAGTTCTATCCTTCGGCACACAGAAAAAGTATAAGGAGTAGCTTCGCTTTTAGATAAAGTTTAAAACTGTAGGACACTTTTATCTTGAACATAAATAGCGCCTCATAACTGTAAAATATATAGTGGGGAGGCCATAATAATACTAAGAGAAATTTTGGGTATAGTCCCTTTCGTAACATTGCACCTTATGGGGTGATTCTTCGTATTTTTCATAGTAGCTTTTCTCCTATTTCTAGCCCCTGCGGGGCCAATTACCTAAAACAGTGGGGCAGTCACCTAACTCAATAAAACCTAACCTAACCTAAAATAACCTATAAAAAGCCCTTTTAAAAATACGACGAATCGCCCCTTATGGGGCGATGTTACGAAAGGAACTATTCCCGAAATTTTTTGAGGAGGGAGAGGACATTGAAGTGAAATTGCAAAGTTTTTTTAACCGCGTCCACTTATTCTTTGGCTCAAAACTTTGGGTATTTAACATTATTGAGTATGTACTATAAATTTTTCATTCATTGTCTTATTCCTTAATCCGTTAAAATTTTCACATAATAATCGTAATATAAATAAAAAAGATATGACTTGAACAAGGCTAACAACATCCTTTACATCGTACCATTTAATACTCTGTTAGACCAAGCTTTTAACTATTGTAAGGGAGAGGGGTATGGTGATAAAGTAGGATAAGTTTAGAGATAAAATGACGCGCAAAATTAATTCCAACCCCCCCCCCCCCCCAAAAAAAAAAAAAAAAAAACATTTTGGAACTTTTTTGTCGGGAGGGATTTGCAAGGGGTAAAATATAATATATTTATACAAAATTTGGGATGAGGGTACTACTCCTTCCACAACCACCCCCCCCCCCCCCCCCCAAGTTACTTAAATGAAAAAGTCTTATCTTGTTTATGGTGTTTGTGAATTTCAGCTCTTTCCATGGGCGAAGTAAGCCGTCAAAAATATCCATTTGTGACAAGCCAAAAGACTTACAGATTGACTATTTTAAAATATAGAGTGGCTTTACTTAAATTATAATTTAAACCAGGAACATCCAAGCTTTATATTTTTTAAAGGGGAAAAAGAGGATTTGAAAAGGTTTGAGGTGGGTAATCTAATTTTTTTAATTTTAGGGTAGTAAGAGGTTTAAAATTTTAAGGTGGATAAACATCACTTTACCCCCATCCTTGGGCGTCCTTGAGGTAAACCCCAAGAGAAAAATATCGCTGTTATTTATGGTTAATTTTAGGGCCATATAATTCTAAAATTGTAAAAGAACAATGACATTGTAAAATTTTAACAGCTTTTAAACTGCTAAACCTAAAAGCATCTTATTATTATCTTAAGGAAAGTGTAGCTAAACTTAGTTAGGGTCTGTCTATAAACCGTTAGAGAAAAATATATAGATCTCACCTTGCCTATTGGCATTATATCGGATTCGAAGTTATTTCAATGTTTTAATATTATTTCGACTGGCTATGGCTGTAATAAAAATTTATCGTAGCTGACATACATTCGATATAATCTTTTTACAAAAAAAAAATTACAGCTTTATTTTCGAAAAAAAGTGGTAAAGGCTGTCGTAATATCGCCATGTTGACAATCTAATGAAATCCTATTATATAAAGTAATAAGCTTTTTTCTGTCTGTAGCGAAGGATCTCGCCAATTTACGAACAGATATGGTTCTCCTTTACAGTGAAGCTTCTTAAAGGTCCTAAGGTGGTTTTAGGCTATTTTCTGCCCATCCATATCCCTTTGATTATAAGAGCCCATAGATTCTTGGGGCGCAGCCACTAGTATTTTGATTTGATACCATTTTCCTGCAGGTAACCTTTGTTTTATGTAATAATTGTCCCATGAAATCAAACCTTGCATTAAATAGAAGGAAATATGATATCAAACGCTTTGCTAAGTTCAAGGTGGTTCAAATTAAGAAGATTAATCTAGAATTGTTCCTTGTTATAACTAAAATGTACAGTACATAAAATAAGGATGACAACTTCACTTCTATAAAATAAAAAGTTGAGGATAGCTTTACTCTTCCGATTCCAAGAAAAAAACCTTAAATTTAGTAAGCAATAAGACTCTAAGTATAAAAAACTTCGCTTTTTGAAGAAAAAAAAACTTTTACATATTTTCTTTCATAGGGAAATGACTACAATAGTCTTGCTAACGTGCTTAATGAATGAGTGTTATCCATTATAATAACATACAATATATAGGTAGAAAAACTAAATATCCTTTTATCTTAACCCTTAACGGTCGGAGGGGGGGCGTTGAACGCCCCCCCATCCGGTTTTTTCTATCTCATTTTCTGTGTGTGAAAGATAAAGAGCCCAAACTGCTTGACTTTTTAAGTATGGGTATGACACATAACTGAGAGTTGGAATTTTTTGAAAATCTCCATCCTGGCGGGCACAGGATGCCAGCAAACCTGGCAGGGTCATCCAGGTAAAGAACAAAAATATTTTTTTGACTTAAACAAAGCATTTTATCTTACCAAATTACTAAAATATCCTTTAGTAGTACATCCTCATCTTAAATACAGGTGATTAAGTCAATTTCAGGTTCCAGGTAGGATCCTGCAGGTCCTGATCCTCCAGGTCTCCAGAAATCTTTTAAAGGCTCCTGTGGCCGCAATTTTTGACTTTTAAACTTAAGCTTTTCTTACATGTCTTGATAACGTATTAAAATTTCATAAAGATCCGCCGCCGTTTTCCCGCCGACCGCCGACTGCGGCGGCTGGCAACTGCCAAGTACAGCTGCGGCCGCTGAAATTTAAGTTGGATATTTCAAATATACAATTTACATAAAAATAAACATTTTCTGCAAAACAATTGTTCTTCTAGCTTCAAAAATAAAAAAATTACAGCCGTTTGAAATTTTTAAGTAAAAAAGGACCTAAAAACAAAGGTTGTCAAATAAAAGGGTGAAGGAAGCGAAAATTGACTTAGACTTATAGACTTGCACAAAAATTTTTAGCCCTCTAGCTCTATTAGGAACTGAGATAATATGGGGGGGCGTTGAACGCCCCCCCCCCCCCCCGACTGATTAAGGTGCGGCAAGGGGCCCGACTGTTAAGGGTTAAAATAGACCCCTTGTACTGCCTTTATATGTAGGGGTTAGAATCACGGCTCAACACCGCGTCCAAAATAAAGACGTTAATGATGGTTTCTATTGCTGCTATATCAGATGCGCAAAATTATCATACTTACAGCTCAGGACTTGTTTAAATAGATGTTTTTTTAAGTAAAATTATTAGGAATTACAGTATGACCCTCAAAAAAGTACCTTTTTCTCAGTCACTTTTCTCCGTTGTTAATGGAGGTAAAATTAAAATTTTTATATATGCTTGTGTGGATATGTACAGAGAACAAGTACATATGCTACTTTTGATGATACAATAAGTAATAAAGGCTGTAAACCCTAAAAGATACTATTTTGACGAAATTACTGTAGAATTATGAAAACAAGGGATCGTATATTCAAAAAAGCTAAAGAATACTGTAAGTGTACATGCTATACTTTTGTAAGATTTACTAAGCTTTCAAAATTGTACAAGTATCACCAGGTCATCTTTGAAATCGATTACAATAAGATCTAATTATAGAAAAGCTTAACTTTAATTGAGGAAGGGGTTATTTTAGATTTAAAGGATAGTGTACAAAAAAACAAAGGGTAAGGTTTATGTATTTTTTTTAGTATATTGGTGCGTGTATGTATATGTGTTTGTGTGTGTGTATGTGTGTGTGTGTGTGTTTGTGTGTATGTGTGTGTGTGTATGTGTGTGTGTGTATGCGTGTGTGTGTGTGTATGTGTAAATGTGTAATATCTATCATATTACTGTCAGTGCTAAGACACAAATGTTATAGATTACAACGATATACTCTAGCTTTTTAAGAGGGAGAGGGGGTCAAGTCATTTGCGGGTCACCAAATAGTTCTATAGATAGATAGATTGTGTCATAGTTAGATTTATAGATAAACAATAATAGACAAACATAAAAAAAATTAGATAAATACAAACTAAAACAACAAGGATGACAACATCCATAAGTAACGCAGCACATAAAAAAAACATGAAATTAACAAACATACAAAGCAAGGTATAGAGCAGATATTTAGTTGTAATAAGAAACAAAAAAATAGAGAATGTGCAAAAACTCAAAGAAAATCACAAAACGATTAAAAAACATGTCTTTCATGTCTTTTGAAGCATAACCGACAGTTAGAAGGAAAAAACATTGGATAGACTAGATTCGCATTTGTCATAGGAATCTTCAATAAAAATTTCAGCTATCTTTCTTCAATAGATGTTAAGAAAATTACATTATTTTCCAATGGTGTTATGAACTGGCTGACTGACGAACTGACGGACAGACAAAGTACAGTAGCTTCGCTACTAAAAGGAGAGACCAAAATTAGCTAAAAATATATTAATATAAAAGTTGGATATGATAATTGATAATAAGGGTGAATAGGCAGAAAGGCTATTAGAAAAATTTGATGATTTTTTTTCTGAATAAATTATTGTTGGAAAAGATCACAAAAATGAGCCTAGACTTTATATATTACCATCTTAAAATAATGATAATTTGTAATGCCCTAGTTCTTCCTTCTTTTTTGCTAACATTTGTTAGAGTAATTCTTATCTGTTGGTAAAGAAATAAGTAAACTGAGAACAAAGATTACAATATGAGTAGCCTGTCACATGTTGCAACAGATCTATAGTATAGATGTATGTACAGACAACTACCTACCTTCTTTTTTCAAAGATCTCTTTCGTCTGCTTCTAAATTATTTTCTGCTGTGTTAATATAAGCGACACCATTGATTGATTTTCAATGACCCAATAGAAAGGTTGCACAAGGCGGTTGCGATGGGGAGATACAGTTATTTGAACCTTTCTCACTCTAGTATTTTATTTTAATCATGTTGCGCAGCCGCTCGTCGTTATGAAAATTGATGGGCTCGAAACTCGGACAAAACCGCGTCATAACTAACAGCTGCTATATTCTAATTACGACATTGATAGTAAGAGTAGAGGGAATATCTTGGTTCAAAACAGGCATGCACAGTTAGAACTTCCAGACTAAGGTTCTGCAATCAAAGGGCTAGTTGTTTACTATAATTTGGATGTTAGTGGGACTTCCTATAAGTTTGGCACTGCGTTGTTATTAACTTCCCCAGAGTAAAAAATCAACTATGTATTAATCCGTTTGAAGACGCTTAAAGTCGCTCAATGTGACGCCATAAAAATGAGTGATTATCCATATCTTTTTTAGGGGTTTTCTTTCCCACTCCTCCTCTCCTCATCCTAATTTTTATGACGTCAGAATTTTTTGATAGACTTGCTCCATCTTTATACATTTTTGTTTTTGATTTACTTAGCTTCGGTATTTTTTACGGATGCTAACATCCATATTGATTGATATTTAACTAGTTTCATCGCCGCTAGCCTCTAAGGGCTATGCTCCAAGAGGTAAGGGAAAAAAATTAAGTATCTCTGGTGCTGTGACCACTATATTTTAAATTAACTGAAAAAAAAGAGGGGGTGAATTTTTATTTTTGAAGAATTGATGGTGTCACACGCCCCAATGAAATAGCCTAAAACCACCACAGGATCAGTAGGTATAATTCCCTGAAGAGTAGTTACCGTTACAGTGGTTACAGAGATCTTAAGGGACTTACAGACTGACGGACAGACATCAAGCTACTTTTTATTATAGATGTAAAATCAAACTTTGAATTAAATAGGCGTTTTCCTTGTCTTTTCGAATTTTTGGTTTACCCATTCCTTTGTTTCATTAAGTACATTTTTGTACAGATTTTTTTGTAAGTAAGGATTGTGATAATTAAACAAAAGAAAATTTTTAATATATTTAACCCTAACTTTAAAGTAGACTTGGGAAAAAAGTTGGTTTTTATAACACCTTCCCCCAAAATAGCCTGCAACATGACCATGACAAGAAGATGATTAAAGTCCCTCGACAGATTATGACGTCATAAGATAGAATAGCCAATGAAATGCCAGTATACACTGCACTGTAATTGATAAATATGGTAAAATGACAGCTAAATTTAGTTTCCGATTTTATACATTACAAAAATGTTTTTTTTTTCTCGAGTTTTACAAACACACAAGGATATTAGGTTGAGTAACATCCATCAGACAACCAACTCTTTAATTGCACGACTTTTGTCTGAGAAGTCCTAACTGTGCATGGTAGTGAGTTGCGCCTGTTTATGGGCCACGGCATTCCCCCTACTCTTACTATTTATGTCGCACACCTGACATAGCACCAGTAGGAATCATTTTTAACGTCTTGGTTATGACGCGGTGCCGAGATGAGAGCCTATCACCTCCTCGGCGACGATTGGATGCGCTACACGTTGAGCCAGGATCGCGGGTTAAAATTGTTGATTTTACTTTTAAAACAATATTTTGTAACTTTTTAAAACATCTTGGAGTTTTGGGTTTTATCATTTGTTTATGGGAAAACTTGTGTGTGTCCCTAGTTTGTTCAAATCAGGGATCTTCAGGGATAAGAAAATGGACAAAAACTGATATATATCCCCAATGATGATAAACAAAATTAATAATTCTATATATTTTTGGTTAAAGCTTTATGCACTACTAGTTTATAACCAACTAATCAAAATCAATAAAAGTACCCAAAGTTTTTAAGCCAACAAATAAGATAGCGAAGTTATAAAAGTTATTATTGTAATTTAAATTTCAATGTCCCCTCCCTCCCTGGCTGGAAGTAAGTGCATTAAAGGTAATCATTAGTGACAGGAAGGAACAAAATTGCAATACATTTATACAGAGATGGTAGCCTTGGACCAACAGTTTTCTATACTGTACTGCCATGTTTACAGTACAGTAGGTTACTTTAGGTTTGGAACTAGCAGCTGTGCCCCTATCAGACTCTAGGGGCACATAAGGGGCGGAGGATGGAGGTCGATCTCCCCTTATTTTCATTTTATGACTTAGAAATGTTTTTTTTTTATTTTGGAGAATGTGTATTTTTTTGGAGGTTAGAGATACCCTATACCAAAATAGTTAAAAAACCTTTCCAGAACCTAAACGAAGCTTCATTGTAGAGGAGGACCATATCGGTTTAGCGGTTAGTGCGATCCTTTGCTACAGATAAAAAAGCTTACTAGATTATATAATAGGATATTGTACTGTAAGAAAAAGTGATTACATATATACATTAACTTGTTGTTCAAATGATTTATTCATTCTATAGAAACAAATCATACATTTAAACAAAATTATTAAATTAGATACATGTTAACTGCAACAAAATAAAAGGGAAACATATCCCCTTTTAACACACACTAATCAGATATGATTAAGGACAATGATTTCAAAAGCTCAGGTGTAGATGTAGAAAGGTGAAGGATGGGGTTGATGACAGAAGTTTGTAGGGGAGAGAGGTGGTGGGACTGTTGGTGATGAGAGTGGTAAAACATGTCCTTTCTTTAGTTTCTATAAACTAGCTGTTTCCAAACGGTTACACCAAAACAATAATACACTTTATTACACTTTGATTATCACATTTGAGATGTAGCCAATTACAAGAAATTACAGAGAACTAAAGCAATAAGATAATGGCTGATAAATTGATGTACATCCCCAATGGTAATATACAAAATAACCTCTTACAGATCAATACAGAACTCAATGAACCAAACAATCAAAATTCAATAAAAGTTCCAAAAGTTATAAGCTAACCAATAAGAAAACAACGTTATTATAAAACTTTGAGGACTAGTGTAATGAACAGCAAAATGTCCCCTCCTTCTCTGTCCACAAACACAAACTTTAGTTCAAATTAGTTATCAGTTTTAAAACTGTATTTTAAGAAAAAAAAACTATAAAATTCTTTAGTTGACCTATCCCTCCACCCTTAAAATACCATAAGATGTATTTGATATGGTAGAACGGTTACAAGAAATGTTCATTGTAGGATACGTGAAGCTTCCAACATTTTTGGCACCTGAGAAGTTCGGGAGGGAGAGGACAATAGATAACAGATCTATAGTATAAATGTATATACAGACAACTACCGCCCTTCCTTTTTCAAAGACCTCTTTCGTCTGCTTCTAAATTATTTTCTGTTTCTTGGCTGTGTTAATATAAGCGACACCATTGGTTGATTTTCAATGACCCAACAAAAAGGTTGCACAAGGTGGTTGCGATGGGGAAATACAGTTATGTAACCATTTCTCCCTCTAGTGTTTTACTCTAATCAGTAAAGTACCCACAGTTTTATAATACTGTTATCTCATTTGTTAGCTTAAAAACTTTGGGTACTGATTTAACTTTTGATTTCTTAGATCAAACTAGAATGTCCAATCTTTTCAATCACTTAATAGTTTTCATAAAAATAAGGAGTAATTTTGTTAATAATCATTGGAAATGTAAATTAATTTCTTGTCCAGTGTCTTATCCAAATAGATCCATGTGCAAAAAGCGCCCGAAACACCAAAAATTACCAAAAAATCCGTAAACACATTTTTGTCAACAATTTTTTTAAGTTGGTAAAAATATCATCTGCTTTTTGGACAGATTAATTTCTAGGCCTATTTTATAAGCGATGTTTCGAATGTTCGTTTGTCTGACTGATAAGTTAAGCTTTCATTTATGGAATTTGTTATTTTTTTCTAAGGCGAATCGATTAATTGTTTGTTTTAAATTTTCTGTTTAAATTGATTTTATTCATAGTATCAGACATGTCTGTTTGTTTATATTAATTAAAGTTTATTTGTAAAGTTATTGTTTGGTAACATAATATGAAATAATTAAACTAGTTCATATATATAAACACATGTTTTATTTGCACATAAACAAAGATCCATGAACGTTAATATTTATAGAGAACTTAGTAAGCAGAAAAGAAATTTTTAAACCTAAATAAAATTGTAAAAACAATGTTGCAAAACTGCATAAATATAAGATAATAATTAAGAACATAAATACATTTTTAAGACTTAATTATAGAGAACCTTCGCTTATAATATTGTACCTTATTTTCCTAGGAATCATTATTTAAAAAATCAGCAAAATAGAACAACTCATAGAGGAATATTCATGCTAACTTTGAAATCAGGTATAATGATATTTATAACATGCTTAAGTTAAAATATGATTAAGATCTCCATAACCACTGAAGTATTTTTTTTACCATTTAAAAATAAAAATAAATTAAGATTATATCTTTTTGCTATTTAATAAAGATTTAACCTTGAAAAAATGCTTTATTATCCTGTAAGCTACCATACATAGCATCTCAAATCTTGCCATTAATTTCTATCATGCCTAAAGAATAGATTATTTTCAGGAATATAAGGAGTTTTAAAGAAGCAAAGGGTTGATGGGAATGCAAATTATGCTAGTCCACAAACGTTTATTCTGTCATTCCTTAGTTTAAAGACTTTGTTTTAATTATCATTTTGATTGGAGTGTCCAAACTTTTCAACCAATAATTGTAATCAACAGAAAGGGGTAATTTATCCATCGTAATTTGATTTCACATTGTCTTAGGGGTTTAATTTTATACATTTTATTATTAATATATTCTAAAATCTCTGGTTATGCCGCTTTGGTCGTTATAATAATTTGATGAATTATCATAACCCAGGAGGGAGGGGACATTGGACTGTAAATTACACTTGTACCCAAAGTTTGATAACCAAGTTACTCGTTAGCTTAAAGAGTGCATTTTGATAGGTTAGCTCAAAACTAGTAGCGTTCTAAAGTTTCAACCAAGGACGTCCAAGGGTGCGCTTCGCTCGCATCTTTACTATTAAATATTTAATAGACGTATTCCATTATTAGGTAGGTACCTTTTTACGGTATTAAATCCCCCCCCCCCCCAATAAAAAAGCTTGGACGCCCCTGGTTTCAACTAATGAATTTAAATCTACAGTTAGGGATATCCTGTTTACCATCATTAAAGATGGAAATTTCTAATCTTCTATTGTCTTATCCCTTGTCTAAGATATTGATAATAAACAGCGTATAGAGAAAAGATACGACAAAGGATGATTCTGAAAAATAATTCATGAAATAATAGCTCGTTGACATTCACTAATAATCTTATTCTACACCGGAAGTAATTTTGTTTATTGTAATTGGGAAATATGTCATCTTAGCGTCTATTGCACATCCCATAATATCCCCAAAGATTCATGTTGAAAACTAGTATGATTTATGTAATAGTATGCAGAAAAAACATATTCTAACTTTTTGCTTATTTTGCTTATTTTATAAATACATACATATACAAACATGTAAAAGCAGTAAGGCTAAACAGTAAATAACAGTGGAATAAAGTGGTCAATCATTTTTTCAATCATTTTTATGTTAAAGGACATTGGAAGAAAAATAATTGCTTAGCAAAATCTACTTTTCTGGTAAAATTATTGGTTGAAAAATGAATGGTCCCAGACCGCCAAAAAGTTAGAAGTCTAAACAAAATTGTATAAGTTTTTAATTTTAGAGATACTCTAGTTATAATATTGTACCTGGTAATCCTAGGAATCATTATTCCGATAATCAGATGTATAGATTTATCACATTAATTCAAAAAAGTTGTTGTTAAACAAGTAAGAAAGCAGCGTGTTTTAAATGTACGTACGGACTTGCTTGTAACGATAATAGAGTTGCTAAGCTTCCTTTGTACCTAAATGTGATAGGAATTAACAAGCAAAATTTTAACATGTTATTTATGGACATTTGGACGGACGGAAAATTATGGAAAATCTTTGTTTTTAATAATCGCATATGTTTACATTTGCAAGTACAAAACTTTTGAAAGAAACATTCTGCATTCATAATATTAGAATAATTACTTTTTTGGTATATTGATTCCTGGGACAACAAAGTACAATATTATAAGCGAAGCAACTTTATAATCAAGTCCTAAAAATGTAAGTATTTTCATAAACATTACCTGTATCAAGCAGTTTTTCAACAAATTTACTAACAATTTTGCTTCTACTCTTATTCATTTATATTCTGATTATTTAGTTCTGACACTATGCAAGTGTTAATAACCGTTTGTCCTACCGTTTCAGTGCTTCGCGTTTATGGATGTTGTCATCCTTGTTTATTGTCTTTTTTATTTACTTTTCTAAGGATGATTAATATTATGAACTTCATAACAGTATTTAAGATATTTTAGTATTCATAAACTTATACAAAACAAAAATTTGAATTTTTGTTAAAACTTTGTTTAAGGAAGTTTTAATTCAGAGAGAATGTTGTTATCAAGTTAATAAAATTACACTTCTTCTTGTTAACTACAAATAAGTAAATCTTAATGAAACTTTGTGAAAATATGTAAAATGTGAACTTTTTTCATCCTTAAAAATTTCCGCCGTCTATCTGGACTATTACTAGAATAAAACCTTGAACACTTATAAAACTAGGAATCGATCTAGCACCCCAATTAATAAGCAAATCTCAATGAAACTTTATAGAAGTATTCAGGATTTGAACTTTTTTAATTCAAGAAAATTTCAGCCGTTTATCTTGAATTGGAGTCGAGAAAATCATAAAAACTTAAAAATCTAGGAATCGATCTAGCACCCCAATTAATTGACATATTTTAATTTATGAAACTTGGTGAAAAATGAAGAATGGTAACTTATTTACATAATCCTTGAAAATTTCAGGCGTTTATCTCGAAAAGGAGCCGAGAAAATCAAAACGTTTCAGATGGACATACGGACGTGCGGACAGACGGACATTTCAAATTATAGAGTAGCTTCGCTACTAAATATAGAATTGAAAGTGAGGGGCTTGTCAACTATGCCCTCCCCATAGAGGCCTCTAGGGGCGAAGCCGCTTGTAGAATTAAAAAGTTGAAATGAGCTTTAAATTTGGTTTTGAAAACTTTGCATTATTTAAAATAAAATAAACGTTTACAAGTCTCCTAAACTCTGAAAAAAAGTGTATTAAAAATATATTTAAAAACATAATCCTTTACTAAATATATGTTAAATACTTCATTTTAGCTCTCAGTTTAAGAATATTTTTTTTTAGGGGGGAGGGAGGGGATTTTGGACTGTCCTTAGAATCAATGTTTAAAACAACTCTGATAATGCTTAAAATTATTGAAAAAATTAATTATACTTTTAACATATTATATTAACGAACATGCAACACCTATTTTTTTGACAAAAAATTAATTTCACATAAATATTTGATAACTATCATCAATTAAAATATAATACAGGTATCTGAATGCCCGTTTATAAACAGAAATATAAATATTATATCAGATATAAACATATGCAATAAGCTACAATATTTGTATAATATAAGCCAATAATATGATTTTGACAAGGCACATTATTGATCTTTTTTTCTGTTGGTTGCAACCTTTATAAGTAGGCCTTTCTACCAGTATCTGTATACCTACTCTATAATTCACTTTTCTGTCCGCCCGTCCGTCAGTAAGTCAGTCAGTAACATTTTGGTAGAAATGTGATTTTCTCAGCAGTTGTTGAAGATAGATGACTGAAATTTTCAGTAAAGATTCAAATACATTGTTTTGTCAGTCTGTCTGTCGGTCCTGCCATAAACATAAGACATAAACTTTCATGATTTTTTTAGTGCTTAATTTAACTCCTTCCCTTTTTTGTTATGACAACTGAACACCTGCTCTAAAACTTTGTCCATTTCATAATTGTTTTATGCTTCTCTGCTTATGGATATGTTGTCATAACAGATCTATAATATAGATGTAAACAAAGGCAACTACCTCCCCCCCCCCTTTTTTCAAAGACCTCTTTCATCTGCTTCTAAATTATTTTCTGCTACTTGACTGTGTTAATATAAGCGACATCATTTATTGATTTTTAATGTCCCAATAAAAAGGTTGCACAAGACGGTTGCTATGGGGAGATACAGTTATTTAACCCTTTCTCCCTCTAGTGTTTTACTCTAATCAGTGGACTGTAAAGTTCAATGGTAACCACAGTTTTATAACACTGTTATCTTATTCGTTAGCTTAAAAAGTTTGGGTACTTAATTAACTTTTGATTTCTTAGATCAAACTAGAATGTCCAAACGTTTCAATCACTTAATAGTTTTCCTAAAAATAAGGAGTAATTTTGTTAATTATCATTGGAAATGTAAATTAATTCCTTGTCCATTGTCTTATCCAAATAGATCCATGTGCAAAAAGCGTCCGAAACACCAAAAATTACCAGAAAATACGTAAACATATTTTTGGCAGCAATTTTTTTAAGTTGGTAAAAATATCATCTGCTTTTTGGACAGATTAATTTCTAGGCCTATTTTATAAGCGATGTTTCGAATGTTCGTTTGTCTGACTGATAAGTTAAGCTTTCATTTATGGAATTTGTTATTTTTTCCCGAGGCGAACAGATTAATTGTTTGTTTTAAGGTTTCTGTTTAAATTGAATTTATTCATAGTATCAGACATGTCTGTATGTTTATATTAATTAAAGTTTATTTGTAGAGTTAAATTGTTTGGTAACATAATATGACATAATTAAACTAGGTCATATATATAACCATATATTTTATTTGCTTATAAAACAAGGATGACAACATCCATAACTAGCGAAACACAAAATCTAATATGAAATAGTCAAACGGACAGGGTGAGTTATAGAGCAGATGTAAAAAGTAAAAGCGGCTGAAATGCAGCTTAAAAGCAGTCTGGCCGCTATTGATGTGTTATATTTATTTAAGCTCCATATTGATGGGAATGTTGTGAAGAAGTTTCAGCTTTCTATCTTTTACAGGAGCCGAGAATATCAATTGTAAAAAGTAAAAGCGGCTTAAAAGCTGCTTAAGAGCAGTCCGACCACTATTGATGTGTTATACTTGTTTCTATGTATATCATTGATATACTTGCTATGCCTACAGACAAAAATTATCATAAGTACATTAAGATACCATCTTGCAAGTGTCTATATCAAGGTGTGTGCGATCGAGTCCTCCAATGTGTCTTTATTGCCAGGAAGACGAAGCCCAAAATACATAACTTTTGCACCACGTCGTCTTCCGGTGATGTCATATTCTCCATCTCTTTTTTAGTTTCCCACTTCTCCTCTCATCTCCCTCATTCTATGACGTCACAGGAAGACGACGTGGTGCAAAAGTTATATAGTTTGGGCTTCGTCGCCAGGAAGGGAGGTGCAAATGGACTGGCATTCAAAGTTTTATGAGCTCGCTCTCTCATTTTTTGGTCTCATCAATTTAACTTGCTAACATGGACCTCATTTGTTGGTCAGTTCGTTTATTCAGTAGGAGAGAAGAGGATGGGGCAAATTGGTTGGATGGGGTTTTTAGTTTATTTTAGTCAGCTGCCAGTATTACTTTATCAGAGTACATGAAAATGTGGTGCGTTATCTAAGTAATAATATATAGATTGCTGTACTGATGATACAAAAATACTTTATGTGGAAGTGAAAATTAGACCTACATCAAATTGGACCAAGGATATGGCACCTAAACATAACTTCTCCTTCTTCAAGTCTAAACAAGAACAGTACCAATTTTAGAAAAGTTTGCGGACCTACCCGTCCATGACACAATAATGACATGCAGATTCGACAACCAAGAAGCAGCTTATAGTGTCTATAAAAAAATACGTCATACAATACAAATTAACAATGAAAAGTCAGTTTATTGTTAATTTAAATGTTCACTGGCCTATCATAATCCATTGATCAGTTTCGAAATTTTTGTTTTGTTAACAATGTTCAATGTTCATGGACAAAAAAAATGCTGATGATGAGGGCAGTTTTTCCTTCGAAACGTTAAATAAATTTGATATGCCTTGAGTTTTTTTTTATGATTTATGTTGGGTCCGTAACCATTCGTCCTACTTATTGGTCATTTGTATTGTATGACGTCATCTTTTATTGGCACTTTAAGCTGCTTTAAACTTGTTTTGGACATCTGACATAGCAGCAGAAAACTTTCAACTTTTCCTCTTATTATATATTATCAACATCCAACATGGTTTTTTTCCTGCACATTTTTAAGAATATATTTTTTTCTGAAGAATATGTTCTACTTTTTTTGCTGCTATCATTTATAATAATAACTTTCTTTGGAGTGTTTCAACTTTTCATCTCACAAAATGTTGGAGTGTTAACAAGAGAGGATTGAAAGTTTTTATTACACCTGATCCTCTGAGAAGCTTCACTGTAGAGGAAAACCATATAGGTTCAGCGGTTAATCAGATTTTTCGGTACACACAGACATACATGGATATCCTGTCACTTTTAATAAGGACTAGCGGCTACGCCCTAGAGGCCTCTAGGGGTACTTGAGGAGGTGGGAGTTGAATTCGTTTGTAATTTTATTTTGGGGATTTTTTTTCTAGGAGCAATTTCTCTTGGGAGGGTGATGGTACCCTCCCACAAAATAGTTATAAACCTGTACACAGACATACATAGATATCCTATCACTTTATATAAGGACTAGCGGCTTCGCCCCTAGCCTCTAGGGGCTTCGCCCTATATAGTTTTGGGAAGTCAACCCTCCTTAATAGAAATATTCAAAAAATTATTCTTTGTTTAATTACTCTGTGGTAAAATTAAACCCAGGTTGTGCGCTTTATGCACAAAAATTTTAATTTGTACAAATTAAACCCAGGTTGTTTGCCGTATACACAAAAATTTCAATTTGTAAAAATTAGACCTAGGTTGTTCGCATACACAAAAATTAAAATTAAAAAAAAATATTTAGATTTTTTTTTTTTGGGGGGGGGGTATTCATGGGGGCTTCGCACCATGTTGCAGTAGGGTTCCCCCACCCCAATTACTGGTTTTTGTTTTAAAAAAATTAAAAAAAAAAAATTTTGGAAGTGGGGAATTTTTTTATTTTTGGGGGGGTTGGGGTGTCCAACCCCCCAAGAAAATAGCCTAAAACCACCAGAGGACCAGTAGGTATATTCCTAGAAGGGTAGAGCCCAATTTGATCAGCAGTTACTGAGATTTTACAAAAAATATAAAAAAAAAATTTGGGGGGTTGGATTTTTTTTATTTTTGGGGGGGTTGGGGGTGTCCCACCCCCCAAGAAAATAGCCTAAAACCACCACAGGACCAGTAGGTATATTCCCTGAAGAGTAGAATCCGATCGGTTCAGTGGTTACCGAGATCTTAAGGGACAGACAGACAGACGGACACACAGACGGACAGACGGACAGACGGACAGACATCAAGCTACTTTGTATTATAGATATGGATATAGAATAACAATAAATAAGCATAACACAAATTATACAATTTAATGATAAAATCTGTAATGATTTCTTATAAAAGAATTAGATATACTAAGATTTAAAACATTTTACTTTACTGCCTACACCCCCTTCATAGATTTGTCATGCAAGCCCTTATAATATCTGAATCCATATTTGCATAAAAGTGTGTTAGGAAGTGTATGTAATAAATTCAAATAATCATCATGCATTTAACCAAAGTATTTAGACAAAAGTTATACAAGTTTTTGCGTATGTAATATAATTCATACGCCGCCTGAGACCTCAAGGAGCCCCCTCAAATTTGAATTTTAGTTTTAAAAAAAAGAAAAAGTAAAAAAAAATATTTTTCTTCGGGCGAATTCTCTGTTTTAGGTGGTGGTACCTTACACCAAAATTTTCTATTTCAGATTGTGAATTATAAAAAGCTAAAAAAAATTAAAATAATATTAATTTGCTATTTAATGGCTCAAAAAAATGCAAACCACGTTTAATGTTGTTTTCTTAGTAAATAATACACAATGACTAAGATTTAAAAAAAACTTCACTTGTACATAAAATATCTCTTGTACTTTTATATATAATAACTTTGAAAAGAAGGAAAGAAAATAGCAAATAAATTGTTGGAAAAGTTCAGCAATTATGTTAAGTTAAGCTCAGAAAGGGATTGGACCATGTAAGATAAACTAGTCTGGTTATTCACCTTATCTTCCTCCTAATATTTATGAATTGTAACCTATTTAAGTCATTAGGGGGGGATATATCTTTCATATAATGTCTTCCCTGCAAAGAAGAAAAGTAGTTTTAGTAATCACTGGAAAATATTTTTATCTACCGACCAAGTTTTACTGTATGTATGTGTATCAGAGATAAAAAATAATAAATAAGATATTTGTGCTTTGAAAAATTCAACCCTGATGACAACATCCATAAAAGCGAAGCTCTAAAATCAGTAGAACAAACGAACATTAACACTTTGGGACATACTTACATTTTTGGGACTTGATAATAGAGATGCTTTGCTTAAATTATTGCACCTTGTTGTCCTAAGAATCATTATTCCAAATTGAGATGAATAGGATAATCATAGCATACAAAAAATGTAGTCAAAAAAGCTTAAAATTACTTGCTAAATTAATAGGAGACAATTATAAAATAAAAAATAGATATGTAATGTTAAATCCTCATGTTTAATTCACATGTGAATGTGTGTTTGTGTGTGTGTGTGTTTGTGTATGGGTATGTGTTTGTGTGTGTAGGGGTGTGTGTGTGTGTGTAGGTGTGTGTGTGTGTGTGTGTGTGTAGGGGTGTGTGTGTGTGGGAAGTTAGCTTGCACATTTCTTGTTTAGGTTTAACAATACATTAACAATCACTGGAATGGTTTTGTCAGTCTGAGTTCAGAAGAACCTTACAACAGACCATTATCTATCTTTCTATTATATAGATTTCAACATGAACAAGGATGACAACATCCATAAAAGCGAAGCTCTAAAACGGTATGACAGACGAACATTAACTCTTGTAGAGTGTAAGAACTGAATATAAAATACATAAATATATAAGTTTGACAAAATTATATGTAAAATTGTTGCTAAACTTCTTAAATTCAGAATACTGTTTAAGGACATACTGACATTTTTAGGACTTGATTATAGAGTTGCTTAGCTTATAATATTGTACCTTATTATAATATGAATCAGAACTCCAAAAATCAGATCAATCGGATGATTATATCTCATAAAAATTGTTGTTAAAAAAGTTAAAAATCAACATGTTAAAATGGACGTATGGACATTCTGATAACGATTATAGATTTGCTACTCGATTTAACATGTACCTAACTACTACAGGAATCATCATGCAAAGGTTAAATCAATAGGACAATTCTAACATGTCTAAATTAACGAAAAAAGCTATCCGTTACGTACGGACGTTCAGACGTATGGACGGACCGACCCTAAAAAATTGTAAACAAATGTACACTTTTAGAACAAAACTTGTAAAATTTAGGTAAATTTTTTTTTTTTTTGACCAATGTCCAACTGTCTTGAATATGACATCTTTTTGAGGACAAATTGATTGTAATGTCCTTTATAAACTAATAGCGGCTGCGCCCCTACCAACTAGGGGCTCTATATCCGAAGGGATATGGAAGGGCAGAAAAATAGGCTAAACCCATGCCCAGACTTATTTATGAAAATAAAATAGCCTAAAATCATCTAAGGACCTATAAGAAGCTGTACTGTAAAGGAGAACTATATAGAATCAGTGATTAACGAGATCCTCCGCTACAGACAAAAAAAGCTTACTACTTTATATTATAGGACAGCCTAAAGCTTTGTCCTAAACACAATTTAAAATGATTCCTCATGACAGCATCAACTAACTTTATATAATAAAGTTAAAGAATAGAGAGACAAACCGCAATGCTGAATATAATCAATAGAAGCTTGCACTTGAAGAGTAGTGGGACGAAAATGAGCTATGTGACGTCATAAAAATGAGGGAGATGAGAGAAAAGATGGAAAGAAAACCCCTAAGAAAGAGATATATAATCCCTCATTTTTATGACGTCACAAGGCTGATTTTTTAGACAATTTGCCCCGTCCCCTTAAAAATATACTTTTTATACAACCAAACATCATAAAAAATGTCAATTTATGTATAATCTTCATACTTATTTCCTGCTACATTTTTACAATTCATTGAGGTATTCATCTATTCTAACATATCTGTTCTCTGTGTCAAAGTTTTCAAGCACCAAGATGATTATGGTTTCAAAACTTGTAAATAAATTATACACCAGGCAATTCTCAACTTTTAAAAGAGATATTAATCTAGAGATGTACTTCACTGTCAGGAAAGCTGTCATCAAAAGTTTTATCATATTAACTTAAAGTGTAAGGATATAAAATACTTATTGTTTTACCCATAGGATCAAGGTGGATTGAATTCAAATTGGTGATGTATGGGGAAATAAAAAATAGCACAAAACCATCCCAGGACAAGCTTCTGTTGAAAGAGAACTCAATTGGTTAAAAGATAGGCATGATCTGAACACACAAGACCTAACTTTGTATAATTAAACATAATAAAGCACAAAAGCCTAATCTAAATTTTGCAGACAAAATAGGGACTTCTTGTGACTGAAAAACAAAAAAAAATAGATTCATTTTTAATATAAGTTTCTTTTGGATAAAGACTTTAAGAGCTTTAAGATATGAGCAATTAATTTGATTTGAATTAATATTTTTTGGATTAACATTTATCAAACTATTTCTATTTTCTAACTGCACTGCAAAGTTTGAAAATTTGTGTACAAAATTAAACGCAAACAATTAAAGTTTCAGGTTTAAACTTTATAACTGAATACATTATGGCATTAAGGAATATTTACAGATGAAAATAACAATAAATACCTGCAAAACTAAACATTAACCATTTAGAGATCCTTTTCACAAATGTTATAATTTTAGATGTCATGATATTACAAGTTTATTTACCCTAAATGTCTTGACCAATGAACATAAAAAATGAATTAAATCAACCCAAATTCAACTCAAGCTAAATTTACCTGACAGAAACAAAAAAATAAACATAGAAAAAAACATCCCCTCCCTTATTTCAGATTTTTTAATAATAATGGGGAGGGTTTCTATGCTTTACAAGGCACTTCAAGGGAAACTGCCAATGTTTATATCTTGCAACTGTTTTTTTTTAATATTAACCCTTACAGATCGAGCTCCAATTCCCACCTTAATTACTAAAAAGTCATGAAGTCAAAAGTCTCCATCTTATTTACAAAAAAAATGATATTGAAAAAACTAGAGGGGGGGGGTCAATACCCCCCCCCCCCCCGATCTGTAACGGTTAATATAGATTATTACCTTGTGTTTGATTCATCTCTTGATTAACATTTCTAATACACCAGATAATCAGACTGGCTGTATTGTAATTGGAAAATGAACTAGACTATTATACTGGGTGTTTTATCTGTATGTTGAAATTTAATAGAATACTAGCAGAAAATTAGTAAAATAATCCTAATACTAAAGTAACAGAATGTTTATCTGTGTGTCTGTTTGTTTGTCTGTTTGTGTGTACCGAAGGATCTCGCTAACCGCTGAACCGATCGGGCTCTCCTTAACAGGTTAGCTCTGGGTTTGAGGGAGGGTACCACCACCCTCCCAAGAGAAATCGCCCCTAGAAAAAAATTGCCCCCCCCAAAAAAAAAATTTCTTAATTTTTTTAACAAAATTTAAAATTGGTGGGGGGCAAACCCCCCCCCCCTCCCCAAGAAAAAAATTTTCCCCCCCCCCAAAAAAATTGTTTTACTTTTTCTTTTAAAATGTGAAAAAAGAAATTGGTTTATCAAATTTGACTCTCCCCTACTCAAGTGCCTCTAAAGGCCTCTAGGGGCGTAGCCGTTAGTCAAAAACTAAAACAAAGTAAAAACACTAGTAGCAATTAACTTTTTTTTGTTATATTCTTGAATTTTTTTTTGCATATTTCTTTATTTCTTATTTACAGCAACAATATACTTTATCTAAAACTCACTTTGTCTGGTTGTCCATCTATGTTTGTATGTGCTTTGTCACATTTTCATGTTGTTATCCTTGTTTATTTTTAGTTTGTTCTAAGCTACTTTTTTATAAGTAAATAAGGAACAAACATGCGACACCCTGTAAATAGATAATTCCACATCAACAGACTAATTCCATTTGTTATAATAATTGTTTGAATTATTCTTAACCATAAGAAATGTTAGTTTCATGTACAAAGAGTAAATTATATTAATGTATGTATATATAAAAATAATTGACTATCAATTTGAGCAATTTATCTTTGTCTGGGAGTCGGTATCAGTATTATAACAGTGGGGCAAGTTAAGAAAAAATAAATGTAATTTTTTCAAGCCTATTTTAGTCTTCCACCTATCAGTTAAAGTTAAAGGCATTAAAAGCATATTAAATTGTATTAAGCCTTTTGATCAATTTTTTAATGAACTCAATCTTGATTTGTTTCAAATATCTTTTAAATGATTCATATTTTTGAAAAATTAATTTTGCCATTTTTAAGCATATATTTTTATTTTAGAATTATTCAGAAATACAAATACCAGTCCAGTAATTATGTAATGTCTTTGGTAGGGTTGGGCCGGATATCCGGCTCTATAATTTTTTATACTTTACACCAAAAATCTCTGCTTTTTAAAATCTTAAATGGCTATAATTTTCTTATTATTGAAGCTAGAAGAACATTTTTTCTGAATAAGTTTAACTTTATGTAAATTTATATAAGATTTCTGAATCTTACCTTTTTGTGGGCTATAATATTACTTCTTCTATTATGTTAATAAATATAATTTAGAACAAAAGATAGTGTCTGGTGATTTCTTGTATACATTCGAAACCGATTAATATCTGGTGGATTAGAACCGGTTCTCATCCATACAAAAAAACTATGTCTAGCATCGTATTATATCCAGTTTTCTACAAATATAAAAATGTAAAATCATAAGATTAAAACCAGTTTTTTTTTAGCCCATACCTTCTGCATCTTGGGTCTACAAATCTGGTTTTGATATCATATGTGTACATTTTTATATCCGCTGAAAGCTGTTTATAATACGATGTAAGAAATAACTATTCTGTCACATGATAACTGCAAGAGTTTTGAAAAAGGAATGAAAAGTTATTAGGAAATATGATGAAATTATTTGGTGGAGGAAATTAGAAAAGTAAATTTGATCCAATTCTAATTTGTGTTCAATCACATTTGCTGAAATAAAAAAGTTAGCAATGAGAAAGATTTTTAAAGGCAATTGAAACTGCAAATAATTTGGGAACTAAATGTTGAAATTGCACCATCTATACTACAAAGTAGTACGATGTCTGTCTGTCTGAAGCTTAAGATCTCAGTAACCACAGAACCACAGAATATCCTCCCCTCCAAATGTTTTTTATTTTTATTTTTAAATTTAAAATATGAAAAATTAGGTTGATCAAACCTCTTGGGGTGATGTCTCTAGAGGCTAGGGGCGAAGCCGCAAGTATCCTATAAATTGAATATAAAATTTAAAAATCTACTACTAAAACAATTATTAATCAATCTAATGATAAGAGTTTAAAGTGTATTTTTTTCTATATCTAATGAAATTAAATTTTGCTGTAACATAAATCGGATCATGGAAAGAAAACAAAGTCATTCCTAATTAGGACAGAAGTCACTGGAAATTGGTCTAAGGAAGGCTACTTATGTCCTTCATCTAACAAAATCTAACTTAAGGGAGGTGACTTATGTCCTTTGTCTGACAAATTCTTACATTAGGAAGGCTGCTTATGTCCTTCAAGTTGCAAAACTTAGCTTTTCTGTCCTTCACATAGCAAAACCTCACAAAACATAGCATTTCTGTCCTTCACATAGCAAATTCTTGCAAAACATAGCAAATTCTTGCAAAACATAGCATTTCTGTCCTTCACATAGCTAATTCTTGCAAAACATAGCAAATTCTTGCAAAACATAGCAAATTCTTACAAAACATAGCAAATTCTTGCAAAACATAGCAAATTCTTGCAAAACATAGCATTTATGTCCTTCACATAGCAAATTCTTGCAAAACATAGCAAATTCTTGCAAAACATAGCATTTATGTCCTTCACATAGCAAATTCTTGCAAAACATAGCATTTCTGTCCTTCACATAGCAAATTCTTGCAAAACATAGCAAATTCTTGGAAAACTTAGCATTTCTGTCCTTAACTTAGCATTTTGGTCCTTCACATAGCAAAATCTCACAAAACTTAGGTTTTTCTGACCTTTTTCTAACAGGAGATGAGAACTAAATCAGAACACACATAACAAGAGTTTTTACATAATACATTAAGATTATCAATTATGCATTTAACTCTGCATAAATTATGATAATTCATTATTATTACCCCTCCCCCCCCCCCCATTTAAAATTTACCCCTGCATAAATTATGATAATTTATGCTGAGTTAAATGTACTGTTTGAACTTCTATCTAACAGGATATGAGAACTTAATTAGAACACACATAACAAGAGTGTTTACATAGTACATTCAGATTAACAATTATGCAATTGGCCCCTTTTCAGTCCATCATATGACATGGGAAGGAGGTTGAGGAGCATTTTATGCAGCCTAAATTCCACTATGCTATGCCACTTTTCCTAAAAGGCGTCATAGCTGGCCTCTTTGCTCCTCAACCTCCTTCCCATGTCATATGATGGACTGAAAAGGGGCCAGCTATGACGCCTTTTAGGCCCTAGAATGCAATTCCACTTTTCCTACATGGCACCATAGCTGGCCTCTTTTGTGCCACAACCTCCCATGTCATATGATGGACACAAAAGAGGCCAGCTATGATGCCTTTTAGGGAAGTGGCATAGCATAGTGGAATTTAGGCTGCATAAAATGCTCCTCAACCTCCTTCCCATGTCATATGATGGACTGAAAAGGGGCCAATTAAATAATTGTTAATCTGAATGTACTATGTAAACACTCTTGTTATGTGTGTTCTGATTAAGTTCTCATATCCTGTTAGATAGAAGTTCAAACAGTACATTTAACTCAGCATAAATTATCATAATTTATGCAGGGGTAAATTTTAAATGGGGGGGGGGAGGGGTAATAATAATGAATTATCATAATTTATGCAGAGTTAAATGCATAATTGATAATCTTAATGTATTATGTAAAAACTCTTGTTATGTGTGTTCTGATTTAGTTCTCATCTCCTGTTAGAAAAAGGTCAGAAAAACCTATGTTTTGTGAGATTTTGCTATGTGAAGGACCAAAATGCTATGTTAAGGACAGAAATGCTAAGTTTTCCAAGAATTTGCTATGTTTTGCAAGAATTTGCTATGTTTTGCAAGAATTTGCTATGTGAAGGACATAAATGCTATGTTTTGCAAGAATTTGCTATGTGAAGGACAGATAAACTATTTTATGCAAGATTTTGCTATGTGAAGGACCAAAAACCTAGGTTTTGTGTGGTGAAGGGAGGCTACTTATGTCCTCCATCTTGCAAAATCTTTGTTAAGGGAGGCAAGTTATGCCCTTCATCTAACAAATTCTCACATAAG
Organism: Acartia tonsa; assembly: GCF_053477335.1. NCBI lineage: Eukaryota > Metazoa > Arthropoda > Copepoda > Calanoida > Acartiidae > Acartia > Acartia tonsa. The sequence continues at coordinate 36,644,779 of NC_137268.1, read as the reverse complement.
GGAAGCTACTTATGTCCTTCCTAGGAAGGTGACTTCTGTCCTAATTAAGGAATGACTTTGTTTTCTTTCCATGATTCCATAAATCTTTAATTAAAGTATCATTTTAAAAGAAATTTTACTTTCACCATCTAAAAGGTAAAGAAAATATAATTTATTGAGATTTGAAAATTCTGTTAATTTGATGAAATACCCACTGAGCTCAGATTTAGAACTTTTAAGAATCCATTAACAGATCATGGAGAAAACTTATATTTTAATTTCTAAAAGATTTTTTTCACCATCCCTTATGTAATTATATAATAATAATAATTTTTCCTATAGAGGAAACTATTCTCAAATGATAATTATTTTAAATGTAAAAAACAGTAATTTAAAGTCGTTATTTTTGCTACTTGCTACTATTTAACCCTTAGAGACGTCAAATTTTAAACTTAAGCTTTTCTTACGTGTCTACATAACAATATTAAAATTTCATAAAGATCCTGTGTTTTCCCGCTGACCACTGACTGCGGCGGCTGACAGCTGCCAAGTACAGCTGTGGCCGCTGAAATTTATATTTTGATATTTCTAATATAAAATTTACATAAAAACAAACATTTTCAGGAAAAAAATTGTTCTTCTAGCTTCAAAAATAAGAAAATTACAGCCGTTTGAAATTTTTAAGTAAAAAAGGACCTAAAAACAAAGGTTGGGAAATAAAAGGGTGAAGGAAGCGAAAATTGACTTAAACTTATAAATGGTGGGAAATTCATTATCAAACAGGGGACTTGCACAAAAAAAATTAGCCCTCTAGCTCTAATAGGAACTGAGATAATAGGGGAGGGGCGTGTTGAACGCCCCCCCCCCCTCCCGACCGATTAAGGTGCGGCAAGGGGCCCGACTGTTAAGGGTTAAATATTATGCTATATATTTTAAATCATCCAGAGGTGTATTGTACTTATAAAATCATGTGCAAGTTTCCGGTAAGATCTCAAGCTACTTTATTATAGTTATATCTATTGACATCACTTATCTAATTAATAGAGTTTATAAACAAATAGCTGAGTGATTTATTTCTTACATATTTTGTATATATTCATCGTATATACTTTACTATATGTATACATAAGGTTGAATAATGATTTTTTTATTTCTTAAATTATAATATTAAGTTAAATAAAATATAACCAATAGTGGATAGTTTATAATAAAAAAAAACTGAATAACTGCTATGCATATAATGTTAAAATATGTTCAAATTTTCTTATTTTACAATATGATTTCTTGAAAAAAAGTATAGTCCATATGAAAGAAATATCTTACAGATCCACAATATACAAAACAGCAATTTTATGCAAATGTTATATTTTTATTTTGTAAAAAAAATCACAAATGACTTGCAAAAATTGCAATTGAATTTTTAGAAGTTAAAAACACTAAAATAGCTATAACTTATTCACAGAAAAACTTGATATGATTTACAGATATGCAGAAACACTTTGTTACTTCTTAGATATCATCCATATTATGTTACAGATAAGTAGTTTTATCATCCTGAATATGTCCATACTTTACAACTTTTCTTGCCATTGCACAAGGGGCTCTGTATTTGAAGAGGGATTTAGGATGTAAATAATAGCTTAAAACCATCCTAAGACTTATTTTTTTTTAAATAATTAAAATTAACTTTTTGTGAGTACTCAATGACTCATATCTTTTAGGTGTTTTTTTTTCAAGATAGGTTAGGTTACTCAATACTCATAGATAAGAAGAGTCCGTAGGGCAATGTAATAATATATTTATTTTCAAATGGGGGGGGGGGGGAGGTATGCAACCATCTCGTAATTAATGCGCAAATGGCACTTAGAATCCGAATTTCGATATGAAACTTGGGAAGAGTAATCCTTGGTAGGTCTATTTTCCCAAAATCTAACACAAGTTGGAAAAGTAACGGCTACCAAGGATTTCATAACGAAGTTCGGATTCTGAGCTCCATTTGCGCATTGATTACGAGATGGTTGCATTACCCCCCCCCCCCCCCCCCTTTAATAGATTAATAGCAGTAGCCTTTTTTATTGGATGGGTGGGGGCGTAAAAGGAAATGACTTCCTCTCCTACTCTTCTGATTTATCAATTGAAAGGTCGTTTGGTCAATCAGGCTTATACACATCAGACCATTAATCCAGGAACGCAGTGGATATTCAGCTGTAAATTACACTAGTACCTTAAGTTTAAAAACGTTCTATCTTATTTGCAGGACTAAACTTTGGGGACTCTCATTGAATTTTGATTTGGTTATTGCCATGGATCTAAAGGGGTAAGACAATGATTAATAATTTGATATACTTGATGTACTGTACATCCCCTACGATGATACACAAAATTATCCCCATTGTAGATTAAAATTAGTGGTTGAAACGTTTAGACATTTAACTTTATTAACCCACCAATCAAAATTCACCCAAGTCCCCAAAGTTGTTAAGTCAACGAATAAAAAAATGTTATAATAAAACTTTGGGGACCAGTGTAAAAAATAGCCCATTTTCCCCTTTCTCTCTCTCTCTCTCTCTCTCTGGGTTATTGCAGACTAATAATTCTAATCCATAGAAGAAATAATCTTTTGTTTATCATCATTGGAGATGTCTTATCCCTTAAGACCCCTGCCATTAACCTCATGTTTTATTTGTTGATAAATTAGTGTACATTACTGATAAGGAAAATGATTTCTATTAGGTATGGCATTTATTAGTTGGTACAAGATTTTAATATACACAAGGGTCAACTTTGTTAATCATAATTGAGCTGTGCATCAAAATATCATCATTCTTATCCATTAAGATTCCTTTTGATTTTCAGAAGAACATATGTCCGGAATAGTATCTTTCGTGGCAACGCCCCTTATGGGGCGATTCGTCGTATTTTTAAAATGGCTTTTGATAGGTTATTTTAGGTTAGGTTAGGTTATTTTAGGTTAGGTTAGGTTATTTTGGGGTTAGGTATTTGCCCCACAGGGTTAGGCCATTGGCCCCGCGGGGTTAGAGCCCCCCACAGGGGCTAGAAATAGGAGAAAAGCTGCTGTGAAAAAAAACGAAGAATATCACCTTACGGAGCGTTGCCAAGAAAGGGACTATACCCCATATGTCAAACCCTATTAAGATTTCTAGATAGCTGGAAGATTAAGACCTGCAGGATCAGATCTGGAACCAAAAAGTTGGCCTGGACTCTGGTTTCTAATAGATTCTATAGATTGTCTCTACATAAGGTTTGTATAAAAGTAAGATTTATCTGCTTTTTTACTGGTTTATGCATTTGTTCCAGGGTTGTAGGGATATGGTATTTGAAGAAAAAAGTTTTAAAAATATTTAGTAGCTATCGAGGCACTTGAGATGGAGTGAACCCCACCTCTCCTTTTCAGTTTAAAAAAAAAATTAGAGGTTAAGGGTCTTATTTTGGGGGGCTATTTCTGTTTGAAAGTTTGTGTCTTCCCTAAACCTACCTATAAGTAGCTTCACTATAAAGGAGAACCATATCGGTGATATGATTGAAACTAAGCAGGGAGAGAGGGGACACTGAGCTGAAAATTATTCTGGTACTTTCCAAACATTTCCATTACTAGTTCAATCTACAAAAGGGGTAAATTAAATTATGTACATAAATTTTTCGTCCCTGAAGGCAAGTATGCATCTATTTATTAACAAAGGATAAATAATAATGTAGAGAAGGATTGCCAGCTAGTAAAGGGAGCGATGCGTCTATACAATCTTTATAAGATAATGTGTTTTTTTAGATCATAGTATGTAGTATTAGAGTAAAACACTAGAGGGAGCAAGGGTTAAATAACTGTATCTCCCCAACGCAACCGCCTTGTGCAACCTTCCTATTGGGTCATTGAAAATCAACCAATGGTGTCGCTTATATTAACACAGCTAAGTAGCAGAAAATGATTTAGAAGCAGACAAAAAAAATGTCAATGAAAAAGTAAGGTAGGTAGTTGTCTGTATATACTGTAGATCTGTTTATGTAGTCTCCTCTCTCCCCATCGAATTCAAAGCCATTAGATGATAAGGGCGCAGCCAAAATTTGAAATAATACAGAGATTCAACAACTAATTTACTTGCGTTTCCACGATAGTCGTGGGCCAGATAATAATATAGCTTTTAATGCTGAGCTGTGCGCGAAGCTTAACAATCTAAGATTGGCCAAAGGATCTTCACACAATACAATAAATAAAGTAACAGGATCTGTGTCTGTATGTGTGTGTGTGTCTGTCTGTCTGTCTTTACGGATGGATCTTGCTAACCGCTGAACCTATGTGGTTCTCCTTCATATAGGTCCTGGGAAACGCCTTCCGATTTTTCTTTCTTTTTAAAACAACAAATAAATATGTGGGGGTCGAATTCAACCCCCCTCCCCACGCAAAAAGTGCCTCCAGAGGCATCTAGGGGGCGAAACCGCTAGTGTATGAATATATTTAAAAAGCTTCACCAATATGGAACTGGTGTTATCCTTGTTTTGATTGGTAAATGTACCTCTGTGTAAAACTACATATGTAAATAAATAATTAGTAGCGTAGCTTTTAATATAAATAATCAAATTCTGACAATTTAGAGGCAAATAGGTCAAACAGTCCAGAGAGGGAGTGGACAATGGTTTATATAAGCTAGCATTATCTAAGTTTATCAACTAATAATTTAATCTGCAGAAGTAGTTATTTGGTTTAGCATAATGAGGTACACATTAATTTATAGTTCATTGTCTTATCACTTTAACTCCATTGTATGTATTTCTTGCATTTATAGCAATAAGTGTGATTAAATCATCTTGAGCACAAAAAATTAACACGCTACTATAAATTTGATATCTTTTAGATTCATACCGACATACGGATGGACAAAGATAGTCATAAAGCAGAAGCTAACAATACATTGGCACAACAAATTAGTCGTCTCTCAATTCCATCTAAACATAGCTGACAAACATTTGTAATTCTAGATTGGCTTCGCTACTAAAAGTGTATCAACAATTGATGATTGAATATTCAAGACAGCATTGCTCAGGGCTTGAAGATATATGAGATATGAAATATTATCTTATCTATTAACTTCAGGGATTTTAAGGGATAAGACAATAAACGATACATTGATGTTCACCCTCAATTTTGATAAACAAAAATTTCCTTTTTTGTAAATTCTATTTATTGTTAAAAAATTTTGACACTTTTAAATAGCATAACCCAATCAAGATTTAATTATAAATGTCCCCAACAAATTACTTTGGGGACCAGTATAATTTACAGTCCAATTTCCCCTCCCTCACTGGATAAAGCAAAAGGAAATTATTTTAGTAGATTCTTAATCACTTACAATTCCTGGTATGGAATAGGCTGCCAGAATTTTTAGGCTACTTAACAATCAAAAAAATAAATGTACCCCAACCTAGGGAGGGAGGGGATAATGGACTGTAAATTAAAATGGGTCCCAAAGTTTTATAATCATTTTATCTAGTTTGTTGGTTCAAAAACTTTGGAAACTCATATGAATCTTAATTAAACTGTGTCCAAACTTTTTTATCAATGACATTAGTTTACATGAAGGGCAATTTTGTTTTTTTCCTTGTCTTATTCCCTGAGATCCCTGGCACTGACTGAATATGCATCAATATATCACTTTAGGTAGATCTAAAAACACATCCGATTGTTGTTGAGCAGCTGCCAAAATCGTGTCATACATAAAGATGTTAAAATGTTCGTCAATCTGTAACGCTAATGTGAAATGTGATTTTCTTGGCGTCCGTTTAAGATAGAAAGGCGATTTTTTGTGAATATTCCGTGTAACCTAAGCACATTCATTCCGTGGGTCTGCAATCAAGCCACAAAATATTATTTCAAAAATACATGAAAATTTCTGATTATTTTGCCATAAATGCATACAGTTCCTAATCCGTATTTCTATCAATGTTTTTTTGTGCTTTGCTACATATGAATGTTGTCATCCTTGTTTTCATACTTATTTAAACTACTAAACATAATATATATATATATACATTTATTTTTTTCTAAACACCAATATTATAATCCTTTTATATGGAATTTTAAATAACATAGTATCACAAAAACGTTTTACATTTAAATACATTTTTAGAATGATTAATTTAAAAAAAACAAGGATTTCTTCATAATCATTAGTGCAACAAAAAAACAACAGTTATGGGTTATACAGAAAGAATAAAGAAAATTTTAAATAAATGTTGACATTTAATAAACTGGTCGAAAACATGAAACATAATTAATTTAAATTGTTGTCCCTTTTAATTTTTTGTCCATACTTTCTGCTTATTTAAATTCATTTTCTATTGAATATACCTTTTAAAACATACATAACATAAAAAGCTCATAAATATAAATTTGATTTAGTGTACGGAATATTTATGTTAAATAAAATATATATCTTTAAAATTTAACTGATTTATATAAATTTTAAGCAATAAATTAACATAAATATATAGGTTTCTGAAATATTGCAATTATTTGCATCTAAAAAAAATTAATGTTTCATTTGTCAATACGCGCAATAATAACAATTTTATGATTTTTTTTTATAAAAATAGATGCAGTAAATCATTAAACAGTAAATATGTGAATTTGTCAAAACAATAACAAAATTAAAGATTTACTATGTAGGAGGATAAAATCACTAAAAATCAGCAGTAACGTCATAAAAATGAGGGATTATCCATCTCTTTTTTAGGGGTTTTCTTTCCCACCTCTCCCTCATTTTTATGACGTCACGTAGCTGATTTTTTAGTGACATTCTCCCCCTACTTTATTATTAAATACATCTATATTTTCAATATTTACAGTTTGAAGAAAAATATTTTTTATAATGATGGATCAAACTTAATTTGATGGTCGTATGGATGTACCTCATATATAAAGTAGCTACTAAATAATAATATTTTGACAATTAGACAATATACAAAAAATCAAAAGTATGAGATTTTTTAACGTTTAGAATCAGAAAATTACCTATAAACAACATTTCTAAAGTTTTAGAGCCAAACAAATAAGATAACATGGTTATATAATTTTGAGTACCAGTGTAAAATTCCCTGATTATAAGACGTATTTTTCTTCATAAAAAAGGCATACTTACATATCAAATATACATAAAGAGAAGCCATGTTATTATATTACTTGCGTATACGCCCCTAGAGGCCTCTAGTAGCACTTGAAATATTGTTTTTAGATAATATGTAACATTTCTATGTTGCGTTCAAGTCTTTACGTAAAATAAAAATTTGATTTTTTTTGTGATTTAAACCTTACCGGGACCTATGAGAAGCTCCCCTATTAAGGAAAACCCGATCGGTTCAGCGGTTAGCGAGATGCTTAAGTACAGACAGACAAACACACATCCTGTTACTTTATTATAAGGATAAGTGCAGCAACATAAGAAAAACTAATTGCATTTTTGGCATAGATACATATATACACATAATACATAATAACAAAACAAAAATAATCACAAAAATCTTTTTTTTTCATCATATATATAATTCAGAAAGGTTTTCTCATAAATACTTTGAATACAGAGATGATAGTACAATGGGAAATAAATCTTTCATTCTTTTAGGTTTTGTCCTTATTTTGGGCAACTTAAATAAATTTTAAACTTAAACTTAAATAAAAATATTATTAAATAATATTAAATAATAATATTAATAATAATAATATTAAAAACTATTTATCAATCTTTGTATACTGTAATATACAAAAAGGGAAGAATACTTTTGATACAAGCCTAGATAAATATTTTCATATTATTTTTTCAAAATATTTCACCGCTTCTATTTATAACTAAACCAGCATATATATATATATACAAATATTAGGGTATATAAGTTTTTTATAAAGAATTTTAATGTTAGATGTAGATTTGAAATCTGCATCAAATTTTAAGGTTTTTTTGATAAAATTCGTTATTTTTATAATTCTTTATTTAAAAGCGCAAATACAATTTAAGTTAATTAATTTTGACATCCGTGATAGGTGGATTGAATACTACCTGCGCTCTAATTGGTTGAATGATGTACTTCTCTAATCAGAGCGCAGATAGTTTTCAATCCAGATCACAAAAAAACGAAATTTATAAAAGAATCCTTAAAATTTGATGCAGATTTCAAATCTAACTCTAACATTAAAATTATCTCGAACTTATTCTTGAGATATATTGTATATATCAAACGCTTTGTTGAAGTCTAAAATGCTTAAATTATGCTACTATTATTTTTTTACATGATTAAAATATGATTTCTATAAGGATATTTTTTATAAATATGATTATTTACACTGAATTACGATTATTTTTGGAATAAAACAAGTTTTTCTGCTTAAAAATTATAGGAAAAGGACAAACAAAGGAGTAGTTGCACGAAGTGCATTTAAACTTGCAAACTACATCTATAGGACATATATTTGAAAGAATTTCAATTTTCTACCAGGTAGTTTTGAAAATGGCAAGACTTGAAAATCATATTTTTTGATATATGCAACAGAAATGGATGTCCAGTTTTCACATAAACAGAATGATGACTATTTTGGTGATGCCAAATTGACTGCTATTTATTGTAATACAAAATTATTTATATTAGATGGTATATTTGTAACTTATGCATGCAATCAAACTTGTTAAATGCACTTCACGCAACTATCCCTTTAGGTATAATTTATCAACCTATCCCCCTCTATCCCCCAATCTCCCCAAAATCAAGTTAAATTACCCTTTCTTCAATTGTCTTAGCCATTTATTCCCGATTATTGATGATTTAAATTTATTCAGATCATGATAAGATTTTAAACTAATTTCTAAGATAATTATTAAAACCCATATTTTTTAGGTCGAAATATTCTTTTCACTTCTTTCTAATATAAAATAATTTTTAAATAATTTATTTTTTTAGAAAAACTTGTTTCATCTCTAGTATTATATACTTCAGATATTATTTACTAGCGGCTACGTCCCCTAGAGGCGTCTAGGGACACATGAAATTGTTTCTTTTCAATCTATATTAACCCATTAGTGCCGAGCGCCACTTTTATGGGCCGATCGAGCTGTAAGTTTCAGGGAAGCTTTATAATGGTCAAAACGGAATTCGTATTTTTTTGTTTTGCTCTAGTGGCGTGCACAGGAAAGTTGCAAAAAAACCCGGTTCGGCTTGGCCATAAATACCAACCAGGCATTAACACCCGTTTTTGGTGCTTTCCCCCAGTTTTAAAACCCGGTTGACCTGTATAAACCCGGTTATTTTGACCAAAAATCGAAAAATGTAATTTTTGAACGCCAAAAGTGAGATGAACACTTTTTAGAACTTTGATACGATCCGTAATTGAAAACTACACAACCTCATGTAATCTAAAGAGCTACAAGTATAATACGAAGCGATTTATTTCAAATTTTGTGTTTAGCCGGCGATTTCGGGTAAAAAAACCCTGTTTTGTTGTTGTTGTCAAAAAAGATCTATTAGTGAAACCGGGTAATAAAAATTTCAGACTCAAAATGGAAATGCCGAACCGGGCCTATATAGGGCGTAAAAAAACGATAAAAAAATCATATAAAAAATAATAATTTAAATAAAACGAATTCACAAATAGATGTACTTGTCAATAAACATTAGATTTCACGAAAAAAATCAGCGACTTTACTATAAAAACAAAAAAGTTAGATGGGGTATTTTGAATTGTCATGATTTTCAAACTTTGTTGTTCTATACCAGCAAACGGAAGTAAGCTAAACTGCCTGCTCCAGGGGGAAATGAAAGCCAGGGTAGTAGAGGGGGGATTCATACTGAGAATGATGCAATTATGAAGCCGGAAACCGGTTTTTTTTCCATTTTCTGGCACCGGGTTTTAAAACCCGGTTCGGCACTAATGGGTTAAAATCATCTATTTACAAAAAAAAATATTTTTTTCACCGATTGATGGTGTTAGTTATGTTTTTAGCTAATTGCAAAAATGTCCGCAGGGCAGCGTTTTTTTATTCTTTTATTTTTATCGATTTCTCTGGGGAGGGTGGTTGTACCCTCCCCCAAAATAAACCTGGACCTATGAGAAGCTACCCTAATAAGGAGAACCCGATCAGTTCAGCGGTTAATGAGATCCTTGGGTACAAACAGAAACACATCCTGTTACTTTCTTATAAGGATTTATCAGTTTAATTCATGTACATGAATGAAAACCAATAGACAAGATTGAATAGAAAAAACAGAATTGGGAAGATGACTAGAAAGAGGAGGTCTAGTCTCGCCACTCGATTCTTCTCATCAAACTGAAAATATTATAATACAAGATTAGTTTTGAGGAAATTTAAAGATTATTGTATTTTCGTGTGTTCAGATATTCTGAACTAAATAACGTCTAGAAATTATTTCTTATAGACACCCAAATACCTACTTGAAAATAATTTTTTCTGTGTTAAACTGAAATAAAAGTAAAAATCCGTCAAAGATACACACTACATAAAACACACAGATAAACATTTTGGAGGCAATTACTTTAGAGATCCTTTGGATCATACAAGTGACGAGTAAGCAACAAAAACAATATTGAATGGACAGGAGAAGCTAGAAATTATATGCCTTTTTTAAAAATAACATATATTAGACAACGCTTTTTCTAAAGCAAATGGAGTGTCAGTAGGTCAAAACGTCCTTTAAACGATTGCTCTTCATTTATGCATGTTTAAATAGTACCATTTATTCCAAACCTAAATATGAAAAAGAAATCAAACTAATTGTATAAAATGCTTGTTAGTACAAGAAATCTTAACCAAAACATTTTTATAAAGTTTGATAAAAGACATCTAATATCTATTAACAAAAAAGTTAAGAAAAAGTTTTTTGTTAAGATTAATTCATCTCTTTACTTTCTCTTTCTATATCAACTTTTGGCGCAACTAGATTTATGTACCATCAAAGGGGACAATATATTTCGATGTAGAAAAGGATGACAACATCATAATGGAAATGGAAGGACAAACGAACATTAACACTAGTACCAGAACTGAATAAACTGAATATTAATTTATAAGCTTATATGTACAAAATTAAAAGTAAATTTGTTGCAAATCTGATTAAATACATGATACTGTTTAAGGACATACTGAAGTTTTTAGGACTTGATTATAGAGATGCTTCGCTTATCACATTGTACATTGTTGTAATAGAAATCAGTATTCAAAGAATCAATTTTAACATACAACTATAGATAAAAAATCAGCTTGTTTTAAATGGACGTAAAGACTTTCTTGTAGCAATTATAGTGTTGCTTTGCTGTTATAGGAATCAGCATACAAAGTTTGAAATCGATAGGACAATTCTAATCTGTTTAAATTAACGGAAAGAGCTAACTTTAACGGACGTACGGATGGACCAACCCTAATTATAGAAAAGCTTCGCTTTTAACAACAGAGGTATGGACTTTCTAGAAATTAATATATAGTTGCTATGTGGAAAAGATTTGCTTTGATTTTAATATAGCTGTAATATTTTTTGGTATTTTGATATTTTTTGCAATTTAAATAATTTGATAATTTAAAAGTAATACTTTTCTAAAACTTTTTTGGTAAAGAAACCAAATATTTTGCTGAAAATCAATCAAGCATTTTTGTAGTTGGTCCAGATGTAGAACAGATTTTACGGCTGACTGGATCTTTTTTTTCATGCTGTGTTTCTTTTCTTACAATTACACAAGTTACACAAGGGCGTACACTGGTTCTTCTTTGGGGGGGGGGGAAGTATTTGTTAAGGTTTGTATGTTAATCATGCACCCCTATATAATTTTTGTTGTTTAGTTAGGGAGTTTTTTGATTATATATTAGGGGGTGGGGTTTACACAAATTAGCTGAAAACCTGTCCTTATCTTATTACAAACGTATATGAAAATTTTAGTTTACGAGATCTAGCATACATACAAACACATACAACTCACTTTTTATATTAAAGTATTTTTTCCAACACATTTGGTTTTTATAGCCATCATTTTAAAACTGATAAAAATTATCATAATTCAAAATATTGAAGTTGGAGTAGAAAACGGGTAGTGGTTTTAAGGAGGGGGGGGGGAGGGTGGTATGCATCCTGTGTATATATGTTTAAGACTAAGTGATTATTGAACATACTGCAAAAAATCTGTCTGATATATAACAATAGTAGATAGATAGATAGTTAGGGAAATACGATTTATATTTTAAAAATCAAATATTTTAGTATAAAAGGGGAAGTAGTAAGTGTTTGAAGTTAATTTTATCTGAAGCTTAAGATCTCAATAACTACTAAACTGTTCAGGTTCTCTACTTTAGGTAGGCTTCACATTAGTCCTATGATAGTTATGGCTATTTCAATATTCAGATTTAAGTTTTTGGATGGTTTCAAGCTATTTTTTAGCCCCTTCGAATACAGAGCCCCTAGATGCTATGGCGTATTAATGATAATATTGTACTATGCATGTATAATTATTTTTATATTTTTTTATCTTTTCCTACTAGGTTATCTACTTGGAATAAAAATATAAGGAAAACAAGGATAATAACATTTAAGAGTAGCAAAATAAAAACAGTAGAAGATGATCAATGGTCAGAAGATTCTTCGCAAAAGTTTAAGACATATATCTGTATCATCAATTTGCATTTCTAAGAGACAGATAAAAAAGAGATTCAGTATTTTAAAGCAGATTTCCTTCTAAAACTTTTGAAAATCCTACGAATGAGAAATCGTGTCTATTTAAACTCAACAACTGCTTTTCTAGTCTAACTAGGGCAGAATAAACTACCTAACCCTTAAACTATAGTTATCTATGGTTGCATATTTTTTCTTTCTGATGCCAGACAGACAGATAGATAGACAGACAGACAGACAAGCAACTGTGTTGTAATTAATGTGTCTCTACAAGATTATTTCCTTGTAATAAAATTGGAACACCTCAGTAAGCCATCTTTCATTGATGCACAATTAAGTACATCCATAAATTTAGTTTTAAAAGAAAATTTGTATTTCATACGGGCAATATCTCTTGGGGGGAGTAGGTACTCTCCAACAATATAATTATATAAACATTCCCTGGACCTATTTGAAGCTTAAAAGAGGTCTTAAGCTAGAAATAGACAGACAGGAAATCTGTTACTTTTGTATAAGATTACTTGCTTCACCCCTAGCATCTGAGCAGGGTAGTTTAATAGTTTAAAAAACACATATAGACATTTGTAAAGCTTCTCTAAAAAGTTTAACCATTTCGGACCAGCATTATTCAAGATCTTTAGCTACAGACAAACAAATTAATATACTTTTTTTATATCCTTACCTCTTAATAAACATGCATTTATTCTTAAAGAATAGCAAAAACAAAAAATCTAAAGCACTGAATTGTAAAAAAAAAGGTGAGTTGTGAGGGTGCATTTTATATTGCTTTACAGCTTTCGGGCAGATTTCATGTCTATTTTGGGTTCAATGACTACAGGTTTTTTGGGTTTTTTTTGAAAATTATAATGACCGTTTTTTTACATCTATTTTGCTTACTCACTATCTAAAATCTAGGGGGGGGGGGGTAATATAAGGATCCGTTACAAGAACTATGATTCTATGGTGCCGCTGCAATGATACCAGACAAGATAAAACAAATAAATAAGTAATGAATGGCAAATCTCACACTAATATGTATCCTATTACATATTTTTTTGACATTGAGCCAACTTTTTTTTATATATAGGTAAAAATTTCATACAACTTTTGTAAGTCCTATTACATAAAGTGATAAGGTTTTTTTGTCTGTAGCTTAAGATTCTGATAACCACTAAACCGATTAGGTTATCCATTTTAGGGTGCCTCGCATAGGTATTGGCATGGTTTTAGACTATTTGAATTTTTTTAATTTAGGTTGTGGGATGGTTTTAGGCTCTTTTTAAACCCTTACTCTAACCCTATAAATACAAAGCCCCTAGATGCTAGGGGCGCAGCTGCTAAAGTACAAAAAGTTTTGAAGATTTTTATTTGAAATTTGGCTTTTCTGGAATTGTATACATATTATTGCTGTGCAATCAGTGGTATGCACAGTAATTCAATCATGGGAAGGGGGGTGAAACTTTTATTTGAGGGGGTAAAAAAAGAAGAAGGCATTTTTCTAAAGTTTGGTTTTAGGGGGATGTTGTTGTTGACATTCTTCACAGCGTACACACTGAATTATGTGACACAACCCAATTTTTCCAGATTTTGTATAATTTTTGAGGAACACGACTCCAGTGACGTCATATTTTTCTTTCCCGAAAAAGGGAAAGGGGGAAGAAAATCTCTTCAAAAGAGATGGGGAAAAAAAACCTCAAAAAATTATACAAAATCTGGAAAGATTGGGTTGTGTCAATTATGTCACTGCTGACAAAGAAAAAAATATATGAACAAAAATGGATAATTTTATAGCGGCTCAAAGTGTCTCCAAAATCAGCCATGTAACGTCATGACAATTTGGAATTATCCATCCCTTTTTCGGGAGTTTTCTATCCCACTTCTCCTCTCATCTCCCTCATTTTTATGACGTGACATGGCTGATTTTTTATACACTTTGTCCCGCTTCATAATTTTGCTTCTAATGACATGCAGTCAGTGTAAACAATAAAAGATCTCATTAGAGTAGAAATAAGGTAAAATAGATTTCTTTCGGGTAACATATTCCTCTTCCTTAGAAAAGTCATTCAGTATGAGGGTCATTCGGGTCGGGATTCAAACCAGCGACCTTATTGACCCATCCACCAAAATCCAATTGGACTCACCTTGGCTTCTTTTACCTGGGACATGGCTTTCTTCTTTTTTCTCACGGGTTTCTCTTCCGTGTTGGACCCGTTGCCAGCTGATTGGTGCAACATTAGCTAAATATGTGATCAATAAACATGTGCGCATCAATAAAGAAAATGAGCGTTATCCTCTTAGAATTTTTTTGGGTATAGCTCCTTTAGTGGCAACGCCTCTTGAGGGGCGTTTCGTCGTATTTTCACAGTAGCATTTTATAGGTTATTTTAGGTTAGGATAGGTTAAGTTAGGTTAGGTGATTGCCCGGCAGGGGCTAGAAATAGGAGAAAAGCTACAGTGAAAATAAGAAGTTATGCCCCTCAAGAGGCGTTACCACGAAAGGGACTACATCAATTTTTTGCTTCTCAATTTTAAATATTTTGATACCCTCCCCCCCCCCCCTCCCTCCCTTATGAAAAAACTATGACTCTGGCCGAGAATGATAATTAGATTAGGTTAGGTTATAAGCTAGGGGGACGAGCGCTGCGGCAAGAGATATAGTTTTGTCGGGAGAGGGGGGGGGGACGGTGTACTCAAATTTTCAAAATTAAAAAAATCTAAGAGGATAATACCAGAAAATGGATGCAAACATTGTACTAAAAATGCCGCAAATCATTTTTTTCTCTTCTGTAAACTTTCAGTAGTTTTTTTATAGTGCACAAAGCGTGTTCTGCAAAATAGGAAAATAGGGTGATCACTTTACTTAAAATGCCGCAAAATATATCAATTTTAATTGTATTATATTGAACCAGTGGCCACTATCCTTTAGAGGCTTTGCTTCAAGACGTGGTGGGAAGTCCACACACCCCCTTCTGGGTTTATAATTTGCGTAGTATTTATTTAATAACTGATTATAACATCACAGAAACTGTAAATTTTTATTTTATACCTATATTTGTGGCAACTTTTACAACATAGAAACTGTAAATTTTTAACAATTACAAAAGTCCTCCAAAATTATTTGGTTGAGAAAAAGATGTGGTATGGTTTTCCCCCTTTTTGTTTTCGTTGAAAAAAGAAGAAAAGGTATGACAGACAGATAGACAAACAAACAACATTCTACTTTGTTTTATAGATAAACTATTTAGTATTTCTCTTTTTGACTTTATTCTTTTAAGTTATCTTTATATGTACAAGAATGTCTTTGATTTAATTATCTTACATTGACCTAAAATACTTTTAATTTACTTTTTATTTCTATTTTTTCTAAATGTATGCTTTATATGTACAAGAATGTGTGTATTATTTTTTGTGTTAAATTTATAAATACCGTCCAATCTCCTGGTAAACCCTAAAAATAATGTTAAAAATGTAAATAATTTAGAATTTATCTTTGCTTTTGCATTTTTTTATTTGTGGTAAGAAAACAGACAAACAAATTGTGTTAGCTGCAAGGCTTTTATTAGATTTAAACCCTATTGATTTAAGACTTTTTAGTTTTCTTTGCATATATTATTTCAGCTTCAAATGAAAAGTCAGCATAAAATTTTATTGAGACACTTTAAATTTTAATTTTCAAAGATTATCCAATCTATAGACTTAAAGGAGGAGGTAGACTGTGCTAAAATTCCGCAAAGGTGTGAGAAACTCAATTGATAATTGTGGATGAGGCGACTTTTACCCCTCCCAAATTAAGTGCTCCTAGAGGCTTCTAGGGGCGTAAAACTTATAGTACTAGTATAATTTTCAGTCCAATGTTCTCTCCCCTCCCCTCCCTGGCATGGTTTAGACCGTGTATATATTGGAATATTGAAATTCCATTACATTCCAAGGAATATAGCCAGGGGGGCTTTAAACAGTCTCAACAAAGGCTTAACAAGGATAAATATATCCAAAAATTACGCAGCAATAATTCAATAATATATATTTTTTTTCAAACAATATAGCCAGGGAGGCTTTAAACATTCTCAACAAAGTATTAACAAGAACAATTATATCCATCGGGCGGGTTTATATCAGAATTAGACAAAGAGGGGATATGCAACAGATAAAATGTATTTTCAAAAATTTCTGACCATAAAAGAATTTTAATAAATTGAATTTTAGAATGCAACCACTTTAAAATGTATTTCAATACTTAAAATATACAAAGACGACATTCATATGAAGTCCTCTCCTCTTATTATCTCAGTTCTTATAAACTTTACACAGTCTCAACAAAGGCTTAACAGGAATAATTATATCCATTAGTAGAGCAGCAATAATCTACAAATATTTTTTCAAAGGGGGAGGCTTACACAGTCTCAACAAAGGCTTAAAAAGGACAAATATATCCAAAAATTGTGCAGCAATTATTCAATAATATATAATATTTATCAAAGAATATAGCCAAAAATTGTGCAGCAATATTTCAATGATATGTATTATTAAATAATATAGCCAGGGGGGCTTTAAACATTCTCAACAAAGGCTTTACAAGGACAAATATATCCATAAGAAACAAAAATAGACAGAGGGGTCTTTAAACAGTCTCAACATAGGCTTAACAACGACAATTATATCTAGTAGTAGGTCAGAAATAATTTAATAATATTTTTTTCAAAGAGGGGGAATAGTGGGTGGTTTAAACAGATTCAACAAAGGCTTAACGAGGACAATTATATCCATAAGAAGCATAGCATATCATTATTAATAATATATATTCCAAGTAGTTTAGTCTTAGGAGGCTTAAAATGGATTATTTTGTCCATAAGTAGTACATCAATGATTCAATTAATCTTAAATAGCAGCCAAGAGAAAGCGTTTTACTCATACCATTACGAACGTACGGACAAAATTAATTTTAAACTAGCTTTGCTACTAAAAAAAGATTTATTAATTAAATTTGGAATAGAAATACAATGAATGTATTATTACTTGGATCTTACACCAGATTTTTATGGTTTCTAATAAAATGTAACACGCAGTGGGCTAAAATTATTATTTACCCCTTACATCCCATTTACCACATCCCCTCACTTCATACTGGATGAACGAGCTACCAATACGAGAGTTCCATGTTAGCAACCTAAATTAACGACAATTTTTATTCTGTCATAATATCCACATATTTTTTATTTCCATTAACAGTACTGACAGATAGTCATATTGTGGCTGTACTGTACTCTTAGAAATGTAATGGGAAAGGAAGGGGTCATACAGACAGAAATTCAGAAAGAAAAAAAAGTAAGATATGAGGATATAACAACTGTAGAAAATTAGATTGTTTTTGTCTATAGTGCCCTAGCAAAATGGGGATAGATGTCACTGATTTTGGCCTACCTATTCTATTGACGTCAGGAAATACCCTATAACCAATCTCTATCCTAGGGGGTTCTTTTCCCCCTTTCCTTTCTCTTTTCCTCTACTATGACGTCAATATAATAGGTAGGCCAAAAGCGGTGACATTTATCCCCATTTATCTAGGGCACCAAACACAACTACCTTATTTTTCACAAATAACTGTTCCCGTTTCAATACAATAAACGTTTTAAGTATCATACGTGGAAACATATTATCCAAATAGTATTATCTTTTGAAATAAACGTTTGGCATAAATTTTTTTATCCAGTTGTAATATCCCTGAATTCCGTGAAGAAAGGATAGAAATAGAAATTGATTATACACACGAGGATAGAATTTAAATTTTGCTCAGAGAATGCCACGGATTCCAAGGATAGGTATTCTCAAGATTAATTCCTTTTAAGTTTCTGTATGTATTTCTAAGGAAGGAGGGGACATTGAACTGTAAATTATAATGGTCCCCAAAGTTTTCTAAATATAATTTCTCATTAGTTAATAAAATCTTGAAATTTGTTTCTTGTAATTGGGGTTGTACTAGCGCCAACTCCCCTAGAGGCTTCTAGAGGCACTTGGGGGAAGAAGGTGGGGGTCAAACCTACACTTCTCATTTTAGTTTTAAAAAGTGAAATTTTAAAAAATTGGGAGGATTTTTTTACGAATGGAGGTACCCTTCCTCAAATAGTTAAAAACCTTTCCTGAACCTATAAGAAGCTTCATTTTAAATAAGAACCATATCGGTCAAGTGGTTTGCGATATCCTTCGGTTTAAACACACAGTAAAAAAATATCCTGTTACTTCGAAATATAGATTGTATATCCCCATCTTCAAGTGTACCACTCTAGCCGATAAACATATCCAATCACATTAAAACAGGGATCTCTAGGGATAAGACAATGGGTAATAAATTCATCCCTTTTGATGAATTAAACTACTATAGATTGAAATCATTGGTTTAAAAGTTTAGACACTAAGAATGTGAGCCAACCAATCAAAATTTCATAATAGTTATTTCTCGCATCGTGTTATAAACAGCTTTCCGCGGATATAAAATGTACAATTATAAGGTTAAAACCAGTTTTTTAGCCCCGAGATGCCGAAGGCACAATCTAAAAAAACTTTTTTTCGTATGTATGAAAACCTGTTCTAATCCACCGGATATTAATCGGTTTCGAATGAATACGAAAAAAATCCTTAAGGTTTTTTAGCCAGCGAAGTGGATAACGTGTTTATGAAACTTTTAAAATCACTTAAATTTACAGTCCAATGTCCCCTCACAGGCACCAATGTTTTGAAGGGGCAAAAAGTTGAAGAGAACTATTTTTTCTTGCGATAATATATCCCTTCTAGAATTAAAGATGGATTAACATTATCCAATATTCGCCATAAACAGCATTCAGAAATAAGCTACTCTATAAGACAGATAGTTGGTACGTTTGTATGTAACACATTTTCATGATATCTTTAGTATATTTATCTTAGTATAGGGTCAAAGTGACTCAAAAATCATCAATGTGATCACATAAAAATGAGGGTTTTTTAGAGATTTTCTTTCCAACTTCTCCTCTCATCTCCATTTAACATTTAACATTTAATCAGGGTAGGTGGTGACATTAGGTTATTTATTGCATTCGTCACCTAAGTTTTATTGTACCGTTTTCTTCTTCTTTGGCATAACAACTTTGAGGACTCTTATTTAATTTTGATTGGAAGGTTCATTAAGTTGAGTTTCTACACGTTATGACAGCTAATTGTAATATACAAAAGGAATGATTTTGTGTATTATCATTGAGAATGTACATCAATTTATCGGCCTATGTCTTATCCCTTTAGATCCCTGATTTTAATGCATTTGTTGATAAATTTTCGCTCCCTTCGGATCCAATTATCATTTTTTTTCAAAAATGAATATCCAAATTGAAAATGCCACGCTTTGGCAATTTGATTTAATTTGCCTATATGATGCCAATGTAAAAATATGCGTAGATTAAATAATCAAATTATTATCATTTTCTTATATATTTAAACATAAATGTCTTTAAATTTTCAAATATTAATATTCGGGTGTATTCCCTTTCGTGGCAACGCACCTTAAAAGGACTCTTCACAGAAAAATCAACTTTGGATTTTTGAAAATCTAACCTGAAACTATTATTCTCTGTTCAATTTTAGGCATTTTTTGTTTTTGTGGCATCGCGATCGAAGCCCTTTTAAAATTTTGTCCGCCGCCTATTTGTACTGCCGCTATAACAATATATACTACAATATATGTTCGCCGCTAAAGAACATTTGCTCCATTGCAACCGGCCGCTCTACGATTTATCCTCTTCCTTGACTGGACAATCCTGCCGCCTCCATTTTGTGTTCGCCTCCGCCAAATATAACCATCTTTTGCCGCAGTTGCCGCATTCATCGCCCTTCTCCGCCGCTACTCCGCTATACATTGCGTACGTTGCTATACACAACACCCCCAGCCTCCATTTAATTTCTGAACAAGGGAGAGGGGAGCATGTATTAAAAAGCGACGTACAGCGATGAATAGCGGAGTAGCGGCGGAGAAGGGCGATGAATGCGGCAACGGCGGCAAAAATAGAAGCTAAAAATCACTAAAGTAGCACAAATTAAATGGCGGGAGGATTCACTTAAAGGAGGTCAAAAATTTTAAAGGGCTTCGAACACGATGCCACAAAAACAAAAAATGCCTAAAATTGAACAGAGAATAATAATTTCAGGTTAGATTTTCAAAAATCCAAAGTTGATTTTCCTGTGGAGAGTCCTTTTAAGGGGCGATTCTTCGTTATTTTTCGCAGTAGCTTTTCTCCTATTTCTAGCCCCTGCGGGGGGCTCTAACCCTGCGGGGCCAATTGTCTAACCCTGTAGGGCAATCAACTAACACATATAACCTAACCTAACCTAAAATAACCTATAAAAAGCCATTTAAAAAATTCGACGAATCGCCCCTTATTGGGCGATGTTACGAAAGGGACTATTCCCGATATTTTGTGTGTTGATTATTATTTTATGTACTAGCGACTTCGCCCCTAGTCTCTAGGGGCTTTGCCCCAAGAGATGATAAAAAAAGTTAAGGTGAAATTCGTAAAAAAAATGAGGGGTGTTTTTTTAGTTTTTTGGGGGGTTGGAGGTGTCCCCCCCCCCCCCAGGAAAATAGCTTAAAACCATCACAGGAACAGTAGGTATAATCCCTGAAAATAAGAGCCCAATCGGTTTAGCAGTTACTGAGATCTTAAGCTTCAGACAGACATCGTTCTACTTTGTATTATAGATGTAGCCAAATTGAAGGGAGGGAGGGGATATTGGAATATAAATTATAATTGCAACCAAAGATTATCATTATTTCATTCTGAAAGAGCCAAAACTTCTATAAGAATAATTTGATCTACAGAATAGTTTTATATTGATACAATATCAGCGCCAAAGCTAAACAGAAATGGATATTTTTGTAGATTTTTTATGAGATTTTGGAGGATTTTTTACAAAAATAATTTTGTCTCACCAACGAGTTGCGAGCCTACTTTTTTTAAAGAATCAACCTCAGGAATGGTTATTAATTGCATCGTATTATGAGCAGTTTTCCGCGGATAGTAAAACGAAAAATTACAGTTTATTTGGCCCCGGTCCAACAAAGCAGAGATTCATTCTATATTTTTAAATCTAAGTTTTCGTGGAAAATTCTTTATGATTCAGAATGGCTCAGAACCGGTATTAATCCAGCAGAAATTAATTGGCAAATTATTACCTGGCTTTCCACAGAAGTATTCCTGCTGACAAAAGGTTTTGGGGCGAAACTCAATTTCATCTTCATGCGCAACAGAATTCCGGCATATTCTAAAACAAAACAAATATAATCTATTATAAAAGTTACAGGATTTTTGTCTGTCTGTGTGTCTGACTAGAGCTTAAGACCTATGAGCTGATATGGTTCTCATTTACAGTGAAGCTTTGTTTATAGATTTTTAAAAGTTTTAGCCATTTTGGGGTCGGCTACACATTTGCTCCCAAAAGAAATCGCCGCTAGAAATACCATTCCCCTCTTAAATCTATAATTTAAATTGGTGGTCGATAACATTTCTTAATATCAACACTCTAAAATAGCACTAGAAAAACTCTAGGGGCGCAGCAAACAAAAAATATTTCTTTATGATCAAACTCACTAAAACTTGTTAAAGATGATATAAATCAAACTTGTTTGATAAAATTACAAAAAAAATTGATGCAATGAATGAGAGATTGTGTTAAAACTTCGGGAACTGTATAATTGTAATCAAACAAGGATGACAACATTTATAAAAGCGAAGCACTGAAACGGTAGGACAAACGGACATTAACACTTGTATAGTGTTAGCACTTAATTATCATAATATAAATTTATAAGAGTCAAAGCAAAATTGTAAGTAAATTTGTTGAAAAACTGCTTGATACAGGAAAATTTTTATGGACATACTTACATTTTTAGGACTTGATTATAGCGTTGCTTCGCTTAATACATTATACTTTGTTGTCCCAGGAATCAATATACCAAAAATCAGATTAATCCGATGATTAGATCACATAAAAATTTGTTGTTAAAAAAGTAAAAAAATCAACATGTTTAAAATGGACGTACGGACATTTTGGTAATGATTATAGAGTTGCTAAGCTTTCTAAATCGTACCTAATTACTTAAGGAATCACCATGCAAAATTTGAAATCGATAGGACAATTCTAACATGCCTAAATTAACGGAAAAAGCTATCCGTTACGGACGTACGGACGGACGGACGTACGGACGGACCGACCCTAATTATAGAAAAGCTTCGCTTTTAATAATTATAGAAAAGCTTCGCTTTTAATAATTCTCTGTTATGGATAATATTGACTTCGTGTAATATTCCAGTGATGGAAAGGGATAAGCCATTGGAGGGTAAATTGGTGTATATCTCTAATGATAAAAAAACAAAATTACCCTGAAATTATTGGTTGAAGTGTGAAACCAGCCAATAATATTAATTAAAGGGGCGAGAAATAGGAGAAAAGCTACTGTGAAAAATACGAAGAATCGCCCCTTAAGGTGCGTTGCCACGAAAGGGACTATAACCGTAGTTTTTAAGCCAACAAATAATATAACGTGATGATAAAAATTTGATTACCAATGTAATTTACAGTCCAGTTTCTTTCCCTTTCTCTCTGATTCTATTGATACCATGTCAAAATAACAGCCCAATATATTTGGTGAAAAAAAAACATTATGTATTTGTCTTTCAAAAAGTTCTGTTATTGGCCTTAATTTTATTGTTTGTCACAAATATAATCTTTATATCAAGAATAATCACAAAACATTACAGTGAAAAAATAGAAAAAGATTACAAAGATAAATATAATATATTATCGACTGCACCCCTATCCATAAAATATTAATGTAGCCTCAAACCATCCAAGACCCTATTTCAATTCTCTCTCTGTCCGAATCCTCAAATTGTGTATAATTTATGTGTTAGTGACATGTAAAAATATTTGAAATATTCCCATTGAAAATTTACAGCCCAGTTGAAACATTGAAAAATATTGGGTTTTTACAAACTGAAGAAAATTTTGTTAAAGAGACGTAAGGCTAAATTAGGTATCATATCCTTATAATAAGGTAACTGAATGTGTGTTTGTGTGTGTGTCTGTTTGTTTGTACGGAAGGATCTCGCTAACCGCTGAAGAAATTGGGTTTTCCTTAACTGGGTAGCTTTTCATAGGTGCCGGGAAGGTTTATAACTATTTTGGAGGAGGGTACCACCACTCTTTCCTGAGAAATCGATAAAAATATAAAAAAAACGCCTCCCTGCGGACATATTTGCAAATAGCTTAAAAAGTAACTAACACCATCTAGCGGCGAAAAATATATTTTTGGTAAATAACTGATTTTAAAATAAATTAAAAAGAAAAATTTTACGTGTCCCTAGAGGCCTCTAGGGGCATAGCCGCTAGTTATCCTATAATCTAATGTACGTAGTAAGGTTTTTTTTCGTCTGAAACAAAAGGTCTAGAAAACTGCTGGTATAATTGTACTTTCCTAGGAAGTTTATAAATGTCTTGGATGGTTTTCGGCTATTATCAAATCCTAATGGACAATTCAATAAACGATAATTTTATATATATCCCCAATGATGAAAAACAAAATTAATTCTTCTCTAGACTAAAATTATAGGTAGAACCCGGGATCGTGGCTCAACACGTAGCGCATCCGCTCGTCGCCGGGGAGGTGATAGGTTCGAATCTCCGGCCGACACCGCGTCATAACTAAAGACGTTAAAAATGGTTCCTACTACTGTTATGTCAGCTGTGCAACATAAATATAGTAAGAGTAGGGGGAATGCCTTGGCCCATAAACAGGCGCAACTCATTACCATGCACAGTTAGGACTTCTCAGACAAAGGTCGTGCAATCAAAGGGTTGGTAGTCTGATGGATGTTACCTTAGGTGTTAGAGTATTGAATCACATTACACGCGGATGGTGCTCTGGATTTTTAGATGATCACTTAAATCGAAGGAAAATCCCGCCCTTACGAGGTAATGGTAAAAATTATAGGTGAAAAGTTTGGCAATACTAGATTGGAACCAATAAAATAAAAAAAATTATTCACTAACAAATATAAGATAAAATAAATTCAAAACTTTGGGTACCTGTGTAATTTAATATCAAATGTCCTCTTTCCTCTTGAGATAGCTTTATCATTTTATTTGGCTCTTGTTTTTTTTAACCATTACCATTACCTCGTAAGGGCGGGATTCTCCGTCGATTTAAAGTGATCATCTAGAGAATCCAGAGCTTCATCTGCGTGTAATGGGATGGGATACTCTAACACCAAAGGACATCCATCAGACAACCAACCCTTTAATTGCACGACCTTTGTCTGAAAAGTCCTAACTGTGCATGGTACTGAGTTGCGCCTGTTTATGGGCCAAGGCATTCCCCCTAATCTTACTATATTTATGTTGCGCACCTAACATAGCAGCAGTAGGATCAATTTTTGTACGTCTTTAGTTGTGACGCGGTGTCGGCCCGAGATTCGAAACTATCACCTCCCCGGCGACGAGCGGATGCGCTACGTGTTAAGCCACGGGTTTAGCTAATGTTTTACTCATCTTTTACTACTTTTGTATCACACTTGAAAATATTCATGAAAATCTTTGTTTTGTTGCCATCCAAATTCAATTTCAAATGTCTTCAACAAACGCTTGAACGTGAAACTTATACGAAAACAAAATAAATCTATTATATCAAGTAAAATCTAATATTTCATCCCCCAAAACCCATGGAGGGATATTGGACTGAAAATTATTCTGGTACCCAAACATGTTAATGTGTTGGTTTAAAAACTTTGAGTATTTTATCAAATCTTGATTAGGTTTAACAAACTCTCAAGTAAAAAAATTAAAATTAACAGTTATTGATTTTTGAAGATCTTTATGATGCCTATAAAACAATGACGTCATAGAATACAAATAACCAATGATAGGCCAATACAGAAACTAAATTACTAATGGCAGGCAAGTATATATCTTAATTGACCACTGGTAGGCCAGTATGATGTCATTTTTTATATTTATATAAAAGTATAATAGGTTTCAGTATAATTTACAGTCCAATGTCCCCTTCATTCCTGATAATTAAAGACCAATATAAGATAGCCAAGTATAATATTAACTCTCTATTTATTTTGGATGGGATAGCTTTAATAGGTGCCAAATAAATTTAGGTAATCATTATACACATAGCGATTCTAGAGCAAGAAACTTTAACTTTCAGCAATCAACAAACGAAAACTTCAGTCCTATGTAATTTTGGGTCCAGAATCATATTCTGTTAAAACTAAAATCCTTTGTCTTCCTATTTGCAATAAAATCGCATTAAAATTGCAACAAATATTTGCGATACCTTATTTTCATCTTATGAGAAACAATAATTCATTTTGCTAAAACAAAAATTAAAGTTAACCATTTATTAAGTACTTTCATATCTTTAAATTTGCAAAAAAAATATGTATTTTGCAGAATAATGCCATTTTTGTCAGCGATATAAAAAGTCTCCTTTAAAACAGATTGTTAGAAAAAAAAGTAAATGTAAGTATTATAATATGTTTTTTTTTTTGAAGTCATTTAATAAATTTATACAGTAAAAACCAGAATTGTGCAACATATTTGAATGAAAAGCCAAAAAACGTAATTTGCAAAAAAATTGCAACCCCTAAATCACCTAGAAAAATAAACTTTTAACCAAACTAAAGTAATATGTTTTAAAAAACATTAAAAAATATTAATCTTTTATAAAATAAAATTTGTTTGAAAAGTTCTAATCAAATAGAACAGGGCAAAATTATTTTTTCAAAATGTAAACAAACACTTAACTTTGAATATTTCTATAGTTTTTCTAAAACTTAAAAATCAAATCGTACTCAAAATCAATGTTTTGTTTGTTAAATCTTCTTGTGGCGAGATTTTTAAATGTTATTTTTTTATATGTATTGAATAATCATAAAAAAAAGAAAAAAAATTGCATTAAGCCGATTCAAATATATAAAATATTTCCTTATTAAGGCATCAAAATAAAAAAAGGTGTTAAATAAAAATTATTTATTTTTATTTTTTAAGCTGTATAACTTTTTAAAAAATTTAAAAACATGATTTTTGCAAAAATAGATATTTTTTCATTAAAAGGAAATATTGTTTTTCTAATCAGCTGTTATCAAAGAATATATCGTTTTCTTATGTTGGGCTAAGAATAGTAATTTCAAGGGATCGACAGCCGCGCACAAGCCTAAAATTCCGCAGTTTTAGATATCCAGCTTAATTTAAAAGTTATAAGTTGATGATTTAACTGAGGCTTACCCGCAGCTGCTGAACCCTGTTAATTTCAAAAACTATATTCATATTAATAAGATTAAGTTTGAAATTTGCAGTCACAGGAGCCGATAAAATTTTCCTGGTGACCGGGAGGATCATACTTGAATCTTAAATTTAGATTGCACTCTCATTTTAATTGCGTGAAAGATTGAGTTACGCCCTCTGTTCCCTCCAAACAGTAATTATTTGGTCGCCCTAAAATAGACATTAAAAAAACAAGGATGACAACATCCATAAAAGCGAAGCTCTGAAACGGTAGGAAACAAGGTTAATACCTGTAGATTGTCAGAACTCACTAATTAATATATAAAAGTATAAAAATCGAAAAAAAAGTAAATTTGTTAAATATACATGACAATGTTTAAGGACATACTTACATTTTTAGGACTTGTTTATAGAGATGCTTCACTTAAAAAATTGTACTTTGTTGTCCTAGGAATCAGTATTCCAAAAATCAGATCAATTGGATAATAACATCACATACAAATTTGTTGTTTAAAAGTAAAAAAAATCTACATGTTGAAAATTGACGTACGGACATTCTAGTATTGAATATAGAGTTGCTACGCTTTCTGAATTGTACCTTACTATAAAAGGAATCACCCTTTAAAGTTTCAAATTTGTAGGACAACTCTAACATGCCATTATTAACGAAAAGAGCTATCCGTTCCGGACGAACGGACGGACCGACCCTAATTATAGAAAAACTCGCTTTTAAAAATGCATCTATAAATTCTAAAGCATAAATAAGGGCAGAAAAATAGCCTAAAACCACCTCAGGACCTACAGAAAGCTTCAATGTAAAGGAGAACCATATCGGGTCAAAGGTTAGCAAAAACCTTTGCCTCAGACAAAAAAGCTTACTACTTTATATAGCAACAACTGCGTCCTTAGTATCTTGGGATATTTGAAGGGATATAAAAGGGCAAAAAATAGCTTTAAACCAACGGACGAATATTAAATAAAATTAAAATAGTAAAACACCTTCCCAAAAATAAGAAGCTTCGCTGTAAAGGAGAACCATATCAGTTCAGCGGTTTGCGAGATCCTTCGCCACAGAAAAAAAAGCTTACCACTTTATGAAATAGGACTAGCAGCTGTGCTGTGCCCCTAGGATCTATGGGCACTATATTCGAAGTGATATTGAATGGCAGAAAAATGGCCCATCACAGAACCTATAAGAGGCTTCATTGTAAAGAAGAACCATATCGGTTCAGCTGTTAGCGAGATCATTTGCTACACAAAAAAAATCTTAATACTTGGAAGATAATCACATTTTAATTCAATAAATTACGGCCTTTCAATTAGTGTAAAGTTGGGGGGGGGGGGGGGGGGGGAGTTCTGACTCTTTTTCGTAAACAGTGATTACAGGCTTTGTCTTTGAAGGATTATTTCACAAAAAAGTTTCCTTTTGGAATGTAGTTTTCCTATTATAAATTTATTTGGCCTCCATGTTCAGGTACTGCTAGTCTCCAGGTGGATTCTGGAAAGGTAAAAAAATTCAAGTTAGA
Organism: Acartia tonsa; assembly: GCF_053477335.1. NCBI lineage: Eukaryota > Metazoa > Arthropoda > Copepoda > Calanoida > Acartiidae > Acartia > Acartia tonsa. Next base: position 36,616,295 of record NC_137268.1, on the reverse strand, counting down.
ACAAAACTTATTTAACAAAAGTTGCAACTTCATGGATATATGAACTAATTTGAAATTAAATTTTAAAACCTGCTTCAGGTTCAGGTACTGCAGGCCTCCATTTGGATCCCGGACTTGTAAAAACTGAAAATTTTTGCAATAAAAGTTAGAATAATTCTTATTTAACAAAATTTGCTACTTTATGGATGGTATGAAATAATTTGAAGAACATTTTAAAATTAGACCCCAGGTTCAGGTTCCATCTGGAGTTCAATAGAACTTGAACCTTGAGTCTAATTTCAAATTTATCTTTGAATTAGTTAATATTATCAACAAAGTAGCAGTTTTTGTTAAATAGATATAGTAGTTCTAACTCTAAAGATAAATATTTGCATTTTTACTTGTCCAGAATCAACCTGGAGGCCTTCAGAACCTGAACTTGGAGGCTGATTTCTTCATTTTTTTCTTCAAATTAGGTAATACTAGCTAAAAAGTAGCAGCTTTTAAAATAAGGTTGGTTCTAACTTAAATAGTAAACATTTTTAGTTTTTAACTGTCCAGGATCCACCTGGAGGCCTGCAGTAACTGAAGCTGGAGCCTGATTTCAAGATTTTCTTCAAGTTAGTTCATACCATCCATAAAGTAGCAACTTTTGTTAGGTAAGGTTTGTTCTGACTTAAAAAGTAAAAATTTTCTGTTTTTACTGTCTAAGGTCCACCTGGAGGACTCCAGTACCTGAACCTGGAGCCTAATTTCAAAAAGTTCTTCAAATTAGTTCATACCATCCATGAAGTAGCAACTTTTGTTAAATAAGTTTTGTTCTGACTTCAAAAGTAAAAATTAGTTCATACCATCCATGAAGTAGCAACTTTTGTTTAGTAAGTTTTGTTCTGACATCAAAAGTAAAAATTTTCTGTTTTTTTCCTGTCCAGGAACCCCATAGAGGCCTGCAGTACCTGAACCTGGAGCCTGATTTCAAAATTTTCTTCAAATTAGTTCATACCACCCATAAAGTAGACACTTTTGTTAAATAAGTTTTGTTCTGACTTGAATTTTTTTTACCTGTCCAGAATCCACCTGGAGGCCTGCAGTACCTGAACCTGGAGGCCAAATCCAAAATTTTTTAAAAAGGAAAACTACATCCCAAAAGGAAACTTTTTTTGTATAACAATCTATCCTCTCACTCCAAAGACAAATCACTGTTTACGCAAAAGTGTCATAACTCCCCCCCCCCCTTATAAAAATATTTACTTTTACCTATGTATGTAATTCAAATTATGCTCTATGACTTGGATCTGAGCCCTATTTTTAAAAGCGAAGCTTTTCTATAATTAGGGTCGGTCAGTCAGTCAGTCAGTCCTTCCGGAACGGATAGCTTTTTTAGTTAATTTAGGCATGTTAGGATTGTCCTATTGATTTTAAACTTTGCATGACTTTCCTGTAGTAGTAAGGTACGATTTAGAAAGCGTAGCAACACTATAATCGTTTCCAGAATGTCCGTACGTCCATTTTAAACATGTTGATTTTTTTACTTTTTTAACAACAAATTTTTATATGTTCTAATTATCCGATTGATCTGATTTTTGGTATACTGATTCCTGGGACAACAAAATTCAATATTATAAGCGAAGCAACTTTATAATCAAGTCCTAAAAATGTAAGTATGTCCATACCCAGGACGGAATTAATACCATAAAAAAACCTAGTTTTTACCACTTTTATGGTAAAATTTTACCAGCCTATACGATTTAAAAGGTGGTAAAATTTTACCGTAATCGTGGTAAAAACACTTTTGGTGGTACTCTGTGACGCTTTTTACCAGCGATTTTTACCACAATTATCGGTAAAATTTTACCAGATTTCCGGTAAAATATTACCATTTTAGGACGCAAATTTATACCAGATTTTGACCAATTTTTACCACTTTTTTGGTAAAATTTACCGCAAATTTCTGGTAGATTTTACCGAAAAAGTGGTAAAACTGTTCAACACCTGGTAATATTTTTGCCCTAAACTGGTAAAATTTTACCAGAAATAGGGTAAATATGGTAAAAATTTACCAATAATTGTGGTAAAAACGGGTGGTAAAAATCACGAGAAAGTGGTAAAAAACGACCTTAATTATAGAAAAACCTCGCTTGTACACAAAACGCAAAAATAAAAAAAAAATTGTTTTCATTATTAACTTTATTGATTGAAACACTTTTTTTACATAATGATTTACATAGGTACGATAGCGCGATACTATATAGGTATATATTCACAGAAATTTTCTTAATTAGTCTATAATTCTAGACGTGGTTTAAATGACCAAATATTACATAGTTTTACAGATAATATAACTGCATGTTTAATCGGTTTAAGCTGAGAAATTAACACAAATATACATAGGTTTTAATTGCTGAGATCTGGATTCTAATTGTACTTTATACTAGAACATTTTTATACAAGAAAAATATATCACGAAGTTACTTTCCATTATTAAATTTTCAAAAATTTTGCTATATAGGAATAGCGGTTTCAAATATAATATTATATGAATATTTTCATCGTCAGAACAAAACTGTCAAACTGTCATATAGATTAATGTACGTACAAATTAAAGGTGGTTAAACATATTTTTGACTCAAGATATCTTGATATATATCACTTTTTTATCACAAATAGTTTATATATGATCTGACTGGAAGGACTATTATACATCAGCTTACTTTTGTCCTTCTTTTCTTTGTTTTTGCCTCTTGTGAAAGAAGACGCGGCAGTCTGGGCACATATAGGTGCATTCGATGAGTCTCGTGTTCAATGGCAGCTCGCTTCGGGGACTGCGTCCATGGGCGCATGTCTTGATTTTCCCCGGTGTTGCACTTCTTTTGCGCCTACTCAGTTTTGATGCTGGCGTGATTGTAGGAGGGGGTGGTTCAAACATCTCCTGCTCATCATCTGACACCCCATACACTGAAATTAAAATATTTTTTAAAATTACTTTTTTTTACAAAAAAATACTTCAATTTTACAATAGTTTTTTTTTCTAGCCTAACCTAACCTAGTGTATTAATAGAAAGAGTAATATTTCTAGTTTTAACCTAGCCTAGCCTAGCCTAGCCTAGCCTAGCCTAGCCTATTCTAACCTAACCTAACCTAACCTAACCTAACCTAACCTAACCTAACCTAACCTAACCTAACCTAGTGTAATAATACAATGTAGTACAGAAATGTTTCACTATATGCTTTGGGCACAGTCGCTAGTATAAATATTGTACTATACCTGGGCTTTTTGGTCCTGGATTCTTTATGTTCTCATAAATTATATCAAAATCCGGTTGGTCTTTCATCCTGAAATTAAACAATCTATACTACAAAGTAAAACGATTTTTGTTTGTATGTAGCGAAGGATCTTGTTAACCGCTGAACCGATCGGGTTCTTCTCATAGGTACCGGCAAGGGAAGGGAGTGGCAAAAGAAACTTTAAGGATATACTTCATATTAGAGGGTTTAGCGTACAGAAAAATCATTTACAACACAGTCGTCAGGATAAAGTAGTAAAAAAATTTTTTTAAAAATCTTACTTTGCTGGTGTTTCCATAACAGTGACTTCCTTAACCTCGTTCTCATCCGAATTTTCTGGAGAGCCAGCTGCAGCTGTTTTGTTCCTGAATTAAACAATATATATATAATAATCTATTTAAATTAAGTAGTAAACTTTTTGGTTCCACATTTACCCCTTCCACCTTACCCAGCTAGAGGCGTACTTGCTAGTACTCGCTTTTAATAAATAAAGGAACACGTTGAATTTGTCTTTACAGAAAAATCATTTACAACACTGTCGCCCGGATAAAGTATGAAAAAATAATATTAAAAGAAATATCTTACTTTGCTTCTCCTTCCATAACAGAGGCTTGTCCGACCTTCTGGTCATCCTTTTGTGCCGCCGGACATTTCTCGGATTGCTCCCTGAATTAAGCAATCATATTATTATTAAATAGTAAACTTTTTATGGTCCACATTTACCACTCCCACCTTACCCCTAGAGGCATACTTGCTATAGTTTTGTAATATATAAAGGTGAATTTGTCTGTACCGAAAAATCATTTACAACACAGTCGCCCGGATAAAGTATGAAAAAAGATTATTAAAAGAAACTAGTGGCTACGCCCCTAGAAACCTCTAGGGGCACTTAAGGTTGGAAGGGGAAAAATCAACATCTTCCCATTTTCAATTTCAGTTTCAGAAGAGTAAAAATATTTTTTGGGGAAGGGGGTGAAGACACCCTGCACAAAAATAGTTTAAAACCTTTCCAGGACCTATAAGAAGCTTCACTTTAAAGGAGAACAATATCGGTTTAGCGGTTACCCTTCGGGACAGACAAAAAACGCTTACTACTTTATATAACAGGATATCTTACTTTGCTTCTCCTTCCATAACAGAGGCTTGTCCGACCTTCTGATCATCATTTTGTGCCGCCGGACATTTCTCGGATTGCTCCCTGAATTAAGCAATCATATTATTATTAAATAGTAAACTTTTTATGGTCCACATTTACCACTCCCACCTTACCCCTAGAGGCATACTTGCTATAGTTTTGTAATATATAAAGGTGAATTTGTCTGTACCGAAAAATCATTTACAACACAGTCGCCCGGATAAAGTATGAAAAAAGATTATTAAAAGAAACTAGTGGCTACGCCCCTAGAAACCTCTAGGGGCACTTAAGGTTGGAAGGGGAAAAATCAACATCTTCCCATTTTCAATTTCAGTTTCAGAAGAGTAAAAATATTTTTTGGGGAAGGGGGTGAAGACACCCTGCACAAAAATAGTTTAAAACCTTTCCAGGACCTATAAGAAGCTTCACTTTAAAGGAGAACAATATCGGTTTAGCGGTTATCCTTCGGGACAAACAAAAAACGCTTACTACTTTATATAATAGGATATCTTACTTTGCTTCTCCTTCCATAACAGAGGCTTGTCCGACCTTCTGGTCATCCTTTTGTGCCGCCGGACATCTCTTGGATTGCTCCCTGAATTAAGCAATCATATTATAATTAAATAGTAAACTTTTTTTTTGGTCCACATTTACCCCTCCCACCTTACCCCTAGAGGCATACTTGCTAGTTTTGTAATATATAAAGGTGAATTTGTCTGTACCGAAAAATCATTTACAACACAGTCGCCCGGATTAAATACCAAAAAAAGAAGTGAAAAAAATTTCTTACTTTGTTTGTGTTTCCAAACAAGCGATCTCCTCTTCCAAAGAAGCAATTTTTTGCTTTGCTGCCCTAAGGTCTTGTTTTATTTTCTGCATTGTCTCCCATCCATCGTCGTCCCTGAAAAATAAAAAAAAATAATACTAAAGTAACAGGATGTCCGTGTTTATGTACCGAAGGATCTCGATAACCACTGAACAGATCGGGTTCTTCTCATAGGTACCGGCAAGGGAAGGGAGTGGCAAAAGAAACTTTAAGAGATATACTTCATATTAGAGGGTTTAGCGTAGCTGCTAATTTGAAATATCAGGGGTGTATATCCTATATGGGATCCCCTGTTCAGGTGGTGGGGGGAAAATAACTAAAATATGTGTGGTAGGACCAAAAATTTTAGTTCTTTCAATATTTCTCCATTTCCGTCCCTACTTGGTGAGATAAAAATAGGTGGGAAAAAAATACAAAATTTTGTACCACGGGAACAAAATAAATCTTGTGCGTAATGTACACCCCTGAATGAAACTATAATTATTCGCCATAACAATAATGTTTATCCTACTCTTTTCAATCCGGCTACTACCACCTTCCGAACAGAAATAGAATGGTAACAAAAATAAATAAACTTACGTAGTGCAATCCAAAGTTAGGTTCAAATCTTCTGTATCAGACGATTTAGGAGGGGTATCAGTCAGGTCATCCAGCTTAGCAGGCAGCTCAGGCTCAGACACACTCATTTCGTTCTTCTGTTTTTCGCTATCACTGAAATATATAAATATATATTATATATCCCAGGTAATCGGACCTTTGCCCAAAGAAGTAATTACCAAAAAATATGTAATATGTATTTATGTAATTATGTTGTGATGGATTGTCGAATCTGATTCGATGAATGGTTACCAAAATATAGCTAGGGACGGACGGACGGACAGACAGACAGACAGACATCATTCTACTTCGTTTTATACATATTAAAATATTACTCACCCACTTGTGGTTTCCGGCTTCTGTTCTTCGTGCTGTTCGTCTCTCTCTAAGTCGGCTGCTGCTGTGGCTGTCATGTCGGACATTCTATATTAAATTTGAAAAGAAACAAATTATCACTGGTAATTAAATTTTCATTAATAAATGTCCAAAAAACTGACGTAGGGAATTTTAATATAATAGGGTGGCCAGCAAGATCACATATTGGTATATCTTATATTGTAAACAAGTATATAGACAAATTTAACATTTACAAAAAGTTTATACAAATTTGAAACGTTCTCTTTTTTAATACAGCACATAAACATTACGCATTTTACCATGGAAATCTACCACCGTATTAATTAAAACATTCCCTACGATAACTGTCATATATATAATATTTTTATACAAAATTAAACAAATATATAAAATTAACAAAAGCTAGTTCTGAATACTTTTTTCCTTAGTTTAGGGGGTAAACTACAACTGCTATATACTGAATTACAAAAAATGCGACAGATTATACAACAAAAAATTTTCAGTTTAAGCTCTTAACTTTAAGCTCATTAAACTTAATTGGTGGAAAGGGGTAGTTTCACAAAATGCATTTGAACTTAATTTTGTGAATTGCATATTTTTCTTTGTTAAGATGGTAAAAGTACGTGGTAGAAAATTTAACTTTCTTCAAATTTATGCCATATAAATAGAGTTTAAACACATTTAAACAGGTTCAAATATACGGTTCACTAAATTAACTTCAAATGCATTTTGGGAAAAGACTCCTTTCTAGATATTATAAAAAAAAATTGAAGATGAAACTTATGACATCAAAAAAAATTACATATAAATATATATATACGTAAAGTCCTGGAATTATTGGGATTGACTGCGACCTATAATCAGGTCTTCGTCTTGTTCTTCGTCTTGTTCTTCGTCTTGTTCTTCGTCTTGTTCTTCGTTTTCAGACGAAGGTTCCGACGGATAATACTTGTCTCCATTCTGCCAGGGATGTATATTCTACATGGTTCGGATGTGTAATATGTTTTCCAAGAATGCTCAGGGATGTATATTAGATTTCATTAAATATAAATAGATGGAGGTAAGAAAAAAAGGTAATAATTAAGAAAACTGAAAACATTTGTAAATTTTAAAAATTTTTAGCCGTGGACAAACAATATTTCTTGTGCAGAATATACACCCCTTTCCCGAATCAGCTGTAATGTAGCTGCCAAAGATACCGTAATTGTTTATGTTTTGAGAACATTGTTGAGAACTTGCTCTCTGTGGTGGTCTGGAGGTTGATCTTTTCTTCTTCTCTAACTCATCATCTTCAGGCCTGTGTCCCTGTTCCCACAATCTTTGCTTCTTCATGTTGTCCTTTACTCGTTTGTTGGCATCTCTTCTTGTCCGAGCCTCACCACGCTGGCCGAAATCGGGCAAATGTGTATTTGTTCTGTTCAACATTTGCTGCAGCTTAATTTGGTTAGGTTGCTCACTGAGTTGACTATTACTACAACCTGGCTCTGGACTATAACTACAACCTGGTTCTGTGTTTACGTCTTCATCAGGATTTGATGTGCCTGCGCTTTCAGCATATTCCCGGCTTGAATTAATTTGTGCTGTGCTCGTGCTTGCTCTGCTCTGGTTTCTGTACAACACCGCATTAATTTGATTCGTTGATGGAAATGTTGTTTGTTTTCTGGGACGTTTAGGAACTTCTTTGGTAGGCTTTGGCTTTTGGGCCACTTTTGCTTTTGGCTTGCGTTGTTCTTCTTCTTCTTCACTACTACTACTACTGCCAGTTCCAGTGTCTGGGTCTGATTGATGACCTTCATCTGTCTCATCACTCTCTGGTGCTTCTTCTTTGATGTCAGAAAGTAATTCACCTTCTTCTCCATCTTTTTTCCACTTTGCTTTTTCTCCTACAAAGAAATAAAAAATGTTAAAGCAAATGTACATAATTGTAGCTTCAATATTATTTCCATACCTATATGAACATTAGTTACTATTAATCAGATTCAAATGAAAACAAGCAATATTTTTTACCCTATATTAATATGCCAATCAAAGATAAAAGGGGGAATTTTGCATTGGCAATTGCTTTATAGGGGTACAATATGGAACTGTGAAGAAACGGCGTCGCCACCGCCGAGGACCGCCAATAAAAGCCCCAAAAAAGTGTCACTTTCGCCCACCCCCCCCCCCCCATTTATTACATTAAGACCTGTAACTTACCGTCAATGTTGATGAGTTCTAAAATTTCCATTTGGTTGTATATAGAAACATTTGAGCCTACTGCAACAACCTCATAATGACCCGTGTGGTTGTGAATTATAATGGCAAGTTTGGGTAATATTATTCCACATGGATGTATCCGAATTTCCTTACTTGCATTGCCGTCATTCTTGCCCTCATTGTCCTCAACCTCCACAATTTCGTCACTCTGGTTTCCGTCATCTTCGTTATCCACCTCGAATGATGGTTCATTGTCCAGCTGTAAACTTTTCTTGGTTTTTGCTTCGGCTTCCAATGCGGTTTGCCTTCGCTCCCGGTTCTTTGGAATGATCGCCACATCATCTAAATAATTATTATAGTCATTATTTCAAATAGTATAAATGTTACCCCCCCCCCCCCCCCCCCCCTCCAAGGAAATAGCTTAAAATCACCGCAGGACCAATACACAGAAGAGTAGAATCCGATCTCCAGGATACAATTAATACCATAAAAAACCTAGTTTTTACCACTTTTATGGTAAAATTTTACCAGCCTATACGATTTAAAAGGTGGTAAAATTTTACCGTAACCTCGATCGATTCAGTGGTTACTGAGATCTTAAGCTTCTGACGGCCGGACAGACATTAAGCTACTTAGTATTATAGATAGCGGCTGCGCCCATACAAATTTTAGCCTAAAACCCTGTCAGGGCCTGTACGAAGTTTCCCTTAAAACAAAATTAATCCACAGGGTTTTTATCTAAGACTACTTCTCAACTAAAATATTAATAAACTTAAATTTAGGTGATACAGTTCCTACGTTTTTCAAACTATAAATAACAATACCTTCGGCATCCTCATCATTCTCATCACTGCTGCTTTCCTCCACGACACTTGTTGCCTTTCCAGTCACCTGTCTCTCGTTACTGTTGCCTGTAAATAATTAATTTATACATTAATTTTATACGTTTCCAAACAAAAAGCAAGTACTGAAAACATTTTTCCACCCCCCCACCCCCCCTACTTGGTTGAAAAAAAAATTTTAAAAGGAAATGTGTTGTAGGAGGGATAGAATAAATAAATCATAGAGTTCTTTAAATATTTTTCAATTTTCCCCCTACTTGGTGAAAAAAAACTAGGGGGGGGGGAAGAAAAATTTAAAAAAAATTAGTAGCAGAGGAAAAAAAATCTTGTGCAGTATATACACAATACGAGGAAAGATAAAACTTATAAATAATAATTAATGTTCAACAAATATGTACCTGTGATTGAATTATTTCGTCCATAAAATTCTTTCTGTCTTTGCAGTGGTGGAAAGTTTGGTGGTTGTTCATCATCTTGCATTGGGACTGTATCATCAAGATTTCCCACATTTTGGCCCTCATCGTCTGTTTCAGAAATAATTATCTTCTTCGACTTTTTCGAGCCCTTTCCATGCTTCTTCCTTTTGGAGCTTGTGATGTTTTTAAATACATTTACTTTGGGTTTATTATTGGACTGGCTGTTGACAATTGGATCTTCATATAACCTACGTGGCTTTACTGGGTGCTTTACTGGTTCTGGAGTTACTGCTGGATTCTCCGCGGGTAAGTCATTCCCAATCTGATCATCATTTGAATTCATTTCAACGTCGTCGGCTCCGTCATCAATTACAAGCTCCTCACCATTGTTGCTTTCTTCATCAGCAATGTTTTCCATACCATTTTCTTCAACAGCATTGCCTTCAGCTTCATTGTCTTCAACAGCATTGCCTCCCCCCTCATTGTCTTCACCATCAGTGGATACATCAGCAGTGGAATCATCAGCAGTGGAATCATCAGCAGTGCAATCATCAGCAGTGGATTCATCAGCAGCATTCATCTTTCTATTTCTTGAAATTCTAGTTGCTTTCTCACTGGCATTGTGAATCTTTGTCTGTTCTTCACTCATTTCTGGTTTCAAATTGGTTGTGGCGTACGAATAATACATTACAGCTCTTTGTATAACCTTCTTATTACTATGGACTGTCTTGAAAAATTGCTTGGGGTTCTTTGCCATGTCTGCATAATCTTTGATCTGAAATGAATTTCTCGACCTGTCATTGTTTATTCTCAAGTAAATCGGGTTCTTTCCTTGAACTTCGTGGGGTAAGCAACCCATTGAGTGGGCACCTAACATGTGGTAAAATTTCCTGTCTTCGGCTGTAACACCTGGTGTTGAAGTTGTGATTGTCTTCGGTTTAATACGCCGCTTAATTCTTTGTATCTCTGCAGGGGCCAGATAAAATTCACACATCTGTAAGGCTGATCGTTTCTGTGCCTTTTCCTTCTTGTCTTTCTTGTCTTTCTTGTCTTTCTTGTCTTTCTTGCCTTTCTTATTGCTTGTCTCCTTCCTTGGCTTGATTTCAAAAACCTGTTCATACGTGTAGTTTGGGGTTGACAATGCGCGTTCTTGTTTTCGCGTTACCAGCCCTCGAAATAGCCTCCAGCAGACAGGATCCTCATTAGCAAGCATATAATCTTGGGCCCTCTTCTTATTTTCACAAAAACCAGTCGCGTCCTCTTTAAAAGTGTGTTCGAAATTGCGCAAGAACCTAGATAAAAAAAGGGTTTATATCAAAACAGTCTCAATATATAACATATAACATATATCAAGAAAAGATGAACTAAAAGTCTTGCCACATAAAAAAATACATGGTACAAAATTGAAATTCTTTGAAACATATGCCATAGAAATGTAGTTTAACAATTTAACAAGAATACAATATGCAGTTAACATTTCGTGAAACTACTTTTTTAACTAAAGAACATTGAAATGCATTTTGTAAAACTACCACTTTCACATTTAATAGACGCGGAATAGATGCGATAAATAATTGAATTACCTACAAGCTTGTATGTGGTTCCTCACTAGAAAAAGGTCGCTTGAAGACACATAGGTTCCTGTTCTCCACAAATTTGGTGGGATAGCTTCATCTAGGTACGTCTCGTTAAGCACTAACTTACAATGATCCAAGAAACGATCCACTGAAATAATAATGAAATTTTCAATTAACTCTGCATAGGTACATGTTTATTATTGTACCAGGGGTGTATATTCTGCACAAGATTTATTTTCACAAATAAAATATATATATAAAAAGATTATTGTACATGGTCACCTGCTAGCAAGAATAGGAATGCCCCTTTTATTCGGTTTATTTCCCTTGCCCCCACCTCCCTTCTCCCTGTTTTAAACGTTTTCTCATCATGTCAAATTTACAAAATAATATTTACTTACCAGTTTCGTCATCAATAACTTCCGGAGCAGTCCAAAAGGCAGCTGTGATGCGGGCGTCAAAGGTGAACTGCTCGAACACGACATACAGGAAGGTTATGATGTCGCGGCATACTTTCAGTAAGGTTTGCCAGCCTATATCCACTTTCAGTGAGTCTTCGAAATTTTGGATGAAAAAGATAATTTCTTCTCTTCTCATATAACCATCTTTTTCCAAGGGGTCATGGTTCTTTATTCTTTCTCTGTAAAAATCTGGTGAGAAAATCTGGTCCACGACATCATCCTGATTCTCACTAGGCCCTTTATTCGCCTCCTCCTCATCAAGCTCATCCACATTGGTCAGTCTTCTTAGATCAGTCACCAAGGTTTCCACAATTTGGCCGGTTTTCTTCATTTCTGTTTTCAGGGTTTTAGTATTTTCAGCCATATCTCTTGATACACTGTCTTGCAGGTCTTTGATTTCATTCTTCACTAACTCATGGTTTGTGGACGTTTTGTTTACCAAGTTTCTGATGGACGCATTAATGGGCTCTAATTGATTTTTCATTTGTGAGGTCAAGAAAGTACGTAGCTGCTGAAATTGGTTCTGAATTTGGTTCATAACGGCCCCGGTGAACAAATCCTTAAAATGAAACATATTAAACCACATATTTTCAAGTCTTGGTATTTTAAAAACTATGTGGTAGAAAAGAAGACTATCCACAAACAAGAGCAAGTGATCCTAAGCATCTTCCATCATTTTTGGACTTTGACAAACAAAAAAACTTGGTAAAATTTGACCAACTTTTTGGTAAAAATTGACAAGGTAAATTTTTAGGCTAAGTTCAGATTTTTGGACTTTGACCAAAAAATCAACTTGGTAAAATTTGACCAACTTGTTTGTAAAAATTTACAAGGTAAATTTTTATTGGTCAATGTTTACCAAAAATTTAGTCAAATCTTACAAGTTATTTTTTCCAGGCTAAGTCGATATATATCCTAAATAATTGTAATTTGTATCCTCTGGATGACAAAATGAAATAAAAATAATACCTCGCTTTCTTCCATCTCACCAGAAGGGCCAGATGATCCCTGGGGTCGTGATGACTGGGACTGGGATCGTGATGATGTTGCAGGAGGAACTACAACTCTCGCGGTCCGTTGACTCGCGGAGTGGTGCCGTGCCCGTGGAGATGGAGGTGGGGTAATATTTATTGGCCTCATTGGAGATGTTGGGGTTCTAGTTGTGTTCTAAAAATAATATAGATAATTATTGTAAAGCATTACTTACCGAGGATTATAGTTTTAAACAACACCGGCATTATCCTAATTTTTTTCTTCTATTTTTTAAAACTTTACCCTCCCCCCCCCCCTCTCCCGACAAAATGACTGTGTTAGGTTAGGCTAGGTTAAGTTATATGGTTAGAGGGACCCAATTTGTTCAACGGTTAACGAGATTTGTTGGTACAAACCCACAAACAGACATCATGTTAGTAAGTTTAGTTTAACAACAAAACACCAACAAACCAAAAACCGATAACAATAAAACTTAAAATCCTACCTTTGCTGTTGTACCTTTGCCACCTCCAGTAGATTTGTTGCTTCCAGTTTTGGCACTTGGAGCTTTGGCACTTCCACCTCTGGCACTTAAATTAGGTTTGCCACCTCCAGTAGGCTTGTTGTTCTAAAACAAGAAATAATTGTTGTATTTACAATGCATAAAAAGATATTAGATAGCAGTGGCTACGCCCCTAGAATTTTAATTACTAATATCAAATGTTAAACACACTGTGGAAAATTAATAAATAATTATACTTGGTCAATAATCTTTTGTGGTCTGTTAAGCATGAACCGATAAGGTTTTCCTTTCGATCCGGTAACATGCGAATTTATAAGTTTTAAGAGCGAAGGGTAGCAGCAATTTGTACAATAGTAAATTAGGCCTTAAATATAATTTTTACCTTTACAGAACTAGCACTCTTTCCAGTCCTCGTCATTTTGGGATCTAGCTTGATCAATTGCCAGTCGAAGTTACGCTGTTGGATCCAGGTCGTTGGCATGGGCAATTTGCATAGTTTTAAATCTGAAATGTGTAGACAGAAATTAAAATTTTATGTAAAATTAAATTAAATTGCAAACATGTACTCTTTCAAATTACAGACTAGACTTATAACACTTTAACTTCATACCCATCGATGGCCAAAAAGGTAGGGTTTTGCTAAATTTAGTTGAAATGCCTTTTTTAAAATTAGCTATAAAAAATAATTTTAATGAAAAAATATTTTAAAGTACATTTCACATAAATTCCAAATAAAGAGGGAAGGGCCTTCAGTTGAATTTTACAACATTTTACATACATATTATAACAAAAGGGGGGGGGGGGGGGGGGGGAAGTGACACTTTTTGAAACCAAAACTAAAAGTCAAAGGAACTGAACTAAAGAAACAGTTACAGATCTGTAATTTTGCATGGCAGTTGTTTTATAAGGGTACAATATGGAACTTTTAGTTTTGGTTTCAAAAAGTGTCATTTCCCCCCCCCCCCCTTTCTCTGCTTTCAATGTACAAAATTAAATTCCGATAGGAATTACGATGGAGACATCTTGATGCAACAGGTGTACGGAGATATGTGCTACTCTGTACTTCAGTAGGTTGGAGGCTAGTTCTGTTGGAGGATGGCTATAGTCTTCGGGATCGTCAGTCTTGCCTACTCCTAATACCAGGGGTGTATATTTTCAGTGTTTAAAACCATAAAACTTAATTCATATTTCCTAGACCCCCCCTCCCCCCTTTACCACACTCTCCTCCTGGCATGATAAAGAATTACAAATAAATTGTGGTAGGTTAAAAAGGAATTAGATGAAATGTATAGTTCATGAAATATTTCTATACAACAATTAATCATGTGCAAAATATACACCCCTACCTATTATTCTGGAATCTTCAGGAAAGGTGTATGCCGGAAAAAATGTCCTCACTTTGTGGACCAACCATACTGTTTTATCACGACGGCAGTCTGGGACAAAGTAGAGGTCTTGGCAGTCTGTATAGAATTGATTTCTTTCGAACTTTCGTTTGTTGGCATTCCTTTTTCCCCTGACAGCCAGCTTTTCATTTATGTACGGTTTCACTGTGTGAAATATCAACAATCTAAATATGTCATTTATGTCATTAATGGCTGTTAAACGGAAAGGTATGTTGCTGGTGAAATCGTTATAGCTTAAGTGTTTGATCAGCAATACACGGAAAGAAAGTTATGTTACATTTTTAAAAATTACATTAAAATTTGTAAAGAGTGGGGGGGGGGGAGAAGTGACACTTCTTGAAACCAAAACTAAAAGTCAAAGGAACTCAACTAAAAAAAAATAGTATTACCTGTTTGAAACCTCTTTAAGGCCAAAATTATATCCTCGGATGTAAGTTGCAATCACATGATTGGCACTTTCGAAAGCATAACAACTGAACGCCATGGATGGTCCAAACCGGCGGACATGTTCCGGCATATGGTAAAGCATGTGAGTATTGTAACTCAAGCACGATTCGCCGTACATCTCCGCCAATTTTGAGTTCAGGACCATTATCATGGTCTTGAGCTCAGCCACACGTTCAGTTGTTATATGCTCTTCGAGACAGCGCAATATGTGGAATAAAAACTTGCATATCAGACGTTGTTCATCTTTAAGATTTGCCAACTGGAAAAAAAAACATTGTAATAATTTAAGGGAAAACTAGCTCTTTCGCCCCTAGCCTCTAGGGGCTTCGCCCTATATACTTATTGGAAGTCCACCCTCCTCAATAGAAATATATATATAATATAGCACACGTGCGCAAATTTAAAAAGAATGTTATTGCTATACAATATAATGAAACTGAAATAAGCTTTAAATTCTAAAAAGATTATAATATGGTAAAAACCTACCTCTGCATAAAATATCATATGGTAAAAGCCCAGTACTTTGAATTCAGAACTTTTCAAATTGAGGGCTAGCTTCTTCTCTGTCAGGCGCATGATGGACGTACGGGGAACGCGATCAAAATCGCCAACAAGCTTCAATTGATCGTTGATTTCATCTATAATTGGAGTTACTGCAGTTCATGGTAAAATATGGGTGATAAGGAGAAAATTTTCAAAATTTAAGTTCTTTAAACTTTTCAAACTAACACTCTTTTAAGCGGCATAACAAGGCGTACAAATAATGTGTAATAGACATAAATCTAAAAATGCAGAATTTTATCGCAGTGCCGAGAAATGCGCGAAGAAAACACCTATTTTACGCGTCATTTCTTTAGTCAAATGCAGTACATCCCTGTAATTCTCTCCATTTGAACTAAGTCTTCTTCTTCCAACTCTGGATAACTATTACGTCCTTTCTTCAGGTACGTCATCACTTTCTTTACATAGCCCAGGTGCAACGCGTGCATCGGATCACTGGGGGTATCTTGTATTAAATCCAAGCTCGGGTCAAGCTCAGAAAAACTGGTTTTCATGTTCTGATTATTTTCCTCTAACTTGCGGAATTTCTCGTCAGACCTCGGCGTACCCATATTTTGACTGTCACTGGGGTAAAATACATTCATTGATTCGAACAATACCAAGTTCTTTTGACGGAGATAAGTCTGTGAAAAAGCCATCCCTGGAAGGTCACAGTGTGGGCATCCATTTTTTGATCCATGGCCAAGAATGCCGAATACATCGGCTCTCGCAACGGCATCGTGGATGATGGTTCTACATTGAAAGGTATGTCCAGGTAATCCTTCTTGAATTAGTTTGTTGATGAATCGGGTAACATTATCCAGAAAGTTGTAACTGTAGGGACGCCTCCTCGTCTTCTCAAATATGCTGACTGGCAATATAACACTGAAATCCTTGTTGAAGAATAACCTGAAATAATAAAGAAGAATTAATAATAATAGCATTTAATAACTTAGAATTAAAATTGTAGTTACTGATTTATAAAACGTAAAGGCTGGTAAAATTTTACCGTAAAAGTGGTAAAAACTAGGTTTACTTATGGTATTAATTAAGTCCTGGTATACAGTAAGACAGATTTTTATATATGTATGCAATAGAAAAAAGTATCAATTGTAAACTTAGTTTTCTTTTTTATTTCTTTATTGAATGGTTTCCTAAACTTTGGCTTTAAAAATCTGGGCTGTCAATTGATGTAAAACAAATATTTCGATATCCTTTGAAATATAGGGTGCCATTCCTAAAAAATATTTTTTCGAGGGTCATGCTGTATATGAAAAGAACTTTATCCCAACCCAACCCTTTCAAATCCACAATATATTAATTACTTACCTAATCCAGACAGTATAATAGGAGATATGAGATCCCTGAGCTGCTTTCACTCCGTCGCCCGAGATGTCAAAAGTTATATGATCATCAACGGCCTGTTGTCCATTCAACCGTTTAAAGTCTGTGATGGCGTCTTGGAGGATCTCATAGGTAGGGAATCTGGAAAAAGAAATATATTTTTAACTAATAATAGCTTATAATATTGTTCTCAAGTTGTCGCAGGAAGCAATATACCAAAGAATGATCAAACTGATAATTAGAACACTTGAAAGTTTGTTGTTAAAAAAGGAGAAAAATCGACATGTTTAAAATGGACGTACGGAAATTCTGGTAATGATTATAGAAATGCTACGCTTTCTAAATCGTATATAAACATACCTGCACTCAATCAGTGAACCAGGAGCATTTGTAGGATTATATTTGTTTTCTTTGATTTCAACTTTGTATTTGGGTTTGAATAATGTATTATATGACGGAAATTTGAAAATACACGAGCGTTTCAGAATTGCCAGGATGATTCTAACTTTGTTGTGAGAGATGGGGTTGTCTAGAACACAAACGCTTCTGAAATCATTAACAATTTCTTTCTCAAGTTCTGTAAGATGTTTGAAGGGATCCCCGTCATGATCGCCATCAGGTTCGCCATCAGGTTCGCCATCAGGTTCGTCATCAGGGTCATCGTCATCATCTGGGTCAAAATCATCTTCAGGTATATCAAACAATTCGACGTGTTCCCAGTCCTCGGCATCTTGAATGCTGTCATTGTCTGCATCATTATTATCGTTGGTATTATTGTTGTTAATATTGTCTACAACAATATTAATGTAGTTTGTTTCTTCAGGATTGTTATTTAATCGCTCCAAAACTTGGTTTGCGTAGCATTGATAACATATACTTTCGGTTTCCTTTGTGAAGTTGGTATTGCAGCCTGTACAAACTTTACCTAAAAAAATACGATGTTAAACATGGTGTTTTATAGTTATAAACCTTCCCGGGACCTATGTGAAGGTACCCTGTAAAGGAGAACCCAATCGGTTCAGCGGTTAGCAAGATCCTTTTGAACAGACACACAGACATCCTGTTACTTTAGTATAAGGATAATGCCGTAAAGAAAAACTAGTCAAATTAGAAAGTTAAAAAATTAAAAATTCCAGAAAAAGTAGATAAATGTAGAGAGTGGGTGAAGGTGGGTTAGGTTAAGGGATCCCATGTAGAATATACACCCCTGGAACAAGGATATCTTGAGACAAACTTAACTAACGTTTGATCAAACCAATTGTTTGAAATTTAGATTGAAAGGAAAATAAAAAACAAAAATTGGGAGACAATGTTTGTGGGAATTTGGACAAACAAACAACAAACAGACAGACCGACATCGTTCTACTTTATATTACAGATATTGTAGGTTACCTTTTGACGATGCAGTTTCGTTCTCATATTCCACATCCATCAAATCCTCCTGCTGTTCTTCTTCTAGTAATGGCTGACTGTCTTCACTTTGTGGAGGTTTCTTGCGCCATTTTCTGGTTCTCGTTGCAGTACAGAAGAGTTTTCTTATGGACCTCAGTTTATGCTGCAACTGGAAAAAGATTACATAATTAGTGAATTACTTATTTAAAATAATATAGGGGAGTTGTTATGGATCGTTATTTGGGCAAGCTACACGTGTCAATTGATTACAGTACATATGACTATACTGGTGTAAGAGCAAGCATGTTTATAGTGCGCTGACTGCAAGTGAAAAATAGAAATTAAAGTCGAGCATAGATTATACTTTAAGTACAGTAATGAAAAGTAAGGTCTCATCTTAAATATGTAGAAATAATTAGTTGTAAAAAGTCACCTGTACATTTTTCCTCTTATCTCCACTTCTTATACGCTTCAGTAGAGCTTTAGAGAGTGTACCAATCAAATTGTCTCCCATTGCAATAACGTCTAACAGGGGTGTATAGGTAACTCCTGAAATAAGAAGTATATGTTATAATCAGGGATGTATATTCTGCATGGGATCCCCTGCTCAGGGGGGGGGGGGGGTGGAAATAAAAAATAAGTGGTTGGAGGAAAAAAAAATGTAAAAATTAAGAAAACTTAAAACATTTTTTCCATTTCCCCCCCCCCCCCCCCTCCTTGGTGAAAAAAAAATAAAGAAATGTGTGGTAGGAGGGATAAAATAAATGAAGTATAGAGTTCTTTAAATATTTTTCTATTTCCCCCCCTACTTTTTCAGAAAAATCTAGGGGGGGAAAAAAAATAAAAAAATTTGTAGCAGGGGAAAAAAAATAAATCTTGTGCAGAATATACACCCCTGGTTATAATAATAAGGTTATTACTTGTTTACATATAACGAAAGAAGGAGAAAGTAAAAAAGGGGGGGGGGGGGGGAGTGACACTTTTTGAAACCAAAATTAAATGTCAAAGGAACTCACAAAATAAAGAGTTAGAGTTACAAACAAGAAAATACCCTTATTTATTCTTTGATTGTGTATAAAATTAATTAAACTTACCTATCAAAATTGTGATCCAATTATACATACGTCATCCAGCGTTGGTCTGACATTTTTTTACTTTGAAAAAAATAACTATATACAATATATACATAAAATTTTGTTTGTTCCAGTCCTGACCTGGATAATACCTATATAAATTTCCTGCCTTCCCTGAAAAGCCGACGAACGCATATATAATCGAGCCCCACTGGTCGTGACTTTTGCAGAATTCTGCAGTTGCATGGAGTTTTATTATAACAACAATGTTGAACCCAGAAAATTTGTTAATTTGCTATAAAATAAATAATAATAAATAATAAAAAACAACATAACAAAAATATCAAAAAACAAAAACAAAAAATAAAACATATCAATTAAGATCTCCTAGAGAGCTATAGCCAGAAGCTTAAAAAACTGTACACGTGCATACGTAATCGTCGGCTTTAGGGGTAAATAATGTTTATTAATGTTTATATGCAGGAAATTATATATCTGCACGACCAGTGGGGCTCGATCACTGTCACCATGGGTACTTAATTATAAAATATATGGGCGCTGCAATCAAAGAGAGGTTAACGTAAATGTTCTGAAAGAACAAATTGATGTTATCCTCTTAGGAAATACCCCCCCCCCCTAGAAAAACGGCCCCTGGCCTCTACCTAGCCGTATAACTTAACCTAGCCTAACCTAACCCAGCAATTTAGTTTGGGGGGGGGGGGGGATGGGGAGTTAAATAATACAAACAAAATTTTCTAAGAGGATAACGCCACAAATTACAATTAAAATTCGCTTTCAGCATGGATATCCGGAGGCTGGATGAAATCGCCGGCGGCGAGCTCGGCTTCTCCTAGCTTCTCCTTTCTCTTCCCTGAAAGGAAAGAACATTGAATTAAAAATGAGAAAACTAAAGCGTTTTTTAATGAAGAAACTCAAAGAATTCTGAAACATTTTTTGGTTAAAAACAATTTTTTCCCCTGCTACAAAAGACAACTAGCCATGAACAAGAGCATGTGATTTGAAGCAACTTCCATCATTGATCCACTTATTTCTTTTTTCCCCCTCCCCTCCCCCCCCCCCGGAGCAGAATATACACCCCTGCAATAATTTCGTAGTTTTTACCTTGTTACTCTGGGTTTTATTTAGAAAAAAGGGCTGACGTTGGTGAGGAAAGGTGCACAGTCGGCTTCATGGTCAATGACACGTCTCTCGGTATCATCCAGGCGGGGTCTCTCGTTCTCGTAGAGATTCTCGGGCATAGGTTCAATCTTCTTTAAGTGTGTCTCTACCCAACCGTGATGGTATAAGAGTTTTACTATTTCAACAGCGTCATCAATGCCACATGATTCTTCTTGAACTCGAATATTTAGCTTGGAGAAGAGTCTCAACATCCTAACCATGAGGGCGTCCCATCTGTCATGCAGCTCGTGGTATTGGTATGGATCCATCCTAATTTGAGGAATGATTATTTTGTTTGTCTTGTTTATTTTTGGGAGGGGTGTGATTAATGTTTTTTAACTTTCCGGTATTTTATTTGTCCTTAAACAAGGGGGGGGGGGGGAGAAGGCCTGGAGCTCCGGAACCTGGAGGCCTATCCAAAAAATATTAAAACTTGGGAAAATTCATCATATAAGAATGATTTTATCCCTAATAACCTATACTCTCAGTCCAAAGATAAAGCCTATACTCCCTGTTTACGCAAATGTGTCAAAACTTCCCCCCCCCCCCCCCTATTTATTTAGAACAAATTTTGTAGCAGGAGAAAAAAAATAAATCTTATACAGCTAATATACACCCATACCTGTTATTATGATGTACGCGTACCCAGGTGATTAACTTGAATAGCCTGTTATTCAGAACTATCTGAAAAGGTAGAATATTTAAGAAATAAAAAATTACAAAATAAAAATAGCTCGTATTCATTCGAATCCGGTGGATAGGAACAGGTGTTCTCATTCATACGCCAAAAAACTAGGTAACTAGCATATCGTATTATATGCATGGTTTTCTACGAATATAAAAATCTAAAAGCATAAGATTAAAAACAGTTATTTTTAGCCAGTGCCTCCGGCACCTCTGGGCCAAAAAAGTAGTTTCATTCTTATAATTGTACTCCTATATTTGCGACAATCCGTTTATACTACGGTGCAAGACATATATTTATTAATTTTACATTTAAAAAAGTCCTGTATATTACGTAAGCTAAAAAGAGTCCCAAAAATGGGAGAAAAAACGAATACGAAGAATATTTTAGAAAGAATTTTCAATAATTAATGATAAAATTTGAATTATAAAACAGAATGATACATATTAACGTCTTAATTCACTGTAATTTCACTAAAAATGATTACTAAAATACAAAAATGCACCGTAGTCATATAGTCCAGTTGAATTATTGCGCCGATGGAAAGTTACGGTTGCCAACATACAGATTGAATAGGTGGCAAAACACTTTGCAAGACAGTTATATTTTTAATCGTAAAATTGCAACGAATAATAACATTTCATGAATTATATAAGTTATGCAGTTTTAATTAATTAACCGGTAAAATATTAAAATGATATTATATACATAAGGTGTTTTTTAAAGTTTGGCAACTTTGTCCAGCACGTTGATTTTATCATCTGAAAACAGGGTTACGAAAGTTAAATAAATGTAAATTTTTTTTAATGTGAATGTAATATATTTTTGGCAATGACTTAAATGAAATATCATCGATAAAATATAAAAAAATATATTGCAATGGATATAAAAGAAATATTTTTCAATATAAAGTTGTATACCTGTACAGAGCATGTGCATGAATGCCGCTATACCGATTGAAAACTATTGTAAACAATGAGTGTTATAGTTCAAGTCTCTTAGAGAAAATACGTGTTATATCCAAGTATGATTGACAGGAGATGGTCCATGTCACAAGATTTATATGAATGTCAGTTAAGAACTCCTAGAGAGCTATATATTCAGAAGTTTAAAAAAGTACCTTGCTATACTGGCATGATACTTGATGTTATGTCTACCAGTCTTGGCTGTTAGTGTTGATATATGGACCCTGCAATCAAAGAGATGATAGTCAGATGTTTAAAAAAGTACGTGTCCACCTTCAGTCTTGGCTGTTAGTATATGGACCCTGCAATCAAAGAGTGGTTTGCGTAAAAGTAAGTGTTTAAATAATTTTAATATAAAAACATTAATAATATAGGACCTTGAGCGTACGGTTTTAGGCTGCCTTCGATTAACGGTTTAAGTTTTACTAGCGGCTATGCCCCTTAGAAGCCTCTAGGGGCACTTAAAGTAGGAAGAGAAAAGTCGAGGCCTCATCCTATTTTTAATTTGAGTTTCAGCTATAGATTAAAATAAATAAAAAGCTTCGTTGTAAAAGAGAACAATATTAATATATATAATAGGATAATTGTTTTAAGCCTTTTTTAAACCTTTTTGATTTGATCTAAGAAACACTTTTTATCCTATTCTTAATATTAAATAATCCGGGTTTAATATATATGAATGTAAGAAATATTAATAAATTATATTTAAATTGAATATTGTTTTTCAGGTTCAGCAACACTGATTCATCAGAAATAACTATTTGGGCGCTGCAATTAAAGAAGGGCTCACTTAGTAGTAAGTTTTAAATAATGTAATAAAAAAATCAATATAATTTAGGACCTTACGCATGGTTTTAAGCTACTTCGATAAACTGTTTGTTTTATAATTTTTTAAACCTTTTTGATATATGATATAAGAACGACTTTTTATCCTATTCTTAATATTTAAAGTATTCTACTATTAATATATATAAATAATAATAGAAATATTAACAAATTATATTTCAATTAATATTGTTTTTCAGACTTAACCAGGAATCAGATTCGTGAGAAAATATATGGGCGCTGCAATTAGTGAATGGTTTACATAGAAGTAAGTGTTAAAATAATTTTAATAAGAACATGGATATCTTAGGCCATGTTATTAAGACTATCCTTTAACGAAACCTTTTTAATTCAACCTTGCTACGAAGCCTTGTGTGATACCGGTAGAGTGTTTGAGTTCTTAGGGAACCACACTAATTACATAATATTATCTTGAGTTAGACAGGTTTTATAAGCTGTAAACAGACTAATACAATTAGCTATATGTCATTATCTTTAAATTATTTATTATAATTTATATAATAGCACCTTTGAAATAAGCTCATATTATATCCAACCTATATTCGCCCTTTAAGGTTTATGATTGTTTTAAGCGTAACGAAGTTTTATACCCTTAATAGAAAGATATTATAAGATGTGTTTTATGTAAAATAATATTAAAAATATATATAAATTATATTTCAATTAATATTCTTTTTCAGGTTTAGCTTCGCACACAGCTGGGTGTATTCTCTGATTATAAGCTGACCGCAATTCGACCGTGGAACATTTCTTAAGCACCAACATGAAGCTGTTGCCATCAGAAATTCATCCGTTAAAAGTAAGTGTTTAATTATTTGTAATAAAAGATAGTTGGAATAATCCTACACGCAACTACGGCAACACCTCGGCCCCAAAAGGTAGTTTCCATGTATACAAGCATAACAAATATGAAGTTAATATACACAGACACACATCGAACTACCTTTATGAAACTGTATACTAAATTATATTAACAATTAAGCTATTATTAAATTTATTAGATAGATATTAAACTGGTTAGACAAAAGTTAATACATAAAAATAATGTACTAGATAGGTAGCTATTTAAAATTAGATTTTACTACTTTATATTATTGAAACAGTACATTCAGGATATTATTAAAATCTAAACAGCATTACATTCATCCTCGTGCATGTTTACTTCGTGAAGAACAGCTGCCAGTTCGGCAGCCTGGGCAGCGGCGGGCAGCAGAGGGGAAGGACGGCAGCGATTAAGATGTGTAGTAATCCATCCATGTTGATATAACCTCTTACAAACCTCCCTCTGGATCTCGACATTGTCAGTTCTGGCTCTAATCTCTAGACTCTCTCTTAGTACTAACATACGACTATTTAATTCATACCATAACTCCAAATTCCCGTTATAAGACATTCTTAGTTTCTCTCAGTCTGGTTATGTATTGATAACTGAATTAAACTTTCTCTAATAAGCAGGCACATACACAAGCTGTATCTACTTTCTCCATGAAATTTTCCCAAAACCGTTAACTTTCCTTTTTGTAAGGCCTTTTTGATTTGTTAATCCTTTAATTGCTTAATTTAAAAATGAATATTCTTTTTCAGGATTTTGGAGTTGAACCAGTTTTGAAGTACGTGGAGCTTTGCAGTTCCATGGAGAACAACGAGAGTTCCATCTCAACATGTAACAGTCACAGATTATACAAAAAATTTCATTATATTTATTATAACGACAATGTTGAACCGAGAAAATATGTTAAAATATGTTAGTCAGTTAAAATTAACAAATAATTTACAGAACGATACTAATAAGTTTTATTATGACGATCAATGTTGAACAGAGAATATTCTGTTAGTCAGTTAAAATTAACTTAAATAAAGCGTATTGATTACAATCAGTGTTTATTATGACGACAATGTTGACACCTAACATTCCACAGCTAAAATTCTAAAAAATATTGACTTTAACATATAAAGCGTATTGATTACAATCCGCCCAATCGGTGTTTATTAATTAAGTTCTACTCGAGAGCTCCAAACATTCCACAAGCTAAAATTCTAAAAAATGTTATTTACAGAAACGATACTAGTAAGTTTTGTAGTTTCAGTATTGACCTGGATAATATCTATATGACCTGTTATGTTATAATATGAAATAAATTCTAAATAAAATCATTATCATCATTATATTTTATTTGCGATTTTTATCATTAAGTAGAAGGATGTTTGTTTGGAAAAATCTGGACTTAGCCTAAAAATTTACCTAAAAATATTGACAAGAATTTAATTAACAAGTAAGAATGGAAAAACCTACCTTAAATACTGGAGATCTTGAGGCAAGTATAAACTTGTGCACTTTTAATTTGGATGTACTAGTTTCTATCAAACAATCAGTAAACTCTGGATCCTCAAAACAATTCTCCAGGTCACCAGAGAGACAGGATACTGCACTTTCAGGTCCAGGTTTTATAACTTCCAGCCAAATAGTCAGAGTACCTCCAGGTAGGAGACTTGCCTGATTGTTCTTCAGTACATTAATCTCCATAAAAGCAGCATTACAATTTACCTCTCCAGGTGGCACTGTTATCAATCGACATTTAGGCATCAGTAGTAGACTGTTGTTATCTTGGATGCCAATCTTTTGTAGTTTCAGTATTGACCTGGATAATATCTATATGACCTGTTATGTTATAATATGAAATAAATTCTAAATAAAATCATTATCATCATATTTTATTAATTTCATATTCGATATAACGAAAGCAAATAGTGCTGAGTAAAAGGATGCTTTGTTTGGAAAGTATTAGGTCTGAATATTTCCTCATTATATTTTATTTGCGATGTTTATCATTAAGTAGAAGGATGTTTGTTTGGAAAAATCTGGACTTAGCCAAAAAATTTACCTTGTCAATTTTTACCAAAAAGTTGGTCAAATTTTACCAAGTTTTTTTTTTTGGCAGAGTCCAAAAATCTGGACTTAGCCTAAAAATTTACCTTGTCAATTTTTACCAAAAAGTTGGTCAAATTTTACCAAGTTTTTTTTTTTGGCAAAGTCCAAAAATTTGGACTTAGCCTAAAAATTTACCTTGTCAATTTTTACCAAAAAGTTGGTCAAATTTTACCAAGTTTTTTTTTTTGGCAAAGTCAAAAAATTTGGACTTAGCCTAAAAATTTACCTTGTCAATTTTTACCAAAAAGTTGGTCAAATTTTACCAAGTTTTTTTTTTTGGCAAAGTCCAAAAATTTGGACTTAGCCTAAAAATTTACCTTGTCAATTTTTACCAAAAAGTTGGTCAAATTTTACCAAGTTCATTTTTTTTGGCAAAGTCCAAAAATCTGGACTTAGCCTAAAAAAATACCTTGTCAAATTTTACCAACTTTTTGGTAAAAATTGACCAAATTGTGTTTTTTTGTCTAAGTCCGAAAATTCGGACTTAACCTGAAAAATAGAGTTGTAAAATTGACCACATTTTTGGTAAAACTTCCAAAAGTGGTAAAATTGAAAAAAAAAAAAAAAATTTAAATTTAGGCTTCATTGTATAAAAGTCATTATTTTAAAGTACTACAACTGATTATGAAGAGCTGTTTTTTATTTAAAACACAAAAAACGGGTTTTTTTGTTTCGTCAAATTTTACAAAAAAAATGGTAAAATTT
Source organism: Acartia tonsa (assembly GCF_053477335.1). Lineage (NCBI taxonomy): Eukaryota > Metazoa > Arthropoda > Copepoda > Calanoida > Acartiidae > Acartia > Acartia tonsa. The sequence continues at coordinate 36,589,618 of NC_137268.1, read as the reverse complement.
GACTAATTTTTTGGCTAAAATTTTTGCTGGTAAAATTTACCACGAAACTGGTATATTATACCAGGTTGACCAGCTTTACCACTTTTCTGGTAAAACGAGTTTTTTTTCTGGTATTTCGTAGAACCTGGGTAAACATCATCCTGTATCCTGTATTTCGACAAATTTACTTACAATTTTGCTTCAACTCTTATACATTTACATTCTGATTATTCAGTCCTGACACTATACAAGTGTTAATGTCCGTTTGCCCTCCGTTCCAGAGCTTCGCTTTTATCGATGTTGTCATCCTTGTTTCATTTGCAAATTGAATAAATGTTTGAGGGAGATAATTTAAATTTCGTCTTGGTTACCGCAAAATAATGCGGCACTGCTATGACTGTAATAAAAAAAAACTCCAATGCTGATTGATTAACACTTTTTTTTATATATGATTATATCTTATAAAATCAAATACGAACGTTATTACATTAAAAATCTGTTATAAATTACATTAAATTAATATTATTTTTTTTTTACCACTGGGAGTTAATAATGTGAATGTTGTAAACATTTTAGCAGACAGATCTAAATTTCAAATTTAGAAAGGTGAAATTTTCAGGGATATAAAAAATAAGTGCAGAATTTTTATCATTTAAAAAGATAATCTAATTAATTGTCAATAATCGTATTTCAATATAATATATTTTTGATAGGCAATATATTAACCCTAAAAATTGAAAGTCGTCGTAGTGCTTTTAAGAATAAGGTTTTTAATTTTTTTTTTTAAATTGAATATCTCTGAAGAAGGGGAAAGAAGGATTTAACCGTAAATGAAAACATGAAATATAGGCCTTAATTATGTCGCCACACTTTGCGGATTCTTGCGGAAAGGTGTGGATAGTATAATACGCCTCTGCCTTTAGGTGTATACTTGTTTTCATTCGAATCCGGTTGATTATTACCGGTTCTAATTCATACGAAAAAAACTCTGTCTAGCATCGTACAATATCCAGTTTTCTACAAATATAAAAATGTACATAAGATTAAAACCAGTTTTAATCTTATCATTGTACATTTCATATCCGCGGAAAGCTGTTTATAATACGATGCAAGAAATAACTATTCCTATAACTAACTATTAATCATAGGTATTTAACTAAAGGATACTTTGTATAGGCGATAATAATGGATATAGTAGAATATACGTGAATATTATGACAGGGGGAAACTCATTTATTGGTTAGTTTGTTCATTCAGTAGGAGGGAGGGGAGCCCGCTGCACGTTTTACTTTATTAGAGAACATGTAAGATCCAAATAATAATATATCCAACGCGGCAATATGAATTAAATAAATGTTAAAGCATAGGGGACCTTGATAAAGTAACACTAAACAGTCTTTGGGTGAAAGTCCTAAGTGTATGTAGTAATGAGTTGCGTCTGTTAATTGGCCAAGGCATTTCAATCACAATCAGTTTGGTTCAAACTTAATACTATTCTATTTTTGATGGAAATCTTTAATTCTACTTTGTCCACCAATTAAAGTAAAATAATAGAGGTGACATGTTCTATATTTAACTCTGTAACAGTGGGGATCCTATCCCGATTTTGTATTGAGTTTTTAAAATCAGCTAAGTCCTTACAAAAGAAAAGAAAGCAATTTGCTATCAGCTTAAAGGGTCTTCATCACTTTAGCCAAGTATATGTCTGGATCATACATTTATACTTATACATTTATTGTCCATCTGTCTCATTTTTCAATATTTATGGATACTGTCATCCTTGTTTAATGATTATACTCTTCTATAGTACATAATTATTATGCATCCAAATAGTAAATTAACACTATTTGCATAAAATACTTTCATACTTAAAATATATAAAAAAAAAATTTGATTATAATCACTAGTATAGGGTACCTTTCATGAATTAATCCTATTTATTTATGTTATCACGTTTAACAGTTATAAATCTATCTCAACCATAACATTTATAAATTAGTAACTACTATTGCTTCATAACGAAATATAGGAAAAAATAAAGGAAAAAATCTTCATTATCAATCGCATCTCTTTAGTGAAGTGAATCAAGCAATTATAGCTTGTTCAGTTTCTTGTGGCTCAACCCCTAGTATCTAGTGGCTTTACGATAAGATGGGGGAGTGAGGGAGCCAAAAAATAGCCTTTAACCATCCAAAAAGACATAAAAAAATACGAAGATAAAAAATACTTGTACTAAAAGTACCCTTAATTGAAAGCACGAGACACAGCTTGCACAAAGCTATCTGATTTCATCAAAACACAAAGACAGAAAAACACAAACTATAAAATTGAATGGTCAATTGAAAAACTAGCAAACTCTTACAATCAAAATTCCAAAAAATGCAATCTTTGCTTGACAGAAAGCTTCGAAATAATGAAAGCTTTCAAATCTAACATACAAACTTTAAACACTAGAAATGAAATCTTCAGCAAGTGTCCACACTGAGAAAAGTTCCTTCTTTCAAAGTGCATGACGTGAAACATATTCAAAGCAGTATTTTTTTATATAATATGTATTAATTTGTAAAACTGCAAATGATAAATATGACCTATTTTTGTCTCTTTAAAGATTCCCTTTAAACGCCTCCCCCTTTTTATATAAAGATGCTAATTCTCCCCCAACCCCAAGAGGATACAAGCAGTAAAAAAAACCCGCAGGGGGCACAATTTTTCTAACACTTCTTTCTCATTTAGTCTTTAAAAAGGATTCAAAATGCATGGACATATATATACCTTTTAACTCTTATTTTATACATCTTAATTGGAACTGATGATCTATTTTTATTGAGAAACATATGTATTCCGCCAATAAATAGTTAAAAAATTAAATGTGTTTATATATACATATAATAATTGAAAGATATACATATTGCAACAAAGACAGCGGGTACAAGTGCAATATTGTGGTAACAAATAGTTATTACAAATGATATAACCTGCCAAACAATAGATTTATTACCCTAGATGGGCAGTCAGTCACAAATATCCGTCCAACTTCAAAAGGAATCTCTAGCATACAAACATATGATAATATGATATATGCCAAGGATTATTTTTGGGTGATATAATTTCCCAAAAACTAAAATTTATCCTGAGATAAAAGATGTTTTTTTATACAAAAATGTGTAAATATTAAAATCAATAGACAATAACATGGCCGGATTGTTCCTTAAGTAAATTCTCATTGGTCCATTTACTGAGTTTGGGTCTATATTTATTTCCTTTTACCATATTTACTTGCCAAACCTTGATAAAGGTTATGTCTCAGATTAAGAGGATAATGAATAAAATAAATTGGATAGAACATCAGGAACGACGAGTTCTTATTAGATTGGGGGATAAGATTGTTTTTATATATATTATATCATCATTAAAAACAAGTAGATAGAAAAGAAATATATCCTATTATATAAAGTAGTAAGCGTTTTTTGTCTGTCCTGAAGGATCTCGCTAACCGCTGAACCGATATTGTTCTCCTTTACAGTGAAGCTTCTTATAGGTCCTGGGAAGGTTTAAAAATATTTTAGGGGATGGTGTCTTCACCCCCCTCCCCCCCAAAAATATTTTTTGTACATTTTTAAAACTCAAATTCAAAATGGGATGAGGTCGACTTTTTCCCCTCCTACCTTTAAGTTCCCCTAGAGGCTTCTAGGGGCGTAGCCGCTAGTTTATATATAAAGTTGTAACCATATCTATAATACAAAGTAGAATGATGTCTGTCCGTCTGTCCCTTAAGATCGGATTCTACTCTTCCGGGAATATACCTACTGGTCCTGTGGTAGTTTTATGCTTTTTTATTAGGGGGTGGGACACCCTCAACCTCCCAAAAACAAAAAATACCCTAGCCATTTTTTTTAATTATTTAAAATAGTAATGGAGTGGGGGATCTCCAGGTAATAAAATCTGTAATTATACCTCTTGGGGAAAAGCCCCTAGAGGCTAGGGGCAAACTCAAAGTCAAATACATATGAAAATTGAAAGATGAAGTTGTATCCATATATATTATATCAATTATTAAAGGCAAGTAGATAGAAAAAGGTAATTGCTGATGGAAATATTATTTGTCTCAGTGCCAACTAAACTTCAGATATAATAGGGATCTTAAGGGATAAGACAATGGACAACAAAATAATAAACACGCCAAAAAATTGCCCTTTCTGTAGAGTAAAATCATTGTTGGAAAGATTGGACACTGATTGTTTAAACTAACCTACTAAGATTTAATAAAAGGAACTAAAATTTCAAAGCATAATGTTTCTAAAACTTTGGGTACCAGACTAATTTACAGTCCAGTGCCCCCTTCACTTAATCTATCTATCTATCTGTCCATTCCTCTCTGGATTAATATAGAATTGATCATTTTATAATGGGATTTAGTATTACAAAATTTATCATATTTTTGTGTGCTTATACAATCAATTGCATATATAATTTAGGTTAGATAAATAATTATTGTCAATCCTATTATATAAAGTACCTAGGTTATTTTTGTTTGTATGTTAAGATACTATAAACCCCTGAACCGAATGATTTGCCATATTACATATTACAGGTCCCGCCATAGTTTATTATGTTCGTGCTTTTGAATTTAGAGCCCCTAAATGATGGGGGCGCATTCTCTAGTATATAAAATAGTTAAATGTTTTTCTTTAGAGAGATTAGCAAGTTTTCTTAGCGCTCAAAAGTAACAAAGGTAACAAAAATACATTAATAACTAATTATATAACCAAAAAAAGTGTGTGAGATATCTAATTCTAGTGCTAAAATGAAAACTAGTCTGTTCAGTAAAAAATCCTAAACATAAGTTTATATTAGCATCCTATGCTTAGCTTACTTTTCTAAACTGAATCTAAAATGACTTTTTAAAAGTATTATACAAGAAATTGTAATTAGATCACATTAAAGTATTGCAAAATATGTAAGTTGCAATCTTTGCAGGGGGAATGCATCTTGCAAAATTGTAAAATGTAAAGAAACAAGGATGACAACATTTATAAATGCGAAGCCCTTAAAGCAGAAAAATGGTATTTAATTTGATGCAATACTGATTAAATACAGATTACTGTTTAAGGACATGCACACATTTGTAGGACTTGGTTACAGAGATGATTTGCTTATAATATTATACCATGTTGTCCTAAGAATCTATATTAAAAAATCAACATGTTTAAAATAGACCTACTGTCTTTCTGGTAACAATTATAGAATTGCTACAATTTATAAATCGTACCTAACTGCTAGCCAAGTTTGAAATTGATTGTACGACTCTGACAAGCCTAAATCAACGATAAGAACAATCCTTTAATGGCGCACGGACGGATTTACCCTAATTGTAGCATAGCTTCGCTTTTACAAATCCCATTTGACATATGGTATGAGTTTGTTTCTTCCAGAAGATTACATCTATTGAAAGGAAGTAATGAGATAGAGCCAGGCAAAGCAGGAAAGAGGGAGGGGACATTGGGCTGTTTATTACACTAGTCCCCAAAGTATTATTATAATAACATTTTCTTGTTCGTTTGCTTAACAACCTTGGGGACTTTTATGAATTTTGATTTGTTGGTTAACTTAGTTGAGTGTCCAAACGTTTCATCCACTAATTGTAATCTACAGAATGGGTGATTTTATGTATCATCATTGGGGATGTACATCAATTTATCGGCCATTGTCTTATCCCCTTTGATCCCTGTAGGCAAAGAGTTCACAGAACTAGCACAAATAAATTACCAGGAATCACAGGGGATATGACAATGGGGATAATTAGATGTAAATTCCCAATAATGGTAAACAAAATTTACTTTTTCTGTAGATTTAAAATGATGGAAAAGTTTGAACACTTAATAGTTTGGAACCAACCAATTACAATTCAATAAAAGTACCCAAAGTTTTTGAGCTAACATACAAGTTAACATGGTTATAAATATTTGGATACTAGTTAAATTAACAGTCCAATGTTCCTCCCTTCCCTGTAAATTCCTGAATTTCATTTCTAAAGAATATTTACCAACCTCCTATATTTTGTATTTCCTAATTGATGACTTTTCTTTTATCAAATTCAAATAACATATTTCTACTTACAAAACAAAATTTCCATGAGGGGATGTTTCACGTGGTATTGGATATAAAATTACTTAGATATTGCACCAGATTTTGGCATACACTAATAAAACAATTGTTCCAGCTGGCTCATACAACGATACCCCTACCCCCATCAACATCCATTCCTGCTAATTACTTTACCCCATTTCTTCCTCTTACCTTGGAAAAATATATTGAATAATAGCTGGTGACTTTAATAGCAACCAGGGAAAAGGGAATGTGATTCTGACAAACAAGTCTAAAGAAATATTTCCCCACAAACCCCTTCTCTTTTTTCTCCCCTTCTTACCCACTCCTCATATGTTACGTGAAAAAAAAAGTTTTACTCCAACTTTACTCCAACAAAATATTAAGTTTTGCGGTATTTTCAATTGGAATTAATTGGCTAAATAGCAGCCCCTGAAAAGCAACCTATATTGACGACAAAATTCTCCAATATCCACCTAATTATATATCCATTTATATGCTAAATTATACTGGTACTCAAAGTAAGTTTTATAAACAGGTTCTCTCATTTGTTGGCTTAAAAACTTTGGGGACTTTTAAAAATAATAATTTGTTATTTGAAATTAGAAGTTTCCACATTTTTCAAGTAATAATCTATTTTGTTTTTAGTTCATCATCATTGGGGATGTACAGTTCATCAATCTACCGTTAATTGTCCTATCCCTCAAAATCCCTGTTTTAAACTTGTTCCCATCAAATAATGTGATGTCATTCTTGTTTTGAGGTTCTGCCAAATTTTGTTCCAAATCAAATCTAACTCGGTTAAAGTTTGGAGCAATGGCTCTGATATTAAAAGACATTTGAACTAATTTTTGCAAACCAAGGTTGTATATTTAATGAATAAATGGATGTAGAATACGTGGATATTGTGACGGGGTATTTTTGTCGGCCAATTGGGTTGCTGATATAGTTCTCTGATATTGGTCTATTTTTCATAGTCTGGGAGGGGATAGGGTAAAGTATCAATGGGAGTTGGAGTGTGGGTTTCATTATTTTAACCAGCTGGGAAAAACATTTTATCAGAGTATGCGAGAATCTCACACAATATCATCATATTCTTTATCAAACAAGGAAGGATGACAACATCCATAAAAGCGAAGCTCTGAAATGGTATGACAGGCTAAAATTAACACTTGTAGAGTGTCATAACTGAATATATAAAATGTAAATAAAGTTTTGACTAAATTAAAAGTAAATTTGTTGCAAAATTTTTAAATACAGAATTCTGTTTTAAGGATATACTGACATTTTTAGGCTTTGCTTATAACATTGTACCTTATAGTAATAGGAATCAGTTCTCAAAAAAATCAGATCAATAGGATGATTATATCATATAAAAATTGTTGTTAAAAAGTTAAAAAATCAACATGTTTAAAATAAACGTACAGACATTCTGGTAAAGATTAAAGAGTTGCTACGTACCTAACTACTACAGGAATCATCATATAAAGTTTGAAATCGATAGGAATATTCTAGCATGCCTAAATTAACGAAAAAAACTGTCTTTTATGTACGGACGGACCGACCCTAATTGTAGAAAAGCTTCGCTTTTAATAATAGCTGAAAATGTAATTTTAAGAATCTAAAAAAAGCACTAAAGTATAGTTTTAATTCTTTTGATGCTTTATATAAAAATTTGATGCTTAAAAATGTTACCCTTTTTATGACAACTGTCATGTAAATTGTTACAACAAAGTTAAGGAAAATGCATTTTTTTTGCATAATAAAGTAAAGTGTTTTTGTTCTTTATGGCTACAATTTAAATCTTTATTCTAAATAAAAAAGAACATTTTTATTTTATTTTATGTCAAGTATATTTTTTGTGAGATTTGCTGCATTTTTTTTTCAATAAAGTTAAGTGAATATATGCTTATGGTTATAAATTTATGTATATTACTTTTTTGTTAAATTAAGTAGAAAAACTTTATATGTTAAAACCCCAAAATTTTAAAATCTTTTCAAATAAAATTTTTTCCTTTTCAAAAACTGAAAAAGTTTTTTTTAATTCATTGGCTTAAAAACTATATGTATTTTTATTTGATCTTTTAACCTTAGTTTTTAATCTAAAAAAGGGGAAATTTTGTTATTGAATATTGAGGGTGAACATCACTTTATCCTCTATTGTATTATCCTTTAAAATCCTTGATATGCTTTACCTATATTTGAATAAATTTTAAGAAAATGTGAAACAGGGGATAAACTTGTAAATCCTGTTGTCAATAACACCAACTTTATAACAGAATTTTATGGCTTCAGCAGAAAATAGGATAGCAACATCCATTAAAGCAAAGCTCTAATATAGCAGGACAGACGAACATGAACACTTATAGAGTGTCAGAACCTTATATAAAGATTATTAATCCATAAGTCTAAATAAAAGAGTATTTAAATTTGTTGCAACAATTTATCATCCATTGTCTTATCCCCCCATTGGAACCCCAGAAGGGTCCTGCACGCCCGCAGGACCTCTAAGAGCCGACCAGTTTTTGGCTAAGGAGGAACCAGAAAGAATGGGTCAAGTGTAACTGTCCAGCAGCTGCAGCCTACATTGATTTATTATTATAATTTTTAATAAACATATTTGTTGCTAACTCGCTGTACTGGCACCAGCAGCGAGTTAGCGCCCCTAGCTTAAAATTTTGTAATTAATAAGGTTATTATTAAGGCCATTAATGTAATGTATGTTGGTGCAAATGGTCATGTAGGCCTGCAAGCTGCCGTGCAAGAGGCGCGCAGTTGCACAGGATTAAATATCATATCATATCATATCAAGATTCCTAGATAATCTGTGTAATAATTTGATATTTTATAACCCACATTATATTGATGGTTTTTATGCAGTTTTATAATTGATCACTGAACGCATTTTTATTGCTTTCATTACCAGATCTATAATATAGATGTATATACAGATAACCAACTCCCTTCCTCTTTCAAAGACCTTTTTCGTCTGGAACCAAAATATTTTCTGCTATTTAGCTGTGTTAATATAAGCGACACCATTGGTTGATTTTCAATGACCAAACAGAGGGTTAACACAAGGACACTGCGATGGGGAGATGCAGTTATTTAACCCATGCCCTCTCTAGTTTCTTACTCTAATGTTTCATTTTTTTAGAAAGAATTTCTGACAAAGAAAATATTGTATTTAAAAGTGTATATAATGTAAAGCTAATCAAGATGAAGTGAATGAATATATAAAACTTTGTTCCATATAACAAGCTAAAGGGTGTTTTCCCTCAAATTTCTGTAGAGCACTGAACACCCCTCCTCCTTCTAATTTTTAAAAAATGAGAATATGGGGTGGTTTTTTGCCTATACCTAACCCGAAGCAGACCCGAAGGGGTCCCTAACCCCGCGAGGCTTTCTAGTTCCCAATGTAACCTAACAAAGACGAAGAAAGTCTTTCAAAAAAAAATTTAGACTTCATAAAAATGAAGGATGAGGAGAGGAGGAGTGGAAAAGAAAACCCCTAAAAATCCTTCGTTTTTATGACGTCACATGCTGATTTTTTGAGGGAATTTTTTCGTCCTCAACCTAACCTGGCCAAAAGTAATAAACAAACTTAAAACTACTCCACTCCTTATTTTCAATATATTTCAAAACAAAGGGGTTGGTTTCTGTGCTCAATAGGCATTTTGTGGGAAAGCACCATCTAAAGTTATACCTACAACAGTTCAACTTTCCATCCCAAGAGGAAAAGTTTTGACTATATTTGGCAACAAATAGTAAAAATTGGCGCAACTACAAACAAGCGTTTTCAATATGGCATTATTTTGTCTGCCGTTTTTTTTTTATTTTCATGTCAAACCCCATATAGGAATACTTAAATTTTTTGAAGATTTTGAGGGGGGGGGTGTAAAAAGGAAAGGGGCATACATAGACGTTATCAAGTTATGTTATAATAGATTTTCGTGTCATTATTTGTAGGTAGCATCTAAACAAGGATCTAAAGTTAACACCAGCCTGCATGGAAAAAGAAAATTATATGGACATACCAACGTTCGGATAAACAGACATAACTTGATTATATAACAGCTGCGCTACTAAAAATGCGCAAAATTGTAGATAGACTGTACACATGTTATTACCTACAAGAGCTCCGAATACAAAGAGGACACACACAATGACCCAGGCCTCAATAGCAGTCAACCCTTCAGCCTAAAATAAAATAAGAAAAATTGTTACAATTTCAATATATTGACTTAAACAAAACGTTTGATTTTTATTTTTGTTTAAAAATATGGTTAAAAAACTAATTTTCATTTAGTTTAATTTTTTTTTACTAAAAGATTTACTTATGTATTTTTAGCAAATGTTATTTTGCAGCTACTCTATAACTGAGGTTCGTCTGTTTGTCCGTCGAAGTATTACTTGAAACTTAGCTCTATTCTTTATTATTCTATTAACATAGTACTTTTATCGTTCTTTTGAACAAAATCTTTGTAATAAAGTAACAGGATGTCTGTTTGTCAGGCAGTATGGTTGTCTGTTTGTACCGAAGGTTCTCGCTAACCGCTTAACCGCTGGGATTCTCCTTTACAGGGTAGCTTCTCATAAGTCCAGGGAAGGATTTTAACTAGAGGCCTCTAGGGGCGTAGCTACTAGTGTTTACATAATTTAACATTTTTTATAAAAACATGTTATTGGCTTGTTATCGCTGCGCTACTTTAGAAATAACTGTTCATGTGTGTGATACAAATTCTAGTTATGCGTGTGATTAGAAAAATATTTTTAGCTTTTATTTTGTTTATGAAATAGCATGGTTAACTTTTTATATATATTTACAGTATGATCAAAATAACTTTTTTTGGAAATATATCTATTTTTAAGCTGAAAATATAATTATTTTAAATAAAGCTGGGTGTTTTGATAATTTCTTGAATATTGAACTTTAAATGAAATAAATAAAAAATACTTTTGAAAACCCTAAACCTTTAATAAGTGCTGCCATTATTCTTTTTGCTTCATACAAAATTATCAAGGGGGAGGTAAGTTGTGCTAAAATTCTGCAGAGGTGTGAGTTTAAAGGCTTAAAAACAGTAGAAGAACGATAAAATTTATGTTAACTTTGAAAGAAAAAAATTGTCTATAGTTCTTCTCAATAAGGAATACACATATTTAGTAAATGTTATCGTTTTACTACTTTTTTTAAGCCTTAAAACTCACACCTCTACGGAATTTTAGCACAATCTACCTTCCCCTTTATTGACAATTCAATTCAGAATACCAATGAAACATATTCAAAGTAGTAGGAATAAATTTCAACTAATTGTATAGTATTAAGTTAAGAAATTTATAATTAAGAAAAACACTAAGCGAATTACATATATAGGAGTACCATCTTGACCAAAATGAAGGGAGACCTTTAATGGGAGAAAATGTTTTTTTTTATTTCTGAAGCCCTTTTTGAGAAATGAGAAGAAAAATATTTAAGCAAGACTTAAAATTCTTTGAAAAATAAGATTATAAAGAGAAAAAAATGATACTAAAAACATTCATACTACATAAAATAAATGAATTAATAATAAAAGAGAAAAAAAATAAAGTAAACAAAAATTATTACATATCTAATTTTTTTTAATAATCTTGTAAAAATTTCTGTACAGTGTACACTCCCCATTATGATAAAGAAAATCACCGTTCTGTAAGTTATTTGTTAATAGGTCCTCAACGTTTTCAAGACAGTGTTTTGGGCGTTTAGGCATCCTTTGTTAAAAAGTTATTTTGATCATACTGAGAAATATATAATGTTATGATATTTATTTATTTTTACTAAATGCTTTTATTGAACTAACTCTACAAATTTTCTCATTTCTACTCACCTCAGAATTCTACAAAATAATACAAAATATAAAATAGAATCTATTTGTTCAAATATAATAAGTGTCTGTCTGTTCGTCTGTTTGTCTCTTAAGATCTCGCTAACCGCTAATCTGATTTGGTTGCGCTTAAGGGAAACTTATTTAAAAATGTACAATTTTCTTTAGTGGGGGCTAAATGGGACTTCCTTCCAACTGACAAAAAAAAATAATAAGCCCCTAGTCAGACTCGAGGGGACTAAGCCCCAAGACCCCCACAAAAAATTAGTTTCATTTCTTTTTTTTTTGAAAAAAATATTGATTAACCGTTTGCTATGTATTTCTCAAGTGTGTATTTTTATACATTTTTATGGGGGAGAAAAGTAAGGTTTCATTTTTTTTTTGAAAGGGTGGGGGGTAAACACGCCTCTACCCCCACCCTTAGACGCGTAATGCCCCCTTCCAATAGTTTTTTTTTCATAGTACAATGTAATTTAAGAAGAAATAAGATATAATTGTATAAGTTTATAATTTACATCCTATATGATGAATGGAAAAGAAGGAAAAATATAAATCGACAACTTTTTTGTCTCTCCGTTAAGGAATAATAATTATCTATCGCAACGTATTATAGACAGCTTTCTGCGCATATTAAAATTAAAGATCAAAAACAGTTTTGTTAGACTTGAAAAACCAAAGGCCCGGACTAACAAAACTGGTATTAATTTTTCATTTTAATATTCTTGGTAAATTGTCTTTAATACAATACTATACATGAATTATCAGTATGGCTAAGGTCCGGTTCTAATCCAGCGGATATTAATCGGTTTAGAAGCCATACTGGTAAAGTTATCACGCTGCTTAAAATGTTATCATAAGACTTTTATGTCGCTAATATGTCAGCCATGGACATTCTTATTCAATTTCTTCAAAGTAAAGCATTTATATTATGTCCATTATAACCTTAAACATTGAAATATTTATTTCTTTGCTATTTCATATCTTTTTAAAGTTAAATTAGTTAAGGTTGAGATTATTGGATATAAATTAGTGAATTTGATTACCTAACCTTACTTAACTTAACTTTTGTCGGATAAGGACTTTTGTAGGATTAGGTCTTTTGTGCCTTGGGTCTTGTGTAATTAGGTCTTTTGTAGCAATGCCTTTTTTCCATTCAATTGTAATTTTGATGATTATTTTGACTGGTGCAAAATAGTTAATGTTCGGAGTAACCCTTTTTCTATGAAAATTATTGTGTTCCAATTACGTGTGATGTCATTAATAATTAACCAATCTTTTTTCTCTGTTTTCTTATTCATTTTTTTTAGCAGCGATGCTGTGCTATAGATAGGTATGTCTGGACGTTAGAACTTCAAAGTAAGAATAGTTATTTATACCATCGTATTATTGACACCTTTCCGTGAATATTAAATAAAAAAAAATATGAGATTAAAACCAGTTTTGTAAGTCCTAGTGAGCAAAAGGCCCGGGCTCACAAAATTGGTATTTTTTTATGATTTCTATTTAATATTCTTAGAAAATTGTCTATAATACAATGCTATACATGATTTTCATGAAAGCCATACTGAAATTATAATCAATGTTGTTGAAGGTTTAGACAATGAACAAAAAATATATGCTTACTCCCAATTATGATAAACAAAATTGCCCTTTATTTACATTAAAAGCATTAACAAGGTTGGACACTGCTGAGCTGGATCTTTAAATGTGTAGCCGATGTCATAGCCGTTACCATAGCCGTAGCCAGAGGTACAGCGACTAACCTAATAGCGATCTTTAAATCAAATTTTTAAATGTTTTCAATTTTAGATATTTAAAAAACATTTATTATTTTAATTAATTATAATAATATTAAAATTTAAAATTTTTAAAATATTTTAAGCGACGTCTACGGCTACGGCTACGACTACGGCTACGACTACGGCCATGACTACGGCTATGGCTACGGCAACGGCTACGGAAACGGCTCTACATTTAAAGATCCAGCTCTGTTAAAATTTTAGCTAAAAAATGAGAGAAAGTGTTTTTAAATCTTTGGGTACGAGTAAAATTCACAGCTAAATATAATATCTGTGCATCTAAATTTGTGGAAGTATGTGTAAATGAAAATATGCTGAGTGTAAGAAATTATAGTTTGCAAAAACAATTATAAACAGACATGTGTTAAGACTAAGCCAACTATAGTTCACACAATATTACCAAAAACAAGGATGACAACATCTATAAAAGCGAAGCACTGAAATTGAAGGACAAACTGTCATTAACACTTGTAGAGTGTCAGAACTGAATAATCAGAATATAAATGAATAAGAGTCGATGCAAAATTGTGAGTAAATTTATTGAAAATCAGCTTGATGCAGAATAATGTTTATGGACATGCTTACATTTTTAAGACTTGATCATAGAGTTGCTTCGCTTATAATATTGTACTTTGTTGTCCCAGGAATAAGTATACCAAAAATCAGTTCAATAGTTTAAAATATACGTACGTGCGGACATTCTAGTAATGATTATAGAGTTGCTACGCTTTATAAAACGTACCTAACTACTACAGGAATCACCATGCAAAGTTTGAAATCAATTCAATTAAAATTAATACTTTTAATTTATTAAATCTTTTGGTTGAAAAGTTTAAACACTACTAGCTTTTAAAGAACCAATCAAAATTTGATAAATGTACCCAAAGTTTTTGAGACAATGGAGTTATAAACTTTGGGTACAGTTGTAAAATAAAGTCGCTGAATGAAAGAAACTACCCATATTACTATTCTAGAATTAAAGCCAAAATACTTCCTAAGGGATTCTTTTCAATGGCGACGCTACTTTAGAATTCCAAATGTCCATATATAACTCACTTTGTCTGTCGGTGTGTCTGTAATGCCCAAGTAGTTTATGCTTAATAAATTAAATCATGATTAATAAAATCTAATGGAAAGATTTCTATTACCATCCCCAAAGTTTAGTTTTTACAGGCAAATATAAAATATTTCATACATATTTGTTGGGATGGAGGTTGGGAAGGGTTAGGTCCACCCATATTATCATATTATGTAAATAAAGTGTGACGCTTAAAATCTCAACAACTGCTCAACCTATTAAGCTTTCTTTTTTAGGTAATCCTTACATAGCTCCTGTAATGGCCATTTTATTTTCAGATAGAAGTCTTTCTATGATTTTAGGCTATTTTTATTGCTTGATCTCTCTGTTTGTTCGCCTCTTCGAATAAAGAGCCCCTTGAGGCTAGGGGCAAAGCAGCTATTGTATTATTATATACTAAAAATTATTATTGACGCATGAAAGAAAATGAATTTGATAAAATATATTTTCATCAGAAATTCCTCACTCAAAATTTTATTATCTCCGTCATATATTATTTAGTCTTTTTAAAAGCAAAGCTTTTCTATAATTAGGGTAGGTTCGTATATCCGTCCGTTTCAGTTAACTCTTTTCGTTAATTAAAACAAGTTATAATATAACTCTATAATAACTACCAGATAGTCCGTACTTCCATTTAAAACAAGCAGATTTTTAACTTTTTTGACAACTATTTTATTATGTTAAAATTATCCCATTCATCTGATTTTTTATACTGATTCCTATTACAACAAGGTACAGTATTATAAGCGAGGCATCTCTAAAATCAAGTCCTTAAAACGTCAGTATGTCCTTAAACAGTAACCTGTATTTAAGTTATGCAGTAAATTTACTTACAATTTTGTATAGTCCTATGCATTAATATTCAGTTCTGACACTTCGCTTTTATGAATGTTGTAATCCTTGTTAGCCATCATATTTGACGTGGTTGGGGAATGGTGCAGGAATTTAAAGGGATAAGACAATAGTTGATAAATAGTTGATAAACAATGTATAATGGAAGTTTTTATGACAATCAATGAGAAAATGTTTTATTAAAACTTTGGGGACCAGTGTGTAATACAGATTTTTTATCGTCTATATTTTATGTAAATAATATGAAGAAATAAAGATAAATAAAACACCTATTTACATATGCATGAATACATGAATTAAAGAATCGGGCAGTTGAAAAATTATGAAATTTTAGTGTTTATATCAAGTTGAGAGAGAATATTATTCTGTAAATTGCACTGGTATCCAAAGTTTTATAGCCACATTATCTTATTCTTTGGATAAATGTTTTGCTTGAATTGTGATTGGTTATTTCATATTAGTAGGTAGCTGGACAAAGTGTCTCAAATAACAGCCTTGTGACGTCATAAAAATGGTGGCTTATCCATCTCTTTTTTAGAGGGTTTCTTTCCCACTTCTCTTATCTTCTTCATTTTTATGACGTCACATGGCTGATTTTTGAGACATTTTGTCCAGCTACATTAGTAGTGTTCAAACTTTTATACGAATTATATTATACACAAGTGACAAAAGGGGTAATCTTGTTTATCGTTAAATGGGATGTCTATCAGTAAATCGTCTATTGGCCTTTAAAATATGAAATGAAGGTTTATGTGCTTGTCCTTAAGGGGCAATTCTTTGTATTTTCACAGTAGCTTTTCTCCTATTTCTAGCGCATTCCAGGGGCTCTAACCCTGCGGGGTAATCACCTAACCCACAATATTCCCAAAACTTTTCATTGTAAATAATATGAAATAAATTAAATGTTACTAACAGCACCTTACTTAAAATGTCTCTTTTTAAAAGCAAAGCTTTTTATGTTTTAATATAAACAGATTTACACCCAAATGATGATGAACATATTACCCCTTCTTTAGATTGAAATGAATGGTTGAAACGTTTGAACTCTGCTAGTTATTACCAAACACACAAGATTTTTTTTATAATTTTGTCAAATTTTGATAACGACGAATTAAAGAATATGTTCATAATACTTATGGTACAAGATTAATTTAAACTCTTATGTCCTTTCCCTCCCTGTATATGAATGAAACTAACAAACATACTACGATCATAGAATAATTTATATAGAAACATGATAGCGGCGTTTTTTTACATTGGAATCTCTAGAGATAGGATAATGGGCAATAGAAAATGTGCATCCCCAATGATGTTTACTAAAAATTAAAATTATTGGTTTGATAGTTTGGACACTACAGTTTTGGTGCCTACCAATCAAAAATCAATAAAAGAGTTAAAAATTTTTAAGCCAGCGAATTTATAGCCTAATATCCCAACCCTCAATTGGATGTTTTTCACATCACAAAAGAATAATCGTATTAACTATAGTAATAAAGATAGGTACAAGGCTAATTCTAGGTGATAAGAATATTAATAAATAACAAAATACTACTTGTGTGTAGATAAATATCATAGGTGGAAAGGTTTAGACACTAATCTTTTGTAACAACAAATCAAAAAATAATAAAAAGTACCCAAAGTTTTAAAACTGAAAAATAAAAGAAATTTACTTTTAAAATGTGTATACTATTTGTTATCAATTTACAATATGAAATAAACACAAGGATGACAACATCTATAAAAGAGAAGCTCTGAAGTGGTAGGACAAACGTACATTAACACTTGTATAGTGTCAGAACTGAATAATCAGAATATAAATGTATAAGAGTCGAAGCAAAATTGTGAGTAAATTTGTTGAAAAACTTCTTGATACAGGATAATGTTTATGGACATACTTACATTTTTTGGACTTGATCATAAAGTTGCTTTGCTTATCATATTGTACTTTGTTGTCCCAGTAATCAGTATTCCAAAAATCAAAATAATCGGATAATTAGATCACATAAAAATTTTTTGTTAAAAAAGTAAAAAATCAACATGTTTAAAATGGACGTACAAACATTCTGGTAAAGATTATAGAGTTACTACGCCTTATAAATCTACATAACTACTACAGGAATCACCTTGCAAAATCGATAGGACAATACAAACGTGCCTTAAATTAAAGAAAAAAGTCTATCCGTCTTAGACGGACGGATGCGCCGACCCTAATTATAGTAAGCTTCGCTTTTAAAAATCCAGTAACTTTTTTATTCTTAGATTGCATTCATTTTTTAGTATCTGCATAAAAACTAATAATAAATACCATATATTTTCTTTAATAAATATACATTGAGTTGTTCAATGTTCAATTTATTCTATAATTACCCCTGGATTTTTTTAGGGCGAAACCTCAACCCCTCTTCCCCCAAATTATGTTTTTTTTCATTATTTAAAATGAGTAAGAAATAGATCAAAATTAGGGTTAGGAAGTATTTTTATAATAGCCTTACAATATGATCAGCCGTTCAAGAGATCTTGCTTAACTTGAACATAAATGTAATGACATAAAATTAAAGTAGTTATAGCTAACATATTATCGACTGACGTTAATCTAATAGCATTATAATTTTTAACTATATGGATTGAAAAAGGTCTTTCATTACACCAAATAAAATAAATTAAATATAAAATAAAATATTTTCTAATTAAAACCAACAAACATACTAAATCTAAATTTTCTTTTATAGACGGTCAGACAAACACTTATGTTTCACAAAGTAGCTTTGCTACTAGAAAATGTAAAGATTATATTTTCATTTTATTTGTTTCCTCTTATTTATACCTCGTGCGTTCAACATTATCCAGACAAACAGACGAACACCTATGCTTCACAGAGTAGCTTCGCTACTAAAAGTTACAAAGTTTACCTTGGGAATATTAGTTGTTATTGTGTTGAAGATATTCACCAGAACAAGGAATACAGTGATCAAAAGTGTCATCCTGAAGCGAAAAATATTATCAATCTATCTATCTATTACTAGCGGCCCTGGAGGGGGGGGGGGGGTTCGAACCACCATTTTTAGTTTTTATTTTTACAAAGAAAAATTCATATTTTCTTTTCTTTTTTGAGGGGGTGTTTTTCTCTGCGAACGATGTAACAAGCATGCTAAATAAAAATTATTATCATTAAAACTAATAATATTCTAGTATATTAAAATTCCATTAACAAATAAATTATAAAACACATGTAATGCTATAATTTGAAATCAATTTTGCTTGCTTAAAAGGGAAAAAAGCATTAAAGATCCATTTATTATGCATTAACTATAATTTATAATAAAATATTTATTTGGCTGTTCCGGAGGTGGAATGGGGCGTTAGACGCTTCCTTATTATCGTAGCTTTACAGAAAGCTAAAGAGTAGAACTTTTGAATCTTTTAAGGAATTGTGCATTTTGATAGATTTTAAAGAAAATATATTTCCTATGACCGATAAAATCTATATTCAGATTATTGAAAAAATGTACTTTTTAATTTTTAAAGCGGAGCTTCTCTATATTATTGATATTTACATATACTACAGAGTCCTAAATCCAATCTAAATTAAGGTTTAACAAAAGTACCCAAAGTACATAATTCTACGAATGAGAGAACGTGTTGATAAAACTTTGGGTACCAATATAATTTACAGTCCAATGTCCCCTCCCTCCCAATTGTATGATATATACAAACTTAATAAAAAGTTCACAAAATTCTTTTATGTAATTATCCAATACATGGATCTTAAGTTTTAAGACAATGGACGAATCATAGAGAAAAAAATAAAAGAGAGGAATCAAAGCAACTAGAAGACGAAAATAGGCAGTGGGCCTAGAGGCCTACTCAGCGCTGTTGCCGCGCTAAAATTTATTGCTATTCCACTACTTTTCAAATGGGAGGATTAAAAATTATTAAAAAAATATTTTTTTACTTTTTACTATTTCCATATTTAGGGCAAGAATATTAGATTAGATATTTTCGTTTTAATGTTTTAATTAAAATTACATAGAATTTTATTTTTATTTAAAAAAATTTGTTCATGAAAGATGAATCCTTCTATTTCTAAAAAGGGGGAAATTTTTTTCATAATAAACATTCAGCTGATTCTGACCGCCCACGGCTGTTTGCTAAATATCGCTTTTCTTTTTATTCACATTATTATTTATGATTGACTTACAAGAAGCCCTGGGCGGCTTTTGATTTTCGTCTGCTTCTAAATTTAGGGATGGGGAAGTAGTATTTTACCATGAAAAAGGGGTGAGTATTCATCCTCTTATCCTTTTTCCTTTTGGACGAATTGACAAACATCTCCAATAATAATTAACAAAATTACCACTTTTGTGATTTTAAAAATAGTTATAGAAAAGTTTGGCAAATGCCCTACTGAGCTGGATCTTTAAATGCGTAGCCGTTGCCGTAGTCGTGGCCAGAGGTACAGCCACCGACCTTATAGCGATCTTTAAACAGATTTTATAAAAGTCCAATGAGAGGGAATTATTCACAAAAATAAATTGGGGACCAGCCTAATTTATAGGCTAATATCCCCTCCCTTCCATTAGCGATGTATCTAGAAGGAAGATTTTTTTATATAATAGAAGGTCCTGGAACAAACGCAGGAGTTGACACTTAATCTAACCTAACCTATTTTTTTTACCATCTTTTAGGTTTTTTTAATGCCTAACCCATGCGGGGAGCTTATTTGTACATTCATATCTTAACCTAACCTAATCTGTATAGAAATACTTAATTTGATTAATATTTTAACACTTCTGCGTTTGGGACTCCTGCGTTTGTCCTGGAACCTAATAGAAGAGTAGTTTTGCTTTTGCGATACATAATGTAATCAATGACTTTTAGATAAAATATCAATATCAAGTTTTAGTCTAAACAAGAATAACATTGTAGCCAAAAATAGCATTCCTCAAATACTAACATTTAATAGATTTCTCAATTCTACAATGATAGCTTGAAGGGTTGGGACTTTGAACAGTATACTGTACTGGTCCCCAACGTTTCATAACACGTTCTCCCATATATGTATGTGTTGGCTTTAAAAGTTTGGAAACTTTTATGAAACTATCGCGATAACTAAAAACTTTTCAACAATAATTTCCTAATTTTAGTCAAAAGAAAATCAAATGTTTATAGTTACTGCTCTGATAATTTCCTTTTTTTCAGGTTTTTTTAAACTATACAAATCCATATTTTAGAGTTGATACGCTGTTAAATACAGACATTAAATTGCATTTTGTTCGCAAAAAAAAGTTTAACATTGAAAACTTTATTTGTGTTACAAGTTAAAGTTTTAGTGTTAAACAGCAAACTTTAAGCTTTTTTTAACAAGAAATACCACAGGGATCTTAAGGGATAAGACAATCGAAGATGAATTGATTTGCATACACAGTGATGAACAAAAATAAAAGAGTTTGAACACTGATAATATTTTATGTAATTAATCATGATTTAATAGAGGCACTTAAATATTTATGTCAATAAATAAGATTTATAAGATAACGTTGTTATTAAACTTTGGATACCAGTAAAACTTATATTTTAATGTCCCTTCCCTCCCTGTAAAAACCTGACATGTTAGAATAGACCAAACTTAAAAGGAAGGTATGTGACATTGGACTGTAAATACAGTATACGTTACGAAAAATGACCGGTTTTTAAAAAGTCCCCATTGTAATGAAGTTGCAACCCTATTTTTTGTATGTGTGATCTTTATATACATGTATAATGGGGTTTGTTGCGGTAAATTAGACCAAAGAACATTTTCCGACATTCAGCAGGCTATGAAAGAAAATATTCAAAATGAAAAAATTCAGACCCTGATGTATTTTAGGTGAATTTTGGTTAAGCCGAAAAATCATAGATTTTGAGGTCTTGATACATACTTTTTGGGCTCAAATGACTTGTATGAGAGCTAGGAAGTCGGGTAAGCTATGTCTATGCTTAATTCAATTTTACTATGTGATTTTTGGGCTTAAGTAAAACTTACTTCTTTTATAGCCTGCTGAATGTCGGAAAATGTTCTTTGATCTAATTTACAAATTCATTACAGGGGGGGGGGGGAGGGCTAGACCATTTTAAAGACAGGTCATTTTTCGTAACGTATACTGTAAAATATGCTTTTACCCAAAAATCTAGATACTCTTATTGTAAATCTTTTTTGTTTGTTCAAAATATTAATTGCTAAGTTTTTAAAATTGATTTTGTATTTCATCATTGAAAAGTTAAATCTATTTATCGTCTATTGTCTTATCCCTTCAGATCCCTAAAAAAGACATTATATCATAAGTTCCTATCAGGAATATATTTAAAAAATAATCTTTGAAATTCTGAACAAAAAAAAACAATTAAAAAAAGGACACAGTTCAAATTTATTTATATTTTTATACCTTTATAACAATTATCATACACAAAAAAACTGGGCGACATTGAGTTTCGGAGATATTTAATTGTTCTGTTTTTTGGATAAAACAATGAGTAGTAGAAGAATATTAGTAGAAGTAGAATAACGGACAAACGGACCAAAAACATACACATAAAGTGTAGCTTCGATATTTATTTTTATCTATCAAAATCTACCCTAGAAATGCAATAACAAATATTAATACAAATATTCATGAAGAGACAAAAAAAAGTTTTCAATGCCAGTTTACCCCAGGGATCTTAGGGATAAGAAAATGGAGGATTAAATTGTGAAAAACCTTAATTTTGATAAACAAGAATAAAAATATTAGTTGAAAAGATTGAACACCACACTTTCAGAAATAACAAATCAAAATTTAATAAACACGAACTCCAACTCGTTAGCTTTTATACTTTACAGAATTTTTCTTAATTAGGCCGAACCAATAATTTTAATCTATAATGGGATAATTTTTATATTAGAGTAAAACACTAGAGGAGGAAAAGATTAAATAACTGTATCTCGCTATCGCATCAACCTTGTTCGTTTAAAATCAACCAATGGTGTCGCTTATATTAACACAGCCAAGTAGCAGAAAATAATTTAGAATGTCATTGAAAAAGGAAGGGAGGTAGTTGTCTGTATATACATCTATACTATAGATCTGTTATTTTTATCATTCAAGATGTATATCAATTGATCAATTGTCTTATCCCTGCAATATACAAACAATCAGCTTCTTTACTCTATCTCCATATCCCTGAGTTAAAAAGATGTTAATATTGTATTCATGATGATTGGAATATCTGTGTTGCTTTAAAAACATTGGCATCAGAAGTTTATACATTGCAGAGGGGAATCCTCAAAAGTAAAATGCAAAATGGAATATTGGCTATCTGAGGTTTTTTAGTCATTAATTTTCGTATGATCCCATTATAAAAAGTTGTAAGGTTTTTTTGAGTTCTTCATTTTAGAAAAACTTCTTTTGGAAACCGGGATGAATTTAGGCTATTCAATTTTCAAGTTCCAGTATTTTAATAGTTTAATAGTTTTATGCTATTTTTCTTTACTCTTCCTCCTCTTTTCAAATACAAGTTCCCTAGACGATAGGGGCGAAGCTACAAATTTAATAAAAATTTTGTAATGTTGTAAGGACACTGAAATGCATTGACAATAAAACTGCATATAGAATTTATATCATCAAATTCAAATTTCATAGGAATTTAGTTATTTGGTCTTTTTTCATGTAACTAAAGGGATATGATTGATAATCCACGACAAATTGACGACACTGAAAGCTTTAAAATAAAACAAATTAGAATTAAATAAAAATCAAAAAAACAACCATTGCATTAGAGGATTGTTCTAATTAAACTTTGGGAACTAGAACATTTGTATACCCCCCGTACCAAATTTTGCTTTTTAAAAAAAGTTGAAACTTAGTAAAGTGTTTGACACATTATTAGATTTTTATCGTTTCTTAAAATATTTTCATTTATTTATTTGTCTGTCAGTCTGTCTATCTATCTGTCTGTCTGTCTGTCTGTCTTTCTGTCTCTCTTTCTGTCTGTCTGTCTTTCTGTCTTCCTGTCTTTCTGTCTGTCTGTCTTTCTGTCTTTCTGTCTTTCTGTCTGTCTGTCTGTCTGTCTGTCTGTCTGTCTGTCTGTCTGTCTGTCTGTCTGTCTGTCTGTCTGTCTGTCTGTCTGTCTGTCTGTCTGTCTGTCTGTCTGTCTGTCTGTCTGTCTGTCTGTCTGTCTGTCTGTCTGTCTGTCTGTCTACCTATATATCCATCTATCTATCTATCTATCTATCTATCTATCTATCTATCTATCTATCTATCTATCTATCTATCTATCTATCTATCTATGCTGACCTGCCAGGTACAATATCTGGAGGAATAAGAAAACTGATCCAGGAAACAATTACAAACATTCCAGATGGCAAGTAGCACGTTATTATGTAGTGAGATACCTAGAAAATTAAATATAAATTAGATATCTAATACATAGAAAGATAGACAGAAACAATGATATACATTCCAGATGGCAAGTAGGCGTTATCCTCTTAGAATTTTTTTTCCAATTTTGAAAATTTTAGTACCCCTTCCCCCCCCTCCCCGACATTTTAGATTAGGTTAGGTTATAGGCTAGGGAGCCGAGCGCTGCGGCCAGAGTTCATAGTTCTGTTTGGGGGAGGGGGGGGAGGGGAGGAGTGGATACTCAAATTTTCATAATTGAAAAAAAATTTCTAAGAGGATAGTACCCATATTATTATGTGAGATATCTAGAAGATAAAAGATAGAAATTAGATAAATTACAGATAGAAAGATAGGTAGAAAAATTTATATAAATTTCAGATGGCAAGTAACATGTTATTATGTAGTATGATACCTAGCAAATAAAATAGAAATTAGATATATAATAGATAAAAAGATAGACAGGAACAATGATATACATTCCAGATGGCAAGTAACATATTATTATGTCAGATACCTAGAAAATTAAAGATAGAAATTAGATAGTTAATAGATAGAAAGATAGATAGTAACAATGATATATAATTCAGATTGCGAGTAGCATGTTATCATGTAGTGAGATACCTAAGGAAAGATAGAAATTAAATATCTATAATACAAAGTGGAATGAAGTCTGTCCGTCCGTCCGTCCGTCTGAAGCTTAATATCTCTGTAACCACTGAACCGATTGGATTCTACTCTTTAGGGTATATACCTATTGGTCCTGTGGTGGTTTTAAGCCATTTCTTGAGGATGGGACACCCCCAACTCCCACTAAAAATGATAATTCCCCCCCAAAAAAAAAAAAAAAAAAATTTCATATTTTTTTCTAATTTTTAATTTTTTTTTAGGTATGTTTTTATATATTTTTATAAATTTTTATATTTTTTTATACTTTTTCATACTTTTTTATATTTTCTTTATGTTTTCAATTATATTTCTTCTTTTTAAATTTCTTTTCTTCTTTTAAACTTTGTTTTATCAAATTTCCTTCTCCTGTAGGGGCGAAGCCCCATAAAGGCTAATGAAAAAGAAATTTTAAAAAACAATAAAAAAAAAGAAAAAATTCAAAGGTTTTAAATATAAAAAGTTATAAAGAGTTATGACATGTTATAAAGAGTTATAAAATGATATAAAGAGTTATAAAATGTTATAAAATACAGAAAATATCTAAATAAAAAATGTAAACAAAATTTTTAAAATTCTCCCCTGAACCTTCAGAAAAAAAACCCTAGAGGCTAGGGGCGAAGCCGCTAGTATAATAAAAAAGTAATAAAAAATATCTCCATTTATCAAAAAGAGAAGTAGAAATATTCAGTCATTTTTGACATTTTTTGACATATTTCTCTTGGATTGATAAATTTTCCTCTTCTTATGCAAAAATCCTTAAAAATTTGAAAGATTGAAAACCAATGAAATTTATTATCTGCTGGCATAATCCCATTGATCGCAAGGGAAGAATAACAAGGATGACAACATCCATAAAAGCGAAGCTCTAAAACGGTAGGACAAACGGACATTAACACTTGTATAGTGTCATAAATGATCAGAATATTTTTGAATAAAATGTGTATACTATTTGTTATCAATTTACAATGAAATAAATACAAAGATGACAACATACATAAAAGCGAAGCTCTGAAGTGGTAGGACAAACGGACATTAACACTTGTATAGTGTCAGAACTGAATAATTTAGAATATAAATGTATAAGAGTCAAAGCAAAATTGTGAGTAAATTTGTTGAAAAACTTCTCGATACAGGATAATGTTTACGGACATACTTAAATTTTTAGGACATGATTATAGTGTTGCTTTGCTTATAATATTGTACTTTGTTGTCCCAGGAATCAATCTACCAAAAATCAGAACAATCGGATAATTAGATCACTTAAAAATTTGTTGTTAAAAAAGTAAAAAATCAACATTATTAAAATAGACGGACATTCTGGTAATGATTATACAGTTGCTACGCTTTCTAAGTCGTACCTAACTACCACAGGAATCACCATGTAAAGTGAAATCGATAGGACAATTCTAACATGCCTAAATTAACGAAAAAAGCTATCCGTCTCGGACGTACGGACGGACGGACGTACTGATGGACGGGCGTACGGGAAATCCTAATTAATGAAAAGCTTCGCTTCTAAAAAGACTTTGTAAAGATATTTTAAATTATACTGGTTTCTGGTACTCATTGTTTAAATACATGTTCTGTAATTAGTTGGGTAATACATTTGATACTTATTTTATCTAAAAGTATCTAAGTAAGTGTCTAAAATATGACCTTGATAATATAATATCAATATGACCTTATTTAAGCTACTTGTTTATTATAATTGAGTGGTGTGAATAAATTTATCGTCCATTATCTTATCCCCCCAGACCCCTATCAACTTTTGTTTTGATTATCTATGTTGGTTATTATAAGGTATGTTATTATGCCAAACAGACTTTAAGACCCAAAATGCTTTTTTAATCTTTTTTTAAAAGGAGGAGGGTACAAGGAGTAAAGCGAAATAAATTTTTGGTCCTAGGACAAACGCAGGAGTCCCAAACGTCGAATGGACAAACATCGGAGTAGACACTTAACCTAACCTAACCTAACCTATTTTAGACCATCTTATAGGTTTTTAAATGCCTAACCCCTGCGATGGGCTTATTTGTACACTCATATTCTAACCTAACCTAATCTGTATAGAAATACTTAATTAACTCAATATTTTAACACTCCTGCGTTTGTCCACTCCGTCGTCTGGGACTCCTGTATTTGTCCTGGACCCGATTTTTTTGTTGGGGTTGCGATGAAAATCGTATATATTGCATCCCCCATTACCCTCTAACCCTTTTGAGGTTCTTTTATATTTTTTAAAGGCGAAACTTTTCTATAATTAGGGTCGGTCCGTCCGTGACGGATAGCTTTTTTCGTTAATTTAGAATTGTCCTATCGATTTCAAATTTTGCTTGGTGATTCCTGTAGTAGTTAGATACAATTTAGAAAGCGTAGTAGTACGTCCATTTCAAATATATTGAATTTTTAACTTTTTTACCAACTTCTGATTTTTGGTATGCTCATTCCTGAGAGAACAAAGTACAATATTATAAGCGAAGCACCTCTATAAGCAAGTTCTAAAAATGTAAGTATGTCCTTAAATATTATCCTGCATTAAGAAGTTTTTCAACAAATTTACTTACAATTTTCCTTCGACTCTTTTACATTTATATTCTGATTAATGAGTCCTGACACTATACAAGCGTTAAAGTCCGTCTGTCCTATCGTTTCAGAGATTCGCTTTTATGGATGTTGTCATCCTTGTTTTTATATTAATGATGAAGCATTGGTCCTAATATAAAAAATAATTGTGATATAATCAGTGATCTTAGGGGATAAGACAATGGGTGATTAATTGATGTACACCCCCCAATTTTGAAAGTTATGATTATTGGTGAAAAAGTTTAATCACTTATAGTTTGTACCAACCAATCAATGTGAAACAATTGAAAGGACGTATTTATAAAACTTTGGGTACATTTTAATTTTCAAAACAATATTCCCTCCCTACCTGAGTCCTAATATAACAAGGATGACAACATCCATAAAAGCGAAGCTCTGAAACGTTAGGACAAACAAACATTAACACTTGTATAGTGTCAGAACTGAACAATCAGAATATAAATTTGTATAAAAGGCGAACGAAACAAAATTGTAAGTTAATCTGCTGAAAAAAAAACTGCTTAAATACAGGATACAGGATATTGTTTAAGGACATACTAACATTTTTAGGATTTGATTATAGAGATGCTTCGCTTATAACAAAGTACTTTGTTATCCTATGAATCCTCAACATAATTCAAAAAGTAAGGTGTCAAATTAAAGATTTTACTATTTTTTTCATAATGGCAATTTTCTTCTTTTTTGTTGTGTTTCAGTATTCTAAAAATCAGACCAATCAGATATTTTTATCACATAAAAATTTGATATTAAAGAAGTTAATAAGCAACATGTTTAAAATAGACGTACGGACGTAACGATTATAGAGTTACTTCGCCTAACTCGTACCTAACTCCTATAGGAATCTCATCATGCAAAGTTTAAAATCGATAGGACAATTCTAACTTGACAAAAATTAACGAAAAAACTATGCGTTACGTACGGACGGAAGGACCGACTCTAATTATAGAAAGGCTTCGCTTTTAAATACTAATTGTGATACAATAGCCATCTATGGCCAAACAAATTGTTACAGACAAGGATAACCACATGACAACTTCCATTTGTAGCGAAGTACTAATAATATAGATTTTTAAATTAATCCTTTCAAAGCCATACTGGAAACATGATTATTATGGTTTAGGCCAAAGTATATTTCTTTTTTTATGCACATTGCTTTTTTGGATGATAAAATCATGTTTGTTGATTAATTGAATACATTTTTTTATAAGAATCGCCAGACGTCTAGTAAAAATAATTTATATGGAATGATTTTTAATCAGAGTTTGAAGGTATCTTTAAGGCTCAATGAAGATTAAATAAAAGTAACCAAAGCTTTTGAGCTAACGAATAAGAAGGTATATTTATAGAACTTTGAGTAAAATATAATTTACAGCCAAATGTCCCCTCCCTTTCTGTATCGAGATTTGGTCAATAACTTATTTTCTCGTATTCATTCGAATCCGGTGGATAGGAACCGGTTCTCATCCATACGAAAAAACTATGTCTATCATCGTATTATATCCAGCTTTCTACGAATATAGAAATGTACAATCATAAGATTAAAACCAGTTTTTTTAGCCCGTGCCTTCGGCAACTCGGGGCTAAAAAAACTAGTTTTAATCTTATAATTGTACATTCTATATCCGCGGAAAGCGGTTTATAATACGATGAAAGAAATAACTATTAAATATTATCAAATATCAGATTATAATGATATGAATATATGAATAAGATTTTGGTGTCTGAAGTTTTGTAGCGCAGGTTCTATAAAACAATTACACTAGGGAGTCTTACCGACCGTTCGACTGATTGTAGACCACAATTAGCTTTCATCTTTTCATCTTATTTTTAACTATCAGCTACGCCACTTGTAAAGTGTCAGAACTGAGTAGGCAGAAGTCGAAACAGAATTGTAAGTAGATTTGTTGCAAAATACTGTTTAGATACAGGATACTGTTTAAGGACATATTTTCATCTTTGGGACTTGATTACAGAGATGCTTCGCTTATATCCTTGTACCTTGTTGTCCTAGGAATCAGATAAATAGGAAAATTATATCACAAAAAATAAACATGTTTCGAATATACGTACGGACATTCTGATAACGATTATACTGAGTTAATTTTAAGGACGAACGGACCGAACCGAATTGTAGAAAAACTTCGCATTTAGAAATTTGTAGGTCAACCAAATATTTATCATTTCCAGATTTTCTCTATTTTAACTTTATTTAAACTACTCTTGAAAAGTTTGTTCTTAGCTTTCAAAAATTTTGTCATCCTTGTTTTCCATATTTATAATGATTTTTATTTTCTATGAATATTAAGAGATATAAGTTTTCCGGAATTTTAATGTAGGGAGTAGATTTGAAATCTGCATCAAATTTTAAGGATTTTTTATAAAATTCGTTTTTTTGTAAAATTCTTTATCTAAAAGCGAAAATACATTTTAAGTTAATTAATTTTGACCAATAGGATAGGTGGATTTTGAACTACCTGCGCTCTAATTGGTTGAATGATGTACGACATCCAATCAGAGCGCAGATTTTTTAAATCCACCAATCACAGATGCCAAAATTAATTAACTTAATTTGTATTTCCGCTTTTAGATAAAGAATTATATAAAAAACGAATTTTATAAAAAATCCCTAAAATTTGATGCAGATTTCAAATCTACTCCCTACATTACAATTCCGGAAAACTTATATCTCTTAATGAATATGAATATCATATATGTAAATAGTTATGTAAGAACCAGATATTTTGCCAAAGTAGTAATAATTGGTAAATCTACCACGAAAAGATTTGTTAAAAGATTTTGTAAGCAAAGTCGATTCATTTCGAGTAGATTTTTTAGTAGCGAAGATACTCTATATTCACTTTGTCTTTTAGTCAGACAGTCCGTAAAGCGTTGAGGAAATGTGATTTTCTCAGCTGCTATTAAAGATAGACAGCTGAAATTATGTTTGAAGATTCTAATGACAATATGCATCTAATCTTTACATAATTATGTTCGTCTGTATGACAGATGTAAACGTTATTCTTTTAAGGTTTCGTGATTTTCTTGTTTTTGCATATTCTCTCTCTTTGTTATGGGAACTCAACATCTACTTTATGACCCATTTTGTCTGCCCATTCCATAATCTTTTTATGTGCTTTTTTACTCATGAATGGTATCTATCCAATTGTTGAAAGTTTAGTCGGATTGGGGGAAGTTTTAGCTTAATATAAAAAACTAAAGATTGCGACGTAAATATTTTTTTGATCAAGATTTTTTCCTAGAGATTTTTGACGGTCCTCAAGACATATATTCTGTCATAATGCCTATAATGTCATATCTCCTACAAAAAAATTTGTAATATACTGAAGTTGCAGCGCTAATTATGTACATTATAACCCTTGTTGTTATATAGAATGTGACAGAAACAAAATAAGCTAATTTAGTTACATAATAATATGTATTTATTATTGAGGGATCTTAAGGGATAAGACAATGGACGATAAATTTATATACATCCCAAGTAGTCATTATTAAAATTAGGGTTGGGCTGGATACTTTATGGCCGGACACCGGATATCGGATATCTGGCTGATTTTTAAAGCCGGATATCCGGCAAATTACCGGATATTCAAAATAACCAGATGTCAGGCCAAACCGGTTATCCGGCCCAACCCAAATTAAAATTACACCCTCATAAGATCAATATTAAAATCAGCCAATCAAAATTCACACAACAATGCCTATTTTTTTTTAGACAAGGCAAAAGGTAACATGGTATCAATCTTTGGGTACCAGTTGAATTTGCAGTCCAATGTCCTCTCCCTCCATCCTATTATTGCTTTTCACAATACCCATTTTTCCAACGTGTGGAGAAGAATGTCTGTTTGTTTTACCGTTTGTCTGTTGGATTAGTTTTAAAAGTTCGGGTATAGTCCCTTTCGTGGCAACGCTCCTTAAGGGGCGATTCTTCGTTTTATTCACAGTAGCTTTTGTCCTATTTCTAGCCCCTGCGGGGGGCTCTAACCCTGCGGGGCCAATTGCCTAACCCTGTGGGGCATTCACCCAACCCCTAACCTAAAATAACCTATAAAAAGCCATTTTAAAAATACGACGAATCGCCCCTAAAGTTCCTTTCCAAGTTTTTTTAGGTATATTTTTTAGGGGGGTTCCATAACTTCATCAAAATGGTTGAATCCCCTAAAGTAGGGTTATTTTTATGAAGGGGGTAAAAAAACCAGAGGGTGGGGGCGAAGCCGCTCGTAATAGTATACAGCATGAAAAGTAAATATAGAAAATAAATGGTAAATATTTGCCTAATTTTTCCATTTATTATGAATTAACATGTCTATAATTTAGTTAATGGGGGAGAAGGATAAATTGAATGGATACATGGACGATACCATCAATTACAGGCGCATACAAGATGACTGTTTGTCTGTCTGTCTGTTTGTCTGTCTGTTTGTCTGTCTGTTTGTCTGTCTGTTTGTCTGTCTGTTTGTCTGTCTGTTTGTCTGTATGTTTGTCTGTATGTTTGTCTGTCTGTTTGTCTGTCTGTTTGTCTGTCTGTTTGTCTGTATGTTTGTCTGTATGTTTGTCTGTCTGTTTGTCTGTCTGTTTGTCTGTCTGTTTGTTTGTATGTTTGTATGTATGTTTATCTGCCTGTTTGTCTATATGTTTGTCTGTATGTTTGTCTGTCTGTCTGTTTGTCTGTCTGTTTGTCTGTCTGTTTGTCTGTCTGTTTGTTTGTATGTTTGTCTGTATGTTTGTCTGTCTGTTTGTCTGTCTGTTTGTCTGTATGTTTGTCTGTATGTTTGTCTGTCTGTTTGTCTGTCTGTTTGTCTGTCTGTTTGTCTGTCTGTTTGTCTGTCTGTCTGTCTGTTTGTCTGTCTGTTTGTCTATACCGAAGGATCTCGATGAACCGGTATGGTTCTCATAAGGAAGGTTATAACTATTTTTGGGGAAGATACCACCACCCTCTCAAGAGAAATGGGTTATCGAATTCAGCTCCCCCCTCTTCAAATGCCCATAGAGGCCTCTAGGGGTGTAGCCGATATTAATAAAAGAAACTAATTGAAAGTGCTTGAAATCATATTAGAATTATACATTAGTTTTCATGGAAACATGCTTTTTTATGAAAGAGAGATTATAGCCATTAGGAACAAAAATGTACAAACCAAATAAAACGAATAAAAAATATTTTTTGATGCACAAAAATCCTTTCTTTCTAGCTCTGGGTGACTGCAGGCAAATGAATCCTTAGAATTTAATTTTAAACTTTAAACCGCAGACTAAAGACCAAGGCTGGAAGGGGATTTTTTACTGCAAATAAAAAGTGTTTCCAAACTTTTATAAACATAATTTATTTTTAGTTGGCTTAAACACTTTGGAGACTTTAATTGAATCTTTATTGGGTTGTCTTAACTTTTCTAGCAAATATTTAAATCTACAGAAGGGGTATTTTGTTAATTGTAATTGTTGATCATGTATCGTCCATTGCCTTATCCCCTTAAGATCCCTGTAATGGCTTTACCTACACAATGCCATACAAAATAAAAGAATATTTAATAAAATATAGATAGATAGATAGATAGATAAGATAGATAGATAGATAAATAGATAGATAGATAGATAGATAGATAGATAGATGATAGATAGATAGATAGATAGATAGATAGATAGATAGATAGATAGATAGATAGATAGATAGATAGATAGATAGATAGATAGATAGATAAATAGATAGATAAATAGATAGATAGATAGTTAGATAGTTAGATAGTTAGATAGATAGATAGATGGATAGATAGATAGTCAGATAGATAGATAGATAAATAGATAGATAAGATAGATAGATAGATAGATAGATAGATAGATAGATAGATAGATAGATAGATAGATAGATAGATAGATAGATAGATAGATAGATAGATAGATAGATAGATAGATAGATAGATAGATAGATAGATAGATAGATAGATAGATAGATAGATAGATAGATAGATAGATAGATAGATAGATAGATAGATAGATAGATAGATAGATAGATAGATAGATAGATAGATAGATAGATAAATAAATAGATATAGATAGATATATAGATAGATAGATAGATAGATAGATAGATAGATAGATAGATAGATAGATAGATAGATAGATAGATAGATAGATAGATAGATAGATAGATAGATAGATAGATAGATAGATAGATAGATAGATAGATAGATATATAGATAGATAGATAGATAGATAGATAGATAGATTGATAGATAGATAGATAGATAGATAGATAGATAAATAAATAGATATAGATAGATATATAGATAGATAGATAGATAGATAGATAGATAGATAGATAGATTGATAGTCAGATAGATAGATGGATAGATTGATAGTCAGATAGATAGATAGATAGATTGATAGTCAGATAGAAAGATAGATATATGTAAAATCTTACCTTTCTCCTAAGAGTGAGCTCAAATCCTGCCACAGAAAAGTTTCCTGAAATTTGAAAAGTAATTTTAGTTATGTGTTGTGTTCTATTCCTACTACTCAAATATTTTCAGTAAAGATTCAAAATTTTAAAATAACTATCACTATTTGCTAGTGAGGCAAAATTATTTGTGTGAAAAATCCTCCAAAAAAATTAAATAAATCATTAAGATAAGATTTTGTTTCATTTTTGAAGATTTTTAATGTAATTTTGGAGGATTTTAAACAAAAATAATTTTGCCTCACTAGCGAATAGTGAGCTTAAGAATCCACCTTAGTTTTTATAAAATTTTACTTCATATTTTGAAATTAAGATTACCTACTATACAAATAATAATTATTCTCTAAAAAATATGTTACATGTACATCTAAAATATGAAGCAGCGTATAGTGTCCAATAAAAATGACGTCATACAATACAAATGACCAATGACAGGCCAGTATTGCTATTTACCATTAGTCAATAATATACATTTATATACTGGCCTATTATTGGTCATTTGTATTGTATAGCGTCATTTTTTGTTGGACACTATACGCTGTTTCCTTCCTAAAATAAAATTATCAAGTTGCTAAGGCGAAAGAATGTAAAAAAAACTATTCTGTGCTTTTAACTTGTTGGCTTAAGAACTTTGGGGACTTGCTGGGTGGTTCAAACTAGCAGTGTACAAACTTTTCTACCAAACAGGTTAATCTACAGAAAGGTAATAATGTAATGAATAATATCATAATGGGGGTGCACATA
The DNA here is from genome assembly GCF_053477335.1 of Acartia tonsa. Classification (NCBI taxonomy): domain Eukaryota; kingdom Metazoa; phylum Arthropoda; class Copepoda; order Calanoida; family Acartiidae; genus Acartia; species Acartia tonsa. The sequence goes on along the minus strand of NC_137268.1, from coordinate 36,555,047 downwards.
AATGTATCTTATTGTCTTATCCCTTAAGGTCAACTAAGAATTTTAAAAAATTTTCTCCCCATTAATATAAGGCTATCTGAGACTAAATTGAGCACTATAAATCTATCTTTCATTGAATTATCCCTCTATTCATAGCAGGAAGGAAGGGTACATTGGGCTATTATTTTAACTGGTATCCAAAGTTTTATAACCATTTTATCTTATTTCCAAGTAACTTTGACTACTGTAACTTAGTTTGGGAATAGTCCCTTTCGTGGCAACGCCTCTTAAGGTGCGATTCGTCGTATTTTTAAATGGCTTTTAAAGGTTATTTTATGTTATGATAGGTTATAATGGGTTAGGTAATTGTCCCACAGGGTTAAGCAATTAGCTCCGCAGGGTTAAAGCCCCCCGCAGTGGCTAGAAATATGAGAAAACCTACTCTGAAAAATACGAAGAATCGCCCCTTAAGGTTCGTTGCCACGAAAGGGGCTATAACCTTAATTTTAATATATAAAATTACAAGTATCAACTATTAATTTTTATCTACAGAAGAGCTGATTTAGTTTATTTTCAATTGGAATGTATATTAATTTATCATTGTCTCATACCTATAGATCCTGTGTACATAGGAAAGAACTTTGTTCCCCAAGAAAAGTATTGAAAAGTTGCTTAACAGATTTTTTCTCTCTTATTTTCTACATAAAAGTTGGGCTAAATACTTTCAGAGCAACAAAAACAAATAAGTCCATAAGAAGAACATCATTGGAAGTTAAAATACTGATGTTTAAAGTAGAGTTGGGCCGGATATCCGGCTATTATCAATATCCGGCCGGATACCGGATATTAAAACTATATATCCAGCTGATTTTTAATGCCGGATATCCGGTAATTTGCCTGATATTGAACGTTGGCCAGATATCCGACCAGAACTGCATATCCAGCATTAGAAATTAGCCGGATATCCGGTATCCGGCTAAAAAATTATCCGACCCATCCCTAGTTTAAAGAAATAATTTAATATGTCTGTAATTTAAAACTGATGAATCAATTGAGTTCGTCTTTTAAGGGAACCTTAACATAGGTCTTCGGATAATTTTATTTTTTTTAATTTAAGCCTTTTTGGAGGGTTTTAAGCTACTTTTCTACTATCCCTATTCTCTTACATATACACTAGTGGACAGTCGACTGTTATTTTTTTGTAAAACTATGGAAATACTGCAGAAGTAATTCGTAAATAACCTGTAAATAAAGTTCGGATATAGTCCCTTTCGTGGCGATTCGTCGTACTTTCAAAATAACTTTTCATAGGTTATTTTAGGTTAGGTGATTGTCCCACAGGGATAGAGCCCCCCACAGGGGCTAGAAATAGGAGAAAAGCTACATTGAAAATACGAAGAAACGCCCCTTAAGAGGCGTTGCCACGAAAGGGACTATACCCTAAAGTTATTTTACATTGAGACGTATAGACGCATGGTCAAGCCTTAATTATAGAGCAGCCGCGCTACTAACAAAGGTGCTGATGTAACAAACAACCAACGCAAGGACGTCCTAGTTCATTTTTTTTTGGGGGGGGGGGGCGGAATAAAATGAAGGGTTTCAAATGTTTTTTTGGAGAAGATCTATTAAACTTTGGGGAGTAGTATAATTTACAGTCAAATGTCCAATCACTGCCTAAAAAAAACATGTTTACTTCATGACCATAGGATTTTCAGAGAAGTGTTTTTTTAATTAAAAAGCTGTTTTTACCAAACTTATTGTTCCATAAAGGCATGTAAAATATCTTGTCGTAGAGAGATATATAAAGAATAACCTAATTTCCAACTTGGTAATTTGCTTTGCTCTACCCAGGGATATATGGATATTGAGAACAGAGGTGGATGCTAATAAAAAAAAATTAGGGTCGCTTGGTAAGACAATATTATTTTTGTAAAAAATCCTCAAAAATCTACAAGAACTGAACAAAATCTTATGTTAATAACCCTTTTATGATTTAATTTTTTAGATTTTTTATGCGATTTTGGAGGATTTTTCACAAAAATAATTTTGCCTCACTAAGCGACCCTAAGTTATTTTTAAGAATCCTCCTCAAATTACTAATATCAACAAGGATGACAACATTCATAAAAGCGAAGCTTTGAAACGGTATGACAGACGAACATTATCTCTTATGAAGTGTCAGAACAAAATATCAATACATATGTTTTGACAAAATTATACGTAAATTTGTTGCAAAACTTCTGAAATACTGAATTCTGTTTAAGGACATACTGACATTTTTAGGACTTGATTATAGAGATGCTGCGGTTATAATATTGTACCTTAATGTGATAGAAATCAGACAAATCGGATTATTATATCCCATAAAAAATTGTTGTTAATAAAGTTAAAAAATTACCATGTTTAAAATGGACGTATGGACATTATAGTAACGATTATAGAGTTGTTACGCTTTCTAAATCGTACCTAACTACTACAGAAATCATCATGCAAAGTTTGAAGTCGATAGGACAATTCTAACATGTCTAAATTAACGAAAAAAGCTATTCGTTACGGACGTACGGACGGGCCTACCCTAATTATAGAAAAGCTTCGCTTTTAATAAAAACAGGGAGGACGGGGACATTGAACTGTAAATTACACGTGTATCCAAAGTTTTATAACCACGTTATCTTATTCGTTGGCTTCAAAACTGATAGTGCCAAAACTTTTCAACAAACAAATTTTAATTTATAAACAGACATACATACCCTATACATGTGTACCTTAATTTAATGATTTCAATTCTATTATTCGTAGTAAATTCTCTATTATACCATACATGATTTTTCAGTATGAAGTAAGAACCGGTTTTATTCCAGCAGAAACCATTAAGGTTCGGAGCCATACTGGAAATCATTTTTTGAAACTTTCGGGTATAGTCCCTTTCTTAAGCCCCTTTTAACAAAATTTTTCTAAAACAGTACGGGGTAATATACAGGGTGCGGCACATAAATCCGGACGTTTTTAGAACGGCCAAAGCGTTAAAACTACTTGACCAATCAGGACGTTTGACCCCACTATAAAAAGCTAAGGTAATGACCTTATATAGCACAAAAAAATCTTTGGATAAAGATGGATGTGTACAACGAGCTGGCCGCGTATATGTACAACAAGGCAGATTCCAAATGCGCCAGTGCAGTGGTTTAATCTGGATTCTCGAATTTGGATCCTGCAGTTACTCACGTTCCTAAGGAAATGTGGCCTCCCAGCAGCTCGATCATAATTCAATGGACTTTTAGGCCTGGGGCTACTTTTTATCATGCACCAATAGACGTGCCCATACCACAAAGACCTCCCTCATTGCCACTATCAAGGAGAACTACGCCAGCTTGGACAGGTACATTTTGACCTGGACCAGCAGGCGGTTGAGGAGGCGGGTAGAGGCGGTGATTGAGGTTGGCCGCCATTTTTTTGAATAATCTATTTATATTTCCGGATTTATGTGCCGCACCCTGTACACTATAGATCTGTTGTTATTCCTTCTTTTTATAGGAATCAACAAGCTAGGATTTATGTAAGAGGTTTAAGATTTTATTAGATTACTGGATTAATGAATTAAGTCTTCAATGATATGCATATCTTTATATACTAATATTGTGCCTTTTAGAATTAAAAGTTTAAAAATGAAATATTTTTGGAAGCAAGTATCTGAAGAGAAACGATAAGAAATGCAGAAAACTGGTTAAAGTTACCAAATAAGGACAAATATGTTCAAAACAGTTTTTTTGCAAAAAAAAAAAGAACATTATTATACAGGAAGAACCATCGGCTGCGCCCCCAAAAAAAAACAATCAAATTTTTATTACTTTGTAGATAACGTTTAAGAAAATTAATATTTGCAATCTATTGGAGACAACCTATCAATGTTTGCACAAATTTCTTTCAGTCCCAACTGTACATTGTATTAGGTTGCTTGTTTTTAGGGTCAAGTCGTTCCCCCAACTATTCATTCTGGCGCAACTAACATAGCAGCAGTAGAACAAATTTAACGTTTTTATTTATGACACAGCTTGGACCGAGATTCGTATCCATTGCAAAATTTTATGTGGTACCCTAATTGTATAGAAGCCACGCAACTAAAAATACTAAAAGTTATAAAAAGAACATTTAGTATATTTTGTGCACTTTAAGCAGATGGACTGTCGTTCAAGAAATATTCAGGGATAAGACAATGGATGATAAATTGATGTACATCCCCCAATTGTTCATACCCAGGAATAAGGTATAATCAACAAGCGAAATAAATATAAAATAATATTTTGGGGGCAAATGGAGAGGTCGTCAATTTTACGATGTGTTGCCCCCCAACGACAGCTGAAAAACACGTATAGGTTTCGTGATTTTTATCCGAATTAATTTCGTTATTGGTAGAAGCTGGTTCATACCTATGCTAAAGATTAAAATTGTTGGTTGAAAAGTATTGATACTATTGATTGATTGAATCAAATAATATAGGCTAATACAAGTATTCAAAGTTTTTAAGGCAACGAATGAGATGCATGCTTTTTAAACTTTGGGTACCAGTATTTTGTATTTAATAAATTTAAATCATATAACTTCCCCTCATTTTCTGTGTATGATTTTAAATAGCTTTGCCACTTATTAGTTTTTTTTGTAATGTCCAGAAAAGTTTCGGTTATCATCCTAAATGATGTAACTAAAATGTAACTGCTTTATAGGGCCTACATAACGAAAAAGAATACATATTTAGTTCTATATATTGTTCCCCTATATACAATTACTTATCTCGTTTACACTACAAAGTACTGGGCATCAAAAAGGTATGTAGCTGTTTGTTTTCATTAAGATATTAGAGTAAAACACTAGAGGGAGAAAGCGTTAAATAATTGTATCTCCCCATCGCAACCTCCTTGTGCAACCTTTCTATTGGGTCATTGAAAATCAACCAATGGTGTCGCTTATATTAACACAGCCAAGTAGCAGAAAATGATTTAGAAGCAGACGAAAGAGGTCTTTGAAAAAGGAAGGGAGGTATTTGTCTGTATATACATTTATACTATAGATCTGTTATTAAGATATTGCTGACCAATGATATTCTTCTGTACAACTTACTTGGTCCGTCTGTCTGTCTGTAATTCTATAAGATCATCATAATTGTAAAGTGGAAATGTGTTTAACTATTAATTCTGCAATTTAACATGAATTTTCGTTGGCCAATGCGTATATACTAAACCAATGCGTCGTTGTGTCTTAAATACATTAAACATCAAAGGATTTATGAAAACAGTAAAAGTGTCGAACTATGACGTCAGAAGAAATTAACAATTAACCAATGAGAGGCCGCTATATATTTTACCACAGTGAATACTGGCTTCTTATTGGTTAATTGTTAATTTTTTCTGACGTCAAATAATGTGATCCATGTACATCTACTCTACAACTCACTATGTTCGTCTATCAGACCGTTATGCTCTGATGTTTTTCTACAGTTTATAATAAGAGCTTCGCTACTTATGGATGTTGCTTTGCTTGTATATATTGAGTAAATTTGGACGCTTCTGCAACTTAGGGTACCAGTATAAACTTTATTTGTTTATTGAGTACCCTGTATCATTGGATAAATACTCATTTACTCTTTATGATGTTTTTGTATTATATTTACATACACATACACACACACACACACACACACACATACACACACTCACACACGCATATATATTCTTTCATACCTTTTTATGTATACTTATTTTTCAACGTTACAATACTTAAGGTTCGGTAAATAGCAGGAATAAGGTATAACCAACAAGAGGCAAATGGAGAGGTTGTCAATTTTACGATGTGTTGCCCCCCAACGACACTTGAAAATTAGAATTGTCCTATTATAAATTATAAAATCTAAAAATAAACCTGTTATTTTTCAACCTTTCTTTAAATTGTATTATTCCGCCTAACTAAACGGTGTCTGATAATAATAGTTTTTGTAATGCAGTTTGTGTGTATGCCCAGTTAGGTTGTCCCACATTTTTAGCATTTTTTTGTAATTGCTCAACACGTAGCCCATCCGCTCGTCGCTGTGGGGTTGATAGGTTCGAATCTCGGGCCGACACTGCGTCATAACTAAAGACGTTAAAAATGGTTCCTATTGGCATGTCAGGTGCGCGACATTAATAGTAATAGTAGGAGGAATGCCTTGGCCCATAAACAGGAGCAACTCACTACCATGCACAGTTAGGAATTCTCAGACAAAGGTCGTGCAATCAAAGGGTTGGTTGTCTGATGGATGTTACTTAACCTAATACTCTTGGATGTTAGAGTATCGCATCCCATTACACGTGGATGATGCTCTGGATTCTCAAGATGATCACTCAAATCGAAGGAGAATCCCGCCCTTATGAGGCGATTTTCACATTTTTCTTATATATTACTAGAGTTGGCTCAATATAACTATATCGCTATTGGCTAGTTTTCTATAAGTACATATCTATTTATCTATTTCTCAATAAATCAATTTTCCTCCCCCACCATTACTATCTAAAAGAAAGAAGTAAATATTTATTAATTTAAATGATTTTAAAAAGATTTTTTCAATTATATTTTTTTCACATTACCATCACCAAAGGGTTAATATGATTAAAATTTTTGTTTTAATATTTTAACACAAAGGAAGTGTCGCCACAATCAAATTCTTTTAAAATAGAGTTTTCTTAGATTTACTCTATTATGAATATATATTTATTTTTTTATTTATGAAATAAGGATTAAATACTTCAATGTAATTCAAATATCTACATGAAGTAAAAAACTTAATTAATTCCATAAACAAATAGAATAAAGGTCTTATCGCTTTGGTCAATGAGAGTTTATTATGAATTATTGGAGCACTATGAGTTTTAAACACTTTACCATTGCACATTGGGGCAAATCAATCAAAAAGGGGATTTAATTATTTAGTACCCTTAAAATTCATCCCACAAAAATTTCATTTTATACTTTTTTGTAGGCAATTTAACAACGAACAAATTTGCTTTTATGTTTTTTTCTGTCATTTGAAAGGAACATGGAGATAAAGGTCATTTAATGAAGGTAGATGGAAAATTACCAGATTAACCCCTCCCCAAAAATAGCGCCTCCTTACCCTACCCATCTATCTATTAATCTATCTATCCATCCGTCTATCTATCTATCCATCTATCTATCAATCTATCTATCCATCTATCTATCCATCTATCTATCCATCAATCTATCCATCTATCTATCCATCTATCTATCCATCTATCTATCTATCCATCTATCTATCTATCCATCTATCTATCTTTCCATCTATCTATCTATCCATCTATCTATCCATCTATATATCCATCTATCTATCCATCTATCTCTCCATCTATCTATCCATCTATCTATCCATCTAATTATCCATCTATCTATCCATCTATTTATTCATCTATCTATTCATCTATCATCTATCTATACATCTATCTATCCATCTATCTATCCATCTATCTATCCATCTATCTATCCATCTATCTATCCATCTATCTATCCATCTATCTATCCATTTATCTATCCATCTATATATGCATCTATCTATCCATCTATCTATTCATCTATCTATCCATCTATCTATCCATCTATCCATCTATCCATCTATCCATCTATCCATCTATCTATCTATCCATCTATCCATCTATCGATCCATCTATCTATCCATCAACTATTTATCTATCTATCCATCAACTATTTATCTATCCATCCATCTATCTATCCATCTATCTATCCATTTATCTATCCATCCATCCATCTATCTATCCGTCTATCCATCTGTCTATCCATCTGTCTATCCATCTGTCTATCCATCTGTCTATCCATTTACTCATCCATCTATCTATCCATCTATCTATCCATCCATCTATCCATCCCTCTATCCATCTGTCTACCAATCTGTCTTTCCATTTACTCATCCATCTATCTATCCATCTATCTATCCGTCTATCCATCTGTCTATCCATCTGTCTATCCATTTACTCATCCATCTATCTATCCATCTATCTATCCATCCATCTATCCATCTGTCTACCAATCTGTCTATCCATTTACTCATCCATCTACCTATCCATCTATCTATCCATCAAAGTATTCAAAAAGTCAAATTTGGGGTCATTTAATTCATTTCAGAAGAAGGGGAGAGGATGGTGTAAAGGGGTGGATGGGTATTCTTATTTTAGCAAGCTACAAGTTTCACTTAATAATAAATCCATTATAAATATGAGCATTATTGGCATAAATTTTTATTGGCTAATATCTATATTTATAATGATATTATGATTCTTGTTTACTGTTTATATGTATACTAGCAGTTTCGCCCCTAGCCTCTATGGGCTTTGCTCCAAGAGGTAATTAAACAAGGATGACAACATCCATAGAAGCGAAGCTCTGAAATGGAAAGACAAACGAACACTAACACTTGTGAAGTGTCAGAACTAAATATTAATGCATGTCTATACAAAATTGTAATTAAAACTGATTAAATACATGTTACTGTTTAAGAACATACTGACGTTTTTAGGACTTTTATAGAGATGCTTCGCTTATAACACTATACCTTATTGTACTAGGAATCAGTATTCAAAAATCAGATGAATAGGATATTTATAACATTCAAAACCATTATTTGTTGTCATAAAATTAAAAAAATTAGCTTGTTATAAATGGATGTACGGACTTTCTGGTAACGATTATAGAGTTGCTGTGCTTTCTAAGTCGTACCTAACTGTTGTAGAAAACGGCATGAAAAGTTTGAAATCGATAGGACAATTCTAGCCTGTTTAAATTAACTAAAAGAGCTAACTGTAACAGACGTACGGATGGACCGATCCTAATTATAGAAATATGAAAAAATTTAGAGGATTTTTTTTGTAAAATAGCTTTAAACCACCACAGGACCAGTAGATATATTCCCTGAAGAGTAGAATCTAATCGGTTTAGTGGTTACCGAGATCTTAAGGGACGGACGGACAGACAAACAGACATCAAGCTACTTTTTATTATAGATTAACGCCCAGGGATCTAAGGAACAAAACAATAACCGATTAATGTATGTACATCCCCAATATTGATACATTAAATAATAAATTATATTACAAAAATGATTGTCTGTAGATGACAATTAGTGGTTGAAAAGTTTTGATACTCATCTTAATAAACCAACCAATAAAAAATCAATCAAATTTCCTAAAGTTGAAATGCCAACGAATAAAAAAACGTTATTATAAAACTTTGAAGTTTGGGGACTAGTGTAATGTCCTCTCCCTTTCTAAATAAAACTACTAACGCTAAACATGAAGACCATGTACCTACATAATTTAAAGACAAAGCATTACCAATAGACAGACAGATAGACTACTTGCTAATTCCAAATTAGAATGATTATAAGAACACTTCGTTATTTGAATATTAACTTTACCTTTCCGCAGTGAGAGAGGGGACATTGGGCTGTTTATAAAACTAGTCCCCAAAGTTTTACAGTTGTGTGTTCAAACGTTTTAACTACTAACTTTAATCTACACAAGGGGTAATTTTGTGTATTATCATTGGGGATGTACATCAATTTATTGACCTTTGTCTTATCCCTTTAGATCCCTGATATTTGTAATAATCCATAGAAAAGATTATTCAGTTACATTAAAACATCAAATATAAAGAGGTTTAGATTTAGGTTTAGCCCCCCCTCCCTCCCCTCTTCATCATTTAGTGCAATAGAACTAGAAAATATTCATTATCAACTTTAATTCAAAGTCTGATCAAATAAATATTTCGCATAACTATGTTTTTGCATCTTTTATTTATATGTATTACATCTCACATATTGACTTTAAAAGCGCGTTTAAAAGATTTTCCTAACAAACTTTTCGTGCACCCAGCCTCAGAAAACGCGCTAAAAACCCCTACGGTAAGTGAAACCAGTACAGGCGATTATAATATGTCTTTGGGTAATCAAATATCGTATTTTTAGCCGGTGGCAACCGGTGAAAACATATTTCCTCTTACTGTCTACTCAAATGTTGATTATAAAACAAACAAAAATAAACTAAAATCTTAACTTCAACTATAATTATTTAGGACTAATATCTTTAATTTGTGTTTTTTTCTTTTATATTGTCAAAATACATGTAGTGCATGACTCACCTGAAGTTATTTTGTCTAATTATGTTAATTCTAAGAGATTTTATAATACATTTAAAATTGTTGGTGAAACACAAAATATATGCCTTTTTCTGTAAGAAAATTTTGGCATATCTTGACTTTCAGACTTAAGAAAGCTTACTTAAAAAGCGTATTTTTACGATTCCTTTGAAATCTGATGTACATTAGGTATGATAATACTCATAGGACGATTGAAACTTGATTTGGGGGTGGTGAATTGATGCCCCTTGTTGCCCCTATGTGCATTGGAAGACTCAAGCTCATTTATAGACGTTTATTTCCTATATAGATCTGTCATGGATCTTGATGCAATAAAGCAGGCCATTTTGTAAATGTTAAATATTGGAAGATTTCATTAAATAAAAGTAATCGCAAATATACTTAGTAAATAATTATATAGCTCATCATTCTTAATTCCAATTGTTGATTTTATACCATTTACAAGCAGTTGGACTTCCAAGAATGTTATATAAATAAATATGTTCCATTGTTATGGAAAAATCAGATGTCTAGCCAAATAAATCCCATAGTGTTACGGACAAAAGGACAGACACAGTGAATTAGAGTGTAGATTCTCTAACAGATCTATAGTGTAGATGTATATACAGACAACTACCTCCCTTTCTTTTTCTAAGACCTGTTTCGTCTGCTTCTTAATCATTTTTTGCTACTTGGCTGTGTTAATATAAGCGACACCATTTGTTGATTTTCAATGACCCAATAGAAAGGTTGCACAAGGTTGCGATGGGGAGATACAGTTATTTAACCCTTTCTCCCTCTAGTGTTTTACTCTAATTATTCGCTACAAAAAAAACCGGGAAAAAGGGCCAACCTAAAAGGTTAGTATATAGCTTGTACTTATAAATAAAATTACTGTGTAACACTATTAATTAATTACGCATCATTCCATCTTTACATATCTGTTTCGGTACGCATGCCTTGCCGTACACGAAATCTTAATCTCCAAGCCCTCCGAATGACCAACATGTGAATGTTTACAAATGTGTATTTATTACCATGAAAACGGTGAATCTAAAACAAAAATATAAAGATTAATTACATAGCATTAATGGTTTATTATTTTTGTATATCGAGGTTGCGTGATTTCAATTTAATTAAAAATATAAAATTTCTAAGAAACTTTAAATTGGCACGAAACATATTAAATAGCATCAGAAATTGATAATTTTAGATTCAAATGATCAATAAAATTAAGGAAAATATTCGTATGTCAAAAGTTAGCAGTTAAATGGTCTATTTGTTGAAAAATTAATGTTTTAAATTTCTTCGTGAAAATATACCATACTACACTTATTATTAAGAATTAAGATAAATTCTTACCACATTATGATGTCAAACTAAGCAGGAAGGCTTATTTGAGATCTTCCACGGATTAGAGCGCATGTATATCCATCCAATACATTATTTTTATTCACGTAGCTCTTCACATGGGAATCAACAAGGAAAAAATGTGCGCGCCTTTGTTTGTTTACAAGCGAAGCGCGGAGATAGTTAGGAATGCCGCGTAACACACTCATTCTCTGGTGTAAGGAAAAGGGAATTAATGGGTTCGAACTTGCCAGGGAATACAAGAAAATCATTCCAACACAATATCCAACCATCCAATCATAAACAAATTACACAGGGATAGATGGAAGCAAAAACTTGGATTTAGAAATTTACAAGAGTGGGGCTGCTCCTTAATTAGCTCAAAACGGTGTGGCTATACTACATTTACATATCCAACCATCCAATCATAAATATTTTTCACAGGGATGTAATGGTACCAAGATATACTTTTTTTATAACTTATGACTTTTCTATAATTAGGGTCGGCCGTCCGTCCGTAATGGATAGCTTTTTTCGTTAATTTAGGCATGTTGGAATTGTCCTATCGATTTCAAACTTTGCATGATGATTCCTGTAGTAGTTAGGTACGATTTAGAAATCGTAGCAACTCTATAATCAAGTCTTAAAAATGTCAGTATGACCTTTTAAATTCTGTTTTTAAGACACTCTACAAAAGTTAATGTTCGTCTGTCATACCATTTCAGAGCTTTACTTTATGGATATTGTCATCCTTGTTTATAGAAAAACTAATTTTATGGATGTATATACATATATATACTTTAAAACATAGAAGGAAAGGACTTTCAAATTTAAAATTGTTTGGGACTTTTATTAACTTAAGTTCTTGTCAAAATTGAAACAATTGACTCATCGTCTTAACATTTAGTTAAGAAAAATGTCAAAATTTTGTATCCGACTAAATATTTAATTCAGGAGCTTAAAATGAGTCTACATGTTAATTGTAATTGGTATATATATATAATTATATAGGCCATTCATCATAAAATTTTTAAAAATAAAGCAGCTACGCCCCAATAGGCCTTTAAGAATACTTGACCCCTTTAATTTTCATTTTTTTATAGTCGACTTATCTTCAAAGGTTTTTGGTACCCTCCCCCAAAATAGTCATAAACCTTCCCATGTTTATGAAAAAGCTACATTGTAAAGGAGAATCATATCGGTCTAAAGTCAGTACAGACAAACATCCTGTAACTTCTATATAATATAATTAAAATTTTACACAAATATATAAGTAATAAATTATATTATCAAAAGCGCAATTATTAATTTATTATGGTATAAAAATAAACCAGGTAGAGGGAAAGATAAAAAAATAATCCTATTATTATAATTCCAGTAAATAATCAATATATTTAACTTATTATTATATTTTTGTTATACAATTATTATTATTTTTACATTTTTGTTATGACAATTAAAAGTAATATTACCAAAGACGTCCAATGGGGGGGAGTAAAGGGGTGATTACCGCCCCCCCACAATGAATTTTTAAGTTTGAATTTTTACCCCCCTCCAAAAACAAAATTTTAAACTTGGATGTTCTTACCTATATGATATAAAGATTACCCCCCCCCCCCTAATTCATTTGGGGGTGTGGCTTTAGATTTAGCACCCACAAAATTTTTATTTTTCACCCCCCCTCCCTAAGGCTTGGAAGGCTTGGACGCCCTTGACGAGACCAATGAAGTCCAAAATAAGCGAATTGTCAAAACTAGATAGGAAGCATGATTATAAAAGCTATGGGTAAAAGTAAAAGAACGTGTCCTAAGTTTTATAATTTTGTTTTAACCCATTCGCGACGAGCTTCCAAAGTTAAAAGTTTTGATTAACCGGGGTTCAACAAAATAGATTTTTTCAATAATTACTCAACAGAATTAAAAAGTAAGGTGTCAAATTAAAGATCTTACTAATTTTGTTCATAATGGCAATTTTCTTCATTTTTTTGTTGCTAAAATTCCTTAAAAATAAGATATCTACTAAAAAAACGATTGCATATCTAAATTCTATGGATCATTTTACATCTACAACTTACTAAAAAAATCGACTTGCTATTTTTTTAAAAATCACAAAAGTTAGGACACGTTCTTTATAATTTTATGTCAACTTTCTCTATGGCAAAATCATTTTAATCATAGTTTTTTTTAAAAACTATTGTTTACCTGTTATAGCTGTGTAGTGCTTCTGAGCCGTTGGCAACTCATTTATGTGTATACTATAGTCCAGTACAGATCTTAATAATAAGGAATATTAAAATTTATGTATATTAATGTATTTTTAAACACCCCCCCCCCCCTGCTGATTATTGTCTCCTGCTAAAAAATCCCTTTCAGTTTACTTTTAACATACAACTAAACTCAAGGTTGATCATATTATTTTCTTCTTTTTTTAGCAACATTTTCTGCCTTCATAGTTCTACAAATTTCTATATTTTTACTTATCTTTTATTATGTAAATTAAATTAATATGATTTATGTTATTTAGACTGAAGAGGGTGCAATGTCCACCGAAATATATTTCAATAAAAAAATAACTAAGAAGTATCAAAGACTTTTTCACTTAGTGAATTTATCATAAGTTGGTAACTTGTTTATGTCTATACTATTAGAAAGGTTGGGAAAAGACAAAAAATAGCCAAAAACCATTCTAACAACCTTTAATAAAATAGCCTACAACTATCCTGGGACAAGTGTGAAGCTCCCCTCAAATGGAGAAACCCTAAGCTACTGACAATTAAAATTCTTACTTTTTTATATAATAGGATAAGATGCATTACAATTATATAATGAATTCCCATATCACTTTTTAGTATAACTAGCGGCTACGCCACTAGAGGCCTCTAGTGGCACTTTAAAAATTTGGTGTTTTTTAAAAAATAATACGATACTTTGCAATGTTACGTAGGAGTCTCTATTTGAGAAGAAAAAAATTCGATTTATTGTGATTTCTCTTGGGAAGGTGGTACCCTCCCCCAAAATAGTTATAAACCTTCCCGGGACCTGTTAAGGAGAATCCGATCGGTTCAGCGGTTAGCGAGATCCTTCGGTACAAACACACAGACACACAAACACACAGACAAACAAACAGACATCCTGTTACTTTAGTTATAAGGATTTTCGTTTAAATAGGAAAAATCAAATTACCTGATTTTAGTTTCATCTGCAATGAGTTCATCATGAAAAAGCATTTTGTTGCTGTCATAATTGAATGATCCAACCTAAATTAAACAGCATTTTAATCATTATTATAAATATAATTATTCCTTTCACAACAGATCTATAGTATAGATGTACTAGCGGCTTCGCCCCTAGCCTATAGGGGCTGTGCCCCAAGAGGTGATCAAAGGAGAAAGGAAATCTTCAGCAAAAAAAGGGGGGGGGGGTTTTTTTGTTTTTGGGGGGTTGGGGGTGTCCCACCCCCCAAGAAAATAGCCTAAAACCACCACAGGACCAATAAATATTCCCTGAAGAGTAAAATCCGATCAGTTCAGTGGTTACCAAGATCTTAAGGGACGGACAGACAGACGGACGGACAGACATCATTCTACTTTGTATTATAGATATACAGACAATTACCTCCCTTCCTTTTTCAAAGACCTCTTTAATCTGCTTCTAAATTATTTTCTGCTACTTGGCTGTGTTAATATAAGCTACACCATTGGTTGATTTTCAATGACCCAATAGAAAGGTTGCACAAGACGGTTGCAATGGGGAGATACAGTTATTTAACCCTTTCTAATTCTAGTGTTTTACTCTAATCCTTTCACAAAGAAATAATCTAAAATAACAGCCAGTCAAATTTGAAGTTTTGAAGTCCTTTAACCCTACCTCACGACCCCCTTATTAAAAAAAATAAGCGGAAAAAATAAAGTTGGGAGGGTTATATCAGGTTTTTGGTAGCCTCCCAGGGTTAAGTGAAAACGGGTATGGGCG
This sequence comes from Acartia tonsa, assembly GCF_053477335.1. Classification (NCBI taxonomy): domain Eukaryota; kingdom Metazoa; phylum Arthropoda; class Copepoda; order Calanoida; family Acartiidae; genus Acartia; species Acartia tonsa. The sequence goes on along the minus strand of NC_137268.1, from coordinate 36,539,559 downwards.
CCGCATATTTAGAGCCCCACAATTGGATACAAATCTATACCCCCAAATCATTGTTTTAAAATTAATTCAAAAAAGTTTGCGGAGGGTGGTATTAAGTATTCAACAATCCCTTTTGAAAACTTACAACTATACCTTACAAATATTTTTATAATAATTATGAAATTGCAATTATAAAACTTATAATAAATGCTAACAGTATAATTTATGCAAAAACATTAAAATTTAACATTTCTAAATGACTCTCGTGACAAAAGTTAATTTTACTGTATAAAAATTACACTTTTGTATTCATGATATCTTGTTTATTTGTTTCAATTACCTTTTATGCTTGTGCAAAATGTGAAATAGGTTACAAGGAGAATAAATTACATAAATTTATTATTAGCGAAGCTAATTTATTATTTACTGTGTCTGTCTGTCTGTCAATCAATCTTTAATGCATTCATCTTTTTTACTGATTTTCACATGTGTTTGGTATTTTTTGTTAGATTTTCAAAAATTTTGGGGTTAATATTTTAAAAATCAGATTTTCGTTTTCTGAACTATTTTTGTTTTTATAAATGAAGATTAAGAAACAAGTTGCTTTATCTTTTATTTATCACATATTTGAATTTTCTATCCTGCTATTGAAAATAGATTGCTGTTTTTTGGAGAGGTATCATTTTCAAAACGCATTTAATATACAATTTACTTAATCTGCAAGTCCGTGGGTCATGAAACAAAAAATAGAAGTATTTTTATTTTGTGCTTTGCCACTTATTGATGTTTTCATCCTTGATTTTATGAATTTGAACAACTGCAACTGAAATCATTAAGTATGCTAAACATACAATTTATTTTTTATTATCTACAATTTATGTATGCATTTAATCTAATTGAATGCCATGCTCAAATGTTAAAATTAATTTAAATTATTCCTAAAAACTCCAGTTGTGCCTACAGAATAATTATGAGAAAATAGTTATTTCTTGCATCGTATTATAAACAGCTTTCCGCGGATATAAAATTTACAATTAAGATTAAAACCAGTTTTTTAGCCCCAAGATGCCAAAGGTACGGGCTATAATTTTTATATTTGTAGAAAACTTTATATTATACGATGTTAGACATAGTTTTTTCGTATGGATGAGAACCGGTTCTAATTCACCGGATACTAACCGGTTTCGAATGAATGCGACTAATCATTTATGTTGCATTTCAATGTAAATTTTTTGTGTGTTATGAATGGATATAGTATTCATGGATATATTGAAAAGGGGGAAATTTGTCGTCAAGGTTGCTTATAAAAAAACTCACTTTTTGGGCAGTTCAGGAGTGTAGAGGATGGGGTAAAGGGGGTGGAAAGGATGTGTAATTATTTTGGGCTTTTAAAACTAAAATTGTAAGTGTCACGGGAAACCGCCAGCACTTTCAATTACACTTGCAAGATAAAAGTAAATTACAGATTTATATACATATATATTAACACTAATTTAGCAAAGATGATGGTTTTTGTTTGTTTTGAGCTGTAAAAGCACAAAATTTCAAATTCCACTGATGATGTAACCTTTAACTTGAATTAAACTATAAAAATAGTACATTTGACTCCAAAAAATTTATATGATTAGCCCATAATTTGTATATTCCACTAATAATGTTATCTTTTATCTTTAAATGAATTATCAAATAGAAAAAATATACATTTCAATATATATAAAGTTCTCTTTAACATTTGAATGGTTTATGGTTTGAAAACAAACAAGATTCTGGCATTTTCTTATTAAACTTTTGTTTTCCATGTTTTGGCATTGCACTTACTCCAAGAAAAGTGCAGATTATAAAGATGTTTAAAAAGAGGGTTACTACTCTATACCTCTATTGTTTAGAAACCATAAATTTAACCCTCTAACTACTTTATATCTCAATTGTTAAGGAACAAAAATATTTTAACCCTCTAACTACTCTATATCTCTATTGCCTAGACACTCTATACAAGAATATATTAACCCTTTACTACTCTATACCTCTATTGCCTAGAAACTCTAACTACTCTATATCTCTATTATTTAGAAACATAAATATATTAACCCTCTAACTACTCTATACCTCTATTGTTTAGAAACAAGAATATAATAACCCTCTAACTACTCTATATCTCTATTGTTTAGAAACAAGAATATATTAACCCTCTAACCACTCTATATCTCTATTGTTTAGAAACAAGAATATAATAACCGTCTAAATACTCAATACCTCTATTGTTTAGAAACAATAATATATTAACCCTCTAACTACTCTATATCTCTATTGTTTAAAAACAAGCAGGGATAAGGGATGGGAAATGTAGAAAAATATTATTTCAGGCCTATTTCAAGTCTAGGCCTAAAAAATCAGTTATGGGATGGCGCATTAGTTCGTTATCAACACTAATGAAATAGCTGTGTGTGTGTGTGTAGATAAAGTATAGAAAAAAATCCAGGTAGCTAGTCTAAAGTAAAAATATACATTTTTATAAACCAATATATTAATGGCTTTTGTTAAAATCATGTTATGATGTTTTTTTTTTCTTCCAAAATTATTTTATCTTTAACTTTGGTAATTATTATTATTTGAATTTTAATAATGAGTAAAAATTTTATTTGAAAATATCATTGCTAATTGAAAATCAACATAAATAAATTAATATTGGGTAACATTCTATCAAGTTCTTTGGATACTATTGTGTAATAATGTAATTTGTACTGTATATAGTTAAGTATAAATATTAAGGTTAAGGTGTTGTATCATTTCCGTATAAATTTTTAAAAATTTAAAATACAACATTTAATTTTTAAACTACCAAATGAAAATTTGTAGCTACCCATTTTCCAAAAAATAATTCCTCTATTTTTTTCTATATTGTCCTTTTTTAATGTTTAACTCTAAGCAGATTTAATAATTAAGCTAATGTGATCAACACTATTTCTATTTATTTTTTAGTAGCAGACAAATCATTATTTTTTCTAGAATTGTCTGCTTCTAAAATTGCCGCGGTTTTTACATAGTCTGCCTCCAGTTGTCTATTGGTTGATACAAAACAAGCTGATTCTTATTGGTTTAGAGCGATAGCTAATTTGGAGTTGCCTCCAGTAACGTTATTTACTTAGGAAATGGTAAAAGTTGCAATATCCCATTCAAAACTAGGCCGGGACCTAATTTATGGCCAGGTTTTCTATCCCTTATCCCTGGAAACAAGAATATATTATCCCTCTAACTACTCTATACCTTTATTGTTAATAAACAAGAATATATTAACCCTTCAACTACTCTAAACCTCTATTGTTTAAAAACAAGAATATATTAACCCTCTAACTACTCTATACCTCTATTGTTTAGAAACAAGAATTTATTAAACCTCTAACTACTCTATATCTCTATTGTTTAAAAACAAGAATATATTAACCCTTCAACTACTCTATACCTCTATTGTTAATAAACAAGAATATATTAACCATCTAACTGCTCTATACCTCTATTGTTTAGAAACAAGAATATATTAACCCTCTAACTACTCTATACCTCTATTGCATAGAAACCAGAATTTATATCTGGTTGGATTGGACACTTTTGTTCAAGTATTATCAGAGTTATTAAAGTTATATATTGAATTATTGAATTCACTTCACTATAGTATAGGATCTCAGATTGCTTTGTTCACATCAAAAAATAAATAATCAACAGAAACATAATTAATATACAGACTAAAAAGTAGCTTTGAGCCAAAGAAGATAAAGTATAGAATTGAAAACCTCAAATATATCTTGGAAAATTGAAGAAAAGTCGCGCTTTCGGAATAAAAAAACTTCTAGCAAAGAATAATAGATGATAAATTAATGTACATATCTAATCTAACAAAATTACCCCTTTTGTAGTTTAAAATTATTGTTTTCAACCAATCAAAATTCATTTAACCTGCAATACTTCAATATAAAACTTTGAGTACCAGTATAATTTACAGTCCAATGTCCCCTCCCTCCATGAACATTCAATTACTTGATTGAATGGGTATTGAAGTACTTTATTTCAAATCTAAAACTGTAACTAAATATGTCATACAGTTAAAGGCAGAATATTTTCTGTATTTTATCCTTTTAAATATTAGATATTTTCTCAATTTATTTAATACAACATCAAAGCTTTTAATAAAGTTAATAAGATGTCTGTCTGTGTGTGTATTTGTAGCTTAAAATATCACTGAACTTACAATCCAGAGAAAGGTTATTTTTTTATATCTTGGAGAGGGTACCTCCACTCTCCGAAGGTAAATCATCCCTGAAAAAATACGCGACCCCAAAAATTATTTTTTTCTTCTTTTTTTTCTTTTGAAAAATAAAATTGAAAATCAACGTTCGACAACCCCTCCCCCCCCCCTTTCCTTAAGTACCACAAAAGGCCTTTAGGGGCGTAACCGCTAGTTGAGCATAAAGTAATTTACATCATTACATGGTAATGCCTATGTATGACTCATCACCCACTCTTTGATTTACCTGAAAATAGCAGACTTGGACATCCAGCGGGAAGGTTTCAAACGTCATTGGGCAGATAAACTCAATCCTAAAATAATAGAAATACGTAAATACCTAATCACTTAATAATACCTAAAATAATATGCATAAATAATTTTCAAATAAATCCTTATACTAAAGTAATAGGATGTCTGTCTGTCGGTGTGTTTGTGTGTTTGTACCAAAGGATCTCGCTAACCGCTGAACCGATCGGGTTCTCCTTAACAGGGTGGCTTCTCATAGGTCCCGGGAAGGTTTATAACTATTTTGGGGGAGGGTACCACCACCAACCCAAGAGAAATCACAATAAAATCGAAAAAAAATTGAAATATTCCCGCCGCACAGTGTCGCTGCGTAGAGATATGAATTTAACAACTGATCGCAACATAGACAAATTATTTCTCAAATTAGATATTTAAAATTAAAAAAAAACATTTAAATGCCACTAGAGGCCTCTAGGGGCGTAACCGCTAGTTGAAAATAAAGGCGGTAGTTTTTCGTTTGTTTTTGTATTACTTTAGGTCTGGTTAGAATAGGTTATATTGGATGCTGGGTAGCCCCTGAAGTGTAGTGACCACCGCAAGGGTTAGGCATTGGAAGACAAAACTAACCCCCTCCTATTTTTATTGATTTATTTATAAAATAAATAAGGTGGTGGATTGAGTGCTCGATAGGCACTTTTGGGGGAAAGTATCAACAATTTTAATTTTTCTATCATTTGGTTTATTTTCCAGAATTTTCTAAACTAGATTCCAAATATAAAGTTTAAAATGAAATTATTAAAGTTTCTTTAAAGGTGTTATCTCAAAATTACTTAAGGAAATTAAAAGATTACTTTTCAAAAACAGCAAATTGACTTCGAATTTAAATTAAAGAAATGATTAACTTTTCATGTCAAACAACTTTAATATAACAAGTTATTACGCCCCTAGAGTCCCTTGGAAGAATGGGGTTTGGATTCGACCCCTTATTTTATATTCAGTTTTGGTAGGTGGTGTTATTTCATCAGAGGCAATTTATTTTTAGAAGGGTGAAAGTACCCCCTTCTATAATACTTTAAATATTTTATATTATCATAATTTTACAGAGTAAAAATTTACACACAAGCAAATTTTAACTTAGAAGTTACTTTATTAAATCATATTATGTTGTAATCGAATATTATAAAAGCAAAAAAAGGTATTCATGGTTTTTGGACAATTGTTTAAAAGCATCTAATGTTTCTTATCCGACACTATAATATAAAACATAACAAAAACAAGTGGTGGCTACTTATACATGACTAGTGGCTTCGTCCCATGCCTCTAGAGGCTTTGCCCCAAGAGGTAATTTAAAAAGAAATTAAGTACCTATGGTGCTGCAACCACTAATTTTAAATTAACTGACTAAAAAAACTTTTGGGGATTTTTTTATTTTTGGTTGGGTTGGGGGTGTCCCACCCCTCAAGAAAATAGCCCAAAACCACCACCATGACCAGTAGGTATATTCCCTGAAGAGTATAATTCGATCGTTTCAGTGGTTACCGATATCTTAAGGGACAGACGGACGAACGGACAGACAGACATCATTCTACTTTGTATTATAGATTACCTGGCCGCAACGGCATGCATAATTTCAGATTCCATATTGATCCATAGTCCTTCCAGCTTAGATAATACTGTTAACGTCTGAATTAAATTTAAATAATTAGTTTGATTATAATACCAAAGATCTTTGAAGACATTTTCCAATACATTTTCTAATATAATGTATTAATAATGGTAGTAAGACAAGAAAGATAATGTCTGATTGAGCCAATAGGAGAATCCCATCGGAACTTACATTAAATCTCATTGGTTGAAATTGTACACATTTCATTACGAACGTATGTTTTTTTTTCATAAACAATACTATCGTCTGCTAATAATATTCCTTTTAAGATTTGACAAAAAATCGGGTCAGAAGCGTAATCTAGATATAGTATGTCTATTAATGTATCTCTCCTTCTAATGAAGTAGCTACACATGTTGTTTAAAAAGGATGACAACTCCATGGAAGCAAAACACAAAAATAACATATGTATATAGACAAACGGACAAAACGGACAAAACGGAGAAAACCAAGAAATCTTTTTTAAAAATAACACATATTATTTGTCTTTTGTAGCGTGAACGACAGACCGAAGCACAAAAAGTTAAATACTGAATAATCTTTGGTGAGAAGGATCTTAATCAGAGGTGGATTCTTTAAAAAAAACTTTTTAGCTCACTCCTCACTAAAATTAGTGAGGCTCGCTAAATTTCTTTGTGAAAATCCTCCAAAATCGCATAAAAAAAATCTTCAAAAATTAAACAAATCTTATTTTAATAACACTTTTCTGATTTTATTTTATTTTTTAATGCGATTTCGGAGTATTTTTAACAAACATTTTTAGCGAGTCTCACTAATTTTAGTGTTGCAGTGAGCCAAAAAGATTTTTAAGAATCCACCTCAGAAAAACTAAAAAGCAGCAGAGAAAATCTCTTTAAAAAATGACTAACGACAGGACAGACAAAGTGAATTATAGAGCAGCTTCGCTACTTAAAAGGTTGTACATTTTTTTCTAAACAATAGAAACTGAGAAAGAGAAAAAGTTTGTTGAAGTTGGCTTCAGCAAGCCTAAGATATTCCCTACAAAACAGCGAGATTTTAATGGCTTTTAATTAGCCGCTATTTTAAACCTGCTTGAGTGCTTTAAAAATGTGTTACTGAAAGTATGAATTGCCATTTTTATAACATGTTTAGACAACCATCCGATTTTTTAATATCCATTTCTTCAGCAAGCTTCGCTTCTATGAAAGATCATTGTTTTTTTAAATTACAAATTTACCCAAAGTTGAAGTAAAAAGGATCGTTTTAAATCTTAAAAATGTACTGATTTTAAAAAAATCATCCAATTTATGTTTAAATATTGTCAATATTTAATATACTATTATTATGGATGTGTTACCCAATAAGCCTCATTTACTATTCTATATTTAGTTATATTTGCCTTTACTTAAGCATGAATTAGATAATTTTAATACTTTTGATGTCAATCTTTAAGGTTTATTCCAAAAATCTGTTTTTGAATTAGGTTGCAATGTATGACAATTTTAGCTTGTATTTAATCTGGAAGTTACCTCACAATAAATTGTCAGACTATATTGCCACAGCAGTGGTGTTCGCACTTTTTAGCAGAAATTATCTTTTAATTATTGTAAATAAATTAAAACTTTTTTTTGATGCTATGACATCTCCTGCAGTATGTTTGTTTTGAATATAGTTTAGTGAAGCATTTTGATTATTTTAGTCACTTAATAATCCTAGTTTCCCATTTCCTTAGAGAGCTTAAAAATTTCACTTAATTTTTAATTATTTTGTTATTTTATTTGCTAAATAACTTATTTGAAATTATATAATTATTACTGTATCCAAGTATAGTTATTTTAGTAGCATACAAATATTTCAAATTGAGTAAAATGCTGGTAGGTATGGGATAATGAAATATAAAAAGTTGGTATCCAAATTTTCATAAAAATGCCAAAACATTAGTTGGCCTAAAAACCTAGATACTAATATAAAATCTTGATTGGTTATTTCAAATAAAAAGTGTCAAAATTTTCAAGGAATAATTTTGATTTACAGAAGGGTAATTTTGTTTATTATTATTAATATTATTAATTCATTTGCATGAAACTTGTAGATAAGCTTTATTTGTGGTTTCCTTCAAAGTGCCTGATGGAGAACCAAAAATAAAGAAAGGGCTAGCTTTTCGATTGTTTGTTCATTATTTTGGATCAGGTTAGGTTAGGTTTTATTTGGAACTGGGTAGCCACACAAGTGTAGGTATAGGGGGGAAAATACAACCCCCCCCCCCCCTAATCTAAATTTTAATTTAAATTTCGTTTCAAAATTCATTTCAGGTAGGCTTTAAGGAACACCCTTCTTCAAAAGAGGTTGGTAAAAGGAAATGAGGGGAGGGGGAGAGAGAGAGACTTTAGATTGCCAAAAAAAACTTTGCAAAATTAAACCACTGCACTGCATGGAGAATGGCGTAATTAGGAGTGGTAAGGGGAATGTTAAGAAACACACAATAATCAATATTGTTTGCTTTTGTTGTAAGTTAATTGTCAAGAAGAATTGTTAGAAGGGTATAAAAATAGTCTAAAACCATCACAAGACCTTATCTAAAAATAAAATAGCATAAAAACACCATTCTGGACTCTATGTGAAGCTTCCCTTAAGTGGAGAACTCAGTCAATAACGTAGTTATGGAAATTTTAAGCGACCAAAAAAACCTTACTACTTATATCATAGGATAAAGCATCTTTTTTAAAACTGTTTTGCTTGCAGTTTTATCATGATAGTCATGCAAAGAATAGAATAAAAGGGGAGAAGTAAAGAAGAGAGAAAGAGAAAGAGAGAGAAGAGAGAGAGAGAGAGAGAGAGAGAGAGAGAGAGAGAGAGAGAGAGAGAGAGAGAGAGAGAGAGAGATAACTAAATTTGCTGACAAAAAGTCACTTTTAGAGTACCTTAACTCAATCTATATATTACATACTAAGAAATATATTTATTCTTTAGGAGCACTATCTCTTCATGGTAAAAATGTAAGTAGCTCCAATTCATCTAAATAGACCATTTCCTATTCTCCTTTAATAATTTTCTTTCCCATCTTTACATCTTATATTCTTAAAATTTTACTTTATATCTTTTATACATTTCTCTCTCTCTCTCTTTATCTATCTAATCTATCTACCTCTCTCTATCTATCTATTGATCTTTTTCTCTATCTATCTATCTGTCTGTCTGTTTATCTATCTATCTACCTCTTTCTATCTATCTATTGATCTTTTTCTCTATCTATCTATCTGTCTGTCTGTTTATCTATCTATCTACCTCTCTCTATCTATCTATTGATCTTTTTCTCCATCTATCTATCTGTCTGTCTGTATATCTGCCTGCCTGTTTGTCTATCTATCTGTCTAACTGTCTATCTATATCTATATATATATATATATCAATCTATCTATCTATCTTTATCTCTCTCTCTCTTTCTCTCTCTCTATCTATCTATCGATCTTTTTCTCTATCTATCAAACTATCTATCTTTATCTCTACTACTTACCCTTAACCCCTTTGGAATGTAAATCAATTTATCTCCAGGTTCTTGTCCATTTAGACCCCTGAACCACTTTTTTATATGTGAGGTTGTCTGAAAAATTTTAATATTCCAAAATAGTTACCTTAAATTCTTTTAGATTTAATATCTCTGCATCTGGTAACCACAGTTCCTGCCACCAAGATCAAATCATTCTTAATTCAATTAGACCACATAAACCAATCCAAGTTTGGAGTATTCCCTTAAAGTGCCTTTTTGAGCACAGAAAACCTACTTGTTTGTTTTATGTTTGTTAGGTCAGGCTATGTAAGGTTAAATTGGGTATTAGTTTTTTTTTTAATTTTACTTGCATAAAGAATTATTTCGTTTTTAATAGTACACATCTGTAGATATTTCTTAATTTATAATTTATTTCCCAATAAAAGAATAAATAACCAGAAAAAATCAACAATATCCAAATGAAAAAAAACTATCTATACTTGACAATCAAAAATTTTCATCAAATTAAAATAATTTTATTAGCATAATAGGTTCAATTGGAGAATTAGGGTGGGTAATTAATGATATCTTAACCCACTAACAGTTTGAACCAGAATAACTATAATACATACAACTGTACAGAAAATCCTATATTAACTTTAACCCTTTACTACCAAAAAAAAATGTTATTTATTATTTATTTTTTTTAATTTTTATTCGCTTCGCCCCTTTTCAAATAGCCTAAAATCTATCGTAGATCAATAAAAAACTTGCCTAAAAATTGTAAATTTGTTGGTCCAGCCATTTACTAGATATTGGCTGACATACAACATACAATTTTAAGAATTTTTGAGAGTACTGTACTCATATGTTTAAAAGTTGGATGAGTTACAATAGATAATTAATTTCATATCCAAAAATTAATTTGACAAAAAATAATTTTGGATAATTAAATTTGGTTTGGCAACAGGGATCTTAAGTGATAAGACAATGGACGATGAATTGACTTTCATAACCAAATAATTCACACTTTCTATAAATTAAAACTATTGTTTAAAATCTTAGAAATGCTAGTCTTGAAGTACCCAAAGTTTTGACCCAACGAATTACGTGGTTATAAAACTTTGAGTCAATTATCAAATCCCTTCCTAGTTGGGCCAAGTAATTTTTAAAAGCGAAGCTTTTCTATAATTAGGGTCGGTCCGTCCGTCCGGAACGGATAGCTTTTTTTCGTTAAATTAGGCATGTTAGAATTGTCCTATCGATTTCAAACTTTGCATGGTGATTCCTGTAGTACTATAATAATTACCATAATGTCCGTACGTCCATTTTAAACATTTTTATTTTTTTTTACTTTTTTGTGATCTAATTATCTGATTTTTAGCGTATTGATTGCTTGAACAACAAAGTACATTGTTATTAGCGAAGCATCTCTATAATCAAATACTAAACATGTAAGTATGTCATTAAACAACATTCTAAATTTAAGCATCAACAAATTTACTTACAATTTTGTTTCTACTGTTATATGTTTATATTCTGATTATTCAGTTCTGATACTATACAAGTGTTAATGTACTCAAATTTTCAATATTGAAAAAAAAATTTCTAAGAGGATAATACCTGATCTTTCTCTAAAAAAGTAAAACTAAAGCCTTTTATTTGTCCTTTTAGACTTTGATATATATTAGAAAGGTTTCAATTCCAAAGGATATTTCCATCGAATTTGCTTGATCCAAAGCAATTTGATTGAAGCAAGTTTAAAAATTTTCATTTCAGAACATTTGCCAAAGATTTTATACTAAAAGGAATCAAAAATAGTTTATAAACCTTTTTCCTGAATATTAAGATTGTAAGTTTTTAATTTTTTTATAAATTATATTCTTTCCAACTTATAAATCTTACTGAACATATTTGCCATAGACAATCCAAACAGACAACCAACCCGATTCTTTGCCAGATGAGAAGGGTAGATGACACTAAACGAATGAAAGGGCCAAGATCTATTTATATGCAATTGTTTTTGAAAAATAACTTTTGAACTTTAAAAAACTGACTACCCGTGATCGTGGCTCAACACATAGCGCATCCGCTCATTGCCAGGGAGGTGATAGGTTTGAGTCTTGGGCCGACACTGCGTCATAATTAAAGACGTTAAAAGTGGTTCCTACTGCTGCTATGTCAGGTGCACGACATAAATAGTAAGAGTATGGGGAATGCCTTAACCCATAAACAGGCGCAACTCACTACCATGTACAGTTAGGACTTCTCAGACAAAGGTCGTGCAATCAAAGGGTTGGTAGTCTGATGAATGTTACTGAACCTAATATCCTTGGGTGTTAGAGTATCGCATCCCATTACACGTAGATGATGTTCTGGATTCTCTACATGATCACTTAAAACGATGGAGAATCCCGCCCTTACGAGGTGATTGTAATAGTATAAAACTTGACTATAACCCAATAAGACGTGGATAAGTTGTCCCTTTTTTAACTCTTCAGTGAAAATTAAAAACAGAAGTTGTTTAATAAATCAGGATTTTAATAAAATTCATTTTAATGAAGACGAAGAAAGTCCCTCAAAATTAAGCATGTTACGTCATAAAAACGAGAGATTATCCATCTATTTTTTAGGGGTTTTCTTTCCCACTCCTTCTCTCCTCGTCCCTAATTTTTATGACGTCAGTGAGGGACTTTCTTCGTCTTCATCTTAATATGCATTAATAATATCTATGTTCAATTTCTGATTTCTGAGGGTCCTTATAAATTTGTTTTGAAACATTGTCCAAATGGCATTAAAAAAACTGGAAATAAAATCCATAATTTCTTTGAATTTTCCTTAAATTTGCAACTATAAGAAAATAATACCTTGGCTTGGAGAATGTGTATTGAACATATTTGACTCACAAATTCCTTACTTCAAAATTAAATATGACGCCCTATTCACTGTAAAAAAAATTTTCCATTATGGCTTCGAAACCGTTCAATATCCAATGGATTATATCCAGTTCTGAGCCATACTTGAAAATCAAGTATCGTGTTGTAATATAGACAATTTTCTACGAACAATGTAATAAATATGATAATTTTAATACCAGTTTTGTTAGCCTGGACATTCGGCGAATCAGGCCAACAATACTTATATTGAACTTATAGCAACACTATACCCATTACCAGAATATCCGTGCGTCCATTTTAAACATGTTGATTTTTAACTTTTTTAACACAGATTGTTTATGTGATATTATCATCCGATTGATCTGTTTTTGGTGTACTAATTCCTATTACAATAAGGTACAATTTCTTTACAGTGCAATATCACCCAATGATTCATATTTTTTACAACCTAGGGGCGTTGCCACTAGCATCTAAAGGAATAATGGCAATAGAATAGTCTAAAACCAACCCTAAGCTTAAATCTAAAAATTTAAACTATCAGAACCTAAATGAGGCTTCCCTTAAATAGAGAACCTAATTTGTTTAGTTACTCAAGAACCAAAAAAGACCAAAAATATTACAATATAAGAATTTTAAGATAAAATTAGCTGGAATAATAAAAGCAGCTTTCTATCAAACGCTTTGCTGGGTTCAAACTGACATAAATTATTAAGAATATTTTGGAGACGAAGAAAGTCCCTCAATGACGCGTTAAAAATGAGTGATGGTGAATGGAGGAGTGGGAAAGAAAACCCCTAAAAAAGAGATTGATAATCCCCAGTTTTTTTGACGTAACATGCTAATTTTTTGAGGGACTTTCTTCGTCTTCAACATTATTATATTATCCAATAACGGTTTTTATTTGTTTATTTGTTAAGATAGTATTAACCAGGGGCTACTATTCAGCCAATTAATATCATTTGAAATTGCAAAAAAATTAAATATTTTGTTGGAGTAAAGTTGGAGTAAAATTTTTTTTTGGTGTAACTAAAAAGGGGATATAAAATGGGAAATTTTCACTTAGAATTGTAGGTCAGAATTACATTCCCATTTCCCTGAGTATTAACCAATAGCCGATTGAATTATCTATTATAGGAAACCTTCCAACAAATCCTGATATGGTTTTAAGCTATTTTATTTTAAATTAGATAGACTCTAAAGTCTAAAGATGCTAAATATATAAGTCAGGTAAGATTTTGAAACCATTAATCGACTTTTTTAAAAGCTTTGTATTTATCAGGTTTAAAGCTATTTTGTAGAAAGGCACTCAAACTCCGGATATCAATCGGTTTTAAAGCCGTAATGAAAAAATATTTATGAACTTTTGAATTGAGCAAAAAAGAAATGTAAAATTTATTTTCAGTACTTGAACTGTAATATATTATGTTCAAGTTTATTCAAAAATATTCAGAAATAGTGTTGGAGAAAATATCCATTTACAGGGAGGGAGGGGACATTGGACTGTATTTAAAACTGGTATCCAAAGTTTTTTGACCACGTAATTTTGAATGTTTCGTTTCAAACTTGTAGTATCATTTCATCGTCCATTTTCTTACCCCTTAAGATTCTGTTAGGAAATAGATTAGAAATTTAGAAATAGTTTCCTTGAATAATTCACCAAAATATGATGGTCTTTCCATTTATCGTTTAATTTCTCATTTAAATTTATTTTGTCTTACTGGTAGTTGCTCAGATAGTACTTTAAAACTTATTCTAGAAAGAGAAATAATTCATTTTGAATGACTGAGAGATGATTTAATTCTTATTATTTCCAAGGGGTTTACCTTATCTTCTTAAAATAAATTGAAACCTGATAATTACTAATACAAAATATTTCTATCTATTATCACTATTGAATAATAAATAGATACGAATTCGATGTGGTAGAGAATATTTATCGCAACGTATTATAGACAGCTTTCCGCGGATATTAAAATGAAATATTATAAAATTGAAATTGATTTTATGAATTTTATTTTAATATTCGTGAAAAATTTACCCTAATTCGATACTATTCATGATTTATTAGTATGGCTGTGAACCGGTTGTAATCAGATTCGAAGAAATATTGGAAAATAATTTCTCTAAGACGATTTCAAAAAGCTTATATGCACTTATCCTTGTTTTTCTAGAAACTTCTTAAGCAAAGCATTGTTCAAAAATATTTTGTTTTCCATAAAACTTTTCCTCTGTCTTCCTATTTCTTTACACCAGGGATGGGGATTAGGCATTGGACTTTAAAATTAAACCCAAAGTACCCAAAGTTTTACGTATTCTATTTTATTACTTTACTTGAATACTAGCGGCTACGCCCCTGGAGGCATCTAGTGGCACTTTTAATGTTGTCTACTAATAATTTCTAAGTTGCGTTCAAGTTTCTACGTAAAAAAATTTCCTCGATCTATTTGTGATTTCTCATGGGCGGGTGGTGGTCCCCTCCCTAAAAATAGTTATAAATCTTCCCGGGACCTATGAGAAGCTACCCTGTTAAGGAGAACCCGATCAGTTCAGCGGTTTGTGAGATCCTTCGGTACAAACGGTCAGACAGACATCGTTCTACTTTGTATTATAGATTGATTGGTTGGTTCTAATCATGTAGTGTCTAAAGTTTTTAACCAATAATTTTAATCTACATAACTGGCAATTTTATTTATCATCATTGTAGATTTAAATAAATTTAACATTCATTGCCCTATCCCCTAAGATCCCTGCTCTACACACAACAAAATAAATGATGCTTTTCATTTTGGGTCAAACTTATTTTACTTTCCTTCAATTGAAGAAAGAAAAGACATTATTTATCCTTATAATAAAGTAACAGGATGTGTGTTTGTCTGTACCGAAGGATCTCGCTAACCGCTGAACTACATTGATATTACGCAGCCTTTTCTGTAATTTGTAGAAAGTTTGAACTTTACCTATGAAAAAAACAAGTCATGCTAGCTTTTGATCGTACATACATTGAGAGTGGCTTAAAGCTTAAAATACCATTCAACCCAAGATATATACCAAGGATAAAATTACCAAAAAAGAATTACTTTTATTTTTTACTTTTTTTATCAAAAAAATTGAGGGATGAAATCCTCCTTTACTTATGTGTCCATTGAGGTCTCTAGGGGCGTAGAGGGTTGGGTATATTTTAATAAAATTGTTGATCTGCTTGTTAATCTTGTAATTGGCTGAAGTTTTCTTAAAACCGAAATCTTTTTTTCGAAGCTATTATTAGAGCTACATAAATTGTAAAAAAAAAGCAAAAGTTTTTCTTTCGAAGCTCTATCTCTGTTGTTTGCCAGCCTAGCTGCAGGCAAAACATTTCTGCAACTAATTTCCACGAAATTTTGCAACATAGGAAATCAAACTATCTACAACTTAGGGTTCTGGGGATAAGTCAATGGAAGATTAATTTATCTTTATATATGTTATTTGGTGTGTTTCCTTCATAGTGCCTTGCCGCTGGGTTAGGACACCGCTGTTTTAAGCTCTAGGGATCCATTGTTCGATACTCACTTTGATGTAAAGTATCTGTAAGTTTCTAACAATTCCTTTCTTGGGTGCAATTAAACTATTTTGTACTTTCTTAATTTTTCTACATTTGTCCTATCTCTGAATTCCTGTTACACCATAAAAGCTATACATTACAAACATTTCAAAATAGACTAGCGGCTACTCACCATGGTGTGTCTAGGAAAAATTTTGGGGGGGGAGGGGTGGAATCTCTTGTGAGGGTACCAAAATATTTTAAATCCTTCTCTGGACCTTTCAAAGCTTCAAAAGGACAGAGAGACAATATGTTACTTTTTATAAGGAAATGAAGAAAATAAAAATATGATGCCTTTTTTTTATTATTCAACCATTTCATATTTTGATACATAAGTAAACAAGGATGACAACATCCATAAAAGCGAAGCACTGAAACGGTAGGACAAACGGACATTAACATTTGTATAGTGTCAGAACTGAATAATCAAAATATAAATGTATAAGAGTCGAACCAAAATTGGATACAGGATGAACATAGTTACGTTTTTAGGACTTGATTAAAGAGTTGCTTCGCTTATAACATTATACTTTGTTGTCCCGGGAATTAATATACCAAAAATCAGATCAATCGGTTAATTAGATCACATGAAAATTTGTTGTTAAAAAAGTAAAAAAATGTTTAAAACATGTTTAAAATGGACGTACGGACATTCTGGTAATGATTATAGAGTTGCTACGCTTTCTAAATCGAATCTAACTACTAAAGGAATCACCATGCAAAGTTTGAAATCGATAGGGCAATTCTAACATGCCTAAATTAACGAAAAAGGCTATCTGTTACAGACGGACCGACCCTAATTATAGAAAAGCTTCGCTTTTAAAAATGTTTATATATCAGGCTTTAACCCCCAAAAATCTAATTTTTTCTGAAATATTTTGTCTATAAAAAGACTCTCTTGCCAACAGTTTTCTTATATTTTTAAAGTAAATCAACACTTTACTGTTCTCTTTGTTGTGCTAATGTGCTGCCCTTCTATTGAAAATATTTACCCTTGATCATTGTTCAGGGATCTAGGGATAGGACAGTGTATAATAAATTGATATACAGCCCAAATTATAATAAACAAAAATACTTATTTTCCCGTAGATTTAATTATTGGTTGAAAGGTTTGGATACTGAGAGTTTGAAGCTGACTAATAAATGAAATGGATGTACCCAAAGTTTTTTAGCCAACGAATACGATTATAAGAGTTTAGGTACCTGTATATTTTGCATTCAAATGTACCCTCCCTCCCTGAACACTTAGTGCTGTTATTGTCACATTAAACAAGTAAAATCTGGATTTAACTAAAATATTGGACAAACTTAAATACTTGGGGGAAAATACAGGAAATGGACATTGGACTGTAAATTATACTGGTACTTTAAAATTTTAAACCATTAGTCTTAATCTACATAATGTGTAATTTTATTTGTCCTTTTTCTATTATCGTCCAATATTATCCGTCAAAATCACTATCTACCCTGATTTATTAATTTCTTATATGAACATTTTCTAAATACATCATAAGATTTATGTATGACTATTAACTGTTCTTTTTTATATTCTTTTTTTTATTGATGCTTCTCTATCAATTGATATTATTGTCCGTGTTAAAAAGAACACTATTCCCGACTGGTCAAAAGGTTCACAATGTAAGGTGAAGGTACAGTGACTGGTACCCTGTGGACCGAGAATATACGCAAATTTTAAAAGTACAAGTTCCAGTTCCACTAACATACTACTTCTATAAATTTATATTTAGTTTATAAAAATTTGTTTAAATATTTCTGAAACTTAAGAAAGCATCATATATACAGATTATATACTGTACAAAATCATACTCTGAATTTACCCGTCAACAAAGGTTCGAAGCATCTACACTTTACTAAACAAACCAATATTTAATCCTCCTCCAATAAGCTTAATTACAAAATGATTTTTTATTTTAAAAGAGTATGAAAGTTTGTATGTGTGCTAAACATGTGCAAGTATGTTTGTATGTCTGTAAAATGTAACTTACTATCTCTGAAAGTGCTAAAAGACAGGACTTAAACTTACTGTAAGGTTCAATGCAATTTTCTTTTAGTTTAATATAATAGGAAAAGGTTTTCTCGTATTCATTCGATTCCGGTGGATAGGAACCGGTTCTCATCTATACGAAAAAACTATGTCTAGCATCGTATTATATCCAGCTTTCTACGAATATAAAAATGTACAATCATAAGATTAAAACCAGTTTTTTTAGCCGGTGCCTTTGGCACCTCGGGGCTAAAAAAAACTAGTTTTAATCTCATAATTGTACATTCTATATCCGCGGAAAGCCGTTTATAATACGAAGCGAGAAATAACTATTATGTGCTGATTTAAAGTAAAAGGGAAATTGTTGTTTTGATTTAAAGTTTGAAATTTGAAATATTTTTTGAGGAAAAATATTCTAAAAAACAAAGCACGTACTTCCATTCGTTGGCTTTCAAAATTTGGAGAATTTTATAAACTTTTGTACACAAATCTTCATAAGGGTTAATTATGTTTTGCACTTATTGTAGATTTACATCAATTTATTGTCCATTGTCTTATCCATTTATTTACATGAAGAAAAAAACACAAAAATTTAAATGATACATCCGTTTACGATATCTCATTGGACATAAATATAGAAAAATAATTGCAATTAACTTTGAAATAACAAACCCCTTTTCAGGAACGTCCAAGTTTAAAATTTTAATGCGGGTAAAATTAGGGATTTCAAAGGTTTGAGGGAAGAAACATTTCCACCCTTGGACGTCTATGCCCCTTTACGAAATTTAAATTTGTATATATTTACAATCTGAAAATCTTTTTCTCGTATTCATTCGAATCCGGTGGATAGGAACCGGTTCTCATCCATACGAAAAAAACTATGTCTAGCATCGTATTATATCCAGCTTTCTACGAATATAGAAATGTACAATCATAAGATTAAAACCAGTTTTTTAGCCGGTGCCTTCGGCACCTCGGGGCTAAAAAAACTAGTTTCAATCTCATAATTGTACTTTCTATATCCTCGGAAAGCCGTTTATAATACGATGCGAGAAATAACTATTATTTCGTGCAATTTGGTTTTTATAAAATTAGTCTTTTTCGCCGAAAAAATTGTACAAGTGCAAAAGATACAAAAGCAAAAGAAACGAATTCAATTGCCTTTGTCTTAAAGTCCTAATTGTGCAGGGAAATGAATTGTGTCTGTTTATGTGACAAGGCATTCTCCCTATCCTTATTAAAACACTGTAACTGACAAAATGTAATAAACAAGATAGATTTGTTTCAAAACGTTTTCCCTTTCTATATATAGATATTATATCTCAGGAAGGGAGGGGATATTGGACGGTAAATTACACTGGTACCCAAAGTTTTATAAACAAGTTTTCATGCTATAGCTTAAATAAATAAACTATATTAGTGTCCACACTTCTAGACCGATAATCTCAATCCATAGATCAAGAGATAAATTTGTTTATCATTATCGGGAATGTACATCAATTTATCGTCCATTATCTTATCCCTTAAGACCCATGTGTATTGTATCTTTGTTTAAGTAGATAAAAGGGGTATTAAGCTCTTCAATATATCTAGTATTGTCTTATTTTAGGGGATACAGGAAAAGGAAACTGAAAGATAAATTAGTTTAGACCATGGAACGAAAAAGAAGTAGCAGATTTCGTCGTATTTTCACAGTAGCTTTTGATTTTAGGTTAGGTTTGGCAAATGTTAATGATTGCCCCACAGGGTTAGGAAAAAGACCTGCAGGAGGTTTAGAGTCCCCAGCAGGGGCTAGAAATTGAAGAAAATATACTGTGAAAATAAGACGAAACCGCTACTTCGTTTTCTTTCCATCATCCATTAGTTTTTATTTAAAACTAGAATAATATCTTGTCATTTGCTAAACAAAAAAATCATCAAAAACATAAATTTTGAAGAAAATCATTTAAGTTTCTTGAAGACGACATATGTACATACTACAACCCCAATCATGTTAAACATAATTACCCGTTCTTAAAAAGTATTGTTTGAAAAGTTTGGTCACTGCTAGTTTAAATAAAAGTACCCGAAGTTTGGGTAACAAAAAAAATAGTGTCAGGAAGTATTTTTTTGAAGAAAAGAATGATAATCTTAAAAAATAATAATTTGTATTTGATTGATATATCCCTATATCACTGTTTATTCTTAAACAAACATTTTATACTTGTGATAACAAGGATGATACAAATAGAATTGTAGCAAAGCATGCACAACTGAAATTAAAAACTTTATAATACTAGGGAATTATTTACCAGTATGGCTTTGTATGGAATTAGAACGAGTTCTCAGCCAAACTGCTTCGTATCGTATAACAGGTAATTTTCGACAAATAGTGAATCATATTATTAATACCAGTTTTGTTAGCCTGGGTTCAATCTTACAATTTTCAGTTTAATATCCGCGGAAAGCAGGCCCAAATACGATGAAATAGATAACTATTCTTAATACTAAAGGCATAGAATTACAAATTAACAAATATGGTTTCTAGATTTCAAATATATTCTTACAACATACAATGTATTTGAAATTGTAAGTTAAGGTATTGAAATTTCAGATTAAATCTTAAGTACTGTTGTCTTTACAAAATTAAGATGTAGGCAGGCAGGGAGAGAGGGGATATTTGACTGTAAATTACACAGGTTCCAAAGCTATATGACCTCTTTATCTTTCAATATGGGGGTTGGGTCTTAAGAAAAAGTATTATAGTAGCAAAAATTAAAAATGATAAAAATCACGAACTTTTGAATCAATTCAAAGAGTATATAATATATATTAGAAAAGCAAATATTGAAGACCAATTTTAAAAATTAAAATCTCCATATTTTGCCGCAAGGCATAAAATATTTGATGTTATATAAATCTTCTAAAATATATTAAGAAATCTCCCAGATAGGATTTTAATGAGGCAAGTCTACTCTATAAGTCGAATATATATATGGATCTGTCTATTTGCTTGTACTGTAAATTAGACCTGTATCCAAAATTTGTAAACAATACCTGTTTAGGAATATTTTCCATTGTCGTATTCCCTAAAAACCCTGCCTGCCTATATTTAAAGACCTAGCACAACCAGAGGTGAGTAAAGGGTTGGTGTATGCCCCCCTCCTCCCCTTGTAAAATTGAGGAGTTTGAATACACATTCCCTAGTTGTCTCTGCACCTCTCGAAACCCCTTGAAACTTAAATAACTCCCCTCTTGTAATCTATTATACACCCCCTTAGCCTAACAACAGTGGTGATTATCCCCCCCCCCCCCATATAAAAATTACCTCTACCTTGGGGGGTGTTGTAGGCACCCCCAACCAATTAGGATGATGTTTTTACCCCCCCCCCCAAAAAAAAAAAATAGGGGGGGGGGGAATACCCCCCAAAATTCCGACGCGCCTCGCGCGCTTTATTACTTTATAGATTTTTTACCAACGCCCAAAATCAAAAGACTATATAAATAGTTCCACCAGATTAAAACAGTTCAAAACCATGATAAAAATACATGTTATAGTTTGCAATGGCAATTAAATTAAACAATGCACTGGGTGTATCTATTCAAAGAAGTAACATTTCCCAATTATTAAAAAATGATTGATTTCCTTGATAAATGATACATCCACAGGTATTAGATCATTTGCTTCTTCGCCTTAAATATAGATAAAATAGATAAAAAGATAGATGGATTGGTGTATGTATGTAAATAATTGATAGACGAAAAAAATTTAAATGTACTATAAGTTTAAATAACTTTTAAACAAAATAAACTTTTTGTATTGTTTAAAAAGTTATATGAAATATACCTATTTCTAAAGCGTTGCTTTTCTACATATTATATTATTTTCCTTTTCAGACGGTTACCTTTTCAATATTAGAATACGTACTAGGGGCTCTTGTCAGAAAAATGGCATAAAAACTTCACAATACTTATTTCAAAAAGTCTGAATAAAGTATATTTATTATTCCTTGAGCTTTGACACAACAACAAACTTGCTTTTCCTTGTTTTAAGCAAAAATTTGTTATATAATCTAAAAGTTTCTATTTTGTGGGTTTAAAGAAACTAATCTGAGTTTCAAAAGTTTTATACCAATTTCCTTTAACATTTTTGTTTGATTATTCATTTGATCCCCCCCCCCCCCCCTCTCATCCCCTCTTTAATCGGTACACCGACAAACCTCTTACCACGACAAACGTCCTAAACCTCATAATGCGACAAACATCCTAACGCGACAAACCTCCTAAAGGGACAAACGTCCTAATGCGACATCTCTTCAGTAAAACGTCCTAAAAATTTTCAAAAACTATGAAATATAAAAAATCTTCCAAATTTAAGGACAAAATCATCTAATTGTAAAAATATTTAACAATATAAGATTCAAAATGGCGATAAAACACAAGGAAATATTTTTTAACTGAAATTTATTTTTAGAATAATTTTAACCATAGGCTAAATTTTAAAAACTGTCCCGACAGTTTTCCCAAAGTCTGTAAAGGCTATCAAATGGAATGGTTTCGAACCCGATACAGCCGTGCATTACAAAAATAGACCTTTATTTTTTTTAAATAAAAAAAAAACATATATATTTCCTCTTATTTTAGAACATTTTTATTAAATCAAATTTTGTAGATTTAATTTTTAAAACAGATTAGGACGTTTTACTTAAGAGATGTCGCTTTAGGACGTTTGTCGTTTAGGAGGTTTGTCGCATTAGGACGTTTTTCGGTGTACCCTTTAATCCTATTTAAATTTTTGTTAGCCTAAAATCTTTGATGACTTTTATTAGATAAAGATTGGTTTGTACAAACTGGAACTTTTCCACCATGATGAGTAGGGATAATTTTGTTTATTATAATTAGGGGTGTACAGTACATCAATTTGCCATGCATTGTCTTATACCTTAAGGTCTCTTGGGTATCTAGACGGTCCATATTAAAATTGAGGGAAAGTACTTCAAGTTTATATGACAAGTAATATTTGGCCCAAATTGATAAACTTTACTTTTATTTAACAACGAATATTTGTCTATTCTTTTCTAAAAGTATCAAGATGTCTTTCTGTTTTTATGTATGTCTGTCTGTCTGTATGTACTTGTAGCAAGGAATCTTTCTAAATAATAGATAATTAATAAGAAATATAGTTACCTAATATTTCAATTATTTTATTTCTATCCAGAAGGAGGCGCCTATCAGTCCAGCGAACCACAAAGAAGGCATTCAAAGTCACGCTGAAGTCTTTATCATTGATCTAATAAAGAAAAATAGGTAGTTTCCCCTAAACCCAATTATGGGACACCAAAACCCCCTCAACCCCTATCCTTGCGGATTCATTTAAATTTATTGAAAAAACAATTTACTAACATTTATATATTAATACGAATCAGATACAGATTAAATTATTACAGAAGTAAATAGAAATTCCCTTATAGACTATCACATAAAAACAAGGATGACAACATCCATAAAAGTAAAGCTCTGAAACGGTAGGACAAACGAACATTAACACTTGTAGAGTGTCAGAACTGAATAATCATAATATAAAAAAGTAAAAAATCTAGACTTTCTAGTAGCGATTATAAAGTTGCTACGCTATTTAAATCGTACCTAACTACTACAGGAATCGCCATGCAAAATTTGAAATCACTAGGACAATTCTAACATGCTTAAATTAACGAAATGATCTAACCGTTCCAGGCGGACATACGGACCGACCCTAATTATAGAAAAGCGTCGCTTTTAAAATTTACAGACAAACTACAGACAAGTGTTAGTTTTAAGTATCTGCGCTCTCAAAATAAATTTGTCACCTTAGGTATGTCTTTAATGTCAATACCAACATGAACAACTGTCAATGTTTCGTTCGGAAGGTCAAACTATATTTTTAAAAATATTTCATAGTTTTATTTAATCAAGGGTAATTATGGCAAATCATCATCGGGGAGGAGATGAGTTCCCTAGCTCCTGCTAATGTTTTGTCAGACATGTGAAATAAACAGAGTAGGTGGAATGCCTGTGCCAAAACAGTTAATTATTTGGTTTTATTATAAAGTCTTAAAGTAAAGTTTTATATAAGTATCTATTTAAGATAAAAATATAAAAATATTTTTAATCATAAAATTAAAATTTACATAGAGCTATAGGATTGAATAAATTTGAAATTGTATTTATTTAAGCTTCAAAGCCTTTTCAATTTTGGAATATTTTATAAATTTAAATAAGGATTTTTCATTTTCAATGAAAGCTGCTATATCTTTTATATAAAATATTTTCCTTAGAATAGTTTTCTGGAATACAGATACTCTCTCCTTTGGCACAGAACTTACTGAAAAAATAACATAAATTAGTTGCTTTAAATGTTAAATACCTCATAAGGGATGTGCTGAATTTTAATTTCCAAATGTGTACGCAGTTTCCGCGGTGTTTCCTCATCCTATCTCAATATTTACTACTTGCTAAAAAAGCTTCAAACTCCCAAACTTTCAAAATGTTGAACGTATAAACGATTTATACATTCAAAACTTTAATTTTCAAAAACAAATTTTAAGTTTGAAGCTTTTTAGCTAGTAGTAAATATTGAGATAGGATGAGGAAACACCGCGGAAACTGCGTCCACATTTTGAAATTAAAATTCAGCACATCTCATAAAAACTAAGGGACAAACGTCATGTCGCACATCCTATCTTTTTTATAGCAAATGAAAAAAGTTGACAAAGAATTAATTATCTAGGGGTTAACAAAGATCATTTTTCTCTTATTTGTTAGCTTTGAAAGATTTAGATATTTTCATTGGTTGATAAAATCTAGCAGTGTCAAAATTGTCCCTATGATTTTAATTAACAGAAAGGGTAATTATATTAATCATAATTAGGGATGTATGTACTTCAATTTATCATTTATAGTCGTATTTATAAGAAAAAATTTAAAATAGCTGTACTAAAAATAACAAACAACATTAATTTGAATGGATTTATAAATAGATTTGTTTAATGTGTGATATTAGTGAGATTACCCAAGAGACATAATGTCAGATTCCACCAATAGGAGAATCATTAAGGAACATTCAAGAGATCTCATTGGTTGCAATTGTGTACACATTTTATTACGAACGCATGTTTTTTTTTCATTTCATACATATGTAGATAAGTCAGCTGTGAACAGCATAATTTCTTAGTACAGAGCTTTGCTGAATCAGACTTAATTGCCCAAATTTTTTTGAAATGTGAAAGCTTGAAACAGAGTTGGATTCTTTTTTAAAAATCAGGCTCACTACTCGCTGGTGAGGCAAAATTATTTTTGTGAAAAATCCTCCAATACCGCTTTAAAAATCTACAAAAAAAAATAAATAAAATCATAAAAGGGTTATTAACATAAGATTTTGTTTAATTTTTGTAGATTTTTAATGTGATTTTGGAGGATTTTTCACAAATAAATATAATTTTGTCTCGCCAGCAAATAGCGAGCCTAATTTTTTTAAGAATCCTCCCCAGCTTGAGTATAAGGTAAACAATTCTTTCGTCTGCTAGAAATGTTCCTTTTTAGATTTGACGACAAATCGGGTCAGACGGGTAATCTAGATATAGTATATCTATTTGTGTAATAGAGCTTTGTTTATCTGTGTGTGTATAAAGATGTTTCTATAAAGTGACTTAAATTTCCCCCATTTTTTGTGTGTTAATTGTAAGGATACCACTTTTTTGAAGAGTTTATATGGGTATATAGTCCCTTTCGTTGCAACGCCTCTTGATGAGCGTTTCTTCGTAGCTTTTCTCCTATTTCTAGCCCCTGCGGGGCAATTACCTAACCTAACCTAAAATAATCAAAAGCCATTGTGAAAATACGACGAAACGCCACTTAAGAGGCGTTGCTACGAAAGGAACTATACCCGTTCACATTTATATTCGATAATAAAAAGTAGCATATGTTTTTTTCTAATGCGTAAGAGCTCTGAAAATTCTTATCTGAATTGGTTATGCATTTCAGAGAAGCTTTATAACTGTCCTAAGTTGGGTTTAAGCCTCACCCCAACCTTTCCTAAAGGCTAGTGCAAATTATTTGTTAGCTATAGTTTTTCAGTTCTTTTTAAAATATATGATTATGTACTACTGTTTTTATATTTTAAGAAAATAATAGGAATTCATATAACCTCAATTTTTCAGAAATATACCTTTAAAAATTATAACATTCAAATTCCTATTATCAGACAGTTCGTCAACAAGAAAAATATTGGTAAAACTTCGACTTATTTTGTAATTTAGTTAGAACGCAAAAATACCTTGTGTAAAAGTATATTAGAACAATTTAACAACTAAACAAATTAAACTACAGTTATATTGTTAGAGTTTCCCCATATAGGAACCATATTTAAACAGGGATAAAAACATCCATAAATGTAAAATGTTTATAAAGATGCTACTAATACACTACTAAATAAAACATAATGTAAAGTAGTCATTTAGGGAAATTGTTTTTCATTTTGTTTTGAATTTTTAAGATTTGTTATAATTTCTCTGTCCTGCCCTTGATACCAATTCAAAATGGTTGTGTCAAAAGATTGAAATTCAATAAAATCTAAAATGGATATACGGAATTTTTAATAATTAATATGTAATTGTTACACTTTCAAGATGACTCCTTATTGTTATAGGAATTCACAAAAAAGTTTTGAAATCGATGGATAAAAACAAAGCATAAACATGTTTGTTTTTCCTTCTAATGGTTGCTTCGTTAGCCTAGAACCAGAATGTAAATTCTCTAAGAAACACAGTTACTGAAATTGTAAGCTTCAGTTAGACAGAAGGAGAAATAGACATCTTACTAATTAGTTCCCTGTTCAAATTTTCATTCCTTACTCGTCATGGGGTAATGGCGCAATGGGTAGGGTGTTGGCCTGGTAATCTAAGGGTTCCCGGCCCAAGTCCCGCCACGTGCAAAATTAACTTTCATTAATTGAGCCATACTGATGAGCCCTAAAAAGGCGAAACACTGTGTCTATTGATAAAATTTGTATTATAGTAAGAAATAAAATGGGGAATATCAAATGTTTTACCATAGTCAAACTACTTTTAATAAGAAAAATTTAAATATATGATAGAACTTAAAAGAGAAATATTAGTTTATATATTTATGAATAAACTCATCGCTCTGCAGGAGCATATGAGCCGCTCAAAAGCCGCCAATATTAATCCGTAATAACGCAAATTAACCGACGGCTTGCAATATCTAGTACAGCTTAAACCTGTTTTTTTTTTCTTAGCTTTGTTATAATGTCTCCATTTATATTATTTCATTTTATGTATTGAAATTTGAAGACTTAAATGACATGTATATACATAAATATCAAATTCTCGTTGCCCGTAAGAAAAAAAGAAATTCAATTCAAAGTTTAGGAGTGAAGAAATATAAAAATATCCTACAATAAAGTATTAAGGTAGTAAGTTAAGATCTCGTTAACCCATACACCAGGTTCAGTTTCCATGTTGGGGAAACTTTATGAAGACTCTTATATTTTTTTAGGCTAATTATTTTTAAATCAATCTATTAAATGGTTTTAGGCTATTTTTCTGCCCCCTCACTCTTTCTAACAAAGCCACTATAGACAATAGGGGCTCGGGATGGAGAGTTCACATCCCGTACAAAATAGCTTAAAACCTCTATAGAACTAGTAGGTATATTTTCCCTTAAATTTGGTTTGCAAGTTTTCAAGCTTAAGAAAAACAGACCGACATCATTATACTTTGTATTATACTGGCGGCTTCGCCCCTAATGAAAAATTGTTTTTTTGTTTTTTTTTGGGGGGGGGGGGGGGGGTTGGGGTGTCCCAAGAAAATAGCTTAAAACAATCCCAGGACCGGACCAGTAGGTATATTCCCTAAAGAGTAGAGCCCAATCGGTTCAGTGGTTACTGAGATCTTAAGCTTCAGACAGACAGAAATCGTACTACTTTGTATTATATATAATCTATTAATTCATCATGGCTTGAAAAAGGTCCAATTAACTGTCCTCAAATACCTGAATAGGTTTAAAAATTATCAAGCATGTCTAAAGTCTGTATAGCCAAGTAGGATAATGTCGAAGGGATAGTGCACTTGAGAGAAATAAATATCAAATTCTCACATATTAATTCAAAATTTATATTCTTTATTATTATTTGTAATTTAGATTTTAAGCTTAGAATATTCTTTGAATTTTTAAATATTTCCATTATGTTAGAAATTCTTTTTACAACTAGGAAGATATCAGGATGACCCCTACCCCAACCACCTTCCTTCCTCCCCTCTCATTCCTTTATTTAATAACTAGCGGCTATGCCCCTTAAGGCCTCTAGGGGCACTTGAGGAGGGGGAGTTGAATTTGATAACCAATTTTTTTTATTATAGATTTACAACGATAAAATAAAAAATTGGGGGAAGTTTTTTTTGGGGGGGATGAGGTCGACCAACTACACCATCCATCATTTTTTATTTAGGTAAAAAAATAATAATAAAATTTTGTGGGGGGGTAATCTTTTTATTGACGATTTCCCTCCGTAGGGTGATGGTACCCTTCTCCGAAATAGCTATAAACCTTCCAAGGACCTATGAGAAGCTAGCCTGTAAAGGAGAACCATAACGGTTAAGCGGTTAGCGAGATCATTGGGTACAGACAGAAAGACATCCTGTTACTTTAATATAAGAATTTGCTAAACATACCAATATCTTTCGACTTTGCTGTTTTAGGGATACAAAGTAACAAAAACACAAGATATTATCATAATTTTTGCCTTATCCCTTATTTCTGAAAAACATGGTTTTTGATTTAAACTTTGCTAAACGTATCTGTAAAAGATTAAAACGTTAAATCATTTAAAGTATTTTAATTTGGAGAAAAATTAAAACTTATTCAAACTTATTAGTTTGTATTTTTAAAGGCTATCAATAACTCAAATATACATCAGACCAGGCAGGTAGAGGACTGTAGGCTGTATATTACACTAGTCCCTAAAGATTGTTAATAATTTTTTCTTCTTGTTCGTTGGCCAAACAATATTGGGGACTTTTTAAAATTCATTAAGTTTTGTGTCCAAACATTTCAACCACTAATTGCAATCTAAAATCATTGGGAGAAATATATCTATTTATTGGTCATTGCCTTATTCCTTTAGATCCCTGACAACAGATAGAAAAGTTTGAGGAAAACCAAATTTTTCAGCTGTGGGTGGTTTTTTATGTGAAGCTTTAATGTTTAAAAACTAAACTTCTCCTTAACTGGTAACATGCTCTCTCATTCGAAATCTAAAATATATTGGCACTTCTATTCATACTTGACCGGTTTAAACTATAAGTTTGCAAACAGAATTATGTTTATCATCATTGGGGATGTAAAAAATAATGTTTATTCTTTTGTCATAAAATTCCTAGATCTTTTGAAGAGGGGATTTTTTACTTTTCACTCGCCGGCTAGTGGAATTAAACCAGAAAATTTTGCACACAAAAAATTGCAAAAAAAATCTTTTTTTGTGATTTATTGAGTATGAGGTGAGTTTTAATGGGAAAGATAAGTTATATGCAAGAATTTCATGGATCCTACGGGATAAGACAATGGTTTATTAATTTATGTGAATTCCCAATGATTATAAACAAAATTAACCCTTTTGCAGATTATTATTATTGGTTGAAAAGGTAGAACATTAAGAGTTTTGATCAAACAAACAAAATTCAATAAAACAAAGTACCCAAAGTTTTGAGCCAACAAATAACTTATAAAAAGTAAAACTATGGGTACTAGTGTAACTTTCAGTCCAATGTCCCTTACCTCTCTGAAAAAATAACTTTGAATACAACCTGACAACCGTGCATAAACCACTTGTAAGCTGCAGGGAAAATTCACATTTTACAATTTTAAAAAAAAACAACTGGATGTCTATATTCATACTTCTAGCATTTCTACACTACTTATTGTAATTTTTTCATGAAAAATTTCAGCAACACAAATTATTTTTTTCTACTGAATTAGATCTGTATCTGAGCCATACTGAAAAATAGTATATCGATTCATTTCCTCTAAACAAAAACAGTGTTAGAAATACATTTCTTGTACTGTGTTATAGAAAATAAGTATTTATAGAATTAATTCCTTTTTTGTTGGACCCATGGGGCTGAAGCCAACTCAAAATCTGGGTAAGTTTATGAATGTAAATTGCACTTGTTTTGGGGAAGTTTACATCCATGTCTATTTATTTTTATGTTATTAGTTAAAATATACATATACCACATTCAGGACAAGTATTCGCAAAAATGTAATAAGTTAGAATACAATTTTTTTTAAAGTGCTTTCTCTCAAAGCGCCTCCTTATTTTTCAGATATGAAAGGAAGGCCTATACCTAAGGACAAGGTGCCCTAACTCAGCTGGTTTACACTTAGAACTTCCAGACAAATGTTCTACAATTGTATCGTTGGTTATCCGTAGTAGATTTGTAGCTTATATTTAGATACAAGATGCGAAATTATAATACTTTACAATGATTAGAATATTGTAAATATTTGTTATTTTTTCACTAAAGGAAAAGTTTCAGGCAATTTTTAAAACTTCTACCATATCACTAAATATATAGTCTGTTTTTTACATAAGTGATAAAAAATCTTGCAAAAAAAAGAACACTTTGCAAATATTTAAAGTAGATATTGTTTGTGGTTTTAGAAATGAAGGTTGATGTGAATATTGTCTAAAAATAAATTTGTATCTATAATACAAAGATACAATTCAAGTTATAATCACTTTCTCTCACTCGTTGGCCAAAATAACTTTGTGGTAACTTTGATAAATCTTGATTGAGTGATTCAAATTATCAGTGTTCAAAGTTTTCATCCCAATATATAATCTTTAAAAAAAATACATCAATTTATCTTATCCCTTAAGATCCCTGAATTTTATCATATTTTTATCCAAAAGGAAAGTAACAGCGACCAGTAACCAGCTAAAAAAGCCTCAGAAAATCTAAGCAAAAATTATATATTTTATAGGTTGTAAAAAACCAAAATTTTAACACTTGTGATAAGCAAACTATTTGAAATTTTCTATATAAAAAGAAAAAATAAGAAATCTTAAGGAATAAGACAATTGACGATAAATTGTTGTACATCTTCAATGATTGTAAACAAAATTACCCCTTCTGTATTTTATGTTTCTACAATTCTTCAATCTTTTTCTGTGCTTTGAAGACCAGTATGGTTTACAGTCTAGTGTCTCCTCCATCCCTATATTTCAGACTATACTTGTTTGTATGGTCCTAGGACATTAGAGTAAAATATTAGAGGGAGAAAGGGTTAATTAACTGTATCTTCCCATCGCAACCACCTTTTGCAACCTTTCTATTCGGTCATTGAAAATCAACCAATAGTGTCGCTTATATTAACACAGCCAAGTAGCAGACAATAATTTAGAAGCAGACGAAACAGGTTTTTGAAAAAGGAAGGGAGGTAGTTGTCTGTATATACATCTATTATATAGATCTGTTGTCCTAGGACAAACGCAGGAGTCCCAAACGTCGGAGTGGACAAACGTCGGAGTGGAAACTTCACCTAACCTAACCTGTTTTAAATTATCTTATAGGTTTTTAAATGCCTAACCCCTGCGGGGGGGGTTATTTGTATATTCATATCCTAACTTAACCTAACCTGTATAGAAATACTGAATTAAATTAATATTTTAACTGTCCTGTGTTTGTCCACTCCGACGTTTGGGACTCCTGCGTTTGTCCTGGAACCGTTTGTATTTTATCGAAATTATATAGAACCCTAGTTTGTTTTCAAACATTTATATATATGTATAATATTGTATGTGTGTATGTATATGTATAACTTAAATAGAAGCTAATATACATAGAACCGCTTTTCAACGGAGTGCATGTAATTTAACAACAACAAAATAATACTGCTTGTTGAAGAAGAAGGGGATATTAACATTACCTAAAGTTTTATAAATACATTATCTCATTAATTGGTAAAAATAATTTGACTTTTTAAAAATCTTGTTAGGTTGATCAAAAATATACAACATTGTTCAAACTCCACTTATAATTTTAATCACAAAAAAGGGGTATTTTGTAATTTAGGCTGTACATGAACCATCTATTGTCTTATCCCTTTATAGCCTCTAACCTAAATTTATTAGTTCAAGCCAATCTTAAACGAATTGAATAGGTTGTGATTTTTAGAAAAATCGAATAATAGTTGGTAGATGCTAGTAATTCTAAACTATCTTTTCAAATCCATTCATTGTCGTCAGATATGAACATTATGTGAAATAAAATGTTGTCGAAAAAACGCTTTAAATAGCCCATAATTCAACACAAGTATTTATGATTTGATAGATTTGTATTATTGCATTAAATTTTGCAGGAATGTATGAGCATATCTTTTCAAGAATTTTGGAAGCTTTAAAATTTATCAGCTCCGCTATACTTGAATTGCTCCTCGTTAAGGGATAAAAGGAAAGGTAATTTTACAACTATATTTCCCCCAATTCATTATAGCCATGGAGTAAGAGGACTTTGGACTGTAGATCATACTGGTACCCAAAGTTTTTAAAACACGCGTTTTCATTCATTGGCTTAAAAAGGTTG
Organism: Acartia tonsa; assembly: GCF_053477335.1. Taxonomy (NCBI): domain Eukaryota; kingdom Metazoa; phylum Arthropoda; class Copepoda; order Calanoida; family Acartiidae; genus Acartia; species Acartia tonsa. Next base: position 36,506,838 of record NC_137268.1, on the reverse strand, counting down.
GGTACAATCATTTATTCTTAATTGGTTGGTACAATCATTGACAAAGCCACATTTTGATTCCTGTGACGTCATAAAAATGAGGGAGATGAGAGGAGAAGTGGGAAAGAAAACCCCTAAAAAAGAGATGGAGACGTCACAGGAATCGAAAGTTGGACAGATTGGGCTTCGTCCAAATATTCACACAATAATGGGGTGGTTTTGTTTATCATAATTGAGGGTGTACATACTTTTATTTCAGGTCCACCATATCTCGCACCAAAGAAGGATTCAAAACGAGAAAGACTAAACTACATAACTTCTGTGTCACTTTTGAGGAAGACGATTCCCTTTTCTCCCATCTCTTTAGAAGAGATTTTCTTCCCCCCTTCCCTTTTTTTCCAAAATGTATATGACGTCACAGGAATCGTCTTCCTCAAAAGTGACACAAAAGTTATGTAGTTTAGTCTTTCTCTTCAAAACACTTTATGAAATATTTTTCTAATTATGGAGCTAAAATTTGACTAACCCTTTATTTATGGAGAGGCCCAATGCAAAGCTTTTATTGAGTTTTGTATTTATTTCAATATGGCTTCCGATTAGATAGGCAATAAGGCTGTTCAATAAAATAAATATATTTCAACAAACTTATTGGTGAAACCTAGTATTTGGATAGTGGTCCGAATAAGCGCTCCCCTCCCCTCCCATGCCACTGCACTATACTTTACAGAAGCTTTTTATAGTGCCTAAAAAAGGGGGATAGGTTTAAAAACTTTTTGCCATATTAGACGTTATATTAGAATACTCTATTAATCTATTGTGACGTCTTTCGGGATACTTCGGCTGAAAGTTTTTAAATTTATCCCTTTTGTATGGGCACTATAGAGAGACCTCTTGTACTCAAAGTTAACTTAATAGAACGCAATATAACTTTCATTGGCTTTAAAAATCTTTGGACTTTTATCAAATCTTTATTAGGATATATAAACATTCAGTGTCAAAACTTTTTTTCACCTATGATTTTAATCAACAAAAAAAAGTGTACCTATTTTCAAAAAATACCATCTAAACTGGAAAGTTAAATCTTTCCTATAAACTTTAAGATATTTGTTAGAAGAGTTGCTATCCTATGTAAATCTATTGGAACTGATGGGTATATTAGAGGATTTTTTTCCAGGCTTTTATTGATATTAAGTAGTGCAGTTGCATTTATATGCCTTTTGGTGAAAAAAACTTGTGTAAAAATTTAAACAATTTTCGACAATTATTATGCCCAGTAATTTCACTTTGAAATTTTTAGGGTCAAAAATTCATTGCATTAGAATGGCTTTATGGTACTCCCTGAAGAGGCCTTGCGGAGTAGAATCAGGAAATTTTGGAATTTTCAAAATAGCTTGTTCCTAGCCTGAGAAAATCTTTAAAAAAAACACCAGTTTTAGTTGTTTTTTTAAATAGTCAATGTATTTTTTTCACGAAAGGCACACTAATACTAATACTAAATCCCCAATGGTATATTATATATGTCAAAATAGGATTGAAACATGAAAAATTTACTTTTTACACATTTTGAATATGTCATTGACCACATCCAAAACCAAACCAGGGTTATGTGGGGATATGACAATAGACGATAAATTAATGTTTATCCCCACTAGTGATAAACAAAAATACCCTTTCTATAGATTATAATTATTGATGGAAATGTTTGGACACTGAAGCCTTGTTTAATCAAATCAAGATTTAATAAAAGACCAATAAATAAGGGATTGTATTTATTATGTACAGTCCAATGTCCCCTCCCTACCTGATTTTTATTCAAAACTAATGCATTAATTAGATTTCCATGTCACATCCCTGTCAACCTTGCAAAAATGTGGTAAGGTAAAACCAAAAGAATGTGTCCTAACTTTTGTGATTTTTTTAAAAAATAGCTAGTCGGTGCTTTTAGTAAGTAGTAGATGTAAAATTATACATAGAATTTAGATATGCAATCGGTTTTTTTTGTAGACCTTTTACTTTTGAAGTAATTTAAGTTGATTTTAAGGTACTAAACGCAACAAAAAAAAGGAAAATTGCCATCATGAAAAGAAAAAAAATTTGACACCTTACTTTTTTTATTCTGTTATGTAATTATTGAAATAATCTATTTTGTTTAAGCCCGTTGAATCCAAACTTTGAACTTTGGGAGCTCGTCACGAATGGACTAAAACAAAATCACAAAAGTTGGGACACGTTCTTTGCAAAAAAAAATGTTGTCTACGTCAAAATATAAAATGTATCATCTTAAAATATTCTTCTCTTCACGCCCAACACAAACTTTCTTTTCAAAGTTGTCACACAAAATAACCAAAAAAACAATCATTTGCAAATAATCCTTACACAAAAGTAACAGGATGTAATCCTGTTTATTAAAATTTAGGAAGTGTGCATCATTTTATCGTTCATTGTCTTTTCCCTGAAGATCCTTTGGAAAAGGAATAGAGATTAAAACACTAGAGGCAGAAAGGGTAAAATAACTGTATCTCCCCATCACAACCACCTTGTGCAACTTTTCTATTGGGTCATTGAAAATCAACCAATGGTGTCGCTTATATTAACACAGCCAATTAGCAGAAAATAATTTAGAAGCAGACGAATAAGGTCATTGAAAAAGGTAGTTGTCTAATAATACTATAGACCTGTTGAATAGAGGACAGGAAAAATGAAAATATTTGCTAATTTTATTATTAAATTCATACTGGAAAGAAAGAACACTTCTTTTGATAGTAAAATGTCTGAATAAACATTAAATGCAAGAAAGGAATAAAATTCTGAAAAATGAAATACAACCAGAACGATTACGTCCAAGGAAAAGAAAGAAAGAGAGAAAGAGAGATAGATAGATAGACAGATAAATAGATAGATAGATAGATAGAGAGAGAGAGAGAGAGAGAGAGAGAGAGAGAGAGAGAGAGAGGGAGGGGGGGAGGGAGAGAGAGAGAGAGAAAGAAAGGAAACAACTTAGCTTAACCTTCCCTAAAATAAGCATTAAAGAAACAATTTCTGTAGATTAAAATTATTGGTTGAGATCTTGGACATGGACATTATCCAGGTCATTATCAGTCTAAAACCAATCAAGTCTCAATAGAAGTAACCTAACTTGAGCCAACTAATAAAACTTTGGGTACAAGTGAAATTTACAGTCTGATGTCCTAAAAACTAGAAGTAATTTTAAATATAACCATGGGCTACGCCAATAGCATTTGGGGAATTACTAAGATTTAAATCTAAAAATATAGCCAAAAACCAAAAGGTATATACTCTGAAGAGTAGAATCCAATCGGTTTAGTGGTTACCGAGATCTTAAGGGACGGACAGACAGACGGACAGACAGACAGACAGACGGACGGACGGACAGACATCATTCTACTTTGTATTATAAATTAAAATTTTCATTTTATCTTTACATAACCTAACCCTGACCCTCTGGCTAGATAAACATAACTGGTGGAAAACTAGACACATTTTGACATCAATGAATATCCAAGACAAGGACATGGCAGAAACAAGGACTACCCCCCCCCCCCCTAGAGGCCTCTAGTGGCACTTTAAATTTTTTTTTCAAGTCTCTACGATACCTCCTGAATTTGCGCTCAAGTCTCTGAAAAATTCGATTTTTTGTGATTTCTCTTGGGAGGGTGGTGGTACTCTACCACAAAATAGTTATAACCTTCCCGGGACCTATGAGAAGCTACCCTGTTGAGAAAAACCCGATCGGTTCAGCGGTTAGCGAGATCCTTCGGTAAGGACAGACAAACACACATCCTGTTACTTTATTATAAGAATTAGTAGAACTGCTTTGGATGTTAACAATAGCTTAGCAAAATAACAGTAAAGTGTTAAATCAAATTGAGAAAATTTTCAAAGGTTTAGATAATATCATGAAACCTTCTAAGCTAGAATAATTTCACCTATTTATAGAATATCTGCACAAAAAGAATATTTTGCCGTAAACTTTTGGGCAAGTCAAATTCAACGTCATCCCATCAAAGTAGTACTATTTTTGTTTGTTGATCGAGTTCTCCATTATAGGAAAGCTACTTACTCAAAAATTAAAGTCATTGGACGGTATTAGGCTATTTTTCTGTCCCCTTAACTACAGTCAGCCTGTGCCTCGGACGAAACAAAGCGGAAAGAGTTAGAGTTTAATTGAGATTTTAAACGAACTGTCTATCCATATATTTGTGCAATATCATGCTCGGCTTTGTATTTACCTATTAATCTATCTATCTATTACACTATCTACCTATAAATAAAATCTATACTATTGTCTGCCAAAATGATAAAATGTCGTCAAGTACATCACAAAAAATATTCACAAAAGTTGAGAAAACACAGGAATCTGAAATACAATCCTTATAATAAATTAAAGGGAGGTTTGTCTGTTAGATCTCTTTACAGGGTAGCTTCTCATAGGTCTCGGGAAGGTTTATAAGTATTTTGGGGGAGGGTGCCAACACCTTGTCAGGAAAAATCGCCCCTAGAAAAACTGGGTTATTGAATTTAACTCCCCCTCCCTAAGTGCCCCTAGAGGCCTACAGGGGCGTAGCCGTTAGTGGAAGATAAATTAATATACATCTCCAATAATGATAAACAAATTATTCCTTCTTTAGATTAAAGCGCTTTGGCACCAACCAATCAAAATTGAATAAAGGACCCAAAGTTTTTAAGCTAAACACTGGAAAATTTACAACTTTAAATTAAAATCAATGGTTGAGAAATTTTTACACTTCTAGTTTGGAACCAACCGATCAAATAAAAACAAACCCCAAATTGTAGAGCAAACGAATAAGATAATGTCTTTATAAAACTTTGGCCCCTCTCTCCTTGGAATTAACAATCTCCTTTTGAAATGGTTTATATCATTTATTTGACTTTTTTTAATATTTCAAACTTTTGGTAAATATTCTTTGAACTACATTATTGTTTTATTTTACTTTCTTGGTTTTCAACCTTTTTTGTCTGGGTCTATATTGTAGTCTATAATTTCATAATTTAGTGCTTATTTCATTTATATTGTAAAACGTTATGTTCTCTTAAAGATTGATAGATACGTCAATAGTTATTTCTCGCATCGTATTATAAACAGCTTTCCGCGGATATAAAATGTACAATTATAAGATAAAAACCAGTTTTTTTTAGCCCCGAGATGCCAAAGCCACTGGATAAAAAACTGGTTTTAATCTTATGATTGTACAATTTTATATTCGTAGAAAACTGGATATAATGCGATGCTGGACATAGTTTTTTCGTATGGATGAGAACCGGTTCTTATCCACAGGATATTAATAGGATTCTAATGAATACGAGAACAATCGATACCCATTGGACCTTCATAGTTTTGTAACTTTTTTTTACAAATATACTTAATTAGTATTACTAAAGTTGTTTTTTAAAAAATTATAAAAAAAATAGAAGACAAAGAAAGTCCCTCAAAAATCAACATATAACGAGGGATTATCCATTTCTTTTTTAAGGGGTTTCTTTCCCACTCTTCCTCTCCTCATCCCTCAATTTTATGACGTCATTGAGGGACTTTTCTCGTCTTCAAAAAATATTATAACAATAAGCAGCAAAATTAATAATATAAAATACATTCGTTTAATCTAACCAATTTGGGTATAGTGACGCAGTAAGGAATATTCTAATAATAATAAAGGTTCCAAGACAAACGCAGGAGTCCCAAACATTGGAGTGGACAAACGCAGGAGTCCCAAACATTGGAGTGGACAAACGCAGGAGTCCCAAACATTGGAGTGGACAAACGCAGGAGTCCCAAACATTGGAGTGGACAAACGCAGGAGTCTTAAAATATTTATTTGATTAGGTATTTCTATACAGATTAGGTTAGGTTTAAATGAGGGGTTAGGCATTTTAAAAAATTAAAAGATGGTTTAAAATAGGTTAGGTTAGCTAGTTTAAGTGCCCACTCCGATGTTTATCCACTCCGACGTTTGGGACTCCTGCGTTTGTCCTAGGACCATAATGAACCTTTATTTCTCCTTTACACTATAAGATTGCTGGAAAAAAATGTAAAAATTCTAATTAAAGTTTAATTTCTCGTAAAATTCTACAATTTTAATTTTTGCCAACGTAAGTCTTTTGTTAAAATTATTGTCGTGTCTTTATTCTAAAAATGCTAATTCTTTCATATTTAAATTTTTGAATTATTTAAAAACTTGAAATATGATTATAAGTTTTCACGTAGTAAAAGGTATATAAGTATAGAATAACAAGGAATCTCAAGAGATAAGACAGCGAACAATGAATTTATAACGTCCAAAATGATGATACACAAAATTACCCCATTGATGGTTGAAAAGTTTAAACACTTCTTGATTGGAACCAATCAATAAATATTCAATTAAAATACTATAATTATTTGAGGGAGCCAACGAATAAGAAAACAAAGTTGAAAAACTTTAGGTAACTGTTTAATATACAGTTCAATGTCCCCTCTTTGAAAAAAATAATGGGATCTACTGCAGTTCACGGTAAAATATTGCTAGTAACGAATATTGCTAAAAATTTATGAATTTTAAAGGCTGCTAGCTGCCAAACGGCTGAACGTACAGATCATACCCGCACACTATTTTAAGCGGCATAAGGAGGCATACAAATAATCTGGAATAGCCAAGATCCAATGATGCACAGGGAAAGCTACACTGAAGAAAAACCGCGTAAAATGGGTCTTTTTCGCGCTTTTCTCTTCACTGCAAGATAAATATGCATTATTGATTTATGGCTATTTCAGATTATTTGTAGGCCTTTTTATGCTGCTTAAAACTATGTGCGGGCATGATCTGTACGTTCAGCCGTTTGGCAGCTAGCAGCCTTTAAAATTCATAATTTTTTAGCAATATTCGTTACCAGCAATATTTTACCGTGAACTGCAGTAGATCCAAATAATGGACTTAAATGTTCCTGGTGGTGTTAAACACTTTGCTAATGTCTAAGTGACATTAATATTATATTCAATTACACAAATAGAATTATTTTCACAACACATAACAGGTCAGTTTTATAAACAGAAGACTAAATTTAGTGTAGATATTTATATATATATATGTACATTAGACTGGCCCAAAAAAACATGAATTTTTAAATCTTTACCATATCAATTTGCGGATACCTTGAAGTTGTTACCGGCTCAAAAGTAGACCTTTTAGTGAAAACTAGACCTCTCTACAATGAAAATTGATCTCGAAATTTCAATCTTAAGCTTTTTATCAAAAACTTCATATTTTCATGATTTTAACAAGAAATAATTAAAGAACTGCCAACCTAAAGTAATGTAACAAGAGTTCAAATATGAAGCAATTATAGAAAGTAGGCAGAACCGCCATTCCTGCCGAATAATTCCGAAAAACGTCTAAAAACATTGTTTTATTTAAATTGATAATTTTTGTAAGAAATTGAACTATACAGTAGCTATTAGTCTTATGAGAAGAGAAATGTTGAAAAACTCTAAAAAATATACATTTTAAAGACATAAAATAGGAAAAAGTGTTTTTAACAAATTTCATGGCTCAACAGACATTGTCGCCAATAAAGAGACAATTTACTTAAATAAAAAATCAAATGAAGGTAAAAAAATATGTAATATACTTATTCTCATATTCAACTTTTTTAAAAAGCATGCTAATAAAAAAATTAATATTGCAAAAAATAATTTGATTGTTTTTTATTAAACCAGGAATAAAGAGTAAGGCTTATCTTTAATTATTTTTCTTCAATGATTTTGCAGTATGAATTAGCTTTCCCAAATTATTGTAATTGTACATAAATAAATTTTTATACTTTCTTTCTTCATATGTTTATTCCTGGTGATTTTAATATTTTATTTCAATGTTTGTAAACAAACAGACAGAAAATTTGATGTTTTGCTTTATATCTGGTGTAAGCCTATCTTAATTTGGGGAAGAAACGGTGAAAATAAATATGCATTTGACGAGATAGCGATAGATTTTTTCTTAAAATCATTTATAGGGCTAAAATCTAAAATCAATACTTAACCTATTTTTACATTCCGCACATTGAAAAGCGATTTAGACCTTCATTTGGGCCACACTAATGTACATTATATCATGGTAGGGTAGTAAACAATAAGAAGGATATCAAGATAGACAATGGATGCCCTACCTGTTAGCTGCAGGATAGGATAGTCAATACCAAAACTAATTGCTACAATAGATAGAAATATCAAGATAGATAATGGATGTCATACCTGTTATCGGCCAGCTGGTAGCTGCAGGACAGGATAGTCAATACCAAAACTAGTTGCTACCATAGATAGATAGAAACATCAAGATAGATAATGTATTTCTCTACCTGTTAGCAGCCAGCTGGTAGCTGCAGGATAGGATAGTCAATAACAAAACTAGTTGCTACCATAAATAGAAATATCAATGAATGCCTTACCTGTTAGCGGCCAGCTAGTAGCTGCAGGATAGGATAGTCAATACTAAAACTAATTGCTACCGTAGATAGAAATATCAAGATAGATAATGAATGCCTTACCTGTTAGCGTCCAGCTGGTAGCTGCAGGATAGGAAAGTCAATACTAAAACTAGTTGCTACCGTAGATAGAAATATCAAGATAGATAATGGATGCCCTACCTGTTAGCGGCCAGCTGGTAGCTGCAGGATAGGATAGTCAATACCAAAACTAGCTTCTGGACCATTTTATGCACACATTTTTTATCTGAAATTTTTATCATTTTTTCATGTTTTGTAATGACATGTTTATAAAATGTCGACTATGTAACACAAATAATAATAGTCAAAATTTAAATAAAACTAACATGCTCATAATAATTACAATATATAAATTATTATGACGGAGTAACGGACGGACATACAGACATTCCCCAATTGTGAAAACAGTAAAAGTGTCGAACTATGACGTCAGAAAAAATTAACAATTAACCAATGAGAGGCCGCTATATATTTTACCACAGTGAATACTGGCTTCTTATTGGTTAATTGTTAATTTTTTCTGACGTCATAGTTCGACACTTTTACTGTTTTCCGAATTGTAGAATAGTATATTTGCGCTTCTAGTATAAAAATTCATAATATAACAGCCTAGCAATTTTATTTTCTCGTTTCGATGCATTCTTTATTACTTATTTTCTAAAATGAACAAATATAGAAGTTTTGTTTGATTTTCTGTTTTCCAAAAAAAATATTTTAGGAGGACTTTTTCTGTGAAATTGCGTTTTTCCTGTAAACTATCATAAAAATCTGGCCCTGACCAACAATATACTTCCCTAAAATTTGTGGAACAAACATTCTAGCAGTCTACGAGATCTTTGTAGACATACTAAAAAAAGATATAAATCCTACTACTTTATAATTTAACTATATTTCACCCATAGCCTTTAGGGGGGGGGGGGGATGCGACTTTGATGATGAAAATAGATTAAAACCACCTTAAGTTATTTAAAAATCAACGATTTTTGAGATATTTGAAAAAAATAAAACTACAATCCAAAAGAAAGGTCGACCCTACGCCTTCTATCTTTAATTTATAATACTTAATTGTCTTATCCCCATATTCCTGAATTATCTGGTCAAACATTAGGTATTTGAGTTAAGGCTCTCCTGCAATGCATTTATAGGGTAAGAAATGGATAGGAAAAAAGAGATATGTATTGTACGTACATGGTAGAAACACATTTTTCTGGTAAAACCCCTTAATTTCATAGGGTGGGGGGTAAAATGGCTGGTTGAATAAGAAGGGGGGGAGGTAATCTAATGCATTTTTAAAAATTTGAGGGGTTTCAAAGAAGATAAACACCCCTTACCCCCCCCCCCCCCCACCATTCTGGAATTTTATGTACCCATCCCCATTATCTTGCAACCGTAAATAAGAACTTTATCTTCTTTGATTCTCTTAGGATTTAATTTATTTATTGCTTAAGAAAGTTTTATATTAAGTGATTCAATCCTTAAAATATAAAAAAAAAAAATTTTGTTATGGCTCCGCTTCTTTTGGAGATAATTGTCCCATAACACTATCCTTATATCCCTGATAGCAGAGTATTTGTACAATGTACGTGCAGATATCGAATTCAGGGACAAAGGGAAAGTTATATCAAGCTTTTTTTAGAAAATGAAAAAGATCAAATGGGACATTGCAGTGTAAATAATAGATCTATAGTATATATGTATATACAGACAACTACCTCCCTTCCTTTTTCAACGACCTTCTTCGTCTGCTTCTAAATTATTTTCTGCTACTTGGCTGTGTTAATATAAGCGACACCATTAGTTGATTTTCAATGACCCAATAGAAAGGTTTCACAAGGTGGTTGCGATGGGGAGATACAGTTATTTAACCCTTTCTCCCTTTAGTGTTTTACTCTAATGTTAAAATTGCACTAGTACCCAAGGTTGTATAACCATGTTTTCTTATTCATTGGCCTAAAAACTTTGGGTACTTCAATCGATGTTTGAAACTGGTAATTTTGTTGATCATCTCGAAGGAAGAAGTCAAATTTATTGTTCATTGTCTTATCCCTTAAGATCCCCAAGAAGGATCACTTACAATAGCAGCTAAGAAGCTGCAGTGAAAAGTTAGAAGCCAAAACCTTTAATTTAATAATATATCCTATCTCTGTAGTACATTATAGTAAAGGCTGCAAGTAGGGAATAGTAACACATAAGAATAATATATCCTACATTATCCTATCTCTGTAGTACATTATAGTAAAGGCTGCAAGTAGGGAATAGTAACACATAAGAATAATATATCCTACATTATCCTATCTCTGTAGTACATTATAGTAAAGGCTGCAAGTAGGGAATAGTAACACATAAGAATAATATATCCTACATTATCCTATCTCTGTAGTGCATTATAGTAATGGCTGCAAGTAGGGAATAGTAACACATAAGAATAATATATCCTACATTATCCTATCTCTGTAGTACATTATAGTAAAGGCTGCAAGTAGGTAATAGTAACACTAAGTATAATATATCCTACATTGTTCTATCTCTGTAGTACATTATAGTAAAGGCTGCAAGTAGGGAATAGTAACACATAAGAATAATATATCCTACATTATCCTATCTCTGTAGTATATTATAGTAAAGGCTGCAAGTAGGGAATAGTAACACATAAGAATAATATATCCTACATTATTCTATCTCTGTAGTACATTATAGTAAAGGCTGCAAGTAGGGAATAGTAACACATAAGAATAATATATCCTACATTATCCTATCTCTGTAGTACATTATAGTAAAGGCTGCAAGTAGGGAATAGTAACACATAAGAATAATATATCCTACATTATCCTATCTCTGTAGTACATTATAGTAAAGGCTGCAAGTAGGGAATAGTAACACATAAGAATAATATATCCTACATTATCCTATCTCTGTAGTACATTATAGTAAAGGCTGCAAGTAGGGAATAGTAACACATAAGAATAATATATCCTACATTATCCTATCCCTGTAGTACATTATAGTAAAGGCTGCAAGTAGGGAATAGTAACACATAAGAATAATATATCCTACATTATCCTATCTCTGTAGTACATTGTAGTAAAAGCTGCAAGTAGGGAATAGTAACACATAAGAATAATATATCCTACATTGTTCTATCCCTGTAGTGCATTATAGTAAAGACTGCAAGTAGGGAATAGTAACACATAAGAATAATATATCCTACATTATCCTATCTCTGTAGTACATTGTAGTAAAGGCTGCAAGTAGGGAATGGTAACACATAAGAATAATATATCCTACATTATCCTATCTCTGTAGTACATTATAGTAAAGGCTGCAAGTAGGGAATAGTAACACATAAGAATAATATATCCTACATTATCCTATCTCTGTAGTACATTATAGTAAAGGCTGCAAGTAGGGAATAGTAACACATAAGAATAATATATCCTACATTATTCTATCTCTGTAGTGCATTATAGTAAAGGCTGCAAGTAGGGAATGGTAACACATAAGAATAATATATCCTACATTATTCTATCTCTGTAGTATATTATAGTAAAGACTGCAAGTAGGGAATAGTAACACATAAGAATAATATATCCTACATTATCCTATCTCTGTAGTACATTGTAGTAAAGGCTGCAAGTAGGGAATAGTAACACATAAGAATAATATATCCTACAAATCCTATCTCTGTAATGCATCATAGTAAAGGCTGCAAGTAGGGAATAGTAACACATAAGAATAATATATCCTACATTATCCTATCCCTGTAGTACATTATAGTAAAGGCTGCAAGTAGGGAATAGTAACACATAAGAATAATATATCCTACATTATCCTATCTCTGTAGTACATTGTAGTAAAGGCTGCAAGTAGGGAATAGTAACACATAAGAATAATATATCCTACAAATCCTATCTCTGTAATGCATCATAGTAAAGGCTGCAAGTAGGGAATAGTAACACATAAGAATAAAATATCCTACATTGTTCTATCCCTGTAGTGTATTATAGTAAAGCCTACAAGTAGGGAATAGTAACACATAAGAATAATATATCCTACATTATCCTATCTCTGTAGTACATTATAGTAAAGGCTGCAAGTAGGGAATAGTAACACATAAGAATAATATATCCTACATTATCCTATCTCTGTAGTACATTATAGTAAAGGCTACAAGTAGAGAATAGTAAAACACATAAGAATAATATATCCTACATTATCCTATCTCTGTAGTACATTATAGTAAAGGCTACAAGTAGAGAATAGTAACACATAAGAATAATATATCCTACATTATCCTATCTCTGTAGTACATTATAGTAAAGCCTACAAGTAGGGAATAGTAACACATAAGAATAATATATCCTACATTATCCTATCCCCGTAGTGCATTATAGTAAAGGCTGAAAGTAGGAATGGTAACACATAAGAATAATGTGAAATACTCTTGTTGTAAGCTAAGATATAAATACAATTTCCTAGTAAATTGGAACACATTATGTAATACTAGTTCTTCGCCAACCGTTTATCTGAAATAGTAGTTGAGAAAGTTACATTTCTCCATTGCATTACAGACTGTCAAAATTACTGACTGACGGACAAACAAAGTTTTTTATAGAATAGCTTTGGCACAAACAATCATGTCTTGAAATAATGCTACAATAATAAGAGTTGTATTTCTTTTGGAACCGAAAATCAAAAGATAGTAAGAAGAATAAATTTTAAATTATCCAGAAATTAGTAATTTTATATTTGATTACAGAATAATTCCAACAAATGAGCAATACAAAAATTAAGAAATTTTCGAGTTTTTGACTTTGGCTATGGTTTTCTTTTATAAGTAGAAGGAAATAACATTGTATAATATGTAAAAGTAGATAATAAATACAGTCCCATATCAAGGTCACGTCCTTAAAAAATACCCCACTTAAAATGTCGTGCAAATTTAAAAATCATGCTTTATCCAAAAATTTTACATTAAGGGTAAGAAAAGCTTCTGATTGCTCGTCCTTAATCTGTATAACCCCTTGGGCTAAAAATGAGTTTTTTTTAGAATGACAAAAATAGTTTCACTGAAAAATCTTAAGAGATTAAAAAATTAAAATAAATGGACGTATTTCAATTATGATAAACATAAATAACCTTTCTGTAGATAAAAAGTATTTAAGGAAAAGTTTGGAAACCAAAGGGTGGTATAGCCAAATCAAGCTAATAAATCATTTGGTATCCTTGTAAATTACAGTTCAATTCCTTGCTCAGTGTTTTAAACTCTAATTGTATTTGTCTGTCAACGTTTTTTAGCTTTAACTTTTTCCACATTGGACCACTTTTTGCCAAATAGCAATCCTTTTTGAGGGTATTACTGGAATACTGGACAGTTTGGAGGAGATATATGTGTTCAACATTAAATAAATGGCAGTAAGGATTTTTCTACCTTCCTGGATATTTAACAATCCAGGATATAACAACTTCAAATCTCTTTGGAAAAGAGATGCGCAAAAATTATACCCTAATAAATACCTTACGTGCCCCTAGAGGCTCCTAGGGGGCGTAGCTACTGGTATAATATAATGCGCTTGTGAAATACATTTATACTAGACATTTTGTATTTACTATCAATTAAGAAATTAAATATTGATAAGGATTGATTGTCTGTTGAGTGTTACTTTATCAAAAACCTTTAAATTTTTGGACAGAAGTCGATTTTTAGCCTGGCTTTAGAATAAATTTCATCAAAGTTTAATGTTTGGGAATGTTTTAGCCCCCTCAAACTTTATTTAGATTATAAATCCCATAAAAGCTAATGGCGAAGTTACAAGTCCATAAAGGATTTGGAAATACAAACACCTGAAATAATAAAACGTTGCAAAAACAAGGATGACAACATCCATAAAAGCGAAGCACTGAAACGGTAGTACAAACGGACATTAACACTTGTATAGTGTCTAAACTGAATAATCAGAATATAAAAGTATAAGATTCGAAGCAAAATTGTAAGTAAATTTGTTGATAAACTGCTTGCAGCAGGATAATGTTTATGGACATACTTACATTTTTGGACTTGATTATAGAGTTGCTTCGCTTATAATATTGTTCTTTGTTGTCCCAGGAATCAATATACCAAAAATCAGATCAAACGGATAATTAGAACACTTGAAAATTTGTTGTTAAAAATATAGAAAAATCAGGTATTATCCTCTTAGAAATTTTTTTTTCAATATTGAAAATTTGTGTACCCCCCCCCCCCCCCCCCCGACAGCGAACTATGAACTCTGGCCGCAGCGCTCGGCTCCCTAGCCTGCCTAGCCGCAGCGCTCGGCCCCCTTGCCTGCCTAGCCGCAGCGCTCGGCCCCCTTGCCTGCCTAGCCGCAGCGCTCGGCTCCTTAGCCTAAAACCTAACCTAACCTAAAATAGTTGTTCGTCGGTAGTCGGGGGGGGGGGGGGGGGGGGGGGGTACAAAATTGAAAAAAATTGAAAAAAAAATTTCTAAGAGGATAACGCCAAAAATCAACATGTTTAAAATGGACATACGGACATTCTGGTAATGATTATAGAGTTGCTACGCTTTCTAAATCGTACCCAACTACTACAGGAATCATCATGCAAAGTTTGAAATCGATAGGGCAATTCTAACATGCCTAAATTAACGAATAAAAGCTATCTATCTCGGACGGACGGACGTACGGACGGACGGACCGACCCTAATTATAGAAAAGCTTCGCTTTTAAAAAAGACAATTTATTTGCTGATAAGTTTTATCCAGGAATCTCAAGGGATAAGCTAAGAGATGATAATTGTTGTCCTTATCATTCCACAATAATGACAAACATCTGAAATCTTTATTCTTATTGGATTTCAGTGACTGTCACAACCCTCCCCGCCACCCCCCCCCCCCCCCCCCTCCTCAAAAACTAAACCACACATGTAATAAATATTTTAGGAATCACCGGGATTTGGCACGCTACACATTATACAAGCCTTCTTAACCAGGTGGTGTAAAAACAAACCCGTATATAACCCTTTTTAGCAAACCGCACCATAGTATTAATCCTAATATTAAAGTAATATGATATCTAAGTGTATGTGGCTTAAAGAAAAAAAATCGCTAATGGCTTTGGAATTGTGACAACAGTTTTTTTGTTGAATTTATTGGACACCACTTGACTGAACTGCATCAGACAAAATGACTTTGAGAAGATTTGGTGCTCCCACACTGTAGCAAAAACATTTATTAAACAATAAATTAATTGAATGAATATAAAGAATAAGTATTCACATCCCTCAAGCCCTCTAAATTATATTCTCTATTTTTCTCTCTAGCTTTTTTCATACCTACTCACATTTCCTTTTTATCTCACTTTGTCCGTTGGTAGAGCTACTTAAAGATGTTTTGATTAAGTTTGTCAGTTAAAGAGAATATTGTTGGCTGTTATGTTTAAATATCTAATATAAAATTTCACAGGCAGATTCATAAAGATTTTAAATTGGATCATTGGAGCCAATTTTAGTAATAACAAGAATGACAGCAACCGTAAAAGTAAAGCTCTGAAACAGGAAGACATACAAATAATGGCAATTGTTGCGTGTCATAACTGAACAAGCAGAAGATAAATGTACAAGTCTAAATAAACTTGTAAGTAAATTTGATGCAAAACTGATTAAATACAAGATACCATTTAAGGACATACTTCGTTTATTGTAATATTGTACTTTGTTAGAACCAAAATCTAAAGAAAAGTCCCCAAAGTTTTATAAAATCAACTAATGAGGGAATTTGTTCATAAAATTTTGGATACCTGTATAATTTATAGTCAATTATCACCTCCCAACCTCCCTATCTGGTAAATTAAGGTAAATTATTATGTTTGAGTAATGTGAAATTGCAATCTCCTGGCTTCCACTAGATTTACCCTTTCCACATAATTGAATCAAATCACTCATTTTTGCACGAATATGGACAATGGACGATCAACTGAATTTGAGTTGCCTTTTGTGTACATAGTTTCCTCATCCTAGCTCAATATTTACTACTAGCTAAGAAAGCTTCAAGCTTCCAACAAAAAATCTAAATTTTAATTTTTCAAATTTTGATTTTTTTTAATTTGAAGCTTTTTTAGCAAGTAGTAAATATTGAGATTGGATGAGGAAACTATGTACACAATCGGCAAATCAAATTCAGCTAAACCCATTGGTCATGTCCACAACCTAGGCGTACGGAATGGAGGTGCAACACACCCATAGACGTCCAGGGGTGGGGGTAAATGGGTGTCTAATATGTTCAAACTTTGAAACCCCCTTTAGAATTTTAAAAAATCTTTTTAAAAAAACCATATCCCCCCCCCCCCCCAAACACAAACCTTTGGCAACGAAAGGGACTATATCCAAAATTTTAATAGTTGCTTAAGGATTAATTTTAGATTTTTCAAATAAAATGCAAAGAAATATTTTTAATAAATAGTGAATTCTTGTTGTCGAGATGATAAATTTGTACAAAAACCTCAAAATTTTGACAAGAATAAATGAAAGTTGCAATTCAAATAACCAAGGTCTAGTTTAACCAGGGAGGAAGGGAGGGGATAGTGGACTATAATTATACTTGTATCCTAAGTCTTAAAGGGGCGCTTCGTCGTATTTTCAAAGTAGGTTATTTTAGGTTAGGTTAGGTGATTGCCCGGCAAGGTTAGGCAATTGGCCCCGCAGGGGCTAGAAATAGGAGAAAAGCTACTGTGAAAATAGGACTAAACGCCCCTTAAGAGTCTATGTCACGAAAGGGACTATACCCGAAAGTTATTTCTCAATCGTTGTATCTAGAAAACTTTGAGGACTTTTGTAAATCTTTGTTTGTTGTTATAAACTGGCAGAGTCTAAACTTTTTTTCATCTACAAAAAGGATTATTGTCTTATCCCTTAATACCCTTAAGTTCATCTTTCAAGGACACTACGATTTGTTTAAATTTTATCAAAGGAATAAAGAATTTTTGAAATTCTAAAATGGTCCCAAAACTGCTGAAATTTTCTCTAGGAAATATAGGATGCGGTCAAAGAAGACTTTATTAAACTTAGGAAAAGGAAGGATTTTACCAAGTATAAAATTTGCTAGAATATTTATTTTTTATTTATTATTTAAGCCAGGTCAGATAATGCTCAAAAATCAAAGACAGGCTAGATTCACTTTCATGAAGGGGATGGGAGATTTATATCATTTTAGTTATTAAAAAAAAAAATGTTTTCCCAGAAGGTACGTTAATAAATGTATTAATATCTAATACAGAAAAATACCAGCCACAAATGGCAGAAACTCTTTTCATATGCTCAACTTTGTTCATATTTCCAACTCTATTAGCTGATTTTAAAAACCGAATACAAAATCAGGACAGGGTTCCCGTCCTGTGGGCAGAGGTACATATAGATCATACTACCTCTATTCCTTTACTTTAATGGTACATTCATCGGAGTAAAACACTAGAGGGAGAAAGAGTTAAATAACTGTATCTCCCCATCGCAACCACCTTGTGCAACCTCTCTATTGGGTCATTGAAAATCAACCAATTGTGTCGCTTATATTAACACAGCCAAGCAGCAGAAAATAATTTAGAAGCAGACGAAAGAGGTCTTTGAAAAAGGAAGATCTGTTGTACATTCCCAAAAATTAGTAAATTACGTTCCAGTGAGTTTTCGGTACAGACAGACAGCTACACATCCAGCTACTTTCATGTATAGGACAAGTAAATATTGTAAGAAAATAAATTGTAAATAAAAAGTGTAATATTATTAATATGAACACTGAACACAGAGAGAGAGAGAGGAGAAACACAAAGAAAGAACATAACTGTACATTTACAAAACTACGGAAAATATGGATTTTTTATAGCATATATAATTTAGAGTTAGTGCTATTTGTCAGTTAAAATAAAACTTGATGTTATCTTATCTAAATGCATGAACCCTTACTAAACATATAATCATATTTAAAGTAATAGCCAAAAATACATCCAAAATTAGCCTTATTGTATGATAATATCATTAGAATGTATTACAGAAGTCTTGCTAACAATGATCAATGGCAATAACAATTTTATAAGCAAGACATCTCTATAATCAAATCCTTAAAGTGAAAGTATGTCCTTTTACTGTATCCTGTACATGTACATTTTTGTTTAGACTTACAATAAATGTTCTGCTTATTAAGTTCTGACATTCTACAAGAGTTATTTTTCCTTTGTTCTTCCTTCTAATTCTAGAGCTTCGCTATTATGGATGTTGTCATCCTTGTTTCATTAAGATGATTTTGCTATTACAAAGAATTTGCAAATAAATGGGAACATCTCGATAGTGTGAGAGGAGAAGAAAAGTTATGTTCTTGCATGTCAATAAATCCTATTTAGATGATTGTGTATACTTTTTACTCAGCTAACACAGTTGGGGAGTTGTATGAGATGTTATATAGTGAGTGTTAGTCTTATTAGTTGATTTTTATCCTTTTTACTCAGCTAACACAGTTGGGGAGTTCTATGTGGGATTGTGTAGTGTGGGTAAGTCTTATTAGTAGATTGTGTATACTTTTTACTCAGCTAACACAGTTGGGGAGTTGTACCAGGATTTATGTAGGGTGGGTCCATCTTATTAGTTGATTGTGTATACTTTTTACTCAGGTAACAGAGTTGGGAAGTTGTATGAGATGTTATATAGTGAGTGTTAATCGTATCAGTTGATTGTTTATACTTTTTACTCAGCTAACACAGTTGGAAGTTGTATGTGGAATTATGTAGTGAGTGTAAGTCTTATTAGTTAACTGTTATACTTATTTTTAAGCTAACACAGTTGGGAGGTTATATAAATAATTATGTAGTGTGGGTAAGTCTTATTAGTTAATTGTGTATACTTTTTACTAAGCTAACACAGTTGGGGAGTTGTATGAGATATTGTGTAATAATAGTAAGTTTTATTTGTTGATTGTGTATACTGTTTACTCAGCTAACAGAGTTGGGGACTTTTATATGGAATTGTGTAGTGTTGGTTAGTCTTATTAATTGATTTTGTATACTTTTACTTAGCTAACACAGTTAGGAAGTTGAATGCATAATTATATAGTGAGGGTAAGTCTGATTAGTTAACTATTAATACTTATAATCAAGCTAACACAGTTAGGGAGTTGAATTAAGGAATTATTTAGTATGGGTCTATCTTATTAGATGATTGTGTATAGTTTTTACTCAACTAACAGAGTTAAGTAAGTGAAGTGGAATTATATAGAGTGGGTATGTTGATTTTGTATACTTTTTTCTCAGATAAAAGAGTTGGAAAGTTGTATGAGGAATTACATAGTGTAGGTCCATCTTATTAGTTATTGTCAAGTCCCAAACTATTCTTAGGGGGAAAAAATATACAGCTTATAGTACATTGTCAAGTCCCCAACAATTCTTATGCAAATAGAACATTAGTTAAGAAACAATAAATATTTACAGGAAAATAAAATATACGACTTACAGAGCACATATAATTTCATAAACCTAATTGTAACTTACGTACATGAATAGTACTTTATTTTACCTACCAGACAAATATTGTCAAGTCCCCAACTATTCTTATGCAAATAGAACATTAGTTAAGAAACAATAAATATTTATAGGAAGATAAAAAGGGCTTGTTTCACCTCTCTGTGCATTAGTATATGAATATGAATAATATAAAGAAGGAATATTAGTTTCTAAGCAGTAAGGCTACTCTGCTATTCAACAGTGTTGGTATGTCTCATATGACTTTCTTATAGAATAGTTTTCCATTCAACAACAACCCGTAATTTTCTATTTATCCTGTCATATAAGTAAGGTTTCTTGTTTGAAGCTTAAGATTTCAATAATTATAAAGCTTATTAAGTTTGACCTTTTAGGAAAGCTTTTCATAGATCATAGGATGGCATTAGGCTATTTACTTTTAGATTTTAGCCATGGGATGGGTTAAAGCTATTTTTCTACAGTATTCTACCATATATGCTATGGGCGCAGCCGCCAGTATGTTTTAATTTTGTAGTTTGATTCAATAATCATTTTTTTAGAAAAGAGATCTTAAGGAATAAAACAATAAATAATAATAACAAGTAGATTTAAAGTGTATATATTAAAATCAAGAATAGATTTATTGGAAAAAATAAACACAAAACCTTGTTTTATTTTGTTTGATAACGACGATTGAAAAAAAGATATGAGGGAAAATGTGGAAAATATAAAAATAGCCAAAAACCTGCTAAAAATGTTTTATAATTAATTGTGCTCCTTAATGATGGGAATGTTGTCAAAAAAATTCAGCTTGCTATCTTTTATAGGAGCTGAGCAAATCCCATTTCCCCCATAGCGTTACGGACTGACGGACATACAAAGTGAATTATTGAGTAGCTTCGCTACTAAAAATACTTATTTAGATTAAAATGGTGGAAAAGATAATACATTGACAGCAGTTATCCTCAAAGTGTCTAGTCGTGCACAGAACCCACTACTGGTCCTCCAGGTTGGGGGTTGGACGTGGGCCTAACTAGTCAACTCCATAAAACATAAATTGTTAAAGAAACCACTACATTATCCACAAACAAACTTATACCAGGAGAAAGCACAACTCAAGGTCAGGTTATACCTGGCAACATGACACCTGGTGGACAAAGCCGTGAGGAATCCATCAGGTCGAGGGAGGGAGTGCTTAATCCAAAGCTTAACATCAGATTTGCATGCTGGAATGTTCGAACTATGTTTGAAGCATCAAAGCAGGCTCAGATTATTAGGGAAATGGATAGATATAATATATCTATTCTTGGAGTAGCAGAAGCACGATGGACCGGACAAGGACTTAAGAATACAGAATCTGGACATACAATTATCTTCTCAGGATGTAAAGACCATCACATCCATGGTGTTGCAATGGTAATGAACCGCAAAGCTTCTAAAGCTTTGATTGAATGGACACCAATCTCTGAACGAATCATCAGAGCAAGGTTTGATTCAAAATATTGCAAGACCACAATAATACAAGTTTATGCACCTACCAATGACAAGGAAGATGATATTAAGGAAGAATTCTACAACCTTCTCAACAGAGAAATCAAGAAAACTCCTAGACATGATATGCTGCTTGTTATTGGAGACTTTAATGCTAAAGTTGGCCAAGATAGACATGGTTATGAAGTTGCCATGGGACATGAAGGCATAGGTGACAGAAATGAAAATGGTTCCAGGCTACTTGAATGTTGTGTCGACAATGAACTAGTTGTCACAGGAACCATATTTCAGCACAAAAACATACACAAACACACCTGGAATTCACCAGATGGCAAGACTAAAAATTTGATTGATCATATTTTAGTCAACAGAAAATGGATAAAATCAGTAAGAGATACAAGATCATTCAGAGGAGCAGATGTTGGCAGTGACCACAACCTAGTTATCTGCAATGTCAAACTCAGTCTTAAAGCAGTTAAAAAGCAAGGTAAATTGCTAAGGAAGGTTTATAATACTGACAAACTTAAAGATCAACTAACCAGACATGAATTCTCTATCAAGCTCAAAAACCGATTCAGAATATTACAATATATAGAGACGGATGATGAGCTAGTTGTGGAGAAAACCTGGCACAGAATTAAAGATAACTACATCAAGACTGCTGAAGATGTACTTGGTTGTAAGAAGAGAGATAGGAAGGACTGGATTTCTGACCAAACTTGGCAGAAAATTGAAGAACGAAAGAAAATCAAAAGTAAATTAAATGCAGCAAAATCAGACAGGTTGAAAGACAAGCTTAAAGCAGATTATACTTCAAAAGACAAAGAGATTAAGAAGAGCGCTAAGGAAGACAAAAAGAAATATGTTGAAGATCTTGCAGAAAAGGCTCAGGAAGCTTCTGAAAGAGGTGATTTAAGAAAAATGTACAAAATCACCAAACAATTAAGTGGCAAGAGTCAACCTCAAAGTGCAGCTGTTAAGGATAAAAATGGCCTAATCCTAACTGCTGAGAGAGATGTTATTGACAGATGGAGAAGACATTTTGAAGAGGTTCTGAACAGGCCAGAGCCGGAGCTGGCAGCCAATCCAGAGCCAGGTAACGACCTTGATATAAATTCAGATCCTCCAACTGAGAGAGAAGTCAGAAATGCCATTCAGAATCTTAAACTGAATAAATCACCTGGTGGCGATCAGATAACAGCAGAGATGCTACTGGCTGATCTTGACACTGCTGTTGAAGTGCTGACTGATCTACTAAATAAAATATGGAGGAAAGAAAAATTACCAGAAGATTGGACTAAGGGCATTATTATTAAACTTCCAAAAAAGGGAGACTTATCCATATGTGACAACTGGAGAGGAATAATGCTGTTGTCTATTCCTAGTAAAGTTTTGAGTAAAGTACTTTTGTCCAGAATTGACGAGAAACTTGATTTAAAATTCAGAGAAGAACAAGCTGGATTCAGAAAGGGAAGAGGTTGTATTGACCAGATTTTTACTTTGAGAAATATAATAGAGACTTGTGCTGAATGGAATACACCAATTCACATTAACTTCATAGATTTCCAGAAAGCATTTGATTCAATTCACAGATCAACACTATGGAAAATTTTAAGAAGCTATGGTATTCCTCCTAAACTTGTTACCATCATCAGCAAGTTCTATGAAAACTTTGAAGCTTGTGTCGCTGTCGACAATAAAACAACAGAATTCTTCAAAATAGGCACAGGTGTCAGACAAGGATGCATTTTGTCACCCATTTTGTTTTTACTTGTAATTGATTGGGTTATGAGAAAAACGAATGATAGACCAAGAGGTCTTAATTTTGGTGTCTCAGGAGTGTTAGAAGATCTTGACTTTGCAGATGACCTTGCTATGCTATCTTCCTCTACTGAACATCTACAGACAAAAACCGATAGACTTGTTATGTTTGCTAAACAAGTTGGTCTTTTCATAAATGTTAAAAAGACTGAAGTTATGAACATTAGCAAGGCTCCTGCCCAACCTATCAAGATTGAGGGGAATGAAGTAAAGCAAGTCAACAAGTTCACCTATCTTGGCAGTGTAATAAGCAGTGAGAATGGAGCTAAGGCTGACATTGAAACAAGATTAAACAAAGCAAGGATTGCATTCAAAAGCCTAAAAATTATCTGGAGGTCAAGAAAATACAGTTTAAAAACAAAGTTGAAGGTCTACAGTAGTAATGTAAAAACTGTACTTCTTTATGGCTCTGAGTGTTGGAGAGTGATTAAGAAAGAAATGAACAAGCTCAACTCCTTCCACAACAACTGCCTGAGGGAAATATGTCGAGTTTTTTGGCCAAACAAAATCTCCAACACAGACCTGCATTTTAAGACAAATGAGAAGGACTTAGAGACACAGATAAGGATTAAAAGACTTAGGTGGCTAGGACATGTTCTTAGAATGAACATGTCAAGAAACCCCAAGAAATGCTTGAGATGGAAACCTCCTGGTAAGCGCAGCAGGGGTAAACCCAGGACAACTTGGAGAAAGAGTGTAGAAGATGAGCTGGAAAAGATGGAGATGACATGGGGAGAAGCAGAAAAGCAAGCTAAAGACCGTAACACCTGGAGACATGTAGTGGCCGAATTTGCTGAAACAGCAAGACGCGGATAAGTAAAAGTAAGTAAAAAGGGCTTGTTTCACCTCTCTGTGCATTAGTATATGAATATGAATAATATAAAGAAGGAATATTAGTTTCTAAGCAGTAAGGCTACTCTGCTATTCAACAGTGTTGGTATGTCTCATATGACTTTCTTATAGAATAGTTTTCCATTCAACAACAACCCGTA
Source organism: Acartia tonsa (assembly GCF_053477335.1). Classification (NCBI taxonomy): domain Eukaryota; kingdom Metazoa; phylum Arthropoda; class Copepoda; order Calanoida; family Acartiidae; genus Acartia; species Acartia tonsa. Next base: position 36,482,552 of record NC_137268.1, on the reverse strand, counting down.
ATTTTCTATTTATCCTGTCATATAAGTAAGGTTTCTTGTTTGAAGCTTAAGATTTCAATTATTATAAAGCTTATTAAGTTTGACCTTTTAGGAAAGCTTTTCATAGATCATAGGATGGCATTAGGCTATTTACTTTTAGATTTTAGCCATGGGATGGGTTAAAGCTATTTTTCTACAGTATTCTACCATATATGCTATGGGCGCAGCCGCCAGTATGTTTTAATTTTGTAGTTTGATTCAATAATCATTTTTTTAGAAAAGAGATCTTAAGGAATAAAACAATAAATAATAATAACAAGTAGATTTAAAGTGTATATATTAAAATCAAGAATAGATTTATTGGAAAAAATAAACACAAAACCTTGTTTTATTTTGTTTGATAACGACGATTGAAAAAAAGATATGAGGGAAAATGTGGAAAATATAAAAATAGCCAAAAACCTGCTAAAAATGTTTTATAATTAATTGTGCTCCTTAATGATGGGAATGTTGTCAAAAAAATTCAGCTTGCTATCTTTTATAGGAGCTGAGCAAATCCCATTTCCCCCATAGCGTTACGGACTGACGGACATACAAAGTGAATTATTGAGTAGCTTCGCTACTAAAAATACTTATTTAGATTAAAATGGTGGAAAAGATAATACATTGACAGCAGTTATCCTCAAAGTGTCTAGTCGTGCACAGAACCCACTACTTTCTCATTTTGAAGTAAATTAAAAATAAGGGGCTGTAGTTATGGATCTTTGTATTTTAAGGTCAGGGTAGTCTATTTTGAGAATAGGGTCCGGGCACCGAAAGTCTAGGTCCCGCAGGGTTTAGGCATTAAGAAAAATAGCTTCTACTCTATCCTCTATTTTCAATTCATTGAAAAATATTGGAGTGGGGTTTTGATGCTTGATATGCATTTTAAGAGCAAGCACCCATAATTGGACAAGAAGGTAAATTTAAGATAAAATAAAATTAGAATAAATTTTGTAGAATGCCGCATAAAAATAATTCTAAATGAAAATAGAGATTTAACACTGAACAATTAATCTAAATTAATAGCTGCGGATGTGAGCATTATTTTAAACATAAATTCCAGGGCTCGTCAGCCGCACCGCAATATTTCAATCAAACCGAAGCTGCAACTGCAAATTAAACTGTGGCCGCAAATTTTAATACAGCGACTGATTTGTTTTGCAGCTACCTAGAATTGTTAACACAGCAATGATACTCAGCCGCAGACAAGCTGTTCATAAAACAGTATATTCCAATGACCCACTGATGCAGTAAAACTGCGCAAAAACTGCCGAACCCTGGTTAATTTAACTTTTATGCAAAAGCTTAGGGTGCAAAAAAATACATTAAACAGCTAATCTAGCATGTACTTAAATATAACAAGGACAATGATATTAAAAAAGGCAAAGCAAGAACAGCATTTGATAAAATAGGGACAAAGACCAAAGTGTGTTAAAAATCACCCATGCAACGTAATAAAAATGAGGGAGATGAAAGGAGAAGTGTGAATGAAAACCCTTAAAAAAGAGATGGATAATCCCTCATTTTTATGACGTCACATGGGTGATTTTAAACACACTTTGGTCAAAATAGGTCTTGATTGAGGGGATAAGATAATATGATAAACAACCTCTGCTCAAGAAATATTTTCAATTATTGATCAAGATCTATATAAACTTGAAAATTATAATTTTGTATTCTCATCTAGAAAAAAGGGGAAGGGAGGGGGAGTTGGAATCTATATTCATAAAAAACATAGATTTACTGTAATTGATGATTTATCATATTTTGAAGAAAATCTTTTTGAATCTTTAACATTGAAAGTTATTACTGAACAGAAAAAAAGCAATATAATTAGTTGTGTCTATCGTCCAAATTCTCCAGTACAAGGCATGAGTTCTAATGATCAGATGGAATATTTCATTGATAAAATATCAAATTTACAAGCAGCAATGTCATCTTATAAAGGTGACTCTTACATCATGTCTGACTTGAATTTAGATCTCCTTAAATTTGAATCTCATTTAAAAACTAATGATTTTATAGAGAACACTTTATCTAACGGGTTTTTGCCTTTAATTACTAAACCAACTAGAGTTACACATGCTTCATGTACATTGATTGATAATATTTTATCTAATTCTTGCAATAATACATTGGAATCTGGCGTTATTCTGAACTCAATTTCTGATCATTTCCCTATTTTTCATGTTAGTTCTCAAACACAAAAAACAGAAAAGCCTAAAACATTTATCAGCAGGGATATAACAAGTGAAAAAATTATTCAATTTAATGCAATGTTAAACACGAACAACTGGGGTAATGTTCTTAATGAATTAAACCCACAAATTAGTTTTGAAAACTTTCATGAAGTATTTGATTGTGCTTTTAATTTACATTTTCCCATCAAAGAAGTTAAATTTAATAAAAATATTCATAAAATAGAGGGATTTATGACGGGAGGGCTTATGATTTCTAGACGAAAAAAACTTGAGCTAGGGACAATTTATTCAAAAAATAAAACACCAGAAAATAACATTGCATATACAACATATAGGGACATTTACAATAAGGCAATAAAAGATGCAAAGAAAATTTTTTACAGGGAACAACTTAATCAAAATAAAGAAAATCTAAGAAAAACCTGGCAAACTTTAAGACAAGTAATCTCAAAATCAAATGACAAGACATCGTGTATAGATGAAATAATTGTCAATGATACATCTTACAGTAATAATCATGATATTTCTAACAAATTTAATACTTATTTTACTTCAATTGCTGATGAAATTGCCAGCCAAATTAACCCTTCCCCACTTAATCCGTGCGACTTTATTCCTGATACAGACAGTGTATTTAAGCTAAGAGAAATAAATATTCATGTTCTTTTTAATTTAGTGAAAAAAATGGAAAATAAAAAGAGCTCTGACATGTTTGGATTATCAAATTGTTTATTAAAACAAATTATAAATAGTATTGCCGTACCTCTTGTTCACATTATTAACCAATCTATTAAAACAGGTCAAATTCCTTCACAATTAAAAATTGCTAAAGTTTTGCCAATTTTTAAATATAGTAACAGCTCTAAAATGGATAAATGTAACCCTGGCAATTATCGTCCAATAAGTTTGCTACCTATTTTTTCAAAATTGTTAGAAAAAATTGTATCTGAACAACTCACAAGATATCTTGAATTTAATCAAATTATCTATGAACATCAATATGGATTTCAAGCAAAAAAATCTACACTACATCCTATGATCCACCTTTTGAATTATCTAGGACAAGCAAAAAATGAAAATTTAATTACTATAGGGGTATTCTGTGATCTTGCTAAATGTTTTGATACAATTTCGCATACAATTTTATTAAAAAAACTTAAAAAAATTGGTATACATGGATTAGAATTAGAATGGTTTAAAAACTATTTAAGTAATAGAAATCAGTTTGTTTATACAAATGGCGAAAAAAGTGATTTATTAGGAATCAGCAAGGGTGTCCCACAGGGAAGTATTTTGGGTCCAATTTTGTTTCTAGTTTATATCAATGATATTAAAAATTGTACTAGCTTAATGACACTACTCTTTGCAGATGACAGTAATTTTTTGATATCAGGAAAAGATTTGAATGAGATAATTGAAATACTCAACATTGAACTTAAAAATATCTGTGATTGGTTTCGTTGCAATGAAATGTCTCTTAATCCAACTAAAACTAAATTTATGATCTTTAATAAAAGGGAGGATTCCATAACTTGGGAACAAATTAAAATTAAATTAGATTTTAATAATGAAAATGAGAATGATACAGATAAAATTAGATATTTGGGTTATATCAACCAACAGAGTGAAATTCCTGCAATTAAATTTTTGGGTGTGTTTATTGATTCTCAACTTAACTTTAAATACCATATTGAATATTTAAGGAAAAAAATATCTAGAAGTTTGTTTTTAATCAATAGAGTTAAGCATATATTATGTGAAAAATCCTTAGTAACACTATTCCACTCTTTTATAAATAGCCATTTATTGTATTGCTTGCCAGCATGGAGCTGTGGCTTAGAATCATCTATTAAGCCTTTAGTAGTTCTACAAAAAAAAGCTATTAGAATTATACACAAATCCGCTTATAACAGCCATACGCCACCTTTGTTTAGGAAAATTAATGTTTTGCCTATTAAGGAGCTATCTATTTATACAAAACTACTATTTTTTTATGATTTTATTCGCTGGAGGCTACCAAATTCTTTTGATGGTGTATGGATTAGAAATAATCTAAGAAATCAGAGACAACTAAGAAATTCTAGTGAGTTTTATATTCCAATAGCCAAATTTAAAAAAATTGAAAGGTTTCCATTATTTTCATTTCAAAGACTATGGAATAATTTTTGTCATGAAAAAGATCTTTTAAATGAGAATATTCCTAAAAAAACATTTGCATTAAATCTTAAAGATGAACTTTTTAAATCTATATGTAATATTGAAGAATGTAATGAATGTACTTAAAATATATTGATTTGCCTGGATTTATTAAAAACCTTACATTATTAATTACAGAAATGGTTTTAAAATTTAAGAAAAACTAGCCTTAAAATTTGTTGTAACCCTTCTTTCCTTCTCTTTTTCCCCTGTCCATTTAATTTTACCTACATTTATTTTGACATTATTATTTCTTATTTTTCTTATTATTTTAATGCCAACCTAAAAAAGGCAATGCAAACATCTCGGATACGCATATTCCTACTTTTAGGGAAGCCTAATCAGTGCCACACATAACATCTAGTGTTAGTCATGCAATTTAAATTTATAAATATTATGAAAAATTGTAAAGTACACCTGGTACTAAGCAGTAGCTTGGTGTACTATTGTATGTACTGCTTCGTAAGACGGGGCGTAATCTGTCACTGAATAAATGTTTTTTATGTTTTATGTAATATTTTGGAACACTTTGGGTACCAGTAAAATTTAAATAGATACAAACCAACGCTCCTCCTTGGAATGAAAAAAATGTGCAATTCTTGAGTTAGGCCTCTTTTAATCTCATCTCGGTTAGTTAAATTTGAGTTGCCGAATGTGTACACAGTTTCCTCGGTGTTTGCCTGATCCTATCTCGATATTTAAAAATAAAATAAAGATAAAAAACTTTAAACTTAAAAAAATCTAAATTTGAATGTATAAATGATTTATACATTATACATTCAAAATTTTAACTTTTCAAATTTTGATTTTTTTGAAGTTTGAAGCTTTTTTAGCTAGTAGTTAGTATTGAGATCGGATGGGGAAACACCGAGGAAACTGTGTACACATTCAGCAACTCAAATTCAGCTGATCCTCGCCTCTCAACCTTTAATACAGTGTTCACATAAACCAGCGTAATAAATTAAAGTAGGGGCACAGTAGAGGAACAATCTGATCACATGATTGAATAATTATACTTATTTTATCTCTATAATTTCAGTCGTCTCATGTACTCGTAGCCCGATCAGCTACTAAATCATTTCGTATGTGACTAAGCATAAACAAGAACATTCGTCTGCTAAAAATTCCTATTCAAGTTAGACGTCGTATTGTGTACAAATGATTATATAGGGTAATAATTGCCTTCCTAAAGTTCAGAGCTTGCTTAGAAGGGTGCTTGATAATGCTTTTATTATATTTTGATTGCACGACGTTTGTCTAAAATTATTAAAAATTTATGTGCCTCATAGCATATTTCCGCTGGTATTTATTATTAACTTGGCAGGTGCCTGACTTAGCAGAAATAGTATCAATTTAAACGTCCTAAGTTTAGGTCGAGACTCAATAAATCATCTTTTAGGTTTCTAAAATGCTTTTTTGAACCCAAAAAATAAATATTTTAATGACAAAAGGTGTTCTTTGCTAATTATCCATTTTTGCAGAAAAATATTTCACCCCGTAATCTGCGGGACCATTAGTCAGCCTCTCTGCAGGAAAAATGGCAAAGTTAATACTTCCCATTAAACAGATAACGCAGTAATTTTCTTTCATTGCAAACTGGGCGCTCACACCCCCCCACCCCCCACCTCAATTATGAACTCAAAGTAAATAAATAACACTTTTGCATTGAAATAGCCTAAAACAAAGACTTAATTATTAAGATAAAATAGCCACGAACAATCCAAAACTATAGAACTGATTAGTGGTTAGTGACATCTTAACGGACAAACATAAAAAAACTTACAACTTTATTTTTTTGGATAAAAATATTATCATTATATCAAAATTTGTAATAAGCCAAAAAGAGCTTTTCATTTTTATTTTAAATTAAAGGAATCTTATGAAAAAAGACAATCGGAGAAATACACCTTTTATAGATATCAAGGCAGTGAATGAGTGAGTTTGATTATAAAATTTTAGCTTAATTAGTAATTTACATTCCAAAAAGAAATTTAAATACTTTTGAAATTAATTAGGAAGTTCTTTTTTAATAAGAATCAGATGGTTAAACTGAAAAATTCTCATTATAAACAGTTTGACTTCTGCATGGCGTTTGATACTGTTAGTGGTAATAATTTTAATTCCTATAATTAGAGTTGTTCCGTCCGCCCATCTGACCGTACGTTTGCAGAGGAAAACATAAATTTTGTTTATGTTCGTTTGGCCTTAAGTAAAGTAAAAATTCAGATCATCGCTTTCATGGATGTTGTTTTTATAGCCGTAGATAAAGGACCGAATACATTAATATTATTGTTTTATTTTGGTTTGCTAGTTCTCTAAGCATTAACCCTCTTCCTTAGAAAATATATTCTAAGAATTTAAATGAAACTAAGTTTTGACAACTCATTCAAGATTTTGAAAAGGTTTTAAGTGCTCAATCTATAATACAAAGTAGAACCATGTCTGTCTGTTTGTTTGTTTGTACCAAAAGATCTCGCTAACCGCTGAACCGGTCGGGTTCTCCTTTAAAGGGTAGCTTCTCATAGGTCCCGGGAAGGTTTATAACTATTTATTGGGGGGTGGGACACCCCAACCCCCCCAAAAAATGGGAAATCCCCCCCTCATTAAAAAATTTAAACTAAAATTAAAATAGTGGGGTCGACTAACCCCCCACAAAAAAATCCCCTCCAAAACGAAAAAAAAATTCTTTTTAATCTAAAAAACGAAAAATTAGGTTGATTAAACCTCTTGGGGAAAAGTCCCTAGAGGTTAGGGGCGAAGCCGCTAGTACAATTACAAAGTATTTTACAGTCCAATGTCTCCTCCCTCCCTGGTTATAATGCACCTACCCCACAAGAGTGACAAAGTATATAACAGTACAAAAGGTTCCACATTGTTATTGCATTTAAATCCTTTGTTCATTTTAAATGCAAAAAATAAAGCATTGGTAAAATCAGAAAGGTAGTGGATATTGGACTGTAAATTATACTAGTACTCAAAGATGTATAAACAAGTCCTGTCCTTTATTTAAAAACTAGCGGCTTCGCCCCTAGCCTCTAGGGGCTTTTCCCCAAGAGGTGATAAAAAAAATTTGGGCGAAATACGTAAAAGGACCAAGGAAATCCCCTACAAAAAAATGTGGGGGGGGTTGTTTCTGGGGGGTTGGGGGTAACCCACTCCGCAAGAAAATAGCCTAAAACCACCACAGGACCAGTCGGTATATTCCCTGAAGAGTAGAATCCAATCGGTTCAGTGGCTACCGAGATCTTAAGGGACGGACGGACGGACAGAGAGACGGACAGACAGACAGACGGACGGACGGACAGACGGACAGACATCGTTCTACTTTGTATTATAGATTTATAGTGTTGTTTTGATAATTTGATAGAAATGTACAATCCTTCCCAATCTTTTCGACCAACAATTTCAATCAACAGAAGTGGTAAGTTGGGTGTGTTCATGAATTTGTCAATTGTCTTATCCCTTAAAATCCCTGTTGATCCTATAATATAAAGTACTAAGTACTTTTTTTGTTTGTAGCAAAGGATCTCGCTCACCATTGAACCGATATGGTTTTTCTTTAGAGGGAAGCTTCTCATAGACCCTGAGAAGATTTTAGGCTATTTTATTTTTATAAATAAGCCTGGGTATTGTTTAAAGCTATTTTTCTCCCCTTCCATATCCCTTCGAATATAGAGTCCCTAGATGCTAGGGGCGCAGAAGCTAGTGTTAAATAAAAGATTAAAAAGGACTGTGACTATGAATCCTTATTTTTACCTTTGTAAGAAATAATTATATTTAATGTAATTGTCTTATCTTTCAATATTTCTGTTTAAAAATAAAAGAAAGGTAAAAAAGAACTCTGAGACTTCATTTTTACCTATGTTGCAATAGATGTGCATACACTTCTGCATACAATAGCAAAAAGATTAGAGAGGAATGGAATTTAATTCTGTTTTATAGAGATCTTAAGGGATAAGAAAATGGACGATGAATTTTCGTAAATCCCCAATTATTGAAATTACCTGAGGTGGGTTCTTAAAAAACCTTACCCCACTGAACTTTGGAACACTCGTTTGGAACACTCAATTGCTCCCTTGTTTTCCCATTTTTTTGGAACATGAAATGGGGTAAATGTGATTCTCATTCTTTAAAAAAATCAATTGAGAAAAAAAGTGGGTCAAAATAATGTTCCAAAGAGTGTTCCCTAGTTCAGTGGATTAAGTTGGGTAGCCATAATTAAATTTGGAATATTTTTTTTAATTCAAAGATTTTTCAAATTTTCAAATATCTAAATTAAGCATAAAAAACATGTCTAAAAAAACAAATACCAACAAAGACAAAAAAAATTTTTAATTTTAATTCAAATAAAACTTGGCACCCCATTTTGTCGCCATTTTGTAGGCAAATACCTAAAATGAGAAGACAATTTTTCTCAGCAATTTGTTCCCTTTTTTGTAAGCAGATAATTCCTTTTACTTTGATTTATTAGTTTTAATTTTTAAAAAAATTACAATGTGAAGCTGTTGGGATTTTTGTCAAGTAATTTTTTGTCCCAAAAAAGTGGTCGAGGGGGTATAATTTATCCTCACTCAAAAAATCATTTTGGAACATTATAACCAGTGGGTTAAAGGTTTTTTAAGAATCAATATTACCAAATTTTTTATTTGCCCCACTGGTTATAATGTTCCAAACTGATTTTAGTGGGGTAAATGTTTTTTAAGAACCCACCTCAGTTCTGTAGATTAAAGTTATTTGTTGAAAAGTTTTGAACTCTACTAGTTTGAAACAACAACCTATCAAAAGTCAAAAAAGGAGTGATTTTTGTTACCAATGTTGGTAATATCCTCTTAGAGAATTTTTTTTCAATTTTGAAAATTTGAGACCCCCCCCCCCCTTCCCAACAACGAACATCTCTGGCCGCAGCGCTTAGCTACCTAGCCTGCCTAGCCGCAGCGCTGGGCTCCCTAGCCTATAACCTAACCTAACCTAAAATAGTTGTTCGTTGTTGGGGGTGGGGGGGGGGGCTTAGCTCCCTTCCTGTTTTATGTACATTTGCAGTTTTTATAATTTGAAAAATATGACATATTAGCGGAAATGAAAGCACACTGGTGTGCAATATTGATTTGATGAATGCGCAAATTGATGACAGATACCCAGTTGTCAGAATACAAAAACAATTGTACAGAAGTTTATAAAGTACTAGCCCCTTCGCCCCTAGCCTCTAGGGGCTTTGCCTCAAGAGGTAATTCAAAAAAAAATTGGAGCTGCCCCAGTATCAATTTCAAAATTTTCGAGAGAAAAAAAAATTGCAGCTTCCCCAGTATCAAATTCAAAATTTTCAGGAGAAAAAAAAATTTGCAGCTGCCCCAGTATCAAATTGAAAATAAAAAAATGGGGGGGATTTTTTTGTTTTTTGGAGGGGGTTAGAGGTGTCCCACCCCCCAAGAAAATAGTTTAAAACCACCACAGGACCAATAGGTATATACCCTAAAAAGTAGAATCCGATCGGTTCAGCGGTTACCAAGATCTTAAGGGACAGACAGACGGACGGACATACATCAAGCTACTTTGAATTAAAGATTAGGGCAAATTATTTTCTAAAAGTGGATTCAATTTAGCTTTGTAAATTTTATTAAACAAAATGGCGATTTCTCGTAAAGTACCTTATTGAGCACTCTAAACACCCACCTCATTATTATTTTAAAAAATGTTTGGGGGTGGGGGTCGGGGGGTATTCCATTAGGTAACTTATATTGGGTTCTGTTTAGAGGGTTAGAAGCACCGAAATTAATAGCCCCGCAACTGCCCCCCTCCTACCTCCCTTTCCAATTATTTTCTAATCATCTTAAAATGTGGATGGTTGGTTTCAGTACTTGATAGATATTTTGATATTTTGAGGGAAAACACCCCTAAATGAAAACGCACTGTACAAAATCTGGCCCCCAACTTACCTACGTATGTATCCGCAAACTGATCAACTGAAAATTGATTGGCTATTTTTTCCCTAATTTCCGAAGTTGTACAGCAGTAACCCAAATATTGCAAAACCTATTTTCAGCTACTCCGGTCATCGGGAAAATAATATATAAACGATTTATATATACACCATACATTCAAAATTTTAATTTTTTAAATTTTGATTTTTTTTGAAAGCTTTAAGCTTTTTTAGCTAGTAGTAAATATTGAGATAGGATGAGGAAACTTAAAACAAAATGTACACAATCGAAAACTCAAATTCAGCTGACCCGCAAACTGTAATGTCAAAACAACAATTATGTTTTTTAGAAAACTTTTCCTATGCAGAACTATTTTGCACTCTTACAGAACAAAAACAATTAAGGACAATCATGTCAATAAGTAACGTAGAAGTAATATTCTAACAATATTTATCATTTTAAAGACACGTAAAAACACAAAAAGGCAAAGAAGGCAAGTTACATTGGGCATTAGAGTAAAACACTAGAGGGAGAAAGGGTTAATTAACTCTATCTCCCCATTGCAACCACCTTGTGCAACCTTTCTATTGGGTCATTGAAAATCAACCAATGGTTTCGCTTATATTAACACAGCCAAGTAGCTAAAAATAATTTAGAAGCAGACGAAAGAGGTCTTTGAAAAATGAAGGGAGGTGTTTGTCTGTATACACATCTGTTCATTGGGGTGTAAATTACATAGTAATACAAAGTTTTCAAAATACGTTTTCTAATTAATTGGCTCAAAGTCTCTGGATAATTTTATTAGGCCTTGATTAATTGGATCAACATATAAATTGAATCACATAAAGGTTATTGCTATATAATACAACTAGCGGCTTCACCCCTAGAGGCTTTAAGGGTCACTTGAGGAGGAGGAGTTGAATCCCGAAACACAATTATTTAATTTAGATTTTTTTTTAAATGGGGGGGGGTAATTTTTTTTCTAGGGGCGATCTCTCTTGGAAGGGTGGTGGTACTCTTCCCCAAAATAGTTTAAAACCTTCCCGGGATCTATGAGAAGCTACCCTGATAAGGAGAACCCGATCGGTTCAGCGGTTAGCGAGATCCTTCAGTACAAACAGACATAATTCTACTTTGTATTTTAGATTGGAGGTATATAAATCGAATTATATTCCAATGTCCTATCCCTTAATTCCCTGTCAAAACTAAAGCTGCAACTTCTGGTGAATTTTTGAATGGAAAGTTTTGATAATTAAAATTACATCACCACAAATACAGTCAACATTAGAAATTCATTTTAAAATTAATTAATAGTTATTTCTCGCATTGTATTATAAACAGCTTTCCGCGGATATAGAATATGCAATAATAAGGTTAAAACCAGTTTTTTTAGCCCCGAGGTGCCGAAGGCACTGGCTAAAAAACTGGTTTTAATCTTATGATTGTACATTTTTATATTCGTAGAAAGCTGGATATAATAAGATGCTAGACATAGTTTTTTCGTATGGATGAGAACCGGTTCCTATCCACCGGATTCGAATGAATACGAGAAAATAGCTTTATCATTTTTTTTATCAGCGAAGCTATTTTATGATTACCTTTGTCTGTCTATCCGTACGTGTGTCCAAATACGCTATTGGGGTAAATATGATTTGCATGGCTGCTTTTAAATTTTTATCCAGCAAATAGATTTTTAGTAGCGATTTTTGAAATGTCCGTCTGTCCGTCGGTCCGTATGTCTGTCCGTATGTATGTCTGAGACGTTTTGGGGGAAACGTAATTTTCTCAGCTCCTAATAAAGATAGACAACTGAAATTTTTAGTGAAGATTTTCATTATGTATGCTTATCTAATATATGAGTTGTTTTGGCCATCTGTCTGTTATTTGGGGTGCTAGATCGATTCCTAGATTTTTAGGTTTTCGTGATTTTCTCTATTCCTTTTCAGGATTGACTCCTAAAATTATCAGGGTTTGAATTTGCCCATATTCTACATTTTTCTTGATTTCCCTATTTTATCAAGTTAATTGTTTATTGTATGGCACTGCTCTATAATAAATTTTTCCTCGATATCCCTTTATAATTGTTGAGCTTCGCTACTTATGGATGTTGTCATCCTTGTTTTGTTGTGTAGGACTTATATCGTAAAAATATATAAATATGAAAACATTCAAAAACATAAGTGAAAGGTTTCGTCATTTTTTTCAAAAAAAATATTTTTATTTATGACTACTGAACATCACTTGGTCGGCATTTCCATCCATGTTTTTTGTTCTTCGCTACTTATGATGTTGTCATCCTTGTTATTTCAACATGCTACATTTATAATATTAAATACACATGTCTATTCATTGGTAATAGATGAAGAGTATACGCGGATATTATGACAGGGGAAAAACTATCTCAATTTAGCTTGCTAACATGGAACTCGTTTATTTGGTAAGTTTGTTCATCCAGTAGAAGGGGAGAGGATGGGTTAAAAGGGGTGGAAGGGGGAATAGTTATTTTAGCCCGCTGCAAGTTTCACTTCATTCGTGAACATAAAAATCTGGTACAAGATCCAAGTAATAATATATCCATTTGAATGGTTAAAACTAGAGTAAATCTTTTCTCTATATCCTTATAATAAAGTAACAGGATGTTTGTTTGTTTGTCTGCTTGTACCGAAAGATCTCGCTAACCGCTGAACCAATATGGTTCTCATTTACAGGGTAGCTTCTCATAGGTCCTGGTAAGGTTTATAACTATTGGGGGAGGGTACCTCCACCCTCCCAAAAGAAATGTACAACAATAAAAAAACGCCGCACTGCGGAATTTTTGCAATTAGCTAAAACCATAACTAAACGCCATAAATTAATCGTACATTGTCTTACCCCTGCCTAACTCCCGTTTCTTCTTATAAGCATAGTGCAACTTTATTTTAGAAAAACAAGCTCATTGACGTAATTATTTTGTAGCATGCCTGCTCTTCAGTAGCGAAGCTCCACTATAAGTATTCTTCAGTCTGTCATAAAAGGGAAAAAGGATTAAATAACTGTAACTCCCCATCACAACCACCTTGTGCAACCTTTCTATTGGGTCATTGAATATTAACCAATGGTGTCGCTTATATTAACACAGCCAAGTAGCAGAAAATAATATAGAAACAGACAAAAAGGAAGGAAGGTAGTCGTCTGTATATACATCTATACTATAGATCTGTTAGTCTGCCAATAATGCCATGAACATGAAATTGACAGTTACATATACCCAGATGTAGGCAAACTTAAAGAGTATAAATGTAAATAAGGCCTATAATACTGCTGATAAAAGTTGAATTTATCTTTGGTTTTTAAAAATCTCTTCTTTTGGTTTATTTTAGTAAATAGATCTCTATAGAATATATTTGTGAAATGTGGAAGTAAATTTAAGGCTAATTTGCACGCTCTTGTAAAAGCATATCAATAATATGTCAATTCTAACCTCTTAAAGATTAAAATTAAATGTTGAAAAGTTTAGACACTGCTTGCTTGAACCAACCAATTAGGATTTAATGTTACATAGGGTTAGTTGTTGATTAAATATGTAAAATTAGATTTTGTATAATCATATCAAAATATAAAATAGCTTTGCTATTTAATAAATATTTGTTCTAGTTTCCTTCCTCGAGTTTTACAGTTTGTAAATTTTCAATACTTTGTGAAATCTCGATAAGTTTTGCATTTGGAAATAACAGTTTGTTTAATGACAACCTTTTTTCTTTTTTAAAAAGTAAAAGTAACTAACGGCTGCGCCCCTAGCATCTACGGGATCTACCAACATCAGTACAATAGGTCTATTGTATTTTATCAGAAAGAAAGAATTGCCTGATCTTTATAAAACTTTATGAAGCAAATTGCTGCTTTAAAAGTTTAACTAAGAAGGTTCGATAATCTATTAAAATCAAAAATTTATTATGATTTTAATGGATTTTTATTGACAGTCGTATTTCGTCAAAATATAATAAATTTCTTTACCTCTAACTTTTCCACAAATGAAATGTAATCATAATTTATACAAAATGTAGGATGTCAATATTATTATCAACAAAGAAAATCATGCTAAATAAAAATGTCATTTATGACTTGAAATTAGTTTTACTTTGTGATTTGTGTTAAAGTTGCAAAAGTTAAAACACTTTAATAAATAGGTAAATTATACCAAGAATACCTTTAAATTTCACACGAACAAACTAACATGAACGTACAAGAAATTGTACTACCCCCTACAATGAACGACACCTCTGGGACAACTAAGAACCAATAAACCATGCACTAAGCCTTTATATTTCTCCCACTCTCCTCTCTTTACATCCCCCACCTCCTCTTTAGTTTCTCCCGCATTTTCTCCTCTTAAATTTTCCCGCGTTTCTGATAAATTCTCCGTTAGGTCCACATTTACTCTCTGAGAGAGTACTTTTCCCGCGTTTATCCACTCTCATTCTGCTAGAAAATAAACGAATTATTATCAGTTTATAAGGAGGGTGAGTGGATTGGTTTCGATCACGGCTCGTTTCGGAAAGTTTAGACATTTTCGGACGGGAGTAGGAATAAATATTTTACATATCAATTGATATGAATCAGTTTTTTAAGTTCTATCAAACTAGCGGATGAGCCCCTACTATCTAAGTATAGGAAGGAATAGGGAGGGAGCTGAAGGACAGCCGTAATCGAAACCACCTGGACTGAACAGTCAACTTGCCAATTCAACTTGTGGTACAGCCCGGGACCTAAGTGAAGCTTTCTTGAAATCGAGAAAATCAAAGATTAAGTGGTTTGCGAGATCCCAATAAACAAACAAAAACCGTAAAATTTTTATCTAATCTTGGGTAAGAAATGCTATTTTTTTTCAATAAAAAATCTACTTTTTTGTTATTCTAAGGACTCTTTTAAAGTCCATGTTAATTGATGCACACTCCTATTTATGATGAACAAAATAACCTCTTCTATAAGTTTAAATTATGGGACAATGGCCTGTTTATTGCACTGGTCCCCAAAGTTTTACAATACCGTTTTCTTTTGGAGACTTTTAACGAATTTTATGGATTGGCTTTTAAGTTAAGTGTTCAAACATTTCAGCCATTGCAGAAAGGTAATTTTGTTCGTCATCATTGGAAATGTACATCAATTTATCGGCCATTGTCTTATCCCTTTAGATCTCTACAACAAATAAGAGACAGCATAGACGTCCAAGGGGGGGGGGGGGGGTAATGGGGCGATTCCCCCCCCCCAAATGCCGTAGGCACCCCCAAATTTTTTTTCATTTTACCCCCCCCCCCCCGCATTTAAAATTTACCCCTACCCTGGGGGTTTTACCCCCAACCATTTAGGTATTTACCCCCCCCCCCCCAAACAATTTTGGGGGGTAAATACTCCCCCCAAAATAGAAAATCTCTAACAAAATTTTAATACTAAATTTTTGATAAAATTTAAATTACCCCCCCCCAAATATTTTACCCCGGGGGTAAATTTTGGGGGGGGTAAACAAATTTTACCCCTGCCAACAGATTTCAGGGTGGGTAATTACCCCCCCTAAGCAAATTTTACCCCCGGGGTAAAAATTTTGGGGGGGGGGGGTAAAAAAAATTTGCGGCGCGCTTCGCGCGCCATTCCCCACCCCCCCCTTCAAAAAAATTTTACCCCCTCAAAATAAAAAGCTTGGACGCCCCTGAGAGACAGTCTAAGTTACAGAAGAATATTCTATTTGGAATACATATTCCCTGCACTGAACTTATTTTCATGCAAAGCACCTTTTCCCCATTTATTTTGGTCGAGGGAGAAATTAAATTTTACAACAATTTATGCCTTCTTCATGAGAGTATTTTGTAATTTATTTTGCTTATTATCAGGGAGGGAGGGGTTATTAGCTTGTAAATTACACTAGTACTCAAAGTTTTATAACAATGTTTTCTTATTTATTGGCTCAAAATAGTTCTTTTATTGAATATTATTGGATAGTTCAAACTATGTTAAAGTGTCGAAACTTTTCAACCAATAATTATGATCTACATAAGGGTTTATCATAATTGGGAATGTACAATATAAATTTATTGTTCAATGTCTTATCCCTTAAGATCCCTGCTTATTATTTGTCTACCACGAAAAGCATGTTCTATACTGCTTATATTCGTATCTATAATACAAAGTAGAATGGTGTATGTCTGTCTGTCCGTCCGTCTGTGTGTCTGTCTGTCTGTTCATTAAGATCTCGGTAACCACTGAACCGATTGGATTCTACTATTCAGGAAATATACCTACTGGTCCTGTGGTGGTTTTAGGCAATTTTCTTATCCCCCCCCCCCCAAACACACAAAAATCCTCCTTCCTTTTTTTTAGGCAGTTAATTATTCTAAAGTAGTGGTTTCATCTCCAACGTACTTATTTTTTTTATTTTAATTACCTCTTGGGGCAAAGCTCCTAGAGGCTAGGGGCGAAGCCGCTAGTATATATATAATTTATTATTACAGCAGCTACTCTATGATTTTGATTATAGCATGTCCGTCATTCATGTAAATACTTTTTATTCTTTAAATAAAAGTTTACTGTTCTTCTTCCACCCAAGCTTACCTTATATATTGTGATACATGGATGTCACGATCCACATCAAAAAGATATAATAATTCTTATACTGAAGGATATCACTCACCGCTGGACCGATATGCTCCTCCTTTAAAGTTAAGCTTTCCATCCTGAAACTAGAAATAAATGTAGCATAAGGGAAGATGTTTAATCCAGAAATCAAAGTGATGGAGACCCTTCTCGTCTGCAAGCAAATTGATTTTAGTTCTTTTGTAGGGACTCGGCTGTGTTTATATTTCTGACACTGTTAGCTGAGTTTAAAAAACCCAATACAAAATCTGGACAGGGTCCTCGCCCTATGAGCAGAGTTACATATGCGTCCTCTATTCTTTTTAAAAGCGAAGCTTTTCTTTAATTAGGGTCGGTCCGTCCGGCCATACAGGTTAGAATGGCTCTATCGATTTTAAACTTTGCATGATGATTCCTATAACAGTTAGGTACGACTTAGAAAGTGTAGCAACTCTATAATCGTTACCAGAAAGTCCGTACGTCCATTAAAAACATGCTGTTTTTTTTTGACAAAAAATTTTGTTTGATAAAATTAACCGATTCATCTGATTTTTTAATTACTGATTTCTATTACACTAAGGTACAACCTTATAGGCGAAGCATCTCTATAATCAAGTCCTAAATTGTAAGTATGTCCTTAAACAGTATCATGTATTTAATTAATACTTTTTGCAACAAATTTACTTACAATTTTGTTTAGTCTTTAGCATTAATATTCTGCTTATTCAGTTTTGACACTCTGGATATAACTGTTAATGTTCGTTTGTCCTTCCATTTCATTGCTTCGCTTTTATGGATTATGTCATCCTTCTTCTTTAATGTCTTGGGAAGGTTTATATCTACTTTGAGGCAGGGTATCTAAACTCTATCTATCGAAACTTTTAAAAAATAAAATATATAGTTACTTTCCGTCAAGTGACCATAGAGAACTGAAACCTTTGTTCGATTGCATGATCTTTGTCTGGAAGTCCTGACTGTGTGCTGTTAATGAGTTGCGCGTATTTTGGGCCAATGCACTTCCCCTACTCAAACTATTTATGTCGCGAACCTGACATAGCACCAACAGGAACCAACTATTTGTCTTTAGGCCCTATCTCCTTCTCGACAACGAGCGAATTTTAATATTTTTCTTGAAAATACTTCGTACAGCACAATCTTATTAAACTGTGATCGAGAGATTTGTTTTTCTAATCAAACAGCAAAATTTTCAGTAGCATAGTATTAGGCATGTTAAAATCGTTCCATCGATTACAAAGTTAGTATGATGATTTTTGTAACAGTTAGGTTTAATTCAGAAAGAGTAGCATTTCTATAATCATTATCGACAAGGACTAGGGAATTAGATTCAGACAGGTAAAAATTTCCCCACAGCCCTATTTCCCTTATTTTTCTCCTTCTTATCCACTTCCCTTCAGCTAGATAAAAATAAGTTTTACGCTAACTCTACGCCAACAAAATATTTGATTTTAAACAATTTTAAATGGAACTTTCAAATTTATATGATTAGACTTATAAATTTATATTCTGCCTATTTAGTTATTATACTCTACAAGGGTTTATGTTCAATCATCTTAATGTCTTATTTCAAAGCATCACTTTTATGGATATTGTTATCATTAGGTCTCAAAAAACGCGTGGCTAGAGCTGAGGTGAGTTCTTTAAAAAAACGTTTGCCCCACTAAAATTTTAGTGGGGCAAAATTACCCCCTCTAAATTTTTAGTTTGCCTCACTGATTTTAGTGGGGCAAAAGTTTTTTAAGAATTCACCTCTGTACTACACAATAAGAACACACTTCTTTTTAGAAAATATATTCAAGCCTTCTAATTATATAAAATAATAACCATTAGGGTGGGTCGATTTTGGAATTTCACATTAGTAGACATTGGCAAGGGTTACTGGGCCAATATAAAACACTGTAAAACTCGAAAGAGGTTTTTTAATCCAAAAACAACGGGCGCGCGGGGGGGTGAAAATTTGCCCGCCCCCTTATAAAACCAAAAATTGAAATTCCTTCAAACACAGGTATGTTGCATATCAAAATGACCGCATTGAAATGCTGAATACAGATCTGAAAACCGTTTTGAAAAATATTGATTCAGTCTGAAATTATTTTCAAATAACCTACTAAAATGAACAATTTTGACTAAATCAGCTGTTTTTAGGTACTTAATGAGATCTTATTCGAACAAGGAGCAATATTTTTCAAAACGAATTTCAGATTCGTAATCAGCATTTCGATGCGGTCATTTTGATATGCAACATGCCTGTGTTTGAAGGAATTTAAATTTTTGGTTTTATAAGGGGGTGGGTACTATTTATACCCCCGCGCGCCGGCAGCATAAGAGCCAAGTCACTTTTGAAACTTGAATGGGGATTATCACACATATATATGACTTCCACAACTTATAATAACAGTAAAATCTAAAAAAAGGGTGAAATGGGCACACCCTAATAACCATATTTGCAAAAATTCTTAAGAAAACAACAAGCTTCTTACTAGTTAAAATTAATATAAGTTTAACAAAAAAATAGGTTAAAATTATTAGGAAAGAAGGAATAATTTTAAAGCGAAATAAAATCTTTTTACTTTGAAATATGGTGTACCTAATTGTTTGAGACTTTCTGTGCAACTGAATTATCGTTAGGGATCTACTTATCAAAGCAGTAACATTTCTTTTTGTTGAATTGAATAAATGTAGAATTATAATTGATATTCAGTCACCGTTCTAAATTTTCTTTCAGTGTATTATTGAATAACTGGATCTTGTTGTATATACTCAGAAAGTCTTTTTTTAAAGCAAAGCTTTTCTATAATTAGGGTCGGTCCGTACAACTTAATCAAGATTTATTAAAGTCCCAAAAGTTTTTGAACCACCGAATGAGATATCGTGTTTAGGGCCCATTATAAATTACAGTCCAATTTCGGTCCTATAGAAATGCTATAAAGATGTTGACAAAATAACCCCTCTCTTACATCCGACTTGATCTGAAAGTTCTATTATTCAATCTACATACACACATTTTTATAAAAAAAAGTAATAATATGTCTGTCTGTTTGTTTGTCTGTCTGTCTGTTTAAATGTATTGTACAGGGTGGGGCAAATAAGACCGGACAAACTTTAAACGGCCATAGCGCCAAAACTACTTGACCAATCAGGACGTTTGACCACACTATAAAAAGCTGAGGTGATGACTTTTTAGCACAAAAAAATCTTTGGACGAAGATGGACGTGTACAACGAGCTGGCCGCGCATATGTTCAACAAGGCAGATTCCAAATGCGCCGGTGGTTAAATCTTGATTCTCGACTAGGGCCCACTACATCTGACCTCAGCCCATCTGTAGGTGAGGTAAAGTTATGCAACTTGCTGGGGATACTGTTAGATACCTAAGTAAGACACTAGAAAAGACTAGAGCTCTCTATCTAAAATGGCTTGGCCGTAGTACTCCAGCAAAGTGGAATGAGGCAGATTTTGTGATGTAAAAAACGTCAAAAACCATGAAAATTCGTGAAAATTTCTCGGTTCTTGACTTCAGGGACCCATATTGAACTTTAAAACTCATTTAAGACTATAGGTTGCGCTGACAACCCTAGCCGAAACTTCATGCCAATTCCAAAAAGGTAAAGAACGTCGTTCTAGCTCAACTGTGGTCCAAATAAGAGCCTCCGTGTATAAGGGTAGCTTGAAAGTTGGGCGAATTTGGATCCTGCGGATACTCACGTTCCTAAGAAAATGTGGCCTCCCAGCAGCCCGATCTTAATTCAATGGACTTTTGTGCCTAGGGCTACTTTGAAGCATGCACCAATAGACGTGCCCATACCAAAAAGACCTCCCTCATTGCCACTATCAAGGAGAACTACGCCAGCTTGGACAGGTAGTTTTTGACCTGGACCTGCCGGCGGATGAGGAGGCGGGTAGAGGCGGTGATTAAGGCTGGCGGCGATTTTATTGAATAATCTAATAGTCATATACCTATTTTGCTTGCCAGTTTTTAAAATTCAATAAAATCTTTAAAATTGACGATTTTATGTTCATTTGTTTAGAAGTTAGAATTTGTCCGGTCTTATTTGCCCCACCCTGTATATAAAAGACACAAGAATCAAATGTATAGACACAAATATCTGGATTTTGTTTGTTACTTTACAACTCTGAAACGGCTTCTTTAAAGGATCTCAGTTTTTAGGAAAGCTTTGCATAGACCCAGGTTTAAGCCTATTTTACAGATAAGGATGTGGAAATCTTTAAATTGAAATTCATTTGACCTTTAGAAATTTGTGTTTATAAAAGTTGTTTTTATTGGTTAATATACTAAAGTGGTATATGTTGTAAAAAGAGAGTAAAGTAGTATACTTTATATTTCTTGGAATTTTTATGATTTTATATACATGTTTCTTGCAAAGCTACTCAAAAATTTCTTAGCGTTCTTTATTGTTAAGACAATGGACGATAAATGGGTATAAATCCATAAGTAAATAAAAATAAATAATCTCGAAAGGTCGAGAAACTTACATTTGTAGAGGGGGGGGGGGTGGTTAAAAAGAAATTTATTCACACTTTTCAAAGTTAGAGGGAGGAAAATCTCTATAACATACTAGCGTGCAAAGAAAAATTAGTTTCAGTATTTTAGTATGAGTTTCACATGAAATAAAAGTCTATTAAAAGCTCGTAAACGAGACAATAAAATCCATATGTTGATATAAATAACCTTTATGGATATAATTTTATGCAGTTAAATAAACTAATGGATTATTTTGTATTAGGAGTGCTGATGTATGTAAGTATATTATTTTTAACTAGTTGCTTATCCCCTAAATCTGAAAGACTTTGACCCAATAGGTGTTGGAAGTATTACCTTACATTTGAGTTTTTTTTGTGGGGGCTCATATTTGCTGGAGACCTGGAGGGTCAGGACCAGGAGATCATACCTGGAATCTAGATTAGACTTTGACACTTCTATATTTATAAATAGTTTAGTTTTGTTAAAAACATTCTAATCTACACTTTCCTGTTGTTTTCTTGTATGGACCTGACATTGTCATAATTCCAGAAACTTCAAATTTTATTCTTATTCTCTTACTAGCGGCTACGCCCCTAGAGGCCTCTAGTGACACTTGAGAAGGTGTGAGTGAAATTCGATAACCAAATTTTTCATTATAGATTTAAAAAGCAAACTGTAATTTTTTTTTGGGGGGGGGGGTGGGGGGGATTTTTTGAGAAGGGGGTTGGGACCCTCCCCCAAAATAGTTATACATTTTCCCAGGACCTATGAGAAACTAATCTGTAAAGGAGAATAACATCGGTTCAGCGGTTAGCGAGATCCTTCGGTACAAACAAACAAATAGACATACAAGTATCCTTTTACTTAATTATAAGGATTTTATCTTGGTATATTTGCTTTCCCAAAACACTGTAACCGCATTTGTGTATCTGATTATGATATATATTTTTTACCATAAATGTAGAAAATACAAATCTTATTAAGTTAATTTGACATTTTGGTTTTTAAAGCAAAGTTTTCTTATAATATGTATCACCAAAGACGTTATTAATGGTACCTACTTGCTTTGTTCGGCACAGGACATCAAAAAGTAGAGATGGGGAAATGCCTTGGTCCCAAACAGGCGCAACTCATTACCATGCACAGTTAAGATCTCCAGACAAAGATCATGCAATCAAAGGGTTGGTTGTCTGTAATGTACTGTACCACAGGTATGAGGTGAAGGACCAAGAGTCTGGCCTTGAGTTGACAAGTTGACTGTTTAGTCCAGGTTGAACTCACCCACACGACATTAACATTATTAACATTATAATAAGTGTCTGTACGTCCGCCCATCCGCACGTAAAGGTTAACTTTTTTCGTTAATCTATTCATGCTAGAATTGCCATATCGATTTCAAACTATGGATGATGATTCCTGTAACAGTGAGGTACAATTTTTAAAGTGTAGCGACTCTATAAACTTTACCAGAGTTTTATGTAAGGTAATCTAATTAAGATTTAAAGAAGTGCCCTCAGTTTTAAATCAACAAATGAGAGAATTTGTTTATAAAACTTTGAGTATTAGTTTAATTTTAAGTCTTAATAGTTAACAAACTTTGTCCTTTAGTCTATACTAGCGGCTACGTCCCTAAAGGCCTTTATGACATGGGAGGGTGGTGGTACCCTCCCCAAAATGAAAGTAAAACTTCCCAGGACCTATGAGAAGCTATCATATCGGTTCACCGGTTTGCGAGATCCTTCGGTACAGACAGACAGACAGACAATGATCCTGTTACTTTATTACAAGGATTGGTTTTACTCAGTGATTTGCTACTTATGGATCTTGTCACCCTTGTATATCTAATCCTTTCTAAATTACATGAAAATGAAAGTGAAATATATTATACCTTCTAAAACATAGTAATACTTTTTTTTGCACGTTTTTCTTATTTCAATTAGAAATGTAATCTTGTGGTAATCTTAATGGAAATAGAAGATTTTCTTAATGGTGCCACATTTTTTGTTGCAATCATAGATTACATACAGGGATCTTAAGGGATAAGACAATGGCCGATAAATTAATGTACATCCCCAATGATGATAAACAAACTTGCCCCTTCAGTAGATAAAATTTGTTGTTAAAACTTTTGAACACTCAACTTTATGAGCCAACCAATCAAAATTCACTATAATCCCAAAAGTTGTTAAGTCAATAACAAAACGTTATTGTAAAACTTTGAGGACTAGAGTATTAAACAGCTCATTCCCCCCCCCCCCTCTCTTTGGATTACATAGTATTATAACATCCATGGGCGAGTAGCAAACCTCTTAAATATTAAAGAAAGATAAATATCTGAACAAATGAAAGGAAAAGGCAGCATAACAGACAGACAGACGGACAGAAAAGTTGTAGAGTATAGATGCTCAGCTGCATGTTGTGATGGAGAGGCGTACGGACGTCGGATGTATGACCATCCCCTAGTCATAGAATTAAGCTTTGCTGCTTTGACCCTGGCTTATAAGTAACTTTTACAATTTGATTTTTGTTATATAGTGGTATAAACAATCAAAAACAAATCACATACTTAATCTTCATTCTCCCTTATCTGTTGTTTTAAACATTAAACACAAAGGTTAATCCAGAGTGAAATTTACTTGTAGGTTTTTATTGATGAAGCTACTTTTTAGCTGACTGACATTAAAGATAAAGAGCTTTAAATTATTGGTAAATTCTGTGCACCAATGAGCATCTCAAATGTAATTTACATGATAATATACATCTCCTATATATCTATTATTTTTTCTCTTTTCCTTTTACTCCCTCTCTTTATTGTCATTACTGATTTTCAACCCAATTTGAAACTCTTTGACATTGTCTATCCAAGATTTTTTGTCCCACTTCTTATATATGTTGTCATCCATGTTGTCACGGCCGCAATCTAAACAAGGCCGATTTGTTCAATTATGACGTAACATACGTCCAATTATAGAAGGCTTGGCCAGGAATGAGATGAATGACAAAGCAGGTGATCGTCAAGTTTTATTAAACTCATAATAACAGATAGCCATCCTGAAAAAAATACATAATCAGTACATTTTAAAATATTATAAATAAGATATCAAAATGCTTATTTAATACTTAGCTAATAACAATAATTTGTAATTATGACCGCTTTGGCATTGTTTAATTTAAAGCTAGAAGTAAATTTTTTAAGTAAATCAAAACTCTGAGGCCTACCATAATCCAAAAATTATCTAGGCTTTAAAAAAAATATCAAAAACTCTGGGGTTTATGACAATCTAAAATATCTGTTTAAAAAAAATATTTTATTTTTTATTTTTATCATTTTTTCACAAAGATTTTTCGAACTTTTCTGAAAACAACCCAATTACCAATACACATGTTGTTAAATATTTTGCAAATTTTAAAAGAACATTGATTTTAGAACGTAGATATATGTATTTTAAATATATATTATACGTTTACATCCTATTTCAGTTCCGGTGTCCCACTTTCAAAGGTTAAAGTCTGCAATTATGTTTTTCAAGCAAATCATTTTGTTTTCTTTTTCATTGCTCATATAAGGAAAGCATGGCTGTCAACTTTAAAATACAAATTTTTATTATTATTTTTAATCATTGGGTTTAAGAAAAAAAACAAGCTTTAAGTATTTAATTCTTTTGATTAGTGGCTTCTCCGCTAGCCCCTAGAGGTGTCACTCAAAAAAGTTTGAATATTGCCTAAATAAATAGCCAAATCGGTTCAGTGATTTACGAGATCTTAAATTTCTTCATCCGGAGAGTCAAACAGACATACTTAGATCTGTTTTATTAGATCAAAAAATACATATCTGAAATAGATATAAAAAAATACGCAAAAAAATAACATTAAAAAATTGTTAAGGAAGAAATGCGGGAACCATGTTTCAAAATAAATACGCGGCATTCCTCGCTTGGTTCAGGCAGCGCTGCTGCGCAACAACAAAGGTCGAAGAACTCTACGATTGTGAAATTTACGGTTTATTTAAATGGTTATAATACAAATTTTATGATCTAAATTGGTAGATATTTATAAAATACATATAATAATACTATTTTCAGCCTAATTTTATGGCCAATTTAAGCAAAATTTCATGATTTTCCTAACAACTGACCTTTTAAATTACGTTTGAGCGAATTTCTCAAGACAGAGAACCAGTTTAAAACCCGGACCAAACAGGCAGCATGAACGTAATTTTAAATTTTTTTGGGCGTTCTCGACTTTTTTTTATTACATATTTTTATGCTAGTTAGCACTATGAATATATGAATCAATAATTTTTTTTGATTACGTAAGCATGTTTTTATATGTTTATTTTCTATTAAAGATGATTTGCATTTTTATATTTGCCGGTTTTAGCCCCCCAAGGCTAAAGATGCGCTTTATGGTATAAACGTGGAAAAATGTTTGCATATGGTTCATTATTTTCAAAAAAAGGGTATTTTTAGTCTTGTAAGTTTAATGTTATTTTACTAGTTTTTGTTTTATATTTATAAATATTATATGTATATATAGGTAATGTTTTTTTCCCATCAATTTAATAAAAATACCTCTTCGCAATCACATGATTTTTATCTGATTGTTACCATGTACTTTCATATCTATATAGTATATATTTGTTGCTTTCTTATGTATTGTCAACTGATTATGTAATCGTTTGGGTAATGCAAGAGGAAAGTTTTGAGGTGATTTGAGATTTTTTTGTTTATTTGATGTTAAGATTTTTTGTGCATAGGTGTAAGAGGAATTTGGTTAGTTTTAAACCTATCCACTTTTTAAATATAATTTTCTAAGCCACTATTTTCACTTAGTTGACTTTCAATCAATTTTTTTTCTGTATAAGATTTAAGAATTTACTTCTAATATATTTTTAAAAATATTTTTGTACGTGAATAACATTATATTTAAATTTTATCAAACATCCTATATTTTCCATATAATTATGACGAACTCAATCTACTTATTGTTAAATCCAGTATACTTAGCCAAGGTTTTAAACTGATAATAC
Source organism: Acartia tonsa (assembly GCF_053477335.1). Lineage (NCBI taxonomy): Eukaryota > Metazoa > Arthropoda > Copepoda > Calanoida > Acartiidae > Acartia > Acartia tonsa. Next base: position 36,456,084 of record NC_137268.1, on the reverse strand, counting down.
TGATTTGTATATTACTTTTGTGGTAGGTTCATGCATTGTATTTTATGCTAAAGATTTGCAAAATAAACCCTCACATTTTGAAGTTATACGAAACTGCCTAAAAGGTTCTGACATTAATAATCTATTTATTTTCAGATATATTTCAGGTGTAAAGTTAATCTTTAACTGCCAGTGTTACTGAATCTGTATTTAAATCAGATACTATTTCAACCACAATTCTATTCATTGAGTTTTATTCTGAGTGTTTAAAATGGCAGCAATATCGACAATAATATCTTTAGGTCAGTGTTGCAATTAAAACGTGTTAAATTAAAATACTAGGTAATAGTCTTATTTTCTAGTTTTATATTTCATTTGAAGCTTTATCTTCAGCGTTGTTTTTCGCCAGTCACAAATGAAATATGTTTTTTTTTGTGAAATATTATTTTTCATAAACTGGAAAAGAGTCATAATTCTTAGGTACATTGTTTTACCTTCCATTTTTGTTTTTAATTGCAACATTTGTTTTTCCAACAGCAAACATATCAGCAACATCACTACTATCAACAGCAACAACATCAACCTCTGCTATCAAGGACTACTGGGGAATCTTCGTGCCAATGGACAATCCTATCCCCGGTGGCGGGGGCCAGATTATTAGTTATAAGCATCAGCTTCATTCTTATTCTAGAACTCTTGTTGTTGCCTAGAGGCTGTGCGTGCAGCACCCCAAGTGAAATAATACGTGTATAATGTATTAATTCTCCCGTTACTGGAACTATTTGACTGGGCTAGTTTATCCACTAGTTTACAGCCTTACAGACGGGCGAACCATACTGAGTGTTTGTTAGGGAAAGCCTTTTATTTTTCAGCACCATAACTGTCATTACAATCTATTTCTCTTTTGCTTCATAGGAGATTATTAGTTATTGACGGTGTTTGTTATTATTATCCACGCTTCCCTGCAAATCTTAACAAGAATAAAGTGATTTATATAAAGCCAGCCGTGATAATAGAAGAGGTGATTTATATAAACCATAATCATACATCTTGCATTCTGTGACATATAGATTAATGATTCAAATTTGAAAATTAGATTAATCTATACAAAGCATCCACTTATAATATACAAGTCCCATTCTTTCCAGTGATTTAATTTGAGTGAAATAGATTATTTTGCTTATAAATCTGAAAAGATAAGCTTGTATTACTTACCTAGCTTTAATTGAAAGTCATTTATTAAGACTGAAGCATTTAAATTGTTTATATCGTATTTACCAAAGAAGTTACCCTGTAAGTAAAATCAGTTATAATCCTGTTTAAAAAAACATTAACAATCCATAATTGGAATTAAAATCAATCCAGTTAAAAATCATTGATAAAAATGCCGTCAGCACGTGATAAGTCACCTATGATGGCCGTTGACCGAAAACCGGACATCGAGTGTCTGGTCAAGTCAGAAAACGGTGGTTTCGGCGGATATAAACAAAAGCGGATGACGGAAACGCCCGCTGTTAACCCGGCCCCGCCGCCCCAGCTGCCTTCGGTTCAGATGTTTGATACTGAAGTGCTTTACAGAAGGTGATATTTTTTATTTGAAAAAAGTCCCTTAGATATTAGCAAAAATTTGCTTCTGTTCATTTAAAATAATATATTTAATTATCACATATACTTCTCTTTAGGTGTTTTATTTATGACCACCTAACATTTGCTCTAAAAGTCACCTTGAGAGCGCTGTAAAGGAGAAACATTGATTTTGAAATGGATGAATTTTAGTTACCCAATCCTTCGGTATAGACAGACAGACACAAACCATCACACACACTTGCACTCAGATATCCTGTTACTTTGATATGATTATTATTTTTTTAAAGATGTGGAACTCTGATCCTGTTCAAGACCAACTCTGTTCTGAAGTTGATTGAGAAATGGATGAATTTTAGCTATTCAATCCAGCCCATTATTTCTAATCCGGAGGTTTGATATTTTCTTACTACATTAAATAATCAACATTTTATTTAATTAGGTAGGCATTTTATTTATATTCTACATAGAAGCATATGCGAATAAAGCAAATAGCACAGTTAGTATTTTAATTATTGCAATGCAAGGAGATCTATTTGAGATTTTTCTAGCTTTTATAGGAGGTATCTACCTATTTATTTGATATTCGGTAAGTATATACATTTGGAGGGAGGGGGGTATCAGCTGATCAACACGCACTTTGTGTTAAAGCACCTAATTTTTAAAAACTTTTAGTTGAATAAGAGATGCGAGGCACTGAAAAGTCCCCTGATCTCATGGGGATCATTGAAGCTACAGCTCAATGGGATTCTAATGGATTTGGCCATTGGAGATCTTCTCTCCTTGTATAGGTAAGGTTCTTTTGTGTGATGTGTATTTCAGGGGTGTATATTTACATGGGATCCCCTGCTCCGGGGAGGGGGGGGGGGCGTGGGGATAAAAAATAAGTGGTTGGAGGGGAAAAAAATGTAAAAATTAAGAAAACTGAAAACATTTTTTCCATCCCCCCCCCCCTCCTTGGTGAAAAAAACTTTAAAAAATATGTGGTAGGAGGGATAAAATAAATAAAATATAGAGTTCTTTAAATATTTTTCCATTTTCCCCCTACTTGGTGAGAAAAAACTAGGGGGTGGAAGAAAAATAAAAAAAATTTGTAGCATGGGGAAAAAAATCTAGTGCAGAATATACACCCCTGGTGTATTTAGTATTACCGACCTACTGACGATTATCTATAATACAAAGTAGAACGATGTCTGTCCGTCTGTTTGTCCGTCCGTCCCTTAAGATCTCGGTAACCACTGAACCGATCGGAATCTACTCTTCAGGGAATATACCTACTGGTCCTATGGTGGTTTTAGGCTATTTTCTTGGAGGGGGGGGGGGGGGGTGAGACAACCCCAACCCCCCCCAAAACAAAAAATCCCCCCCATTTTTTTTTTTTTTTTTTTTTTAGATTTCCTTGGTCCTTTTACGTATTTCGCCAAAAAAAAAAATTTATCTAGGGGCGAAGCTGCTAGTCTATAATACAAAGTAGAACGATGTCTGTCTGTCCGTCTGTCTGTCTGTCTGTCCGTCCGTCTGTCTGTCCGTCCCTTAAGATCTCGGTAACCACTGAACCGATCGGATTCTACTCTTCAGGGTTTTTACCTACTGGTCCCGTGGTGGTTTTAGGCTATTTTCTTGTGGGGTGGGACACCCCCAACCCTCCCCCCCCCCCAAAAAAAAAGAAATACCCCCCCATTTTTTTTTTTTTTTGTAGAAGATTTCCTTGGTCCTTTTACTTATTTCGCCAAAAAAAAATTTTTATCACCTCTTGGGGCAAAGCCCCTAGAGGCTAGGGGCGAAGCCGCGAGTAGTCCATAATCTAAAGAGAAGATTCTATATTAAAAGATCATATTATATCGTTAAGATAATAGTAAGTTATGTAGATACCTAGTTAAAAATTATAACATTGCTTCTGTGAAAGATCCAGCTAAGGTTAAAATTCAAAATCTTGACCTTTTGGTTTACATCATTGTATTCTCTTTCTCAATGTAAACTAGCTGTTGCGTCCCTAGAGGCCTAAAGTAGCACTGAAATTCTATTATATTGTTACCTATATGTTTTTAAATGGCGATTTCCCCTTGGAGGTAGAAGTTACCCTTCCAAAAATAGTTATAACCTTTCATGGAATCTATAAAAAAAACTCTTCACTGAGCTACATCGATAACGCGTAGCTAGACATTTGGTATACAAAACAAACAGACACACATTCTGTTACTTATACATAAGATTTATCTCAACTATCTTAAATGTTAGGTGAAATAAATCTTAGATATGAAAGTTTATAAACACAGCACCAATAGAATTAAATCTTTTTAGGCCATTCATGGATGAATCTGCCAACAGGCCGGACGAAAAGGGATTTGGATTGCTGAATGGCAAGGCTCAAATTGGATCTACTCTGGGAACTAAGTTCTCCGTTCTCATGGGCAAGGTAATTATAGTTGCTGCATATGCCCCTAGCATCTAGTGACTCTCTATCAAGGAGAGAAATAGGGGTCTGATTAATAGCCTAAAACTATCCTGAGACGACATTAAAGGATTGGCTAATTGACTGACTATTTATCCTTTGGGTTAGGTGGGGGATGTGTTGTTTTTATTTTTCTCACATTTTTTCCCTAAAAACCATGATTTTTTTAACTGTAACTGCCGACTTTGACAACAATACTATTAAAATGCTTTAAAAATACTAGATTATTCGCACTTAGGCCTAAATACATCCCAAAGACTATTATAAAGCTTTAAAAAATCAAACAAAAAACCTTACAATATTTACAGGATCATCATCATCGCCATTTATCTCTTCTTTGCAGAGCATAGGCCACTCTCAATGGTTCTCCATTTTTCTTTGGATTTGGCCACAGTAGATGCATTACTGAAAGATGATAGTTTCACCTTTTCCAGTTCACTTAGGAATTTCCTCCTTCAGGTTGTTTTTGGTCTACCTGGTTTTTTACAGGATAACAAACGCTAAATATTTCTTTTTTTAGGTATTCTTTAGTGTTGAGGGAGTTAAAGCTTTATGCAATGAAAGAGATGAAACCTTATTGGATGTTAAAACTTTCTTAGCAAACCAGGAAATCAATGAAGATGATGTGTATTTTAAGGTAAACAAATGTAACCTGCCATAATTGCAATTTAGATATGATACAGTTGAATTAGTTGAGGAAATTGGGCCGGGATTCATTTTTATTGATTGGTAGGTATATGAAACCAAGGAAAGCAGGGACATTGAACTGTAAATTACACTGGTACCCAAAGTTTTATGAATTTTGATTTCAATCTACAAAAATGATTAGTTATGTTTATCTTAATTGTGGATGTACATTAATTCATTGTACATTGTCTTGAAGTTACCAAGATCTTACTGGAGAGACGTACACACACAAATCTAACTTCATAAGTCAATGTATATGACAACTTACAAGTCAACGGAAATTTATACTTAAGGACGATGATGGATTACTGGATAAATCCAAGATTCTGCTGGGATTTATCTTTCCTCTTCTATCTGAGGAGTCTAAAGTTGAAGCCATTCTAAGGTTTGTTTCATAGTTTTTTTTTCAAGCGAAGCTTTTCAACTTTGAGTTTTGGTTTGTACGTCAGTAAGTAAGTATAGCTCGTATAAATAATTAAGGCACGTCAGAATCGTCCTATCGTTTTCAAACTATTCATACATCAAATTTAGATATTACCTTATTGTCATGTTCTCCCTTATCATAATATCTACCTTTAATCTATATCCATTTTCCGTCATGATAATTTAAATATAGGCATGTTGAGAAGTCTGTAATGGATGTGATTGAACGCAAGAACTCGCTGGTGGAAGAAATTGAACAAACTGTCAACATGATTAATAGAAATAATATTACACAACAGGTAAAATTGAAGTATTCCTGACCAGAAATCCTGATTCCTGATCAGAGAGGGGGGTTGACATTGAACTAGAAATTATACTGGTACCCAATGTTTTTATCCACAAAATAATAATGATTAGCCCAAAATTTTGGGTAGGTACTTAATTGAATTTTGATTGGTAAAAGTAAGTAGCAAAGTAACTATTTTATCTATCAGATAAAGTGAAGTTTTAAAGGAGCTCTTCTTTTGAAAATGAGAATTATTTACCTTAAACGTATTTCCAGTATGACTTCGAAAACTAAAAAAATCTGCTGAATTAGAACCGGATCTCAGCCATACTAAAATATCCTGTGTAGCATAACATCTTTTTACAGACAATTTTCTAATAATGTTAAAATAGAATCCATAAAATTAATACCAGTTTTGTTAAACCCTAACCAAACCAGTTTTATTGTTTTTTTTTCCATTTTAATATCCGCGGTAAGCTGTCTTTAATACGATGCGATTAATGAATATTACCTACTATTTTTAAGGCTTTTGGAACTGACATATCCAGCGACTATCAAATGAGAGATGTGAAACCTATTTCTGTGACTCCCAAGAACAAGACCCCTAACAAAGGAGGGCAGCACCAAAGCAAATCCACACCTCAGGCATGCATTATGTATATTATAGCTTGATTGGACTTTTTTTTATAGTAAAGCTACTCTGTAACTCACTTTCTCTAGCGTCGGTTTGTCCGTATGGCCCTAGTCCTAGAGGAAAATGATTCACCATGTTACAGATTTTTGAAGATTTCTTTATCTTATAACTTACATACTTTGTTTATTTTTATTCGACTAGATAAATATTTTACTACTGTTTTTTTTCATATCTAAAATAGTGTTTTCACTTTGGTTCTGTGGAATTATTTAAAACCTACATAATACAATTGTGCTTAAATCAGGGAGTAATCAGTTCAAATGGAATTAGACGTACATACAAGGAGTGCACTAACTCTCAATGTGGAAGGTTTGTACTATTTTCTAAGTGAATCAAGGGGGGGGGGGGAGTTCTGACACATTTGCGTAAACCTGGTGTATAGGCTTTATTTTTGGACTGAGAGGATAGGCTATTAGGGATAAAATCATTCTTATATGGTAAATTTCCCCCAGATTTAAGATTTTTTGGATAGGCCTCCAGGTTCCGGAGCTCCAGGCTTCCAGGTGGTCTCTCTACAGGTAAAAATGAAATTTTTTTTTTTAAGAGTTAGATGTCAGCTTATGAGACAAAATATGTATGTTTTTCTCCAAATATGTGAATAACAATCAAAAAGAAGCATATTTTGTTTTATAAGTTAACCTCTAACTCTTCAAAAAAAATCTTATTTATAATTTTTACCTGTACAGAGACCACCTGGAGGCCTGGAGCTCCGGAACCTGGAGGCCTATCCAAAAAATCTTAAATCTGGGGGAAATTCATCATATAAGAATGATTTTATCCCTAATAACCTATCCTCTCAGTCCAAAGATAAAGCCTATACACCAGGTTTACGCAAATGTGTCAGAACTTCCCCCCCCCCCTTATCTCTGAACCATGTCCAGTCCATATAATCTTTATCAATCTATCGATCTATCATTTTATATCCTCTACATATCTACCCAGTTGTCTTTCTATCCATATATATATCCATGCAAGCTTTTCCGCAGTGGACCTATCCGGGGAGGAGGAGAAGAAGATGTACACCCCCGGGCAAACCTGCACCAAACCACCTGTTCTGACAGCCATGTCTCCCGTCCGGGTTTCCCCCACGGGGCTGGCCTAAAGGGCTTTTAAGCCAGCCCCTGTCAGCTCTGGAGGCCTTGGAGGCCTTTCAACTCCAACCCTCCATAACCACATCCAACATCACCCCCCCTCCTCCCCTCATCCTCTCTGGCGACATCCATCCAAATCCTGGTCCCAAATACCCTTGCTCTACCTGCTCCCGCAACATTACCCGCTCCTCTGGTGCCTTCCTCTGCAACTCCTGCCAACTTTGGGTTCATCCTAAATGTTCCCTCCTCTCATCCAAATCCGAATACAATTCTAACTGGTCCTGTCCACCCTGCATCTCTGCCTCCCCTACCCCCTTCTCACCTATTTCCCCCCAACAACCTACACCCCCACCTAAATCCCGTAGCCCCAAATTTCCATGTCCTATCTGTTCCTTAGGTGTTACAAAATCCACTGGCTCCTTCCAATGTAACTCCTGCCTCCATTGGGTCCACCCCAAATGTTCCCTCCTTCCATCCTCCACCCACTATTCTCCCTTCTGGATATGCCCCTCCTGTTCCCCCCAAAATTCCCCCCCTCCCTCACCCTCCACACCCAACTCCCCGTCTCCCCCACCTTCCCCAACAGCACCTCCTTCACCACCACACCCTCAAACACCCCCGCCCCCTCCTCCCCCCACCCCTGCCCCCCGCAAACCTCCTGGTAAACCTTTCATCCTCCAATTCAACTGTAATGGTCTCCTTACCACCCAAGATGAACTCCACAACCTTATTTCAACCCTTAACATCCCAATTACCTGCCTCCAAGAAACTAAACTCTCCTGCAAATCCAATCCTAAACCTCTCCCTGGATATAACTTCATCAGGAAGGATCGACAAGACCGACCTGGTGGAGGAATAGCCTTCCTCATTGCAGAAGACATCCTCTTCACACACCTTAACCTTAACCACCTCTCCAATTGCCCCCTTGAGGTTGATGGCATCCAAATTTCCCGCAATGGCTCCCCTCTACAAATCATCAACCTTTACCTCCCCCCACACTCCTCCTGCCCCCCACAATACACCCCTGACTTTAACCTCCTTTTTGAAAATCCAATTGACCTTATCCTAGTCGGTGACTTCAATGCCCACAACCCCGCCTGGAACTCCATCACCCTTGACCAATCTGCCATGAATCGTGGGGAGGCTCTGCTGGAAGCTCTCAATGAGAGCAGCCTCTGCCTCCTCAACGAGGATTCCCCTACCCGCCTTCCCCCCAACGGCCAACCCACATCCCCTGACCTTTCCCTATGCTCTGCCCACCTTGCCCTTGATTTCTCCTGGCACACCCTCACCACCCTCCGCTCTGATCACCTCCCCATTCTCCTCTCCCTCCCTGAAATCACCAGAACCCCCCGCCCTGTTAAAACCTTCCACAACTTCCATAAAGCAGACTGGGACACCTTTACCCTTGAAACCGAAACCCTCTTTGAAGACCTTCCTGACCCTTCCTCCTGCTCCCAAGGTGAAGCCACTTTTCGCCAAATCCTTCAAACTGCCTCCAAACACACTGTCCCTGCCGGCTTCATCAAAAACCAAAACCCCTCCCTCCCTCAGTCTGCTAAACCCCTCATCCAGCAAAGAGACTCCTTAAGAGAAACCAACCCCCATGATCCTCAAATCCAAATCCTTAATGACCAAATCTCCTCAATAGTTAACCAACATTCCAACAAAAAATGGCAAGAAACCCTTTCTAAATCCGACCATAGAACAAACCCTTCCAAATTCTGGTCCCTTCTCAAATCCCTTTCCGGCAAAAACAACTCCCCTCCCTCCAACCAACCCATTTCCTTCAACAACAACAAAGTCCACACCTCCCACCTCCACATTGCTGAATCCTTCACCAGTCAATTCACCTCTGTCTCCCGCCACACTTCAAACCCTTTCTCCAGAAAAATCATCCGCAAAATTCGCCGCCGTAACCACCTTAACAGAGACTTCCAACCATTCACCCCTGCCCTTGTCCTTGAAGCAATTAAAAATTCCTCCAATTCCTCTGCACTTGGCCCTGACAACCTTAACATCCTTCACCTCAAACACCTTGGTCCAAATGGCATTTCCTACCTCACCAAACTTTTCAACCTCTCCATCTCCGCTGCTAACATCCCTGTCATTTGGAAACTATCCAAAATCATTGCCCTCCTCAAACCTGGTAAACCCCCTGACCTCTCCACCTCCTACCGCCCAATCTCCCTCCTCTGTCCTGCTGCAAAAGTCCTTGAACGCCTACTCCTTCCCTACCTAAAACAATCCCTTTCCACCCACCCCTCACAACATGGATTTAAACCCCTCCACTCCACCACCTCCTCCCTCCTCAACCTTTCCACCACCATTGCCAATGGCTTCAACCAAAACCTCCCTCCCAGCCGCACAACTGTTGCCTCCATCGACCTTTCCAAAGCATTTGACTGCATCCCCATCCACCTCCTTCTCCAAAAAATCTCCTCCTCCAACCTTCATCCTAACATCATCAGATGGCTGTCCTGCTACTTGCGTGGCAGGATGGCTTTCTGTTCCTACCAAAACACCAATGCCTCTCCTAAAATCGTCCATACCGGTGTCCCCCAAGGCTCTGTTATCTCCCCTGTCCTCTTCAACTTCTACATAGCAGATGCCCCCCACATTCCCCCTGCCCTCACCTCCTCCTATGCCGACGACCTTAACTCCTTCCACTCCTCTCCTGACATCCCCCAGTCAGTTGAATCCATCAACTCCCACCTCTCCTCAATCGCTGACTGGGCCTCCTCCAACGGCCTCTCCATTGCCCCCAACAAATCCACTGTCACCCTCTTCACACCCGACCGCAAACACCAATCCAACCTCCATCCTCAAGTCCAAATTAATGGCTCCACCCTTCCCCTTGAGAAAACCCCTAAAATCCTTGGAGTTACCTTTGACACCTTTTTCAATTTCAGTTCCCATGTCTCCACCATTTCCTCAAAAATTTCCTCCCGCCTTAGAATCCTCAAATGTCTGGCTGGCACCAAATGGGGCCACCAGAAGGAGACCCTCCTCACCACCTACTCCAAGTCCTCCAAAACCAAGCCCTCCGCATCTGTACTGGTTCCACTAAAAAATCTCCTATCAGCCACCTCCACCAAGAAACCAAAATCCTACCAGTACGGAACCACCTTTCCCTTTTATGTTCCCAGTACCTGGCCTCCTCCCTCCGTCCCTCCCATCCATCCTTCCACAACGTCACAACCCCCCCTGGCCCTAGATCCAAAAAATCCACCCTTCAATCCATGTTCCTTCCTACCCTACAACCTTTTCTTTCACCCGACAACACCCTCCTTCCTACAAACTACAAATCCACAATCTCCAGACTCCACACCTCTGCTGTTACCCAAGCCATAAATTCCTACCCCCCAAATCCTGTCCTCAACCACGCCCCCCCTGACATCAACCCTTCTGAGACCCAACTTCCCAGGCACTACAGAACCATCCTCTCCCAATTAAGATCCAACTATTGTCCTAAACTCCAAAGTTACCTCCATTCCATCAACGCTTCTCTTACCCCCAACTGCCCATCCTGTCCCGCCAATCCTACCCCAGAAACTGTCCAACATCTCTTTTCCTGCCCAAATAATCCCACAAATCTCACTCCTATGGATCTTTGGCAAAATCCCTCCCATGTAGCTGCCTTCCTCTCCACCCATCCAAGTTTCACTAGTCTTCCTCCCCTCCTCCGCCCACCTCCAGAGCCCCCACCATAAGCCCCCCCCCCCCCCACCATCCTTCTGATGACAACCCGGACCGGAAACGGACAAAGAACAGCCAATACAACAACATCCATCTATCTATCGATTAATGTATCTATCCATTCATCCGTCTTATTCATCCAATTATCTATCCATCCATCTATCTATTCAACTACTTATATATCTATACACCTTATCTATATTTAAGGACCTATCACTTTAATGTCTCCTGCTATATTTCTAACCATCTATATTTTATTAATCTCTCTATTTAATACATATAAGTCTACCTATCAGTCTTTTTATCCATTTGTCAATCTATCATTCTTTATTCTCTTTCTATCTATCTTACTATCCATCTATTTATATCAATCCATCTATCTATCCATTAAAATATACAGTTATTTTTCTTTTTTTATCCATCTATCTATTCAACTACTTATCTATCTATAGTATATCTAGGTATAAACCTTATCTATTTATATATTTTTAAGGACCTATCATTTTATTGTCTCCTGCTGTAGCCTCGAGCATACTATGGTATTGGACAAGATTATTATACCATATATGTACCATAAGGTAACAATTTAATTTATTACTTTCAGCCTTTTGTGATTATGGCATTACAGCATGTTAACAATAATTCAGTTATCGCCACTTTATCTAATAGTATAGACAGTAGACCGACTTAGAATTACCCCTTTTTTTTAAAATTCGATGGGGGCGCTTTTCCAACCCATTCCTTTTATGATATAATGACCATTGATACCAAAAAAAGTATTCTGGTAGCTTTTTTCAGCAATATATCAATTTCGATTTTCATATAAAAGGGGAAGGGTCGCCTCTGGGGGAGAATTTTTTTTTATCAAAGCATGGCTTTATATACCTTCCTGAATTCGTCTTGATTTTTGAAAATATTGACCCTGGCAAAAGTTATCCTTAAATAACTGTCAAAATCAGCTGATTTTGCTAAAATGTCCAAAATTGTCAGTCTTTTAAGGATAACTTTTGCCAGGGTCAATATTTTTAAAAATCGATCCGTAATGTACCTACTCTTCAAGACGCATTCAGGAAGCAATGGTTTAAAAGAAACAAAAAATTTCTCCCCCAGGGGAATCCTTCCCCCTTTTCATGAAAATTTTGCATTTTTAGTCGGTCTAATAGACAGGGGTGTACTGTATATTCTTCAGAAGGTTTTTTTCCCCTTCTGCAAAATATTTCATTTTTTCCCCCTTCTGCATATTTTTTATCCCCTTCCCCCCCCCCCTTTAGCAGGTGATCCCATGCAGTGTATACCATGAAATAAAATTGGCTAAAGGGAGTTTCATTTTTACGTAATTCATGATTTGTGAATTATTAGGGTTTTACACTCTTTTTTAGTAGCGAAGCTACTCTATAATTCACAATGTCCGTCCGTCCGTCTGTCCGTCTGTCCGTCCGTCTGTCCGTCCGTCCGTAATTAATGAATTGGGGGAAACGTGATTTTCTCAGCTCCTATAAAAGATAGAGAGCTGAAATTTTTTGACAACATTCCCATCATGAAGGAGCACAATTAACTATAAAACATCAATGGCGGTCGGACTGCTTTTTAGCAGGTTTTAGGCTATTTTTTATATTTTCCAAATTTTCCCCATATCTTTGGTGTTTATGGTCCGATTTTCAAAATTTTTTCAGTTAAAGATATCAAAATTAAATTTCCCGTCATTTGAAGAAACAACAATGACGGTCAGACTGCCTTTTTGCAGGTTTTTGGCTATTTTTATATTTTTTACATTTTTCCCCATATCTTTGGTGTTTATGGTCCGATTTTCGAAATTTTTTAAGTTATAGATATCAAAACTAAATTTCCTGTCGTTTGAAGAAAACAACAATGACAGTCAGACTGCCTTTTTGCAGGTTTTTGGCTATTTTTATATTTTTCACACTTTTTTCCATATCTTTGGTGTTTGTGCTCCGATTTTCAAAATTTTTTCAGTTAAAGATATCAAAATTAAATTTCCTGTAGTTTGAAGAAAACAACAATGACAGTCAGACTGCCTTTTTGCAGGTTTTTGGCTACTTTTATATTTTTCACATTTTTACACATATCTTTGGTGTTTATGGTCGAATTTTCAAAAAAATTTCAGTTAAAGATATTAAAATTAAATTTCTGGAGTTTTAAGAAAAGAAACAATGGCGGCCAAACTGCCTTTTAGCAGGTTTTGGGCTATTTTTAAATGTTTGACATATTTCCCCATATCTTTGGTATTTTTGGTCGTATTTTAAAACTTTTTGCATTAACAGTTTTAAAATATTTTTTCCCATTGTTATGTGCATCTAGTATGTAATTTACTTTAACCGTCTTCATCATACAAAATAAAACAAGGTTTTGTGTTTATTTTCTCCAATAAATCTATTCTTGATTTAAATAAATACACTTTAAATCTACTTCTACGTATTACCATCCACAATTTTTTGTGCTTCGCTACTTATGGATGTTGTCATCCTTGTTTGACTTTTATAATCTTAAAACCTGGTACTTTAGACTGTTTGTAATATTATTTAATGACTTCCTTTTATATTATGTAACATTTGTTTTTTTATTTAGGGAAAAATCTTCCTTGAAAAATGTTCTGCTTTCCAAGCTATTGGAAAAACAAGTGTTATTCGTTGCTCCAATTATAGAAAGGTATTTTTATTTTTGATTGTTGTTATTGGTATACCTTTTTGAAAGTAGTAGGATGTATGTGAAAATGAAATTTTTTACCTAGTAAGTTTTCGAAACCGTTAATATCCGCTGGATTACAACCAGTTTTGAGTCTTACTGAAAACAAAAAGTTTAATTTTACTACGGAAAGCTGTCTATAATACGATGCGATGATTTTAGGTTGATAAAATATTGGCAGAGTATGATTTGAATCCATCTGATGAATTTCTTCAACAAGAAAAGTTTGCAACAAGTAAGTTTTAGCCAAGCTTGCTATTTTTAGTAGCGAAGCTACTCTATAATTCACTTTGTCCGTCCGTCAGTCAGTCCGTAACGCTATGGGGGAAATGGGATTTACTCAGCTCCTATAAAAAATAGAATGCTGAAATTTTTTGACAACATTCCCATTATTAAGGAGCACAATTGACTATTAAACATCATTTGCGGTCGGACCGATTTTTAGCAGGTTTTAGGCTATTTTTATATTTTTCACATTTTTCTCCATATCTTCAGTGTTTATGGTCCGATTTTCAAAATTTTTTCAGTTACAGATATTAAAATTAAATTTCCTGTCGTTTAAAGAAACAATCATGAAGGCCAGACTGCCTTTTTAGCAGGTTTTAGGCTATTTTTATATTTTTCACATTTTTCTCCATATCTTCAGTTATCTTCAAAAATTTTTCAGTTATAGATATCAAAATTAAATTTCCCGTCTTTTAAAGATGACAACCATGACGGCCAGACTGCCTTTTCAGCAGGTTTTAGTCTGTTTTTTTTTTATATTTTTAACATTTTTCTCCATATCTTCAGTGTTTATAGTCTGATTTTCAAAATTTTTTCAGTTGTAGATATCAAAATTAAATTTCCCGTCTTTAAAGGAAATAACCATGACGGACAGACTGCCTTTTTGGCAGGTTTTAGGCTATTTTTAAATATATTTAACATTTTTTTCCATATCTTCAGTGTATATGGTCCGATTTTCCAAATTTTTAAAGTTTTTAAGGATTTAAAAATTGAATTTTTTGTCCTTTTAAGAAAACAACCATAGCGGCCAGACTGCCTTTTATCAGGTTTTTGGCTATTTTTATATGTTTTACATATTTCCCAATATATTTGTTTATTTTGATCCAATTTTCAAACTTTTATGGGATATCAGTATCAAAATAATTTTTCCCATTGTTATGAGCATCTTTAATATAATTTACTTTGACCATCGTCATCATACAAAATAAAACAAGGTTTCATATTTATTTTATCCAATAAATCTATTCTTGATTTTAGTAAAAACCTTTTAAATCTACCTGTACGTATTCCCATCTACGATTTTTTGTGCTTCGCTACTTATGGATGTTGTCATCCTTGTTTTTTTAATAATGTGCCTAATATTTGATACTCAGGGTTTTTAAGGGATAAGACAATGGACGATAAATTAATGTATATGCTAAACGACAATTAAACCAAATTACCACCTCGTTGGGAAAGTTTGGACTCAGCTAGTTTGAACCAACCAATCAAGATTTGATAAAAATCCTAAAAGTATTTAAGCTAACGTAAGCCAGAAATTATTCATAAAACTTTGGGGACCAGGATATTCTTTAGACATATGTTCCCTCCATCTCTGTATTCAAATATATATTTGTTGGTTTGTTGGCTATTCTGGTAAGGTATTAGATTTAGATCTCGAAAATTGCTGGACCAATACATGATCTAGAAGGATAGAAAATAATGACAAAAGTAGCTTTTTAAGCATCTATTTTATATTTCTTACTATCTTTTAGAACGGCCACGCAGGCGTAAGCTTAGACATCCAGAGGACAGCAAAATTGGCAGAAACCGTCGGAACCATGTGAGCCTAGCGGCTCTGTCTGTTTTGATTGAGGCTAACTTTGTCAACAGCGCCAAACAGGTTTCATATTTTTTTTGTAAGAAATATCTATTTATCTGTCGTTTTGTCTGTCAGTCTGTTTATTTAGACTGTTATAACAATAGTTTTACCAAAGTTTATAGAGATGCAACGCTTCAAAGCTATCTATATATATACCTATCTATCTATCCATCTACCGGACTATCTATCTAGCAATATATCTATTCTATTTATCTATATATTTATTTACACTTTCTATTTTTCTATCTAGAATGATCTAACAAAAGATTTGCACAAGTTTACATAGAAGCTATCTATCTTTCTATCTACAGACTGGCCAGAGTGTACGTTTTTTACGTTTTGTACGTTACGCATCGAATCTGTGTACGTTCTGGACGTTATTTTGATATGTGTACGTAACGTATTTTGAAATTTGTATTTTTGTACGTTTTACGTTTTTTTTAAATAATAAGAATCAAATATTAGCAGAAAAGTATGTTTTGTACGAAAATTTTAACAAAAACTATAGGTGTATTATATTAAATAAATTCAATATTATCTTAAATTTTCATAGAACAAAAATATGTAGGTAAATTATGCATATATGTTATTAAAACTTACAGTTTAAATTTATGGATTTGAAATATATGTCCTATAGATTTAGTTTAAACTATTGAACAGAAAGAGATATGCAGTTGACTAAATTCAAGTTTAAATGCATTTCATGCAACTACCCCTTTAATAGATTTTACGATAATTTTTTTCAAATTCTTTATATACTTGGGTAAATTTTCCGAAATATCATATGGTGCTCAGTTTAGGATTAAGAAGTCTTATTTTTTGGTATCTTCAGTTTTTAAAGAATAAGAATCAAATATAAGTATAAAAGTATTTGTATATTTATTTGTATTTGTACAAAAAGTATTACAAAAATAGTATATTATCTATAATACAAAGTAGAATGATGTCTGTCCGTCTGCTTGTCCGTCTGTATATCAGAAGCTTAATATCTCAGTAACCACTGAACCTATTGGGCTCTACTCTTCATGGAATATACCTAATAGTCCTGTGATGGTTTTTTGCTTTTTTTTCTTTGGGGGCGGGACACTTAAAGCTTTTTACTTTCTACTAGGATTAGAGGCTTCGCCCCTAGCCTCTAGAGGCTTCGTCCCCTCTTTTATAGAATCGTTTGTTGGAAATTTGTCCAAAAAAAAATATAAAAAAAGATTGTGATTATTTTTTTCATTTAGGCTTCGTCCCAGGGTGCGGTGGGGGTTCCCTCACCCCGCTGATTTGCATTAGTTTATAAAAATAAATTGAGGGGTGGTTGATTTTTTTTGGAGGGTGGGTTTCCCACACTAAGAAAATAGCCTAAAACTACCACAGGACCAGTAGATATATTCCCTGATGATTAGAACCCAATCTGTTCAGTGGTTACCAAGATCTTAAGCTTTAGACAGACAGGCATTGATTTACTTTGTATCAAGGACTAGTATTTTCTGAGATCTTTAGCAATAGACAAAATAACCCTATATCCTATTATATATTTATCCTATAAATCCTTTTTTTCTGTAACGAAGAATCTCGCTAACTGCTGAACCGACATGATCATTGTGAGGTTGTAGGCTATTTTCTCTGTCCTTCCATATCCCTTCAAGAACCTGTATTCAAAATGGTAGGAAAATAGCCTAAAACCATCTCGGTAACTGTATGAAGTAGTTATGAAAATCTTAAGCATCAGACAAAAAACTTACTACTTTATTTAATAGAATATACTTAGTACGTAATAACAGGATGTATGTCTCTCTGTCAGTTTATTTGTACCGAAGGTTCTCGCTAACTGCTAAACCGATATCATATATGGTTCTCCTTTACAGGGTAGCTTCTCATAGGTCCTGGGAGAGGGTACAACCACCCTCCCAAGAGAAATTAGAAAAAAATCACCACCCTTCCCCTATTTTCTCTTTCTTTTTAAAATTGAAATCAGAAATGGGGGTGGTCTACTCCCCCCTCCCTCACTAAAAAATTTATTAGCGAAGCTACTCTATAATCACTTTGTCAGTCCGTTATGCTATCGGAGAAACGTGATTTTCTCGGCTCCTGTTTTTTGATTGAATGAGTTCACATTCTACATATTTTCATTGAGATTTGCCTTTTGGTTGAGGTGCTAGAAGATCTATTCCTAGATTTTCTTTTTTTCATGGTTTTCTCGACTTCTATTCAAGATAGACGGCTGAAATTTTCAGGGAATAAATAAATTCACATTCTACATATTTTCAAAAAGTTTCTTTAAGGTTTGTCTATTTGTTGCAGTGCTAGATCGATTCCTAGATGTATAGGTTTTTGTGATTTTCTCTACTCATGTTCCTGATAGACGGTTTTAATTTTCAAGGATTGTATTAGTTTTCATTCTTAATACTTCCACTAAATTTCATTGAGATTTGCTTATTGGTTGGGGGGCTGAATTTATTTCTAGATTTTCACGTTATTATATATTTTTAAAAGGTTTTGTGATTTATTTAAATAAGTTAAATGCTTATTTTTTACGACACTACTCTATAGTTTATATAGTTCCCAGATTTCCATTCATAACTTTTGAGCTTCGTTACTTAAGGATGTTGTCATCCTTGTTTTTTACTTTTTATTTTTAAATAAAAAAAATGGGTTTTTAATTCAACTCCCCCCCCCTAATCAAGTTCCTCTAGAGGCCTCTAAGGGCGTAGTCGCTGGTCCTTATAATAGGATATACTTTGTACATAATAACAGGATGCCTGTTTGTTTGTACCAAAGAATCTCGCTAACCACGGAACCGATATGGTTCTCCTTAACAGGACAGCTTCTCATAGGTTTTTGGAAGTTTTATAACTATTTTGGGGAAGAGTGTCACCATCCACCCTCCTAAGAGAAATTGACTTTAGAAAAAAAACTACCTCCTCCCCCCAAAAATGAATTTTAATTGCTCACTGATTTTAAGTAAATTTTTTTCCAGATGTCTATAAATAACTTTTGAGCTTCGCTACTTATGTATGTTGTCATCCATGTTTTTTTTATTGAATTCAACTCTCCCCTCCTCAAGTGCCCCTAGAGGCCTTTAGGAGCGTAGACGATAGTTCTTTTAAATAGAGTAAGAGGAAATCTTGTGTCTGTCAGTTCGCTATGGTTCTCCTTTACAGGTAGCTGCTAGTAGACATAAATGTATTGATAATAGGTAACTAGGAAATTATTTAACTTATTTTTATTAGGAATGTACGTTTTTTGTACGTTTTTTTATTTTTTTAATGTACGTAACGTATTTTTTTGTGTACGTTATGTACGTTTTTTATTTTCAAAATTGGCTGGCCAGTCTGTATCTATTTATCAGTATCTATTCAACTAACTATCTGTCCTTCTATCTATTCATTTGCCTGACTTTCTATCTATCTATCTATAAAGACTTAGAAAAAGATTTGCACAAGTTTACATAGAAGCTATCTATCTTTCTATCTATTTATCAGTATCTATTCAACTAACTATCTGTCCTTCTATCTATTCATTTGCCTGACTTTCTATCTATCTATCTAGAAAGACCTAGCAAAAGATTTGTACAAGTTTACATGGAAGCTATCTATCTTTCTATCTATTTATCTATCAATCTGACTATCTGCCTATCTAGCAATCTATATCTTATCTATTTATCTATCTATCCATCTACCCTGTCTAACTACCTGACAATCTATTTATCTAGAAAGATCTATATCTATCTATCTATCTTACTATCTATTTATCTATCTATCTATTTATCCATCTACATTGACTATCTATCTATCTGTAAAGATTCATAGAATGACCTAGCAAAAGATATTACTATATATCTATCCATCTACCCGACTATCTAACTATCTAGAAAGATCTGTATCTATCTATCTTACTATCTATTTATCTTTTCATCTAACTATCTATCCCTTTATCTATCCATCTACATTGACTATCTATCTATCTGTATAGATTCATAGAATGACCTAACAAATATATAAAAGTTTACAGAGAAGCTGCTACTATATATTCATCTAACTATCTATCATTCTTCTCAGTCTACACTGTCGTGTCTATCTATCTAGAATGATCTTTTGGTGAAGTTACAGGATCAAATCTATATCATACTATCTATTTATCTATTCTTCTATCTATCCATCTACCCGACCATCTAACTATCTAGAAAGATCTGTATCTATCTATCTTACTATCTATTTATCTTTTCATCTAACTATCTATCCCTTTATCTATCCATCTACATTGACTATCTATCTATCTATCTGTATAGATTCATAGAATGACCTAACAAATATATAAAAGTTTACAGAGAAGCTGCTACTATATATTCATCTAACTATCTATCATTCTTCTCAGTCTACACTGTCGAGTCTATCTATCTAGAATAATCTAGCAAAGGATTTGCACAAGTTTTCGGAGAAGCTACTTGATCAAATCTATCTATCCATCTACCCGACTATCTATCTATCTAGAATGGCCTAAGAAAGGATTTGCACAAGTTTACAGAGAAGTTGCGCAACCAGAGAGGACCCACGTGTAAATTCAGCGCTGAAGACAATGAACAGGAATGTTGATTTGATAAAGAATAGTAAAAACAAGGATGACACAATCCATAAGTAGCTCAAAAAAATGTAGGAATCTATCTAGCACCCCAAGCAATTGACGAATCTTAATGAAACCAAGTGAAAATATGAAAAATGTTAACATAATTAATCCCTGAAAATTTCAGCTCACTGCCTTTTATAGGAGCCGAGAAAATCACAATTCCCCCTGTGTCTCTGACAGACGGACGGACATTTCGAATTATAGAGTAGCTTTGCTACTAATAAATAAGAATTGGCAAAGCAAAATTCTATTTCTTTTTGTAGCGTAACGCTATTGGGTAAATATAATTTTCTCGGCTGCTATTGAAGATAGTTAACTTAAATTTTCAGTGAAGATTCATTATACATATGCGCAACTAGTCTATACATTGGTTTGTTCGTCTGTTTGCCGATTAAGCTAAAAAATAACCTTATTTTTTTAAAAGTTTCGTTATTTACTTTTGAGTGATGAAAACTGAACACATACTCTATATTTGTTCGTTATTCCATTATTTTTTGTGCTTCGCTTCTTATGAATGTTGTTTTCCTCGTTTATACATGATATGAGAAAAATACACGTCTCAACTACTACTAATCCCAGTAAAAAAACTCAAGCTACTTCATTTCAATATTTATTTCCTCGTTTATACATTTTATCTCTTATTAAACGGCTGTAATACTACAAATATACCAGTTGAAAGCCTTTTCTAATCGGCTTAGCCATTACCGAGATTTTTGTCCTTTTTTTTGCATTTTTGACTTAAATCAATATTTGTGATGCAGGGAATGAATATTCATGGTCAGATAGAGATTGAAGATGATATCATTGATATTCTCAGTGATGAAGAGGATAGTCTGGATGGAGATATCAAGATTAAGGTAGATATTTTAAATCTAGATATCCAGATAGATAGAAGATATCATTGATTTGATCATGACCCATCAAATGCTACCCTGTAAAGGAGAACCATATCAGTTTAGCGGTCAGCGAGATCCTTCGATAAAAACAGACAGATAGACATACTGTTGCTTTATTATAAGGATAAATGTAAGTTGATATTCTTGAATGATCTGCTCAGTGATGAAGAAGCCTTAAATAGTGGATGTAAATATTCATTTATTTCCCCGGTATGATCATTTATATCCCTGGTATCAATTTTAGAAGATTTTTATTTTTTTTTGGAAGATTTTAGAATTTTTATTAATTGCTAAAAGAAAGAAAAATAATACCAGGGAAATAAATGAAATTTAAAAACCAAAATTAAACCACATTTTAGCATAAAAATGAGTTTTTGTTTAATGAGAATGATATTCCTATCGGTCCATCATTTATTCCTTTGGGTAAAAAATATTCATTCCTAAACAAAAAACTGGATAGGAATACCCCATGCAAAGTTTAAAATCAATAGGACGATTCTATCTTAAGTTAGTGGGGTTAGGTACTGAATGCCTAGGAATCACCATAAAAAATTTGAAATCAATAGGACGTTTTAAACAATCTAAAATATTTGTATTGTTTAGTCTGAGATGCGGCGAGGAATTAGTGGAGTTAGACCACTTAGTATGAATCCCAGAATTCAAGAAGAGGATAATAAGAGCAGCTCTGGCGTGGAATCTGAAGGTAGATCTTTGTCTTTACAGTTTTGACAATATTTCCTTTTATAAAAGTATGATGATGTCTGTGTGTCTGTAGCTTAAGATCTCGCTAACCGCAAGAACCGATATCATATGGTTCTCATGATATATAGTTCCAGGGATGGTTAAAAAGTTGATATAAAAATAGACTTTTTCACCAATGATTTTAATGGTTAAAAGTGGTAACTTTGCTACTCACAATTTGAGGTTTACATGAATTTATAGTCTTTTGTCAAATCCTTTGCAATAGAGATAATATAACTTGGATGTTACACCAGATTTTTATATGCTCTAATAAAGTGAAATTCGCAGCGGGCTAAAATAACGATCCCCCACCCAGTCACCCCCTATACCCAATCCCCTCCCCTCATACTGGATAAACGCACTGAGCAATAAATGAGTTCCATGTTAGCAAACTAAATTGACGACAATTTTTTCCCTGTCATAATAACCACGTATATTCTATATCCATTTCCATAGCCAACTTTTATTATATTTTCAGATGAGTGTATTCTCCCCGACACTCCGCCGCACTCCAACTCTCCCTCCCCCGAGCCGGGGAAGCAGCTATCCACCAGAGAAAGGAAACCTATTGCCAGCAATCTTACCATACTAAGTACGTTTTATTGTAGTGATGCTACTCTATAATTATGTTTTCTTTCCGTCTGCTGTCGTTCAGTAAAGCTGTGAGGAAAGGGATTTTTATGGGCTGCGATTTAAGATTGATTGTTGAACTTGGAAAAGAGCACCCAGCTTAACCTTCTTGGTCTGTCAGTCTGTTTGTCATGCTACAAAAGACCACTGGACTCACTTTGTACGTTTGTTCATCCATTTCATTTGTGATATGGCATTTTATGTGAATCTAAGTTGCCTCTATTTTCTCTAGTGTCTTAAATATACCGCTTTAAATTTTTAATCAATTTTGAGGTCGCTAGTTGTTATATTGTTAATATTAATATAAAAAAGTTAGACAATGTTAAAACTTTGTTTGTTTACAAATGGATTAGCTCTAATTTTATAATTCTTTAATTTTAAGTAGGTACCTAACTAATAGTTTCTTACTGTTATAGATGCTGAAATCCAATATAAAGTTTTGGGCGATGTTCTCTATCTCAAGAAAACTGCTGTTTTTAAGCTTTTTCATATGAAGGTAAGGATACATTTTGATATAAAGAATTTTTGGTTATTGTTGCGATTTTTAAAAGAAAAAACAAAGTTGCTGAACTTATTGATTTTTACTTATTAATCCGAAATCCAGGATATATATTTAGTATTATAATCGGGTGGGGATGCTCCTTAGCAATTTATTAGTAGATTACCAAAAATTCTCACTTACCCCCCCCCCCCCCCCTCCCCCCACATAAAATAAACTTAATGATGAGAGAGGTAGTTGCACAAATTACAAATTCACCCCCTTTCTTATTTTTAAAAAATTATATGGGATGGGAGGGTTTCAAAGTCAAAAGGCACTTAGAGGGATAGCACTAAGATATTAAACTATAAAATATATATATACAGGGTGTACCAAGAAAAATGAGCGAGGGACTGGAGAAAATGATCCAAGAATCTGGTTTCTCCATGGACCAGGCTTTCCTGTATGAGGGCAGGCTGGCCAATTACGTGTCAACAAATGCCATCAGGTATACATTTACAGACGGATACCTTGTAATGTACAGTAGTTTAGATTAGGTATCTAAAGGGATATAAGACAATGGCCGATAAAGGGGGGGGGGGGAATGTGGTGACTCGTGCCACGACATACCAGCAATTTTATTTTGGGTGCTACTCCCTTAGTTTTAGAGATAATTGGATGAAATCTTTTGTAAGTTACTGACCCAGCCCAAAAGATTTCATCCAATTATCTCTAAAACTAAGGGAGTAGCACCCAAAATAAAATTGCTGGTATGTCGTGGCACGAGTCACCACATTTCCCCCCCCCCCCTTTATGTACATCCCCAATGATGAAACAAAAAATTACCCCTTCTGTAGATTAAAATTAATGGTTGAAACGTTTGAACACTCAACATAATAAACCAACCAATCAAATTCAGTAGAAAACCCCAAAGTTGTTAAGCCAATGAATTAGAAAACTTTATTTTTAAACTATGGGGCTAGTGTAATAAACAGCCCATTGCCCGGCCCCCCTTTCTCTGAGATAGACACATAGTTTTTATCCTTTAATTAAAGTAACAGGATTCCTATCTGTCTTTTGTAGAGGATACCACACTATGCCAAGAGAAATCGCCTTAAGTGATAAAGTGATGTCAGTCTGTACACCCCTTTCCCTATTTTGATTAACAAAATTATCCCATTTATAGTTAAAAATAGGATGTGGACTGTGCTAGTTTTTACCAACCGAACAACATTTTGATTTGAGTCCAAAAAGTTTTTAAAACAACGAAAGAACGAAGAGATGATTTGTTTATAAAACTTTGGGCACCAGTATAAACTACGATTTAATGTTCCCTTTCCTCCCTCCAGAACATGTGTACATTTTATATTTATTTAGGCATGTTTTAATCAACAGCGAGGAGCTTGGCCCCGAAGTTTGTAAAGATGTCTTCATTAATGAACTAGACCGGTAAGAAATTACATGCATTGTTTTGAGATATCAAATTCAATATCGGTTATAAGTGTATTTTAGATAAAAGTAACAAACACATTATATGATTTAAACAATTGAAACTATTCTTGTCAGATAGATAGATAAACAAGCATCCTGTTATTGATATCTTTGTTGCTCTAGGATTGAATCTGACATTGAGAATTTGGCCACTATCAAGTATCTAAAACTGAAGACAATGGGCATCATTAAATATCAGATTCAGGTACACGCATACTTTAAATAGATAGATATCAAGTCAAATAGATAGGAATTAGATAGATAGAGTGAAATAGATATAGAGTGAGAGAGACAGATAGATATCAAGCCAGATTTAGTAGATGGATAGTTAGATAGATGTTAGCAACTTAGCAAGTCAGATAGATGGAGAGTAAGATAGAAAGATAGCTATGTTAACTTGTTAAGAGACTAAGTTAGTTGTTAAGTTTTATAAATATAGTGATTGCTTTTTGTCATTCCAATTAATATAGAATGAACTATACGTGCCTACCTAGTTATTTATCAAGTTGATATTTGTATAAATAAAACCAAATTGATTCCCTTTTTAAAGAAACATATCTAACTTAAAATTCTTATGTTTAGGACGGTGTAGTTTTTTTCGACACCCTGCGGGTGCTCAAGTTAGCCGGAGTACAGCCAACTGTCATCAAAACTTCTCCGAGCAAGGCCAATGCCTTTGTCAAGAAACTATTGAAGGTAAACTTCATTTGTGGTTATTCATTGGATTTAAAGTTTTTGGGTACTTTCATTTAATCATCATTAAATTGGGATGTAAATAATTTTATCATCTATTGTCTTATCCCTTTATATCCCTGAAATGACTGAAATCCAGCAAATAACCTGAAATTGTACTTTATTTAGGATCGTGGTGTGAACATCAACGCCTGCTTTTTGCGTCAACGTCAGAGCAAGTACGCATTCATCAACCTACGCAGTGCCCTCATCCTTCTACAATATGCGTCAGAGAATGAAAATAAGGTACGCATGACAGTTTTTGTTGATTGAATTGTTATTTTTTATATTTGTTGGGGGGGGGGGAGCTATTAGGTAGGGCTATTTGAAAAGATCTTTTAGATTTAAGCTTTTATATGACCAAAGTTTCTCACTAATAAAAAAGGTCCGACGGTCAAAGGGATACACAGTGGTCTATTTTGGCATTTTGGTGGACATTTCACCTACCTCTACTCAAAGTCAATTTTCTCAGCTTGTAGTTGATAGAATCGTTCAAAATAAAAAGCATGCGCCTCATTATTACTCAATACAACTTGTATATTCATTTAGAAAAGAAAAACAAAAGCCAACTGGTCTAGAAAATACTTTGAAACTTAGCTAAAATTTCATATTTTCATACTATTTTCTTAAGTGGCAGAGAGCCTAAATTCGATGTTTCTAAGCAATAAAACGTTTAAAAACCTTGCAGCATTAATAAACATTACTGTAGAAATGATTATATAAAGGTAAATGCCCAATCACCAAACTTTGTGCAACATACATTTGATACAACTAATTGAAGTTTCTTCACCTTTTTTACGAAGTTATTTTCTCTTAGATAAGTAATAATACTTAATCTAGTACCTAATGTTTTCAGCTGTTTAATAGCTAAATCTAGAAATTGTAAAATTTTGTTATTAATATATCCAATAAAATTAATTAGAATACGAAAATTAATTGAAGAAGTTTAATTCTACTGAAATATTTAGGAATAGTCCATTTCGTGGCAACGCACCTTAAGGGGCTATTCGTCGTATTTTTAAGATGGCTTATGTTAGGTTATTTTAGGTTAGAATAGGGACTATACCTAAACATTTGATGTTAAAATATCATTAAATAGTCATGTAAAATGGCTAACAGCTGAGCAGCAGCCGTTAAAGCTGCCATATGAATTAGCCCCCACTATTTTTGAGAGTATTTTTAAGCTCAGCACCCATGAAAACCTACCCCTAGACACTACACAAGCCCTATCTACACATATTACTCTTGGCCACTCTCAGCCGTTTTCTCTAGCCGTTAAGCGGCTGGTACAAGAAATTTTTAAAATGGTTATTGGTAACATTTAACATGAATAAAAGCAAAATTATGTTTCAAGAAGTTGTTTCCTACGTAATAACTAATGGATTTGCCCTGAAATTGGCCAAAAAAGGCTATACAGCTGAGCCACCAGCCGTTAGCCATCACTTTTCCACCTTTTTGTTTGATTTAGGGAAATTAGGCCTACCAAGGAATACTTATGCCAAGTTTAATAACGAAATTCCGATTTTAAGTGCCATTTGCGCATGGATTACGAAAAAGGATGCATTAAACCTCCCCCCCCCCCTTAAAAAAATTAAAACATTCATTTTAAATCTCTGAAAGTCTCTTAATCTTGCATAGGCTCTTTGTGGGCAGTTTAAATGCATCAGAAATTAAAATTAACAGAGGAAATAAAAAAAAATGTAAAAAAATGTTTTTCTTATATTGGAATTTTAGAGTCTGGCCCCTAAAATAAAAGTTAAAATTTTGAAAGAAACCGGGCCCTGCAACAACCTAAACTAAACATTGAACTATGGCATTATACCTGTATATTAAGAATAATATATGGTTTGGTATGTTGCGGGGCCCGGTTTTTGATGAAAAACTTAAAAAACTGAAAATTATTGTCAACATTTTTTGCAAAAATATTTAGGAAATGACATATTTTAAAAAAAAAAAAACTATAAAATGGATAAAAAAAAGTTTTTAAAAAATCTAAAACCCCAGTTTCCTAATATATCATGTAATATTATGAATATAAATAGGTTAAGAAACTTCATTGTATCAATGTAACACTGAAAAAAATATTTTTTTCCAAAGATAGTAAAAATTCAAAAGGCAAAATTCATGACGTGAAAATAATCCTGAACCTTCATGTTTCAAAGTTCATAATTCATCAACCAGTAGTTGAAAAGACAAAAAACTCTTCGGTTTCATATGAGATAGGGTATATATTTTCAAAATAAATTATTTATTTTGAGGAATTCCAATGTTGATTTTTGGCGAAATGTCCGGCCTTAGACCGCTGTGGGATAGTTGCATGAAGTGCATTTCAGAAAACTGATTTCAAGCTAAAGTTACAAGTATACCATCAAACATGAATAATTTTGTATTTCAATAACTAAAATATAGACACCACTAAATTAGTCGTCATGCTGTTTTTGTGAAAATATGCCAATTCTATAGGTTTCTTTGCATACATATATCACAAGAATGCGATTTTCAAGTCTCGATATTTTTAAAACTACATGGTAGAAAATCGAATTTCTTTCAAAAATATGCACTATAAATGTAGTTTTAACCAATGAACAGGAAAAAAATATGCAGTTCACTAAGTTCAAGTTTAAATGAATTTTATGCAACTACCCCTTTGGTGTTCTTTCTGGTCAATTTGGAATAAAAAAAATATTTTATGGTACATGCGAAGCGAACATGAAACTCACTCCCCCCTTTATATTTGTACTGAATGGACACTATGGTGTTGTGGGTGGTAGTTTTTATTATATATGTCTAACATCTACTGAGGGGGGGGGGGGCTGACCCTTTCACTATGTGCCCAGGCAATGCAAAAACTCCAAGATTCCAAAAAAATGCAATTTTGGATATTGACCATTTTTATAGTTTAAGGTTAATCTTTGTCATATTTGAGAAGGATTCCCAAAGCAAGAGGTGAAAATATCAATTACTTATGATTTTACAGCCTTTAGAAGTAGCCTACCTAGATATTTAGGATTTTGTAATAAAGCCTGACTATTGAAATTACATTTTATATGCAAACTTTAAATTATCGTCAAACTACCAAAAATTGAGCTACAGTAATATATTATACCTTTTTTGAAAGCTTATTGAATATACTATACGATTTTAAATTAATTTTTATACGTTTACTTCCAAAACTTATGAAAAAATTGATGTCAAAGCATTCCCCCCTAAAGAAGCAGGAATTATAATATTTTGTCATGATACTCTCAACTTCAAATAGTTTGATCTTTTTTCAGCTAACGAGGCCGCATATCAGACCTTTACACATGTTTAACCAAGGCACCCAGTGAATGAATCCCGTTGGTTTCACTGGCGGCCTCGTTAGCTGAAATTTTTTTTTTGCATTTTTGTAGGTGCGGTCGGACTCATTTTATAGCATTTTTTACATAATAAAGACGAATTGAAATAACTTTTTACAAATCATTTACCGTGATATTTATAGTTCTTGATGCAATTTTTTTTATACAATCCCTTATTCTTATTGCTTAAAGTCTTGCCCCTCCCCCCCCCCACCACTGGAGGGTGGGGGGAGACCCCCCATGCACACCCCTAGGAATATTTATTTAAGCTATGTTATCGAACCTGTTGCTTCTAATCAATTAATATAGTTTTTAAATCAAATGAATATCATCTTAAATGTTTCAATTTGATAAAACTAAAACCTATTCCACTCCGTATACACGCTCTAAATAAATAAAAGAGTTAAGCAAACTTGTTAAGAAACTAAATGATTTAAACCAATTTGTTAATAAGTATATATTATACATATATAGAGCCTATGAGTATGAAGGCCTAGAGATCTAAAAGGATAAGACAATGGCCGATAAATTAAGGTACATTACCAATAATGATACACAAACTTACCTTTTTTTTGTAAATTACAATTAGTGGTTGAAAAGTTAAGACACTCCACTTAAAAAACAAACATGAAAATGTTATTATAAAACTTTGGGGACTAGAGTGATAAACAGCCCAATGTCCCATTCCTTCCTGATAAAGGCCCTATTGCAGACAATCAATCCTTTGACTGCAAGGCCTTTGGATTAAAGTTTTTAGTGCTTTTGGGGTGATTTGTGATGTATTCGCTTTTGTTTTTAAATTTTAAAACAAGGATTGTTTTGTCTATAAGTAGCGCAGCAATAACAGATCAATTTTTTAATGAAAAATTACAGTATATTATCTGACAAAATGTTATTAACATGTTTCTTTGTTTCAAGTTATAAATGTCAACAAACCCAGGGATCTAAAGGGATAAGTTAATGGCCGATAAATTGATGAACTTATCCAACTATGATACACAAAATTACCCCTTCTGTATATTACAATTAGTGGTTTAAACGTTTGGACACTCAACATTTGAAAAAAAATTAAAATTCAGTAAAAGCCCCTAAAGTTGTTAAACCAATGGATAATAAAACGTTATTATAAAGCTTTGGGGACTAGTGTAATAAACAGCTCAATGTCCACTCCCTCCCTGAAACAAATCAATTGATATATAAGTATTTCATTGATGATTTATTTATGGGGGGATGGGGGGGTTAAAATGTGGTAACTTGAAACACTACATACCAGCAATTTTTTTTGGGCGCTACTCCCTTAGTTTTAGAGATAATTGGGTAAAATATTTTGGGTTGTGAAACCAATCACCCCAAGTTTTGGTAACTTAAAAAAACCACAACCAAAATATTTTTTAAAATGTATTTCTTGCTGAATTGGGCAATTTGGAATCATTTGAGAGTGAGACCCAAATCGTTTTAGGATGTCACTAATCACCCCAATTTTTGGTATCTTTGAAAAAAACGACGGCGGGCCCGCCGTTTACAGCCGCCGCCGCCAAATTTTTTTTTTTGCATTCCTCGCCGAATTAGGCAATTTGGAATCATTTGAGATAATGTTTTTTTTTGGCGGCGGAAAATGGCGGTTAACGGCGGGAGCGGCGATCCCGCCGCCGTTTTTTTTAAAGATACCAAAACTTGGGGTAATTAGTGACCCAACCCAAAAGATTTTACCCAATTTGAAGCAAAATTAACAGAATTATGAGTTTTTGTTTTATTTTGGAATTCTGGGCACATAGTGCCTTTGTGAGGCAGTCTAGTACCCAATATAACCTAACCTCATCATCATCATCGCCATTTATCTCTTCTTTTCAGAGCGTAGGCCACGCACAATAGTTCTCCATTTTTCTTTGAATTGGGCCTCAGTAGAGGCATCATTGAAAGATGATAAATTCTCATCTCTCAGTTCATCTGGAATTCCCTCCTCCAGGTTGTTTTTGGTCTACCTGGTTTCCTCTTTCCCGTGAAGGGGTTCCAAGTCAAGGCTTGATTGGTTAAGTCATCATGCCCTTTCCTTAGAGTGTGCCTCAAACATCACCATTTTCTCTGTTTTATTGTCAGTTTGATGTCTGACATATCACTGCGCTCTAAAAGCTCAGCATTTGTGATATAAGTAACCTAACCTAGCCAAAGATAAAACAATGACACACGAAAAACTTAATTTTATTAGCTATTTAATTCTGTATGCTTTAGGAAAAAGCGAATAAGCTGAAGAAAGAGATGTTGAACGCGGCAAGCGAGAAAAATCTTCTAAAGCAGCGGACCGACCTTCAAGCCACCGGTCAGAAGCTGAACTACATTAAGCTCGGCGGACAGCTGCCTGACTTGAAGTATAAAATCAAGGCATGGTTAAATGGAGTTTTTGGATTTTTGGAGTAAACATAAACTATGTAGGGTAAAGCGGGGCGAACTCGGTCTTTTTTTCGGTTTTTTGAACCTGCAAATCGTAAAAATTATTTTTTTTAAATGGGACCAAGACCAGTAGAAAAATCTCGGAAAAGTCGATCAGGTCCTAAAGGGACGTAAACCTAGGACATTGGGAAGTTTGTCAAAATTGATCTCTAAAACGGCACCGACTTCGCCCCGCCTTGAGGCGAAGTCGGTAGGGCATTTTCAAGCTTCAAAAAATCGATGACGTATTGATTTTATTACAGCATGCCCAAAGGGTAAAAGTTGCTAAATGTAATAAAGAGTATGCACAAAAAATTTTATTAAGATAGGTCAATTTTTTCTACCAAAAAAAATAATTTTACCGAAGTACGCGAAATTTGACTTTTTTTTTCGAAAATTTTTTTGATAAAAAACATAAAAATACTACTAGAAAAAATAACTTTTTATGACTTTAAAGGCCTGATCCCTAAAATTCAGGCAATTTTGAATAGATTTGGCCAAAAAAAAATTAGTTCTATTATCAAAATTTCCTAAAAAAATCAAGTTGAAAAAAAGAGAAAAGTTTGGCAAAATCTGTGGTCGATTTTCCAGCTTCAAAAAACCTATGACATATTGATTTAATTACAGCATGCCCTAAAGGTTAAAGTTGCTAAATGTAATAAAGAGCATTCACAAAAAAAATTATGAAGATCGGACAATTTTTTCTACAAAAAAAATAAATTTTTTCTAAGTAGGTACGAGAAATTTGACTTTTTTTCTCGAATTGAAAAAGTTAGTATAAAAAGTGAAAAAACCGAATTCGCCCCGCTTCACTTTTATTCGATTTAAGAAAAAACTATACAAGCTTTTTTAAAGTTTTAAACGGAAATGGATAGCCTATTAGATTCTTAATAAGTCCCCTGAAGACGTCTAAGCTCTAGCTCTTACCAGTTTTTGTCCAACTTACCGTTTTTCCGACCGAAGCAAAAAAATCGAAAAAAAAATTTTTTGTCGTCCGACTTAAAAACCCAATAAGTACCCTAAAAATTCATCTCACAAAAATTTCATTTTATACTTTTTTGTAGGCAATTTTATAAGGAACAAATTTGATTTTATGTTTTTTTCTGTCAGTCGATTAGAACATGGAGAAAAATGTCATTTAATGAAGGTGGTCAAAAAAATACCGACTTCACCTCAAAACCGAGATCGCCCCGCTTTACCCTACCTACCTACCTAACGATGTTTTAACTTCAAAAAAAAAACTCACAACTTTCTAAGCGTTTTATTTAGAAGTTATTTAGTACTTTTTTTAAATACCTACTAAAGTAGATAATAATTTTCTGTATGTTACATACTTTCAATAGAGATAAACAAAATTACCCTTTCAATAATTGAAATCAATGGTGTTCAAAGTTTGGACATTTTTAGTTTAAAATTACCAATCAAGATTCACTAATAGTACCCAAAACTTTAAGACAAAGGATTCGTGTCTAATCATACATGCAGTACTTTTCAGCTCCTTAGTTTGGTTTAGTGGCCCCTTTCCTCCTTTTTTAGGGGGTGGCCCCCTTCTTGTGAGGAGGCTGGCCCCTACTTTTTAAAGACTGGCCCTTCATAAGGAGGACAAAAAAAAGGTTTCACTTGGGTTGCGAAAAACCAACTAATGCTTGTATGGTGTCTATACTTAATTCTTTTATTATTTATAGACTCTGACTTTTTTAATTGAATTCTAATCTAGCGGCTAAAAATATCTAAATTCATAATCCATTTATCCCGTGACTGGTGTGCAGGGTGGGAACATGATCTACGTGCACCGCAAGACTGTCTACGAGAGTATCGGGCTCGAGTCCATCATTCTCGGCACCAAGAAAGGATTTCTGCCCATTAATTCCATCATCACAGACCTGGGATTTGATTTTTCACAGGTTTGAAAGTTTTTTTTTATGTAACAAAGCTACTCTATAACTCTTTAACTGTTATTCTGTTGATATTGCCACTAAATTACCAAGTGGTATCAATATAAATGAGGCAATTTAATATTAATATTTGAGTTTGCCATAAAAAAAATTCTGCAATGGAGTAAAAACTCCAAATGTGTTACATATTTGACAAAAAGACACTATATCATAACAACAACAGTATATTCCAAAGACAAACTAAATTACCTAAAAATTATAGAAGATACAAATATCTGATTTTGAACATATAAACAGAAAAAAATATAAAGTTTTATAAAATTCATATTGGGACAAATGCTAGACCAAAATATGCATGAAGCTTCTTCCAGTTATCTATGAACTTGAAAATAAATTTCAAAATTCAATCTTTGGCAAATCAAACAATCAAATTGGTCATAGAAGGATGTAATCATTTATTTTGTTGTCCCACTGCACTCTTAAATTCTATAAAATTCAATATATAGGTTTATCTACCTAACCAGCAGGAAGTATTCGCCTACATGTGGCTACCCTCCATCCTTCTGTTGTTGGAGGCCATGGACCCAATCATGGTTATGCTGCCCAAGCGTCTCGACTTCCTTGTGCAGATCTGCCAGGCAATAGAATCATCTGTTTGCAATGTGCTGGGGTCTGAGGGAACTTTGCTCGTTGATAAACAAAAGGTAATATTGATTTTTAGTGAAGATTCCTAGGACAAAATTGTGCATATACTTTACATCTAATTTTTTTCTGCTGGAATGCTTATAAAAACTTGAAATGAAGTGTGTTTCTGCAGAACGCGAGATGGACAATGGACATTGGATTGTAAATGTTATATTAAATTATATAACCTAGTCCCCAAAGTTTTTTTTAAAAATTAAACAAACCCACAGCGGTCTAAGGCCGGACATTTCGCCAAAAATCAACATTGGAATTCCTCAAAATTAATAATTTATTTTGAAAATATATACCCTATCTCATATGAAACCGAAGAGTTTTTGTCTTTTCAACTACTGGTTGATGAATTATGAACTTTGAAACATGAAGGTTCAGGATTATTTTCACGTCATGAATTTTTGCCTTTTGAATTTTCACCATCTTTGGAAAAAATATTTTTTTTCAGTGTTACATTGATACAATGAAGTTTCTTAACCTATTTATATTCATAATATTACATGATATATTAGGAAACTGGGGTTTTAGATTTTTTAAAAACTTTTTTATCCATTTTAAAGTTGTTTTTAAAAAAAAATTATGTCATTTCCTAAATATTTTTGCAAAAAATGTTGGCAATAATTTTCAGTTTTTTAAGTTTTTCACCAAAAACCGGGCCCCGCAACATACCAAACCATATATTATTCTTAATATACAGGTATAATGCCATAGTTTCATGTTTAGTTTAGGTTGTTGCAGGGCCCGGTTTCATTCAAAATTTTAACTTTAATTTTAGGGGCCAGACTCTAAAATTCCAATACAAGAAAAACATTTTTTATTTCCTCTGTTAATTTTAATTTCTGATGCATTTAAACTGCTCACAAAGAGCCTATGCTAGATTAAGAGACTTTCAGAGATTAAAAGTGAATGTTTTAATTTTCTTTAAAGGGGGGGGGGGGGAGGTTTAATGCATCCTTTTCGTAATCCATGCGCAAATGGCACTTAAAATTGGAATTTCCTTATTAAACTTGGCATGAGTATTCCTTAGTAGGCCTATTTTCCATAAATCAAACAAAAAGGGGGAAAAGTGATGGCTAACGGCTGGTGGCTCAGCCGTATAGCCTTTTTTTGCCAATTTCAGGGCAAATCCATTAGTTATTACGTAGGAAACAACTTCTTGAAATATAATTTTGCTTTTATTCATGTTAAATGTTACCAATAACCATTTTAAAAATTTCTTGTACCAGCCACTTAACGGCTAGAGAACCAGTTGAAAACGGCTGAGAGTGGCCAAGAGTATGATGTGTAGATAGGGCTTGTGTCGTGTCAAGGGGTAGGTTTTCATGGGTGCTGAGCTTAAAAATACTCTCAAAAATAGTGGGGGCTAAGTCATATGGCAGCTGGGTAACGGCTGCTGCTCAGCTGTTAGCCAATTTACAAGACTATTTAATGATATTTTAACATCAAATGTTTAGGTATAGTCCCTATCCTAACCTAAAATAACCTAACAAAAGCCATCTTAAAAATACGACGAATAGCCCCTTAAGGTGCGTTGCCACGAAATGGACTATTCCCAAATATTTCAGTAGAATTAAACTTCTTCAATTAATTTTCGTATTCTAATTAATTTTATTGTATATATTAATAACAAAATTTTACAATTTCTAGATTCAGCTATTAAACAGCTGAAAACATTAACTTCAAATTAGTTGTATCAAATGTATGTTGCACAAAGTTTGGTGATTGGGCATTTACCTTTATATAATCATTTCTACAGTAATGTTTATTAATGCTGCAAGGTTTTTAAACGTTTTATTGCTTAGAAACATCGAATTTAGGCTCTCTGCCACTTAAGAAAATAGTATGAAAATATGAAATTTTAGCAAAGTTTCAAAGTATTTTCTAGACCAGTTGGCTTTTGTTTTTCTTTTCTAAATGAGTATAAAAGTTGTATTGAGTAATAATAAGGCGCAGGCTTTTTATTTTGAACGATTCTATCAACTACAAGCTGATAAAATTGACTTTGAGTAGAGGTAGGTGAAATGTCCACCAAAATGCCAAAATAGACCACTGTGAAACCCTCTCAGGCATTGGCCTTGAATCTATGGAGTGGAGACTTTGGTTAAATATTGATGGGTGTTCGAGCAGTGTTCAAACTTTTACATTATTGTAATCTACAGAAGGAGTAGGTAGTTAGTTTATTGTGTTTTTCTCAAGATATTCTATTTTTGGCAAGATCTTTAAAAATAATTGTTTTTAGGTCCCTTGGATAACTAAAGATGGTCGGATCTTTTTTGAACGTGAGACAGTTTTTGGACTGTCCAAGTTAAATCAACTCTCTGAGTGGGTGGATCAGTTGAATGAGGCCGCGGCCTCCAGCTTTAAGGGAGATCAACAAGCAATATTGCAGGTATTTTTTTTGTTGGAATGAAGTGGCAAATAGCTGTGAATTTTCATCTAATAAAATATTATTGCCTTCAAATTTCTACCAGTCAATAATCTAAATAACCCTTACACCTATACAATTAAATTCATTTTATTTATTTAGATTCATGACCTTGTGTCCAGCAAAGGACTGGAGGTTGAACGAGACTTTGCTAGCTGGAATGGAGATGTGATTGGATACATTGGTCTACATGCTACTCTTTGCATTTTTGCTCAGGTGAGACTTTTTGCATTTTTAATTAGGTGAGACTCTTTGCATCTTTGCTTAGGTGAGACTTTTTTTTATTTTTGATCTGTTGAGACTCTTTGCAATTACAACTTTACTTAGGTTTTACTTTTGGATCTTCTTTAGGCGAGACTCTTTTTATCTTTGCTTAGGTCTTTGCCTTTGGCCCTTTATGCATCTTTGCTCAAGTAAGACTCTTTGCAGCTTTGCTTATGTAATACTCTGCATTTTGCTTAATTGAGACTCTTAGCAATTGCATTTATCTGTTTTGTCAGACTCTTTGTAATATTTATTTGTAATTATAATTGTAGGAGGGAGATTACACTCGCAGCCGAGATGCTCACAACCTGACTCTTAGGGACACACTGTCAGCCATCTCTAGCTTTGAACCAAAGCTCAGAAGTCACATTAGGTAAGATAGATTAGACAATGAACGATTAATTCAGCTAAATCCTCTATAATGATGAAGTAATATCGGCAGAGTTTTTGAGCCAACAAATAAGATAACGTGGATTTAAAATTTTCTAATATTGATTACCTAGGTCAGGCCTAGCTATTGTAACAATCAATTCTACAAAAAAAATCACGAAACCTTTAGAAGTTAGCTCGAGATGTGTGTGTGTGTGTAGCCATTTCATCGGTCTGGTTCAGGGTTGCCATCTAGCTGTAGAAATCTTGCTACTTTTCTCGGTTTTTTCCAAAGGTCGATAGGATTCAGATCTGTAGGGTTGGAGTTGCAGTTGAAAAGGTGGGGGACATCATGAGGGGAAACTTGACAAGCTGGGCATTTGTTGTCAATTTCTTCGTTGATACGGTGATTGCAGTCATTCACTTTAGTGCTAAAACCAGATCTGAGTTGGGACAGAGAACAGCGGGCCTTTCTAGTTGTTTTTTCATATAACTGAAAAGTGGTGTTGTAGGAAAATTTCCCTTTAGAATTTCATTCCCTTTTCCCTGACCTAGGTATTTTGACAACTTAAAAATGTTTATTTTAATGTTTAGGATGTCTCATTTTCGAATGTGCTTTATCAACAAAATTCTTTGCGAATTTTTAAGAAGCCTACAGGTAACTTTTTAAATCTATAGGTTTAATAGTTATTTATCATATTTTCGTAATATTGTGAATGCTAGAAAGGATATTAAAATTATTTCAACAATTTTGGTCATGTGATCAAAATTTGAATTTTCCTTCTACTATTGCCCCCTCTGGGGGCGAAGTAGGTGGAAATTTAAATTTTTGTCACTTGACCTTAATATTGGTGAAATAATTTTGAATGACCTTTCTTGTATAAGCAATATTAATAAAATATGATACTTGGTTTTGTCTCATTCTCTATCTTTTTCTTAAATTCAAAAAAGTCTATCAAAAAATTTACATCATCTAAGGGTGAACAATAAATATCTCTGTCTATTTTTCTCTATATTTCTTCCCCCTCCCCCCTCCCTCACTTTTCTGTCTATTTCCTTCTCTCTCTCCTCCTCTTTTGTACGTTCATTTATACAATAGAGATAACCTAGAGACAGCACAAGGGAAATTTGTTTACATTATGTATCAGCTATAAATTGTTGAATATCTTAGGTTAAAGCTTTCCTTGGGTGAAATATTTGAAGAAAATATTTCTTCCATCGTATAATGTGAAGCGTATGACACAACATATAATAAGTTAGTTAAAAATAATTTAATTTCTTATAATAAAGTTATCTTTCTAAAAATTATATCATTGCAAAATTTAGTTGCAAATAATGTTGCCTATAGGGCTGTATTTCATATACAACAAAAAGTGAACAAAGGTTTCTTTTTAAGAAAAAAATGGGGTCAGATTGACCATCTATGTCTAATGTTTATACCCAAATCAAATATTAAATTATAACAATGTACAGTAGAGTGGATCAATTTTGGACATTGAATTTGTAATCAACATCTACAGTTTAAACGTCATATAAGAAACCTAAATATAAAAAATTGATTTTGTCCTTGAGGGGAAATGGGGGGAAGGTGTTTCCATGCATTAAAAATTTTAGAAGTTTATTCTGGAGGTGCAACTTTTTTTCTTTCAAAGTATTGCTTTATGCATCTTTTTGAATTTGTCTTGTTGATTAATATAAGAATATCAAATTGGTTTTAAAAAATATTCATCCAAGCATGAAAAATCTTAAATTAAATGTAAAATCTCTTGGTTTTTAAATTTATTTATGGATTTTTCTTGCTAGGATCAATAGTTTTAAAAACAGATTTTTTATTCTTATTCTACTCTTCAAGACAAAATTGGGAAGGTGCATAAAGCTATACTTTGAAAGAAAAATAATTGCCCCCCCCCCAAAAAAAAAAAAAAAATTCTCCCCACAAGTGTCTTTCTAAAAGTTTACATGCATCAGCGAGCCTCCCCATTATTAAAAATATTTTCTTTTCATTTTTTGGTCTCTTATATGATGTTCAGACAGAAAGTGTATGTAGCACATTTAAAATTAGAAAATCATTGAAAATCAAGCCACTCTAATGTACAGCATTTATTTCTTCAATTCCACAGTACAAAATTATTCCTGTATTTAAATTTAACATATCATATAGGAAAAAATATTCTTGTATTTAAAATTAAAAATCATGTTGGAATTTTTTATACAACTTTTAAATTTTTTAATAATGTACAGCAAATTATTTCTTTTTTATCTCATGTTTTGAAATTTATAAGATAGTTAGAATAAATTACAGAAATAATGAAAGATTTAAAGAAGAGAGCGTCAGGGGGGGGGTCGAGGGGGGTTTCCCCCCTCAGGAGAGGGGGGGTTGAGGGGGGTCTCCCCCCTCAGAAAAAGCTTGGGCTTAAATCTTCAACAAATAAAGAAAACAAAATTATTTTAAAAATTTCTTTTTTATGTTAAATATTATTATTTTTGTGACACTTGATTTTGAATGACAAAAAATGTTGAAATAAATATTACCCACTGTATGAAATGTTAAATTAGAAATCAATAATGATGTTGGAAAATTTATTCTCATTTTATACTCTGAAAAAAAGGAATTGACAAAAAATAATAATTTTTATTCCAAACTTTTAAAACAGCATGCCTATTTCTTATTGGTTGACACTCGAATTAAAATAAAATAATGAATATTATTTCAAGACCTGAAATAAATTTGAAATAAATAATTTTCTTTCCCCTATATTTTTTATTCCAAAATGCCAAGAATTAATTTTGAAATAAAATAATTTTCTTTCCAATATTTTTATTCCTTTTTCTTATTGGACGTCATTTTATGTCCAATGAGAGACTAGTGTTTAAATATTTTAAAGCTTTTTACAGCATTTATTTTGAATATGATAATCACAACATTCTCACATTAAATGTGATAAATATTATACGATTATTTTCGATTTCAATCTCATCAGTAAAATTAGGTGGAACAAGTTTACTTAAAACCAAATGAAACATGCTAAGAAAAAGTTGTAAAAATATAGACAGGGATCTTATAGGTCGTTTATATGTAAATTTTATTGGGGGGAATTAACATATAAACATTATATTTTAAAATCAAACGGGTTCTTTCTCTCTAAGTATATGTCAAGTACTGAAATCCCCTCTCACCTGCGGTGCTCTAACCCTGTGGGGATACAAGTACCAAATATAACCTAACCCAACCTGACCTAAAGTAATTAACAAACAAACGAATACAACCCTTACATTTTCAGTTTATTAAAAAAATTAAATTTAGGAGTTTTTTTCTCGAACATGTTGATATTCCAAGTGAACTATTTGGACAACAAACTGACACCTGATTTTCTTCTAAAACTCTTCTAGTCTATCTAAGTGTCCATCTTCCTATCTATCTATCTTTTAGGAGCAAGGTGGAGGCCTAGAGATGGATACTGAGCAAGAAGAGAGTGGACTCGAGCTTGACAACCAGTCAGAGGATGAACTCACACCCGCCAGAAAACCTGCCAGGAATTTATACAACACAGAATAATAGCATAAAACCTTCTTATGTGAAGCACCCTAAAAAGGAGAACTCATTATCGGTTAAGTGATAAGCTAGATGTTAACAGACAATCTTGATGACCTTAATATTTTATAATATATAAGCGGCTACGCCCCTGAAGGCCTATAGGGGCATTAGAGGGAAAGGTGGTTAGGGGGAAAGTCACCCACCACTTATAAAAGTTTTAAAATTTGTGTTTTGGGACTGGGTTAGGTTTAACATTCCCTGGACCTATAAGATTCTTTATTATAAAATAAGAACCATATCGGTTCAGTGGTTAGCAAGATTCTTATCTACAAACAGACACACATATATAAGGATAATATAATATTGGCTTCTTATAGCTGCGTTACGTGGTGAAATCATTGTCCTTGTTCTATCAACTGAAATATAGCAGTTTAGAAAAATGAAATGCTGTAATGTATAACTATCTGTATTAGCAGCCAAGAAACTGAGGGTGGCAACAGCAAGCAGGAAGAAGAGGGAATGGACATTGATGACAATGAAGGGGATGATACTAAGGATGGTGGTGGGGATATGATTTCTGAAGATAATGAGAGATTGCAGAGGATCAGAGCAGATCTTGTGTCCCTCACTGGTAGGCTTTTATTTTTATTAGAATTAGGGAGGCACAGTGGGATCTTTTGAAAAAAATCGGGACATCTAAAAAATCTAAAATCGACTTTTATCTATCCTAAAAAAGGTAGTGAAAAATTTCTTTTCAGTTTTGATGATTTTCCAGATTTTTTTACACAATTTTTTCAAGGCAACAAAAAATACATTTATGTTCATCTTATGAAAAAAAAAATTTATTGAGGTACTTTTCAGATACCTGTACCAATGTCTAATTAAAGAAAAATTTAAAAAATTATTTTTTTGGTGGTGTAAATTGACATTTTGTGAGAAAATTTCACCAAAAATATTAAGATTTTTAACCCCAAAAAATCAGTTTTCTCCATTTTACCCAAAAACGGACAGGAGGCCCCGGGTTTTGCAATAATAATATCAATATACAACATGTATTGTGTATAAAACAGTTTTCACAACCTGGGGCCTCTTGTCCGTTTTTGAGTAATTGAGCATTTTACATTGCATGGTTTGAACAATTTCGTTCTTGTTAATTTCAAATTTTCCCCCGTTAGAGGGGGAAGGAGTCATTTTAGAGCCCAAAGTCATCATCTTCAATATTTACAAACTTATTAAGGCGGATCTTTCTTGACTTATGCATCATTTGCCTCTGGCGAACCGTTTCGCCGTTATTTGCCGCCGTTGGCGTGATTTTTAACGGTTTTTGCCGTTCTCGCTGTTTTAATGGACATTTAAGGGATAAAGGAGTCGTTAAATAAAGATGACTTAAAAATACTTTTATTTTAGCAATTAAAGGGGGGGGGGGAAATGTGGTGACTCGTGCCACGACATACATGTATGTATGTACACCCAAGAATAATAAATCTAATCTAATCTAATCTACCAGCAATTTTATTTTGGGTGCTACTCCCTTAGTTTTAGAGATAATTGGGTGAAATCTTTTGGGCTGGGTCACTAATTACCCCAACTAGAGGTATCTTTCAAAAAAAACGGCGGCGGGTCCGCCGCTCCCGCCGTTCGCCGCCATTTTCCGCCGCCGCCAAAAAAAATTTTTTTATTGCATTTCTCGCCGAATTAGGCAATTTGGAATCATTTGAGACCATGTTATTTTTTTCAAAAATTTTTCCCCTTATAACCAACCCTGCAGGGGGACTCATTTTTTTTCAAATTCTCGTTTATTAAGGTATATCTTAAATTCAGTGCCTCTCCTAAGCTTTTAAAGATATTGAGACAAAACCTTTTGAGGTAAATCAGTAAAAAATATTTGAATAAAAAATGGCGGCGGTACCGCCGCTCCCGCCGT
The DNA here is from genome assembly GCF_053477335.1 of Acartia tonsa. Classification (NCBI taxonomy): domain Eukaryota; kingdom Metazoa; phylum Arthropoda; class Copepoda; order Calanoida; family Acartiidae; genus Acartia; species Acartia tonsa. Next base: position 36,414,164 of record NC_137268.1, on the reverse strand, counting down.
CCACCACCATTTTCCGCCGCCGCCGCCAAAATTTTTTTTATTGCATTTCTCGCCGAATTAGGCAATTTGGAATCATTTGAGACCATGTTATTTTTTTCAAAAATTTTTCCCCTTATAACCAACCCTGCAGGGGGACTCATTTTTTTTCAAATTCTCGTTTATTAAGGTATATCTTAAATTCAGTGCCTCTCCTAAGCTTTTAAAGATATTGAAACAAAATCTTTTGAGGTAGATCAGCAAAAAAATATTTGAATAAAAAATGGCGGCGATACCGCCGCTCCCGCCATCCACCGCCATTTTCCGCCGCCCACAGGACGGCTTGTAAGGGGAAAAATTTTTGAAAAAAATAATATGGTCTCAAATGATTCCAAATTGCCTAATTCGGCGAGAAATGCAATAAAAAAAATTTTGGCGGCGGCGGCGGAAAATGGCGGTGGACGGCGGGAGCGGCGGTATCGCCGCCATTTTTTATTCAAATATTTTTTACTGATCTAACTCAAAAGGTTTTGTCTCAATATCTTTAAAAGCTTAGGAGAGGCACTGAATTTAAGATTTACCTTGATAAACGAGAATTTGAAAAAAATGACCAAGACCCCCCGCAGGGTTGGTTATAAGGGGAAAAATTTTTGAAAAAAATAACATGGTCTCAAATGATTCCAAATTGCCTAATTCGGCGAGAAATGCAATAAAAAAAATTTTGGCGGCGGCGGCGGAAAATGGCGGTGGACGGCGGGAGCGGCGGTATCGCCGCCATTTTTTATTCAAATATTTTTTACTGATCTAACTCAAAAGGTTTTGTCTCAATATCTTTAAAAGCTTAGGAGAGGCACTGAATTTAAGATTTACCTTGATAAACGAGAATTTGAAAAAAATGACTAAGACCCCCCGCAGGGTTGGTTATAAGGGGAAAAATTTTTGAAAAAAATAACATGGTCTCAAATGATTCCAAATTGCCTAATTCGGCGAGAAATGCAATAAAAAAAATTTTGGCGGCGGCGGCGGAAAATGGCGGTGGACGGCGGGAGCGGCGGTATCGCCGCCATTTTTTATTCAAATATTTTTTACTGATCTAACTCAAAAGGTTTTGTCTCAATATCTTTAAAAGCTTAGGAGAGGCACTGAATTTAAGATTTACCTTGATAAACGAGAATTTGAAAAAAATGACTAAGTCCCCCCGCAGGGTTGGTTATAAGGGGAAAAATTTTTGAAAAAAATAACATGGTCTCAAATGATTCCAAATTGCCTAATTCGGCGAGAAATGCAATAAAAAAAAATTTTTTGGCGGCGGCGGAAAATGGCGGCGAACGGCGGGAGCGGCGGACCCGCCGCCGTTTTTTTTGAAAGATACCTCTAGTTGGGGTAATTAGTGACCCAGCCCAAAAGATTTCACCCAATTATCTCTAAAACTAAGGGAGTAGCACCCAAAATAAAATTGCTGGTATGTCGTGGCACGAGTCACCACATTTTCCCCCCCCCCTTTGCTAAATTTCATGTGTTCTAAAAATATTTGTGGTTCTAACTGGTTTTGGTCCAGCAGAAATTCAAATTTGGAGATTAATTATAATGTTGCAAAAACATTATATACGCATCAGAGAGAGAGAGAGAAATATACGTTTGAGAGAGAATATAATTTAAGTAATTATGCTTATATTCTTATACAAACTTTAAATGAAGATAGCTAGACCTAGAATAAAGGTATTAACACAAAATCAAAAGTGTTTTGAAAATTATGTTATTGTTGTTTATATCTGTAAAAAAAATATTTGAAAACATGCCTTATAAGTGTCCTATTTTACTTATACTGGACCTACCTAAAAATGCCGGGACTCGAAATGGGTGCACCTGACGCTATATTCTTGTTCACAAACATTGTTTGCATTGAAGAAATATTTACATAGACGTTGATTTTGTTAAAATATTCCTATCCTAACTAAAGTTATGAAGTTTTATAGATTTTTTAAAAATAGGGTAGCTTCGCTCCTCCAAAACAGCAAGACGTACTTACCAAATGCACATTAGAAGTTAACAGAGGCAAAATTTAAGTTATTTCCGAGTTAAAGCAAAAGAAATTACATCATTTCTTCAAATACAAGCTTATTTATTGAAGTTTACTTTTGTCTACTCTAAATGTCCCGTTTTTTGGCAAAAGATCCCACTGTGGGAGGGATGGGGACATTGAACTGAAAAATAGTTCCCAAAATTAAAAAAAATATTTTCCTTTTCATAGGCTTTAGTTTAAAGATTCTTTTTAAATCTTGATTGGTTTGTACAAACTAGCAGTTTTAAAACTTTCTCGCCAATAAATTATATACCTATACAAAGTCAATTTATTGATACATTAATTTATCCTTCATTGCTTTATCCCTTAAGATTCCTGTCCTATGATCTGATGATTTGGCATATTTTTTACACGAAGCAACTCTAAGTCGTATGATCTTGGTATGTCAGAATAAACCATCCTGTTTAAAAAAAATTACTCAGTTCTTGTTTAGACATCTATGTAAATAACATTGAAGACATTGTTTAATGTTCGTTTCTATGATTTATTGAGCTTTGCATTTATGGATGTTGTCATCCTTGTTTTTAAAAATATAGTAAAACAATCTATTTAAGGTGGTAAGATCGGAGGAACCATCGGGGACTGGGAGTTGGTTAGTATCGAGCCTGTGACCCACCTGTCCGTGCGGGCTGGGTATGGAGCCGCTAGAAAGCTGTCCTTCATGCAGTCAGGAACATTTACTTATTTTTTCTAGGCCTAAGCTTTTATTCAATTTTTCTAAAAATTTTAATGTAAGGTTAAATTGGTAATATAAAACATAAATAACTTTACAATACTGAAATTAAAAGAAACTTCATTTTGATTAACTAAAGATTGACACGTTAAAAGATAACTCTTTCTGCCTCCAAGGATAACTTAGACCAAAACCACAAAATTTAATTTTTTTTTTACAAAACTTCACAAGAAATTATCTAAATTATGAATACCAAGTTACATTTACATAGTCAGGGGTTGTCCTTTAATCGTTCAATTTTTATAAAATAGACACCTAACTATGTTTTTAATACTGTTTTAAAACATTCCAGCACCTTCAACAAAAAACTGATGTAAACTTGATTATTATAAAATAGCGGGATATTATGAACAGCAAATTTGGCGGGAAAATAATGTAAATTGTACACAGATGTGGCGGCCATTTTGAAGTACGACCTGTACATCTCTGGAGATTTCTGTGAACTCTGCATCAATGATCATAAGATTCAGGGATGGATATTGTAAAATATATGTTTAGGACTGTGACTGGCGTCGTTACTTCATTTATAGGCTTAAAACCTTTGGGGACTTTTATCAAATATTTATTACCTAAGTGTACAATTTTTTATTAATAATAAATAATTTTAGTCTACAGAGGTAATTTTGTTTACCTACAGAAATTTGAGGGCAGACTAATTTATCCTTAATTGTCTTACGTTAAATCGTTTCTAAAAAGACAGTCCATCAACTTTTGGTACACATAGATAGACTGATACAACGACGTGTTATTTTAATTTGTATATTATAATATCCGACTCCGCAGGGCAATACTGTAAAGGATATAGTATCAAGAACAAGTCAAGATGGAGGTTTAAGCTTACTGTATCAGCTTATTAGTCTCAGGTAAAGAAAAAAATGTCTTGAGATGGATTAAACTATTTTTTTGTCCCCCACTAGTTGGAATACAGAGCTCCTTGACACCATAGAACAAGTTTTCGATAAGGTAATAAAAAAGGAAGAAAGGTATTACACAAAAGTTCAAAAGTTAGATTATATATTATTACTAGCAGATGCGCACTTCGAAGGGGTAGGAAAGGACGTAAAAATAGCCCAAAACAATGTAAAGCCACCCTAAAATGTAGAATTCAATCAGTTCAGAAATCTTGAGCTACAGGCAAAAACAACCTTACTGGATTATTGTAATATTTTAGGCCTTGTTTTGGATCATTTGGACCTGAGGTTGTCGAAACGGTCAGCCAAGCCTTGGAACTTTCTGGACAAGATAGCAAGTATCATTTCACTGTGGATACTAACTTTATAGGTAAGATAGATAGTAGGACATTAAGATAGATAAAGGGGTAGTTTCACGAAATGCATTTGGACTTAATTTAGTGAACCGCATATTTTTTGCTAGTTAATGGGTTAAAATATAGTTATATGGCATATATTTGAAAGAATTTCAATTTTATACCACGTAGTTTTTAAAATATCAAGACTTAAAAATCGTCTTTTTGTGATATATGCAATTTAAAAAGACAATTTTCAAGTCTTGATATTTTAAAAACTACGTGGTAGAAAATTGAAATTCTTTCAAATATATGCCATATAAATGTAGTTTAACCAATTCACCAGGAAAAAATAAGCGGTTCATTAAATTAAGTTCAAATGCCTTTCGTGAAACTACCCCTTTGGTGAGGATAGTAAATGTTGTTAGCCAATCTTTAATTTTTATTTTTCTGCAGATATATCCTTTGGCGTTCTTCTCTTTTTTTATATTTTTTTCTAGAGTTCATAGTTCTGGGGGGGGGGGGGATTTCTAAGAGGATATTTCCTATCTTTTTTATTTTATAAACCTAAAAACCACCAAAGCAGTGGTCCACAAAATTTTTTTTTGTGTATATTTCCTGATATTTTCAACTTTTTTGGGGGGGAGGGGGGGGGGCTTAAAAAATACTCTCCTATAGATCCATGCAGGATAGATGTCCATCTCCCAGTGTAAGTGTGTTAGTCATCATATTTTGCGTATATTTAATTTGACTTTTTTCTTCAAATTTTCAATTATTTTAGCTTGTAAGTTTCTTATTATAATTTTAGCTTTTATGTGCATTTTGAATGTCTGTACACGAAATGACAATAATCTTTTTTGTTTCACAAAAGCATAATTTAAAAAAAACCTAAACTTGTAATTAAGGTACAAGCAGTCAGGGAAGAACGTATGCTGGAACTGTGCGGTCTCTGGACTGTGTATTTCTAGCGCAAAGCCGCGTGGCTGACAGGTATGATCATACATTTGTTTTAGATTTGTGGAAAATTCGGAAGAGGGTACAATGTACTTTAAATCTTAATAGTTCCCATAGTTCTATAACCCAAACCATATTATTATAACATTCATTACCCTGAAAAGTTTTTTTTAATCATTCGTTGGGATGGGTTTACGTCAGATTTTGTTTTATTTTATTTTTGTGAATTTATTACATTTTTCATCAAAAATGTAGCCAGCGTTACATTATTTAGAATATTTTACAGTTAAATTTTTATCTAGATGTACTGCTTGTACGAAACTGGATTCCCTGGTGATAAACCGGAGCCTTCTCTCTGGAGAGGCTGGAATTCAGCTTGCAAACTCAGACAGGTTAGCACGCATTTCAGGATTTGTCTAACGCTTTTAGGGGAAATGTGTTAATCTCGGTAAACTTTTTTTAGAACCAAACTTTTGATAAAATAAGAACTTGTCCTTAGACAGCTTGAGTCAAAACGGCTGAAAATTAATAGGCGATTATCAGCCGGCTATAGCCACCGTTTTATCCCATACGGACAGACAGACATATGTATTTGAGCTACGCATACTAACATTATACTTTTAAAATAATAACTACATTGATTATTTTGCAATATCTTAAGTTTCTCTTTAGATAAACAACTAAAAACTCAAACTATTTAGTGAAACTGAAACTGGAAAGGTGAATACCTCGAAGCCCAGCCACCAATCTGTCTGGAAGCTGGATACTACTGATGAGCAAGGCTGCAGCTTCTTGTGTCCACAGGTATAAGCAATTTCGCTCGTTTTTGTTAATTTGATACCGCGTAAAAATGTGGACAATTTTATTATCGTCTTCGATTATTAAGTTTTATTATTGATAAATAAGGATCCTCCTTTAGTTAAGTTATAAACAAGTTCCATATTAAAATGGCTCTTACTGAATTTAGATTTATTTATTGAACTTATTTTATTTTTCTTATTTAGAATAAATTAGGTATAGATATAGGGAAATTGTATCGGTTGAAAATGTCATTACTTTTGATTTTTTATATGATTGAATCATGTGACTAAAAAAATCTGTTAGATATTTGTTTACAATTGTCTGATTGATCATCTAGGTAATACATCTCTTGTATTTAGGTTCAGACATTCAACTGTTCGTTGCCACATGCTTTCGATGGGTCAGCTCAGGCCACTACAGTTGTTCATCATAGAGTTGAGATATCGGATACTTTGAAAGTTAAGGTAGGTCTTAAAGATTAGGGACCAACCAATCATAAATCAATAATGTTAATGAGACATCAGACAACAAATACCATAATGTGGTTTAAAAACCTTGGGTACCGGTGTAATTTAAAGTTCTTGAAAAATAAGACTTTGTCTAAATTTTAAAAAATCTTTCTTTTTCAGCTTGAGCTGTGTGGAAAACTGGTAACCAGGGACTTTCCCCAATTTGCAGCTGATCATCAACTTGGTCCTCTGCTTGACAGGGTGGCCGGACTACGTCTGTGTGTTGGCTACCCTGCTCATAGACTTATGAAACAAGCAAGGTATGTATTTTATATCTATCTATCTTCACCTGCTTGAATAATAGTATTAGGACTACGTCTCTGTGTTGGCTACCCTGCCCATAGACTTATGAAACAAGCAAGGTATATATTTTATATCTATCTATATTCACCTGCTTGACATAGTAGAAGGACAACGTCTGTGTGTTGGCTACCCTGCCCATACACTTATGAAACAAGCAAGGTATATATTTTATATCTAGCTATCTATCTATACTCACCTGCTTGACATAGTAGCAGGACTACATATGTGTGTTGGTGGTATATATTTTATATCTATCTATCTTTCTATATTCACCTGCTTGACATAGTAGAAGGACTACGTCTGTGTGTTGGCTACCCTGCCCATAGACTTATGAAACAAGCAAAGTATATATTTAAATATATTTATCTTCACCTGCTGGGCATAGCAGCAGGACTACGTCTGTGTGTTGGCTACCCTGCCCATAGACTTATGAAACAAGCAAGGTATATATTTTATATCTAGCTATCTATCTATATTCACCTGCTTGACATAGTAGCAGGACTACATCTGTGTGTTGGTGGTATATATTTTATATCTATCTAACTATCTATATTCAACTGCTTGACATAGTAGAAGGACAACGTTTGTGTGTTGGCTACCCTGCTCATAGACTTATGAAACAAGCAAGGTATTTTATTTTATATCTAGCTATCTATCTTCACCTGCTTGACATAGTAGAAGGACTAATTCTGTGTGTTGGCTACCCTGCCCATAGACTTATGAAAAAAGCAAGGTATATATTTTATATCTAGCTATCTATCTATATTCACCTGCTTGACATAGTAGCAGGACTACATCTGTGTGTTGGTGGTATATATTTTATATCTATCTAACTATCTATATTCAACTGCTTGACATAGTAGAAGGACAACGTTTGTGTGTTGGCTACCCTGCCCATAGACTTATGAAACAAGCAAGGTATTTTATTTTATATCTATCTATATTCACCTGCTTGACATAGTAGAAGGACAACGTTTGTGTGTTGGCTACCCTGCCCATAGACTTATGAAACAAGCAAGGTATTTTATTTTATATCTATCTATATTCACCTGCTTGACATAGTAGAAGGACTAATTCTGTGTGTTGGCTACCCTGCCCATAGACTTATGAAACAAGCAAGGTATTTTATTATATATCTATCTATATTCACCTGCTTGACATAGTAGAAGGACTAATTCTGTGTGTTGGCTACCCTGCCCATAGACTTATGAAACAAGCAAGGTATTTTATTTTATATCTATCTATATTCACCTGCTTGACATAGTAGAAGGACTAATTCTGTGTGTTGGCTACCCTGCCCATAGACTTATGAAACAAGCAAGGTATTTTATTTTATATCTATCTATATTCACCTGCTTGACATAGTAGAAGGACTACGTCTGTGTGTTGGCTACCCTGCTCATAGACTTATGAAACAAGCAAGGAATTTTATTTTTTATCTATCTATCTATCTATATTCACCTGCTTGACAGAGTAGCAGTACTGCGTCTGTGTGTTGGCTACCCGGCCCATGAAACAAGCGATATATATATAATATTTATTATAGCGTAGCTTTCTATAATTAGGGTCAGTCCGTCCGTAACGGATAGCTTGTCCTATTTATTTTAAATGTTCCATGATAAGTCCTTAAATAGATAGGAATGAATTGGAAAGCATAGCAACTATATAATCGTTACCAGAAGGTCAATACATCCACTAAAAGCATTTTTTTTTAGCTTTTTAACACAATTTTTGGTGTTTTATAAATATCCTATACATCTCATGGTTAAATAATTATTCCTAGGATAACAAGGTACAATCTCTATCTTAAGTTTTTACTTTTCAATGGAATAGTTATTTCTATATCCACTATCGAATGAATACGAGAAAACTGTTTATTGTACAACTGTATTTTTGTTTAGATATATATTGAACCATGTCGGGCGCATGATTCCAGAAATGAGAAAGTTGTTCAAGCACTATAGTGTAGATGAAGATTTTGTTTACAGGTAACTAGCTAGCTTTATTTCTGGCCATATTACAATCAGGAATCTAAAGGGATAAGACAATTGCCGATAAATTGATGTACATCCAAAATGAGGATACACAAATTATCCCTTCTAGAGATAAAATTTTTTGAAACGTTTGGTCGCTCAATTTAATGAGCCAACTAATCACAATTCAATAAAAATCCCTTTTGAATCCAAAACTGAAAGTCTAGGTAACTCCACTAAAAAAAAGAGTTACAGCACTGAAATTTGACATGAAAGTTGCTTTAAAGAGGTACAATGTGGAACTGTCGTTTCCCGCCAAATTAAACAATTAATTTTGATATTATCATTGAGGATTAAAATAAACATTTTATCGTCTAATGACTTATCCCTTAAGATTAAGATCCCTGACTAACTCTTCATTTTATATCTAGGATTGGTGGAGAGGAAGAAATTGGAACAATTCGCTCTACCAAATGTAAAATTGAGTCAGAAGTTGGATCCGACATTTGCGCTGCCTGCCGCACACTTCAACAACCAATAGAATTTCAGTAATTTCCCATCAGCCAATGGGTTGTCAGTGTTTTCCCGCCAGGAAAATTCGACAAATCAATCAACCAATAATGGCCAAGAGTGTACTCTGGCCAATAGAAACTGAGCATATGATTATTTCCAACCAATCAAAATTTAGCATCGTTCAGTCAAACAATAAGGTTTCATCAGTGTATTATATTCTATTGAAATATAAAAAACCTAAACGATAAAAATCATCGAAAATTTAAGAAATCCAAGCAATTTGAAGAAAATATCAATTGCAAAACTTAAAGAATTAATTATTGAAATTTTGAAGTCAAAGTAAAAAAATCAAAGTTATCTTTTCCTTTTCTCACTTAAAGAATCTCCTCTTTTTGATCTCCTTTAAAATGTACCTAGGTACCCAATACCTCCAATCAAACACCAAACAAAAAAATAAAAATTGGCTTTCAAAATAAGAGAAATGATAAAAAAAATCCATGAAAATAACTTTATCCAATGTTTAAAGGTAACCAGATCAATCCTATGAGATGAAATACAGCCAGAAGAAATATTTCATGAATTTACAATTAATGATAATTATAATCTGATTATGTATTGTAATATCATTTGTTATTATCTAAGTGACACTGAAAAAGACGCTCATTAAAAAGTGATTAAATATGAAAAAAAGCTCAAAACTAAAGTGAAAAAAATAAGAATCTTCTGAGATTTTTACATAATATATGTACCCAAAGTTTTTTAGAGGTACCAAAAAGTGATTATTTTCATAGACAACGTATGTAATAGATATATTATATGCTAAATGATTGAAAATAATGTATTCTGAAACATGATTTGGATCAAGTCAAGATGAGTATGCCAATAGCCTGTTTTGGCACACGCTACTTGACTTGGGGGAATATTGGCATACTCTACTTGACTAGGGGGAATATTGGCATACTCTACTTGACTAGGGGGAATATTGGCACACTCTGCTTTACTTGGCGTAATATTGGCATACTCTGCTTTACTTGTCAAGATTTGCTTTTTCTAAAATTTTGAAATAATTTATGTATACATATTATATATACTAGCGGCTCCACCCCTGCCCCCCCCCCCCTCGATGTCTCTAGGGGCATTTGAGGGAAGGAGAGAGCTGAAAATCTCCTTTACGTTTAAGTTTTAAAAAGAAAAACTATTGTAACAAAATCATGGTATTTTGAAGGACCAATAAGAAGCTTCATTGAAAGAAGAACCAAAACAGTCCATCGATTAGTGAGATCTTTTATTTTGAAATTTTAATGGTTTAGGCTAATTTTCGTAACTTTTCTACTACTTGGAATAAAGAGCTCCTAGATGCTAGGGACACAACTGCTAGTTTATATATTTTACGTGCATAAAGTAGTAAATTTGTAGGTTGAATTATTATAATATAAATCGGAAAATATGTTAAATTCATCTTTTTGTTCGATAAACTATTGGCATACTATGCTTTACTTGATGAAATATTTGCATATTATGTTTTACTTGGGGGAATATTGGCATACTCTACTTGACTAGGGGGAATATTGGCACGCTCTGTTTTACTTGTTGCCATTGGCACACTCAGCTTGACTTGATCCCATGATTTTAATTACTTTATTCCTAAATTCACTAGTGATAAAAAATAAACTTAAAGCTTTTTTCATTAATAGATCTTTTTTTATAAGACATCTTTCTTCTGAGTAAAGGCTTGAAAAAGATCATAAAATCATGAAAATAAAACTGTGCTTTTTAGATGTCACACAAATACGACGGTGATTAATTCATATACAACAAAATCATTATCTTAATATCTATATTAAATTTAAATAACAGAAATGTTTGTTATTAAAAATGCTTAGATGAAGATAAAGTTGTGTATATGAAAGAACAAAAAATTGATTGGAAATTATAATTTCCAATCTTGATGAAATTTTGTCCCCTCTTTGGCTTTGTGAGGAGAAAGAAGGAAGAAAAAGAAAATTCAACAATCTTAATGAATTGATGATATCAAAAACAGGATTAACTGAATATGTTTTAATTATGTTTGTGTTATTGTGTAATGTATTTTTAAACTTGTATTCATACTTAATATTCGCACTAATACTGTAGTTTTTATGCTTATTTTTGATTCATAGCCAGCTAGCTAAAAATTAGGTAGATATCATGAAAAAAAAAAAGATTAACTACCTAGGTAATTTTTACAGGATTTGTTCTTTTGAATACCTAGAAACATTAAAGGGGGGAGGCGGATGTGCCACTTTTTGAAACCAAAACCAAAAGTCAACAAAGAAACTCATCTAAAAAAAGAGTTACAGGTCTGAGATTTTGCATGGCAGTTGCTTTATAGGGGTACAATATGGAAGTGTGAAGAAACGGCGGTGGAACCGCCGAAAACCGGCGTTTCCCGCCGAATTTTTTTTTGCCTTTTCTCGGCGGTTTTCGGCGGTTGCGCCGCCGTTTCTTTACAGTTCCATATTGTACCCCTATTAAGCAACTGCCATGCAAAATCTCAGACCTGTAACTCTTTTTTTAGTTGAGTTCCTTTGACTTTTAGTTTTGGTTTCAAAAAGTGGCACATCCGCCTCCCCCCTTTTAATGAAGGGGATATGTAGGTTACACTGGTCCACATTCTACAACATCTTTTTATTCGTTGCTTTAAAAACTTTGGATATAAGAAGTATCCAATCTTGATAGTGTTGTAAAAATCTTCATTGTTCAAACTTTTCCAACAATAATTTTAACCTGTAAATTTGTTTATTGCAAATTTGGGTTGACATCAATTTATTGTCCATTGTCTTATCCCATAAGATTTCTATTTTATCTTTATTTTTCTTTGTGAACTCTTATCTGAATTCTAACTAGTTAGCTAAGAATAAAATCTAGATAAGCAGTAACAATAATGTTTGTGATCGTTGTGAGGTCATTGTATACCTATAATACTATACCTGATTCTTTCTGCTTCCAGCACCCAAGGTTTTCCCAGATTTTATGTGCAATTAGTTTTTTCTTGTAGTTATTATGGTAGGGATAAATATTTTAGAAAACAAATATAGTTTTATCCAGGGACAACAGTGCATGGTACATACAATCGAAATTTCAAAACGTACCACAACCAGTTTAAGAACTTTATTAATTTGTTAATATAAATATTTTTCGCTTTGCAGAAAAGTTAGAGGCAAAAGAGGTTTTCTTAAGATGCACTTTGCACCTGTTGTTCCCCTAAAGTTGAGGAATTCTTTCATTTGTTTTTCTGAGTGTTTTTCCCGCCCTGGTGGTAGTATTTAAGACTCGAGTCCTGATAATAAATTTTAGTTGTAGTTTTTGTTTTTTTCCTTTTTGATAAAGTTTTTTTTACTTTTCCAGGGAGGGATGGGACACAAGACTGTAAATTACATTGGTACCAAAAGTTTTATAAACAAGATCCTCCATTTGTTGGTACTTGAATATTATCTTGATTAGGTTTTAAAAACATTTGTTCCAAACTTTTCTACTAATATTTTATTAGCTTATAGAAGGGGTAATTTTGTTAATCGAAAATTGGGTTGTACATCAATTTATTGTCCATTGTCTTATCCCTTCAGGTTCCGTGGAAAAAAAAACAACTTTTCATGTTTAGTTTTTAAAAATTTTAGTTACAAGTTAGATTCATGCGTTTAGATTTGGTTTTTCACATCAGGAGTAATTTACACATTTTGATACGATTGTGCGATCTAGATTGAAATCTTTGATGATTTTGTTGCTTCAATAATTTTGAATAAAAGTGCAAGAATAAAAAAAATAAAAATGAATATTTTCACGAAATGATTCATATTGATTAAAATCACTAAATGCCTGTCCCTCAATGAAGTATCGATGTCCTTTTTTCAGTTTTACAATAATAAGTTTTATTAAAATGTCATAAAAAGGCAGATTTAAAATTTTTTCTACAAAAAAATATTTAATAAAAGAAGACATTCATATTTCTTTACTGAAATTTTATTAGCAAAATTTGATCATGTTTTCAAAAAGCTTATTTTGTGATTTTAAAAAAAAATTCATCTCACACTATAAAGCTAGCACTATGAAAATAAATAGGTATAAAGAATAGAAAAATGCTTTCATTAGAAATATAATGTTTCACTTTTTACTTATTTAGCACCATAAATAATGTAGTACTATATTATCATAAATATAAACTATAACTTTCATCTTTTTTCTTCAAAAACAATTTTTAGCAGTATCATATTTGAAAACAACTAGGTAAACAATAGCAAAATTACTAATCTTTTGATTTATGATATGAATTGTGATTTTTTTGTGCACCATGTTTTATGATTTGTTCATCCATACAGATATTAATAAATTTTGATATGACTTTTTGGTTATAGATAAAAGATTTTTATTACATGTATCTGCTTTTGATATGTGTCTATTTTAACTATCTATCTATCCCAAAAAGTCTTATGATTTGAAGAAATATAAAAATTGTCAGTTTTTATGTTTTGATTGTTTTCTTTCTTGTCTGTATGTATTTATAATGTGTTTTTTTTTTCAGAGAAAATGGTATAAAATGGGACGATTAGGTATAAAGTTCATACTGAATGTCAGGGATATATATATTTTGATAAATTCACTGCAGTGGAAATCCTTTTCTTCATAATTATATTTCTGTGAATAAGACACCCTCTTCAGTCTAAGTGACATAAATCATATTACGATTAGTAGAATAATGAAACTTGTAAAAATATAAAGGCATAAAAAGTTGTTGGAAAAAAATTATATTTGAGCAGCCAATTGCTGTTAAGCTGGATGTTAATGCAAACTGAAGAATTTTAGCCGTTAGCCGTTACTTTTCCAACTTTTTGTTCGATTTAGGGAAAATAGACCTACAAAGGATTACTCATGCTAAATTTCAGATCGAAATTCGAATTCTAGATGCCAATTAATCATTGATTACGAGATGGTTGCATTAACCCCCTTCCCTTAGTATAATAAAAAAGTGAGGAGTAGAAGCAAGTGAACAAAAAAAACTGTTCCAATCCAGAGCTTTAAGAATCTGTCATTTTGAAATTTATTAAGGCTAGCTTTGCTTCTCATGGCGATGTGCCTCTGGTCATCAAAAACATTAATACGAGTTTAGCCCGTGCCTTCGGCGCCCTGGGGGCTGCCCTACCTTACAATTTTTCATTTTAATATCCGCGGAAATCTGTTTATAATACGAAGTGATTCATTTTTTTAGTTGGATAGATTATTGAATCTTGACTAGTACAGGACAGGAGTGTATGCTAAAAGGGGAGGGGGGATGAAGAAAAAAAGATAACTGTAAACAGTTTTCCCTCTCCTTGGGGAAAAATAGTAATATGTTACGTTAGTGGGAAATATTTAAATATTTTTTTTCAGCCAGGGAATAAAATTACCTTATCTTTGACTATAATGAAGTATGATCTAAATAAAGGAGGAGGTATGGAGGAAGAAGTAACAATGGATCCCTTGGCTAGCTACACCAACGTACAGGTAATATTCTACACAAGATCAATTTTTTTCCCCTTATGCAAATTTTTATATTTTTTTCCCCTCCTGGTTTTTTTTTTCAAGCTAGAAAGGGAGAAAAAAATTTAAGAACTCTTGATTTTATTTATATTATCCCCATCCTACACATTTTTTTTAGTTTTTTTTTCACCAAGGAGGGGAGAAAAATATAAAAAAAAGTTTTCTTTTCTATAAATTTTTTCATTTTTTCCCCCAACAACTTATTTTTATTTTTTTAACCTCCCCCCCCCCCCCCCTTAGCAGGGTCAATTTTCCATAATATACACCCCTGGATTATTATGGAGTAATCCTAGTGGTTAATAGTTATGGTCGTCTTTTTTTCCATTAAGATATCTTTCTGACATGTTTTAGGATTCTTAAACTTTTATGAACATACATAACGCTTCACTTTCTTTTTGGGTGGGTATTAAGTTTTTGTTTTATTCTCAATAAAATCTTCTGTTTTTTGAAATTATTGGTTGAAAAGTTTAGTCACTTCTAGTTTGAACCAACCAATCAAGATTTAACAAAAAGTACCTAAGGTTCTGATACAACAAATGAGTGATTATTTTTACAAACATTTATCAGGCAGAATTTTGAAAGGGAAATTAAAGTAGGTACCTTACTATTTAAAAACCTATTTAATATTTGCTCTAGGAATATGAAGATTTTGATGAAGAAGCATTCGACGAAAATGATGTTTCTTATCAAGACAATGATATCATCATACAACCAGGTCAATATATAATATCCTTATATAACAGTAAGAGGATCTAATTATGTGATTGTGTCTGTCAGTCTGTCTGTACTGAAGGATCTCGCTAGCCGCTGAAGGTTTTACTATTTTGAGGGAGGGTACTACAGGGGTGTATATATTTGATTTTTTTCCTCATGAAGGGGGGGGGGGTGGGGAAGTTCAGTGGGTACTCCTTATTTTTCTCATTTCCCCTACCCCCCCCCCCCCCCCTCATATTTTGTATCCCCCTCTCCCATGTAGAATATACTCCCTTGAGATACCACCAGAATTTTATTAGGATATTCAAGGAAATTGACTATAATTCAGGGGTGTATATTCTGCATGGGATCCCCGGCTCAGGGGGGGGGGGGGGAAGAATAAAAAATAAGTGGTTGGAGGGAAAAAAATGTAAAAATTAAGAAAACTGAAAACATTTTTTCCATTTCGCCCCCCTCCTTGGTTAAAAGAACTAAAAAAATGTGTGGTAGGAGGGTTAAAATAAATAAAATAGAGTTCTTTAAATATTTTTCTATTTTCCCCCCTACTTTTTAAGAAAAATCTAGGGGGGAAAAAAAATAAAAAATTTTGTAGCAGGGGAAAAAAAATAAATCTTGTGCAGAATATACACCCCTGCTATAATTCGATGCTAAATCTACATAATTTTTCCTAATAGCTGAGAATTCGTTCTAATCCAGCGGATAATAATCAGTTTCGAAGCCATACTAGAAAATGTCTTCCTTACTACATTTACTACCCATACTATACATGTACATAGCTCTGACTATTATGTTTTGAGATTTTTTGTATTATTTAGATGAAATTGTGATCAACGATGTAGTGAAAGCAGAACCAGGTAAGATTTCCATTATTTTTTATTTGTAGCACACGGTGACTTAAACCCGGGAATAAGGTTAGGCCAACATCATAACATGTGAAATAATAGTTATTTCTCGCATCTTATTATAAATAGCTTTCGCGGATATAAAATGAACAATTTAATTATAAGATTAAAACCAGTTTTTTTGTGATTATTATACCTAAAGTTTCCATACAAGTGTAGGTAATCAAATACTTTTAGCCATTCCTAAGATCTTAATATTCATATTATTCAGATGCGGAAAGTGATATTGAAATTCTGGAACAACCTGAGGACAACAAGAAAAAGAAAAATACTAAGAAACAAAAACTACAACGGGAAGGAGGACACAAGCACATAAAGAAGAAGAAGGTAGGTACCTATTTATTTTTGTGGTAGTATAATGCTTTTAGGTTTATTTTATTTTAGGTATAAATCTTATATTATAAACAATTACCTACTTTGTTTGTTTAAATCTAATGTTTCCGGAAGACCCAATGGTTTTTAGTTTTATAATTTTCTTGGGTACCTCATTTGCCTACTATAGAGTCTAGGTAGATTATAATGTAAGAGGAACTTAATTAAAAAAATATATAAATATTATTCAAAACTTTATTAAATCCCAAGTTTAGATGATTAAATACAAACACACAAATCATATTCTTAAGTGCTTAGAAATATGGAATAACAAAATTAATATTTCATAGTTTCATCTGTTATACTTAAATCTACAAGATATAAAGATGAAACTACACAGGGCAAACTCAAGTCCAGTTTCATAGCCATGTCTATATAAGAGGGGTTGTTTTCTTCAAATATATCCTATTTGATTTTACTTTGAATGAAGCTCTCAGCAAATTCAGCAAGGTCTCTCCTGCAGAACAAAGGATTTGCAGCACAAACTATTCCAGAATCTTGAGGACAACATACCCAAAACATGTTGCTGCAACAATCACCAGCAGTAGTACACCAGTTTGGACAAATATCCATTACGCATTCTTCCTTACTTGTTACACAAGTTTTAGTATCCTTGCAACAAACAGGAGTCTTTGAGTTGTCTCTGCAACAACTTTTACCACAAAGTTGCCCTTCTACTTGAAGACACTGTTCTGCCAAGCAATCATCTATGTCAGTCAGGCATTTTCCATTACAACAGATGGTGCCTCCACCACAGCAGCTATTTCCACAGGCTTGTCCACCTTCCTCAATACATTCAAGAGCAATGCAATCATCTAATGAAGCTTCAAATGTGCAAATTTAGATGGAACAAACACATGTGTAGATGTGGAGGCTTCTACAACAACATCTACACATGTGTTTGTTCCACCTGAATTTGCAAAATAAAAAGGACTATCATCAAGGCAGCAGTTGTTTCCACAAATTTGACCTCCTTTTTGTAGACATTGAAGAGCTGGACAATCCTTGGGAGAAGCAAAGACATCTGGTATAAACACTTTCAGAATTGAAAAAAAAGTTTACAAGAGGATAATGCTCAAAACTTTTCTATTTCTAAACATCCTAAAAAATAGTTTATTTTTAAATTATTAAAGGACAGTAGCCTTGCTACTCATACGTTTTTGTTATTGAAACCAGAAGCTCATTTATAGATCCCCTAGAATGGCAGCTAATAAAAAATTTAACCTTTACATTTTATTATAGCATTTAGCTATTTAAATTTTTGCTCTATAGGAAAATGATAAACATTTAAGTACACAAGCCAGTTGCAAACTTCATAATTATATTAGTCCTTTTATTGACCCAAAACTGGGCCTGCATACCTTCTAGACTTACTTTTTTTTGTTTGAATCTAATGATATCGGAAGACCAATAGGTTTTTAGTAGCGAAGCTACTCTATAATTCAAAATGTCCATCTGTCTGTCTGTCCATCTGAGACAGAAAGGGGGAAACAAGATTTTCTCGGCTCCTATAAAAGATAGAAAGCTGAAATTTTTAGGGATTACATATGCTTAAAAAAAGTCTTTATATTTTCATAAAGGTTCATCAGTTGGTTGGAGTGCTAGATCAATTTCTACATTTTAAAGTTTTCATGGTTTTCTCAACTTTTATTCAACATAGACGGCTGAAATTTTAAGGGATTGAATACTTTCATATTCTGCATACCTTTATTAAGATTTATCAAGATTTGCTTATTAGTTCAATTCCTAGATTTTTAGGTTTTCATGATTTTCTATACTCCTATTTGAGATAGACGGCTGATATTTTTAGGGATTAAGTTCACAATTTACTTATCCCAACAAAGTTTCATTAAGATTTGCTAATTTGCTGAGGTGCTAGATTGATTCCTAGATTTTCATGTTATAAATCAGACAAGGTTTCGTGATTTTTTAATTTAATGTTTTGTTTATGATCAGCATTAAAGTTTATTTTTACCAGATATCCATCCATAACTTTTGAGCTTTGCTACTTATGTATATTGTCATCCTTGTTAGTTTGATAACCTCTAGGGGTGGTTATAGGCTATATTCATGACCTCACCTGCCCACCATAAAGGCTAGGATTGCATTAATTCATACTTAATTATTATAAATACAAAAAATATAAATATTATTCAAAACTTTATTAAATCCCAAATTTAGATGATTAAATACAAACACACAAATCATATTCTTAAGCGCTTACAAATATGAAGATACATAGTAAAATATTTCATTGCTTCATCCATTATTCAAAAAGTTTTAGGATAAAAAGATGAAGCTACACAGGGCAGATTCTAGTCCAATTTCATAACCGTGTCTTGGTAGATGTTTATCATTCTTCATACTTACTTTATTTGGTTTTCCTTTGAGCAAAGCCAACAGCAAATTCAGCAAGGTCATTCCTACAGAACAGAGGGTTTGCTGCACAAGCCATGGCCGATTCTTTATTACAACAAACATAGTATGGGTTGTTACAACATTCTCCAGCATTATGACACCAGTTTTCACATCCAACTTGCTGACATTCGGTACCATCTTGTACACAAGTTCGTGATTCAGCACAACATAAGGGAGTTGTAGTTTGCTGTCTGCAGCAACTTTTACCACACAAAATTGCCCACCAACTTGCAGACATTGTTCTGCCAAACAATCATGAATATCAGTCATACATTTTCCATTGCAACAGAAAGTACCTCCACCACAGCAGCTGTCACCACAGGCAATTCCACCTTCTTCAAGACATTCTAGTGCAACACAATCAGTTAATGTTTTAACACATGTCTCTGTATTTAGACCTGTGCAGCATGTTGAATTTGCACTACAACATTGTTTACCACAGGTTAATCCTCCTTTTGACTGACAGTTGTATTGTTGACAAAGTGCATCACTTTCTACACACACATTTAAACCATCTTCATTCATACAACACATTGGTGTGTTTCCTTTGCAACAATTGCCACCACAAACTTGGCCTCCCTCATGTTGACACTTTAGTTCCTGACATGTTTCACCACTTGCACAGACATTAGGTCCCTCACAACAATTTCCTGTACTACAACAGTTTGGCCCACATTTAGACCCCCAGAATGTACACCACCAGGGTGCACCTAAATCTACAAGTGATGATCCTGTAATGTATAATATCTATTAGTAAATTTTGCAAATTTCTTTGATTTACCTAGCTTATTGCTCTAATTATTACATATTCAACAATTTAGTTAGATAAAAAGAAGAAACTGAATTTAAATATTTTAAATATTTCCAATAGATCAGCAACATAACATATAGTAGTGATATGATTGTGATACTTCGTTACTGCTGAGGTTTTTATGAACTGTCCTTGATTTTTAAATAAGCATACAAGTTTTATGAAAAAAGTTACCTTTAGATATATATTCTTTATTACAAAAACCAACACCACTAGTGAAATACTGATCAGGTCTTACTATAAATTTTAAAAAGTTAAAATCATGATTATTCATTGGCAAGACAAAAATTATGGTATAAAGGAATTTTTAATTTTAAAATTGCTAGATTCTATGCTTCAGCAGCACAAGCACAGGCAACTCATTCAATTCTAATTGCATTTTAGACCTAAAAGTTTTCCCCCTACCTATGGATATACCTCTGATAATATTATTTTAATGTATTATTCTGCTTCTGTAGTAAACAAGATTAACACATTACCTTTCCATTCATAAAATCTACAGGAAGTCCAAGCATTGGATGCAATAAACTGCCAGGCTAGACAATTCTTGTTGCTATCACACCTTGCCTTACAGAGTGTGTATTTTTCTGTTGGTGCCCATATCATAGCATTGCTATCCACAATACTTCCCATTCCATACAACATGGTACAAGTTGGTGCATTACCTAGTATGTCAACATTTATAACTAGTTTATCCTTTTATAAAGGTAACGGGATGTCTATGAGTCTATCTGTCTGTTCCTTAGAGCATTGCAGAAAAATGGATTATGGAAGTTGCTTGGTCAAAGAAGGGTTATGATTTTTTTTATACCTGATGGGGATCCAGGTTTAGTACAATTGGTTATTCCATAATATGTGTTCTGTTCTTCAGTGGGTATAGTAACATTTACTTTACAGCTTTCTTTTAATTTATCCATATTCCATGATAAACATCTAACTCCATCTCCTGCACTGTTTGGGTTCATAGTTCGGCAAAGTTTCTAAAATGACTGTTATCAAACAACATATTCATACTAAACCATAGACTTAACACTAGCATTTAGCTCTTGAATTATTTTTTCAGTTTATTGTAGAATAGAGTTTTACTGAAAAATAGGCATTAGATATTAAAGAAATATCTAAGTATAGCTCAAATCTGTTAAATATTAGTTTTAGTATTATACAAATTATACCTGTTTTCACACATGTTTGAAAGTTTAAGAATATGGCAATGCACACCCTGTATGAGTATAACATGTTTTTTAGTAGCGAAGCTACTCTATAATTCACTTTGTCCGTCCGTCAGTCCGTAACGCTATGGGGGAAATGGGATTTACTCAGCTCCTATAAAAGATAGAAAGCTGAAATTTTTTGACAACATTCCCATCATTAAGGAGCACAATTAACTATAAAACATCAATGGCGGTCGGACGGTTTTTTAGCAGGTTTTAGGCTATTTTTTTATTTTCCACATTTTTCCTCATATCTTTGGTGTTTATGGTCCGATTTTCAAAATTTTTTCAGTTAGATATATCAAAATTAAATTTTCCGTCGTTTGAAGAAAACAACAATGACGGTCAGACTGCCATTTTGCAGGTTTTTGGCTATTTTTATATTTTTTACATTTTCCCCCATATCTTTGGTGTTTATGGTCCGATTTTCAAACTTTTTTCAGTTAAAGATATCAAAATTAAATTTTCCTTCGTTTGAAGAAAAAAACAATGACGGTCAGACTGCCTTTTTGCAGGTTTTTGGCTATTTTTATATTTTTTTACATTTTCCCCCATATCTTTGGTGTTTATGGACCGATTTTCAAAATTTTTTAAGTTAAAGATATCAAAATTAAATTTCCGCTCAATTAAAGAAATCAACAATGACGGTCAGACTGCCTTTTTGCAGGTTTTTGGCTATTTTTATATTTTTTACATTTTCCCCCATATCTTTGGTGTTTATTAATCGATTTTCAAAATTTTTTCAGTTAAAGATATCAAAATTAAATTTCCCGTCGTTTTTAGAAAACAACAATGACCGTCAGTCCCATCCACGAAATTTTGTGCTTCACTACTTATGGATGTTGTCATCCTTGTTTTTTTATATTTATGCTGTCTAAATCCAACAAACTGCAAGTTACTTCTTATTAGTCTTATTCAATAACAGGACAAAATAAAATTTGTTTGACCTTTTATTTATTTTGGCAGTCTTAAGTCAGTAGGATTTAGCAAAAGGGGTTGTTAGTTATATGGTTATCAAAATGATGCACAAACAAGAGTAAGTGATTCTAAGCATCTACCAGCAGTGATTCTTAACATTTTTAGTTATACCAACTAAAATAGTTCAGTTTTACCAGAGTTTTTTTCTGAATAAACTTTGAAATGTTAAGCATTTTTCAATGAAATATTATCAAATGTTTTGTTGAGTTCCAAGGTTCAAATAAAATATCACACCAAAACATAATCAAATGTTATGAATTAATAAAGTACACTAATTAAACCGTTTACAATATTACAAGTTACCATCCCTTTTCTAAATTAACATTTTTAATTGAAAAAATTTACTTTTGTGTCATAGCAGTTTGAACTCCACCAAACACTTTATGATATATTAGCTGCTACGCCCCTAGAAGCCTCTAAGAGCACTTAAGGTAGTAGGGGATAAAGTCGACCTCATCCCATTTTCAATTTGAGTTTCAAAAGAGTAAAAAAAAAATTTTTTTGGGGGGAGGGATTTGAAGACACCCTCCCCAAAAATAGTTTAAAACCTTCCCAGGACCTATAAGAAGCTTCATTGTAAAGGAGAACCATATTGGTTCAGCGGTTAGCGAGATCCTCTAGGACAGACAAAAAACGCTTACTACTTTATATAATACTAGCGGCTTCGCCCCTAGCCTCTAGGGGCTTTGCCCCAAGAGTTGATCAAAAAAAATTTAGGCGAAATTCATAGAAGGACAAGGAAATCTTCTGCAAAAAAAAAAAATGGGGGGGGGATTTTTTATTTTTGGGGAGGTAGGGGGTGTCCCACCCCCCAAGAAAATAGCCTAAAACCACCACAGGACCAGTAGGTATATTCCCTGAAAAGTAGAATCCGATGGGTTCAGTGGCTACCGAGATCTTAAGGGACAGACGGACAGACAGACAGACGGACGGACAGACATCATTCTACTTTGTATTATAGATATATAATAGGATAGTCAAAAAATACCAATTTCAAAGTTTTATCATTAATAACCATTGTAAAACTTTTTAAACAATTGATACAAGGATATTAAACATAACCCTAGTATATACACTAAAAAGAACATTTAGAACCACTGCTGGAAGGTGCCTGGAATAACTTGCGTATAAGTGTTAGAACTCCCCCCACCCCCCCCCCCCCCCCACATTGCCGATTAATAAAATTCACTTCCTTTAGTTTTTCTAGAATCTGGTTGTATATTTTTTTTCTTTAAACCTTGGTTTTTTCAACCCTACAGACCATTCAAATATACATTACTTATAGCTCTGATGGAAAATAAAGGCATGTTAGGTCTCTAATATCTTATCACGTCCAATGGCTTTAAAGCTATAGTTGATTTTGTTGAATCTTTACTGGCGCTAGATTGGCGCCAGTAAAGTCTAATAATCGGTTAAATCACACTAGAACTGCCCAAACTTTTTTACCAGTAAGGAAATGCATTTAATGTTGCATTTAAAGCCTTTATGCTTATTTTATTACAAATCAATAATTTAATTTACTCTACTAACACTTTGAATTGATTGAAGAGTTTTAAAATAAATTTCAATAATGCAAAAATGTCAAACATTTTTGTTTTGTTTTTCTATAGGTATACTTTTTACTGTAATTGGAGGAAACTTAAAATGCATTATATTTCAATAGTACTCCAAAATATTTTTAAGGAGTGAAAAAAAGAAACATCACATCAAAGTTTTAGGATCATGGAAAGAAAACGAAGTTTCGGATTTCATCGCATTTTCACAGTAGCTTTCCTCCTATTTCTAGTTCCTGTGGGGGCTCTAACCCTGCGGGGCAATCATTAACACTTACCTAACCTAAAATAACATTTCAAAAGCTACTATAAAATGCGACGAAACCCGCAACTTCGTTTTCTTTCCATGACCCAAGTTTTACTCTAAAATATAAATTATAAGATGAAAAAATTATACATATTTTCTAGAAATTACAACCAATTCTGACTATTAGTTTTCGAGATCTCTAGCTTCAGACAAAAAAAAACTTTTTATAATAGGATATGGGATATAATATAATATTGTGTCAAGTTATTTCAAACAATATATAGCCTCATTATTTTTGTTGTCAAGTTATCTTTTTAACAAATAGCCTCATAAATATATTGTCATAAATTGCATTTAAATGTATTTTTGAGAACATCTGTTCTTAAAAAATTAATTGCTCTATCTAAAATGTGACGTAAATGAGTGCTTTTTATTTGCGTCCATGCTTACAAAAGCAAAATATTTTACTTGTATAATTATGTTATGTCCTTAAAGATCTTAATAGCGGGTGGACCGATCTTTGCACAATTATAGTGAAATGGTCATATTGGTCCTAATCCCATATTTGCAAAATTCCTTGAATATATGATAATGATAGGTACAAATAGTTCGGGTAATTATTGACTAACCCAGAAAAGTTTTCTTACAAAATTCTCTCTAAAAATGGTCATAAGAGTAGCTAATTTTTCTCTTTACATAGGGTTACCCAAGTCTCAAAACGTTCTAGAAATATAATGATTAGACATTAAAAACTTATCTTTAGAACTCATTCATTGTTCAGTCTGTTTTGCTAAAATTAGAAACTAGAAATGGCATTCTATGCGCTTACACAAAGTCGTAAAAAAGAGTTCAAGAAGAAAAGTTACACTATTGAAGAAATCCAAAATACTTAGGTTTGTTTTAAATCCAATGTCTTATCCATATATTCCTGAAAATCAGACAAACCAACTTAAAATGATCCCTATAATACCTTCGCAAAGACTTTTAAAATCCTTGAATACATACTGCTAGATAAGAAAACAAAAAAGTTTGAAAACTTAATTATGGATGCATCGCTTATAACAATATGCATTTTCATCTAAGGAATCACTCTTTCAAAATTCAATAGGTATGTTATACACAAAATTATCCCTTCTGTAGATTACCATTAGTAGTTGAAACGTTTAGACTTGATAAACAAACCAATCAAATGCATTAAAGGTCCACAAAGTTTTTGAGCTAACGAATAAGAAAGGTTTTCTCGTATTCATTCGAATCCGGTGGATAAGAACCGGTTCTCATTCATACGATAAAACCATGTCTAGCATCGTATTATATCCATCTTTCTACGAATATAAAAATGTACCATCATAAGATTAACACCATTTTTTTTATCCCGTGCCTTCGGCACCTCGGGTCTAAAAAAACTGGTATTAATCTTATAATTGTACATTCTATATCCGTGGAAAGCTGTTTATAATACGATGCGGGAAAAAACTATTACAAAACTTTGGGGACTGTGTTTTAAAAGCCCAAATGTCCCCCCCCCCCCTTCAAAATAACTATAAATATCAACATGATTAAAATGGACTTACGGACTTTCTTGTAATAGTTATAAGTTGTAACAATTTCTAAATTCACATTGTTAATTATGAAGCAAAGATCGAAATCAATATGACGAATACGAACGGACCGACCACAAATCTAACATTAATGTCAAAATAGTGTTCTAAAATTGTTATCTTTTAAAATAATGATAGCAATTTATATTTATGTCCTATGCACTATTTCATATACGTAATATTTTAGCTATTAATACTTGTAAATTTTAATGGTAGGTTATTATTTTAATTTCAAAAATATCACATGTATTATTTGATTTACGTAGCATTTTTACCATTAATACTTGTAAAATTTGATGTGCTATTTATTTTATTTTATTTTTTTGATTTTATAAATATTATGATGTCAGTTAGAGTGCAAAATACGTAGTATGGCTTTTAAATCTTGTGCTCACAGGCTTATTTGTTAAGATTTGAGATAAATATAATTGTATGATTTGTGTATCTTTGATATTGCAAAGCATTTGATTTAAATAATATATTTTTGTGAAAGGAATTTGATGCCTTACATTGAAGATACTTCACTTTCGGGACAAATAGTGAAGTGGTACTTACTCTCAAAGTGCATATCAAGCACTGAACCTCCATCCCTCTTATTTTTACACTTGTTATTTAGGGATACACCCATGATGAGACTGAAGACCATATAGTCATACAAGAAGAAGATTACTCAGAGAATGGAGTTACAGTGGAACATGCTGACCCAGGAATTTGTTCAACTTTATCTTTTTTTTTGGAACGGTGATTCATTGAAAGATTAGACACTCTGTAATAAACCTAGGTATCATTTTTTAAGTCAAATTTAAATAAAAAAGCCTCCTATTTTTAGTCACATATAAGAGGACTCTAAGGGCACTTTAATTTCCAAAAAGTAAAGGAAACAAGGGAGGGGGGAATTTATTTCTAGGGGTGATTTCTCTTGTGAGGTTTGTGGGCCACTATTCCAAAATAAAGTTCTAAACCTTCCTTGAGCCTAAGAAAAGTTACGCTGTAATGAAGAACCATATGATATCGGTTCAACTGCTCATAAAATTCTTCGGTACAGACACACACTAAGACATCCTGTTATTTTAATAAAAAGATTGTTATTTTTATTTTGTATGCTTTGTTTTAAAATAATATTCTAAAATTCAAATAAAAATTGAATAAAATATTGCAACAGATGAAGACCTGTCTGGGGTTGAAATGTTGACCACCGAGTGTACTCCAGATATTTTCCAACCCGATTGCGAGGGTGACTAAAACTGACTTAAAATCGATATTGAAAATATTTAAATTAATTTCAAGTCATATATTATCGGGGAGGGAGGGGACATTGGACAATAAATTACACTGGTTTCCAAAGTTTTGAAACAAAGTTACCTACCTATCTTTTTTGTTGGCTTAAAAACTTCGAGTATTTTTATTGAAATATGATTGGTTGTTATTAAACCAACAGTGTCCTACCATTTTAACCAATAATTTTAATTTATCCCTTAAGATCCTGTGAAAGAATACCTAGTTATTTTTCGCATCGCATTATAGACCGCTTTCCACGGATATGAAAATGAAAAATCTCAAGATTGAAATATTAATATTATGATTTTTATTTTAATGTTCGTAAAAAAAACTTGCTATAATACAGCATATGTTTTCAGTATAGCCGAGAACCGGTTCTTATCCAGCGTATATTAATCGGATTTGGAGCTACACTGCAAGCTTTTTTAATATTTACCCTTCTTGCCGAAAAATGTTTTAAATGGATAAATCACATTTACCTACCAAAAGTAAAGTCTCAGTTTTAAATCTAAACACTACCTAACAGACGACAAGAATGAAATGCTAGCACTGAATGAGATATTAGAAAGGGATGGAGAAAATGCAGCCAATATCATTGATGCGGAAGGTAAGATCTCAAAAACGGACACAAAAAATACTTCTTTGACATTATTATGTCATCTATAGAAAAAAACGACCAAACTAATATTGCTTGATTCACTTCTATAAGAGACAAAATGAATTGAAAAACGAAATTTATCTGTATGTATAGTGTATTTTTAAAAAATTGGTTGAAAAACATCCTACAAAGTTTAAAATATGAAAAAAAACATTCCAATTTTTTTATTGATACAAAAACTACAACTTATTGATAATAGCGTGCTTTTATTGTTATAATTTCATTACACGAAAATATATACGTAATTTAAAGGCTTAGATAATAGGTTTCAAAGTAATATTTGTGTTATATAACCTTTAAACCAGAGAGGGAGGTTACAATGGCCTGTATATTATACTGGTTACCACGAACAAGAGCAAGTGATTTTAAGCACCTTCCAGCATTGATCCATTGTAACAAAAAGTTTTATGGCTCAAGACACATAATTTTGTGATGTATAGTCCCTTCCTCCCTGCCTTGAGAGCATTGTATGTATTTTATATATTAACTTTTAGTTCTTGTGTCACCTATCTTGGAGCAAGTCTTTGCTCTGCGATTCGGCACGAACCTAAAAGTGTTAACCTTGTTATAATAATTAATATCTATTTGTATGTTTAATCTGTCTTTGAATTAATACACTTTATTAGAATATTTAGCTGTTTATTCTTATTATTACTACACGTCATTTTTGGCGCTGTAGTGTAGTACGAATCTATAGCTCAGATTTTCTTTTGATTGTATTATTTCTTTGCTTTGTTTTTATTCAGGATATTTTTGTGAGCGATGAAGGTGGACATTGCTCATTTCAAGAAGCTGTCTCCGGAGGAGAAGCTTGAGTACATCTTCGAGTCGATAACCTCGTTGCAGGGTGATGTTCATTCGTTGCAGGGTGATGTTCATTCCAATGGGAATATGCTGGTTAATTTGACTGGGCGAATGACGCCGCTGGAGACGAAGGTTCAGGAGTTGGCGGATAATGTTAATACAAACAGTTCTGCAGTTACTGGATTAGCTACTCGTATGGACGATTTAGAAGAACGCCTTACTAAAGTAGTGGTGCCTGGTGTTGAAGGTGACATCAAAACCGAGAATGTGACGGTTGTTGATGAGTTTATGACTGGCCAGCAACGAATTTTGGATAGAATTGCACAGCAGAATAGTCTGAATAACTCTATGCCTTGGCAGAGGACTGCTGGAGGATCTGTGCCGGAGGAGAAGCCTGGATTGTTTGTTAGTGGCTCTCGAACTATTTTTGGAGGAATGCAAGATCAGGATGATAAGATCATAAAGCTATGGGAGCTGTCTAAAGTTGATGCTGTGGATAATATCTACAATGGAGTTCTCATGTGGTGGCCAGCCATTTCTGAGGTTAAAGCGGAGGATTTTAACACGCTCAATTTTTTCGAGGCGGGGCTGAGTGAACCGCAGGTTAGTTGGTGTAAATCTCTTGTTTATGTGCCAGATAGATCTTTGTATGTATCGCAGGGGGAGGAGAATGTTCATAGGTACAATGAAACGTGTGCTAAGCTTGATGATCAGTTCAGAAGAAATGCGCCTGAATTTTTAGTAGACGATGATGTGATTTTCTTTGATGATTATTTGGAGAGATTTTGGATGACTACTAGACGGTATCATATGACTAATCATCAAGTGTGTAAGGAAATTCTGTTTGAAAAGTGTGTGAGTGTGAGAACCGCTTGTGGTTATACGCTAAAACCTGCTGATATGGAGAATAGACGATTAACATTAAAGGGATATTTGTGTAAGATGCGAGAGACATTTTTACCACCCGACATGAAAAATGTGTGTAAAGATGCGTATTTGTGTTAAGCAACATGAAAATGATAAGATTGATGCATTTTTTGATAAGATATTATCATTCTGGAAACGTGCTTATCCGAAACCAACTGATGATATGTTTATGGATTTCTATTCTCAAGTGTGTAATGTGATTTTATCTCCAGTTTTGGCTAACCAAATGCGTCAATTTTCGTTAGATTTGGAGTGTGACGGACAAGTGCGAATGATAACTAAGTTTCGAACTGAGTTAATAGTTAAAGCACAGCTGATTGTTAAAGGGTTACAATTTAATCAAATTGCAGGATCAATGGCTAGAAGATGTACGACGAACCAGATGGCATTGGCTAAGACGATGGTTGGTGGCGTTGGTTCTAAGTCAAATCCTGTGACTATCGATCAGGTTAGTGATGAAGATAATTTTTCATATGAGATAAATCAATGTGAAATTGATTTAGCTGATGAATTTGACGGACCAGCTGAACTTATTCCTCTAATTGGCGCAATTCAAGGTGGTTTTATTTGTTATTATTGCAATAGGAAAGGACATATGATGAGGGAATGCTTTGATATTAGAGATAAAAAGTTACCTAATCCTAAGGGAAAATACTATTTACGGTGGGGAAACAAGCCTTTTGTTCCCTATAAGACAGGGCAAAAGAGTTTTAAAAAGGATGAACATGGCACTGATAAGAAGAAATTGGTTGGTGAAGTTGAAGGAGGGGTGAAAGATGAAGCAGATATGAAGGAAGTGTCGTATGTTGACGGTTTAGGGGCACGCGATTATGAAGATGACCTTGTAGCGGAGGTTGATGCATGGAATAGTGCTATTATAGATGACATTTTATGGTATTAATATTTTGTATGTATTAAGACCACTAAAACCTTATTCCATTTTCTACATGTTACGCGGTATTGTTTGGATTTATGCGCGTTGTAAATAAACAACAACAAAACAAAATTAATGATAAAGGAGTGAACGAAGCAACTCTAAAATTGTGATAGACTTATTTTGATGGTTTATTTGAATTATGAAAAGATAACATGTCGTTTACTATCGTATATGAATTTATGAGATTATGTTATAATGGAAATCAAAATATGTACTTTAGTTTTTGGTTATGTTTTGTTACAATATAATTAGATAAATTTATTTTTGTTTCAGACTGTTGTGGAGTCTAACAGAGATAAGAATAATAAAGAATTGAAAATGGATTAACTTCAACGAAATAGGAATACAATTTTGTAAAATTGTTAATGGAAGAAAGTTAATTTTATTTAATGTTAAATTGAATAAATTGAAAATTGGATAAAAATTTGAAATTAGATATTTTAAAAGTATTAAAATTTTGATGAAAAGGTGAAAAATTGTTTTAAAAGTTGAGTCAGTTATTATGGTTCTAAGTATTTAATTTTAAAACAATTATATTGCGATTTAGTAATGTTGATTCAGCGAAATTTTTATGAAGCTTAGAATTTCATGAAGCAAAATTGTTATAATGCATTAGATATTTGAGTGGAGTTGTCTCTCTTCATGAAGAAGGGGGGGTGGGCAAATATTTGCAAAATAATTTGCGCTGTCTCTCGGAGTTGGTATGCGCAAGAATGGTGGAGCTGTCTCTCTTTTGAGGAGAAGGGGGGGAGTGAGCAAAATTTGCAAGGAAAGTTTGCACTATCTCTCAGAGCTGGTATGCGCAAGATGGGGTGGTGGAGAGAGGTAGCTGCAATGATGAGCAGGAGTTGGGCGTTCCATGCGCAGAAAGTTGAGCAGCGCAAGAAGGTGCTCTCAGGTATAGAGAAGAATAGTTAGTTGAGCTTCGACTTTCAAAAATCTAATACATAAAATTAATTGTGCAAGAGATAAGTTATTATTCTGATAATCATAGAATTATTAGGTAAAGATTTTATTGTATTAGAAAATATATATTGTATTAAGAATTATTTATTTTAGTTGCTTGGTGATTGACAAATATTTGATTAATATTATATTTCTTAATACAACTTTTAAGTAAATGTGTTGCAAATTTATTTGTTAAGTGATAACATTTAAGTATGGCATCTAAAATAATTGTATTATGTTTTAGATTGGTTGGAAAGAGGAGTAGTTGTAGTGGTTGAGATATACTATTCATTCGATGGTGAGTTGTTAAGATTTTACTTTATGATGTTCAACATTTGATTAATATTATATATATATTATTATCTGTTCGAAAATCGATCAATCTTGATAAACATTTTGTTATAGATATTAATACCTGTTAAAGTGATTTATTTATTGAGTGGCATCTGAAATGTTTGTAATATTTTAGATCGGCCGAAGAGAAGTTTTTGGTGGTGACTGAGATCTAGTTTTGAATTGAACCATTGTTGTTTGACGTTGAAATTGTCGGTGAGTGATTTGTTTTATTTTTTATGAAATAGATAGAAAATTAGATTTGGTAGGAAAATTGGATAGTTACAACCTCATAACTGTTGGTGTTGGTTAGATAGCTATTTTCTAATTTTCATGAAGAATCTGAGATGGCGGCTGAAGTCTACGTTCCAACGAAGATTGGTGACATGGAAATCCTGGCCTTAGTGGACAGCGGTAATGCCCGTGGCTGCCTCATCTCTCAAGTGTTAGCTCGAAAACTCAAATGTACGATTGAAGAGACGGATTCAAAGGCATCAGGAGTGCAGGGTTCCAGCATCAAGATTGACGGTGTTGTTCGGAATGTTGAATTTCAGATTGGAGGCCACAGTTTTAAAGAAGATTGCTATGTGATTTCTGGCATGACTGTACCTATGAACCTAGGTAGTCATTGGCTTAACAGAAATCACGTGAAGACGATATTTGAGAAAGATGGTAACAGAATTGAGATGCATGGAATCAGTGTGAATCTGGTGGCTAAACGTAAGATTGTAGTGAAGAATTTGGTTCATACTGTTCTGGAAAAGATTGAGAAGGCAAGAACTAGGAAACCTGAAATTAATGTAGCTGAATTACAAGAACAAAAATGGATTTGTTCATTGAAAGATCGAATAGAAATTCCAGCATTAAGCACAGTTGTGGTAGAAGTTTCAACTAAAGGAAATATGCCTGAAGGACAGTTGTGTTATATAGCTCCTAGACAAGGTTACTGTAGCCGGAATAATTTGTTGATAAATGAAGGAATTACGGAGATTGGAAAAAATGGTAAAATTATGACTAAAATTACAAATTTTGAGACTTTTAAGAAATCTGTTCCTGCTGGTACTTTGGTTGGAAACTTGTTTTTGGCGGAGAAAATAGCGATGTTGCAGGAGAATAGGGTTAAAGAAGATGTGTCGACTATATTAAAGAAAATTCGTTTTATTAAAGATAAATTGAAGTTAGATAAAGTTCCGTTTTTGAAAGATAATGTTTCTTTGAAAGGAAGAATAGTTGGTTTGTTCCTGAAGAATTTCAAGGCATTATCAGTTGAACCTACTGATATTGGATCTTGTACTTTGGAGGAGTATGATATTCAGTTGGTTCCTGGAGCTCAACCTTTCAAGAATAGAATGATTAGACTTAATCCTCATCATGCAGAGAAATTAAAAGAACAAATTGATTTATGGTTGGAAACAGATGTTATTGAAGAATGTAATTCACATTTTAATTCTGGAATCTTTGCTGTTAAGAAGAAGGTGGGAAACACTAACGAGGTGAAGGTTAGGTTTGTCCTGGACTATCGCTCGTTGAATGAGATAACTGAGAAGATATGTTATCCTTTGCCTAACATTGGTGAATTATTTGACAAACTGGGAGGAAAGAAGATTTTTACGTCCATTGACCTCACTTCGGCATATAATTCGATGCATTTGAAGGAATCTGTTAGGAAATATACCGCATTTGGTTCTAACGGGCGGCAGTACTGCTTCAAGAGGCTGCCGTTCGGTTTGACCAATGCTCCAAGTGCATTTGTAAAATTGATGGATAGAGTAATAGATTTGAGCCCTGAATTAAGAGCATTTTGTCTCGTCTATTTAGACGATGTTCTGGTATATAGCATGAATGCGGAGGAACATCTGGAGCATCTGAATATACTACTACGAACTTTCTGTGAAGCAGGACTCAAGATTAATCTTGGAAAATGTACATTGTTTGCAGAGGAAGTGAAATTTCTGGGTCATATTATAAATGCAGAAGGCATATATTGAAAAAATTAAAAGTTGGCCAGTACCTGAAACAGGCAAAGATATTCAAAGATTTACTGGTTTCATAAACTATTATGGTTCATATTTTAAGAATTTTTCTGATATTACGGCACCATTGAACAAATTCAGAAACAGTAGTAAAATAGAATGGTATGAAAAAAGTATGGAAGCTTTTACAAAGACTAGAGAATTGTTCTGTGAAGAAATCAGTAAATCATTTCCAGATTGGAGGATGGAGGCTGAACCATTTGTGCTGGATACAGATTGGTCGTCTACAGCTATGTCTGCAGTATTAAGTCAAAAACAAAATGGTCAAGAAAAAATGATATCGTGTTGGTCACGTGTTAGTTCAACTCATGAAGCCAATTATGCAGCACATAAAGGAGAATTATGTGCATTAGTAAATGCTGTTGAAAGATTTGAATGTTATTTGAGACACAAGAAATTTATTGTTAGAACTGATTCAGCTGCACTGAAACATCTATCTACTTGGAGACAAAATGGATATTTTGTTGGTCTCACCATAAGGTGGATAAATTTCTTATCCACCTTCAGTTATGAGGTTGTACATAGGCAGGGCAAGATGCATACTAATGTTGATATATTGTCACGTACTACGTTAGTGGATAGTAAAGATAGGATATCTAAATTATCGACAGACGAGCAAGGAGAGTTAATATTAGACACTGTATATCAATTAGAAGATCCTAAATTATGTCTTATTGCAGGAATTGGAGCAGAGACAGCCAGTAAAATTGCGGATAGATTGAAGGCAAGAGAATTCAGTCGTAGTCTGGAGAAGGATCCTGTTTTAGTGGAGGTAAGAAAATTCATTGTAAATAACATTATACCGACGTCCAGAGAATTTTCTCAAATGCCTTACCGTGGTAAACAAATATTGAGGTTTTTCGAACACTTGAGTTTTCGTAACGGTTTAATTATTTTGACTTCACCTATGCGGCTCCAGAAAGAATTTCAATTTATAGAGAGGGTAGTAGTACCTATCGGGATGTATAATAAAGTTTTTCTGTTGGCTCATGCAGATGTTACAGCGGGACATAGGGGTTACCTGGAGACCTTGAGTAAGATAAACAGACATTTTATTTTTCCCTATGTGTCTAAATATGTAGCTGCGGCAGTTGCCAATTGTGTTATTTGTTTGAATAGGCGTAAAAAACCGAGACATAATCATACCATTGAATTTTCACCTTTGGCTGGGGAGGCTATGGCAGAGTTAGCCATAGATGCGTCCTTTGAATGAGTGTGAATATAATGTAAACATATTTTGATAGTAGTTGACAGTTGTACTAGATATGTGTGGTTGTTTGCTATTGAGGATGTTAAAGCTGAAACAATTATCGAATGTTTGAAGTTTAATTTATTTTCTGTCTGGGGATTGTGCGAGAGGATTAGGACTGACAATGCTCAAAGTTTTAAATCGAAAGTCTTTAGGGAAGTTTGTTTGAGATTGGGGATTGAACAGATTTTTCTCCCTCCCCGCTCAGCAAATTCGAATTTTAGTGAAAGATACAACCAATCGGTGTATTCGTTTCTTAAGACTGATTTACGTTTTCAAGATGGAGATTGGGCTCATAAACTTAAAGCTACGCAATTTTGTATGAACACTTCTTTTAATCGGAGGCTGGGATGTTCCCCGTATTTCAAGTTTTTCCTACGCAACCCTAAGCTTCCACTGGACGCATTTGATCCTTTAACACGCACCAAGATTAAATATATGAATTTTTCAGAACTGTTGGATTGTCTCGACAGAAATTGGAGAACAGGACAAGAGAGAACTGAGAAGTATTTACAGGTAGAAAATACAGAAAGGATAGGTAGGCCGATAGCTATAAATTCCTATTGTTATATTTATTATGACGTCACTACGATTGGTGTAGCTTGTAAACTCTGTTCTTTATGGGTGGGTCCGTGTCTAGTAACAAAAGTAATTTCTGACAGTTTGTTTGAGGTTCAACCTTTAGAGAAGTGTAGACTGAAAGACAAAGGGGTTAGAATCGTGCCAAGGGATAAAATATATGTTATAGAAAGTACTCTAGATTTGACTCCAGACGAAAAGATTGACTTAGTGGTTACAGATGAGTTTTTTTCTGTGGACAATGACTTGAAAATAAACTATGACTTTCCCAATACCTTAAGAAATATATCTTGTTCAGGCGTTACAGAAGAAGAGAATAGTTGTGGCGCTAGTCCAGAAGTGGTTAGAAAGCGGAAGGATGGACAACAGGTAACACAAAATTCTTTGGAAGATTCTTTCTTGGGTGTGGGCTTGTCACAGCAAAGGTGAAATGTATCTAAAGATAATGAATGTTTAAATGATATAGTTGAGGATCTTAGTGATACTTTAGAAAGTACTCATATTTCTGAAAGTGTAGATATGGATGACAAAACTAAGTTAAATTCTACATATTCTACTATTAGTAAAGATAGTGTTTTCCACGGGGATTATTCGAATGATAATAGTTTAATAGACAACAGTTTGGGTGTAGAGGATATTAACATGGAATCTGCTAGAGTCTCGAATGAGTATTTTAGAAGATACTTTTCCAAAACTTCAGAATAAAATTGTAAATTTGGAACAAAGAAGGGGAAGTGTTAAACGGGGCAGGGATGTTGAGGAGGATGATTTAGATAGATCATTAGATAATGCAAAATTGCAAAAAATGTCTGAAACTATTCCTGTGAAGGGTCGTCCTAAAGGTTCTACAAATGAAGTACAATTACAAAAATTGGATGAGGATAGACAAAGTAGGGATAAAGATAGATTAGAACGTTATTCTGTAGCAGATGTAGTAATTAGGAATCTTGCAAAACTGATTAAAAAATAATATTTGTAATAATTTGTATAATATTTGCAGGAGAAGAGATTATCATGACAATCGTCGGGAGCGTGACGACAAGCGAGGAGGCGGTGGAGGTGACAGACATGACCGGAACAGAAGAGAGGGAAATGATCGTGGAATGCGAAAACGGTCACCTGACGCTTGTAGTTCAAAGAGTGGACGTTCTGGACCGATACCTGTGAAAAAATCCAAGGAAGATAGAGGCGGTGTCAGGTACTTGGATATTTTGCTATTTTTTGTTGTGATGCAGACATATTGTTTTGTAATTGTTGGTTGTATGTATGCGTCACAGGATCCACGGTTAGCGGCTTATGATTGTTCTCAGATAAGTGCTGTTGAGCTTAGATCAGCTGCCTGTTTGCATGATAGGATGGAACCGGTCAGATCTGTGGAATTACTTGGTTTGGCTGAAACTGATTTTATTTTATCGGAAGCTATTAGTTGTGAGGTTAGGCTAAAGTTAGAGCACTGGTTCTGCGGCACTGCGAGTCATGTGCACGTGTTAGACGTGCCACATGAAACACAGGTAGAGTTAAGTATGGATGAATGTAGAAGGGTTTTCCATTCTGGCAAGTATCAACATGATGGTATTAGTTTTAAAGTGAATGTAGATTTGCCAACTGTTCACAGTTTTACGGTTAATGGAACATTGTCACCTTTTAATGATGTTGGTGGAGAAAATATTCAATGTAAGACACTGGGAGTATATGCGCACAACATGTGGTTTGACTTAGGTTTTGCTATTGGGACTTTGCATATTTTAGTAAAAAATACTCCAGTTTTGATTAAGGGAAATGTTGTTATGGATTATGATAAAAAGACAATTGTGGCGAATTTTGAAGAAAATCATTTGTGGGCAACATCAACTTCACGTTATTATCCATATGTAGTACGAAAACCGGCCAGTAATTTTAAGGTAGTTTTTCAAGATACATTCAATCTAACTACATGGAATGATCAACTTTTTGTTTCTAACTCGGAAAGGAATATTTTAGTTAAAGTTATGGGAACGGAGAAATTTGTTTTGCAGCATTTGGATTTTAAGATTTTTGTAACAGAATTGGAAGGTATTAAGTTTTTAGAGGAACCGAAGGTGGCTGTTAGAAGTTATTTTGGAGATCTCTTGAAACAAGAAGCCAGGTTTGATTTAAATGCTATGTTTTTGGCTAGTAGAGAGAGGAATGAGAGGATGATGGAACTTCTTAGTATTTCTAGATGTGCTCAAACGGAAGTTGGATCAAATGTACAGTTGCATCATGGGTTCAGAATTGTATACTAAGGTGGGTTGATATTGGAATGGGTG
Source organism: Acartia tonsa (assembly GCF_053477335.1). Taxonomy (NCBI): domain Eukaryota; kingdom Metazoa; phylum Arthropoda; class Copepoda; order Calanoida; family Acartiidae; genus Acartia; species Acartia tonsa. Next base: position 36,376,679 of record NC_137268.1, on the reverse strand, counting down.
ATTTTCCCAATATGGCGAGAATAATATGGCACAATATAACCTAGAAAATTGCATTTTCAATTCAAAATATGTTTTTATAAGCATCGCTGATTTAAAAAAAATAATCGTAATTTTTTATTTTTGACGCCATTTTTTTGTAAGGTTTCGTGATTTTTCAAAAAAATATCTACCAAATGGTTGACTCTACATAAAAAATGAACCCATTTTTGAATTAGTCGACCCCAAAAACCCCCATTGTCGTATATAATACTTATCTATAACACATAAATTTACGGAAATATTAGAAATTTACCTATAAACGGACAATTAAGATATTATTTTAAGATACAAAAATTGATATATAATACGTAAGGGATTCAAGCATGCACTAATAAAATGTGTCTTCAAGCTAGTTAATATAACAATAAACCCCCATCAACCTACTTTACCCCATTCCCTCCCCTCCTAATGTAGGAACAACCTGACCAATAAATCATATTAATATTAGCAACCGAAATTGACGGAAAACTTTCCACTCTGATAAAATCTATTCTATCTATCTATCTATTTATTTTATATCTATTAATTGTTTTAAGCGAAGCTACTCTATAATTCACTTTGTATGTACGCAAGTCAGTCTAACAAAAACTTCAAGTGCTTTTATTGTATTTAGATGTAAAGATTTTAACAAATAATATTTATTTAAGAAAAGGTAATTTTGTTTTTCAAATTATTGTTCATTGTCTTATCCCTTAAGAAGGCTGGTATTTTGGAACTTGTTCCTTATGTTGATAGCTTTTAGGATTTTTGGTTTGCTAGGTATCCAAAGTTTTAGGTATAAACATTTTATTTTATTCTAAAATTATGGGAACTTTAATTGAATTTGATTATTTGATTGGTTTGTTCAAAACAAGTAGTAAGCAAAGTTATAAACCAATAAATTTAATCTACATAAGGGGTAATTACAATGGGGATGTATGTAATTTTACTGTCCATTGTCTTATCCCTCGTACATTTGTTCCTTTTGTTACAGTTTTAATGGTTTTTATGGTTATTAGTTCATTACAGGTACCCAAAGTTTCGTAACCACGTTGGTTCCTAAACTATAAGTACCTCCTAATTTATTAAATTTTGATTAGTTTGTTTATAATCATTGGAATGTATAACTTTTTATTGTCCATTGTCATTTCCCTTCAGACCCCTTTTTATTGTAGCTTTAAATATTTTTTCTCTTTAATAATTATGACAGGTATTTACAGGGATGGAAAGGACATTGGAACATAATTTATACTGGTCCCCAATATTTCATAAAATAATATCATTTGTTGGCTTTACAAATCTACAATGTTTAACTTTTCCACTAATGATTTGAACTTACATTGGGCGATCAAATTAATTAATCATCCATTGTCTTATCCCTTATGTTAAATTCTTCGTTGACTAAATATTTTTATTAATCTATGTCTCTCAGGGATAAAAAGGGATTAAGACTATGGATGATAAATTGATATACATTGTACATTCCCAATGATGATAAACAAAAATATTGGCTAACAAGTTTGAACACTACTATTCTTGAAACAATGAATCAAAATTCGATAAAAATACTCAAAATAATTCTTGAGCTGAATGTTTTGTGACTATCATGATACACAATTGCATCATTGATAATAAGTGGAATAGAATATTTATCAGTTCCCACATCCCTAAAAATCATAGTAAGGGGGGATGGAGGGGTGTTAAAACTTGAAAGACAAAAAAAAAGAAAAAAACATGACTTTATTATTACGATTAAATAAAATACAGCTATCTTTAAAAAAATGAAAATATTATGATATTTGATAAAAAAAAATGTGTTGTATCTTTTTAGATATCCTTTCCGGCTAATTTATTTTCAGGTTGTCGTTTTTGTGGTTAAATTTACGTGCATTTTGATAGGTTTACCATTATTGTGGCTTTAAAAATAAGAAAGTTAGGATTTTGAGCTTCTACACCAAAACAGCGAATTTTAGAGTAGCTGCGCGAAAGTTGTTATTTGAGTAAAAATGATTTTTTAAGTTTCAGGGCCTTTGAAATACTTATTTTTAGCTTGGCCAACTTGGGAAAGTGTGAAAATCAAGAAAAAGGGGTAAATCAACCCACCTTATTGTATACCTGGGAGAAATTGCTAAGTATGAAAAATGTACAGCGGTTGAAATTCCAGTAAAGTTAGGTGTGGATTATGGTTGTGCTGTAGGACATTTATTGGTGGAGTATAAAGGTGAAACAGTTGGGATACAAGAGTATAGTAGAATGATTGTTACATTAGAGGAAATAAAATTGTTGAATTGTTCTCAAAGTCCGGTATTTTTTAAGTTGACAGCTAATTTGTTTCATGGAAATCAGGGGCAGGGACTCGAGATTCTTCACATTAAGAATGAGAGATCTGAACATGTGGGACAGAAGATTTTTCTGAATGATGAGAAGGTGTTTATTGCTGATTTTAATAAGACTATTAGATATCAGGGTCTAGAAGATTTTGAGGATTTTAATGGACAGGCTTCTAAATTGGATTTTGTTGATCATAAGTTGTCATTTTTCGAACAAGTTACAGGCTCTTGGTTTGGTCTAGAACATTTGTTTAAGGATATACTACCATTGTTTGCTAAGTTTGTATTGATTGTTTTGATGTTGTTGTTAGGTATAATTCCTATGTTGGTAGTTTTGTATTGCTGTTGTTCATGGTGTTATAAAAAAAGATTTACCGAAGAAGAATTTAATGCTAGGTTTATACATTAAATTCTTATGCTGAAATTTAATTATATTGTATTTTTTTGCAGGTTGGTTACGGCGGCAACAATGAATCAAAAGTTATTGAGCAATGAAGAAAACGGCCGCCACAAACAACCTTCGGATGAAAGAAATCAAGTCAAACCTGGCCTACCTGTAGGCACGTTGGTTAGCAATTCTGCATCCAGGCTGGTGTTGATAATGTCGCGTGTCGAGCTGCCAACGTTGAGTGTGGGCAGAGTGTCGAGGAATGTGTTTATCAACAGTGAAGACATGCCACTTGCAGACTTAATTCGTCTTATTGATAATGAACCCAGGTTCAAATTGAACTTAGTGAACATGCTTTCACTGCAGCTTGAGTTTGGGGAGATGTATAAACTCATTAGACTGGGCCTTAGACAGAATTCCTATCTATACCAGCCAGAACTCAAGACACTTGAACCTGGTAGCGGCTGGTGAGCATTCTAAAGCTATAAACAGAAAGCTGTTCTGGAACGAGACAAATAATTTGAATAAGTTAAGTGCAACTATGTTCCTCTCCAAGCTTGTTTGTGAAATGTTGCCAAGTCTGGTGCTTCTTGCTAAGGTTGAGTACCTGGATGGAGATGAGAGAAAAAGCTGCCAAACGTTGGGAGAATTGTTGCCTATAATCAAGCACATGGGGGAACTGGATGACTGGCACCAACTATCCAGAGTTGAAGTCATACCTGCAGATGGTCGTATGAGCCTTCAGTCTGTGCTGAGAACGGTGGACAATAGTATTGATGCGCGTTTGAAGACGCAGGTTGTATCAGCTATCCGGCTTCTGGCGCATTGGAGAGACGTTGTGAATAAGATTTCATTTATTTTGAAACAGATGCCATCCACAACTTTATTCGAGTTACAGAAAGAGTGGCTTGAAGGAAAGTCTGAACAGGATTTGAGTGCTAAAGTTTTTATTGACGCTATTCATGTGAATGAATACGCGTTCCTATCGGTTTTTATACCGCGAATCTTCAACGTAAATTCGGTCAGCCTAATTACCAGTGGAGAGATGCCAGCTGAGATACGCTATGTTAGATTGGATGCGCAAAAAGAAATAATTGAGAATCTTGTGAGTGCGACATATACAGGTAGTTTGGCTAACAATAAAGTAGATGGAAGAATATTGGCATGGGAAATGCAGATGCAATGCAAACGTCTGCGTCCTACTCTGGCTAAGCAGACGATGCTTTGTGAGCCAGGTACTACTTTAGAGGACGTGGCAAAGGAACTTAGCCTGGAGTTGGATAAAAAGATTCATACAAGTTTGCTGGCAACAAATCTCGAATGGAAGTTTAATCCTGAACACAGAGTAAATGATTGGTTTGATGGCGATTTTAAGTTGATTACTCGGTTTGGGGGTCCTGTTTGTATCCAGCAGGATCGTCCTTTGGATCAGAACATTCCTGTTTGTCTAGATCTTGAATTATCAGGCCAGCAATGGCGAGTTGATGAACAAGCGATGGAGGAAATGAGGATGGAACACACGCCTGGAATATTGACGATGCTTGATAAATTTGGGGAGGAGGTTAGCCGCAAGCATCAAAAGATTTTGGATAATCAGGAGGAGGCTGACAGCGTGGCGACCTCGATTTCGATTGCGGTAAATAACGGATTTGAAAGATGTCTACATATGCTTGGTGATACTGAGGCAAGGTTGCCTCAAGACGGCCTTTGTGATGAGACCGCAAAACTTGGAATTGATAATGAGGCTAACATTCCTATGGATATTGAAGAATCCGGCAAGAAAGGAAGAGCAGCTGGAAAAAGATAGTAATAATTATAGTTTAATGTGTGTTAATTCATAGTTTTATTTTTATGTATTAATGTTTAAGTATTTGTCGAGGCAGTAGTAGTCTCTGAAGGTTATAATATCAATGCTTTTATAACAATGCATCTCTAATGATATGTGTTAATCAATGCATTTCTGATGGTTATATGTTAATCAGTGTTTTTATATATCAATGCATTTCTGATGATTATATGTTAATCAATGTTTTCTAAAAAAATATATAAAAGAGAAAAAAAAACACATAAAGAGAAAAAAAGGAATATAAAAAAAACATAAAAGAGTTTTAAAAAAAAAACCAAAACAAAAAAAAATATATATATGAAATGTTTAAAGATCTGGAAAGAAAATAAAAAAAAATATAAAAATTTATGACAGGTGTCATACCAGATCAATCATTATTTAATTGATAAGCATTTAATGCTACCTATACCATATTTGATAATTAACATGTAATAAACATATTGTTATATTCAACCTGTAATGTTACAGTTTCGAAATTTATGTTCATATTAAAGCTGGGGAGAAATGTGATGTATAGTCCCTTCCTCCCTGCCTTGAGAGCATTGTATGTATTTTATATATTAACTTTTAGTTCTTGTGTCACCTATCTTGGAGCAAGTCTTTGCTCTGCGATTCGGCACGAACCTAAAAGTGTTAACCTTGTTATAATAATTAATATCTATTTGTATGTTTAATCTGTCTTTGAATTAATACACTTTATTTGTACTGAGCAGACAGATGATGCTTATAGAGTAGGTTGCTCTCTAGATAACACATACCTGAGTCTCAGCTATTTAATTGAACAAACCTCTAATCGATTGTCTTTCAACATCAATGTACATCACATCTTTAGTTCTTTAGTATGAAAAATGAATTGTATGGTTAACATCATAAGGAATAAGGTTGAAAAAGTCCTAAAAAATAAGACAATTAATATTACGATATAAATAATTCATTATAGACAGTTGATAGTGAAGGTTATTACAGACAGTAAGTTTAAACTGGGAAGAATGCCCTATCAAAGTACTTGGGATGCTAAAGTTGTTTACACCCAGATACTTGTTTACAATATGATTCTCACCTCTAAAGTAGGTGAGCCACTGTTATAGGAAAGCAACAGTCATTTTATTTATGTGCTTTCTGAAAAGAAAACATTGTAAGCACATAAATTGATTAATATGATTGTTGCTTTTCTTTCACAGAAATTTGGTGCGTGGTGGTTTTGCAGTCTTATCTTTGCAGTGTACTCCCTATAACAGAGGGGTACTTTACATTATTAGAATATTTAGCTGTTTATTCTTATTATTACTACACGTCAATTTCCTTACAAAAAATATGCTGCATATTAGGAACATCTTAAGACGTAAAAAAACACCATAGTATAAAAATATTTATTAAAAAATGAACATCTAAAATAATATGATATATAATAAATGCATGTAAAATGTTATATATGTATGAAAAAAGTGATTATTAATTTGTTGTGATTATAGTTACCTATATACATGTATAAAACTTTATAATTGTACAAGCCATGGAACATTGTGAGAATCTACTTGGGGAAAAGATTGGTGGCCCAAAAAGAAATGTAAAGCATTTCCTTAAGCATTGTCATCAAATGCTTTGTTGAGTTCAAAGGACAAAATAAAATAACACGGTAGAAAAACATCAAATGCTGTAAATTGCAAAAATATATTAATTAAACTGTTTACAATATTAGAAGTTACCAACCCTTTTTCTAAATATACATTTTTAATCACAATAATATACTTTTGTGTCAAAGCTTTTAAACAACAGTTTGAACTCATCAAAACATTTGATGATATTGCACCAAACAATGCTTAACATTTAAAGTTTTTTTTTCTTTTAAAAAACCATGGTGAAACCTAACTTTTTAGTCGATAAAGCAAATATTAAACATAAACCTAGTATATTCACTAAAAAAATACTACGGATCAATGCTGGAAGGTGCTTAGAATCACTTGCTCTTGTTCGTGGATAGTCCCCTTTAAAACGTTCTTTCATTTGTTTGCTTAATATCTTTGGAACTTGTATTAAATCTTAATGGGTTTGTTGAAATTAGTAGTTTCAAAAATATTTTTCCAATAATTTTAATCTGCATGAGGAGTAACATACATTAATTTATCATCCATTGCCATCACTTTAAATTCCTGCCTTTTTAACCCTGCAGGTCTACCCTTCGCCCAATTTAAATTGACCTAACGTAATGAACAAACATAGAATATACTCCATCATCAATCTTTTACTATTTACTTAATTTAGAAAATAAAGGGAGTGGGGTGCTCGACAAGGCACTTTTTGGGGAAATTTCCTAATTATCCTTAAATATGTTCAGATGCCATAGGAGCTATAGGGAAAGTGAAGAACTATGAATCTGTTTTCAAGTGTGTTTTATGTATCTATGTCACTAGGAGACAACCTACCATAGAATCTCATTTTAGGTAAAATATAAATAGATAGACAGACAGACAGACTTAGAGATAGACAGAGTTACAGTAAGGTAGACAGACAGATATATTGGGAGACAGCTATGCATATATATAAGTAGACAGACAGTTAGATAGGTAAATATATATAGATAGGTAGATAGAAAGACAGACAGACAGCCATGCAGAAAAATAGACAGAAAAGCTTAGAAGCAGTCAGATAATTCGACTTAAATGGACAGATAAAAAGACAAACAAACATCCTTTTCATCTTCTTTTTAGGAGAAAGCATCTGGAAAAACGCACAGATCCGCTGCCAGCCAAGTTCTTTATCCGCAAAAAGCGGTTGAAAAAGAACCTTGCGGCTAAGCAGGATGCGGAGTGGCATAAATGCCCGCATTGTGACTACAGGGATGTTCATACTTATTTTTTTTATATATTTCAGGAATTAGGGGTGGTGGGTGTTTAGAAATATTTTTAAAGAGAGAAAAAATTGGGATACCTAACGCTATTAGTTTTTTGATTGGCTGTAAAATCTAGCAGTTGTTTAAAGTATTCATAAACTATGTAGATAACAACATCCATAAGTATGGAAGCGCAAAAAAATCGTGGAATTGACAAACGCACAAAGTGAGTTATAGAATCAGTTGCCATAACACAGAAAACAATAGTAGATGATATGCAAAAACGAACCCTTTAAAAAATAAGGTTTATGAAATTATGACTTATGAAATAGGAATCTTCACTGGAATTTTCTGTTGTCTGTCTTCTATAGCAGCTGAGAAAATCACATTTCCTCCATAGCGTTAGGGATTAACTGACGGATAGACAAAGTGAATTTCAGAGTAGCTTCAATACAAATAATTTTAATCTACAGAAAGGTTGATCGTAATTTTATGTGTACAACAATTTACTTGTCCATTGTCTTTCTTATTCCTTGAGATTTTTAAAGCAGAAAAAAAAACGACATAGTAATAATGAACATAAATTGTAGGTCAATCAGACTGCCAAATGTTAATAAACACGTTTTGTAAGTATTTTTATCTTTATAATGCTAAGTTAGGGAAGAGGATTTTAATCAGATTTAATTACAAAATTTAATTGTCTTAAAATACAGTATTTTTGATGCCCATTCCCCTTAAAAAATTGTCTATAGTATGTACTTATTCTTTAATTAAAATCAAAACAAAATTTGAGTATAGTCCCTTACGTGATAATAACGCCTCTTTAGGGGCGTTTCGTCGTATTTTAAAAGTAGCTTTTCCCCTATTTCTAGTCCCTAATTGCCTAACCCTGCGGGACAATCGGCTAACCTAACTTAAACTAACCTAAAATAACCTATCAAAAGCTATTGTGAAAATACGAAGAGGCGTTGCCACGAAAGGGATTATACCGCAATATTTAAAATGGATGGTCGACTTACCCCCTCCCCCCTGAGGCCTTCAGGGACGTATCAACTTGTCTCTAATAAATCTCCTACTTGATTTTCTAGGGTTGTGCATGAAAACCAGCAAGAAGAATGTAAATTATGCGGGAAAATGTACAAAAATCTTAATAATCATGTCAAGTAAGATATTTTTATTATAACAGTTTGGGGAGAATTTCATTTTTTAACTTCAACCTTTATATTTCTAAGATTCATGTGACTTGCTGTCGCTTTATGTCGAGTTCAGGTTCGTGCCATACCACGCTTAATGGAGAAATTAAGAAGGATATCTGCTGTTTCTATAAAAGTCATACAATCAAAGATTTTGTTTTCTTTTAAAACTTTCGGTACTTTCATTGAATTTTCATTCGTTGGTTCTAAAATTGCAACGTCCAAAATATCCAACCAATAAATCTAATCTATATTTTTGTTAAGGTATCATCTTTTCGGATGCAATACATAGAAATTTATCGTTTGGATATTTTCTTTATCACTTAAGAACCCTGATGTAATACTAAATGTAATAATATATGAATATCTTCTTAAAGACACTCTGTTTAAAACAATTTCTACTTTAGGGCTGTCCACATGAAAATTCGAAACTTTCCTTGTCAGTTGTGTGACTATAGAGCAATTAACAGGTCCTACCTGGATTATCACGTCAGAAATAAACATACAGGTACCTTCTTTTATTTTAGTAGCAAATCTAATCTATTATTTGATATGTACGTCAATCCATAGGCGTCCAAGGGGGGGGGTAATGGGCCATTTGGCACCCCCAAACGATTTAGGGGGTGCCGTAGGCACCCCCAAAATTTTGTGAACAATACCCCCCCCCCAAAAAAAAATTACCCCTACCTTGGGGGTGCCGTAGGCACCCCCAACGATTTTGGGGGGGTAAATACTCCCCCCAAAATAGAAAATCTCTAACAAAAAAAATTTTTGCGCGCTTCGCGCGCATTTTTTATACTAAATTTTTTATAAAATTTAAATTACCCCCCCCAAAAATTTTACCCCGGGGGTAAATTTTGGGGGGGGTAAACAAATTTTACCCCTGCCAACAGATTTCAGGGGGGGTAATTACCCCCCCCAAGCAAATTTTACCCCCGGGGTAGAAATTTTGGGGGGGGTAAAAAAAATTTGCGGCATGCTTCGCGCGCCATTTTACCCCCCCCCCAAAACCAAATTACCCCCCCCTTAAAAAAATTTTACCCCCCCCAAAATAAAAAGCTTGGACGCCCCTGCGTCAATCCGTCTGTGAAAAACGGAATGTTTTAAACGTGAATTTCTCAGCTTCTATTCAAGAATGGATTAATTATTACACCAGATTTTCATTGATAAAGTAAAACTTGCAGTTGGCTAAAAAAACGATTTTTCCCTTCCATCCCCTTTACCCCATCCCCTCAACTCCTACTGTATAAAGGGTCTGACCAATAAACCAGTTCCATGTTAGCAAGCGAAATTGACGACAATTTTTCACCCTTTTATAATATTCTACATTCGATTTTTTAAGATAGACAGCTGAAGTTTTTTGTGTAGATTCCCTGTACCTATACATTTAGTATATACAGTAAAATCTCCCATTTATGATTATTATCTTGATATTTTAGATATTGATGAAAGAGTGAACTGTCCGCTATGTGGAAAACTTGTCAAACAAATCAAGGAATGTTCATACTGTGCTTAAAATATCCCAGGGATCGCAAGGGATAAGACAATAGACGTTAAATTGGTGTAGGTACACTATACAGTATACATGCCTAAAGCTGAAGTTTCAGAAAGGAAAGATTAATTATACTGGTCCCCAAAGTTTTAAGAACACATTTTTGCATTCGTTGGCTTGCTAACCTAGTTTACTTTAATTAAATATTCATTGGTTGGTCCATAGCAGTGTCCAAACTTTTCAACCAACAAAAATACTAATTTATTATTTGGGTTGTAAAAATCAATGTATCATTCATTGTCTTATCCCTTAAGATCCCTGCGGAAAGTATGAACATAGGAATTCTGGAACTAGGTGCATATGGCCTATGTGCATAGCGGTAATGCACCAGAACTGCTACCATGTACCTATGATTACTGTGATTATAAGGCCAGAACTAGGAGTGCTATGCAATGTCATATTAAACAGCGCCATGAGATTGTTATGTAAGTGGTTCATTCTTGTTTTTGTTTAAGTATCTGTATTTACAATATCAAATGTGCTCTATAAGTGTATGTGTGTCTGTTTGTTTTGCTAAAATATTTTGGGGGTTGCCGATTTAATTGTAATTTGTAAGTGCATGTAATTCACTTTCTTCAATTCACCCTTTCCTTCAAATTCGATTCCCTTTCCCTAATCGTTTATTCCCCTTTACTTTACTAACCCTTTTCTGTATATGTGTAACACTAAGTCACAACTTTTAATGTTCCAGAATCTAAAAAAAAATCTTTTCATTTTCTGATTTCTTTTTTCTCTACCTAGACTGTACCTTTTAACTGCGTTGCTTATATTGCACGTAACCTCCTTGATTGTTAGATTTTATTCATGCTTCAAACCTAACCTAATCTCAAATAGCCTAAAATAAACTTTCAAAATTCGTTTCTTGGATCTCATGCTTCTTTTCCAATAAAAACTGGCTTTATTTCTTTAGTGTAAAGTGCGAGATATGTGAAGAAGAGGTGAACAGGGTGAAACTAAATGCACACATGAAGAAACATACTGATAATAAATATACCTGCTTAGTTTGTCTAGGGTAAGTACTACAGAAACTAAATACACACATGAAGAAACATACTGATAATAAATATACATGCTTAGTTTGTCTAGGGTAAGTACTACAGAAACTAAATACACACATGAAGAAACATACTGATAATAAATATACCTGCTTAGTTTGTCTAGGGTAAGTACTACAGAAACTAAATACACACATGAAGAAACATACTGATAATAAATATACCTGCTTAGTTTGTCTAGGGTAAGTACTACAGAAACTAAATACACACATGAAGAAACATACTGATAATAAATATACCTGCTTAGTTTGTCTAGGGTAAGTACTACAGAAACTAAATACACACATGAAGAAACATACTGATAATAAATATACCTGCTTAGTTTGTCTAGGGTAAGTACTACAGAAACTAAATACACACATGAAGAAACATACTGATAATAAATATACCTGCTTAGTTTGTCTAGGGTAAGTACTACAGAAACTAAATACACACATGAAGAAACATACTGATAATAAATATACATGCTTAGTTTGTCTAGGGTAAGTACTACAGAAACTAAATACACACATGAAGAAACATACTGATAATAAATATACCTGCTTAGTTTGTCTAGGGTAAGTACTACAGAAACTAAATACACACATGAAGAAACATACTGATAATAAATATACCTGCTTAGTTTGTCTAGGGTAAGTACTACAGAAACTAAATACACACATGAAGAAACATACTGATAATAAATATACATGCTTAGTTTGTCTAGGGTAAGTACTACAGAAACTAAATACACACATGAAGAAACATACTGATAATAAATATACATGCTTAGTTTGTCTAGGGTAAGTACTACAGAAACTAAATACACACATGAAGAAACATACTGATAATAAATATACCTGCTTAGTTTGTCTAGGGTAAGTACTACAGAAACTAAATACACACATGAAGAAACATACTGATAATAAATATACATGCTTAGTTTGTCTAGGGTAAGTACTACAGAAACTAAATACACACATGAAGAAACATACTGATAATAAATATACATGCTTAGTTTGTCTAGGGTAAGTACTACAGAAACTAAATACACACATGAAGAAACATACTGATAATAAATATACCTGCTTAGTTTGTCTAGGGTAAGTAGTACAGAAACTAAATACACACATGAAGAAACATACTGATAATAAATATACCTGCTTAGTTTGTCTAGGGTAAGTAGTACACAAACTACCCTAGTTTGTTACATGTTAGTTTGTCTAGGGTAAGTAGTAGAGAAACTACCCCGTTAGTTACATGTTTGTTTGTCTAGGGTAAGTAGTACAGAAACTATCCTAGTAAGTTACATTTTTGTTTGTCTAGGGTAAGTAGTACATAAACTACCCTAGTTGGTTACATGTTTGTCTAGGGTAAGAAGTACAGAAATTACCCTAGTAAGTTACATGTTAGTTTGTTTAGGGTAAGTAGTACAGAAACTACCGTTTGTCTAGGGTAAATAGTACATAAATTACCCTAGTTTGTTACATTTTAGTTTGTCTATATTAAGTAGTACATAAACTACCCTAGTTTGTTACATGTTAGTTTGTCTAGATTAAGTAGTAGAGAAACTAACCTAGTAAGTTACATCTTTGTTTGTCTAGGGTAAGTAGTACAGAAACTACCCTAGTTGGTTACATGTTTGTTTGTCTAGGGTAAGCAATACAGAAACTACCCTAGTTTGTTTGTCTGTCAGTCTGTAATACTAAAATATTAATATACTTAGTACTTAGTGATAATAAATAAACTTTCTTGCTTTGGTAAGAATGCTGGTTAATTTTACAGGGAGGAGGGGTCCCCATAAAATAACCCATTATAACATTTGTTGACTCAAATCTCTGGGGACTTCTTGGGGACTTAGTTAAAACTAAGAGTGTTATTTTAATCAACAGAGCAGGAGTTATTTTTGTTAATTTACCATCCATTGTCTTATCCCTTGAGATCCCTGGTAATATATGTTCTAATTTAGGAACTTCCGAGAGAGACGAGACCTCTCCCGACATATACTGTACAGGCACAAGAAATTGCGAAGTACTTGTCATGTGTGTAGTAATGAAGATGTTACAGATTATATTCTACATCTTAAATTCAAACACAAGGGATACATGCATTTTGTTTATATATTTTGATATGTGGAAAACTACGACAGAAAATCATTTGGGTAGGGGGGGGGGGGGGTGGTCCAAACAGGTGTGAACTATACTCTGTATGGGATTGCCCACTAAATGGTGAGGGGAAATAAAAAATATTTAGGAGGGGAAAAATGAAATAAATAGTCCCGTAATTATTTTTTTCTCTCTTTTTTTACATCAATTCATCGTCCATTGTCTTATTCCCATACTTTCCCTGATGACAAAATTGTAATGCATGATAATGATGCCCAAGAAGGAGTTTGACCGGACAGGATTCGAAGTGCCCAACTCAGATAAACTTATCATTCGTCTTGTCGGCCAACTCATCGGTTCAAATATTCAGGTGCAGTATTTTTAAAAGCGAAGCTTTTCTATAATTTTGGTCGGTCCGTCCGTCCGTCCGTAACGGTTAGCCCTTTTCGTTAAAATAGACATGTTAGAATTGTCTCATCGATTTCTAATCTAACATGATGATTCCTATAGCAATTAGGTACCTAGCAACTCTATAATCGTTACCAGAAAGTTTACGTCCATTAAAAATATGCTTTAACTTTTTGACAATAACTTTTTGTATGATATAATGGGGTAATGAATCCTAGGGCAACAATGTACCTTATGTAAGTTATAAGAATGATGTAATTCTAAGGATAAAGCTTTGTTTGTGGGAGAAATTCTATGGTCTTAAATTTTTTTTCTTATGTTAAACGTGCAAGAAATTAAAATAAAATTTCCATTAAAGATCATATGGATTAAGGGGGGGAAAGTTCTGACACATTTGCGTAAACCTGGTGTATCTTTAGACTGAGAGGATACGTTATTTGGGATAAAATCATTCTTATATGATGAATTTCCGGAGCTCCGGAACCTGGAGGTCTACCCAAAAAATCTTAAATCTGGGGGAAATTCATCATATAAGAATGATTTCATTCCTAATAACCTATCTTCTCAGTCCAATGATAAAGCCTATACACCAGGTTTACGCAAATGTGTCAGAACTCCCCCCCCCCCCCCCCCGGCCCCCTTAATATTATTGCGTTTAATTTACCATCTTAAGGCAATAAATCTATTAAACTTTCAGTACTCTGGAAACTTGGATCCTATCGACATTTCCATTGACGCCATCCTGCAACGCTACGCCGCCAAGAGGCGAGATAATGAGCTCCTAACTGAGGAGGATATTGTATGGCTGGGCTTCAAACCTGCTGACTTCCATGGACCAAAAACTGGATAATATTTCAATAGATAATTGTAAAACTTTAAAAATATACTAGAGCGGTTACGCTTCTAGCATGTAGGGGCTATGTATTCGAAGGGATTGGGAGGGTAAAAAGTAGCCAAGACTAAGATATAGAATTGGTACAGCCTAAAACCACCTCCCGACCTATGTGAAGATTTCCTGAAATTGAGAACTAAATAGGTTCAGTAGTTATCAAAATCTTAAGCTACGCTGCTACATACATAAAAAAAAAACTTGCTATTTCTTAGGTATAATAGGATAATTTTTGATAAATCAAGGTTTTTGTAAAGAAATAACGTTGGGGGTTAATTATAAAGAAACTACCAAAGGCATAAATACTATAAACATTATTTTTTTTAGATAATAAATAACCAGTGTATTGATTGTATTGTATAATATAGTTTTTGTTTAGTTAGTAATCCAAACATAAATTGTATCTAATAGAAGTTTTGTAAAAGAAATATGGGGTCATGTGAAGGAAACGAAGTTGCGGGTTTCGTCACATTTTGACAGTAGCTTTTCTCCTAATTTTAGCCCTTTCATGGGGCTCTAAACCTGCGGGGCCAATTGCCTAACCCTACGGGGCAATCACCTAACCTAAAATAACCTTTAAAAGCTACTGTGAAAATACGATGAAACCCGCAACTTCGTTTCCTTTACATGACCCGAAATATATAATGTGATGAATTAAAAAGATAGGTAACTTAAAGACAGATTATTTTTACCCAAAAAAAATTACCAACTGATATCTATGCCTTTTTTGAGGGGTAAATATTTTTTCTTTCATTGACATATCCTCTTTGAAAGAATGTTGTTAACATTTCGTAATAGTTATTTATCGCATCGTATTATAGACAGCTTCCCGCGGATCGTAAAATCATAATAAAAAAAATAATATGATTAATAATAATAATACTTTTTGTTGGCCCTTAGGATCAGCAAAACTTTACTTGTGGAAAATTGTTTATAATATAATACACGTTTTCTCACTATGGCTCAGAACCGGTTCTATTCCAGCGGATACTTTGCGGTTTCTAAGCCAAGCTTGAAAACATTTTGAATGTATTTTCCAGATGTTACCACAAATGGATTATAACGAGGAAGCAAGAAAGCTTTGGTCTAGACTATGTAAGTTAGATAGATAGATAGACACATGTAGATAGTGAGGCATATTATATAGATAGTGAGGTACATATATAGTGAGGTACATAGATAGTGAGGCACATAGATAGATAGACATATAGATAGATCAACATAGACACTTAAATAATATAGTAAATACAAATGCTTAGGGAGAAAGCTTTGGTCTAGACTATATTATAAGTTACATAGACATGTGGTCAGAAAGATGGACATAAAATATAGGCAGATAGACTTGTAGATGGATTTATATAGTCTACATATTATATATCAATGGATTATATTGAGGAAGCAAGAAAGCTTTGGATTAGACTATAAAGTTCAGGGAGTAAGGGAGGGGACAATGGGCAATATTAATTCAATTTAAGAGTTTTCGCTGATAGGCCATGAAATCCAGATTCATCCAGAAAATAAATTAAAATTTGAAGACAATTTTAAAGGGTGTGTTAATGAAATTTAGAAAACTAAAATAAAAAAAAAGTTTCAGGAATAAAAGCATTCATTTGAAAATTACCTATGGTAATATCCTCTTAGAATTTTATTTTTCAATTTTGAAAATTTGAAAAACTGCTTAATTCTTGCACATTCCCTTTAAGCCAGTACTCAAAGTCTGAGACTCCTATGAGTATCCGATCTATTGTCCCCTCCCTTACTCCCTGATGAAGTTAGATAAGAAGATAGATAGACATGTAGATAGTTAAACATATAGATAGATAAGCATATAGATAGGTAAACTACTAAACATAGAAACTTAGATAATATAGTAAATACAAATGCTTATTCCGAGGAAGCAAGAATAATTTGAAGGGTCAATTTATTATAATTGGAAGTGTACAATAATTTATCGTCCATTATCTTATACCATAAGATCACTGCTGTTGTAACTCTTTAATAAAAAAAGCAGCAGTAGATAATGTATAAACTTATGTTTTTGCATGAAAGGACATCGAACTTGTCACCTCTAATACAATTCAGACATGTTTCATAGATTCTTTTTTTGTTTCAGCTGAACTTCAAAGTGATTTCCGAAGCTTTCACAACAACCTTGACCCTATGCACCAGTCTGACACTGGCGGAGTTATTTATGTTGGCTCTGACACGGTAAGACTAAGCTTTCATAACAACCTTGATGACCCTATGTATCAGTCTGACACTGGCGAAGTTATTTATGTGGGCTCTGACACGGTAAGACTAAGCTTTCAAAACAACCTTGATGACCCTATGTATCAGTCTGACACTGGCGGAGTTATTTATGTTGGGACTGACACGGTAAAACTAAGCTTTCATAACAACCTTGACCCTATGTATCAGTCTGACACTGGCGGAGTTATTTTATTTATGTTGGGTCTGACACGGTAAGACTAAGCTTTCATAACAACCTTGACCCTATGCAAAGGACATAGGTGCTCAAAGTTTTATAAAAACCTTGTCAAATTTGATTGCTTAAACAGTTTTTATACTAAAGGGAACTATCCACGAACGAGGGCAAGTGATTATAAGCACCTTCCACCATTGATCCATTGTATTTTTTTAGTGAATATACTAGGTTTATGTTTTAATATTTGGTTTATCGACTAAAAAGCTAAGTTTCACAATGGTTTTATATGAAAAAAACTTTGAAATATAAGGTAATTTTTGATGCATTGTCATCAAATGCTTTGTTGAGTTCAAAGGACAAAATAAAATAATACGACAAAAGTACATTAAGTACCTACAATATTACAAGTTACCAACCCTTTTTCTAAATATACAATTTTAATCAAAATAATATACTAATGTGTCAAAGCTTTTAAACAACAGTTTGAACTCAACAAAACATTTGATATAACACCAAAACATGCCTAACATTTTAAAGTTTTTTTTCTTTCTTATAAAACTATGGTGAAACCTAACTTTTTAGTCGATAAACAAAATATTACACATAAACCTAGTATATTCACTTGAAAAAATACAATGGATCAATGGTGGAAGGTGCTAAGAATCGCTTGCTCTCGTTCGTGGATAGTCCCCTTTTGATTAGCTTGACTAAAATTATCTTTTCTCAAACTTATAAATTGAAAAGTAGCTTTTGCAATATTGTGTAAAGTTGTGAGTAAAATGTTTTTTAATATGCGTTTAATTATCCTAAGCGTTTGGTTAACATTTAGAAAAGTTAGACTTAATTTGCGCATTTGATTGGAAGCTTGCTCACAGTTTTAAGCAATATTGCGAAAGGAACTATTCCCTCAAGTTTCCTTACGTTCCCGAAGTGTTTAAGCCAACTAATAAGAGAATGTTAATTATAAATAAAATTGTACTAGTAAGTTAATTACAATCAAATGTCCCCTCTTTTCTTGGTAAATTCCTAATGGCTGAGTAATTAGAAGTTAATTATTAGTAGTTGTAGGTATAGGTTGGAGGTATAGATTTTTTAGATGGCTTTACCCCTTTACCCCATCCCCTGATCTCCTACTGGATGAACAAACTGTCCAATAAATGATGTCCATGTTAGAAACCTAAATTGACAACAATTTTTCCCCTGTCATAATATCCAGAGAGAGAGGAGATAATAGGCTGTTTTTTACACTAGTTCCCAAAGTTTTACGATAACATTTTCTTATTATTTGGCTTAACAATTATGGGGGCTTTTTATTAGTTTAGATTGGTTAATTTATAAAGATGAGTGTTCAAAAGTTTCAACCACTAATATTTAATCTACAGATTGGGTAAAATTTTGTGTGTCATAATTGGGGATATACATCAACTTATCAGCAATTGTCTTATCCCTTTAGATACCTGCATTGCATAATATCCAACCATTTAGGCTGCACGTTGTTTGGAAACCCTGAAATCTCGGAACATTACCGGAGTCGTCAACTGTGCATCCAACATTCCTTGTCATCACATGGGAATTCTTGGTGAGTTCAAGTTGTGTCTAGTAGCTATTCCATAATTAGGTCATGTTCATACGTGTGGTGTACCGTGTACGTACGTATTTCACAGCATTAAAGTACGTCAGCTTACAAGGTTTCCTTTTTTTAGTTATTTTATTTCCAGTTTGGCATCAGAAACGACGGATAAATATCCGGTCTTCAGTCATACTGAAAAATCATGGATTGCGTCGTGTTAATATTTTAAAGATGTTATATTTTCATGAAAACAGCAAGGCAAAACTTTTCAAGGTGCCTTTTTGTTTATTTTTTACTTCATTAGGTAGGTATAAGATACGGTATTCTTGTAATTGTGCTTGTAATCATTTTTCTTAAATGATAACCTTAACAATCACAAAATAGACATTTTTAGGTTATCTCAAAAACTGTCTGATAAAAGTTTATTTTTTTTTCGAATATCTTGGTTCCTAATCCACAAAAATGATTTAAGGTTTACTACTCCAAGTACCCTAACTCGTTAAATGCACTTCATACATCTATCCTTTTTAATTTTTAATGCATTTTGTGAATCTACCATAATTAATCAATCACTCAAAAAGTCCTTCTTTAAATACGCATTAAATCTATAACACTGTTATTTAGATTATTATAAATTTGACATCGCTGACTGGAGACTTCACACTCAGCTGTGTGGCAAAGAACTTAGACATGTAAGTAATATTTATCCCGGCTTTAGTTTCTTTTTTGTTAATTTATACCTTACAATTTATTTTAGATTATTATAAATTTGACATTGCTGACTGGAGGCGACACACACAGCTGTTAGGGAAAGAGTTGAATCACGTAAGTTGTCGGAAATTTCCTTTAAAGTGGACTGTTGAGCACGGAACCCCCATCCCATTTATTTTTGGGGTTATTATTTAGTGCTGGGTAGCCCCACAGGGGTTGGGAATAGGGGAAAAACTACCCTCTACCTTATTTTTAAAATAATGGGCAGAGGGTTTCAGTGCTCGATAGGCACGTTGGGGGAAAGCACTAAGTTGTGATTTTAAAGCACTAGGTACACTGTTTTGTACTGCACAGGAATTCGGGTGGAAGCTTCTCTGATTGTCATAATCATCATTATTTTATTATTTTGCACCAAAAAATACCAATCATGTTAAGTTAAGGTTGAACAATTCTTGTATACCTAATGTGTGTTTTGGTGTATAAACTTTCATCTTTTTTTGTAACTGGGAAGATCGGTTAAAATATTGCTTTAAAACTTTCCAGAACCCAGGATTTCTCTGACAATGAAGGCTTTAACCGGTTTTAATACCGGATATGCATAGGTTTTGAATCCTTTATGGGAAATGTTTTCTGCATGCAGTGTTTTATTGTCGTCTTATTACAACTATCTTTCTGAATTTAAATTGAAACTTCAGAGGTTTTTTTTTATAGAAGGAGGAAGGAGACAAAGGACTGTAAATTATGTTGGTCCCCAAAGTTATAAGAACAATATCGCTTATTCGTCGGCCTAAAAACTTTATCCTATTCTATCCTTATAATAAAGTATAAGGATGTTTGTCTGTTGAAATTTTAAAAAATAGGTTTTGGGATTCAACTCCCCCCTCCTCAAGTGTCCCTAGAGGCCTCTAGGGGCGTAGACGCTAGTTAGTTATATTATATAAAAATGGGTTGTTTTTTGTTTGCAGCTTAAAATTTCGATTTCTTTTGAGTTTTGATTCTTGAACCGAATGAGTTCAGCATTTTATGTTTTGAATGTTTTAAGTTATTTTTTTTTACCTACAAAGTATTCTCAAGATGGTTTTAGGCTATTTTCCTGCTCATCCCTACCCTTTTTATTACAGTGCCTCTATACACTAGTGGCGCAGCAGCTAGTACATAATACAATTCTTAAATTGATATACATCCCAAATGATATAAAAAATATCTTCTCTGTAGATTAAAATTATTGGTTAAAAACTTTAGATACTTGTAGTTTGGAACCAACTTATCAGAATTAAATAAAAGTACCCAAAGGTTTTGAGTTGAAGAGTTAAGATAATATAGTTGTAAAACTTTGGGTACCAGTGTAATTTGCAGTCCAACATCCTCTCCCTCCCTAGCCTACATCCCATTCTAAAAATCAATAATACAAAACTAAGAGGGTGAAAGAAAAGAATTTTCTTTTAAAAAAGTGGACTATTTTATTTGTAATTTTGGTGCTTTCATACAAATTGCTAGTTGAGCAATGAATCCCCCTCCTTTTATTTTAGAATTGGAAATAATAGGAGTTTAAGTTATTTTTGTACTTGTGGATAACCAGGCTTCCCAGTACCAAAAATAACCTAACCGAACCTGAGCTTAAGTAATAAAAAAATGAAAATTTATCCCCCCTCCTCCCTCCCTATTTTTAATTTATTTTAAAATTATTGGGAGGGGGGGGGGGGTTCTCTGCTTAACTGTTTTCTCTGTGTGAAAGTCTCGTAACTTTTTACAGACAAACGATTAGATAGATTTATTGACAGATTCCCCTGTGCTAAGTGGTGATACAAAATTCAAAGTTTTATTTAAATCAGGGAGGGAGGGGACAAAGGGCTGTTTATTACACTATTCTCAAAAGTTTTATGATAACGTTTTCTTATTCATTGGCTTAACAACCTTGGAGACTTAAATTGAATTTTGATTTGTTGGTTTATTTAGTTGACGGTCTAAACGTTTAGATCCCTGGCGTTCTTTCGTTCTTGGAACTAAAAAATAGGTTTCCAGTATGGCTTCGAAACCGATCATTATCCACTAAATTATACAGGTTCTCAGCCATACTGAAAAATTATAGCAACGTATTACAGACAATACTCTACGAATTTGAAAATAAAATTAAATAATACGAGTTTTGTACGTTCATCATTCGGCCCCTCGGGGCCAACTAAATTGGTTTAAAACTTTTTTCAATTAATATCCGCGGAAAACTGTCTTTAATATGATGCAACAATTAACTTATTTAAAAAAAATTTGTGAAGATTCGTTGAAAAATCTTTGTTGTTGTTACTTTTGTATGTCCAGGTATCAATAAAAGATATTGTTATCAATTACTGTTGACAATTTATCACTCTTCCCACTTCTCAAACAGGGACAGGGCAACACACACAAAATATTTAGTTTTGTGTTTTACATGTATCACTTGTGTGTGGGGGGGTTGAGGGTTAAAAAATAAGTAAAAGAAAAAATTTAGAATATAAGAATAGTTATTTCTCGTATCGTATTATAAACGGCTTTCCGCGGATATAGAATGTACAATTATAAGATTAAAACTAGTTTTTTTTAGCTCCGGGGTGCCGTATTCGTAGAAAACTGGATATAATACGATGCTAAACATAGTTTTTTCGTATGGATGAGAACCGGTTCCTATCCACCGGATTCGAATGAATACGAGAAAAAATTTTATTGGTCTTAAATGATTCAAAATTGTCAAAACTGCCTTCTTATATAATAACCGTAATGTTGTTAGACCAGTTTCTAGCTGGCGCACACCATTTTAATTGAGTCTCACTTTGTGCAGTTTATTACACTAGTCCCCATAGTTTTATAAAAACAATTTATTATTCTTTGGCTTAAAAATGTTGGCGACTAATTGAATTGGTAAAGACATTAAGTTAAGTGTCCAAATATTTCAACCACTAATTGTAATCTTTAGAAGTGGTCGTTTTTGTGTAGCATCATTGGGGATGTACATAATATTATCGGCCCTTGTCATCCCTTTAGATATCTGGCCTCAATGTGTAATGTCTGAAAAAAATAGCATCTTTATTTTTAAGAAGATATTCTCTCAGGTGCTATATCTCTTGTCTCCTGCCCCTTGTATCCCTCTAAATGTTTCAATCACTAATTGTAATCTACAGAAGTGGGAATTTTGTGTCTGGTCCAATTGTGTATTGTGTAATATCTAAAAAAAACTAGCATCTTTATTTTTAAGACGAGTTTCTCTCAGGATGTTGTATCCCTTTCTCTTGCCCCTTATATCCCTCTAAATATAAGATGAATAGGTGGTATTTATTGAAAGAATGTGCTTTCAGGGACTAGAACATGCATACTTCAAACAAATTGGATATAATATATACATGGATGTTATGACTAGGGAAAATTGCCGTCAATTTAGGTTGCTAACATGGACTTTACTTATTGTTCAGTTCGTTCTTCCAGTAGGAGGGGAGGGGATTGGGTAAAGAGCTTGGATGGGGGGGGGGGGTCGTTATTTAGCCATTTAGTTTCACTTTATCAGAGCACATGATTATCTGGTGTAGGAAACAATCCATTTTGAAACAAGACCGCAATTGTTCATATGTTCATAAGGCCCAAAGATAAAGCTAAATAAGTTGGTCATCGGTCTTCATTTTTCTAAAGGTAAACTCACACGCACACACATCCTACTGCTTTAATAAAGGACTAGGACCACTAAGAGGAGGAAAGGGGGCTTTACTTTAAATTTTAGTTTTAATATGAAAATGTGAGAATAAATTTTAGAGGGGATATTTTCTTGTGAAGGTTTCTCTTTTTGGATCTATAAGAAGCTTCACTGTAAAGAAGAACCCGTGGTTATTTATTTTTTTAAACAAAAGACAGACACACCTACTGTTACTTTTAAGGATTATTTTTCTCTGTCTTGTGTTTTTAATGAAAAAATCTCACAAATTTTCTCCGTTTCTTTTGCTGTAGAAACCTTTACAATTTTAACAATAGATAAAAAGTAATTGCTAGAAAACATCAAATATTTGTTAAAAGCGAAGCTTTTCAATAATTTAAGTCAGTCTGTCCGTAACGGATAGTTTTACTCATCATTTAGACATGATGTTTGAATTTTACTTTTATTTCAAATTTTGAATGATGATTCCTGTAATAGTTAGGTACAAATTCGAAAGTCGAAGCCACTCTTTAAACGTTAACCAGAAGTCATTCATTCATTCATTCATTCAGGTTCATTAAAGTAAACCTTTCTGTAAATGACATGTTGGAAATTTTTTGACTCCAAAGGTTTGATCTGTGTACAACCAAATCAAAGTCCCCAAAGTTTTAAAGCAACTTTGGGTTGTGAATAATTTACAGACTAATGTTCTTCTTCCTCCCCGTGCATAGAAACCAAAACTTTATTGAATAAATATGTTTTTTTCTTCAGTTTTTGTCACCAGCATTTGAATTTATCAACTCTAAACTTGCGAAGGGAGAGTCAGTGCTGGTTCATTGTCTGGCAGGGGCCCACAGGTAACACAGTGGTTTCTGGAATTTATGTCGTCGGTGTCCAATTGTCTGCAAATTTTTAATTTTTGACTGTTGGAATGTCGCAAAAAAAGATAAACTTTGGACAAAAAACATGTCCCAATTTTAGGCATGTTCCTTTTATTAACAGCCATGATATTTAGTAGAGGATTTTTTTCGTATTTTTTTAAATTCAAGTAGTGCAGTTGCAATTATTATGCATTCTTGGTGAAAAAACAATTGTGTAAAAATTTTAACCATTTTGGACAAGTATTATGGCCAGTAATTTCAGTAAAATCATTGCATCAGAACTATGGCTTCATGGTGCTTCCTGAATAGGCCTTGAGGAGTAGAATCAGGATTTTTTGACCGTTTCAAAATATCTTGTTCCTAGCCTGAGAAAATCTCAAAAGAACCTCTAAAAGTTGGCCTATTTTCAAAAATAGCCGGGAAAAACAAATCCTCTAATATTTAGGGCTGGAACTACTGGGATAATGTGCCTGATGCATTATGAGGGACTGGACAGTAAAACTGCAATTGCTGAAGCCAAAAGAAGAAGGTAATGTAGTTCAGAATAGGCAGGAAGCAGGATTCTGACAAACAGTTCTAAACAAATTTGAGAAGGGTAGGTTTCTGGTAGAAAGCGTAAAGGTTATGTGTTGTAAGTTGAAAACAGTAGTAGAACGATAAAAATTTATGTTAACTTTAAAAAACAAATTTTTGTCTATAGTTCTTTTCAATAAGAAATACACATATTTAGTGAATATTATCGTTCTACTACTATTTTTAAGCCTTAAAACACACACCTTTACGGATTCTTTCTCCACTACCCACTTCCTTCTCCCCCCAACCTCTCCCTATTTCCCAGTTTCCTTTATTTTTACGCCAACATTATGCCACAAAAATATCCAATTTTTCAGCAATTTCAATGGATTAATTTTCTGAACCACGACCTCTAAATATAGGTAAAAGAATATACCATTGTTCCACTCCTGCAAGTAAACCTTTAATGGTTTTTACAAACTAGTAGTGTACAAACCGCAAAAATGATCGACTTCGCCCCGTCTACTTTTTTTCGTGTATTGAAGATTATTTAATTTTAGGTCTTCATAAGAATTGATTTTTATTTAAATTTCAGGCCAATAATTGATCCTATCGGTGACTTTAAATCTCTGCTGGGACAATGTGATATGCTTCCCCGTGAACACGGTGGTGTTCAGTTCAAACTTTATTAACTATGGAACCAGACTTTGTATGTATACAATAGAAGACTATGAAACCAGCATTTTACAGATTTATTGTTTTTAGTTGACTAAGAAACTTTATCTTTGATTTAATTTTAGGAAAGACTAAAGACCTATTTTATGATTATTTGTTAGTTTTCTTGTTAACCAAGAAACCCGACCTTTTAAAATAGACTTAATTGTCTAAGAAACTCGACCTTTTAACATAGATCTTATTTGTTTAAGAAACTCGTCCTTTTAACATTGAAGTTAGTTGACTAATAAACTCGCCTTTTAACATAGAACTTAGTTGACTAAGAAATCCGACTTACTAACATAGAACTTAGTTGACTAAGAAACTCGACCTTTTAACATAGAACTCAGTTGACTAAGAAACTCGACTTTTTTATATTGAAGTTAATTGACTAAGAAACTCGCCTTTTTAACATAGAACTGGTTGACTAAGAAACTCGACCTTTTAACATAGAACTTAGTTGACTAAGAAACCTGACCTTTTAACATAGAATTTGGTTGACTAAGAAACTCGACCTATAATGAATTTGAATACTAGAGAAGTGACTTTATGATAAAACTTTGTTTACATGTACATACTTATTAAACAATTATACTATTATAGCTTTTCTAGTTGACTAAAAAACCTGACTTTTTTTGTAATAAAGGAAGTCATTTTTTGACATCACATGAAATAATAATATATAAACGAAGCATTTTTACATCACATCAATTTTATTTCATAACTTTTTAAATTGACTAAGAAACTCAACTCGACTTTTTTACATCAGTATTATAAAAATGACATAAAGATGATAAAAATAAACTTTGTATCAAAGAAACAATCTACCTACCTATCTGTTGACTTCCAGATGATATTACTCAAATTAAACCTTAAAGTAGTGTTGGGCTGGATATCCGGCATTTAAAATCAGCCGGATATCCAGTATCCATATAGTTTAAATATCCGGTATCCGGCCGGATATTGAAAATGACCGGATATTTGGCCCAACCCTACTTAAAAGCTCATTATTACCTATATTGTTGAATATAATAATCTTGAGTAAAACAAAACAGACTTGCCAAAATTTTCTAAATTTTGTTTTGAGTTTTCATTATTCAATCTTACCAGGAAGAGAGGAGAGGAGGAGACATTGGACTTAAATTAAAGTAACCAAAGTATTATAACCACGTTTTTTATTAGTTGGCTTATAAACTTTGGGTACTTTGATTAGCTGGTTCAGAACTGTCAGTGTCCTATCTTTTCAACTATTTATTTGGGACGCATATATAAATAAATAGTCCATTGTCTTATCCCTTAAGATACCTTAAAATAACTCATTACTTTAAAACACTACGTATTGAATATTATATCAACTTGATTAATGTACTTTTGACTTTAATAAAAAATTAAAATCATTTATCGTATCGAAGACAATTTTTTACAAATAGTAAAAAAAAAATCATGAAATTAATAGCAGTTTTATTGGCCCGGGCCTTGACCTTCGGCCCCTCTCGGCTAACTAAACGGGAATGTATCTTATCAGTTATAATTTTACGATTCGAGGAAAGCTGTCTATAATACGATGCGATGAATAACCATTTTTTTTTCAATTTCTAAAACTCATATTTGATATAATAACTTGTCAGATTTTTTCATTGATTTATATACCAAAAAATGTAAAAACCCATCAAAAAATTTAAATCTTCCCTTTTGAAATTTTGATTTTAGCAGGATATTTAAAAATCCAACTTTGATTTAACATTAGAATTTAAAGATTTGTTCTTTAATCATCTTGTATTATATATTTAATATTTGAAGAATCAAACAGAGGAAAGGGACAATTGGATTGTAAATTATGCTAGTACCCAATTTTTTGTAAAATAGATATTTCATTTGTTTTATCAAATCTTCAGTGTCCAAACTTTTCCTCTAATGATTTAAATGTACATGAGGGGTTATTTTGATTATCGTAATTGGGGGATTACATCAATTTATAATCCATTGTCTTATTCCTTAAGATCCCTAGAAACATCATTATAGTCTCAGTACTCTAGTTTTAAAAAAAACACTAGTTCCAGTTTGTTAATTGATTTTTATATTACAAGCTTTGTAAGAAACACAACTGCTATTTAATTAACTATCACCATCACTTATTGTATTACAATCTTGATTATACTTTTGTTACATTCTTTTTACCAACCAATCATTTTGTATTTGTGGCGTTTTCCCCAAAAGTGACTTGTTAAGCACATAAAACCTCCCCTCCCCCCCTCGTTTTCAAAAATAGGGAAGTTTTTTTGGATTGTTTATTACTTTGTCAGGTTAGGTAAGGTTATTTATAAGAGAAACTCGGCTAGGAATAGGAACCAAAAAAAAACTAACTCCCAATTTTTCAAATAATTTCAAAATAAGGGGGGTTCGGGTTTCAGAGCTCGTCAGGCACTTTGAGGGAAATCACCTTAATTATTGTTATTTGTTTCTTTTATATCACATTTGTTTTATCAAATAATTTGAAATTTTTAACGTTTATTGTTTTTAACTTAAATGAATACGTTTAAAACTTATCTATAATGATACTTTTCAATGTGTATATTATGAACAGAAAAGATGTTCAGTTTTGAATTGCCTATTCTAATGAATTCGGGTAGGAAGGGGATATTGGACTTTAAATCATACTGTTCACTAAATTATCTAAAAGGTAGGGGGCGGTTGTGACTTTTGAAACCAAAACTACAGGATTTCAACTTAAAAAAAAAGAGTTACAGCTCTGAAATTTGGTATGACAGTCGCTTTAAAGAGGTACAATGTGGAACTGTGAAGAAAAGTTGGTGAAACCGCCGCTACCGCGACCGTCGTTTCCCGTCTAAAAACAATTCGGCGATAGCGACCGTTTCTTCATAGTTCCACATTGTACCTCTTTAAAGCAACTGCCATACCAAATTTTAGTGCTGTAACCCTTTTTTTATGTGATTGTGAGGTCCTTTGACTTAGTTTTGGTTTCAAAAAGTGTCACAACCGCCTCCCCCTTTTAAATGTTTTCTCATTATCTGAACTGTTATAAAACTTTGATTAGGTTGTACAAACCATCATTGTGTCCAAACCTTTTCATTTCAATCTACAGAAGGGGTAATTTGGTTTACCGTAATTAGGGTTGTACATCTATTTATCGTCTATTGCCTTATCCTTCAAGATTCCCGTAATTGTATTTTTTTTCCAGGATCTTACAGGATAAGACATTTAACAATTAATTTGTTTATATTCCCTTTAAACAATATTTGCCCCTCTGTAGACAAGATTTTTGGTTGCAATGGACACCACTAGTTTGAAATCAATAAAACTTTGGGTACCAGTGTAATTTACAGTTCATAATATTTATACTTTTTATTGTACATTTTATTCTTATTCAGGTTTCAATTCTAGTCCATTTGATATGACTCAGACATTGGCTGATACAAACAGAGCTGGATCTTTAAATCACAGCGATGCAACTGCCGATGCCTCTAGTGAGCCGGTTTTGAAAGCTCCTCGGCAGTGGTGACACCGACCAGCTAACTGGCATCGCAAAATGACTACTGCCACTGACCCGGTGGCCGGGTGTTTCCAAAGTGTTTCCCGGCTTACCACTGCCATTTTTATTTAAAGATCCTTTTTTTTTTAACAAATAGTAGGTATAGATGTATATACAGAAAACTAATTCTCTTCCTTTTTCGAAGACCTCTTTCGTCTGCTTCTAAATAATTTTCTGCTACTTGTCTGTGTTAATATAAGCGACACCATTGGTTGATTTTTAATGACCCAATAGAAATGTTGCACAAGGCGGTTGCGATGGGGAGATACATTTATTTAACCCTTTCTCCTTCTAGTGTTTTACTCTAATGTTTTATTGGCAGCAGTGGGTAGCGCTAAATGATTTATAGATCCAGCTCAGCTGAACATCTTTACTTGTCTCTTGATAAAATCTTCCCTAGTAGCTAGCTCAGTCAATATTAAATAATGTATAATAGGGTTGGGCCGGATATCCAGCCATTTTTAATATCCGGCTGATACCGGATATTGAAACTATCCGGGTTTTCTGTAATTTGCCGGATATCGAACGTTGGCAAGATATCCGCCATTAATAATCAGCCGGATATCCGGTCAAAATAGTATCCGGCCCAACCCTAAATTTTATAATAACTATGTAACCCAGGGAGGGAGGAGACATTGGACTTTAAATTACACTTGGACCCAAAGATTTCAAAATATGTTCATTGAATGATTGACTCATCAGCAATAGATATTGATTAATTGGTCCATACTTTGCAACTAATAATTTTAATCCATGGGAAAGGGATAATTTTGTTTATCTTCACTTTGAGTCTACATCAATTTATCGTCCATTGTCTAATCCCTTGAGATTTGTTTATGTACTCCTTGATATAATCGATATTAATACCAAATATAACATGCTTTGATATTCAAATAGATTAGAAAAATATAAAATATTATGTTTATTTATGAAATTTTGATGAAAGGCATATAGTCTTCCCCTTTTCTCCAATTGAAACATGCTTTTTTGCCATTTGCAGGGCGACCACTGCATACTATATATACTATTTATACTATATAGGATGAATTTGGATACTATATCATACTATATGACAAAAATTTACTATATATACTATATATTATTACCTTTATTTGACCAAAATTTACTATATATACTATACTAGAGTTTGCTCGATATAACTATCTCCCTATTGGCTAGTTTTCTATATGCATATCTATTTCTCAATAAATCTATTTTCCTCACCCGGCATTACTATTTAAAGAAAGTAAATATTTAATAATTTAAATGATTTTAAAAAGATTTTTTAAATTATATTTTTTTCTTTACAATACCATCACCAAAGGGTTAATATGATTACTACAATTTTAGTTTAATATTTGAACACACAAAGTGTCGCCACAATCGAATTCTTTTAAAACAGAGTTTTCTTAAATTCATTATATTATAAATTTAAATTTTCTTTTTCATGATTAGAAATTAAATACTTCAATATAATGTAAATAGCAACATGAAATAAAAAAATGAATTTATTTTTAATAGAGTAAAATAATGGGTCTTATCGTTCTGGCCAATGGGATTTTATTATGGATTATTGGAGCACTATAAGTTTTAAACATATATTCCTTGGAAGACTTGAGCTCATTTATAGACATTTATTTCCTATATAGATCTGACATGGATCTTGATGCAATACAGCAGGCCGTTTTGTACATGTTAAAAATTAGAAGATTTCATTAAATAAAAGTAATCGCAAATATACTTAGTAAATAATATTACATTTATATAACAAAAAACGAATATTGTCAGTTTTCAGACAACGCCTCTTAAAGAGCGTTTTGTCTAATTTTCACAGTAGGTTTTCTCCTATTTCTAGCCCCTGCGGGGGGCCTTAAATTAAACTGTGATATGACAAAAATACATAAAGCTCTACAGTAAGAAAGAGATGAAGAAAATCCTTTAAAATATATTTTTGTTTGGGATTATGATTTAAATTTTAGTTATTTTTCATAGAATTAAATTAAGGGTGAGGGGGAAGTTTTGCCAATTTCGCTTACTCCGTGATTATTAGGCTAGGTATTAATGTGAGACTATAGGTTATTTGGGATAAAAGTTTACTTTTGGGTAGTAGTTCACTTATATTTAATAAGGGGGGGGGGGGGGGGGGGGTTAATGCAACCATCTCGTAATCAATGATTAAATGGCACTTAGAATTTGAATTTCGATCTGAAATTTTTCATGAGTAATCCTTGGTATGTCTATTTTTCCTAAATCGAACAAAAAGTTGGAAAAGTAACGGCTGGTGGCTCAGCTGTTTAGCCGTTTTTTGCCTATTTTCAGGGCAAATTCATCATGAATTACGTAGGAATCAACTTTTTAAAACATATTTTTGGTTAAATTCATGTTAAATGATAGCAATAACCATTTTTAAAATTTCTAGTGCCAACAGCTACCGGCTAGAACCGTTTGATAAGGTTTCTGAGCGGCAAAAAGATTACGTGGAGATAGGTTTCGTGACTAATTTGCTATTAAGATACCAAAAAATGGCAAAACAGCTGAGCTGCCAGCTGTTAGATGTTACTTTTCCAACTTTTTGTTGGTTTTAGGGAAAATAGACCTACCAAGGATTTTTCATGCAAAATTTCAGATCAAAATTCGATTTCTAAGTGCCATTTAATCATTGATTACGAGATGGTTGCATTAACCCCCCCCCCCCTCCCCCTTTTTTGGATAAGTCTCCAGGTTCAGGTGCTGCAGGCTAAAAGGTGGTTTCTGGACAGGTAAAAAATTTGTTAAATTTAGAGAACAACTTATTAAACAGAATATGCATCTTTTAGGATGTTATTAACATAAGAAAAAGATTAAAATTGGCCTCCAATTCTTGGTCCTGCAGGCCACCAGGTCCACCTTTGACAGGTAAAAATTCAAATTTTTTGTTTCAAGAGTTAGAGGTCAACCTATAAAACAGAATATGTATCTTTTTGGATGTTATTAATATATCTGAAAAAAAATGAAAATTAGCCCCCAGGGTCAAGCCCTGCAGGCCTCCAGGTCCCCTCTGGACAGGTAAAAAAATCAAATTTCTTATTTTTTGAGGTCAACTTATAAAACAGAATATGTATTTTTTTGATCTTATTAACATATCTGAAGAAATTACAATATGAATAGGCCTCCAAGTTCAGGTCCTGCAGGCCTTTAGGTCCACTCTGAACAGGTTAAAAATCAAATTTCTTATATGAAGAGTTAGAGGTCTATTTATATAACAGAATTTTCATTTATTTGGATAATATTAACATATCGGGATCCAAGTTCAGGTTTAATCAGGACAGGTAAAAGATTCAAATTTCTAATTTGAAAAGTTAGAGGTCAACTTAAAAAAACAGAATATGCATCTATTTGGATGTTATTAACATATCTGAAGAAAAAATTTAAATCTGTCGTCAAGTTCAGGCCTTCTCTGGACAGAGTCTACATGGAGGCCTGCAGCACCTGGACCTGGAGGTCAATTGTATTTTTTCTCCAGATATGTAAATAACATCGAAAAAGATGTGTATGGTGTTGTATAAACATACCTCTAACTCTATAAATAAGAAATTTTGATTTTTACCTGTCCAGAGTCCACCTGGAGGCCTGCAGCATCAAAACCTGGAGTTCGATTGTCATTTTTTCTTTAAACATATAAATAGCATCTATAAAGATGCTTATGTTGTTTAATAAATTAACCTCTAACTCCTTATATTTGAAATTTTTATTTTATTCGTTTCCAGAGTCCACCTGGAGGCCTGCAGCACCTAAACCTGGAGGCCAATTTTATTTTTTCCTTTAAATATATAAATAACATCCAAATATAAGCTCATTTTGTTTAACAAATATACCAATAACTATTCAATTCAATTTAGGGAAGTTTGTTTTTTAACTGCATGACCAGAACTTGGAGGTCGATTTTTTTTCTTCAGTTATGTTAATAACATCCAAAAAGATGCATATTCTGTGTTATAAGTTGACCTCTAACTCTTCAAAAAAAAAATTTGAATTTTTTACCTGTCCAGAGTGGACCTGGAGGCCTACAGGAGCAGAACTTGGAGGCCGATTTTAAATTTTCTTCAGATATGTTAATAGCATTCAAAAAGATGCATATTCTGTTTTATAAGTTTATCTCTAACTCTTCAAACAGAAATTTTAATTTTTTTTTACTTGTCCAAAAACCACCTTCCAGCTAGCCTGTAGCACCTGAACCTTAGACCTATCCAAAAAATGATTAGATATATGTGAAATACTAACCAAAAGTAAACTTTTATCCTAAATAACCTTTAGTCTCACATTAATACCTAGCCTAATAATCACAGAGTAAGCCCCTTATATGTGAAATTGCTTTGATACCTAACAGCTTTGCTTTGAGTTATTAATGATGATGTATATACTATGTATTACTAAATAATTCTAAGTCCGATACTATATCATACTATATGTGTTCAAAAAAATATACTATATATACTATATGGATTTAAAAAATATACTATAAAAATACTATATTTTTTTTGTTTTGGGGTGGTCGCCCTGCATTTGTATGCCCCCAAGGATCTTAAAAACAGCAGTTGCTGTATTTGTGTGTGTTACACTAATATTGGATCTACACGCAGCGGGCTAAAATAATAATTTCCCCCTTTACCCCATCTCCTCCCCTCCTACTGTATAAACGAATTGACCAATGAAAGAGTTTCATGTTAGCAAGCTAAATTGACGACAATTTTTCTCCTGTCGTAATATCCACGAATATTCTACATCAATCTTTTAAACTTTTCTATTGTCTTGTCTATTTGAATTTTTCCAGCATCAAAGAATAAGGTAATCATTCCCTGTCGTTCTATGTAGTCAATATGTAGTACTAGCGGCTACGCCACGTAAGTTGGGTAGGAAAAAAATGGAGGTGAAATTTTTTTACTGGTTAGGTGGAGAAACCCTCACCCCAAAATAGTTAAATACCTTCCATGGACCTATAAGAAGCTTCTCCGTAAAGATATATTTTGGTTCAGCGGTTAGCTAGATCCTTCGCTAAAGACAAAAAAGCTAACTGCTTATTTTTATACAATAGGAAGGTATTCATGTCTATATGCCAAAGTAGTAAGATGTTTGTTTGTCTGTCTATTAAATTTGTCACAACTTGGTCATTTAATTTTCAGTCGAAAGCATTTTGAAAAAAAATGTAATACTTCTTTGCATTTTTTTACTTTTTTAAGTAATAGGATGTAAGTTTGTCTATTTAGATAAAATTTCTAAAAGTTTCTATTTACTGTATATTTTTTTACTATTAAAAAGCTACGGAAGACATAATTTTGCAGTTTTAAGAAAGAACAAGAAAAATTTATCATTCAACCTCTTACTTTAATACTCCTCAATATCAGGACAGATTTTCCTCTTAAGGGATATAACAATGGATGATAGATTGATGCACATCTCCTGTGATAATAAACAAATTACCACTTCAATAGATTGATTGATATTATTGGTTGCAAGGTCTTGACACAATCAAAATTCAATTTAAAGTACCAAAAGTGTTAAAGCCAACGGAAAAGATAAAGGGTTTCTATATTTGGTAACAAGTCCAATTTTCAATTTCCTTGATTTTCTCTAACCCGCCCTTTTCCATCAGGTGTTAATCTTATCAGGTCAAACAGATATAGGACAAATGAAGAAAAAGTAAAGCTCGCAGCTAGCTAAAATAGATATACCCCCTCATCCTCCCTCTTTACCCCATCCCTTTGACTCCCAATGGATGAACAAACTGACCAATAAATGAGGTTCATATTAGCATGTCAAGTTGACGACAAACTTTCCATATACCAATATATCATCCATACATACAAATATGATAAGTTATTGTTTTTCCTATTCCACCATTTATATAGTTGCTCTATTCTTTAACTTTATTGTGATGGCCATGTTTAATATTCTATATGTGTCTTAAGTATAAGGATTTAAAGCCTGATATTCTCAGGGATGGAGGGGACATTGCACTCAAAATTATACTCGTACCCAAAGTTTTATAGACACTTTCTCTCATTCGCTGGCTTCTAGGACATTTAGAAAATCTTGATTTGTTAATACAATGGATATTTTGAGAGATTTTTGCATACCCTGATAAAATGTTTCTCCCAGCAGGCAAATACAGCGATACCCCTCCTCCCTTACGACCATCCAATCCCCTGAACATGAAGGAACGTATTGACCAATATCGGAGGACGGTAAAAGCAACCTAAATTTAAAACAAAAATCCTCTATCACAAAATATACATCCATTTTTAGTAAAACAAGAATAAGTTAGGCAATTTATAATAATTTGTCATCCATTGTCTTATCCCTTCAGATCCCTGGATATTCTTCCCTCTCTATATGTTTGTAGAACGTTGTTATTGGTGCTACAATTGTTACCACCAAAGAAAGGAGTAGAAAAGGCGATGAATTGATGTAGTACCCCTCCAATTATCATAAACAAAATTACCCTTTCTGGTAGCAATGCGGAGCTGTTTGATTTTGGTGCGACTCCGCGGAGCCGCCTAAGAAAACAACGGCTCCGGATTTGGCTCCGGCTCCCACCTAATATCAAGAAAAACTCAACATATTTTTTTGCCTAGTCTATTTTTTACTTTTAAAGGTTCAAAAGTTAAATTTTTAACGTTTTTTAACGAAAATTACGGCTGCGGCTCCATCAAAATATGGCGGCTCCACAACGCTGCTTTCTGGAGAACAAAATTATTGGTGGAATTGTTTGGACTCTTAAATATATATATAAAAAAAACAGGGGTCTAAAGGGATAAGTCAAGGACCGATAAATTTATGTACATTCCCAATTATAATACACAAAATAGCCCCTTATGTAGAATAAAATAGTGGTTGAGACATTTGAACACCTAACTTAATGTATCAACCAATCGAAATTCACTAAAACAGTTGCTAAGCCAACGATTAAAAAAACGTTATTATAAAACTTGGGAACAAGTGTAATCTACTCTCACTGAAAAAAAACCCCGAAGAATTTGATAAGAAGACGATTGAGAGAACGGATTTATAATGAAAATAAAAGTAGAAAATAAACTAAAAAAGTAGAATATTTTGAATGACTCCCTCAAGTATTCTCAAACTTTGTGGACAACTTAAATCCTGATAAATTTGTTTATGTGTCACAGTCAGAATAACTTATATGCGAAACTTTATATTCATTTTTTAGTAGTTGTTTAGCAAAAGTGTGTTTAAACATAAGTCAATCTTTTTTGTTGTCGCATGGAATGAAAACTCCTTTTTTACAGAGAAGCTTTTCTATAATTAGGGTCGGTCCGTCCGTACGTCCGTCACAAACGGATAGCTGTTTTCGTTAATTTAGGCATGTTAGATTTGTCCTATCGATTTCTAATGATTCCTTTAGTACGATTTAGAAAGTGTAGCAACTCTATAATCATTACAAGAAAGTCCGTACGTCCATTTTAAACATGTTGATTTTTTTACTTTTTTAACAACAAATTTTTATGTGATCTAATCATCCGATTGATCTGATTTTTGGCATGTTGATTCCTGGGACAACAAAGTATAATGTTATAAGCAAAGCAACTCTATAATCAAGTCCTAAAAATGTTAGTATGTCCATGAACATTATTCTGTATCAAGCAGTTTTTCAACAAATTTACTTACAAGTTTGCTTCGACTCTTATGCATTTATATTCTGATTATTCAGTTCTGACACTATATGAGTGTTAATGTCCCTTTGTCCTACCGTTTCAGTGCTTCGCTTTTATGGATGTTGTCATCCTTGTTTATGTGCATATATACCTAACAATGCCACCTTTTTTCTTCAGTCATTTGTTAATAAGTTTCAGTCAGAATAACTTATTTTAGGGACTTTATTTACATTTTTTAACCAAAGTGTGTTTAAAATTAGTTAAATCTTTTATGTATTCGCTATTCACATAGGATGAAAATATTCTATACATTTATTTGACCAAAGTGTGTTTAATGTTATTTCTCTCATCGTATTATAAACGGCTTTCCGCGTATATAGAATGTACAATTATGTGCCTTCGGCACCTCGGGGCTAAAAAAACTAGTTTTAATCTTATGATTGTTCATTTTTATATTCGTAGAAGGCTGGATATAATACGATGCTAGACATAGTTTTTTCGTATGGATGAGAACCGGTTCCTATTCACCGGATTCGAATGAACACGAGAAAATTAGTTAATCTTTTATGCATTCGCTATACGCATAGGATGGAAATTAGCGTACAAAAATATAGGGGAAGGGGGTTAAATAACTTACCGAGGACCTTGTGCCGACTTTCAATTGGGTCTTAGAAAATCAATCATTGTAATCGGGATTATTAAGACAGCCTAGTCGCTACAAAAAAAACAGAAAGCAATTTGCTAGCAGACTTAAAAGGTCCCCAACAGGGGGATCCAGATAGTTATCGGGTTATACATCTATGCTATAGATTTATAGGAGGGAAGCTAATACCTATACTTGATGCAAATTTTCCCTAATTGTCCAGTTTTCATATATATAGACCAATAAAACTTTTTAAAAAGAAGGGGTGGGGTCAGAGACATCCAAAATTTTCGTTTTGAGTGGTTTAATCACTATTTATTTATTCACTAAAATTTTTAGGGGGTGAAACAACTTTTAACCCTCATACTCCAGGGGAAGGGGGGTTTTTAATTAAATGCTCCTCTTACAACAAGGGGAATTTTTCTAGACAATCTAAAGACAATGTATATAAAGTTTACATATTCTTCACACAAATATAAGCAGCGATTGGACAAGTTTCTTGAAAATAATTGTATTAAAACCTAAAATTAAATAAGACATTCTTTCATTTGTTGACCCAAAAACTTTCAATTGAATCTCTAATTGATTAAACAAACTAACAGTAACCAAACCTTTTAACCAATAAAATTAAACTATAGAAGGGGTAATTATGTTTTTCAACATTGGACGATAAATTGATAAAGATCACCATTGTCTTATCCCTTAAGATCTCTGGAACTTTTAGAATTAATGTCCCTATTCTAATCTTAGATATAAGAGTTTCTATGATTTATTATATCCATAGGATTTGCGGTGTCCAAACAATTTAGCAACAAATAACATTGTCTGTTGAGCTTTACATAGGGTTTGCGGTTTCCATACAGTTCAGTAATAAACATCATTCTTTCTATCAAAATTAATGTTTAAGGCATATGCAATGTTCTCTTTGGTGCATAGTTTTACCAGAGGGGTGTGCGAAGCGTACACGAAAATTTTGACATCTACCTTATTTTTGACAAACCCAAATTGAGAGGGAGGTTTAGAGGGGTAAACCACCCTTGAAATTAAGAGAGTTGTGGCTTTTAGCACTCCCCATTGGCTTTGTATATCGGGGTGTTTA
The DNA here is from genome assembly GCF_053477335.1 of Acartia tonsa. NCBI lineage: Eukaryota > Metazoa > Arthropoda > Copepoda > Calanoida > Acartiidae > Acartia > Acartia tonsa. The sequence continues at coordinate 36,338,679 of NC_137268.1, read as the reverse complement.
ATCTTGTCAAGAGGGTGAATACACCCTAGGGTGGGTCGATTTTGGACCTTTTTTTAAACTGAGACAATTGCGGGAACTTGCATATGATTTATCCTTATACTAAAGTAACAGGATGTTTGTGTGTCTGTACTGAAGGATCTCACTAACCGCTGAACCGATCAGATTCTCCTTAACAGGGTAGATTCTCATGGGTCCCGGGAAATAAAAATATATAAAAAAATTATTCTAAGTATAGAGACTCCTACGTAACATTGCAAGGTATCGTAGTATAGTAAAAAGAGACTCTGACGCAACATATCGTAGAAACTTGAATGCAACAAAAAACCAAACATTTAAAGTGCCACTAGAGGCTTCTAGGGGCGTAGCCGCTAGTATAAGTATAATGCACCTCTGGATGATTTGCTAAAATTCATCTTAATTGGGGGGGGGGGGCGTTCAACGCCCCCTCTTCCGGTTTTTTCTATCTCATTTTCTGAGTGTAAAAGATAAAGAGCCCAAACTGCGTGACTTTTTAAGCATGGGTATGACACATAACTGAGAGTTGGAATTTTTTGAATATCTCCATCCTGGCGGGCACAGGATGCCAGCAAACCTGGCAGGGTCATCCAGGTAAAGAGCAAAAATATTTTTTTGACTAAAACAAAGCATTTTATCATACCAAAATACTAAAATAACCTGTAGTAGTACATCCTTATATGAAATACAGGTGTTAAAGTCACTTTCAGGTTCCAAATATGATCCTGCAGGTCCTGATCTTCCAGGTCTCCAGAAATCTTTAAAAGGCTCCTGTGGCCGCAATTTTTGACTTAGAGACTTCAAATTTTAAACTTAAGCTTTTCTGATATGTCTACATAATGTATTAAAATTTCAATTTCGTTTCCAGCGAACTGCGGCGGCTGTCAGCTGCCAAGTACAGCTGCGGCCGCTGAAATTTATATTTTGATATCTTTAATGTAAAATTTACATAAAAATGACAATTTCTGGAAAAAAATTGTTCTTCTAGCTTAAAAAAGAAAGAAAATTACAGCCGTTTGAAATTTTTAAGTAAAAAAAAGACCTAAAAACAAAGGTTGTTAAATAAAAAGGTGAAAGAAGCGTAACTTGACTTAGACTTATAAAAGGTTGGATATTCATTATCAAACAGGGGAATTGCACAAAAAAATTTTGCCCTCTGGCTCTAACAGGAACTGAGATAATAGGGGGGGGTGTTGAACGCCCCCCCCCCCCCGACCGATTAAGGTGCGGCAAGGGGCCCGACTGTAAAGGGTTAAGTCCAAAAACCGTTGGCTACCACAAATACAATTTTATAGCGTTTAAGTATTTATTTAAAAAAGTGTTATTCAATGTTTTGTATTCACACCCAGATTTGAGAATAAGCTCGCATAACTTCCGTTGTCGCAATATTTATATATATTTCAACTTTTCACAAAATCTCTTATTTCTACAAAAAAAAAAAAAATTTTGCACTCCCCCCCCCCCCCCTCCCTTTAATTTGTAACCTATTATATGAAGTAGTAAAGTTTTTTGTCTGTAGCTTAAGATATCGAAAACTATTGAACCGATTGAGTTCTCCATTTCGGTAAATCTTCACATAGGTCTTGGGATGGTTTTATGCTATTCTATTTTAAGAAACAAGTCTATTTATCCCTTTCTTCTCAAATACGGAGCCCCGAAATGCTAGTTAATTATAAAAAATTATAGCGGCTGCTCCTATAGCATCTACAGGATCTGTATTGAAAGAAGGAGTGAGGTGACATTGGACTGTATATTGTGCTTGTCCCCTAAGTTTTGAAAACATGTTGAGATTAAAACTTGGGAGCCTATTTATCAAATCTAGATTAGGCTCTGCCCAAACTTTTCAACCAATAGTGGACATGTATACTACACTAATCTAAAGTCTTTTCAACCAATAGTGGACATGTATACTACACTAATCTAAAGCATTTTGTCTTATCCCTTGAAATCCCTGTGTCAACTTCTATAATTGCTTCGATTAGCAGCCCCGCAGGAAAAAAGCCCAAATTGTGTTATAATTGTGTCAAAAATCCGCCATGTGACGTAATAAAATGAGGGAAAGAAAACCCCTAAAAAAGAGATGGATAATCCCTCATTTTTATTACGTCACATGGATCATGTTTAACACAATTTGGGCTTTGTCGAAAACAACTTACATGTATTTAGATCTCATTGTAGGAGCTAGGGTTGAGTTTCCAGGGGGGATGGAGGGGGGTGAAGAACTGAAGAAAAATGTGATTTTGCGGAACTTTTTATTATGAATGTACATAAAATATTCATCTTTATTACACTATATATGTATGTAGAAGAAAGAATAATAAAGGGAGAGGACGAAAATATTTAAATCAATGTACATCTTACTTTTAGATACACCTTAATTAAACAACCCTAATTTCTTGTTATACATTCCACTGTGGGCTAGAATTGAATCAAGACAAAAGTAAGTGCCGAGCCCTGGGACCTATGTATGCTGAAAATAGACATAAAACCATGATGGTTCCAGGTAAAACCAAAATATTTCAGCGGGGGCTTTTTAAGAAAATTAGATATGAAAATTTCAAGTTCAATTTTCACCCCCTAGGAGTTGCCGCATAATCTTGACAAGAAAAGCAAATATTATTTATTTTTAATTTTGAACAACTTTGCTTTTATAAAGTTCTTCATAAAACCACTCCTGAAGGGAGTTAATAAATGGCTATTTTTATCACTTGCTTTGCAAAGGTCACGAAAATTCAGCCTAAAATAAATCATATATAGAGAGGTTTTAAGAAGGACTTCATAAAAGCAAAGTTGTTCAAAATTTTAAATAAATAATATTTGCTTTTCTTGTCATGATTATGCGACAACTCCTAGTGGGTGAAAATTGAACTTGAAATTTTCAAATCTATTTTTCTCAAAAAGCCCCCGCTGAAATATTTTGGTTTTACCTGTAATCATCATGGTTTTATGTCTATTTTCACTATACATAGGTCCCAGGGCTCGGCACTTACTTTTGTCTTGATTCAATTCTAGCCCACAGTGATTCCTTTCTCCCCAAACCGTCGTATCTTTGAAAAAAAAGTCTATTAGATGTATAAACTCAAGTTACAAGATATAAGTATTAGTATAAGGCAGGATTTAGGCTATTTGGGTCCCTTTGATATTCATGGATTAGTATGAATAATAGCTAGTTGACCTACGTTGACATACAGACGGACATACATTTCTACTTTTAAAGAACCTGCGTTATTTTAAAAATCACGAAACCTTGTCCTAATTTTTTTTTATTAAATGTAGTTAAAAAAATTGCCAGTAGGGGACTCAACTCTTTAAAAACAATATAAATTTATAAATCTAAAAAGGTAAAGATAATGATAAAATCATTTGTTTTTGTAAATTTTTTGAAAATTTAGGTTTTAAAAATATTTATTTACACAAAAACTCATTTTTTTAAAGATGAGTGAATAGTTTCTTTCTAACATATAATAAATAATATTTCAAGTAGTTTAATAGTGAACAAGCAGTAATAGTATCTAAATATTAGCCATCTTAAACAATTTATGGTAGAACCAAGGTTCTATGCAGAGAGGGATGTGAACTCGAGACTGTGGCTTAACATGTAGCATATTCGCTAGTTGTCGGGGATATATGAACGTTGAAAATGGTTCCTACTGCTGCTTTGACAGATAAACATAGTACGGGGAATGCCTTGGCCCCAAAAGGTGCAACTTAGTGCCCTGCATAATTGTCTATTGGGTGTTAGTTCATTTTTTAAAGCGAAGCTTTTCTATAATTAGGGTCGATATCCGTACGTCTGACCGTCCGAGACGGATAGCCTTTTTTGTTAATTTAGTCATGTTAGAATTGTCCTATCAATTTCACACTTTGCATGGTGATCCCTGTAGTAGTCAGGTAAAATTTGGAAAGCGTAGCAACTCTATAATCATTACCAGAATGTCCGTACGTCCATTTTGATTTTTTTACTTTTTTAACAACAAATTTTTACGTGATCTAATTGATATTCTGATTATTCATTTATGACACTATACAAGTGTCAATATCCGTTTGTCCTACCGTTTCAGAGCTTCGCTTTTATGGATGTTGTTATCCTTGTTTTCTATAAGGATATACATTAATTTTTCATCCATTGTCTTATCCCATTTAATCCCCACGTGTCAGATACCCTTTAGTCCAAGAATATATGTGCAAGTTTTTAAAAAGAATACAGGCAAATAACAACAGATCTATTGTATAGATGTATATACAGATAACTACCTCCCCACATTTTCTGGTCTGCTAGCAAATTGTTTTCTGCTTCTTGGCCGTGTTAATATTCCCGTAACCATTGGTTAATTGTCAAAGACCCAATTGAGACTCGACACAAGGTCATTGCGATAGGAAAATACAGTTATTTAACCCTTTCACCCTCTAGTGTTTTACTTTAATCAAATAACCATCAAAATACTGCTTTCAAAAGTTATTTTAGTTTTTGGTTTAAATAATCTCTTTGTTTTGTACAAAGAAAAAAACATATGTACTGTATAAAATTAGACCCTAAATTCGCCTGCCATCGCTAAAATGCGGGTGCGGTATTAAGTATAACAAGAATGGCAACAACCAAATGTAGTGAAGCGCAAAAAAATCATGGATGGAATACGGATAAAGCAGATGTTCAGATGTCATAAAAAAACAGAATATTAATCACAGAAATTAACGAAACCTTCTAAAATAAAGTATTTAAGATTAATGGACCAAGTAAATCATATACTGGATACTCATTGGTACAGAGAATCTTCACTAAAAATGTCATATGTCTATCTAAAATAGTAGCCGAGAAAATCGTGTTACGGACGGACAGACGAAGTGAATTAAAGAGTAGCTTTGCTACTATAAAAGTTGGTGATTATGTAAACATTTTATGCAATATTTATTTTTTATTTCAAACTGTCAACAATTTGAGGGAGCTCCACACAAATTGTCAAGTTTTATTATCTTTTAATCTGAAAAATTGAACCATAACCCTAAGACTCATAAAAGGACGATTTATTTACTGTTAAGCCCTTAAAGATAGGCCCCCTTAATTAATCGGGGGGGGGGGGGGGGAGGAAGACCAAGGGGGCATTAGATCCCCCTACCTCTATTATCACAGCTTCTGATAGTGCTAAGGTTTAAATTTTTTTGTGTGCTTTTCCTGTTGGCTAAATAAATATAACCAATCAAAATTTAATAAAAGTACCCAAAGTTTTTGACTAAAAGATAGCGAGTTTGCGTACCAGTGTTCCTGGAGGGACAATTTATGTGACGCACCCGGGCGTTATCATTCATGTACTTTGCGCATTGATCAAATTTAAACTGGACTCTTCCGGATATTTCTGAAACGAACGGGTTATTTTCAAAAAGGGTACTTTCTAAATATTATCCCCTTTCCCTTCTAATAACCACCCTTTTTCGTCGGTCAACCTACTACACTATTATTGCATTGCATACCCTTTTCTCCTTTTTATTATTGTACCATTTTAATAAAAAAGGAAGGAGTCTTATAGTTGTTGTAAAAACAGCAAAAATTACTTTATTAAGTTATAGCCAACTTATTTACAGGAGAAAATATAAAATAAACAAAACAAACTAATGTTTGTTTAAATGATGAATTCCCTAGCTAGCATAGGAATTTGGGTTTCCTTTAAGAGATATAGAGGGAAAAAATATTACCTATGGAACCATCCTAGCAATTTTATAGGATTTTGCCCATTATCAATAAATCACTGCTTATGAAATTTTTAAAGTAAGTAAGATATAGTAATTTCTATGTATATTTTGCAAATATACCAACGCACATACCATTATTATACAGTAGTTGTGCCTAGAGATTTTAAGGGATAATACAATGGACGATAAATTTACATACCCAATAATTAACAATTTTACTCCTCCTGTAGTTTAAATTATTGGCTATAAAACTGTGGGTAACGAATATAATTTACAGTCCAATGTCTCCTCCCTCCCTGGTTTAATCTAAACTCTTTCTGAGATGGGTTCTTAAAAACGAATGCCGCGTTATTTCGACATTTTTTAGACATTGATTGATTGAACGAAGACGATATCGTTATGCAGAGTATACAACTTAAGAATTCAAAATTTTAAAATTATTATTTTAGCCATTTGTATAATGTCTAATACAGCTCTAAAAAGATGCATTAATTAATATGCAGCAAAAATGGATTGAAGATAATTTGTTTTTCTTCTATGAAGACCGTACCAACAAAAGCGAATTATACAAATGTCTAAAATAATAATTTTAAAATTTTGAATTCTTAAGTTGTATACTCTGTATAACGATGTCGTCTTCGTTCAATCAATCAATGTCGAAAAAACGCGGCATTCTTTTTTAAGAACCTATCTCTGAAGTGTCATGACTGATTGTTATGATAATTTTAGAACGTACTATTGTCAAGATGTTCATAAGAAACAACTCAAAAAAAACGTGTCCTAACTTTTGTGATTTTTTAAATAGCTTGTCGGTGTTTTTAGCATGTAGTAGATGCAGTGGCATGCGAACCGAAGGGGGCATTTGGGGCAATCGCCCCCCCCTAGCGACCAAAACGCCCCCCCCCCCTAGCGACCAAAACGCCCCCCCCCCCCTAGCATCCGCCCCCCCTGCCCCCCCCCCCTAAATGTTAAAATATGCCCCATTTTGCCCCCCCCCCTGGTCCACAAAAATGCCCCTTTTTGCCCCCTACCCTACAAAAACAAAACTATCCCAGTTTCCAAAAAAAAAGATCAAGAAATACTCCAAAAAAAAATTTTTGCGCTTAGCGCCAACCAGACATTTACTATTCATTTAACCTTACCAAATTTTTTAATTAGTGTAGAAATTAGGTTATAATCTTTTTTCACTGAACATAACAAACCAGGTTATAGGAAGTATTTTATTTTGTATAATATAAACTTATTACCAAAGAAATTTTGTACATCCCCAATGATGATACACAAAATTACCTTATATAGATTACAATTAGTGGATGAAATGTATGGAAACTCGACTTAATTAACCAACCAATCAAAATTCCATTAAAGTCCCCAAAGTTGTTGAGCCAACGAATAAGAAAATTTTATATGAAATATTGGGGACTAGTGTAATAAATAGCCCAAAAACCCCTCCCTCCCTGCATATTTGAAGAAAAAAATTTGCGCTTCGCTCCCTTCCAAATGGTTTCTGCTATGAAATATTGGGGACTAGTGTAATAAATAGCCCAAAAAACCCCTCCCTCCCTGCATATTTGAAGAAAAAAATTTGCGCTTTGCGCCCTTCCAAATAGTTTCTGCTTTTTATCACAATGAAAGTAATTTTTTTTATTTTTTACACAGTTCATTATATCTTTGGTTTTTATGGTACAATAGATTTTTTTGTGGATTATAATATTTAAAAAAATAAAATTTCTCACTGTTTCGAGCATCCAGTATGTAATTTACTTTGACTGTCATCACACAACATACAGGAAAAAGGATTTGTCACTTTTTCTACCTAAAATATATATTTATTTCAACAGATGCTCTTTAAATCTACTTGTCTGTATTCTTATTAATGATTTTTTGTGCTTTGCTACTTAAAGATGTTGTCATCCAATAAAGAAATATTTAATATCATTTTCTCATATTAGGTTAATTTTTGGTAAATTATTTCCAAAATGAGTGTTTTTATCTCCCCCCCCCCCCCCCAATTTTTTTTAATGGGGTTATTCATCCTTCCTGCTGAGATTTTATAACATCCCCTTCCACCCATTAAAAATGTTTTGTGGTGGAGGGGGGGGGGGGGGTGGAAAGGTTAATTTATCTTCTGTACTATTTTTTCGAAGATGCTTTCTAGCTCCCTTCCCTTTGGTCATTGCAGGGTGGGGAGAAGGGATGGGGGAGAAGAGATGGGGGGGGGGGAGAGATGAGGGGGGGAAGAGATGGGGGGGGGAAGAGGTGGGGGATATAAATGGGAAATAGGGATGGGGGAAGGGATGGGGAAGAAGGGATAAGGACTAGGAGGCCCATAATCAAATAATCCCACCCCTTAAAACGCCCTTATTTAAAATTAGTATATATAATCAAAATGCCCCCCCCAAAATCTTCAAACTAAATCACAAAAGTTAGGACACGTTCTTTGTTAAGAATTAGTAGTGCAACGTTAAATCAGGGAGGGAGGGGACATTAGGATAGGGAAATACAGCTATTTAACCCCTTCCCCCTTTAGTCTTTTACTCTAATGTAGAAAATTGTAAAAATTTATATAGTAATTATCATATCTCTTGTAACGTTACTAATAGACCGACGGACCAAATGACTTACATACTAGACGCATTTTATCTTAAGTAGTAGTCGAGAATTCACTTTTCTCCTATTGCGTTTCGGACGGACAGAAAAATGAATTATATAGTAGCTTCGTAACTAGAAAATTAAATACAATGAGGCACTCTACTATTTAAATACTAAAATAAATATTTACTGTTTTTCAAGGACGTCTAAATGCAAAATAAGTGACAGCAGCGCGGCGTCTCCTATTTTAATCTTCCCCTTGCAGACAGAGTCAGCTTAAACAAGTTTATTCTAATAGCAACAAGGATGACAACAGTCAAGGATTTATTTTATTAAAATCGAAACCGATTAATATCCGCTGGATTAGAACCGGTTAGCATCGTATTACAGACAATTTTCCACGAATAAATATCCTGTAATTGATACCGGTTTTGTTAGCCAGTGCCTTCAGCCTCTCGGGGCTAACTAAACTGGTTTCAATCTTATAATTTTTCATTTTAATATGCACGGAAAGCTGTGTATAATACTATGCGATAAATAACTGTTATATGGTTATAATCACATTACTGATACGGTTTTTTCCATAAGTTGAGCAGAAATAACAAGTGAATAAGATTTTATATATTTAGTGAACATAAATAGATTTATTATTACTTGAATGTTACATAAGAGGTGAATTCTTAAAAAAACTTTTGCCTCACTAAAATTTTAATGAGTCAAAATTATCCCCTCTAAATTTTTAGTGAGCCTCACTGATTTTAGTGAGGCAAACTGATTTTAGTGATGCAATTTTTTTTTAAAGAATTCGCCTCAGATTTTCATGTTATCTAATAAAGTTAAACGGAATCTCCCATAAACCCATTTACTCCATCCCCTCCCCTCTTACTGGATGAACGAACTGACCAATGAATAAGTTCTATTTTAGCAACCTAAATTCACAACAATTTTTCTCCTGTCAACATATCCACGTATATTATATATAAATTTGCGCATTTATAGATTTGAAAATATATTCCAGCTCTTTTTAAATGATAAAAAATCAAATTTCAGCGAGTATAAAGTTATTCAAGATTATTGGATATTGAGCAATTTTTATTTTAAATTTTTAAAGTCAACTAATAAACAAGGATAAGAAAATGGACAATAAACTGAAGTACAACCTCAATTGAAAAACAAAAATATTCTATGTAAAATACGATGCGAGAAATAACTATTCTATCTTTGAAATTTTGCAAAATAATAGCTTAGTGATTACTATACGGAGGGGGAAGACAGCAAATTATATTGGCACCTAAAGTTTAAGACACGTTCTCTTATTTGATGGCTTATAAACTTTGGGGACTTTCAAAATTTTTTGATTGGATGGTACATTCTTTCAGTGTCTAATCTTTTCCACTAATATTTGTCATCCATAAAAGGGTAATTTGTTTTCATAATTGGGGTTGCACATCAATTTATAATCCAATTGTCTTAACAACACTTAAGAAAGTACTGACAAGATACGAGAAAACAAATTTGAGAGTAGCTTTGCTCCTAACAAATTTCTACGGCGTCGCTAAATAAATATTTAGTTTGGAGACAAAGTTTAACAAGGATGCCAAAATCCATAAGTAGCTAAGCTAAAAAATTATTGATGGATATTCGTAAAAAATTAACTATAGAGCAGTTTAATAAAAAACATTAAACTAAAAAAAAATCACGAAACCTTGTAAGATTAATAATAATGAGAAAATTTAGGAATCGATCTAGCACCTCAACCAATAAGCAAATCTTTATGAAACTTTGTGGAGATATATAAATTGTTAACTTATTTAATACCTAAAAATATTAGCCATCTATCTTGAATAGGAGTAAGGAAAATCATGAAAATCTAAAAATCTAGGAATCAATCTAGCACCCCAACCAATTGACCAATCTTAATGAAACTTAGTGAAAATGAGAAGAATGTTAACATATTTCAGCCTTCTATCTTTTTTAGGAGCCGAGAAAATCACGGACAGACGGACGGACCGACCTTAATTATAGAAAAGCTTCGCTTTTAATAAATGTCATGTACTTTGTTCAGATAGAAAGAAGTGGGTAATTTTCAAAAAAAAACTTTGTTTGCAGGTGTTGCGCCCGTTTTCGGGGCCAAGGAATACCCCGCACTCTTAGTAAATATTAAAATTTTAATATCTCTTGTATGACACAGAGTGGTACAGACCAGGGACCGTAAGGGATAAGACAATGGACAATAAACAGAAGTACAACCTCAATTATGTAAAACAAAAATATTCTGTACAAAAAAAATTTTTAGTAAAAAATTTAAATTAGGATGTTCTTTTTAGAGAATACACATTCTGGTCCTACTCTGGTTTTCAGCTAAAAAATGTGTATGTGTGGAAAGATGATTTAAGTACCTCAACAGATTATGACGTCATACGATAAAATAGCCAATGAGAGGCCAGTATATTGACTGTAATTGACCAATGGTAAAATTTATGCTGGTCTCTCATTGGTTATTCTATCGTATGACGTCATAATCTGTGGAGGGACTTTAATCATCTTCATGTGTGGGGAGGTTCTTAATGGGGGTTGGGGGGTTAATCCTCACCCCCTTTAGAGGCTTAAACCCATAAGGAAAAAGGATAGGAGGATGGATACTCACCCTTTTTTCATGGTAAAATACTACTTCCCCATCCCTAAATTTAGAAGCAGACGAAAATCAAAAGCCGCCCAGGGCTTTTTGTAAGTCAATCATAAATAATAATGTGAATAAAAAGAAAAGCGATATTTAGCAAACAGCCGTGGGCGGTCAGAATCAGCTGAATGTTCATTATGAAAAAAATTTCCCCCTTTTTAGAAATAGAAGGATTCATCTTTCATGAACAAATTTTTTTAAATAAAAATAAAATTCTATGTAATTTTTAATTAAAACATTAAAACGAAAATATCTAATCTAATATTCTTGCCCTAAATATGGAAATAGTAAAAAGTAAAAAAAATATTTTTTTTTTATAATTTTTATTCCTCCCATTTGAAAAGTAGTGGAATAGCAATAAATTTTAGCGCGGCAACAGCGCTGAGTATGCCTCTAGGCCCACTGCCTATTTTCGTCTTCTAGTTTCTTCGATTCCTCTCTTTTATTTTTTCTCTATGCTTAAACCAAAGCCATATCTCATAAGATATCTATCTAAACTGTGTTTTTTTTTATTTCAGAGTAACCAGCCCTTCCAAATAATGATCTTCAAATGATTTTTTGCCAGCCATCCACTTTTTCCTAATTTAAAAAAATCTAGTGCAAGCCTATAATGTTCTCCATCCCAGAGTCGAGAAATAACTGGTAATTGTAAAACACACAAAAATGAACTCATACTATGTTAGACGGGTTCCATACAGTTATATCCAAACAGATTTAACAATAAAATCTTTATCTTTGACAGCGGAAACTGTACAGTAAAACATCTGTGATAAATACTAGTTGCGCGATAGTAAAAATAGATAAAATTCAACGCTTGAAAAAATCTAAATTGTTCAATAAAAGTTCGTCGTCATGTTATGACACATTGCTAAGCTGTATTCAAAAAATTCAACGCTTGAAAAAATCTAAATTATTCAATAAAAGTTCGTCGTCATGTTATGACACATTGCTAAGCTGTATTCAAGTGATTTTTCCTATAAATCAACTTAAAAACACTTAATTTTGTGATTTTATCACAAATATTAGAATTAAATAACTTAATTTGTGATATAAAAATACCTAAAAAATGTTGAAATATTTATTTTTCTCCGTAATTCTAGTGATATCAACACTATTTTTGATATATTGTCACTATAACGAGGGTCCCACCACGGAGCTCGGCGTCTGTATCGCCGTTGTTATATTGCTAACAGCCGTGCGGCGGAAGCTGAAAGAAAAACGGGAGGAGAATAATTTGCTGCCCTTCACTGTGATAACACCCAGCCAACAGTCAGACAACCAGCAGTTACACACCAATATTATTATCTCAGCTGATAACCAAAGGAATGAGAAAATTTTAATTTTTTTTTTTAAATGGCATGATAAATCTCTGGTAGGGTGGGGACATGGGAATATAAGTTTTATAAACAATTCCTTTCATTAGTTGAATAAAAATCTTTTTTGGGACTTTGATAACAGTGCCCAAACTATTTCATCAATACTTTAAATTAATGGCAGGGATAATTTTGATTATCATAATTGGGGTGCACATCAAATTATCGTCTATTGTCCTATCCCTTAAGATTATTGATTATTATCTTTGGGGACTTAGATGAAATAACTGTGTCCAAACTTTTACACCAATACATCAGAAGGGATAGTTAAATTATCTTGGGGATGCACATAAATTCATCGTTCATTGTCTTTAGATCCCTGTAATAGTTATTTCTCGCATCGTATTATAAATAGCTTTCCGCTGATATAAAATGTACAATTATTAGATTAAAACCAGTTTTTTTTAGCTACGAGGTACCGAAGGCACGGGCTAAAAAACTGGTTTTAATCTTATAATTGTAAATTTTTATATTCGTAGAAAACTGGATATAATACGACGCTAGACATAGGTTTTCGTATTGATGAGAACTGGTTCTAATCCACCGGTTTCGAATAAATAAGAGAAAAAAATTATTATAATTTTCTTTTTCTCCCAATAGAAACGAGCTGACATTAACAGTGCCGTTACTGCCAAACGAAACCGCCAACATTGACTTCCTGGCCCTGCTGAGCGCTCAATCAAGCGCGGCTGCAACGGCGGCCGCAGCCAAGAACAAAAAAGCGGCGGCAGAAATGAACGATCTCCCCCCCTCGTATGAAGATTTCTTGGTGAATCAAGAAAAGTTTCCAGTGAACAATGGGGAACAAATCTATAAATTACCCAGCTATAGCGAGGCGGTCCTTACGTCATTTTTTGCAAGGACTAGACAATGAGAAAATTGCATTTATTTTGTGCAAATTTTTCATTGTGTTTTTAAAATTAGTTCAAGTTTTCTGAAAGACAAAATTAAAAGAGAAAAATTGTTATTTATCGCATCGTATTATAGACAGCTTTCCGCAGATTTAAAAATGAAAATTAATAAGATTAGAACCAATAGGCAAACAAAACTGGCATTGAAATATTAATCGTGGAAAATTGTCTGTGTTACGATGCTATACATGATTTTTCAGTCCTGTCATGTACTAATTTTTATTTTTTCAAAAAACTTGTTCTATTGTTGATGAAACTGATCTCAAAATCTATATCTGTGAATATTAAAAAACTGTACAAGAGAGACAAAAATGATTATGGAGTAGCTTCGCGTCTTAAAAAGAGGGGACACTGGATTATTAGTCACACTAGTACCCAAAGTTTTGTTATCAACTAATCTTATTTGTTAGCTTAAACTTTGGGTACTTTTATTGAATTAGTTAAGTCAAAATAAGTTGTATCCATACGCCAATAATGTACACCTACGGATGGGGTAATATTGTTTCTCATCATTGGGGATGAAATACCCGCGATCGTGGCTCAACACGTAGCGCATCCGCTCGTCGTCGGAAAAGTGATAGGTTCGAATCTCGGTCCGACACCGCGTCATAACTAAAGACGTTAAAAATGGTTCATACTGCTGCTATGTCAGGTGCGCAATATAAATAGTTAGAGTGGGGGGGAATGCCTTGGCCCAAAACAGGCGCAACTCACTACCATGCACAGTTAGGACTTCTCGGACAAAGGTCGTGCAATCAAAGGGTTGGTTGTCTGATGGGCTAATGGGCTAATGGACGCTTTACATCGCAATCATAGGGCTTAGGGCTGACAACCCTATCCCATATCCATAAAAAAAAACAATTGTTACAGAAACACTGACAAATTGTCAGCGGCCTATGCTTCCCCTGTGGAGTGAGAAGGGCCTTTTACTGTTATTGGGGATGTATATAAATTTATCGTCCATTGTCTTATCCCTTAAGATCCTTGCTTATTTCTAATTTCATGATATTTTGTCTCTTTCAATGTTAATTATTAATTGTTATTTAATTATTATGTACATAAGTATATGGATATATCACATGAAGAAAGAAATTATGCCTCCAACGTTTTCATTTTCCGTGTTTAGAATACTTTTTCTGTTAACTCGAGTAATTTTCCTCATTTATTACAATTGCAGCATGCGTTTACGCGCAATAAAATGACAAAAATACAAAAATATTTATTCCAGTATGGCTTAAGAACGGATGCAAATTGCTAGATTAGAACTGCTTCTGAGACATACTGAAATATCGTGTATCGTAGTTTCGTACAAACAAAATTAATATTAAGGTTATGATTTTTAAAATCCAAAACAATACATGATTTTTCAGTATGGCTCAGAACCGGCTCTAATCCAGGGGATAATAATCTGCTTCGAAGCCTAACTAGAATATTTTTTTATTTGGAGGCAAAATAGATTTTTTTCAGGTGTCATAACCATGTTCTTAAATTTGTTAAAACTACTTCTTCATATTATCGTATACATTTTTTTCATATACACATTTTCATATTCGAATATTTATTGTCAATAACTGCCAAAAATTAACTTTTTCATTCTTCCGCAGCTAATAAAAAAATGTCCTTTTTTTAATTGTTTTGTATTAGAATTTTGTTTTAATTTGTAAACTGAATTTTACTAGATTTAATGTACAAAAGATACCTTTTTTCTTTATATATAAAAACATATGTTGATAATTAAATTGTTATTTAATTTAAAATAAAAACTGAAAATTACTAGGTAGTTATTATTAATGATATTCATTGCCATTAAACTGACTAAGTTCAAATTTTTAATAAATATTTGTTAATTGATTTGATATATTATTACTTGGATGTTGTACCAGATATTCACGTACTCTGATGAAGTAACACTCGCAGCAGTCTAAAATTGCAAAACACCCCATTAACCCCTTTTACCCCATCCCCTATTAATGGATGAACGAACTGGCCATTAATGAGGTCTAAATTAGCAACCTAAATAGGCGATAAATTTTTCAATGTCAATATATCCACGAATTATATATCCATTATTGCCATTAAACAGACAAAGTTCAAACGTAACGGATAGCTTTTTTCGTTAATTTAGGCATGTTAGAATTATCCTATCGATTTCTAATTTTACATGGTGATTCCTTTAATAGTTAGGTACGATTTAGAAAGCGTAGCAACTCTCTAATCATTACAAAAATGTCCGTACGTCCATTTTAAACATGTTGATTTTTTTACTTTTTTTAACAACAAATTTTTATGTGATCTAATCATCCGATTGATCTGATTTTTGGTATATTGATTCCTGGGACAACAAAGTATAATGTAATCAGCGAAGCAACTCTATAATCAAGTCCTAAAAATGTAAGTATGTCCATAAATATTATCCTGAATCAAGCAGTTTTTCAACAAATTTACTTACAATTTTGCTTTGACTCTTATACATTTATATTATGATTATTCAGTTCTGACACTATACAAGTGTTAATGTCCGTTTGTCCTACCGTTTCAGTGCTTCGCTTCGCCATCCTTGTTGTTATTTAAACTTTTCAAGTGTAGTTTTAGTAATGGATTTATAATTACTTAGATGTTACATCAGATGTTCATGTTCCCTAATAAAAAGAATCTCCTAGCTGGCAAAAATAACGATACCGCCCATCCACCCCCATTACCTCATCGACTCTCCGCCCCCCCCCCCCAAATTGGATGAACGAACAAACCAATTAATGATGTCCATGTTAGGAAACTAAATTGACAACAATTTTCCCTGTATATATTTCCTATACCATTTCTAGAGTAGGTTTTAGTTCAATACATCTGTCATTTAGCTACATCTTTATAGGGGCGTCGTAGCTCAGTGGTAACGCACTGAGTTACAGTGGTGAGAGTTCGAGTTCAAGTCCCCATGTGGCAACTCGAATTTCTCAGTCGCAATTCATTCACGCAACTTCCCCTTGGTTGTGTAAGAAGGGTGATGATTGGGTAGTTTGGATACTCAATAATCAAGTACATAATATCAGTACAACCCTTACCCAAGTACCTCTGTGGAGAGCGTCATTCATTACGGTGACTTAATTTGGGACACCTGCCATGCGAGGGTGAGGTAATAAAGAGTAGGTCCCTTGAGACAGCAGGTCAAGTACTTGTGCTTGAGCGTGGACTTTGAGCTGGCCCTGGTGCTAGCATATAAAAGTGTCTCGTCCTACTCCTACGTAGGTCCAAACACTAAGAAACTATGTCTACACACACCCACACAGCTACATCTTGCCTCCAGAGTGAAGGTTGAAGAGGGAAATATGACTTTATAATTTCAATTGAGAAAAACTACTTACCCCTGAGGAGAGGCCAATTTTACCCTGGAAATAGCCTAAAACCTCTATAGGATCAATACCAATATTCCCTGAAGAACGTATAACCTAAAGCCTTCAGTAGTTTATGAGATCCTAAGCCTCTGACATACGGAAAGACATTGTACTGCTTTGTATTCTAAACAGCTGTCTTTATCTTTAATTATGGCAACTTTTTACTATGATTTTTCCGGCCCCTTTATCTATCTATGCAAAAGCAAATAAAGATAATTATTGACAGCAAAAAAACATATTTGCACGAATATTGCACTTTTTGCAAATCAACAAAAAGTTAAAGTAGCAAAAATTTTGCCAGCATTGCTTCGAAACTGATTAATATCCGCTGGATTAGAAACGGTTCTCCGCCATAGTTAAAAAATCAATGACATTTTGTTTGAATATTAAAAAAAATCATATACTATAATAATATAAGTTTTGATACCCCTGGTCTTTTTTAGAAATTATTCCTTTTTATGAAAACACCAAAATAAGTAGAGATTTTAGTTAATGGTTGTCATAATTCCTATACTAATAGTCTTTGGGGGGAATATTGGTAAAACAGATCTATAAGTATAGATGTATATACAGATAACTACCTCAATCCCTTCATTTTTCAATGACCCTTTTTGTCTGCGTCCAAATTATTTTCTGCTACTTGGCTATGTTAATATAAGCGGCACCATTGGTTGATTTTTAATGACCCAATTGAGAGTCGGGACAAGGACACTGCGATGGGGAGATACAGTTATTTAACGCTTTCTCCCTCTAGTCTTTTACTCTGATATTTGTAATAACCGATCGATATATTATAACTTGGATGTTGCATAAGATTTTCATGTACTCTAATAAAGTGTATTCGCTGAAATAATAATACTTTACATCCACCCCGTTTACCCCATCCCGCCCCCTCCTGATTAACGAACTGACCAATAAATGAGGTCCATATTAGCAACCTAAATTGACGACAAATTTTCCCATGTCAAAATATCCACGTATGCTATATCCAATCCAGTTTTGTATTACATGCTAGAAATGAATATAGAATGTCTGGATTCCCAATTCTTTAATTTAGCCAATAGGAAAACAGTACAGGAATTATCCGACTATATTACTGGTTATAAAATGTACACATTAAGAAAGGTCAGATATTTTGTTATTTAATTCCTATCTTAAGTCAGCTTTGAATAATTGGATTTCTTAGGATAAAAGAAAATTCAAATTGCACTCGTATCATGATATTGAATAACATATGGTTTAAAAATTTTTTGTCAGCTGAAATTCCTTTTATAAGTTTGACAGATTTTTTTTTGTCTGACTGGTCATTTAGGTACAAAAATTTTGGTACCAATTTAATTTACATTACAATATCCCCTTCTTTTCTCGTTTAATTACATTTATTAGGAATACTTTTCTATTCTAATTAAATAACACATTACTGTTAGTTTGTCATTGCTGCGCTACTATTGGATATGATCATTCTATTTCTTCATTATAGATATAACCATTATAAGTATTCCTAAAAAACAAGGATGAAAACATCTATAATTAGCAAGCAGAGAATTATCAAAATATTTGTTTACTATCAGCTACGCCCCTAGAGGCCTCTAGTGGAACTTTAAATGTTTGTTGAAAAAAATAATAAGTATCAAATAAGTTTTAGGACAAACGCAGGAGTGACAAATGTTTTAAAAATTGAGTTGATTAATTTTTTCTATACAGCTTAGGTTAGGTTAAGATATGGGTTAGGCATTTAAAAGAAACATACTAGATGGTTTAACATATGTTAGGTTAGATCAAGTGTCAACTCCGACGTTAGTTCCTCCTGCGTTTGTCCTGGGACCAAGTATAACGATCCCATCTCCCATTTATTTTTAATTTATTTCAATAAGCGTGTTGGAGGGGGTGGGGTTCATGTGCTCCACTAGGCTCTTTCAGGGAAACCGCCAAGTTTCCTATCCTCAGCATAGTTGTTTGTTTTTGGCTTGTTTACATATTTAATTTTATAATTTTGCTTTTCTAAAAGTTTGTCATCAAACTGTATAATATATTATACATATACAAACTGTAAATAATAGATTTAATACTTCAGATGGTCATTTAAACCTAATAATCCGTCAAAATTAAAAAAAAATTTAGCAGACGAGGATTTTTGTTTCATTGCAACTGACAGAAATGTTTCCAGTGTGGCTTCAAATTCTGTGGATCAGAATCAGTTCACATCCTTACTGAAAAATCATGTATATTGTTGATTTAAAAGACATTTTTTTTACAAATATTAAAATATAAATCATAAAATTGATAAAAAAAACATTTAGTTAGAAATATTATCAATCACATCTCTTGTAGAAGTGAATCAAGCAATATTAGCTTGGTCGTTAGTCGATTAAAAATTGATAACAGACTTGTTAGACCAGGCCTTCGGCCCTTTGGATCTAACAAACTAGTTTTAATCTCATAATTTTTCATTTTAATTCGCGGAAAGCTATCTACAAAAGGATAGCTTTTTCCTAAGAAATCAATATTTATAGCTGACTTATCATATATGGATGACATAAAATAATAACTGCACTTTCTTACGAAAATGTTTACACTTTCTAACCAATGACTTTATTGGATTTTTCCTATACTGTTTCCCATTGGCCCGATTTAGGGATTGGGGATATAGACATTTTATATTTATTCTGTAAACATATATTCTGGCCAAACCAGGAGTTTAATGGAATCTTGATTAACAAAATTACCAAAATTCATATCATGGATTGCAAAGCTTAGACACTGCTAGATTGTATAATCCAATCAAGATTTAATAAAAGTTCCCAAAGTTATGAACTCAATGATTGTAAGAATGTATTTAAAACTTTGGGGACTAGTATAGTATGATTTACAATCCAAAGCTGCAACCCTCCCTGGTTTTATCTAAAAAGTGGGATGTGATCAATTTTTGTTATTTAATTTTGATGATAAATATATAATGATTAGATACCTAATCTCTCAATTGGACCAAAAGCAACACATTGCATTGTATGAACAATCCATCACATTATTTGTTATAAAGTGAACTTTCATAAAATGAGTTAGTTATAAATAATTGCTAAAAGTTGGATAAAGAATAAATTTATAACCCATACAGCTACTTTGTTCAAGTGGTGAGGACCTTTTCGTCTGCTAGCAAATTGCTTTCATCTCTTTTGTAGTGGCTTAGCTGTGTTTATATTTCAGACGCTTATATCATATATTCAAAGATCCAATTGAAAGTCGGTACAGGGTCCCTACCTGTGGGTCATGCTCATGCCCCTTCTATTTTGTACTTCACTGGAATGATTGTCTGATTGACTATATTTTTATTTTTTTTGTGTGATCTGATTTTTCTAGAACCAAATCCCAAATTTTCCTGACTACTCTGGTATATGGGGTTAAATTAATTTTACAAAAGCCGATGATAAACTTTTAACCAAAACAAAAACTTTAAATCATATGGTTTGATCATGGATTTTTGTATGTTTTGGTGTCAAGATAACAATAATTAAATATCTTGGACTATTAGGTGAAAGAATAGTCTTATTTTTTTGTGGTTTCCCAAAAATTGAAAAACATTTTCTATGTTTATTTAGGTCACTGCATTAGACCTGTTCATCAAAATACACTTTTTAGTCAATTCTGCTAACCTGAAAAGTTACTTTAGGAGTCTAAAATACATGTACAAAATTTCAGCTCTCTATCTCTACTGGCGACCTAGCGCCAGGCATGTAAAATATCAACAAATAACGGTAGCACGGCGGTTTTAACAATATCTCAGCAATGTGCAGGTTTTAAGCTCTTCTGCATATTTCAATTTAAACACAAAAGGACAAAAATATATTATCCCAAAAATCTTTTGTCAAAGTCTACTCTACACCTAGCGCCAGTCAGTTTTCTAAAATCATGCATTTTATACCTGTGAAAATAGAAATCGCCAACGCTAGGTGTAGAGTAGACTTTGACAAAAGATTTTTGGAATATTATATCTTTGGCCTTATGTGTTTAAATTGAAATATGCAGAACACCTAAATTCACCTTCCAAGCCATTCTGTAAGCATTTTAAATTTTTTTTATGAAATAACGGGATTTCAAAACTGCCCTTTGAAAAGGCCTAAAAAATATCTTTTTTGTCACTTTTTTCACTGCTTATAGTTACAACTTATTAAGATATTATGCTCAGTTTAAAAAAATCGGCGCCTCCAGCACCAAAATCGGCAAAAACTGGCAGTTAAACTTCTGTGCCCCTACTTGCCCCCCTCTTCGGCCAACAGTAGTTATCTCAAAAAGTAAAAGAGATATCAACACACAGAAAGAATACTTTTTAGATAAAACTGAACTGAACCATTAAACATTCCATTTTGGGACTTTCCTTCTAGGGGATTGTGGAGCAAAAGACCCCCCAAAACACTAAAAATATGAGTTCTGAGCTTATTTTTAAAGATATCAACCTGATTTTTTTGTTGAAAACTTTGTTAACATAATCGAACTCAGTAACATTTACAGATCTCATTTTGGGACTTTCCTTCTAGGGGCTTGTTTGGCAAAAGACCCCCAATTGCTTATAATTAAAGTAGATTTCAAATAGTTTATAGTGATTATAAAAATTCACGATTAAATAAGTTTTCTGTTTAAAAATATTCGTTTGCTATGGCTAAATATATATATTCATATTAAATAAGTCATAGAATAATTATGTATGGTACTCAAGTAAAGCCATGTCATTATTAGATTGGCGTTAAATGGTGAAATCCTAAAACTACAAACTACTGATGCTATGTCAGGTGTGTTACATTAATAGTAGATTAAATGCCTTTGCCCAAAAAAGGCGCAGCTCATTACTATGCACATTTAGTACTTTCAAACAAAAGTTGGCCGATAAATTGATATACATGTCCAGTGATAATACTCAACCCCTTCTGTTGATTTCAATTAGTGGTAAAATGTTTGGACACAAATCTTAATGAACCATCCATTAAAAATTCCACGTAAGTCCTCGAAGTTATCAAGCCAACGAATAAGAAAACAATTTTTAAAACTTGGGGGACTAGTGTAAAAAGATGGCGCAAAATGGTCATTCTTAAGATATTTTATCCATTACCCCTAACACACACACTCACACATACAAACACACACACACACTCACACACACACATGTAATGTTGTGAAACAAGGTAGGCAAAACTTTTTTAGGGGTAGTGCTTCAAAAAAAAAAGAATGATACATCAAAATGTTTTTTTTTTTAATTTACCCAACAACCAAAATTTAGAGGGGTGTGAGCTTTAGAGGGATGTAATTAGGGTTGGGCCGGATACCGGATATCCGGTTGATTTCTAATGCCCAATATCCGTTATCCAACTGGATATCTGGACAATGTTTGATGTTCGGCAAATTACTGGATATTTGGCCGGATAACCGGATATCCGATATTATAAATCAGCCGGATATCCAGTATCCAGATAGTTTTACTAACAGGTATCTGGCCTGAAATTAAAAATTGCTAGATATCCGGCCAAACCGGATATCCGGCCCAACCCTAGATGTAATATAGACAATTAAAGGGGTGTAATTTAAATCTGGGATTTGAATACACACCCCATGATTACCAACTAGAAAACACAGTCAAGAGAAAAAGCGTTATTTGACTGATACGATATTAAATGGGGGCTCTTGTAAATAAGGGGGGTGTTTTAACCTCCTTTAATAAGCACCCCTTTTATTTTGTCTGTTATTTCTGAATGATGATGCTTCGCTATTTATAAATGTTGTCATCTTTGTTATTTATTAATTTGTAGCGCTACTATTTGGTTTTAGTTTATGAATATGTTTGTAATATGATATACGGGCATTAAACCATGAGTGTTCTTACAAAGCTAAAGGTTAAAAAACAAGTGTCGATCTCATTGCGTCATACTATCTACAATATAATGATGTCTGTCCGTCCGTCTGTCCCCAAAGATCTCGGTAACCACTGAACCTATCAGATTCTACTCTTCAGGGTACATACCTATTGGTCCTGTGGTGGTTTTAAGCTATTTTCTTGGCCGTGTGACACCCCCAACCCCCAAAAATGAAAATCCCCCCCACCAAAAAAAAAAAAAATTTTCTTGGGAAACCACTTCAAAATAAATGGCAGCAACAGAAATACTTAATTTTATTTTTTTAATATAACTCTTGGGGCAAAGCCCCTAAAGGCTATGGGCGAAACCGCTAGTATACATTTAAATGGTGCTGTTTTAAGTTAATTTACCATTAACAATGTGGTACACTAAAAAGGTAAGGGTGAAATCCTTGCCCCATGAATAGGCACTACTAATCACCATAAAGGTCCTACGACAAACGCAGGAGTCCAAAACGTCGGAGTGGACAAACGTCGGAGTGGACAATTAACCTAACCTAACCTATTTTAGACCATCTTATAGGTTTTTTAAATGCCTAACCCCTGCGGGAGGCCTATTTGTTCATTCATATCTTTTCTGTATAGAAATACTTAATAAAATTAATATTTTAACACTCCTGCGTTTGTCCACACAGACGTTTGGGACTCCTGCGTTTGTCCTGGAACCACCATAAACAGTTGTGACTTCCTGACTAAGGTTGCACGATCAAAGAACTTTTTTTCCTGCAGTATTTAGAACTTTCTAAAAAGGTCATACGAGTTATTCACCAAGATTTCACATACTGCTAACTTGTAAGGCACATCAAATGTTTATCTTTTATGAGAAAACTGAACTTTAGGCTGTTTTAATCCTTATAATAAAGTAACAGGATTTCTGTTTGTTTGTTTGTTTGTACCGAAGTATCTCGCTAACCACTGAACCCACATGGTTCTCTTCTACAAGATAGCTTCTCATGTGTCCTAGGAAGGTTTATAACTATTTTTGGGGGAGGGTAGCACCACAATCCCAAGGAAATCGCCCCTAGAAAAAAATATATTTTTAAAACTAAAATTGAAATAAATATTTCATACAATTTCTTTTCAAATCCAAAAAAATACACCTAGAGGCCTCTAGGGGATGTAGCCGCTAGTCTTAACATAAAAGAGCTCTTTAAACAAATTATTTTACTTTACTGTTTTTGTAATTTGTATTAACGCATGGATACTTTTAGGCCATCCAACCCTGATGGCAAGGATGATAACTTGCAAAGTAGTGCAGTTGTCAATTATCATTTGAATAAACCAGCGGACATGCCCCTAGAGGCGCGTAATGGTAGGGATTAGGATAGTCGACTTCCCCCCTCTCCTCCATTTTTTATTCGATTTGAAGGGAAAAAAATTGGAGGGGTATTTTTTTCAATAGCTAATTATATTTGGAGTGTGGTGGTATCCTCACCCTAAATAGTTATAAACCTACCCTGGACCTATAAGAAGCTTCACTGTAAAGAAAAAATATATCGTTTCAACGGTTGGCGAGATTCTTCGCCATAGACAAAAAAAAGCTTGCTACTTTATATAATAGGAGGATATAATCTAATACCTATTGCTTTTGTCAATAATAAACGAAAACTGCATATTTAAAAGAATCGGGTATAGTCCCTTTCGTGGCAACGCCTCTTAAGGCGAGTTTCTTAATATTATTCACAGTAACTTTTCTCCTATTTCTAGCACCTGAGGGGAGCTCTAACCCTGCGGGGCAATCACCTAACCTGATATATCCTAACCTAACCTAACCTAAAATAATCAAAAGCGAAAATACGACAAAACGCTTAAGGGACAGACAGGCATTATTCTACTTTGTATTATAGATGAACTGAGAAGATTGTGCTTATATATCTCCTGGCCCTGTGGTGGTTTTAAACAATATTCAGGGGGGGGGGGGTATATTTTAAGGGTGTTAGTGACTTATAGAGATTGAACACATCTGAAACTTTGTAGAACATATTTATATGTTTTCTTTGACATACTTTTATCACAGGGTGGGAGGTGACATTGGGCTGTATTACACTAGTCCCCAAAGTCTTATAATAACGTTTTCTTGTTTATTGACTTAACAGTCTTGGAGACTTTTATTGAAATTTAATTGGTCGGTTTATTTAGTTGAATGTCCAAACGTTTCAACTAATAATTGTAATCAAAGGGGTAATTTTGTGTATCATCACTGGAGATGTAAATCAATTTATTGGCCATTGTCTTATCCCTTTAGATCCCTGCTTTCATCTTGTTTTCGGTCAATAGGAGGAAAGAAGAATCTGGGAAGGAGGGGGTTATTGATTGGAAATTTTACTAGGCTCCATAGTTTCATAAACACGTTCTTTCATTCGTTTCATATGGATGTTGTCACCCTTGTTGAAATTAAAAACACTCTAATTATTGTCATTTGTTATCAGAATAATCTTTTTTTTTCAGACCTTCCAATCTTTTGAAAGAGTTGGATGACTAAGCACATATACAAACAAGAAAAATAAGTTAAAAGAAGTGAATCAAATTTTAAGTAAAAAAAACACCTTACTGTACTACGAAATAATGTTCTTATTTTAAAAATTTTCATCTACCTGCTCTTTTGCTACTCTTTTTATTGTTGTTCTTTTTTTCATATGTTAAAGTGGTCGAAATCTATGCTAGTGCTTCAACCTTATGCAAAAAAAGACAGATTGGATTTTATATAGAAGAGGGTAAGTTGCAGATTTATTCACTTTTAAAGGGCGAATATAGGTTGAATATAATATGGGCTCAAAAAAACCGTGCAATTCCATAGATTATAAGTAACTTTAAGATATTGACATATCCAAATGTATAAGTCTGTTATAGCTTAAAACCTGAACATTCTCAGGATAAATTTATGTAATAAGTGTGGTTCCCTAAGAACTCCAAACACCCTAGCATCACACAAGGCTTCGGTTTAAGGTTGAATTAAAAAGCTTTCGTTAAATGATAGTCGTAATAAAAGTGGAAACCAGTTATCAATCTATTTTTTTGTATTGTGGATTGTTTCTTCCTTGACAATATTCCCCAACAAAGTGTAAAGTATGTGAATTTTATTTTTTAAAAAAACCTTTACAGGAGAAATTTTATTTCATGTAAGTATGAAAATTATATGGTAATTGTTATAATTAATTTAAAGAGGACAAAAATAATAGGTGAATAGTGTATTTTTTCTTAAATTTTTTTCTGGAGAAAATCTGGCGATCGGTGCGTTTGTGTGTGTGTGTTGAAAAATGCGTACTAGGGTAATTATATCACCAAGAATTAATCATTGATCTTTATACAGAAAAAAAACTTTAAAACGTATTATTTACCCTAGTAATTACTCCGGACGCAAATTGACGCAAATTATTTTATGCTTTTTAAAAAATCAATAAAATAGTATATAATATAAAAAAAATAAACACTTTAATTATCAATTAAGATGCATGCCAATGTAATAATCAATTAAACTTAAAAAAACTAGTCAAAAAAAGTCTTGTAAAGGGGTAAAATAAACGATTTTGTTGACTTTCTCATTTATCATATGTTGAAGTAAAAGCAAAAATTGCAAAATCTACTTAAGGATTTTTTTGATTTTTTAAATTTAACATAGATATTTTAAAAGTATGTAATGGCACCTTTCATATAAGCTCATATCATATTGAAACTATATTCGCCCTTTAAAATTAAGTTTTCAGATAAATAAAATAATAAATTATTTAAATAATATTCATAACAAGTTTAGTCAAATTAATAAACATAATAACTATAATTCTTAAAATATATTTTTGAAGTATTTCTTGACCAGTAACCTGCGCCCAAAGGAGATAAAGTATAGAATAAAATCCAGGTAGATGATTCTGCTTGGCTAGCCTAAATTAAAATTGGAACTTTTGAAAGTCCAAAAGTCATTCTGGCTTTTAGTAAAATCGCATGATTTCTTAATTTATCCTGATATATTATTAAATTAATGCCCTTTTTAATAATTTACTGATTTACTGGCATTCGGTTATTCACAATGGATAAAAACTTTATATATTGTGCAAAACTATGTACAAAATTGAATTTAAACGCGAGTTTAGTAAAAATTGGCTGAGAAATATTTGGACAAATATAATGATATTCGATATATTTACTTTTTAAAAAGTATTATTTCAGTTTTGTCCAAACTGGACAATCGTACAACTCAAGTTGGTTATAAGTTTTTTATTGCACAAGCGCGACTTTTCTTCAATTTTCAAAGAAATATTTGAGGTATCTATTCTATAATTTATCTTCTTTGCCTTTGCCATAGTTGGTAAATATTTCCTCTCCAGCCTCTATATCTCTTTTAGCAACTACACAACTTATATCACCAAATCTAGAACAGTTATGCATCATTTCCGCGGATATTAAAATAAAAAATTAGAAGATTTAAAATAGTTTTGTTAGCCCAAAAGGGTGGGTCAAAGGCCCAGACTAACAAAACTGGTATCCTTTTCATTTTATAATACATGGAAAATTGTCTGTAATACGAGGCTGTATAATTTTTCAGTGTGACTGTGAACACTGTGAGCTAGTTCTAATCCAGAAGCAACCCTGCCCAGGACCTACGAGAAGCTACCCTGTTAGGGAGAACCTGATCGGTTCAGCGGTTAGCGAGATCCTTCAGTACAAACATACAGAATGACATACATACTTAAGACAGTTTAATTTTTTTTTTAAATGGACTAAACTGTCTTGATTTGTAATAAATTGCACTCTTCTGGTAAAGCAAAATTATTTTAAATTATTAGTTGTTAGTTTTTTTAGTAGCGAAGCTACTCTATAACTCACTTTGTCCGTAAGTCCGTAACATTATGGGTGAAACGTGATTTTCTCGGCTCCTATTCAAGATAGACAGCTGAAATTATTAGTGAAGATTCCTATGACATATGCTCATCTAATCTATACATTGTTTTGTCCATCTGTCTGTTATTTTGGGTACAAGATCGATTCCTAGATTTTTAAGTTTTCGTGATTTTAAAGGTTTCGTGATCTTAAAGGTCTCCTGTTTTACCTATTTTATTATGTTTAACGTTTATTGTATGACACTGCTCCTTAGTAAATTTTTTCCCGATATCCATTTATAATTTTTGAGCTTCGCTACTTATTGATGTTGTCATCCTTGTTGATATGATTATTGTTTTTACCTTGGATGTTCACAGAATTTGTATTCAGCATTGTTATTTTCACTATGGTTCACCTAATAAAAATTATCCTTATAATAAAGTAATAGGATCTCTGTCTATGTGTGTGTCTGTCTGTACTGAAAGATACCGATATGGTTTTCCTTTACAGTGTAGTTTCTCATAGATACTGGGAAGGTTTGTAACTATTTTGGCGGAGGGAACCACCTCGCTCCTTGAAAAATCTAAACTTTTTATTAAAAACTAAAATATAAAGTTGAGTGGTTAATCTCCTCCACCCCCCCCCCCCCCTTCTAGGTTCTCTAGAGGCCTTTAGGGCCGAAAACGCTTGATATAAAGTTGATATAAAGGAAAGTTGAAACTTGGATTTTCAAGCAACAAAAATTCTAAAATTGCATCACTTAATTTTTTATATTAACAAACATACTGAAAATGAGATTTTGTCAGTTTAAAATGGGTCTGGGATTGATTAAAATTAAAACAAGGATGACAACATCCATAAAAGCGAAGCTCTGAAATGGAAAGACAAACGAACTTGAATAGTGTCAGAACTGAATAAACTGAATATTAATGGACAAGTCTATATGTACAAAATTTTAAGTAAATTTGTTGCAAAGCTGATTAAATACATGATACTGTTTAAGGACATACTGACGTTCTGACTTGATTATAGAGATGCTTCGCTTATCACATTGTACCTTGTTGTAATAGGAATCAGTATTGAAAAAATCAGATGAATAGGATAATTTTACAATACAAAAATTTGTTGTGAAAAAAGTAAAAAAAATCAGCTTTCTGGTAGCAATTATAGAGTTGTTGCGCCTTCAAAGTCGTACCTAATTGTTATAGGAATCAGCATACAAAGTTTGAAATCGATAGTACAATTCTAACCTATTTAATTTAACAAAAAGAGCTAACTGTAATGGACGGACGTACGGAGCAACCCTAATTATAGAAAAGCTTCACTTTTAGAAAATTGGAGGTGCATTTTGAGAATTTTAGCCACTTGTTAATGTTTGTCTCCAATTTGAAAATTATTATTTATTTATTATTTATAATTATTTTACACTAAATAAACAAGATATTTAAAAATGGTTGGGGGAAGGTGGTGAGCCCCTCCTCCTAAAAATTTTCTCTTATTTTAGTTGTTTTAAAGGAAAAGATAGAAAACTTTTCAAACGGCATAAATATGCATCTTTTAGGAAATTTTTTTATATTTTAATTATATTTTATGCATTTACAAAGTAACTTCTTAAATAATAAGGATTTTGTGACCCTAACTTTCCCCCTCCCCCCCCTTCAAGAATTAGGTTAATCATAATAAATTTTTAAGTTTTACCTTATGACCCAGAGAAGCCACATAATTTTCTCTACTTTGGTATTTCTAGAAGTAAAATTAATTTAGATACCAATGCTTAAAATAGTAGCTGTTTATAGTGCCCTAGCAAAATTGGGATAGATGTCACTGCTTTTGGCCTACCTATTCTTTTTAAAGGAAATACCCTATACCCCATTTATTTTCTAGGGGGTTTCTTTCCAACTTTCCTTACCTTTGCCCTCTACTATCACTTTAATAGAATAGGTATGCCAAAAGCTGTGACATTTCTCCCCATTTTCCTAGGGCTCTAAACACAACTACCTTAAAAAACATACATAGGCATTTTTTGAGATTTCAAAAAAAATCGGCTAATTCTCTCCAAATGCCTAGCGACAGAGACCCCCTTCCCCCACCCTTATATTTTAAAATATAAATTGAAATTTAAAGGGGAGGGTTTATTCCTTTATTATTTACAAATACAGGGGCATTTTCTACTTATCCTTATGATAAAGTAATAGGATGTGTGTTTGTCTGTCTGTCTGTACCGAAGGATTTTGCTAACCCCTGAACCGATTAGGTTTTTTACAGGGTAGTTTCTCATAGGTCGCCATGCGGACAATTTTTCAATTAGCCAAAAACATAACTAACACCAATTGACGAAAAAATATTTTTGCTGATTTTAAAATAGATTGAAAAGAAAGACTTTTACGTGTCCCTAGAGGCCTCTAGGGAAGTAGCCGCTAGTTTTAAATAAAGGGGTGGGCCGATTTCTGTGGTCGCTGGGCACTTTAAGGGAGACTGCCTAAAATGAAAATATTTTACCATGGGTATGTCTATACTTTGGTTGTTCCAGGTGCCCACACTATATCTTGACGATCTCCTTTCATTGCTATAACAAAAAAGGATGACAACACCCATAAGTAGCCAAGCTCAACATTTATAAATCGACATCGGTAAAAAATTTAATATAGAGCAGTGTCATACAATAATCATTAATCATCATTGATTCTAGGAGTTGAGAAAATCATAAAAATCTAGGAATCGATCGAGCACCCCAAATAACAAACAGATGGACAAAACAATGATTATATTAGATAGCATATGACATAGGAATCTTCACTAAAAATTTCAGCTGCCTATCTTGAATAGGAGCCAAGAAAATCACGTTTTCCCCATAGTGTTACGGATTGACGGACAAGGAATTAAAGAGTAGCTTCGCTACTAAACAAATTAACTCAAAATAAAATCTATACTTTTAGTTGCGAAGCTACTCTATAATTCTAAATTTCCGTCTGTCCGTATGCAATATATAGGATGATTTTTCTCAGCTAGACTCAAGACTGCTGGAACTTTTTTCCTATTGATATGGAGCATAATCAAGTATAAAACATCCATGGCGTTTGGAAGGCTTTTAGGCAGACTTTTAGCAATTTTGATGTTTTTGAGAGACGGCTGAAATTCTTGTCAACAATCCCCTCAATATGGAGCATATTTAAGTATTAAATATTGAGACCGGGCTGCTTTTTGTCAGGTTTTTAGCTACTGTTATATTTTCATAAATTTCTCCATATTTTTAGTGTTTTTGGTTTAATCATGGTTCTCCCAGGAACTCCACTCTTTATCTTTATGATTTCATTGCTATAACAAATTATTAACAAGAATATTTTAAATGTTTTTCTTGTATTCATTCGAAATAGATTAATATCCGGTGGATTTGAACCGGTTTTCATCCATACGAAAAAACCACTTCTAGCATCGCATTATATCCAGTTTTCTCTCGGGGCTAAAAAACTGGTTTTTATATCCGCGGAAATCTGTTTTTAATACAATGCAAGAATTAACTATTTTCATCTAATTGTTCTTATACTAAAAATATTCTGCAATACTGATTGGTTTACCTAAGTTCTTTTTGGTCAACTGAGAATTTAACTCCATTATAAGCTGCTACCAAATCATCTTTTCTAATCAAGGTCAGAGCAAACACACCTTCGCCTAATCACACAATAATTATTTTCAGTATGGCTTCGAAACTGATCAATATCTGCTGACTTAGAGCCGGTTCTAAGCCATGCTGAAAAATCATGTATTGCATCATATGACAGACAATTTTTTTAAATTATATTAAAATAAAAATCATAAAAATTTTGTCAGACCTTATCTCTGAAATTTGACACAGTTGTTGTTCTTTACCTGCATAGGAAATTGTGGAGGGTGCCATAAACAAATTCAAGTCCTGAGAAATAGATAATCTTATTTCTCGTATTCATTCAAAACCGTTGGATTAGAACCGGTTCTCATCAATACAAAACAACTAAGTCTAATTATATTCAGTTTTCTACGAAAATAAAAATGTACAATCATAAGATAAAAACCACGCGGAAAGCTGTTTATAGAACCCGTTATTAGTGTCGGACTGATTATGACGTAACAAAAAAAATTAGCCAATGAGAGGCCAAAATGAATTTTACCATTGGTCAATAATGTCCTCTCATTGGCTAATTTTTTTTGTTACGTCATAATCAGTCCGACACTAATACCGGGTTCCTGTTTATAATATGATGCGAGAAATAACTATTCTTGTATTCATTCGAAACCGATGGATTTGAACCGGTTCTCAGCCATACGGAAAAATTATGTCTAGCATCATATTATATCCAGTTTTCTACAAATATAAAATTGTACAATCATAAGTTTAAAACCAGTTTTTCTAGCCATGAGTTGCCGAAGGCATTTTATAATTGTACATTTTTATATCCTCGGAAAGCTGCTCATTAGAAAAAAATACCCCACCTAAAAAAAATACTCCAAAATTTTTTTTATTCTTCTTAAAAAACTAAAATTGAAAATGGGGGTCTCATCACCTTACACTCTCACTACATTAAGTTACCCTAGAGGCCTCTAAGGGCGTATCCTCCAATAATCAATAATTGATTTGAAACTACCTCATAGATATCAGATAGCATACTATCAGGAGTCATGGCATTTTCAGTAGCTTCAAAAAATGTGTATTCTTCTCTATCTTCAATAATTTCCATAATAGGTTTCAAAAATCCTTAAATATAAGAAATATGCTGTAACAATACAATTATAAAATAAATACTTATAAATAATTAAATATTTATTTCTCGCATCGCATAATAAATAACTTTCTAAATAAAATGTACAATTATAAATTTAAAACCAGTTTTTAGCCCCTAAATGCCGAAGGCATGGGCTAAAAAAACTAATTTTAATCTTATGATTGCACATTTTTATATTTGTAGAAAACTGTATATAATACGATGCTGGCATATTGTTTTTGTATGGATGAGATACGGTTCTAATCCACCAGATATTAATCGGTTTCGTAGCATTATGGGAAAAGATTTTACAAAGCAAAGCTTTTTTATAATTAGGGTATGTGCTTCCATCCCTAGGCAAACAATAGCTCTTATCATTAATTTAGTCATGTTAGAATATTCGTATTGATTTTAAACTTTACATGATTCCTTCCCTGTTACAGTTAGGTACAACTTAGGAATCGTTACCAGAAAGTTGTACATCCATTTAAAACATGCCAATTTTTTTTGATTTTGTGCTTCGCTACTTATGGATGTTGTCATCCTTGTTTATATGATAATCAATGAAATAATCAATGAAATACCTTCATGTAATATAAATCTTTTTAGAATGGCTGGCCTGCCAGTCACCATGAGCCCATCTCTCCAAGTTCCCACAATACCTGACTTTATATCAGGATACAAATATACACATTCATCTCCTTCTGCCTAAAATTGACATAATATATCTAGATGGTCCATCTGACCCCAAAATTCTTCAAACTTAAAAAGAGATTTCATAGCAGACACCTTTAATTAATTTTTTCATTCAAATTATACAAGCGACGAAATTTATCGAGACTTTAGATCAGTTCTAAGGTTAAAATAATCTATAGTCTACCTTTCTCAAGATATTATGTTTACAATATAAAGCTCCTCCATAATCTAAAGGAAAGGACCATCCGTAATAATTAGGGTCTGCATAACCATTTCTCATTACTTTAAGCTCTTCGACAAAAGTTGCAGCTTCTAGAATAAAAAAGTTACTATGTAAAAAGCTTAAACTAATCTTTAAATAAATTTATTAAATGCTAGAGAAATTTAGAATACAACTTTAGAGTAACCCTGCAAGAAATACACTACTCAAAATGCTTAAAAGACTGCCACAAGTAGACCCAATACCCAAAAATGGACTATGATAAGGTGTGATTTTTTTTTTGTAAAGATGTAATCAGTTACAGGCAACCTAACTTTCTGAGGAAAATAAGCTTTTAATTTTGCTTCTTGGAAACGTAATTGAATTTCAAAATTTCTATTATGAGGTGGGAAAATTCTTCAAAATTTTCATATACTAAAAATTAAAATTTCTATAACTTTTTTTGTCATTGAAGCTGGAGGCTTCAAATTTTGGGTATTGGGTCTACTTGTGGCAGTCTTTCAGCAGTTAGAGCAGGCTTCCTTAAACCAAATTTACACTAATGCTAAAATTAAAAATGATAGAACCTGATATTTTGGTGTTTTTATCAGCAAGACAACCATCATTTTCACATCTAAAAACAAAACTTTTCAGAAAATTAAGATTCTTGATTTCCTATGATATATAAATTGAACTTTGGGGACTTTGGTTAATATTGATTGGTTGATTCAATAAGTTATGTGTTCAAACGTTTCAACGACTAGTTTTAATCTACAGAAGTGGTAATTTTGTATAACATCATTGATGATATACATCAATTATCGGCCATTGTTTTATCCCTTTAGATCCAGGAACTTTTGGTGAAATGTGTATACCTTAAAACTCTAAATAGACCATTAATAGTACCATCTTCAAGGGGAGCATGGAAAACCAAATCATCGCTAATAAATTCAGCCAGTCCAGAAAATTCATCAGCTTCTCCAAATGAGTTTAGTTTTGCAGAATTTATTTCAAAGTTATCATGACACACTACAAAATACAAAAAATAAATAATTTGTCCCTTTTGTGACAACGCCTCTTAAGGGGCGTTTCGTCGTATTTGACAGTAGACCTTTCCCCTATTTCAACTTTTCAAGCCCCTGCGAGGAAAATTCCCTAACCCTGTGGGACAATCACCTAACCTAAAATAAACCTACCTAACCTAAAAATAACACATCAAAAGCTTCGGTGAAAATACGATAATCGCTCCTTAAGAGGCTTTGTCACGAAAGGGACTATATGCAAAAATTCTATGCTCAATCATTTATACCCAATACAACTGACAGCAGTAAGAAATCTGTATTCCGTTACAGTTACTTTTAAATTCTTATCTTTTGTGCTTGAAAAATTTAAGGACGGAAAACTATTTGAAACAAGGATGACAACGTCCATAAGTAGCGATACATAAAAGTATATATAAGAATACGGACAAGGAATTTAATTGTTAAAATCTAGAACAAAGAGAAAAATCTCGACACCTTTCTAATATAATTTTTAATATTTACAATATTTTGTATTATGACTGAGAGACTGACGGTCAATGTAAATCACATACTGGATGCTCAAAACAACGGGAAATTATTAAATACTGTCATCATTGAAAATCGGACAAAAAACATATGGGAAAATAAAAAAATAAAAAAACCCAAAAACCTGCTAAAGGGCAATCCTAACGCTATGGATGTTTTCTTGAAAGAACGGAAAATTTAATTTTATTACCCTAAACTACAAAATTTTAAAAGTCGAACCATAAACACCAAAGATATGTGTGAAAAATACAAAATTAGCTATAAACCTGCCTTTACACAGTCTGACTGGCATTTATAACTTATAGTTGATTATGCTCCTTAATGATTGGAATATTGGCAAGAAATTTCCGTCTTCTATCTTTTATAGGAGCCGAGAAAATCATACATACAAACGAACATTTCAAACTGTAGAGTAGCTTCGTTACCAAAACAAACATTACCATTTCCAGGAAGAAATTCAAAATGCTTGATTTTCTCATTTCCATTTTCCTATACAAATATTTTTTATTAACAGAAGCTTTTCTTTAATTAGGGTTTGTTCGTCCGTCTGTAATGGATAGCTTTTTTCTTTAATTAGGACATGTAAGAATTACCCTATTTAAATCTTTACATGGTGATACCTTTAAAAGTTAAGTACAATTTATTTAGTAAGCAGATCCTATTGATCTTTTATTTTGAACAATGATTTTTAGAACAACAAAGTACAATGCTAATAGCTAATCAACTCTATCATAAATTTCTAAAAATGTAAGTATGTCCCTATCAGGGGCGTCCAAGCTTTTTAATTTTGGGGGGGTAAACATTTTTTAGGGGGGGGGGTAATTCGTTTTTTGGAGGGGGTGGGGGGGGGGTAAAATGGCGCGCGAAGCGCGCCACAAATTTTTTTTACCCCCCCCAAAATTTTTACCCCGGGGTAAAATTAGCTTGGGGGGGGTAATTACCCCCCTGAAATCTGTTGGCAGGAGTAAATTTAGTTTACCCCCCCCAAAATTTACCCCCGGGGTAAAATTTTTGGGGGGGTAATTAAAATTTAATAGATATATAGTATTAAAAATGCGCGCGAAGCGCGCCAAAATTTTTTTTATTAGAGATTTTTTATTTTGGGGGGTGGTATTTACCCCCCAAAATTGTTTGGGGGGGGGGTAAATACCCTTTCCTAAATGGTTGGGGGTGCCTACTGCACCCCCAGGGTAGGGGTAAATTTTAAATGGGGGGGGGTGAAATAAAAAAATTTTTGGGGGTGACTACGGCACCCCCCAAAATCGTTTGGGGGAGGTAATCGCCCCATTACCCCCCCTCCCCCCCTTGGACGTCTATGGTCCCTATACATATACTGTATTCAAGCAGTATTGCAAAGAATTTACTTTAGACATTTTGTTTTGACTTATATATTTATATTCTGCTTATTCAGTTCTGACACTCTACAAGTGTTATTTTTAGTTTGTCCTACTGTTTTAGAGCTTCGCTTAATGGATGCTGTCATCCTTGATTTTATTTCATAAACATAAAATCACATCATTTTATATTTGAATTTATCATTTTATGTCATGCAAGAATGGTTATTTATCGCATCGCAACATAGACAGCTTTCCGCGGATTTTAAAATGAAAAGTCAAAAGATTAAATCTAAGTTTTGTAAGCCCCGAGGGACTGAAGGACCTGGCTAAAAAACTGGTGTGGATTTTTGGATATTTATTTTATCATTTGTAGAATTGTCTGTAATACGATTCTATAAATGATACAGTATGGCTTTGGACCGGTTCTGATCAAGCGGACATTAATCTGTTTCGAAGCCATGCTGTAATATAGAATAATACAATATCTCTGTATGTCAAGCCTAAAATAACTTTGTGCGGTAAACAGATATACATATAGTATAAATGTATATCCAGATAACCACCTCCCCCCCTTTTTCAATGACATTTTCGTCTTCTAGAAATTTTTTTTCTGCTAATTGACTGTGTTAATACCATTAACTAATTTTCAAAGACCTAATTGAGAGTCGGCACAAGGTCATTAAGATAAGGAATAGTTATTTCTCGCATCGTATTATAAACAGCTTTCCGCGGATATAGAATGTACAATTATCAGATTAAAACCAGTTTTTTAGCCCCGAGGTGCCGAGGGCACGGGCTAAAAAAACTAGTTTTAATCTTATGATTGTACATTTTTATATTCGTAGAAAGCTGGATATAATACGATGCTAGACATAGTTTTTTTCGTATGGATGAGAACCGGTTCCTATCCACCGGATTCGAATGAATACGAGAATAGTTATTTCTCGTATCGTATTATAAACGGCTTTCTGCGGATATAGAATGTACAATTATAAGATTAAAACTAGTTTTTTTAGCCCCGAGGTGCCGGAGGCACCGGCTAAAAAAACTGGTTTTAATCTTATGATTGTACATTTCTATATTCGTAGAAAACTGGATATAATACGATGCTAGACATAGTTTTTTCGTATTTATGAGAACCGGTTCCTATCCACCGGATTCGAATGAATACGAGAAAAACAGTTATTAAACTCTTTCTCCCTCTAGTGTTTTAGTCTGATGTACAGTATACGTTACTTTCCCAGCGAATTAATTTTCTAATTTGTGAAAATGCAATGACTATACAAAATTGGTATGTTTGAGGCCAGGTTATTTCAACTTTCACAATTTTTATTTGTCAGAAAAATCTGACATATATAATTATACACGGCGGATCGAAAAAAAATGGGGTTTTCCGGTTTTGGAAATAATAATACAAAATTATATAAAAGCTTCGCTTTTAAAAAATTAGGGAATTGTAGTTTGTCATATTTTCACATTTATCTATAGAAATTTATTTTTAGTAAAAATAATCTTCTAAAATGTAAAAGAGTGCCCATTGTTGTTTTCATAAAATTTTAAAACTAATTTTGTAGTTGGTTTTAATCTTATAATTGTACATAATTGTACGCGGAAAGCTGTTTATAATTCGATGCGAGAAATAAGTATTACCTTTATTTGTTGGACATTGCTTGTATCAGCCAAACATCTCTTTAAGAGGGAAAATTTTTTTTTTACTGGTTCATCTAAAAAGATGCAAGATGTTAAAAATTATAGCTTTTCTTACAAATCGATCCTTTTCTTTAATTAGGGTCGGTCCGTCCGTACATTTGTCCGAGACGGATAGCTTTTTTCTTTAATTTAGGCATATTAGATTTTAAACTTTGCTTGGTGATTCCTGTACTAGTTAGGTATGATTTAGAAAGCGTAGCAACTCTAAAATTATTACCAGAATGTCCGTACATCCATTTTAAACATGTTGATTTTTTTTACTTTTTACAAATTTTTATGTGATATAATTATCCGATTGATCTGAAATTTGGTATATTGATTCCTGGGGCAACAAAGTAAAATATTATAAGCAAAGCAACTCTACAAAAAGTCCTATAAATGTAAGTATGTCCATAAACAGTATCCTGTAAAAAGCAGTTTTCAACAAATTTACTTACAATTTTGCTTCGACTCGTATACATTTATATTCTGATTATTCAGTTCTTACACTATACAATGTTTGTATGTCATACCGTTGCAGTGCTTTGCTTTTATGTATGTTGTCATCCTTGTTTTTTTTTAGAAATTTGTTAAGGATTATTTAAAACTATCAATCTAGCTTGATTTGTTTTAAGGAGGTAGATACAATAACTAATTCTGAAATCTTTTCTCAAATCTACTTCAAAATTAAAAGATATTTTAAATTTTTTGGAGTCTTAAAAGTGAACCACTTGCCTGTTTTATTAAATTTAAATGTAGTTATATCTATTTGACGCATACTTTGTTTCCACTCATCAAATATTGACCTATATATTAACCAGTTCAATTTAACTTTCTTTTATGTTTATAGGGAAAATAGTATTATAAAACATGAATATGAATTGCAGCATATTAAACTGGCAGCTGCACCCTTAGCATCTAAGTTATTCCTAAACTTATTCTATTTTATTATAAATACTAAAACTCTCAATATAAAATAATCTTTTGATTCATGACAGAAACTTGTATTTGTGTTTGAAAGTGGCCATATATGTCAGGACTTTTAAGTCAAAAATCAAAAATGGTACCATTTTTCCTTATGAATGGTACTTATACCTATATGCAAGGATTTCAACAGAAAAAATTCTCAGACAAAATAATCTGATGTGCTATTCAGATAAAAAAGAGAGAGTTGCAATTCAACTTCCAAAAGGAACCAAAGGTATAGTCCTCACAATAGTAAGGCGAAATAAAATCTACCCCATCCCATTTTACTTATAAATGATAATACCTTAAATCTGTAGAGTCTGTTTCTCTTTCAATGCAAGATTGGGTTTTATTTGGAGAACAAATTTCATCTGTTAATCCAACAACAATAGATATTAATTTCATGAAAACAAAAAAAATCATCAAGAACCTTTACAAAAACATAAACATTTTAATGGCAAAAATCTACTTGTGTCTCAATCTCTCTCTCTCTATCTCTATCTATCTCTCACTCTCTCTCTCTCTCTCTCTCTCTCTCTCTCTCTCTCTCTATCTATCTATCTATCTCGCCCTCTCTCTCTCTCCCTCTATCTATCTATCTGTCCTTCTCTTAAATATTTTCATTGCAAGCTGCGTTGAATGCAATCATTTCGGATATCAGACATTAGAAATTTTGATAAATAAGCGGTTACCGAGGTCTTAATGTACAGACAAAAAAACCTTACTCCTTTTTAAAATAGTATTGCAAATATTGTAATATTGGATGTTATTGTCCTTGTTTGTCTTAAAGAAAATAAAGCTAATTTGAAAATGGTATACTTCTAGGCAGGAAATGTGCAATTTTACGGTTAGTTGACTTGAATTTGCAAAGATAGAAAAAAAAGGAAAACCTTGATAATAAGGTAAATCATGACAAAAAAAAATGTCCATGCTTTACCAAAAATGCCATGACTAAAAATGTGATTTTATTAAATTTATGTTTATATTTCCTTATAACTTTCATTTCACATCTTCTTGTGTACATTTTAAAAATATCTAAAAATTATAAGAAACAAGGATGACAACATCTATAAGTAGCGAAGCTCAAAAATTATGGATGGATATGAGAGAAATGATTCACTATAGAGAAGTTGAAATGTATATTAAACTTGATATAATAAATTACAAAACCTTTAAAATCTAGGACTCTATCTATCATCCCAATTAATGGATACATTTTAATGAAACTTTGTGAAAATATTTATGATGAAAATCATGAAAACTTAAAAAAAACTAGGAATCAATCTAGCACCCCAATTATTGGGCAAATATTGATGAAACTTGGTTGAAATATGTATAATGTAAACTTGTTTAATCACTGAAAATTTCAGCTGTCTATCTTTAATAGGAGACGAAAAAATCTCGTTTCCCCTTTAGCATTAGTGACGGACTTACGGACTACTGACAGACGGACGGACAGACAAAGTGAATTATAGAGTAGCTTAGGTACTAAAAAACAAAAACAATTCTAAAATCTTTTCATAAACCCTGTCCTGGGGAGAAGCTTCAAATAATAACACCCCCCCCCCCCCTGAAATAGTCGGAAACAATAAGATATATCAAGATATACCTAATGCAAAGTTGTTAAATAAATAGTTTCTGCATGAAATTTCTCATCTGATTATCAATAACCAACATATTAAACACGAAGTGGTTAACTTGCAACTGAAAAAATGCAAGCATAAACTTTCTCAATTGTGTATACCCTGACCCTGATTCTCTAAATTTAGGATTCAGATGGGAGATTGGATGTGAGAATCATATGGCCATTCATATTCGTTGTACAGTGCGTGCAGTATGGACAATAACAGAATTGTAAATAATATGGAGAAGTTAATAATATTCATGATTAAGAATGTTATGCCACTAAGTCAGAGGAGTCATCATAAATAATGTCAGAAAAAATTTCTTTCGCCAATAAATTTGCCAGCATTTTTATCCTTTACTAGAGGCTACTCCCCTAGAGCACCGAAGAAAACTTTTATTTTAAGGGTGATAATACTAAAGACTCTCCTAATAGTGTTGATTGTGACTCATATGGTATAAATACATTCAGTACAGATTACAAAAATGTTTCTTTTAAATTTTATAGGTAGTATTTGCCTCATCTATTGGAGAATTACATGGTAATACATTACATGGTAATAATTATTAAATTCTTTTCGAATATATCTAAACTTAAGAAAGTCTTAAGATAGTTGTAACTAAATAATTCACAGTAAGCAGTACTAAACCAAGTTTATTAGTTGTTACTGTTCATTCATCCTTAGTCAAACCTATTCTGACAACATAAAGTAAACTATTCGTAGTTTACAAGAGTATTAACTATATTATTTAGATTGTGCACAACAACATCCACAGGTGGTACGAGAATCCGGAAGGGAGGAGGTCAATGGGAAAGCTAGGGGTATAGCCAGGGGCCGGGATTCAAGATAATAAATTATTTTTTTTGACTATAGTATAACAGAATAGTCAAAGTCATTGGCGTATGGTCGGCCAGCAATAATGTCCGCCAACATCGAGGACATGCTCCAGCCTAAAGGGCTACGCCTGTACCT
Source organism: Acartia tonsa (assembly GCF_053477335.1). Lineage (NCBI taxonomy): Eukaryota > Metazoa > Arthropoda > Copepoda > Calanoida > Acartiidae > Acartia > Acartia tonsa. The sequence continues at coordinate 36,297,532 of NC_137268.1, read as the reverse complement.
GGCCATACGCGCAGGACACCTGCCACAATTAAATCGTATTTGTATTATTAAAATGATTTTATTCGAACTAGTACAATGAATTATGATGGAAATAAATTCAACCATCAACATAATTAAACTGTTAATATTATTATAAAATAAAACTGTCTAGTAACTCGATTGGCGGAGTGTCCAAAGATCGGGAGTAGTTGTATGATCTTATGGTTAATAAATGATTTTGATTTTTGATTTTGATTTGAATTTAAAAACCATGAATGTATACTTAGGAATTTCTCTTGATTGGAGGATGTAAAGAATATAAAAGATGGACCATAGTTAAAAAACCTGCAGCTGTGCTGTAACATGTGGCACATCCATATGTTTTCACAAAGGTGATAACTTTGAATCTTGGCCAGACACCTTGTCACAACTGAAGACGTTAAAAATGGTTCCTACTGCTGCTATGTCAGGTTGCAACATAGTTTGAGTAGATGGAATGCCTTAGCCAAAAACAGGCACAAATCATTACCATGCACAGTTTGGACTTCTAGACAAAGGTTGTGCAATCAAAGAGTAGGTTGTCTGAAGGATGTTACCTCATTTTTTACCTTGGGGGATTGAGCGCATAACACTGCAATTTACATGCAGAGTATGTTTAAGGTGGCGTGGAGACGAACTTGTATTTAAGCATCACTGAGCCCCCAAAAGGTCGTAGTTAAAACGACAAGTTGTCATAATACTTTGATGAGCATCGGTAATTACAACATCCCAAAAAAATATTTGAAATTTTATTTTCCCAGCTTCGAAAAACTGAAAATTCTTTTATTCCAAAAAAGCCTGAAAATATGAATTTTGTCCCTTTATTGAATGTAAAAATCTGTTGTTGTCCATACTAAATAATACCTCAGATATATGCAGAATTTTCTACTTTATAATCTGATATTCTACAATTAGTTGGTTTAATATAGCATGGTAGTTCAGTTAAATTGTTTTTCTTTTGCCAAATTATGTGAAACAACTCAGAGAGAGGGGACAATAGGCTGTTTATTACACTAGTCCCCAAAGTTTTAAAATAACGTTTTCTTATTCGTTGGCTTCACAACTTTGGGGACTTCAGTGAATTTTGATTGGATGATTCATTAGGTTGAGTGCTCTAACGTTTCAACCACTAATTTTAATCTACAGAAGGGGTAATTTTTGTAAATCATCATTAAAGATCGTTAAAAACACTGTTTGACTATCTGGATGAAGCTTAAGCTTCTCAGTACAGAAGCAGACCCTCAACCCCCCTCCCAAAAAATTAAAAGAAAAAAAGATAAACCAAACCTTCCTTGGAGCCAAATCACTAATTAGAGGTCAAAAGCGAGGCCCCTTTTTCATGCATTATAGGGTGAGGGTAGGTCTAGGGAAGAGAAACTATTTGCCTATCTACCATGGATATTATCATACTTGTTATACTATGTATACACCTTTTTGGAAATAGTAGAAAACCGGCAAAAAAAGTGTTTAGTCATGTTGAGTGTTCAAGATATACTCCGCCGTTTAAACTTGTTGAGTGAATTACACTCAATAATTTTGACAAAAGACCAAGTACACCAAGTCGAAAAGGTCCTGGACTGCAATCCCGCCCGGTACGAGGTAATTAAAAAGGTAATGTCCATATCAGTTTTCTTTTTTAATATAATAGCGGCTACGCCCCTAGAGGGCTCTAGGGAGACGTAAAATTGTTTCTTTCAATCTATTTTAAAATCAGCTATTTGCAAAAAAAATATTTTTTGGCCGTTAGATGGTGTTGATTATGTTTTTAGCTAATTGCAAAAATGTCCGCAGGGCGGCATTTTTATTTTTGTCAATTTTTCTGGGGAGGGTGGCGGTACCCTCCCTTAAAATAGTTATAAACCCTCCCGGGCCCTATGAGCAGCTACCCTGTAAAGGAGAATCCGATCGGTACAGACAAACAGGCATACTTTTAGACAGAAAGACATCACTTTACTTTGTATTATAGATGGCTGCACATCATCAATTACTTTACCCCTTTAGATCCATGAATATTAACGCATGTAGATAACATATCTGTAGTTTTATCAAAAGCTTATATATACATAACATTGTCGACAAGAACTATTGAAACTGTAAGTCAACTCACTGCCTCCAGGTGCAACAGGGTGGAGAAAATGAACCAAATGAAGCATGGGATTATACATGGCTCCGAGGGAGGGAGGAGGGGGGAGGGAGGGGGTATCTCCGCCCATGTTCCCACCCTCCGACACAGTGCAATTTTTGGCGGATTTTAAAATTATAAATAATTCGATTTCGAACATCCAAATCTGATATAATTTCATTGGATTGAAAACGGTCATAGACAAGATAAAGCAAATTTTTAAAAAAAATGTAAAGAAAAAATAAAATACAATTCAAAATATTTTCTTATTGGTGACACAGGCCTTCAGTCACTTCGGGCCAACAAATAAGAAACTTTTGTTATTGCTGTGTTCATTTTTTTCATTTCTGTATGGAATCTTAGGGATAAGACAATAAAGATAAATTGAAACACATTCCGAATTATATAGATACCACCTTTTATGTTGTTTGTTTTCGACTGTGTCCTTATTACAATATCTAATTCTCCCCCCCCCCCCTCCCCCAATACCAATTTAAATCTTAGCTTCCAGCTAAAACAATTGGGGAAATATTTGTGAAGTAAGGGGAGACTCCAGAAAACAGTAAAAATTACAATTTAAGAAAACAGCTATTATTGTAATAAGTTTGAATCCTAGGTTTTAGACGACCTAGAAGTATTTTTGTTGGGATTGGGGGTATTTTTTCTTAGGAGGGTGGAGTCCCTAGCCCCAAAAATAAAAAAATGTCTCGGATTTGAAGTAAACTTCAATGTAAAGGAGAGTCGTTTCGTTTAGCGAGATCTTTTGATCTACCCTATTATAAAAGTATACTGTTCATAAGTATCGCAGCAAGAAAACATCTAAACATCAAAAAAAGTAAGTAAATCGCGTTAAAAAATTTCTTGTTTTCGAAGAACACTTTTTTTTGCTCCTGGATAACTAAATTTATTTAACTTTTTGTCTATTTTTATATAGCCGTTTAGCTTTTCTATGATTCACTATGTCTGTCCGTTCGTCAGTCAGTCTGTAATGCTCTGAGAACATGTGATTTTAGATAAACAGCTGCCAATTTTGGTATGGTGAAGCTTCTCTGTAAAATAGAACCATGACGGTTTAGCGGTGAGCGAGATTCTTTGCTACACACAGACCGACATCCTGATACTTGTAAAGTAGGATTGAAATTATAGGCTGCAATATTTATGAAAGTTTTGGTCCTTGTTCCATTTTTTTCCGTCTGTTGAACAAAAAGATAAATATTTGATTTTCAATTTTGGTTTTACTACCAAAGATTCTTTATAAATATTCTGTGTCTGTATTACCCTCCAAAAAATAAAGTCTATCAAATTACCCCCTTCCCCTAAAAATTAAGGACCCCTTATTCTAACCCCTTCGAAATAAAAAGCTTGCACGTCCTGTTGAAATAAAAAAATCTTGATAGCTTTTATTGACTTTTACAAACAAATAGACCATCCTTCATTTTACAATTTTGCCTATTATGATTAATCTAGTATTTTTAATTGTGACTAATTTTAACATTTTAAAAAAAAGCAAAGCTTTTCTACAATTAGGGTCAGTCCGTCCGTCCGTATGTCCTGCCGTGCGTCCGTGACGGATAGCTTTTTTCGTTGCATGATGATTTCTGTAGTAGTTAGGTACGATTTAGAAAGCGTAGCAACTCTATAATCGTTACCAGAATGCCCGAACGTCCATGCTGATTTTAAAACTTTTTAACAACAATATGTGATGTAATTATCCGATTGATCTTATTTTTGGATTCCTATTACAATTAGGTACAATATTATAAGTGAATCATATCTATAATCAAGTCCTAAAATGTCAGTATGTCCTTAAACAGAATTCAGTATTTAAGAAGTTTTGCAACAAATTTATTACAATTTAGCTACGACTCTTATACATTTATATTCTGATTATATGTTAATGTTCGTTTGACCTACCGTTTCAGAGCTTCGCTTTTATGGATGTTGTCATCCTTGTTTTTATAATGATAAGTGATTAGTAATAAAAACTAGAAATGTAAAATTACTAATGCACTTGAGGTGGATGTGGTGGGGGAGGGGGGGATGAGCAGTTTCTTCCCCTTACTTTCATTCTTGAATGGATTTATTATTACTTGGATCTTAAACCAGATTATCATGTTCTCTGATAAATTGAAACTTGTAGAGGGTTAAAATACCGCTCCTCTACCCCCAACCCCCCACCTGATACCCCCTTTCCTCCTACGAGAAAAACAAACCGACCAATAAATAATAGAGGAAATAGTAATCTAAATTGACAACAATTTATCCATACATATCCAATCAACCTTGTTTAACAAGGATGACAATATCTATAAAAGCGAAGCACTGAAACGGTAGGACAAACGGACATTAACACTTGTATAGTGTCATAATATAAATGTATAAGAGTCGAAGCAAAAATGTAAGTAAATTTGTTGAAAAACTGCTTGATACAGGATAATGTTTATGGACATACATACATTTTCAGGACTTGATTATAGAGTTGCATCTCTTATTACATTATACTTTGTTGTCCCAGGAATCAATATACCAAAAATCAGATCAATCCGATGATTAGATCACATAAAAATTTGTTGTTAAAAAAGTAAAAAAATCAACATGTTTTAAATGGACGTACAGTCATTTTGCTAATGATTATAGAGTTGCTACGTTTTCTAAATCGTACCTTACCATGCAAAATTTGAAATCGACAGGACAATTCTAACATGCCTAAATCAACGAAAAAAGCTATCCGTTACGGACGGACGTACGGACGGACCGACCCTGATTATAGATAAGCTTCGCTTTTAATAACGTAATGTATAATATTAATAATGTCAGTTGATAAGAATGAGTTTTGGCACAAGAACTAGAATTCTTATTTTTGATATTTTACTTGCAGGAACTTTTAATATTATATTATCAAATTTATTAAAACAAAATGATGATAACATCCATAAAATCCAAGCTCTAAAACTAAAGGACATACGAACATTAACGCTTGTAGAGTGTCAAAACTGAATAAACAGAATAGTAAAGCATAAGTCTAAACAAAATTGTAAGTAAATTTGTTGCAAAACTGTTTAAATACATGATACTTGTTGAGGACATACTTACATTTTCAGGACTAGATTAAAGAGATTCTTCGCTTTTAAATAAAACATTAATTATAACATTGTACCTTGTTGTAATAGGAGTCAGTATTCAAATCAAATGAATTAATCGGATAATTTTAACTTAATTTTGTTAAAAAAGGAAAAAAAATCTGCACGTTTTATATGGTCGTACGGACTTTCTTGTAACGATTATAGAGTTGCTGCGCTTTCTTAGTCTTACCTCACTGTTATAGGAATCATTATACAAAGTTGAAAATTTATAGGACAATTATACCTGATTAACGAAAAGAGCTAACTGTAATGGGCAGACGGACGTACGGAGAGACCTACCCTAATTATAGAAAAGAGCTAACTGTAACGGGCAGACGGACTTACGGAGAGACCTACCCTAATTGTAAAAAGCTACGCTTTTAAAAATGATGATAACATCCATATAAGCGAAGCCTAACAAATCACTTAGACAAATGAACATTAACGTATGTAAAGTATTTTATGTTCAACATTCTTTTGATACCCCCCCCCCTCCCCCCCAACAAATTACATTTAAAACTTCATTATAGAGATGCTTCGCTTTTAACCTTATACCTAATTGTTCCATTAACCCATATTTTAAAAATCAAGTGAATAGGATGATTATATCTGAACTTGACTTCATGATGCTCTGACTTAAGGATCCTGACATTGAAAAGCTTCGCCATAAAAAAGATAAAAAATTTGAATTTGATAATATGAAATTTAGCGTATGATTTTCTAAGCGATATCTTTATTTGTTGTCAGTATTATAGGTTGGTTTAAATTTTGGTACCGAAGCTACTTTAAAAGTAAAGTCTATCCTTTTGTCTTTTTGTCTGTGGTGGGCAGATTTTTATTAGGCCTAAAGTTTTTAAAGTACGTTATCTTAAGCGGTGGCTAAAAAATTTGGGTAGTTTTCTTGAGTTTTGATTGGTTGGTTTCAAACTATTGTGACCAAACTTTTCAAACATTGAATAAGATCTACCAAGTGTTTAATTTGTTTATCATCATTGGGGATGTATATTAATCTACTGTCCATGATTAAAGTTCCTCAACAGATTAAGACGTCATACGATAGAATAGCCAATGAGAGGCCAGTATACACTGTAATTGACCAATGGTAAAATTTATACTGTCCTCTCATTGGTTATTTTATCGTATGACGTCATAATCTGTTGAGGGACTTTAATCATCTTCTCCATTGTCTTACCCTTTAAGAGGCTAAACTGAATTTTAATTTCCGAATGTGTACACAGATTCCTTGGTGTTTCTTCATCCTATCTCAATATTTACTACTAGCTAAAAAAGCTTTAAACTTCCAAACTTTCAATTTTTTTTTGAGTTTGAAGCTTTTTTAGCTAGTGGTAAATATTGAAATAGGATGAGGAACCACCGAGGAAACTGTGTACACATTCGGAAACTAAAATTCAGTTCATCTTTAAGAGCCCTGAGCTCTTTTGTAATCCTAAGATGGGCATAATTTCATTATCAGTGCAAATTTCCATTATGGTTGGGCCGGATACTTTTTTTGCCAGATACCGGCTGCTTTCTAATGCCGGATATCCGGCTGGTTATCTGGCCAACATTCGATATCCGATTTCCAGATAGTTTTAATATCCGGTATCCGGACGGATATTGAAAATGGCCTGATATCCGACCCAACACTAATTTCCATAGTCTTATTGTTATTGTACCAACGACCCTTTTTACTTGTCTGTCTATTTTAAAGCAAAGCTTTTCTATAATTAGGGTAGGTCCGTCTGTCCGGAACTGATTGCTTTTTCCCTTAATTTAGGCATAATAGAAAAATTTTCAATTAGCACAGAAACTCAATAATCAGGTAATCTCTCAAGGCCTGTCTGTTAGTACAAGAGGATTACAAGAGATAAAGGTATTCCAAAAATCTATGAATTTTAAAGGCTGCTAGCCAAACAGATCATGCCCGCACACTGTTTTAAGCGGCAAAAGAAGGCCTACAAATAATCTGGAATACCCATAAATCTATGATGCATAATTATCTCGCAATGCAGAGAAAGATCCTGTGCATCATTGGATCTTGGCTATTCCAGATTATTTGTAGGCCTTCTTATGCCGCTTAAAATGATGTGCGGGTATGATCTGAACGTTCAGCCGATTGACATCTAACAGCCTTTAAAATTCATAGATTTTTGGAAATATTCGTTACCAGGAAAATTTTACCATGAACTGCAGTTGATCCGTATATTCTAATGAAGACCTTTCCTAATTTAAAAACTTTTTGACAATGACAGAATGAAATTATTTATTCCAGCATCCATTGAATTAGAAATTCGAATTATTCAAGCTTGTTATTTTGTTCACTTATGGCAATAATCGACTTTATTTTATTATTTTTAGTTCATGTTACAACTTCTGGACAGCATGTGCAGGGATGACAAATATTATATAAAAAATCCCCAATATTTATACATTCACCATCTAAAGTTATCCTGGATTTTATTTAAACCATGAGAAATATGAAAAAAATATTTTTGTTCGAAGTAATTCTTTATTTAATCACACCACCCTTCTTTTTAAAAAAAAGGTTAATGACGTCAAGAAATTTTAATTCCACTTTTAAGCTTTTTATTCTTTTAAGGCATTATACTATTTGACTTGATAAAGTTGCTTTTCTGCTGCTACCAAGCATATCTATGCTGTCACAAGAACTATGGAACAAGACCTTAACGCTCAAAAGGTAATCTAATGGGTTAATCTTTTCTATCTCCTAAATTCTAAGTCTAACATCATTCAATTTTTATCATTTTTTAGTTTTGCAACAGCCATACTTATTCAGCCAGTATTACTCTACAGGAAAATTTTAGTCAAATCTAAAAAAATTCTCCCTGTAATAAACCTTGCAGGACACCAATTTAGTACAAATCATTTCAGAGTAAATTATGAAATAAGAACAGAAAGTTCGTTATTTAACTTGAGATCTGTAAGTTGGATTTTTATCAAACCCCTCCCCCCACAAAAATTTACCCCCAGGGATTAAATTTACATAAGTGAGGAAGGTAGTTGACTAATATTTTACCGAAGCCCCTACAATTTGAAAAAAAATAAAGTTTTTGGGGTAGCATTCTAAACTTTTTTATTTTGTGGGCCTGTGGGTAAATAAAATAAAATTACTAGGGGGGGGGGGGGAGGGAGCATTAACCCTCATTACCCTGACGTCCTTGGGCAAAATAATTGTGATACTCTGAAGAAGGTGTTCCAACTTTTGTGATTTTAAAAATAGCTAGTTGGTGCTTTTAGTAACTAGTAGATGTAAAATGATCCATACAATTTAGATAATAATTTTTTTGTAGACCTCTTATTTTTGAAGTAAATTAAGCTTTAAAAAAATAAGTTGGTTTTAAGGTACTAAAACGCAATAAAAAAAGAAGAAAATTTCCATTATAACAAAAATAGTAAGATCTTTAATTTGATACCTTATTTTATTGAATTCTGTTGAGTAATTATTGAATAAATCTATTTTGTTGAAGCCTGGTGAATCAAAAATTTAAACTTTGGGAGCTCGTCACGAATGGGTTAAAAAAATCACAAAAGTTAGGACACGTTTTTTAATAAGAATTCAAACAATTTGACCTAAATAGAGCATTGGACTGTTTTGCCAATCCGACAGATTTTGATAAAAGATCCAAATACTGGGCAATCAAGGTAACACTTGCAATTAGGGCTCGGCAGCCGCGCATCAACCTCCATTGAATTAACTCCAACATCTCATTTATGAGCGTTTGGATTGGTATAGTAGAACTTATTGTGGTGGCCTTCTTCAAAGAGCTATATGGGTGCGGGTTTGTTTTTTTAAATAGTTTTTCATAATAGTGTTTTACTCTAGGTTAGGTTTGGTTACATTGGGTTAGGGCAATACAGGTCTAAGCCCTGCAGGGTTATATTCCCCAAAAGTGATTATGTGTAAGGAAAACATGGTATTACCAACTAAAAAACAGTCCAATGTCCCATCTCTCCCTAAGATCTACCATGTTATATTTGATGGGTAGGTATATCCCCCCCCCCCCCCCCCCAGCCTATAATTGGAGTAAGTAAAGCTAATTCTAATTTGCTAAACTGAATTTTTGTTTAATAGATCCATGAAGTTTCATATGAATGTATGATGATGTTTCTACTACAGGAATTTTAGTTTTTGTAATTTAACAAGTTAAAATAAATTTTCTTTTAATTCATTTAAGTACCTACAAGAAAAATCAGCATATTTTAAATGGACATACTTTTGAAAAGAACTATAGAGTTGCCACACTTCCTCAATCATTTCCAAATAATATAGGAATCTTTATACAAAGTAACGGATGCACTGACTCTAATTAAAGAAAGGCTTTGCTTTTAAAAAGAGAAACAAAGAGACAAATAAAGAGTAACAGATATATATGTAGGGATGACCCAACTTATCATTTTGAGGGAGAATAAATGGGGGGTTATACAAGTTTGAGGAGAGTAATCTAATATATTTAAAAACAAGGAGGACAACATCCATAAAAGCGAAGCTCTGAAACGGTAGGACAAACAAACATTAACACTTGTAGAGTGTCAGAACTCATTATACAGAATATAGAAGAATAAAAGTCGAAGAAATTGTTAAAAACTTCTGAAATACAGGATAATGTTTAAGGATATACTGATATTTTTAGGACTTGATTATAGAGAGGCTTCGCTTATAACATTGTACTTTGTTGTCTTAGGAATCAGTATTCTAAAAATCAGATCAATTGGATAAGAATATCACAAACTGTTGTTAAAAAAGTTAAAAATCGACATGTTTAAAATGGACGTACGGACATTATGGTATTGATTATAAAATTGCTACGCTTTTAAAATTGTACCTAACTATTACAGTAACTACCATGCAAAGTTTGAAATCGAGAGGACAACTCTAACATGCCTAAATTAACGAAAAGAGCTATCCGTTCTCGGTGGACAAACCGACCCTTATGATAGAAAAGCTGATTTCAAAGACCCAATAGAGAATCAGTACAGAGTTTCTGCTTTGTGGTCAAAGTTATATATAGCTCATGCCCCCTCTATTATTTTTACTGTGATCTTCTGAAAAACGTAAAAAACTAATATAGGTTCATGTGATTGTTCACAACGGTTTACCAGAAAAGAATACGACATTTCAAAACTCCATGCTTGTAAGTAATATTCCAGTATGACTTCAAACCCAATTATAATCAGCTGGAATTGAACCAGTTCTCAGCCATACTGAAAAATTATGTATAGCATCATATTATAGACAATTTTCTACGAATAATAAAATAAAAAAAACATAAAACTAATACCACTTTTCGGGGGAGATTTCTCTTAGCTGGTGATATCTTTCCCCAAAATAGTAATAAACCTTCCCTGTATCAAAAAAGATGATTTTCTCTAAATAAAAACCATATCAGTCAAGTAATTTATGAGATTTTAAGCTTCAGATAGACACACACGCAGACATCATATCCAAGTAGAACTACTAACCACTTTATCCTTAGCTTTACATTTTTTTGTGGTTATTTTTGGTTATGAAAGGTTTTGAAAGGGTTCTGATTCTATGAGGATGCCCTAACCCCCCCGCCCCCCTTCCCTCCATAAAAAGCATAAAACCTGCCTGGTACCAACATTAAAGATAAAGTCTTAAATACATTTACTGTTCTTATTTAATTAAAAATGTTATTGCTGTGCTACTTATAAACAAAATCATCCTTATCATTTTTATTATTTTAGGTTGGAAGCTTAGTGTCCTCTATAATTAGTATGTGGTATGGTGTCAACTATCAATGGTTATATACTCAGGTGATAGAAAGATAAAAGATAGATGGATAGAAAAATTTATTTTCATGCTTGATAGAAAATAAATGAATGAATAGAGAAAAATTTGGATGGATATAATATAAATTTAAAGTAAAGATGTATAACCCAGACAACTACATTTAACCAGTTTTTGGGAAATTTTTCGTCCGATAGAAAATTGCTTTCTGCTCTTTTGTAGTGACTTGGCTGTGTTAATATCGGCGACCTAATAGAAAGTCGGCACAGGGATGATGGGGTGGGGACTTACAGTTATGCAAATTTTCCATCTTATCCAGAAAGAACGTGTCCTAACTTTTGTGATTTTTTTAACCAATTCGTGTCAAGCTATCTAAGTTCAAAGTTTTGATTCAACGGGGTTTAAAAATATAGATTTTTTTTCTCAATAATTACTCAACAGAATTTAAAATGTAAGGTGTCAAATTAAAGATCTTTCTATTTTTTTTTTCATAATGGCAATTTTTTTTGGCGTTTTAGTACCTTAAAACCATTTTAATTCTTTAAAAAACTTAAATTGCCTAAAAAATAAGAGGTCTTTAAAAACCGATTGCATTTCTAAATTCTATGAATCATTTTACATCTACTGTTTACTAAAAGCACCGACTAGTTAGTTTTAAAAAAATCACAAAAGTTAGAACACGTTCTTTACAACAAAACTGTCAGTAATAATATGGGCTCGGCACCTGAAATCCTAAGGAAATTAACATTTTACAATTTTAATATACAGCTAAAAGTAAAAAAATGACCCAAATTATGAAATTTTTGGCATACAAACAGGTTTAATTTTGAGGCTGCCAAACCCTGGTGATAATTTGCAGACCGCCATCTGTAATTTGATGTGATTCTTTATATTTTAGTTTAACCATGAACCGCCAACAAAAAGCAGATTTAGGGTAATATTTCAAATCGTAGCATCTCTATAACTTTATTACTAGAACTGTTAAAACTATTAAAAATGCATGGATTACATAAATTCTAATAAGCTAATTTATCCTTATAATAAAGTAACAGGATGTCTCTGTGTCTGTACTGTTTGCTTCCTTCTAAACTGGAAGTGTTCAAATCTTTCAACTATAAATTCATTCTACAGAAAGGGTGATTTTGTTTATCATCATTGGGGATGTATAGAAATTTATCGTCCTATTTCTTATCCTTTAAGATCTCTAAAATAACTACTATATTTTCTGCTCTTCAAATAATTTGCCTCTTGTGGACAGACATACATGGTTTTTTTTTTAGTTGATGGTGAATACCTTTTTGGATCTTAGTGCTAGGAGAGATTTTAAATATTATTAGAATATTTTGGGTACAGTTCCTTTCGTGGCAAGCAACGCCCCTTATTTTCATAGTAGCTTTTCTCCTATTTCTTGCCCCTTTAGGGGGCTCTAACCCTGCGGGACCAATTGCCTAACCCTGCAAGGCAATCACTTAACCCGAAATAGCCTAACCTAACCTAAAATAACCTATTAAAAGTAATTTTAAAAATACGACGAATCGCCCATTGAGGGGCGTTGCAACGAAAGGGACTATTCCCAATATTTTTAGTAGCAGAACTACTCAAAAATTCACTTATTTTGTCCGTCAGTCAGTCAGTCCGTAAGGCTATGGGGGAATTTTCATGGTTGCTATTGAAGATAGACAGCTGAAATTTTTTGAAAAGATTTCTATGACATATGCACATCTAGCCACCACACTTCATATATACACTGTTTTGTCTGGCTGTCTGTCAATCAAGTCATTGATCTTATTTTTTAAAAGGTTCCGTGATTTTCTTTCAGTTTTCTTTCTCTGTCTTTTCTTTGTTATGACAACTAAACATCATCCATAATTTTTTTTTCTGCTTTGCTACTTATGGATTTTGTCATCCTTGTTGTAGTATGAAAGGGAAGATATATTTACAATCAATTGTCCTATCACTGACACTTAAAATCTCTGAAACAGAATTTTGTTCATTTGTATCTTGAACGCGGCACTTCACAGGTTTTTTTTTTATATTTGATAGTTATTTATCGCATCCTATTATAGTCAGGTTTCCGTAGATATTTTAAAAAAAATTATAAGATAAAAACCAGTTTTGTTACCACCTTTTCATCTAAAAAATATTAGTAAAATCCCCAAAGTTTAAGTCAACAAATGGGAGATTATGATTTGAGAGAAACCCTTTGTACCAATATAATTTACAGTACAATCATGAACAGGATCATCAATTACCAACTTTAATTTAAAAATAATGATTAGAGAGAGTCTGATAGTTTTCACTGCCTTTGGACTTTTTCATCCCATCACCCTGTACATCAGACAAGATCCTGGAGTCCAGGTATTCTACACTTTAGTGATTTTACCTAAAATACCTGTTGAGCAATAATACTCTCTAATAATACAATGAAAGTAAGGGGGGTTGTGGGGTTGGAACATATAAATTCCTAATTGTATCTAAACCCTGAACAACTTTATTATGCAATCTACATTTTCCTGGATATTTTGTTTATGGTAGTTCATAAGTGTACAGCTTTACAGTACATTGTTTCTATTTGGTACAGCAACATGTATGGTTAAAGAAAAAGATTCTTTTTAGAGTACAATGCGTATAAATCAATCAAAATCTAAATATCCAGGAAAATGTAGATTGCATAATTAAGTTGTTCAGGGTTTAGTTTTATTTATCAATATTTATCACGGACCTTCAAAAAAATAAGTCCCACTAAAACTAACTTTTTTTTTGAGAGTGGGGGGGTTGGAGGGGCAGAGATAAAGCTTCAAACATTTTAATGTATGGACAGACAGACAAAGTTTATAATAAAGTAGTTTTTCTACCAGTAAACCAGCAAAAAAAATTCATTCAATAAGCAGAACTAAAAAAACAAGTAGTAAGTTTGTTTCTTTACTAGAAATGTGTCACAAAAAGCCTCCCTAACTAATCAAAAATGACAACAGAAGAGTAACTTTATTTTTTACTTTTTTTTTCGAGGTGACTTCTGATATCATACCAGCATTTAACCCTGTCCTTCATCAGAATAATAAGAAAAATGAAGCCAGGAAATATACCTTATATAATTATAATTTTATAACGATTCAAATTTTTTATGATGATTCCAGTAACATTTAGGTACGATTTACGAAACGTAGCAACTCAATAATCGTAATCAGTTTTTTACTTTTTTAAAACAAGCATTTGTATTGTAAAACTGACCTATTGATCTGATTTTTAGAATATTGACTCCTAGGAGAACAAGATATGATATTTTCAGCAGGGCATCTCCTAAAACAAATACGTCTTTTGTTGTATCCTGTATTTACACCATTTTTCAACAAATTTGTGTACAGATTTGTGGTCATCCTTGTTTGCTATATTTGTTAGAATTTGTGTGTTTTAATGTCTTACCAATCTTTGTTTGGAAAATTATTAATGTTATATTGATTATTAAAGTAAGCCAAGCCAAGACATATTGAAAAAAATCAGGAATATTTTTTATAGAAATAATAAAATCTTCACTTTTACTAAACTTAAAAAATTCATGATTTTGTTCAAGGTAAGATCCTGCAGGTCTTCAGAAAACTCAAAACTGCTTCTGTGGCCATAATTTTTTTCATAATCTTAGAATATAAACCAGATCTGAAGGGATAAGACAATAACATTAAACATTCCTAATGACGATAAATAAAATCAACCCTTTCTATTGATTAAGATTATTGGTTTACAACCAAGTAATCAAAATTCAATAAAAGTCCCCAAAGTTCTTTAGCCAATGATTAAGATAGCGTGCTTACTAAACTTTTGGTACCAATGTATTTACAACGCACTGTTCCCTCCTTCCCTAAAAAATCCGCTGCCGTTTTCTATGAAAAAATATACAGAATTGAGATGAAAGTTTTGTACAACTGTTTGATGGTGATAATTCTTTCCATCTTCATGATTGCTTATTTTGCCACAGGAATACAGTTTTCACTATATTCATTACAACCCTCTACGCCTCTAGTGGCACTTAAAATGTTTTTTTTTTTAAATATTTAATTCGAGAAATAATTTGTCTATGTTCCTTTTTTTTTGTTTATTTACGTTTTTACGACACGGTAATTTTCAATAATTTTTGGTATTTTTTGGCAATTTCTCTTAGGAGAGTGGTGTTATTCTCCCCAAACTGCATTAAACCTTTCCAAGACCTATTAATATTTACCATCTAAAGGAGAATCATATCGGTTCAGTGCTTATTTCAAGGATCTAAAGGGATAAGACAATAAAGGTTGTAGATTCCCATTTATCTCTTCTATAGAATAAAAATATTGGTGCAACAGTTTTGACATAAGTCCCTAAAGCTTTTAAGCCAAGGAATGAGTGTTTATAAAACCTTGTTCACCAGTATAGTTTACAGTTTATAGTCCCCTCCCTCCCTGGCTTATTTTCATCTTTATTTCTAAACTAGCAGCTACGACCCTAGAGGCCTCTAGTGGCACTTTAGAGGTTTTTATAAAATGAAAAATGAAAATGTGTAAAACTGTAAACTTGTTACAGACATAAACTCACACTGCAATGAAGCAAGAACTTTTTGTTTCTTCTATTTTATGTAAGTTTGTTTTTTGTATATCTTTACAATAAAGTAACAGGACGTTTGTCTGTTTGTCTGAAGGGTTTCGGTAACAGCTGATACGATATGGTTTTCTGGGAAGGTTTGTAACTATTTAGGGGAACGGTACCACCAATCACCATCTCCAAAAAACCACTCCTTCGAAAAAAAATTAAACCAAAAATGAATATTTGGGGGGGGGGGGTGTTGGACTTCCCCCTCCCCAAATGCAAGTGCCCCTAGAGGCTCAGAGAGCAGAGAGGCGGATGAATAGATAGATAGATATTGTATAGCTTTAGACCAGGTAGAGAGGAAGATATCAAGAAATATCTAGATAGATAGATATTTTATTTCTTTAGACCAGGTAGAGATGAAGATATAAAGAAATATCAAGAAAGATAGATATTATATATCTTTAGACCAGGTAGAGATGTGAAATTATCAAGAAATATCAAGATAGATAGATAGATATTGTATATCTTTAGACCAGGTAGAGAAGATGATATAAAGAAATGTCCTGATTGTTCTGACAAGAGTTTCTGGGCTGACCCTGTGTGCAAGCCTTTGCAGGTCACAATTTTAGTTTCAAAATATACCGCTAGGAATATTTACAAAAATAGACAATTATTCATATATATGATAATATTACAAACAAGAATTTATGAGAGAAAGATAATGTAACTGGACAAAGTGTCTAAAAAATCAGCCATGCGATGTCAAAAAAACGAGGGGTAATACATATATTTTTTAGGGCATTTCTTACCCACTTCTCCTCTTATCTATCTCATTTAATGACCTCACATGGCTAACTTTTGAGACACTTTGTCAAGTTACAAGGAAAGTAATGCATTTCAGAATAGTACAGACAGACCGACAGACCAAGTGATTTATAAAGTAAAAAAACTTTGCACTTAAAAAATCATAATACTATCTTTAATAGGTACAGAGGAAAAACACATTTGCCCTTTGGAAATTTGGTCTTGTTAGATCATTACGATTGACTAACTGACCATTCAGCCGTCTATCCAAGATAGCACCGCAGTAAATAAATGTTTTCCCATACATGCCTGTCGGAGCATTACCGACTAACCATGTAAATTTTATTCTGGACGCTCATCAGTATTGGAAATCTCCACAAAAAATTCAACCTTGTGTTTTTAATAGCGGGCGAGAAATTCATGTTTCCTTCTAACATACAGATGGGAAGACATTTTCAATTATAGTGTACCTTCGCTACTAAAAGCTAAAGTTGTAGCTGTGTTTAGTACCCAACGAAAATGGGGATAGATGTCATCGCTTT
The DNA here is from genome assembly GCF_053477335.1 of Acartia tonsa. Lineage (NCBI taxonomy): Eukaryota > Metazoa > Arthropoda > Copepoda > Calanoida > Acartiidae > Acartia > Acartia tonsa. Next base: position 36,280,597 of record NC_137268.1, on the reverse strand, counting down.
TAGCCTACCTATTCTATTGACGTCATATTGGAGGGAAAGAGACTGGGAAGGGGGAAAGAAACCCCCTAGAAAAGAGATGTGGTATATTGTATTTCTTAACGTCAATATAATAGGTAGGCCAAAAGCAGTGACATCTATCCCAATTTTGTTAGGGCACTATAGACAGACAGCTACATAAAGTTACTCCAAATAGCATAACTTTAGAGATCTTAAAGGACGGACAGATAAACAAACAGCTTGCTACTAAAAGTTGATGTTGTATTTTATAGGTGACACAGGAAACAGTTTTCTTTATCATATTTCCAATTCAGGAAAACTCAAATTTAATGCAGTTTCTTTTTAAATTTGCTGTTACACTTTTACGAGGGTATGACGTAATTTATAGTGAAATATACAACAAGGATGACAACATTCATAAGTAGCAATGCACAAAAAATGTGGATGATTAAATGGACAAAGAGAGTCATAGAGCAGACACTGGAATCACTCACAAGTAAATTAAATATTAGATGTAAATTGGTGTTAGGACTATTCTCCAAAAAATTCTGCTGTCTATTTTGAAAAGCAGCCGAGAAATTCACGTATCCTAACGCAGATTACAATAGAGTTCATGAGTAAAGCTGTTAGAGAGATCTTTTGCTACCCCACAGGCATATACACCAAACCTCTTATACATGAAGTAATATTAAAAACTTGATTATTATCTAATATTTGATTAGTTTGTTCTCATTGCAACGTCTTGCCTAGAGGTTATACAATACAGGTGAGTTTTAAGCTTTAAAGTACAATTCTATGTAATCCTTTAAAATTAACAGAGTAATTGTCTGTGTTTTGTGATTGATCTAACTGGTTCTCTTTTATATTGAAGCTTTTATTACCTTTTCTTTTTATAAATTTAAAGTGGAGGGGGAAGGTCCCTAGGAAGCCTCTAATGGCGTAACCGTTACTATTTAAACATAGTTATAAAGGAGAACCCAATCGGTTCAGCGGTGAGCGAGTTCCTTCGGAACAAACATACATACATACAAACACAAAGACATCCTGTTACTTTATTATAAGGATTTCTATAATCTTCTCTTTTTTTAATTGTGGGTAATTTTACAAAATATGAACAGAAGATGTTTTGTAGACTAAATTGTTTTATTTAAATAGATATTTAAACAATCATGTATTTACTTGTCCCTTCCCTGATCTATTTAGATGGTGCTTTCTCTTAAAGTGCCCATCAAGCACTGATCTCCCCCCCCCCTCCATTATTTTGAAACAAATAGAAAAAGGACCCAAGGGGGTAATCTTTCCCATTCCTAACCTGAACGGAAGGCCAAGCGGGGCTGCCCAGTATAAAAAAGAAAAATTTTAAAACGAAGGGGAGGGGTAGGGAAGGCGTTGTTCGAAATTGTTGATCGGATTTTTAATATGTTGTAATTCTTTTTTTATTTAATCAGGGTGTATGGAACGACATGGGTTGATTGGGTATTCAAAGAAGCAGAGAATCAACAAGAACTGTTTGAACTAAATCCAGGGAAGCTAAGGATATATGGCCTATATTAAAACTTCAGGGCGGAAGCATTTGGGATTGCAAAATAAATGTAATAAAGTATATATGTATAATCCAGATAACTACCTGGCAAAAGTGATAACACTAAGACACTTTACGTCAGCTAACAAATCACTTTCGGTTTTTTTGATAGGAAATTATCTTTGTTTATATGACTGACGCTATTAGAAAATTTTAAGACCCAGTTCAAAATCGGGACAGGATCCTCGCCCTGTGAGCAGAGTTATATATAGCTCATGTCCCTTCTATTTTTTACTTTAATGAGTAGGATATAAATCATCCTGGCCATTCTTTGGCTTAAAAACTGCGGGTACTATTATTAAAACTTGATTGAATACCAAACAAGCAGTTTTTAAATTTTTAGTTAGTGGTTAGGAAATTACGAAACCTCTACTTCTCAATAAATAAATATTTTTTGTAGCTTAACCGACAGACTGACGGGCCAAGTAAGTTGTATACTTAACCCTTAACGGTCGGGGAGGGGGGGCGTTGAACGCCCCCTTCCCACTCCTTTTTTTCTATCTCATTTTTTGTGTGTGAAAGATAAAGAGCCCAAACTGCGTGATTTTTAAGTATGGGTATGACACATAACTGAGAGTTGGAATTTTATGAATATCTCCATCCTGGCGGGCACAGGATGCCAGCAAAGCTGGCAGGGTCATCCAGGTAAAATGCAAAAATATTTTTTTTTGACTTAAACAAAGCATTTTATTTTACCAAAATACTAAAATATCCTCTAGTAGTACATCCTCATATTAAATACAGGTGTTTAAGTCAATTTCAGGTTCCAGGTATGATCCTGCAGAATCTGATCCTCCAGGTCTCCAGAAATCTTTAAAATGCTCCTGTGGCCGCAATTTTTGACTTAGAGACTTCAAATTTTAAACTTTTAAGTTTTTCTTACATGTCTACATGACGTAATGAAATTTCATAAAGATCCGCCGCCGTTTTCCTGCCGACTGCCGCGGCTGGCAGCTGCCAAGTACAGATGCGGCCGCTGAAATTTATATTTTAAAATTTTTAATATAAATTTACATAAAGATAAACATTTCCTGAAAAAAAATTTCTTCTAGCTTCAAAAATAAGAAAATTACAGCCGTTTGAAATTTTTAAGTAAATAATGACCTAAATGACTTCCCCCCCCCCCCCCTCGACCGATTAAAGTGCGGCAAGGGGCCCGACTGTTAAGGGTTAATGCTATATGGTACGGGGTATCTTCACCAAAAAAAACCATAAATCTATCCATAGCACCCAAGAAAATCACATTCCTACTTATCTTCTTTGTACAGACGAACAGGCAAATTGAATTATAGATTAGATTATTTTAAGAAAAGGCCAAAAATCCTTTAAAAAATTCTAGATAGCATTGAGAAAGAAAAGAAAAACAAGGATAATTTTGTCCCATAACACTTAGTGACGACTCTGTCTAAACAAGAATGACAATATTCATAAAAGCGAAACTTATCACATCAGTTAATTCAAGATTTAACTTATAGGCTAATTTTCAGCTTATACCAACAACGAAATAAACTTTTTTTTAAACCACGTAATTTTCAGCTGAATTTGGGGGGCAACACATAGTAGAATTACATTTAGATCTGCCCCCGAAATATTATTTTATATTTATTTCGCTGGTTGGCTACACCTTATTCCTGCATTATACTTAGCTTAGTCGCAAACAAGGAAGACAATATTCATAAAAGCAAAATCTATCAATCAGATAAAACAAGATTTAAAGTATAGTAAGTGATATTTCGTTTATAAAAAAATTAGTAACAAGCTATCCTCTTACAAATAAATGTATAAGTGTAGATATATAATACAGATAACTACCTGCACCCAGGGTCCACGGGATGGGACGTTTTTTCCTCTCTGTAGTTTAAGGTATTTAATTCTACTGACTCCATTTTAGGTAAGCTTAACATAGGTTCTGGGGTGGGTTTAGGCTATTAAATCTTTAGATTAAAGTATTAGTATGGTTTTGGTCTATTTTTCTTTTCTACGAATTTAGAGATGCTAGTGACGCAGCAGAGTGTAGTTTTATAAAGTAAAAAATCTGTAGGTATTAAAAATAATACACTTTGATAAGATGAGCTGACCGTAAAAAACAGACCAACGAGCGTAAGGACAGTCAAAACCTAATTGTAGAAAAGCTATGCTTCTTGATTATATGATAATTTAAATCTTTAAGCATTGTAATATTTCAAACTTTATTATTTTGTAAAATTAAAATCTTATTAAATATCATTCTTTTTTTTTCATTTTTTATTTTTTACTTGAATTCATTAAAAAAAGTTTTCTTTAAAGCTACAAAATACCTTTTAAATTATGGTATGTCTATATGTCTTATAGGGTGACGGTTTTCCTTGGAATTTCATTTTACAGTTTTTTTTAAAATTCTGCTTTATTTTCTATAAAACTATTGAGCGTTACTGACTGACAGACAAACCGACACTGTTTAGTTGTAGAATAGCTCTGTTTCTAAAAAAGTTAGAGAAAAGTGCTTAAAGAAAATGGCATATAATCTTGGGAGTGTAGTTTGATTTGTGAGGGGGGAGGAGGCAGAAGTACGCCCCCTTCAAAATTTGTATTTTTTGATAGGGGATATATGGAGAATTACCAATGGTTGTTTAAGGGATGGGGGCACAATTCTCCCCCTGCCCTCTAACAAATATTGTGCACGCCCTTGTATAAATCACATAAATTCTCGGGAGAACATTAATTTTCCGGGACCGTCACGTCAAAATCTTGGCAGACTCATACTCATGGATATAGGATACTAGAGGTGGCGTTCTAAAATTATTCCGCTATTAGCTAGATTTCATATTAATCTTTTTCTTCCATTGTCCTATCCCTGTTTAAAGTATTAAAGTATTTATAATTTTGCCTCTTTTTCTTTAGAATATTTTAGGATCCTAATATTTTTTTATTTCAAAATTATCGTCTTGAAAGGGTTAAAATGTTTAGTTAACTGTTAAATTTTAGTTCAATATCTGACCACATTACGCATGTATTGCTAGTATCAAATTATTTTAAAACTAAGTTTTCTTTTATTTACTATATTATAAATTTAAATTTTCTGTTTTATGAATATAAATTTAATACTTCAATATAATTCAAATAGCAACATGAAATAAAAAAAAAATAATTTATTCTTCATGCAGTAAAATAATGGGTCATATTGTTCTGGTCAATGAGAGTTTATTACGGATTATTGGAGCACTATGAGTTATAAACATTTATCGCTTGGAAAACTTGAGCTCATAGATAGACATTTATTTCCTATATAGATCTGTCATGGATCTTGATGCAATAAAGCAGGCTGTTTTGTAAATGTTAAAAATTGAAAGATTTCATTAATCAATAGTTCCCGCAAATATAAGTATTAAATAAGTGGATATATTAATAGGAGAAAATTAGAAGTCAATTCTCCTTGTTATTATGGACCTCATTTATTGGTCAGTTCATTCATCCATTAGGAGGGTAGGGGATGGGATAAAGGGGGCTTCGTTATTTTATCCAGCTGTTAGCATCACTTTATTAGAGTACATGAAAATCTGGTTTAACATCCAAGTAATAATAGATCAATTTATAATGTTTTTAGCAGGGAATAGATATATGATATCTAGATGGTTAAAATGGCCCAATAATCCGTAAAACTTAAAAAGGAAATTCTGTCGGACAAAAACTTTTGTTTATGTCGTAATGGTTGAATTGTAGATTTGACTAAATGTGTTTCACAATGACCTTTGATTTATATGTATAAAGCTATGAAAAATAAAGTAAGCAATAAGTTTGAAAAAAAGAAGTTTAGTCTTTAGTTCTGTTTGAGAATTCTGTATAGTTACACACTATAGGATTTTTTATTAGCCATGTCATCACCAGAGTGAGGCCTGGACACCATAACGAGCTCCGAGTCTATTTATATATTTATATTTATTGATCATAGCTTTAGCCAGTTTAACATATATTAATATACCTAACCTAATCTGATTTAAACATAGATGTTATTAGAATACATTTAGTGAATATTCAAAGTGTTTGTTATTTATATTTAGTATCGCTACTCTAAAACTAACTATTTACCGTCAGTCCCTCGTGGTATAAATACAACATTTATTTTTTGTTTTCAATACATACTTATTGCACAAGCTACAAATTTTTTTGACGATATAATTTTCTGAAAGCTAACTTTATTTAAAGAAATTTAAATATTCATTATATATTATTATATACTAACGGCTTCGCCCCTAGCCTCTAGTGGCTTAAAAAAAAAAAAAAAAAAATTGGGGGGAGGATATTTTTTGTTTTTGACCTAAACAACTACAGGACCAGTAGGTATATTTCCTGAAGAGTAGAATACGCATCGTATTATAAACAGTTTCCGCGGATGTAAAATGGATATAATAAGCTGGATATAATACGATGCTAAACATAGTTTTTTTTCGTATGGATGAGTACCGATTCTAATATGACATATATTGATCGGTTTCGAATGAATACAGGAAAAAGTTTTCCTATTGTATGAAATGAGAATAGAAATAGAAGAGTAGAAGAATATTCTGAACCCTTTTTTCGTCAAATCTAAGAGAGAACATTCCTAGCAGACAAAAGTATTGTTTACTTTCGACTCAAGCTGATGTAGATTCTTAAAAAATGATAGACTCGCTATTCGATAGTGAGGCAAAATTATTTTTGTGAAAAATCATCCAAAAGCACATTAAAAATCTACAAAAATTAAACAAAATCATATGTTAATAACCCTCTTAAAATTTTATTTTATTTTTGTAAATTTTTTTATTCGATTTTGGAGGATTTTTCACAAAAATAATTTTGCCTCACCAGCGAGTTGCCAGCCTAACTTTTTTTTTAAGAATCCAACTTTGTTTCAAGCTTTCAAATTGTAAACGAAATTTTTGGGCAATTAATTCTGATTCCGCAAAGCTTTCTTCTAAGAAAATATACTGTTAACAGCTGACTTTTATGTATGTATGAAATGAAAAAAAACATGCCTTCGTAGGAAAATGTGTACATAATTTCAACCAATGAGATCCAATGTAAATTCCGATGCGATTCTCCTATTGGCTCAATCAGACATTCCCTCTCTTTCTTAGTACCTTTATTGAAATGAGAATAAGAATTTAAACCAAAAAATGAACAGAAAACTAAATTATAATTTTTTTATTTACTCTTAAAATATTTTGATATTTAATCAAAAATTGTATAGCTTCATATTCAAATAAAGTTAATTGAATTTAAAATATAATTTTCTAATTAAACATTATTTTCCTAAAATTCAGAATTCTATTGCAAGGATAATTTCTTGAAAGGTCTAGAACTTTGTAAACATAAGGATGAATTCAGTTAAATAATTGTTATTTATCGCATTGTATTATAAACAGCTATTCGCGGATATAAAAGGTACAATTATAAAATTAAAACCAGTTTATCTAGCCCTGAGATGCAGAAGACACTAGCTAAAAGAACTGGTTTTAATCTTTTGATTGTACATTTTTATATTAGGTGCATTATTTGCCAAATGTAACACTTTTCTGCACTACCTCTCTAATTTTGTTAATAAGCCAAAAAAAAAAGATTTTTTTTGACGGGTATTTTGGGTATTACACTAGATATCCAAAATACACTTTTTGTTGGACACCCTGTAAAACTAGAGTTTTGGCCAAAATAGCATTATGTGCGCTTTTTAAATGAATAAACGATCATTTTGGTGTATAAAATGTATAGGTTGGATGAAAGATTGATAAAAAAATTTATTTTTAAGATTGTAAAAAATGGGTGTTTTTTTTAAATTTTTGTTACCTACCTTCATAGATAGCTAGATATCTAGACATCTAGGGACTCTGAAACTTTTTGGCCATCCAGCATCCATGAATCAACAGACCAAAATATAGAGTATTAACAAAATCAGAGAGGTGGTGCAGAAAAGTGGTACGCTTGGCAAATAATGCACCATTAATAAGAAACTGGATGTAATACGATGCTAAACATAGTTTTCTTTTGTATGGATGAGTACTGATTCTAATCCACCGGTTTCGAATGAATACAAGAATAGTTATTTCTCGCATCGTATTATAAACGGCTTTCTGCGGATATAGAATGTACAATTATGCGATTAAAACCAGTTTTTTAGCCCCTAGGTGCCGTAGGCACGGGCTAAAAAAACTGGTTTTAATCTTATGATTGTACATTTTTATATTCGTAGAAAGCTAGATATAATACGATGCTAGACATAGTTTTTTCGTATGGATGAGAACCGGTTCCTATCCACCGGATTCGAATTAATACGAGAAAAAGTTTTCCTATTGTAAGAAATGAGAATACGAGTTTAAACAAAACAAAAATTAACAGAAAACTAAATAATTTTTTTTTATTTACTCTTAAAATATTTTGATATTTAATCTAAAATTGTATTGCTTCCTATTCAAATAAAGTTTATTAAATTTCTCGTATTTATTCGAATCCGGTGGATAGGAACCGGTTCTCTTCCATACGAAAAAACTATGTCTAGCATCGTATCATATCCAGCTTTCTAAGAATATAAAAATGTACAATCATAAGATTAAAACCAGTTCTTTTTAGCCAGTGCCTCCGGCACCTCCGGGCTAAAAAAACTAGTTTTAATCGCATAACTGTACATTCTATATCCGCGGAAAGCCATTTATAATAATGAAAAAAAATAACTATTAAGATATAATTTTTTAATTAAACATTATTTTCCTAAAATTTTGAATTCTTTTGCAAGGATAATTTCTAGTTGGTTTTAGGGTACTGAAGCGATCGTCACGAATGGGTTAAAAAAATCACAAAAGTTAGGACACGTTGTTTAAAAACAAGGATGACAACATCCATAAAAGCGAAGCACTGAAACGGTAGGACAAACGGACATTAATACTTGTATAGTGTCTGAACTGAATAATCAGAATATAAAAGTATAAGATTCGAAGCAAAATTGTAAGTAAATTTGTTGTAAAACTGCTTGATACAGGATAATGTTTATGGACATACTTACATCTTTAGGGCTTGATTATACAGTTGCTTCGCTTAAAATATTGTCTTTGTTGTCCCAAATCAATATACCAAATATCAGATCAAACGGATAATTAGATCATATAAAATTTTTTTGTTAAAAAAGTAGAAAAATCAACATGTTTAAAATGGACGTACGGACATTTTGGTAGTGATTATAGAGTTGCTACGCTTTCTAAATCGTACCTAACTACTACAGAAATCACCATGCAAAGTTTGAAATCGATAGGACAATTCTAACATGCTTAAATTAACGAATAAAAGCTAACTATCTCGGACGGACGGACGGACGGACGGACGGACGTACGGACGGACCGACCCTAATTATAGAAAAGCTTCGCTTTTAAAAATATGATTGAATTTTCAAATAATCTGATTCCTGAGATGGACATTTTTGCATAGTCTTTTCAGATTAAGTCTAATTGTCACAAGGATCATCCAGGTAAATTTAAAATTATTTGCAAACTAATATTACTAAGGACCCTTTTGCGGAGGGACATACCAACAGACTGACCCAATAACATAAGGTGCTTTCACAGACATTGCCTGTTGAGCATAGATACACCGCCTAAACCCTGCGGGGACAATAATTACAGTGCCATAACCGTGCGGGACTATCCAATACCAAATACAACCTATCCTAACCTGACCTAACAAAGAGACAGAAAACTATCTTCCCCTCAAAACCCCTTATAATCAATTTATTTCAAATAAATGAGGAGGGGGTTCTATATTCGACTAGTCACTTTGAGTTATGCCGCCGACACTAAGTAAAGATCTCAAGGGGGGGGGGGGGAGGGGTAAAATAACTATATGTTCACAGGGGTGAAGATCCAATGCAAATTTTCAATTAGGTCTTTGAATATCAGCCAAAAGAGTCAGAAATATTAACATAGCCAAATTGCTACAAAAGCGCAGAAAACAAAATGCTAGCAGATGAAAAGGACCCCACCTCTGGAACCAGGTAGTTGTCTGGGTTATACATCTATACTTGCACATTTTTACCGCCGACTAAACATATAAAATGTTCCTAAATGATAAACCTTTAAAAAATATCCCATTTTCACACAATACAAAATATTTAAGATTTTAACAGAGATGAACACGGATAAGTAGTCATTAGAGTAAAACACTAGAAGGAGAAAGGGTTATGTAACTGTATCTCTCCATCGCAACCACCTTGTCATTGAAAATCAACCAATGCAATGGTGTCTCTTATATTAACACAGTCAAGTAGCAGAAAATCATTTAGAAGCAGACGAAAGAGGTCTTTGAAAAAGAAAGGGAGGTAGTAGTCTGAATATACATCTGTTAATTAGTTAACAATGTAAAAGAATATAGGAGGCACGAGCTATATGTAACTCTATCAACAGAATGGGGACCCTGTGCCGAATTTCACTTGGGTCAGCCAATAGCGTCGGAAATAAAAACAAAGCCAAGTCGCTACAAAATAACAGAAAGTAATTTGCTAGCTAACGAGAAAGAGTATATGGGTTATAATAAAGTAACATGATGTGTGTTTGTCTGTCTGTTTGTACCGAAGGATCCAGTTCTCCTTAACATGGCAGCTTCTTATAGGTCCTGAGATTTTATAACTATTTTGGGGGAGGGTACCACCACCCTCCCAAGAGAAATAAAAAAATCGAAAAAAATTTAATATTCTTAGAGACTTGAACGCAACATAGTAATCGCACGATTTAAAAAAACAACTTTTTTTTTTTAAAATTGACCGTTGGAATTCAACTCCCAACTCTTCTCAATTTCCCCTAGAGGCCTCTAGGGGCGTAGCCGCTAGTCTATACAAAAAAATACCAGGTAGGAAAGGATACTGGATTGAATTGCGCTTTCACACATAGAACCATGATGACTACTGTTCTTTTATTACTATACATCATGTTAGGTTAGTTTATGTTGGTTACTGGCCCTGAAGGGTTAGAGCCAACCGCAGGAGTAAGGCAAACTTCCCTTATTTTTAATTTATTTTAAACATAAAGATTGTAAGATTTCATGTGTTTGCTTAAAAACTTTAGGTACTTTTATAAAATCTTGATTTGGTCGTACAAAACTTGTTGTTTTGGTATCAGATATTTATCGCCTCGTATTATAGACAACTTTCCGTGGATATTAAAAGAAAAATCATTTGATGAAACAAACTTTTAGTTTGATTTCAATTATGTGTAATGATTTATCAGTATAGCTGAGTACCGGTTTTAATCCAGCGGATATTATTCTCGAATTGAAAGCAATACTGGAGTAACTATTCAACTCCGTGTATTTAAAGTTAAAATATGTTACAATTAAGAAAATAATTCCAAACTTGAAAAGAAGGGAGAAAATTAAATCTGTGTTATATTTACAGGGCAAGACCAATGAATGAAAATAAAAAACTTTACACCAATTAACACTTACATTTTTTTTGTTGCTAAAAATCATTTCTAGCTTATTGCCTATGGGTTAAGATATATAAGTTTTCCGGAATTTTAATGTTAGGGGGAGATTTGAAATATGCATCAAATTTTAAGGATTTTTTATAAAATTCGTTTTTTGTATAATTCTTTATCTAAAAGCGGAAATGCATTTTAAGTTAACCCATTAGTGCCGAACCGAGCATTAAAAACCGGTTCCGAAAAATGGAAAAAAAACCGGTTTCCGGCTTCATAATTGCATCATTCACAGTATGAATCCCCCCTCTACTACCCTGGCTTTCATTTCCCCCTGGAGCATGCAGTTTAGCTTACTTCCGTTTGCAGGTATAGCTCAACAAAATTTGAAAATCATGAAAATTCAAAATACCCCTTCTAACTTTTTTGTTTTTATAGTAAAGTTGCTGATTTTTTTTGTGAAATCTAATGTTTATTGACAAGTACATCTATTTGTGAATTCGTTTTCTTTAAATTATTATTTTTTATATGATTTTTTTATCGTTTTTTTTACGCCCTATTGTGACCCGGTTCGGCTTGGCCATAAATACCCGACAGTTTTAAAACCCGGCTTGGTTTCGGTTTTTATTACTCAGTTTTAACTTCTTAACCAATAAAAATAACAATTTACGTCATTAGTAAGGGTTTGAGCTACCCTAATAACCCTAGTAATCTCTATAGGTGTCACCCAATAGTTTTATGCTCGTTTTCTGATATGTAACACCCAAATTTTATATGTTCTTTTTTTGTAGTGTGTGTCTTTTAAAACTTTGAGCAACGGGTATTTTTACCCGAAAACGGCGGCACCTATAGCCGAAACACTAAATTTGAAATAAATCGAGAAATGTCAATGTAGAGATTTGGATGATAAAATTGGGGTAAATTACAACCAAGGGCAGAAGGGGGAGAATGTAAAAGGGGGAATAACATTTCACATCTATAGTAAATATACCATTTAAAAGTAACAACAAAAAGGAGCAGTTTATATAAATAATGCATTATTTTGACAAGAATATTTTAAATCAATGATTATTTTGTTTACTCACATTTGTATATATTTACTAGAGAAAGGTTGCAAGAATTTGGTGTTTTCAAGCATTGCTTGAGGCGCAGGAGTTTTAAAACTTTCTAAAAATGTCCAGTTAGTACCCATCCTTGTTCTGTAAGAAACCATTATGGATTTTCCGGTTGCGCTGGGCCTAATAAGAATTTGCTTAGAGTTTAAATCTATGTCCTCAGATTTAACATTTTGGTACTTTTCTCTTAAACTTTTAATAATAGGAAACAATTGTTTAGGCCAATGAAAGTTAACATCTAACCCCTTAGTCTTTAGAGCCTTATCTAAAGCAGCCTTTCCTTGTTTAGTTTTGGATTTTAGTAATACTGGAACGATAAACTTTTCATTTTTCTCAAATGTTTCTTTTGCTAATGGGGTGATTACTACGTCCGATAAAACTTTAGGGGTGAGAGTAGAAGAAAGCTTTGTCTTTACCGTTTCAATCATAGAAATGTCAGAATCCCTATCAATGTGAACGCCTAAATCCAAGTTGGGGACCTTACTACTTAGAGAAATAAATCGCTTCGTATATTACTTGTAGCTCTATAGATTACATGAGGTTGTGTAGTTTTCAATTACGGATCGTATCAAAGTTCTACAAAGTGTTCATCTCACTTTGGGCATTCAAAAATTACATTTTTCGATTTTTGGTCGAAAAAAAACCGGGTTTTTACTTCAAAACGGGGTTTTAATGCCCGGGGAAACCGCCCAAAACGGGTCATAATGCCTGGTATTTATGGCCAGGCCGAACTGAGTTTTTTTGCAACTTTCCTGTGCACGCCACTAGAGCAAAACAAAAAAATTGGAATTCCGTTTTTACCATTATAAAGCCCATAAAAGTGGCGCTCGGCACTAATGGGTTAATTAATTTTGACCAATAGGATAGGTGGATTTTAAACTACCTGCGCTCTAATTGGTTGAATGATGTACGCCATCCAATCAGAGCGCAGATTTTTTAAATCCACCAATCACAGATGACAAAATTAATTAACTTAAATTGCATTTCCGCTTTAAGATAAAGAATTATAGAAAAAACGAATTTTATAGAAAATCCTCAAAATTTGATGCAGATTTCAAATCTCCCCCTAACTTTAATCTCACTATGGGTGCTATCGACTTTACTTAACCTAATCAAAAGTAAAATATACAAAAAATACCCTTTTTTATTTCAAAAAGTCGTTTTTGGTTCATCTGATCTTTGTAAGAAACAATCTTTTTTCATCAATTCGTTCTTTATTTTGTTTTTTTATCAGAGATAAGTGATTAGACAATGGACGATAAATTAATATTAGTCCCCAATGATGATAAAGAGGATTACTCCTTGATTTATATTTAAACTATTGCAGTTGGGGAGTTGAATCCATTTTTATAGAAGCAGAAATATAATATATGATTACGGTTTTGACCCTATAAAAAACGTAATCTACCATTCCACTTTCCTTTCTCTTGTGATGATGTCATCAAAGCTGATATGATTTTTGTAAAATATTCTAATTGTGCCTCTCTTGGTGATGATATCATCAATGACGATACGATTTTTGAAATGTACCATTCCACTTTCAAGAGAGGCAAAACTGGAATGGTGGTTTACACTTTTAATATCGACATAATTGAAATCATACATACTATTTTTAAATTATGTTAATCGTAGAAATGTATAAAATACTACAGTATACGTTACGAAAAATGACCGGTCTTCAAAATGGTCTAGCCCCCCCCTGTAATGAAGTTGTAACCTTTTTAGTAGCGAAGCTACTCTATAATTCGCTTTGTCCGTCCGTCCGTCAGTCCGTCCGTCCGTCAGTCCGTCCGTCCGTCAGTCCGTAACGCTATGGGGGAAATGGGATTTACTCAGCCCCTATAAAAGATAGAAAGCTGAAATTTTTTGACAACATTCCCATCATTAAGGAGCACAATTAACTATAAAACATCAATGGCGGTCGGACGGCTTTTTAGCAGGTTTTAGGCTATTTTTTTATTTTCCACATTTTTCCTCATATCTTTGGTGTTTATGGTCCGATTTTCAAAATTTTTTCAGTTAGATATATCAAAATTAAATTTTCCGTCGTTTGAAGAAAACAACAATGACGGTCAGACTGCCTTTTTGCAGGTTTTTGGCTATTTTTATATCTTTTACATTTTCCCCCATATCTTTGGTGTTTATGGTCCGATTTTCAAACTTTTTTCAGTTAAAGATATCAAAATTAAATTTCCCATCGTTTGAAAAAAACAACAATGACGGTCAGACTGCCTTTTTGCAGGTTTTTGGCTATTTTTATATTTTTACATTTTCTCCCATATCTTTGGTGTTTATGGACCGATTTTCAAAAATTTTTCAGTTAAAGATATAAAAATTAAATTTCCGGTCATTTGAAGAAATCAACAATGACGGTCAGACTGCCTTTTTGCAGGTTTTTGGCTATTATTATATTTTTTTTACATTTTCCCCCATATCTTTGGTGTTTATTAATCGATTTTCAAAATTTTTTCATTTAAAGATATCAAAATTAAATTTCCCGTCGTTTGAAAAAACAACAACAATGACTGTCAGTCCCATCCACGAAATTTTGTGCTTCGCTACTTATGGATGTTGTCATCCTTGTTTTTTGTATGTGTGATCTTTATACACATGTATAATGGTGTTTGTTGCAGTCAATTAGATCAAAGAACATTTTCCAACATTCAGCAGGCTTTAAAAGAAGAAATTCAAAATGAAAAAATTCCGACCCTTATTTTTTAAAGTAAATTTTACTTAAGCCGAAAAATCACATAGTAAAATTGAAATAAGCATAGGGGTTGTGTCAAGTTCTATCTTCAGCATAAAATTCTGCTTCCATAGACCCCTTACCCGACTTCCTAGCTCTCATACAAGTCATTTTAGCCCAAAAAGTAGGTATCAAGACCTCAAAATCTATGATTTTTTGGCTTAACCAAAATTCACTTAAAATAAAAAAGGGGTGGAATTTTTCATTTTGAATATTTCTTTCATAGCCTGCTGAATGTTGGAACATGTTCAAGGATATAATTTACCGCAACAAACACCATTATACATGTATATAAAGATCACACATACAAAAAAATGGGTTACAACTTCATTACAGGGGGGGGGGCTAGACCATTTTTAAAACCGGTCATTTTTCGTAACATATACTGTATTTATAATAAAATTTTTTTTTATGTAAGATAAAAATGATAACTAGAATATACCATTACTATTATGTCATTGTCGATTTAAATAAGGAAATCAATGTTTATGAATACGCTGATATGTAAACATAAATTTACCATTCAAGTTTCGCCTCTATTGAAAGTGAAATGGTACATTCCAAAATCGTATCGGCGGTGATGATATCATCACCAAGAGAGGTAGAGAGGTAGAGAGGAATGGTAGATTACGTATTTTAGAGGGTCAAAACCGTAATCATAGATTATATTTCTGGTTCTATAAAATTGGATTCAACTCCCCAACTGTATTTTGTTGAAAAGTTTGGTCACTGCTACACTGTTAAAAATAATTTTTTTATTTAGTATCAATTGATACTCTGGAGAGTATTGGACCTGTAAATATGCTATAACTATATAATTAATATATAACACTATGTAATACTATATAACACAATAATTATTACTATACAGAACCCATACATTTTTTAGTATCGATTGATATTCTCTAGGATACGGGAAAATACGCTATATAATAGTTTTTTAAAATAGTAATATTTGATACCCTCTAGCGTACGGGAAAATACGCTGTAGAATAGTTTATTAAAATAGTAATATTTGATACGCTCTAGAGTACTGGAAAATATGCTGGAGTAAAGTTTATTTAATATAGTAATATTTGATACACTGTAGCATATCGGACAATACGCCAGAGAATAATTTATTAAATAGTAACTATTCATACCTTCTAGAGTACGAATCTGTACTGTAAGAATAATTGAAACAGACACCAATTGTGCACACCTCTCATGGAAGTGTTTCAATGCTTGGTCGTTTTAGACAAAGATGAAATGTTACTATTTATGCTCAGATTTATAGTTTTGATTTTTGTAATTATGGCTAACTATAGTTTTTATTTTTAAGGATCATGTTTAGCCCTAAACATCTTTAAAGTCATTTTTTTACTAAATTTACATTTAAATTAATGTTTTATGGCTCTGCTTGGTATGTTTGTTGATATAATAAAATGTATATGTACATATAATAATCATATATTATAAACTGATCTTTCATCCAAAGTAAAACAGTTTCATACTCTACAGGGTATCAATATTTATGATAGAGGGTATCAAAAATTGTGAAGGAGAGTATTAAAAACTTACTTCTACCGTATTGAATTTTATTCCAAAGAGCGTATTGGATAATACTCTACAGACAAATACATTATTTAGTACTACATGTTACTCCACAGAACAATAACTAATACTCAATACAGTATTGGAATCTTCCTTGTATCGTAATAAGGTTTTTTTTGCTAGAACATACGGATTGATACTATACATTAATGTGAAGAATATATAGTATTATCTGACGCTTAAAAAAAAAATATTTTTAACAGTGTAGTTTAAAACAAAATTTCTGAGCAAACGTATATATGTTTAAAAAGAATTTTTGTTGAAGTGTAAATAGGACAATTTTCAGGGATCTTAAGGGATAAGACAATGGAGAATTGGAAGCTGGTAATAGTGGAAGATGATAAAAGTCCCTCGTATGACGTCATAATCTGTCGAGGTACTTTTGACATCTTTGTTATAGTGTCTCAAAAAAAAAGGGGACAAACATGACAACTTTTGGCCGAACAATCCCAATTCACGTCAAATTCACTTCTAATATGAAGTCAATCGTGGTAGTTCGGCCAAGCGTTGTAACATTTGTTTACTTTTTTTGGTGACACAATTAATTAAGGTTTAATAAGCTAAAGAATGAGAAAATTTTCTTATTAAACTTATGTTACTAACTTAATTTATAATCCAATTTCCCCTCCCTCCCTGACAATTTTCACACATTTTTATGACGGCAATTTGAGCCAAGTTATGATTCCAAGGGATTTGTCCTCATATCCGCACCATCATGAATTCTTAATAGCACACACAGATATAATAGATGTAAAATACTCTAGATACAAATTTCCAAGAGGTACCTTTAATAGACAGATAATAGATGTTAGGTACTATAGATACACATTACCAAGAGGTACCTCTAATACAGATAATAGATGTATGATACTCTAGATACACATTACCAAGAGGTACCTCTAATAGACAGATAATAGATGTAAGATACTCTAGATACATACTACCTAGGATGCCTCTAATAAACATATAATAGATTAAAAGATACTCTAGATATACATTACCTAAAAGTATCCTAATAGACACATAATACATGTAAGATACTCTAGATACACATTACCAAGGGGTACCTCTAATAGACAGAGAATAGATGTAAGATACTCTAGATACACATTACCAAGGGGTACCTCTAATAGACAGAGAATAGATGTAAGATACTCTAGATACACACTGCATAGTATGCCTCTAATAGACATATAATTGAGATAAGATACTCTAGATACGCATTACCAAGGGGTACCTCTAATAGACAGATAATAGATGTAAGATACTCTAGATACACATCACCATAGGATACTTCTAATAGACAGAGAATAGATGTAAGATACTCTAGATACACACTACCTAGGATGCCTCTAATAAACATATAATAGATTGAAAGATACTCTAGATACATACTACCTAGGATACCTCTAATAAACATATAATAGATTAAAAGATACTCTAGATATACATTACCTAAAAGTATCCTAATAGACACATAATACATGTAAGATACTCTAGATACACATTACCAAGGGGTACCTCTAATAGACAGAGAATAGATGTAAGATACTCTAGATACACACTGCATAGTATGCCTCTAATAGACATATAATTGAGATAAGATACTCTAGATACGCATTACCAAGGGGTACCTCTAATAGACAGATAATAGATGTAAGATACTCTAGATACACATCACCATAGGATACTTCTAATAGACAGAGAATAGATGTAAGATACTCTAGATACACACTACCTAGGATGCCTCTAATAAACATATAATAGATTGAAAGATACTCTAGATACACATTACCAAGAGGTACCTCTAACAGACAGATAATAGATGTAAGATACTCTAGATACACATCACCATAGGATACTTCTAATAGACAGAGAATAGATGTAAGATACTCTAGATAAACACTACCTAGGATGCCTCTAATAAACATATAATAGATTGAAAGATACTCTAGATACACATTACCAAGAGGTACCTCTAACAGACAGATAATAGATGTAAGATACTCTAGATACACATCACCATAGGATACTTCTAATAGACAGAGAATAGATGTAAGATACTCTAGATAAACACTACCTAGGATGCCTCTAATAAACATATAATAGATTGAAAGATACTCTAGATACACATTACCAAGAGGTACCTCTAACAGACAGATAATAGATGTAAGATACTCTAGATACACATCACCATAGGATACTTCTAATAGACAGAGAATAGATGTAAGATACTCTAGATACACACTACCTAGGATGCCTCTAATAAACATATAATAGATTGAAAGATACTCTAGATACACATTACCAAGAGGTACCTCTAACAGACAGATAATAGATGTAAAATACTCTAGATATACATTACCTAGAAGTACTTCTAATGGAATTTGTAATTTTATAAATCGTAAATGGTGTGGCCCATTAATTTATCTTCCATTGCATTACCCCTAAAAATCACTCTTTTCACAATATGTAAAATAACCACAGTTTTAGATATGAAACCCATATACAATTATTCATTTTTATTTCCTAAATTTATGTCAGCTAAATGTGCTTCTTTATCTATCTATCTATCTATCTATCTATCTATCTATCTATCTATCTATCTATCTATCTATCTATCTATCTATCTATCTATCTATCTATCAATCTATCTATCTATCTATCTATCTATCTATCTATCTATCTATCTTTCTATCTATCTATCTATCTATCTATCTATCTATCTATCTATCTATCTATCTATCTATCTATCTATCTATCTATCTATCTATCTATCTATCTATCTATCTACTGTTAATATTGAATCATTGCTAAGTCATCAATTTCAATTGCAGTAGTAAGGATACATTAAAATTGTTATGTAAATATCTATCTATTTATCTATCTATCTATCTATCTATCTATCTATCTATCTATCTATCTATCTATCTATCTATCTATCTATCTATCTATCTATCTATCTATCTATCTATCTATCTATCTATCTATCTATCTATCAATCTATCTCACGCTTGGTTTTTTATTAAATGAATAAGTTAGGGTACAATGTTTGGCACTTTCGATATAAGTAAATGATAATAAAAAACCCATAGAATGCGATAATAACTTCAGAAAAATCGAAGAAAATAGTTTTAATACTTAATTAACGTTTTTAAGTTTTTCTTCAAAAAGTTTAGATAAGATGCCTTTAAAAGTCGTCTATGATTTTGTCAGGGATAAAAATGTAACTTTAAAATAAGAATTACAACATATTTTTTCAATTAGTACAAAGTAAAATTTTGAACATTTTATTGATCAGTATATTTTTTAAAATGTGAAGTAGAAACCTGAATATTTTATCATGAAAATTGTGTTATGATTTGATTGTCTGCTAGATTACAAGAAAAAAGATACTGACAGTACTTGTTGGTTCTTTAAAAATAATTAGGTAGATTACTTTCAGAACCCCTCTTTTTGCAACGTTATTTCAATAGAACAGAGCCGTAGTCTTAGTGTACTCAATATCTAGACAGCCAACCATTGTTTTAGAATTGTTCAATTTTTTTAACTTCTGATAAAAACAGAATTAATGGTATTTTTGTAAATATTATACCTCCAAGAAATGGCTATACTTCCCAATCATATGTTGTGTGATATTTAAGAGGAATTATTTTGATATAATGTCATTAAAATATTCGTTAAAAAAAGTGCTATTCTAGCTTATACTTTACATTTTAATGTGTATGATAATTCAAATAAAAGATAATGAAGATTTATATTATATTTAATTGTTATAATTATAAAGAAAAACCTGGAAACAGTAAAAAACTGACTTTATTTTATTGACGTAGGGAAAATTTTGTCAAATATTTGAATAAAAAAACACTATAAAACAAAATAAATTATTTTTAATATAGTCACAAAAAGGCTTAATGAGTTTAGGAAATATTTCATTCACTAATCATGTCATTTAAACTCTATTACACAGAATACATTGTAAAAAGATGTTCTCGTTTTAATTTTAAGTAATTTGAAATGCATTTTAATACCTTTTAATGATTTATTTTTTGAAACATCTTTTTATAAAATGTTATTGATTTTTGAAGTTATATGTTAAAATGTTTTTAAATTTTGTTAACATTTTGTTTTAAATGTAGAAAATTGGTAATTCTAAACATTCAAAAAATGATTTTATTAAATTTTCATCACTTAAATTGCATGTTTGATGAAATTTTCAACTGATAATTCAAGAAAAATCGTTTAAGTTTTATTATATTTTACTTTGAAATGTTAAAAAAATATAATTATTGTCAAAAATGTGGAAGTTATACTTTCCTCAAAAAAAGACCTAAAACATGCAAATTAACACGTGTAATGAGATTTTTTTTCTTTCAGGTTTAATTTTAAGTAATTATTGATATTTTTTGTAAAAAGGATTTTATATAAAAAGTTTTAAAACTCGAGTTATGTAGTGGTTCTAAAAAAGGTTGCGAATTTATGCAATTTTCTTGCAAAAAAAATTTTCTAGGATTTTAAAAATAGCAAAGGGTGTTATTAGACGTACTTACAGATACAATTGCAAAGTCATTTTGGCCAAACACTAAAATAAAGTTTTGACATCTGAGGGTCCAACCGTGATCTATCTATCTATCTATCTATCTATCTATCTATCTATCTATCTATCTATCTACTGTTAATATTGAATCATTGCTAAGTCATCAATTTCAATACTAAATAAAAAGGGAAAAATTGTCACTTGAGATGTTTTTGTAAAGAAATAAAGAATTTTAAATAGCACACCTATTTTAGTTTTTACCCTGAATGTTTCCAGCGAGCACAGTGTCCTCCCCTTTTTATTAGTTTTCTTCTCCTCGTTTGTAATTTACTTTTCTTTTTCTTTAATCTATACATCAGGTTTGTCCGTTCCTTTGTCACAGAGTACTTTATCTTACAAGGTTTCGTGATTTTAAAAAAATCTCCAATTTTCATAATTTTACTTACTCTATGTCAGAATATTGTTTTTTCTTAAACTGAGCTATTTCTAACTTTAAATGCGGCGGTCATTAACCACCTACCAACCCCTACCAACATTTTAATTCTTCAACGTTTGTTTGGAAGTCTTAACATGGAATGACAAGTCATTTATAATCTTTTATTTGACGCTTTAAATGGATATAATTGTCCTACTTACTGTTTTGCATTGACGTTTTTGGTTGGGACGGTCCTTTTCCTCATAAAGCCATAGACTCAATCCCCCCCCAACCTTTATTTTTTAATAAATTTTAAATGGGTATTGGGGTAATTTTTTGTTGAGAAATCTTGCAGTGCTACAGAAAACAAAAGACACCATTAAAAAACCCAAATCTTATTAAAAATAAAAATAGGGGGTTTAAAAACAGGTTCTGTGATCGACTAGTCACTTTGGGGGAAACCGGCGGGGCGACAAAGATTGCTAGAATGAACATATTTATAAATTAAAAGAATAATTGTAAAAAGAAAGAATATACAAATATGACCACAAGTAGTTCAATTAATCATGACAATAAATGTATAAATATAGATGTATAATTTAGACAACTACCTGGCCTAAGGGGTAAGGAACTTTTTTATCTGCTAGAAAATTACTCTTTGTTTTTGTAGTGACCTAGCTGCTATGTTTATAATTCCGACGCTATTGACTGATATTCAAAGACTCAAATGAAATTCGGCACAGAGCTTGTACCCTGTAATAATGTACTAAAAAGTGAAAAACCTACAGAAAGAAGTTCTGTAATAATGGTAAACGTTACACAAAAATAAGTCCTCTAGCTTTGATAGCAGCTGAGATAAAAAACAAACAAATATTCATTATGACCCTTCTTGATTTTTTTACACTTTGGAAATATATCTCAATATTATTCCCCTCTTCTTTTCTTAAAAATGCTACTTTCTTGAAATGGTGTGAATTTTAAAAAGCTGAAATGGTTCTAGAATCTTTTGAAACTAGTGGATTTTTCGAACAGGTTCCCTCATTCGTTGGGTTTTTACAGAAAGGATAATTTTGTTTTTCATGGGGCCTGTAGATAAATTTATAAATCTTAGCTCTTAAGATCTAAAGTGCTTTACTTAAATATTTTAATAAATATGAAATTAAATTCTACTTTTTGCTAATATAAAAGAATATAACTATCGCGTGAACATAATTTTATTACAATTTTATGAAAAATACATGAATAGGATTATTTACTACAATTCTTATGAAAAAGATCAATTTTAAAATCAATTTTATATTCTTTGAATTTCATTAAACCATGACGGATTTGAGGGGGGGGGGTGACTTAAATCGATATTGGGGATCTTAAGGGATAAGACAAAGTGATTTACATCCCCAATAATGATAAATAAAATTACCCCTTGTGTGGAATTATTGGTGAAAAGGTTTGACACCAACAATTAATTAAGTAATGTAATTAATGTAATGAAAGCTTTTAAGCCAACGTATGTATTTATAGAACTTCTATATATCTATTGAAGCTTTTCTATAATCAGGTCCGGTCCGTCCGTACGTCCGTCCGAGATAGATAGCTTTTATTTACTAAGTATATTTGCGATAACTTTTATTTAATGAAATCTTCCAATTTTTAACATGTACAAAACGGCCTGCTTAATTGCTTCAAGATCCATGTCAGATCTATATAGGAAATAAATGTCTATAAACGAGCTCAAGTTTTCCAAGGAATATTTATTTAAAACTCATAGTGCTCCAATAATCCATAATAAACTCTCATTGCCCAGAACGATAAGACCCATTATTTTACTTTATAAAAAATAAATTTCTTTTTTTAATTTCATGTTGCTATTTACCTTATATTGATGTATTTAATTTCTAATAATAAAAAAGAAAATTTTAATTTATAATATAATAAATTTAAGAAAACTCTGTTTTAAAAGAATTCGATTGTGGCGACATTTTGTGTGTTCAAATATTAAACTAAAATTGTAATCATCATTATTAACCCTTTGGTGATGGTAATGTAAAGAAAAAAATATAATTTAAAAAATCTTTTTAAAATCATTTAAATTATTAAATATTTACTTTCTTTTAGATAGTAATGCCGGGTGAGTAAAATAGATTTATTGAGAAATAGATAGATATACATATAGAAAACTAGCCAATAGGGAGATAGTTATATCGAGCCAAATCTAGTATGTTAATATAGGCATGTTAAAATTGTTCTATCGATTTCAAACTTTGCATGATGATTCCTGTAGTAGTTAGGTACGTTTTAGAAAGCGTAGCAACTCTATAATCATTACCAGCATGTCCGTACGTCCATTTTAAACATGTTGATTTTTCTATTTTTTTAACAACAAAATTTTATATGATCTTATTATGCATTAGATCCAATTTTTGGTATATTGATTTCTGGGACAACAAAGAACAATAATATAAGCGAAGCAACTCTATAATCAAATCCTAAAAATGTAAGTATAAATATAAACATTATCCTGTATCAAACAGTTTTTCAACAAATTTACTTCCAATTTTGCTTCGACTCCTATACTTTTATATTCTGATTATTGAGTTCAGACACTATACAAGTGTTAATGTCCGTTTGTCCTACCGTTTCAGTGCTTCGCTTCCTTGTTAACATGTTACTACTTATGACTATTATTGTTCTTTTTTTTGCAAAAATTCTTTGGACTTTTTTACATCCTTGATAAAATCATTTATTTATTCCAGAAAAAAAATTAATAAGCAAACCAAAATTAAATTCTAAAACTCAATAAAAATATAATTTAGTTGAATTTTGACATTTTTTATATGTTGATTATCCGTGAATATTGGTTTTTTAAATTTTTTGACAAAACCAGATGGAGTATAGAAATTTAATCATAAGTTACAAATTACATAGATATTATTATTTTACCAAATCTTAAGAAAAACGTCACACACATTTTAAATCTTCTCAAGAAGCACAAAATACAAAAAAACTATGGTTATATTATGTTTTTTAATAAATCCAAAAACCCACATTTTATATACAATAATAATATAAATGGCTGTTGCTATTTCAAGGTATGGCGTTTTCATTTGAGCAGCTCTGAACAGGATTTGTTGTGTCAGGAACCTGAACAAACAAGTCAGTTAAAATTTTTAGAATTGCTCTATCGATTCTAAACTTCGTATGATGATTCCTGTAGTAGTTAGGTACAATTTAGAAAGCGTAGCAACTCTATAATCAATACCAGATGTCGATTTTTACTTTTTTAACAACAAATTTGTATGTGATATTCTTATCTCATTGATCTAATTTTAGGAATACTGATTCCTAGAACAACAAAGTACAATTTTATAAGCGAAGCATCTCTACAATCAAGCCCTAAAGATGTAAGTATGAAACCAGGAACATTATCCTGAATTTTAGCAGTTTTAAGCAAATTTACTTTTGACTTTTATACTTTTATATATTAATTAATGAGTTTAGACACTCTACAAGTGTTAATGTTCGTTTGTCCTGCCGTTTCAGAGCTTCGCTTTTATGGATGTTGTCATCCTTGTTTCTATATTGATAACAATTTTATTATGCATAGTGTGTATATGTAGCGATAGCTATCTTATCTATCTATTTTATTTACTTCCTTGGTAGCAGTCAGATATCTAAATATCTTTTAGTTATTATAAATTATATTATTATAAACACGTAAAATACCTAACAATCTAGCTATCTGGGTAACCAATATCTCTTACAACACAGTTACAAACCAATATTCTCCTTTGCTAAGTACAAGGCTATATACAATCTGTCTAGCTATCACAACATATTCTTTAAAAACTTTAAAAAATTTCTCTAGGTACCCAGCTATATAATGGCTATCTAGCAACAAATTAATTGGCTATATTACCTGGAAAGCTAAATGTTGCATATCACCAACATTACTGTTTTCACACAGAATTCTAGCAAAACTTCTTCCTCTAGGAACCCAGCTATATGTATACTGGCTATCTAATAGATAACTAATTGGCTGTTTTTGCAGGAACTCTAATGGTTGCATATCACCAACATTACTGTTGTCACACAGAATTCTAGCAAAACTACTTCCTCTAGGTACCACTACCCAGCTTTATACTGGCTATCCAGCAGCAAATTAACTGACTATCTAATATCATACCTGAAATGCTAAAGGTTGCATATCACCACCATTAATGTTATCACACAGAATCCTGGCAAAACTACTTCCTTTAGGTACCAAGCTATATACTGGCTATCTAGTAGCTAACTAACTGGCTATCTTACCTGGAAAGCTAAAGGTTGCATATCCCCAACATTACTGTTATCACATAGAATCCTGGCAAAACTTCTTCCTCTAGGTACCCAGCTCAATATATACTAGCTATCTAGCAGCAAATCAACTGGCTATCTTACCTGGAAAGCTAAAGGTTGCATGTCACCAACATTACTGTTATCACACAGAATTCTAGCAAAACTACTTTCTCTTATCTGAAACAGGAATTTAAGTAGAATTTAAATCAAGTTCCTATTATGCTTAATAATATACTTTTCATTGGTTTGATTGTTGTGTGTTAAAAATGAAATGAAAGCATAAAATAAACTGTTTCTGAAAATCATAATATGTAATTATGAAATATATGTAGAACATAATAAGATAGACACACACAATATTTTATACCTTTTCTAATTCAGATGAAGAGAAAGAGCCAGGAGAATTGGCCAGATCATAAAAATATCTGTCACCTTGTCTCAGTCTTGAAAACTGATCACCTTAACAAAAATAACAAAAAATCATGAAAAGAGAAGAAATAAAGCCCTTATAAAACTTTAGCTTCAATAAGAGTTACAAATTGAAATTCATTAACATGGATGAAATAAGAGAGTAGAGAATTTAAGAGAGCAAACAAAACATGATTTTGGAATAATTCATTAAAAGCGAAGCCCGGAACGGATAGCTTTTTTTTGTTAATTTATGCATGTTAGAATTGTCCTATCGATTTCAAACTTTGCATGGTGATTCCTGTAGTAGTTAGGTACGATTTAGAGAGTGTGGCAACTCTATAACAAATACCAGAATGTCCGCACGACCATTTTAAACATGTTGTTTTTTTTTACATTTTTAACAACAAATTTTTATGTGATCTAATTATCTGATTAATCTGATTTTTGGTATACTGATTCCTGGGACAACAAAGTACAATATTATAAGCGAAGCAACTTCTATTATTCAGTTCTGACACTATACAAACGTAAATGTCCGTTTGTCTTACCGTTTCAGTGCTTCGCTATTATTGATTTTGTCAGCCTTGTTAAATCATAAACTTACCTATTATACAAAGAGCTGTTGGACCCAGAATAGAATCACTCTGAGGACGTTCACTCAACATTCCAACAAACAGGTCAATATCATTCACATCATTGTATGTCCTTCTCAACTCATTAACATTGGACTTTAAAAATAAACTCTTCATGTTTTATATAAAAACTAGCGGCTACGCCCCTAGAGGCCTCTAGTGGCACTTTAAAACAAAAGCTTTAAAAACGGTCTTTTTGCAGATTTTAAAAAGTTTGTACCATCTCAATTTTAAAGATTTTAACGAAATTTCAATTCTAGTGTGTCAATATAACCCTAAATACTTGATATCCAGAATTATGAATCAGCCGGATATCTGTATCTATCGATTCCAGCCCAACCCCATTATTTATGTATGAAATCTGGCAATTTTTACTTTGGAAAATTACTTGCTACACCTTCTTCCATTATATGTTAGAATTGAGACTGCCCCCATTTTTTTTGGTAAATTTCAGGTTTATATAGACACACTAGAATTGAAATTTTGTAAAAATCTTTAAAATTGAGATGGTACAAGAGCTTTAAAAACAGGTCTTTTTTGCAAATTTTAAAAACTTTGCAGTGCTTGTACCATCGCAATTTTTGCATTACAGAAAAAATATTTTGCATGGGTCAATATTTTGCATAAATCAACTATATTATTATAGCTGGGGGCAAAAGTTTTAACAAAAATTTTCAATACCGGGACAGGCTAATCATTATCTTTATATTACTGTCATTGCTACAAACAAAGAAGAGTAAATTCCTGATCAATTTGACTTAGTAAATCATTAAAATTATTTGCTCTACCAAGGCCACATAGCTCTCTGTACCTAGGAATAATAGAAATTTTACAAAATAAGAATTAGTGTTATGATTGGACAATAGCCATTTAAAATTGCAGATTCTTAATTGAGAATTGGATGTTATTATAAATTATCTATAATACAAAGTAGAACGATGTCTGTCTGTCTGTCTGTTTGTTTGTCTGTTTGTTTGTAGCGAAGGATCTCGCTAACCGCTGAACCGATCGGGTTCTCCTTCACAGGGTAGCTTCTCATAGGTCCCGGGAGGGTTTATAACTATTTTCTTGGGGGGTGGGACACCCCGACCCCCCCTCAATTTTTTTATCTTTTTAAAACTAAAATTTAAATAGTGGGGTCGACAAACCCCCCCCCCCCCCAAAAAAAAAGTCCCTCCAAAAATTTGAAAAAAAAAATTTTCTTTTAAATCTAAAATACGAAAAAATAGTTTGATCAAATCTCTTGGGGCAAAGAAATTATAGGATAAGGGCGAAGCCGCTAGTAACTATTATAAAGTATATTGGTACAAACACACAGACACACAAATTATAATGATAATCATTATAAAGTTACTTGACATAGCCAGCCAAACCATGATCTCTTCCTCTCTGTATGTTCAGTGCAATCAAGTCCATTCCATTTTTATCTCCATCAAACAGATTATTGGTGATATCTTCAGGAAATGTTGAATCTACCCTCTGACTGTTAGATCGTGTCAGTCCTCTGACTAATCCATCAATCATACCTGAATTAGGAGAGTTGGATCTTTAAATCATTTTAGCGTTAAGCCAGATCGGGGTGCGCCAATCACAGCGCGGCATTTCATAAAATGCTGTGCTCTCATTGTTGGAAAGTTGGCTCACCCCGATCTGGCTCACCACTAAAATGATTTTAAGATCCAGCTCAGATCAGATTATGGTCATGATAAAAAATGACCATCCATTTTTCAATAAATTTACAAAAATTTTAAATTTGCCAGTTTCAATTTGTGTTTTGTTAACAATGGTCATGGACGAAAAATGTAAGATTTTATTTTAAATTTAATTCTATTTTGCATTTAATCAACCTTGTATAAAAATATATATTTTATTTTTTTCACTTGTTATCAATGTGTAACCATAGGGAATTTTAGTTCTTTTTATATGTAAAAATGCCTTAAAAACATACATTATTAATAATTGACTAAAAATGCATATTTTAATGGCTATTTTTTTGTGTAGTTCCTGATGATGAGGGCAGTTTTGCCATAAAAATGTTAATTCAATTAAAAAAATTATATGCCTTGAGTTTTTTTTATGACCTGAGGATTTTACATGTTGGGTCCGTAACCATTCGTCCTACTCTTACAGAATTTTAAAAGTTTTTTGATTTACTCACCTGATAGCCTCAAAAGTTGTGGTTTAAAGAATGTACTTGAAAGATTCATGTCTGGATCCAATTGAGAACTAACACTTGCAAAAACTCTAAACATAAAAATGATTTTACATAATTTTCCAAAGTTTCTGTTTGGAGAAGAAATAAATATATCCTTATTATAAAGAAATCACAAAAAAATCGAAATCTTTTTTTTTATGTATAGAGACTCCTACACAACATAGCTAGGTATCGTAGAAACTTGAAAGCAACATTATAGGTATCGTATCATTAAAAAAAAAAATAAGACCCACTAGAGGCTTCTAGGGGCGTATCCGCTAGTGATTGATAAATTACTTGAGAATTCCAGGTATCAGGGTGTGTCCAAATCGGAAAGCTGCTGTAGCAAATTCATTGGTGATCCTAAAATAAAACATAAGTAATACCAGGAATGAGGTTTAACCCATAAGCGAAATTATTCTAAAATAATATTTGGGGGCAGATCAAAGGCCGTCAATTCTACGATGTGTTGCCCCCTTAAATACAGCTAAAATCATGTATAGGTTTGTGATTCTTTGAATCAATTTCATTGTTGGTATAAGCAAAATTAATTCATTTACTAAAATTAAGGTTTTAAAAACATAAAATAGTAAAAAAAGTTAAACCTTGGATCAATGTCAGCTCTATAAGAATTACTGAATCCACTTGCTAAAGTTTGTAGTCCATATCTGTTCATGTACTGTTGTCCAAGAACCACTGGAAGCCATTCATTGTAGACAATGTGCTGATATTTAGCAATAAGAATTCTTCGAGTCTCCTGAAAATAAAAAAAAATATGTTTTATTTTTGCAGCAATAACAGTTTCAAGAGTTTTAAAACATAACTATTGAAGAAACAGATATATTGTATAGATGTATATACAGACAACTACCTCCCTTCCTTTTTCAAAAGACCTTTTTCGTCTGCTTCTAAATTGTTTTCTGCTACTTTGCTTTGTTAATTTAAGCCACACCATTGGTTGATTTATAATGACCCAATAGAAAGGTTGCACAAGGCACTTGCGATGGGGAGATACAGTTATTTAACCCTTTCTCTCTCTAGTGTTTTACTCTAATATTGACGATATACCTGAAATATCTGTTCATCACTACCACCTTCTGCCTGGGCAATGTTTGAAGCTATTCTATTGTGCTCCCTCATAAAGATAGTATGGAGAAGAGTTAAATTTGGCACTTCATTGACACGAGTATCTCCAGCTTTCATGCATACTCCTACCTACATATTTAGAATAGTTATTTCTCACATCATATTATAAACAGCTTTCTGAGGATATAAAATGTACAATTATAAGATTTAAACCTTTTTTTTCAGCCCCGAGATGGCAAAGGCATGGGCTAAAATAACTGATTTTAATCTTATGATGGTAAATTTTTATATTTATAGAAAACTGGATATAATATAACGCTAGACATATTTTTTTTTGTAGTAAGAACTGTTTTTAATCCACCGGATATTAAAATGTTTTGAATGAATACGAGAAAAAACATTAAACATGTACATGTTCTTATAACAAAATGTTCTGCTGACTTTTTAATCTTAATTGTTATATTTCTTTTACAAATGTTTACATGATCTAGAAAATACCTTACAATCATCAGGTTTAGCTTTTGTATCATCAGGCAGCAATGGACCATCAGGACCTGGACCAGTCTTCATCTGGCCTCCACGTTTGGTTCTCAGGAATTCTAGTTCTTCCTGAGTTGACCCATACACTTGGCTTAAGTCCAGGAAATGTGTCAACTGATTGATCTGCTCTCTGTATCTAATACTGCAATCAAGGGGACAACCATGCATTGACCTAATGTATAAAAAGATTAGTTACCTAAGGAATAAAGTTCAATGAAACAATCTATAATACAAAGTAGAATGATGTCTGTCCGTCCGTCTGTCCCTTAAGATCTCAGTAACCACTGAACCGATCGGATTCTGCTCTTCAGGGAATATACCTGGTCCTGTGGTGGTTTTAGACTATTTTCTTGGAGGGAGGGACACTCCAAACTCCCCACAAATAATTTAAAAATCTCCCCCCCCCATTTTTTTATTATTTGAAATTAGTGGTGGCAGGTCCAGAGGTTCTTATTTATTTTAGAATTACCTCTTGGAGCATAGCCCCTAGAGGCTAGGGGCGAAGCCGCCAGTATAAATATAATTTACTGTGCTTACTTACAATGCAAAGGTGGGGCAATTTGTAAGATATTTACAGTAGGAAGCCATTATGTGAATTTAATATACCTTACAAAATTCATGCAAGATTTTCTATTTACACCAGTGAAGAATCTGTCATCTGATGGAATGCCTATGATGGCACAGACTGATGAGTTGGAATGTAATGAGTTGAAATTACTACTTGGACAACAATCTATTTCTCTTGAATTGTCATCAAAAATAGGAGTGTGGGCCAAGTCATGATCAATAAATTGACCCATTGCCATAAGCATAACTGTAAATCTAGTGTCAGGTAAGTTTTCACTTTTTCTGGACCATTGATTTGTTACCTAAAAAAGTATCTTATTAGAGTAAGTAACATATTAAAAAAACATTATTCCCCAAGAAAAGGACACCTACCAATCTTGGAGAAGGAAGATCATTTCCAAAAATATCTTTTCTAAGAGCTTGAACTCCATCAGAATAATCAGGAAGTTCAAGTCTGTTAAAGACTGAGTCTGATTTTCCAAGCCTTCCATCTTGTACATTGTTACAGCTGCCATCTGCAGTTCGGTATTTCCTTAACAATAGTTCCTTATAATACATATTGAAAATTAAAATATATCAAGTTTAAAGATTCTTTAATGAGTTTTGGAATGAAAAGTTATTAGAAGTTTAGACTGTTGATAATATGATAATGATAACATGCATACTACCTGTTAGAACTACAACGCTGAGGTGTACACTCCTTGCAGGTATCTTGTTGGAGATTTCCAAAGTTATTTGCAACAGTTTGTCTCTTTCCTCTTCTACCTCTTCCATCTCTCTGTTCTCCTTCAGCCAACTTAAGACACAGCTGGTTTATCTTTGTTCCTGCCTCTCCCTTTCAATTAATTGTCACATTGTATGTATAGTTGTTTGATAGAGGTTGGAGTCAATAGCTTCCAGGTTGCACTTGTCTTTAAAATCCCCATCAGCAACTTTTAATTAACTTAATCTATACACTTTAGTGTACCCTGTGGCATTAGCATGAATGTTAGCATGTCAGCTTGTTGTTAGGTTTAAGGATGGACCAATACTATGTCATACTAGAGATGCTAAAATGGGCAGAAAATTAATGGTATAAGTAGGGGAAATTCTATAAGGCATAAACAAGAAAAATGAAGACTTCTAGACAAAAGTTAAAGCCATTAAAGGATTAGTTATTTGTTAGGTAACCCATTATCAACTGGGTGCATGAGCGTCACCTCAACCCCAATAATTGTGATTTGAGGTATCTAAATTAATAATTAATTGCTTAATGTTAGTGTTTTGATGTGCAATTTTGCATTCCTGATTATAGATTTAGTATGAATAATATATGTGTTTTTAATAGATAGTCTGATTATTAATGCGCTATTTCATGGGAAAATAAATGGAAAAAGGTTAAATTAACAATGTGACTGTATATTCCTGTCTTCTTGTATTACTCCTTGCTGCTTTTTGCAACTTTGCATGGAAAAAGCTGCCTTCTCTTTTCTTTTGTAGAGTATTGAGGTTGTGAATTTCATTAAATATTTCATTAGAAGAAATATCTGCATTTCTCTTAGCAGCTCCTATGTCACCAGATGCCACACTCCTTACTGAAAATCCCTATAATAAAATTACACTTAATATATATATATATATTCTTTTCCAGTTGTAAAGTTTAAAGAAAAAACTTTCAAAGGTCTTAAAATTCTGGATATGGATGCTATTTGGTCAGGTGACACCAAATGCTCTACCAGAATTGACTGACCAGTTATTCATAGTTTTAGGACTTATGTACTAATGGAGCCAAAGTCAGTGTCATTTATTAGAATAGGTTGCAATTTCCCCTTGCTTTTAATAATTGTGCCATTTATCCAGTAGGAGGGAAGGGAATGGGGTAAAGGTGGGGGATGGGGTAGATCATTTTTCTCGCCCGCTACCTAGTTCACTTTATTATAGAACATGAAGATCTGGTGTTAGGTAATAATATATCCATTTTTATTAGTGACTAAAGTTAGGATACCTAACATAATATTCAAGGGTGAGGTGATAATAAGAAACTCTAATGATATACCATGTCAAGTTTAAATAGTCTAAAATGTATAGTTTAAGCCAATGACCTTAATGGCTACACCTACTCTAATCTGTACCTGTTCATCAGCATTGGTAAATACTTGAGTTGTGGCTTTAGTTCCAGTTGCAGCATTGCAACACAGACCAAATGCTCCAGAGTCTTGGGTGCAAATATTTCCAGATCTAAGATACAAAACATTGATATATATTAGGATTTGATTATTTATAATACAAAGTAGAACGATGTCTTCTGTCTGTCTGTCTGTCCGTCCGTCCGTTCGTCTGTCCCTTAAGATCTCAGTAACCACTGAACCGATTGGATTCTACTCTTAAGGGAATATATCTACTGGTCCTGTGGTGGTTTTAAGCTATTTTCTTGGGGGTTGGGACACCCCCAACTCCCCCAAAAAGGAAAATTCCCCCCCCTCAAAAAAAAGTTTTCTTGGGAACATTAAACTAAGGGAAGCATCAGTATTAATTTTTAAAAATTTATTTATCTCTATCTATTTTTAAAAAAAATACCTCTTGGGGCAAAGCCCCTAGAGGCTAGGGGTGAAGCCGCTAGTTCTTGCATAATAGTAACAGGATGTTTGTACAAAAGAATCTTGCTAACTGCTGAACCAATATGGTTATCCTTTACAGTGTTTCTTCTCATATGTCCTGTGAGGATTTATAACTTTTTTTTTCGGAGGAAACCACCACCCTAACAAGATAAAACGAACCTGGATAAAATGAACCTCCCTACACATTAATTTTGTTTTAAAACTAAATTTGAAAAAGTACAATTGTACAATAATTGAAAATTTGTAAATTTTATATTGTTAATTGTTTTTAGATTGGGTTTTCCAACAAATATATTTATATCATGACTGTTTTCTTTAAAATTGTCTTTTGTAAGATAATTACATTTTTTCATCATGTTTCAAAAAGAGGATATGAATCAGATTCTAATCCAAACAAAATTTGAGGAATAGTTATTTATCGTATTGTAATATAAACAGCTTTTCACGGATAAAAAATGTTAAATTATAATATTAAAACTAGTTTATTTTTAGCCCTGAGATGCTGAAGGCATGGGCCAAAAAACTGGCTTTAATATTATGATTGCAAATTTTTATATTCAAAGAAAACTGAATATATTTGATGGTGCTAAATATAATTTTTCATTATAACTGATAACCGGTCATAATCCACCAGATAATAATCGGTTTGGAAGCAGTACTGGAAAATACA
This sequence comes from Acartia tonsa, assembly GCF_053477335.1. NCBI lineage: Eukaryota > Metazoa > Arthropoda > Copepoda > Calanoida > Acartiidae > Acartia > Acartia tonsa. The sequence goes on along the minus strand of NC_137268.1, from coordinate 36,246,173 downwards.
TACCTTTGTCTTTGAGTGATCATAGTATTAGCACATTGGATTGCTGGTTTACAACAAGAGGATGATTTCTAAATTTACAATCATTTTGGCTATAAATTTAAATTTTTATTATAAAGAAAATTCTGGAACACCTTTTTTTTAAGTATCACCCTACAAACAACCAATCCCTCTTTTATCCAAAATTAGTCTTGAGGTTCCAAATGTATTGCACCTTTTACAGGTAAAGGCATTTACCACTACACTCTTACTATTAACACCATCATCAATGTCTGACTATATATTAAGATATATAAGTTGGAAAGAATTTTAATGTTAGAGGTAGATTTGAAATCTGCATCAAATTTTGAGGATTTTTTTTATAAAATTCGTTTTTGTATAATTCTTTATCTAAAAGTGGAAATACAATTTAAGTTTTGACATCTGTGATTGGTGGATTGAAAACTATCTGCGCTCTGATTGGAGAAGCTTAAGTGTCGTACATTGTTCAAGCAATTAGAGCACAGGTAATTTTCAATCCACCTATTACGGATGTCAAAATTAAGTAACTTAAATTGTATTTGCACTTTTAAATAAAGACTTATACAAAAAACGAATTATATAAAAAATCCTTAAAATTTGATGCAGATTTAAAATCTATCTCTAACATTAAAATTCTATATAAAAACTTAAAAACTTATGTATCTTTCTATACATATTTAATAACCAGTCAACTGCATTTTTGTCTAAAGTTAGATGTTGTAAGAATTAAGAAGCCCAAATGTTTCCTGATTGCTTTGTCTCCTAAGTGTTGGAGCATCATTACTGGATGAGGATCCTAAATAGAATCAGATAAAGACCTGTTGAACAAGGAATCTTATAATGACATACATTTATATCAATGTTTTTGATCAATTTTGAAAGAATACTGAGTTTCAAATTTAAAAAGATTTCTTTAAAACTATTATCAAATTTGTGAATAAAAAGTGAGGCAGTTAAAAACAATTATAACAAAATTTTGAAATAAGAAAGCTTTTGACAATTTAAATGTTGTCCTTTTTTCTTTCATCATTGAAAGGAAGATGTTTAAACAGATTAGAAAAAAGACAAAAATTCACAAGCATAGGTTCTGTTGTGGGATTCTACACAAAAAAACTCAATTTTGTTATCATACTTTGATGAACAGACTAATACACAATATATATAAGATTGCATCCTAAGTATAAATGTGAAAAAAAATTTAAACAAAATCTTATTTAATACTTAATAATTTTGGATTCTATGCTCTATAGACTTGTATGCTTAAACAGGGAAAAGAAAATGTGATTCTGACAAACAATTCTAAGTGAAAATTTCCTCTCAGCCCCCTTATTTTTACGCTCCCCTTCTTACCCACTTCTCCTTTTAATTACACCCAAAAATAAGTTTTACTCCTACTTTACTCCAATAAAATATTTAACTTTCGGCAATTTCAAATTAAATTAATTGGCTGAATGGCAGCCCCTGATGCCTAAACAGTTAAAAAACCCACCTGAAAAAGTAGAAGCTTGAGATCGAGATCCACCACCAAAGTTAACTTGTGAAAAAGCAACATGTATAAAACACAATAATATTAGTAAACTGTACAATCTCATTTTAATCTGTCTGAAATAGTCAAACAATGATTTGTTAAAGATGTAAAAGTCAAATCATGATGTACGGCTTTAAAGGATTGGTTTTAATCTGAATAATAAAAATATAATTTGAAAGATTTCATTGCAAGGATAGCCAATAAATTGACACTTAAATTTGGACACTCAACTTAATGAACCAGCCAATAAAATTCAATAAAGGCAACCAAGGTTGTTAAGCCAACGAATAAGAAAATGTCTTCATAAAACTTCGGGGACTAGTGTAATTAATATCCCAATGTCCCCTCCCTCCCTGTTTAACAGATCTCTACAGTTGCAAATTGGTTGGGTTGTAAAAACATTTTGTATAAATACTTACCCACCTTTAATTTAATATACAGTCAAAACAAAATATGTTAAAAAGTTCCTTCTACTTTGTCAGGTGTGCTGTTCTAATAGTTAGAGTGAGGGGTATGGCTTGGCCTAAAACAGGCGCAATTTATCATAATGTACAGATATGACTTCCATTGAAAGATCATGCAATCAAATGGTTGGTTATCTGAATGGTATTTTACCGTATTATGATAAACTTCATTAAGCAAGAACTGGTTAGGTTAACAAAAGTTTTGAGCCAACAAATGAGATAATTTGATTATATAACTTTGGGTACCAGTGTAATAAATAGTCCAATGTCCCCTCCCTCCCTGTGTTTTAAGTAACAATTAAGCAACATGGTAATATTTCACTTGTAAAGGCGTGATGGTAACTGAACTATGATAGCGCTGAAAAACCAAATCTTCAAACTTTTTAATAGCGAAGCTTTTCTACAATAAGTATGAAAATCTACGTCCATCGGCATAAAAGATTTGTACATTTATATTAAACCTGCATGAAGATTCCTGTAGTGATAAGTAATAATCTAGTAAATATAGCAACTCTATGAGTATTATACAATATACATGCCAGTTTTTAAAAATCTATTTTGAGTTTTGACATCCTCATCTTTATAAAATAACTATGGTTCCTTTTCCAATAAAGCATAATTGAATGAGCATAATTTGTATGAGCTTTGCTTTAATGAATGTTGTCATTCTTTTTTCTACTTCTAGAAATCCCACAAGAAAAATTGAAAAGTACACTTTTAAAAAAGGTTTGACTTTCACCTCCATGTTTTTTTTATTCCATTCGAAAACCAAACAAAATTACCAGGCCCAAAACAGGGAGGGAGGACTAAAAATTGCACTGCACTACCCTGGTACCCAAAGTTTCATAACTATGACTTCCTGTATTTTGGGTACTTTTATCAAATTTAGCTTGGTAGGTTCAAAAGCTTGAAGCATCCAAAGTTTTCAACCAATAATTTTAATTTACAGAATATAATCATTTATTAGCTAAATATATGCTAATAAAACAGAGAGAGAGAGAGAGAGAGAGTGAGAGAGAAAGAGAAAGAGAATGAGAGAAAGATAATGAGAAAGAGAGAGAGAGAGAGAGAGAGAGAGAGAGAGAGAGAGAGAGAGAGAGAGAGAGAGAGAGAGAGATAGAGAGATAGAGAGATAGAGAGATAGAGAGAGAGAGAGAGAGAGAGAGAGAGAGAGAGAGAGAGAGAGAGAGAGAGAGAGAGAGAGAGAGAGAGAGAGAGAGAGAGAGAGAGAGAGAGAGAGAGAGAGAGAGAGAGAGAGAGACTATAAATAATATTGGTACCCAAAGTTTTATGTTTCCTTTATATCATCTGTTGGGTCAAAATTTGTTTTACTTTTAATGAAATTTGATTAATTGATTCTAAATCTTATAGCGTTTAAACTTTTTGACCAATAATTTAATCTACAGAAGGTGTAACTTTTTTTCATCATTTCATCATTTAGTATGAATACAAATTTATCGTCCATTGTCTTATCCTTTAAGATTTCTGTGTATACACCAACGATGTACCCCTGAACTAGCGGCTACGCCCCTAGGAACCCCTAGTCGACCCTCCCCCCAATTTTTAATTTGAATTTTTTTATTGGGAGGGTAGAGATACCTCCCTCAAAATAGTCAAAAACCTTCCCTATACCTCTGAAAAGCTTCACTGTAAAGGAGAACCATATCGGTTCAGCTATTAGAGAGATCCTCGGTACAGACAAACATCCTGTTACTTTATTATAAGGATAAGAATAACAAGCTGTAGCACAATAGTTCAAAACATGAAAGATTTAGAATTAAAAAATTTCGGCAACTTTAATTCACAAGTGATAATTTAAAATATCTTAAAATTTGGCTTACTCTTTTCAGACAGAAAATTGCTACAAATTACTGTTTTGTTATGCAAGGACGTCCAAGCTTTTTATTTGGGAGGGGGAAGTGATTTACACAGGTAGGGAGGGTTGGGTTAAATACTCTCCCCAAACTTTTTAGGACAAAGGCTTTTTAGGGTATTTCAGAGGCACCTTCAATTTGAAGACTTTTATCTATATGATTTATTTCCAAAAATTTTGTAGGGGGGGGGGGTGGAAGTGGTGGATTACCTCTTTTAAAAAATAGAGACCAACGTAAAGAATAACCTTAAATAAAATTTTTTGTTTGAAAAAAGGAGGGACACCTTTTAGGCCGAAGACTTAAAAGCTTCGAGAAACTTAAAGTGGCTACTTTTCTTTTATAAAAATTAATTCTCATTGTCGTTGTTTTTATACTTTAATTCAATGAGGTATAAAAAGTTCGTGTTTTCTCTAATTTCATCATGATAAAGACTTTTTTCTTGTAGCGGTGCAACTCTTTAAGTCACAGTGACTAGTTTTGTCCGTCCGTCCTACGTGGAAAAATTCTTGTCTTGCAATTATTCCTAATTTAAACAAGGATGACAACATCCATGAGAGTTAAGCTTAAAAAATCAAATTGAAAACGAAAATTTTTGTGTTTGTATATGAACTTAAGTGAAAATCTTTACGAAAATTACTTGTAAACAAGATAACATGGATATACTTACTATAGAGCTGCTTTACTTTTTTACAACTAGCGTTTACGCCCCTAGAGGCCTCTAGGGACACGTAAAATTGTTTCTTTTAATCTATTTCAAATTCAGCTATTTACCAAAAATATCATTTTCGCAGATAGATGGTGTTAGTTATGTTTTTAGCTAATTGCAAAATGTCCGCAAGGCGGCGTTATTTTATTTTTGTCGATTTCTCTGAAAAATAGATATAAACCTTCCCGGGACCTATGAGAAGATACCCTGTTAAGGAGAACCCGATCGGTTCAGCGGTTAGCGAGATCCTTCGGTACAGACAAACAGACAAACAAACAAACAAACAGACATCCTGTTACTCTATTATAAGGATTGTGACTACTCGTTCTAATAATCAATAACCAAAAATCAAGTGAATAGGGTAAAACTGTAATCAAATCAGCTAAGATACCAGCTCATTTTCAAAATAGACGTATGGACATTCTTGTAATAATTTATAAGTTGCTACGCTTTCTAAACTTTACCCAACAGTTACAGAAATCCCCAAGCCAAGTTTGAAATTTATAGGGCAATACTGATATGCCTAAATTAACTATTAGAGCTATCAGACTGACTGACCCAAGTTATAGAAAATCAGACCATGTTTAAAGAAGTTTTAATTTTTTTTGTCAGAGAGATAGACAAAGAAAAATAATATTAATATCCCTTGAACTAATAAAAGCCTCCTTTATATGGAGAACTCAATCAGCTCAGTAGTTATTAAAAAAATCTGCTATTTTCAAAAAACCTTACCATTTTATATAAATAGACTAGCAACTACGCTTCTAGAGGCCTCTAGTGGCACTTTAAATGTTTGTTTTTTTGGTTTAAGTCTCTGCGATACCTATCTATATTGTGTTCAAGTCTCTATACGTAAAAAAATTTTGATTATTTTTTGTGATTTCTCTTGGGAGGGCTGTGGTACCCTCCCCTAAAACAGTT